>NC_071996.2:72466875-73672500 GCF_028885655.2 Pongo abelii | reverse complement strand
GATGAACAGACCATATTCAATCCATAGCATAACCATTCTGGGTGATGTATGAAGTGGGATCTCATTGTGTTTTTGGTATGTATTTCCCTAATGAGTGATGAGCATCTTTTCGTGTGCTTATTTTCCATTCATATATCTTCTCTGGTGAAGTGTTTGTTAAAATCTTTTTCCCATTTTAAAATTGGGTTATTTCTTAAATCTTGAGTTATAAGAATTCTTTATACTTACTGGGTACTAGACTCTTATCAGATACACGATTTACAGATTTTTGTCTCATTCTGTAGGTGTCATATCTAAGAAATCATTGCTTAATCCAGAATCACATATTTATATACCTATGCTTTCTTCTAGGGAGTTTATAATTATAAATAATTCTTACATTTAGGTCTTTGATCCATTTTGAATTAATTTGCATATATGGTATGAGGTAGGGAATCCAAAATAATTTTTTTACGTTGGACTATTCAGTTGTCTCAGCAACATTTGTTGAAAAGACTATTCTTTCTCCCATTGAATTGTCCTGGAACCTTTGTCAAAAGTTGATTGTAAATATATGGGTTTATTTCTGAACTCTTGATTCTGTTCTGCTGATCTGTATGTCTATCTTTTTGCCATACCACACTGTGTTGGTTAATATAGCTTTGTAGTAGGTTTTGAAACTGGCAGTGTGTATCCTCCAACTCTGTTCTTTTTTCAAGATTATTTTGGCTATTCTGGGGCCCTTGCATTTCAATATGACTTTTATGATCAATTTGTCAATTTCAGCAAAAGGCCAACTGGGATTTTGTTAGGAATTTCAGTGACTGTCTAGGTTGATTTGGGTCGTATTGCCATCCTAATAGCATTAAGTCTTCTAGCACATGAGCACAACTGTTGGTACATTCATTTAGGTCTCCTTTATTTTCTTTCAATGATGTTTTTTAGTTTATACTGTATAAGTCTTGCATTTGTTTTGTTAAATTTATTCCTAAGTGTTTAATTTTTTAGATAATATTGTAAATGAAGTTTTCTTAATTTGTTTTTCACATTGCTCATTGCTGTTTTATAGATACACATTTGGTTTTTGTGTGTTAGTCTTGTGTCTTGCAACCTTTATGAACTTATTAGCTTTAACAGTTTTGCTGTTATTACTGTATTTATCTTTAGTATTTACCTTTCATTTTTTTTCTTGCCTAATTTTCATTGACTAGAACATCCAATACAATGTTGAACTGAAGTGGTGAGAGCACATATATTGTCATCTTAGAGAGGAAACCTGTGAGTGCTTCATAAATGTCCTTTCTCAGGTTGAGGAAGTTTCCTTTTATTTCTGGATTGCTGAGTGACTCTTTTTTGTTCCTTTTAAATCAGCAACAGGGTGTTGGGTTTTGTCAGATATTTTTTCTATGTCTTGATGATCAGTGGTTTTTATTTTTTGTTCTGTTAATATAGCTGGTGTATGTTGAACTAACCTTGCATTCCTGGAATGAATACTGTTTGCTCAAAGTGTATAATCCTTTTTATATGTTGCTGGATTTGGTTTGCTAGTGTTTTGTTGAGGATTTTTGCATCTGTATTTGTAAGGGCTATTGATCTATAATTTTCTTGTGATGTTTTTTCTGGTTTCACTATCAGGTAATACTGTTTTTCCAGAATGAGTTGGTAAGTGTTCCCTCCCTTCTGTTCTTTGGAAGAGTTTGTGAAGAATTAGTATTAGTTCTGCTTTACATATTTGGTGGAATTTACCAGTGACACCATCTAGGCCTGGGCTTTTCTTCGAAGGTAGATTTTTATTTGTTTTCTTGTTTTAATTATACTGCTACTATTTCTTTACTTGTATAGGACTATTCAGATTATTTATTTCTACCTTTCTACCCCAGCTTTATTGAGGTATGATTGACAAATAGAAATTATATATATGTGAGGTGTATATGTGATGTTTTGATATACATATACATTGTGACATGATTAACACTATTAAGATAATTAACATGTTCATCACCTCATGTAGTTTTTTTTGTGTGGAAAACTTTTAAGATCTATTCTCTTAGCAAATTTCAAGTGTACAGTACTATATTATTAACTGTAATCACCATATTGTACATTAGAGCTTCAGAACTTACTCATTCAGTGTAACTGAACGTTTGTACCCTTTTACCAAAATCTCCCCGTTTCCTCTACCCCCTAGTTCCTGGAAACCACCGTTATACTCTCTGCTTCATTGCTTCATGAGATTCCACATGTGAGATCATGCAGTATTTAACTGGCTTCTTTTATTTTTCTCTTTCTTTCTTTCTCTTTCTCTCCCCCTCTCTCTCTCTCCCCACCCCACCCCTTTCACCTTTCCCTTCCTTTCCTTTCCTTTCCTAGTGGAGTCTTGCTCTGTCACCCAAGCTGAAATGCAGTAATGCGATCTTGGCTTACTGCAGCCTCCGCCTCCCAGGTTTAAGCGATTCTCCTGCCTGAGCCTCCTGAGTAGCAGGGATTATGGGCACCCACCGTCACACCTAGCTAATTTTGTTATTTTTAGTAGAGATGTCATTTCACGATGTTGGCCAGGCTGGTCTCAAATTCCTGACCTCACATGATCCACCTGCCTCAGCCTCCCAAAGTACTGGGATTACAGATGTGAGCCACCGCACCCAGCCGCCTATTTTTAAATTAGGTTGTTTTCTTGCTCTTGAGTTACAATATTTTGGATATTAAGCTATTATCAGATACATGGTTTGCAAATATTTTGTCCCATTATGTAGATTGTCTGTTTACTGTGTTGATTGGTTCTTCTCCTGTGCATAAGCTTTTTAGTTTGATGTAATATCATTTGTATATTTTTGCTTTTGTTGCCTATATTTTTGGGATCATTTTCAAAAATCATTGCCCAGACCAATGTCAAGAAGCTTTTTTTCCTGTGTTTTCTTCTAATATTTTAAAAATTTCATATCTTATGTCTTTAATTCATTTTGAGTTGATTTTTGTATATGATATGAGATAAGGGTCCAGTTTCCAACTTCTGGATGTGGATTACCAGTTTTCCCAATGCCATTTATTGAAGAAACTATCCTTTCCCCATTGTGTGTTCTCGGCACTTTTGCCAAAGATCAATTCACCCTACATGTGTGGATTCATTTCTGGGCTCTCTATTGTGTTCCATTGGTTGATATGTCTCTTTTTATGCCAGTACTGTACTGTTTTGATTATTGTTACTTTGTAGTATATTTTGAAATCAGGTACTGTGATGCCTCCAGCTTTGTTCTTACTCAGTTTTGCTTTGGCTCTTTGGGTTCTTTTGAGGTTACACGTAAATTTAGGGTTGTTTTTTCTATTGCTGTGAAAAATGCCATTGGAATTTTATTAGGATTACACTGAATCTGTAGATCACTTTGGGTGGCATGGACATTTAAACAATATTAATTCTTTCAGTTCATTAAAACAGGATATCTTTCCATTTGTATTGTCTTCAATTTCTTTCAACAGTTTTATAGTTTTTATTTTATAGATCTTTCACTTCCTTGGTTAATTTTTTTTTTTTTTTTTTGAGACAGGGTCTTGCTCTGTCACCCAGGCTGGAGTGCAGTGGTGCCATCTTGGTTCACTGCATCCTCTGCCTCCTGAGTTCAAGCAGTTCTGCTTCAGCCTCCTGAGTAGCTGGGACTATAGGTGCCTGCCACCATGCCTGGCTAATTTTTGTATTTTTTGGTAGAGTTGGAGTTTCACTGTGTTGGCCAGGCTGGTCTCGAACTCCTGGCCTCAAATGATCCACCTGCCTTGGCCTCCCAATGTGCTGGGATTACAGGCATGAGCTGCCGCTCCTGGGCTGATTAAATTTATTCTTAAATTTTTTTATGGTATTGTAAATGGAAGTGTTTTCTTAATTTCTTTTTCAGATCATTAGTATATAGAAATGCAACTGATTTTTTGTGTGGGTTTTTTTAAAAGTTTATTTTTTATAGAGATGGGGTCTTGCTATGTTGATCAGGCTGGTCTTGAACTCCTGGCCTGAAGCATTCCTACCATCTTGGCCTCCCAAAATGCTGGAATTACAGGCATGAGCCACCATGCCCTTCCACAACTGATTTTTGTATGTTGATTTTGTTATCTTGCAACTTTACTGAATTAGTTTAGCTAACTCTAATAGTTTCTTGGTGGAATCTTCAGGGTTATCCATATATACAATTATGTCATCTGCAAGTAGAGATAATTTTATTTATTCTTTTCTGACTTGGATGGCTTGTATTCTTTTTTTTTTTCTTTAGCCTGATTGCTCTGGGTAGGATTTCCGGTACTATATTGAGTAGAAGTGGTAAGAATGGGCTTACTTGTCTTGTTCCTGATCTTAAGAGGAAAAGCTGCCAGCTTTTCATCCTAGAGTATGAAATTAGCTGTGGGCTTATCATTTATTGCCTTTATTATGTTGGGTACATTTCTTCTATACCTAGTTTATTGAGAGTTAATCACAAAACGATGTTGAAAGTTTTTTTTTTAATCATGAAAGGATGTTGAATTTCGTCAGTTGCGTTTTCTGTATCTATTGAGATGATCATATGATTTTTATTCTTCATTCTGTTAATGTGGTGTATCATACTTATTGACTATGTATGTTGAACCACCCTTGCATTTCAGGAATAAGTGTCAGTTGATCTTGATGTATGATGATCCTGTTAATGTGGTGTTGAATTTGGTTTGCTAGTGTTTTGTTGAGGATATTTATGTCTTCTAGAATCATTTTTGGTAGCTTGTGTCTTTCTAGGAATTTGTCCATATCATCTTGGTTATCTGATTTGTTGCCATAAAACTTTTCATTATATTTTCTTGTAATTCTTATTTCTGTAAGTCAGTAATAACATGAGCTCTTTCATTTCTGATTGTAGTAATTTGAGTCTTCCTTCTTTTGGTCTTGGTAGGACTTGCTAAAGATTTGTCAATTTTGTTTTCAAGGATCCAACTTTTGGTTTCATTGATTTTTTTTTTCTATTCTCTATTTCATTTGTTTCTGCTGTGATATGTATTTTTCCCCCTGCTTGCTTTGGTTTTAGTTTGCTTTTCTTTTTTCTAGTGTTTTTTGGGTGGACGGTTGGGTTATGATTGAAGATCTCTTTTTAAATGTAAACATTTACAGTTACAGTTTTCCCTCTAAGCACTGCTTTAACTTTATCTCATATGTTTTGATATGCATTGTTTTTGTTTTCATTCATCTCAAAGTTTTTTTCTAATTTCCTTTGAGATTTATCCTTTGACCTATTGGTTATTTAGGAGTGTGTTTAATTTCTACATGTTTGTGATTTATAACAAATCTCTATGGCAGTCATACAATAACCTGTATCTGCTACCCTCTTCTCCCCCTTTAGAAAATTTAGTTTGAGGCCGGGCGCAGTGGCTCACACCTGTAATCCCAGCATTTTGGGAGGCCGAGGTGGGCAGATCACCTGAGGTCAGGAGTTCGAGACCAGCCTGACCAACATGGTGAAACCTTGTCTCTACTAAAAATACAAAATTAGCCGGGCATGGTGGTGCATGCCTGTAATTGCAGCTACTCGAGAGGCTGAGGCAGGAGAATTGCTTGAACCCGGGAGGTGGAGGTTGCAGTGAGCCGAGATCGCGCCGTTGCACTCCAGCCTGGGCAACAAGAGCAAAACTCTGTCTCAAAACAAAGAAAAAAATAAAATTTAGTTTGAGGGTATTGCTTGCCCTTACAGTGTCAATCTTTTAAGCATTCTTGAATACATGCTGCCATGTTTTGAGTTTGCATGTCTGAAAATGTCTTTCTTTTGCTTTCTTGTAGTATCTCAGTAGTTTATAGATACTGTTTTTGATGTCTTCTAGTTTTTAATTTTTCTTCAGCTCAGGGAAGTTTTCTTTTTCATATTTGATTTTTTTTCTTAATTTATTTCCTCCCTTCTGAAAACCAGTTATTTTCATAGTAGATCCCCTAGATATGTCCTTTGTATCTATTGTTTTAACTCATGATTTTAATTTCTTCATATTTTGATGTTACGGGATGATTCTACTTCATTTTCTAGATTACTAATTTCATTTCTAGCAGTGTTTCTGCCCCTACTCTTTACTGAATTAAAATTTTTGCAATTGCATTTCACTGTCAACTCTTTTATTTCTAATTATATTTACTTTAAAATTCAAATAATATACTTATAAAAGATCTATTTCTGCTCTGACCTTAATTTCTCCTCCAGTTGAGCCACCTATTCTGTGTTTGACCTAGGGCTCTCCCTTGCAAGCTAATTCGGCTCCTTAAATTACCTGTAAGATTTTCTTGCCACAGCATCCATTCTGGTTAGGCTGGTGATCTTCTGAGTAGTGATAGATTGGTTGGTGGTGAGGTTTACAGGTGTTCCCTTCTCTTACTCCTGGTGTTGGCTACAATCAGGTGGCGTCTAGAGCAGCATGGGACAGGTGGGTAAGGGGAGTCTTCTCATTATGCAGAAGTGATCAACTTAAGTCTCTGTCAGATCTACCTTTATGTAGCCCTACGGACATTCTTCACCGTAGATTTGACCAGAAAAGCAGGCCTGATCTTTCTTACCTATTCTGAATTATTGATTCTCCTAGCTTTCTTAACAGTGGCATTAAGAAGATGTTGCTTGGAATTTTTTTTTTTTAATGGTTTCACATAGTTTTTAAGTTGAAGTTCAAATTACCTGACATTTTTCGGATTCCTACCTTACCGCTGTAGCCCAGTTTCATGCCCCACTTTCCATCTTTTCTTCACATTGTACTTTGCTCATAACAACCTATTTGTGGTTCCCTAAATGGATATGGTTTTTCACATCTTTCCTTTGAACATACAGTTCACTTTGTTTCAGGTGCCCATATGCCCTTTCTTTTCATCGGATGCATCACTCTTTGAATGTCAAGGTCAGATCAGGTATCACTTTAAGGATGTTTCTCTGATTACCTCATTCCATCTAATTGCCCAAATCCAAATCTAGTGGACCTCCTGTGTCCCTCTTCAACACCTGTGTGTACCTAGACAAAATTTTTCCCATCACATTTTAATTATTTGTGTCTTACTAGACTACTAAGCTCTTGAGGACAAAGGACTGTGTGGCATATTTTAATGGTCTCAGCACTTAGCTCTGTGTCTACTCTTTAGTTATGTCCTCAATTTTGGGGGAATGAAATCCTTTTATTATGAGAAATCAAAACAGTGTATCCTGATTCAGAAACTTTGGAGACTCAGGCAGTAGGAGGCTAATTTTGAGACTAGCATATATTTTTAAGAGTACTGGGGGAAATTTTTGAATTGCATTTAGAGTTTACATGGAGTCATGTGGTCCTTCTGGACTTGCTTTAATATTATGTTCTTAGCACTGCCCAGTATCAGCAAGCTCTTTGGAATTGAAAATAAGGCCAGTATCTGTATATTTTACTAATTTTCCTAACTTCTAACCTGTTAGCATCACATAAAAAAAAAGTACCTATCTAGTTGCTTCATTTTCTCAGCATATATTTTAAAGTACTCATATGTAAGGTTCCATTTAGTGTCCTTGGTTTGTAGACAGAGAACAGAATCCTTGCCCTCAGCTGCTTTTAGTCTGTTGTAGTAGTAACCACAGCAGAGCAAGCATAGTTTGGTAACTTCCAGGTGGACATATTCATCGTTTTGTCCATGGGGGTAGGAGGGTGGTCTTAACAGTTTGCAGGTTGAACCCACATTTCAAAAAACATGTTAAAATATGAAGCGTTCTAATTAAATCCGTTGGCACAGTAAATAGATATTTTGGGATATTAGTGAACTAAAGAGATGTTTGGGGAGATGGCAGCTACAAGCTAAAATCTGAACATTTTGATTAATATTTAGAATTAATTGACAACTACAGAGAGCCAGTAGTGGTGGTGCTGATAAGAATGTGGATGGTAACCAAAACTTAGTCTGTTTTACAGTTTTGCCTACAGCTGGTCATAGTGAAAATATGTAGTGTGAAAGTGAATGTCATTGATGGACAAGTTTTCTTTAAGACATTTGACTTCGTTTTCTACTTTTGTCCACTCCAGATTTTTTGCCAAAACGATATGGATTTTTTTTTCTTTGGCAGAAATAAACCCCAGCTCTCTAGCTACTTTGAGCAAAGAAGGGAAGTTATTGATCGAATATCAGTCAATTCACAGAATGATTTGGAGGCCTGGAAAACCAAAGTTGCACAGGAACCAGGGCAACCTTGGGTGACGAAGCAACAGAAACTGCTCATCCTTTTGATTGTGGGATCTCCAGTGAATTAAAAAAAAAAAGACGGCTGGGCGCAGTGGCTCACGCCTGTAATCCCAGCACTTTGGGAGACTGAGGCTGGCGGATCACAAGGTCAGGAGATTGAGACCACAGTGAAACCCCGTCTCTACTAAAAATACAAAAAATTAGCCGGGTGCGGTGGCAGGCGCCTGTAGTCCCAGCTACGCGGGAGGCTGAGGTGGGAGAATGGCGTGAACCCAGGAGGCAGAGCTTGCAGTTAGCCAAGATCATGCCACTGTACTCCAGCCTGAGCGACAGAGTGAGACTCCATCTCAAAAAAAAAAAAAAAAGACCCCCCCCCCCCATCCCATGCTTATGTCATTCCTTTGAGATTCAAACTTCTGGGGAAGAGAGTTGATTAATTTTCCCCTTTGTTTCTTGATTATAGGTATGGGTAAAGATTATGTATGGGAGAAGGACCCTCCTTAGAATTTCTATAGTTACTGGGCAGGTTGATTTCCAGTCCTACCAAAAATACAAGGACAGGATGGTTTTCTAAAAAGAAACTATGTTGCTGTCATGAAATTGGAATGGAGGTTGAATACCTAAAATGGGAAATGTTTACTGTGTTCTGAATCATAAGACTTGACTTTCAAACCCCAGATTTAAGATAGTTAATGCTTTTTAGGGATGCAAGGAATGTTTATACTAGATTATGTCTGGCTAGATGGGGGCATCTGTTGTTGAAATATAATATTCCCTCTTAACCCATTTAGCTCCTCTCAAGCATTGAACTCAAGCACTGATTTTTGTGATTTTCGTATGTCTGTAGCAGAGGTCAGCAAACTTTTTCTGTAAAGTGCCAGGTAGCTAAATATCTGTAGGTCATGTGGTCTCTATCAAAACTACTCAACTCAGCTGTGCCATTTTAGTACTAAAGCAGACATATACCATATGTAATCAAATGAGTATGGCTTTGTTCCAGTAAAACTTTATATAAAAACCAGGCAGAGGGCCATAGTTTGCTGACCCCCTATCTTATAGCAACTCTGTCCAATAGAAGTTTCTGATATGATGGCCATCTTTTGTATCTGTATGGCCTAATAGTAGCCCCTGGCCACATGTGGCTACTGAGGATTTAAAATATGGCTAGTGCGACTGAGGAAATTAATTTTCAATTTAATTTTAATAGTTTCTTAGTAAAAAACTATTGTGTCTGCTAGTTTAAATATTGTTCTTTTTACTAAACTTTTGGCAACATTACCAATAAAAAACCTTATGAAGTGGAGTTATAGTGGAGCTAGGAAAGATATTTTTATTGATAGAGAATGAATTCTGGCATAAAAAGCATTAAGAATAAATGAGTGCTTATCTATGGGGAAATATTACCAACTTTAGTCTCCAAAGAATTAATACTGAAATTTAACCTTTTTAAATACATGATTTTAGAAAGTGAATACCTAGGAAAATCCCAAGGATTTGATGACTTTGTAGCAAAAAACCATTCAAATAAATAGCATAGGCAATAAGTAGTTCTCTTCCTCACTATATTTAGAATAATGCACAAATCATAAGTACACTCAATGAATGTTCACAAACTGAACACAGTGATGTAAGCAGCACCCATATCAAGAAATAAAGATTATCCCCATAACATGATTATGACCTAGAGAAAAATCACAAGGAATCTACAAATAATTAAAACTAATAAGTAAATTAGTTAAGGTCATTGATTATAAATCATATATTAAAACCAGTTATATTTTCTGCATATCAACAACAAATAAGTAGAAAGTAGAAAATGAAGTTTTAGAAAGGTACTATATACAACAGTATTAAAAATTGTTAATATAAATATGTTATTAAATATTTGTAATAAAAATATAAGTTGAAATAAATCTGACAAAAGATACTCAAGACATCTTCACTGAAAACTGTAAAACATGAAATCAAAGAAGGCCTTAATAAATGAGATGCAATATTCAAAAATTGGAAGACTCAATGTTATAAAGTTACCAGTTCTTACTAAGTTGATTTGTAGCTTCAGTGCAATACCAATTAAAATCCCAGCAGGATTTTGGGGAGGGTGGAAATTAACAAGCTGATTCCAAAATTATATAAGAATGTAAAGACCAAGAATGGTCCAGGCAGCCTTATATACTACTAGATATCAAGAATATTTTTTGATATTATTGATAAAATTAAACCAGGCACGGTGGCTCGTAATCCCAGCTACTTAAGAGGCTGAACGGGAGGATCACATGAGCCCAGGAGTTCGAGGGTGCAGTGAGCTATGATCATGCCACTGCACTGCACTCCAGCCTGAGAGACAGAGCAAGACCTGGTCTCTTAAAAAATAAAGAGAAAGTTAGTTATTAAGTCAGTCTGATATTGACATGGATAGAAAAATAGACCAATGAAAGAGAATAAAGTCCAGCAGTAGACCCATCTGTAAGTAGTAACTTGATCTATGACAAAGGTGATATTGCAGTGCAGTGGGAAAGAGTTGATCGTTATAATAGATGTGCTGTATCAATTGGATATCTATAAGGGAAAATAAATAACTCTTCACTTTGAACTCTTACCATGATAGAAAAATCAATTTCAGGTAAATTGTAGATTTAAATGGGAAAGGTAAAGCAATAAAACTTTAATAAAATGAATAGACTATCTTCATTACTTTAGATTGGCAGAGATTTCATAAATAGGTTCCAAAAGGCAGTAGCCAAGAAGAAAAACATTTGATAAATGTAACTATGTTGAAATGACACAGTAAGGTGTGAAAAGGCAAACCATAGATTCATGTCCCGAATATGGAAAGAATTCCTACAAATCAAGAAGGAAAAGACACACAATTCTTGTTCATAATTTCAAAAGCCAGGCCAGATGTGGTGTCTCACTCCTGTAATCCCAGCACTTTGGGAGGCCAGGAGTTCGAGATCAGCCTGGCCAACATGGCAAAAGCTTGTCTCTACCAAAAATACAAAAAGTAGCCGGGCATGGTGGCACATGTCTGTAATCCCAGCTACTCAGAAGGCTGAGGCAGAATCACTTGAGCCCGGGAAGTGGAGTTTGCAGTGAGCCAAGATCATCATAGCATCGGGGAGACTTTTGTGTCTGTCCTGTGTTTGAGCTATTTCTTGTATCCCATATCTTCTCTTTCTTGGTTTATTTCTTTGTTTTTGGTGGAGCAGATTCTCTGGTTGCTTCTTGAGGAAAGATACATGGGTAGTGAAATTTTTGAGACCTTGCGTATTTTCCTCCTCCCACTTTGTTTTTAGTGTATCTGACGGGTAGAATTCTAGGTTGGAAATCATTTTCTCAGAATTTTGAAGGCATTGTTCCATTGTCTTCTAGCTTCCAGTGTTACTGTTGCACACTCCAATGCCATTCTGATTCCTGATTCTTTGTAAATACTCTTATTTGTTCTTCCCTGGAAGCTTTTATTTAGGAGCTTGTGTTTGTCTCTAGAATTTGAAATTATTTATTCTGATGTATTTTGGTTTGGTTTTCTTTAAGCCATTGTGCTTGATTTTTTAAACATGTGTCTTTCCAATCCAGAAACATGCTTTCCAGTTCTGGAAGAATTTTTTGAGTGATATTGGACTTTGTTCATATCTGTGCATTAGGCACTTAAACACTTACTGGAAACTGTGTAACTAGGCAGGGTTTACTGACTGATGGATGGGTTTTGTTTTTTGAGGTGTTTTTGATACAGGGTCTCACTCGCCCAGGGTGGAGCGCAGTGGCGCTATCACAGCTCACTGCAGCCTCTATCTCCTGGGCTCAAGTGATCCTCCTACCTTAGCCTCCTGAGTAGCTGGGACTACTGGTACATGGTACCACATCTGGCTAATTTTTTTTTCCTCTGTAGGCACAGGGTTTCACCATGTTAGCCCAGGCTGGTCTCAAACTCCTGGGCTCAAGCCATCCATCTACTTCAGCCCCCCAAAGTGCTGGGAGTATAGGTGTGAGCCACCATACCCAGCCATGGATGGGTTTTGCAATAGGGTGATCTAGTTAAATCATTTTTCTGAGGGACTTATAGAATCTGCCAGAGAGAGATTTTATCATCTCATACCTGTGGGGTAAAAGCTTGGCTGCTAACTTTTTAGAATTGAGAACAAGAAAGGGGGCTAAGGGTTTCTTTAGTGTAGACTTTCTACTTAACCTTCTCTGTTTTCTCAGCTGTGCTTTATGTATCTTAGTACAGAGTTCTCCTAGCTCACTATTTCCAGAGAGTAAAAAGTTGGCCTCCAGCATTTATGATGACAAGTCAGCAGTTACTTTTATCCTTTTTTGTTCTCATGTGTACTTTCTCCAGCTGCTTTTCTTTATCTTTGGTTTTTCATCAACTATGATGTGCATAGGTGTGGTTTTCTTTGTACTTATCCTGCTTGGGAGATTGAGTGAGCTCTTCAATCTGTAAATTAATGTCTTCGCCAAATTTTGGGATTTTTCTGGCTGTCATTTTTTCAAATATTTTTTTCTGCTTATTTTTCTCATTTTATGACTCCAGTTACATGTATGATAGACTGCTTCATGGTGTCCAACAGACACTATTTTTCAATATTTTTTTCTCTTTTCTTTAGTTTGAGTAATTTCTCTTGACGTATCTTCAGTACTGTCTTTTTCCATTCTTCTCTTAAGCCCATTCAGTAAGTTTTCTGTTTTAGAGACTGAAATTTTCAGTTGTAGAATTTACGTTCAGCTCTTTTTACGGTTTTTATTTTTCTGCTGAAATTTCCAATCTTGTCGTTTGAGCTACTTATATTAGCTGCTTTATGTTATTTATTTGCTGATTCCAAATCTGTGTTACTTCATGATTAGTATCTATTGATTGTCTTTCCTCTTGAGTATGGTTCACTTTTTCTTGTTTTTCATATGATTACAAATTTTCATTGTATCCTACACACTGTGAATGACACATTACAGTGACTTTGGAGACTTGTTTGTTTGTTTTTCTTTGTTTTAGGAGGCAGTTAACTTGGCTAGACTGAAATTTAAACTATGTCTCCCTGCAGAGGGCAGCACTGACATCCCTGTTAGTTGTTTTAGTCTTATCTATTATCTAGGCTGCTTATCGTCTGCTCCGTTTTTGCATAGATCACTGACCAGCCAAAGAAGTAGGCAGAGTTAATATGCAGAATTTGGGACTCTCCCTTTGTGGCTCTTTATTTTCCAGCATATCCCTGCTTACTTTGCAGCCTCTTTGGAAGCTTGAAACTCTTGTTTTTCAAGCCAGTAAGACTAAAGATTTTGATCTAGGTTTCAACTGCTGTCTGTGCAGCTCTGATCTCCGGGACCTTCCCCTCAGCAAAAGCTGTAAAAACAGGAAACCTACCCAGATCTACTCCCTTCTTCTTCCTCTTCCTCTTCCTCCTCTTTTTTTTTTTTGAGACGGAGTTTTGCTTTGTTGCCCAGGCTGGCATACAGTGGTGTGATCTCTGCTCACTGCAACCTCTGTCTCCCAGGTTCAAGCAATTCTCCTGCCTCAGACTCCCTAGTAGCTGGGATTAAAGGCATGCGCCATGACGCCTGGCTATTTTTTGTATTTTTAGTAGAGACGGGGTTTCACTATGTTGGCCAGGCTGGTTTTGAACTCGTGACCTCAAGAAGTCTGCCCGTCTTGGCCTCCCAAAGTGCTGGGATTACAGGCGTGAGCCACTGCACCCAGCCTCTGTTCCCTTCTTCTAAGTGTTATCTTGTACTTAGATTCTGCCTACTTTTGATTCAGGTAGTGACTTTTTTAAATCTTTTTTTTCCAGAATTTATATATAGTTTTCTGTAGAAAATAAGGTATTCTGTTTTTACTGGTGGTGGAATCTTATTCATCTACCTACCTACTTATATTTTTATTGTTTGTTTTAAAAGATAAAAATATTTCGTGAATTTTTATTGATATTTCCAATTCAAACTCAGGATTATAAGGTTTTTTTTTATATGCATCTTTATACTGTGAATTATGAAATTCGAAGATATGAAGCAGAGGATAGAATTGGATATCCCTTAAATATTTTACTTTATTCTGTATTTCACACACATAGCTGTCTCAAAATAACATTAGCACAGTGAACAAAGTGGGTACTGAAAACAATTATTTTGTATATGCTTTCCATGCCCTAGTTTTAAAAATACTGTACTATTAACTTTGCATGCATTTAGTCATTAAATATTATATCCTCTCCCTTGTCATTATCATTTAATCTTGATCAACAGTAAGTCATATTATTGCTTGCCTTCAGTTCTTAGACTGGTAAACTATTCATTTTGGTTGTCTTAAGCTTGTTCTGTAGTAGATTCTTTAGGAAGGGCTCATGGGAGCAGGGTTCCCTAATTGCTTGCATTTTTGGTAACTGTTTATCTATGCTTTCCATGTGTTTAAAATGGATTTTACTGAACATAAAACACTTTGCTTTTATTTTCTTTCCTTGAATAGCTTATGTCACTCCATTTTTGTCTAGCATAAAGTGTTTGCCTTTGATGTTCGCGTTCTGGGTTGTTATTCTTAGGTGTGCATGGTGCTCTGTCAGTAATTTCAATTTTTTTAATTGAACATTTAAAAAACAACAACTGACAACAAGAGACTGACAACTGAAAATGTCAGAGACTTTTTTTTTCTTTTTTTTTTGAGATGGAGTTTTGTTCTTGTTGCCCAGGCTGGAGTGCAATGGTGTGATCTTGGCTCGCTGCAACCTCTGCCTCCCAGATTCAAGTGATTCTCCTGCCTCAGCCTCCCAAGTAGCTGGGAATTACAGGTGTGCACCATCACGCCTGGCTAATTT
Organism: Pongo abelii; assembly: GCF_028885655.2. NCBI lineage: Eukaryota > Metazoa > Chordata > Mammalia > Primates > Hominidae > Pongo > Pongo abelii. The sequence goes on along the minus strand of NC_071996.2, from coordinate 73,657,554 downwards.
TGTATTTTTAGTAGAGACAGGGTTTCACCGTGTTGGTGAGGCTGGTCTCAAACTCCTGACCTCAGGTGATCTGCCCGCCTCGGCCTCCCAAAGTGCTGGGATTACAGGCATGAGCCACTGTGCCCAGCCGTCAGGGACATTTTCTTGAATTACAGTTTTTACTATTTTCTGGCTTTAGTAGTTTTTAGGGCCTTCTGTTATCTGTATATTGATCTTTGTTGCTTCATCAGCTGTTGCTTACTCTCAAATCCTTTTTATCTCTTTATTTCTTTTGATTTCGAAAATGTTCCTGTTTTTTGCCTTCTAGTTATCTTAAAGCATTATCTACTGTATATATTTGCTCTTGGGTTCATTCAGATTTACTTTTTATTTCTGGAACTTTTTCTTTTACTTTTAATGATTTCTCGAGTTCTGTTACCTTATTTCTGAGTTTTTTTGAAATCTGATTTATATAGTTGTTTCATGTCTTGAGTCATTTTTGTAATATCTTTTAGTTCATTTTAAAATAGTAGGTTACAATTTTTACCTATTTTGTGGATGTGTGTTCCTGGTATGCTTTTATTATCTGGATGTTATTCTGTATCTTACTTTATTTTTTCTTGTACCTTTATGACCTGCATAATTTTCTTTTGCCTACTTTCATGTGAAATTGGATTTCCTGAACACTTAAATAGTTGGTGCGGTTCAGGATGGCTTTTCTTACAGGGCTTTCTCCACTGCTGTTTTTAGGCATGCTTCAAAACTGTGGCATTTGCTTTCTGAGATTGCTAGGCTGCGTTCCCTCCCTGCTTTATCTGAATATTCTCTTTCCATTATTGTAATTGTACCTATATAGTACTTAATTTTCATTCCACACCCAGTAATTTGTACTCATTGTACCACCCTGTTATGTAAAGATCCGTTTCAAGGATTCATAGAGGCTAGACTGCTCTCACTTCTTAGATGTAACCGTGGACTCTTCCCACTTAGTCATTAATTGAAAGTGCAAAACCCTTCTGTACTTAAGTTAACCTAGCTTCTGTACCTAACTTGTTGGCTGTTTTAGGTGTCTTTTGTTCTAAATCTGTTAACAGACATCTGTTTCTTTCTGTTTCCTCCCATATTGATAATGATACCATACATCATCTATGGTTGTTGACTTGTTTCCATCTGATGTTTTGAGGGGGATTCATGAAGATTCTTGTCACCTCGTTTTGTTGTAAATATTGTCTGTGGGTTTTTGGTTTACTATTTAGTTTTATACATTTTTTTTGGTGGGTATTTACAGACGCTCAAATGCTTTGCCACTGCCCTTACTGTCCCAGAATCTTTCTAATGTATTACTTCTTAATTACTGCTGTTTCAAATTTGATAATCCTGCCATAATTAGATTATAACTTATTCTAAGTACTACTTGAATTGTAATTAGTTCAAGTGCTATCCTTTGTTGACAGCAGCTTTTACAGTATCCAGCATAGTACTGGGCATGTATGCAATGGCTCAGAATTGTCACTTTGGAAATTAATCTAATTTCAATTATATAATTATAGTCTAACTTGCAACCTGTTAATAGTAGGATTAGCAGCCACTCCTGTTACAAGTGGAGGTGAAACATGAGGATATCAATTGGCTCGCCTGTATGTAATGTTAATTCTTGCATCATCTTTGACATATATGCCATAATCTGTCAGCCTCCTGGTCTAAGCATTTCTGGAAGACTTTGATCTGATGTACTGATGGTACAAAAAAGTGCACAAGATAATAAGTATCATAGAAGCATATTGGAAACAAAGCAGACATCATCCTACAGAATGTTAGCTCTTTTTTCTTTGTTACAGTTCAAAAATATTGTCAAGGAAATGGAGAAATTCTTGAGCAAAGCAATTAAAATGGTCAAGATGGTCAAAGATTTTTTTTGAAGAGATCGAGTTAAAACAAATTAAAAAAAAAAAAGAAAAACAGGACAGTTTGTTAATACAGAGAAAGGCAAAGAGGTGTGTTTCAGACATGATGGAATTTGATAATTGTGAAGGGACCTGAAGAGCCCGAATAATACTTTCAGCCAAAGGTAGCATTAGTTTTTAATACATTGAGTAATAATTTTAGGGATCTTGTCATCCTAACAATGGCCCAGTTCCTTTGCTTTTGAAGTGGGATTTAAAAAACCAGCTAATAGAAGTCAGTTCCTAAAACACAGCAGAACTTTATTGACTTGATAAAACTTTTCAAAGTATATATTGTGAAGAATTTAGTATTTCTTATTTTTACCTCATTTGGCTTGTTTAAAGGAATTTATTTATGAAGATAGATTATGTACTTTGTAATATGTTTGTTTAAAATTATTCCCACTGCTTTAAAAAAATTACTCCTAATTTTTACCTTTTAAAAAATCTTTAACAGGCCTCAACAAATAACGAAAGCTCTAATCACAGTTTTGGAAGCTTGGGATCTTTAAGTGACAAAGAATCAGAGGTAAGTAATTTCATTTTAAATATGGTGCTATTAAAGTAAAAGCTGGAATCACTGTTTTAATTAGTATTTTGTTTCTTCATCAGTTCTTTTGCTAAAGGTTAATGCTTTTAAAGTTTCTTATAGGAATGTTTTGTTCTGCCTTATGAAGCACAACAATCAGATTGAAGACTGCATTTGGCATTAGAAAGAAAATGTAGTTTCTTTGGTTATGTAGCTGAACTTGTAAATGAATGATATATGTATATTCTTACTGGAGACAGTTATTAGCCGTTCATAGTTCTGTGAGAGGAAGGTGGTTCTTAAGTATGTTGAGTTTCCCAGTTTTCTATTATTTCTCTTTATTCTTTCCTTTTAGTTTGATCCTTAGTAAGAGTTTGTGTACTTTCTGAGATACAGATACACATTTTTTCCCTCTTTTTAGAATTTCTTATGGAATCATGCTGCTGGTTTTCATTTTTCATATTTTAAAAAATCTGAAGAATTCCCTCCCCTCTTAATCCCTCCCCCTTTTACCCACTTACTGATCCCACCAAGAAAATATCTGGGATTTTACAAGCAGGCATTTGGATCCATGGTTTAATTTACTCTGAGCATGATATACTTGATGACATCTTTTAAAAATGGGTAGACAGGAAGTTCTGTGGGTTTTAGCATTCATTTGTTGATGTTACAGCTTGACTCTTGTGGGTATAGCCTTTTCTCTCGGATGATACAGGTCTGTGACTTGTGTGTGTGTGTGTGTGTGTGTGTGTGTGTGTGTGTGTGTATTTTCCCTGTCAATCTTATTTCTACTTGATCCATTTTTGTCTTTTTTCTACTTGGTTAGTATAGACTTTTTTCTGCTTGGTTAGTATAGACGTATCACCTTGATAATACCAGTAGTTCATTAGCACTCAGAAACTCTTAGGCATTTTGTTTCACTATTCAGAGGAAAGGGAACTTCAAAGGTGGCATCTTTTTAGCTCTGTGTTATGGAAAGCATCTAGAAATCTCTAGGTAGACAGTTTCGTGCAGTTCTGTGCAGGCACCCTGACACTGCAAAGGAGTATGGCATAGGGCTCTCACTCATCAGGCTTTCCCTTCCACAGAAACAACTGGCAGGCAGCTGAAAGGACTGTGCAAGTGACGGGACTTTATCTGCAGTAGGTTCCCTTGAGGTAAGCGTTAGTAGCCACTGTAGCATCAGATTATCAGTTTAGTTTTTTAAAAATTAACATACTTATACTAAGCCTTTGAAAATTGTAGGTTTAGCTCTAGTCAAAGTTTTTTAAAAATTGTATCAAGAATGTTCTCACTTTATATTTCCTGGACTTTGGAACATTTCTTGATATTTTCCCAGAATTGGGAATATTTAGTAATTTCACCTGCCTCCTGTTTCATAGGCATTTGTGTTATGAAGAGCAATAAAATAATTTTAGATATTTCTCTTTTCTGTTCACTAAATATATTTTTGATAGATTTTTTTAAAAAGCAAAACATGGTGAAAGTTAGATCACTTATCACAGTTATACGTTCTTTATAGGTACCCATATTCCAAATATAAGTTATAGATTTAGTATTTGGATTTCTTCAGAGGAATTAGTCTGTAAGAGAATTCAACTTCCCTTTAAAGATCCCAAGGATCACTTTTGGCTATATTTTTAGTTAAAACATGTTTTTGTTTTTTAAAAGACCATACTGGCATTTGCAATGAAACACAATTTGGTTAATCATTAGATATACTTAGCTTTATCTGTATTGAAGTTTTGACATTTGGGGCAGCAATAGAAAATCTTGAAAAATCTTTTGGGCCATGTATGGGGGCTCATGCTTGTAATCCCAGCATGTTGGGAGGCCTAGGCAGGATTGCTTGAGACCAGGAGTTCGAGACCAGCCTGGGCAACATGGCAAAGCCCCATTTCTACAAAAAACACAAAAAATTAGCCGAGAGGCTGAGGTGGGACGATAACCTGAGCCAAGGAAGTCGAAGCTGCAATGAGCCATGATTGTGCCACTGCACTCCAGCCTGGGCAACAGAGTGAGACCCTGTCTTAAGAAAAAAAAAAAAAGAAAGAAAAATCTTTTGACTTTTGCTGTTCTGCATTCTCTGTCTTGGAGTTTTACAAATTAATGGTTAAGTCTAGTGGCACAGAAATGACTACAGATTATACATTGTCCTTAAGATTCAAAGAAATAATTACTATTACCATTATTATTATTATTATTATTATTATTATTATTATTATTTTATTGTATCTTTCCATTTAAGGAGTTGCTTATCTGGAAAATGATTCTGAGGTTTTATCTGTATAGTTGATACCTTAATGAATTCCTTTGGGGTGAAATTTTATATATGTCAAAATACAGATATTTATAGATCATTAAGTAAACATGAGAAGAAACAGTTGCAGGATAGAAGTACTTTTGTTTTTCCTAGTACTCCTAATAGTAAAGTTTATGAAGTATTTCATTGTCTTCTGATGTCACTATTCTTTTGGTAATCCATTCTCCAGTTGACTACAGTTGTTAAAATAGTAGTTTTTGGTTTTGGGAGCAAATAGTACTGGAAGGTTTATTACTTTTTTTTTTTTTTTTTTTTTTTTTGAGATGGAGTCTCACTGTTTTGCCCGGGCTGGAGTGTGGTGGTGCGGTCTCGTCTCACTGCAACCTCCGCCTCCCAGGTTCAAGCGATTTTCCTGCCTCAACCTTCTGAGTAGCTGGGATTATAGGTGTAAGCCACCGTGCCCAGCCAGTTTATTACTTTTTTTTAAAAAAAAAATTGCTTTCTCCTACCACCCTTATACCCCACCCTGGATTCCTGAAATTTATATCCATATTTTAATATAATTAGTATGCATACCCTGTTGTAGTTCACCAGTTGGACATTTTCTGTTGAATCCCTCTTAGGATTTGTGATGGTTTTAACTCACTACAATCCCTTTTCTGTACTTTGTTTTCTCCTACCCAATACTCTTTTTCAGACATCCAGAATCCTCTTGTTTTCTTCTACCCTTACTGTTAAAACTGGAAAGCATCCAATTGTCATTGTTAAGTTGATTAATCTACTTCAAGTGAAATTTTTATTTCAGTTTGTATGCGGTTTATTTTATATATGAATCTGACTTTTTTTCTAAATGTGGAATTAACTAGAATGAAAAAGTTTTTCCTCTTGTAAATAAAAGAAGATGGTAGGTAGGAAGGTATTGTTTTTATTTTGTTTTATTTTACATCACTCCTGGTCCATTCAGCAGGCTCCAAAAAATTCAGGATATTTTCAGTAAACATTTGCATAACTATTAACTTTTAGTCTCTGCCCAATCACTGAGAATATAAAGATGAATAGAATACAATCCCTGCCTTCAAATGAAATCAGTGTTTAGTAGAACAAACATTTAGACAGTCTGCTTCATGACAGTGTAGGCTGTGCTGTAACATATACAAGCACAAGATACTATGGAAGCAAAGTTCAAGAAACCACCACTTCCATTTACCTGTAGGGGAAAGGAAGCAAAGAGGTCTTCCTTCAAAGAAGAGGTGATAGTCGAGTTTTTAAGAGAGGCTGTGAATTCATCCCATAAGACAGAGCGAAGTATGAAAAGAAGGTATACAGAGGGACGAGGATATGTGTTTGCTTTTATGTGGGAGTATGACAAGTAGTTTGGTTTAAGAGAGGACAGTGATTCTCAGCCACTACTGCTCTTTAGATCTCCGGAAAAGCTTTAAAAAATGCCTAGCTGCTTCGGTGATTCCACTGGTTTTCAAACTTCTGGTAGAGGGAGTATATGCAGGAATGGTGAAAGGTAGGCAGGGGTCAGGTTTTGAAGACCCTTGTATTTCATAGTAAAGAATTTGGACTTCAGGTGGATAGCCATTGAAACAGGGGAAACAAAAGACAAAGTAGAGGTGAAAGGCTCCCACAGATGGAATGTAGAGGATTGCGTTGGAGGGACATGAAACCCAAGTTAGGAAGATCACTTAGTTAAGGAATACAGCCTTCTTTATAAAACTCTAAAACCTTCAAGGTTTCATATTAGGAGGAAAAACTTGAGATAAGAGGACTTCTAACTAGTATTTTCAAGTTTGCTGTTTGGGCTTTGCCTTCTTCGGATTCTCTAACTTTGGTTACTGAGACTATCACCACCCAAGACTGTGGTTCTCAAACTGTTCTGTGTGAATGAATCACTTAATGTTTATGACGGTAGGTCTGGGGTAGAATTTTGCATTTCCAACAAGCTTATAGATTTCATTAGTTTTTTTTTTTTTTTTTTTTTCTTTTTGAGACGGAGTCTCGTCTGTTGCCCAGGCTGGAGTGCAGTGGCATGATCTCAGCTCACCACAACCTCCGCCTCCCAGGTTCAAGCGATTCTCCTGCCTCAGCCTCCCAAGTAGCTGGGACTACAGGTGTGTGCCACCATGCCTGGCTAATTTTTGTATTTTTAGTAGAGACGGGGTTTCACTATGTTGGCCAGGCTGGTCTCAAACTCCTGACCTCATGATCTGCCTGCCGTGGCCTTCCAAAGTGCTGGGATTACAGGTGTGAGCCACCCAGCCCAGCAGATTTCATTAGATTTTTAAAAAGTAGAATCAGTAGGGTTTGATGACTTGGAATTAGCGTAAAGAGGGAAAGGGAGGAGCCTAAGATGATTTAAAGGGATCTAGCTAGAGTGCCTTTGATTGAGATAGGCATCACAGAAGGAAGATAACAAGTGTAAATGGCACAGTAGAAGATATCTGGAATTCAGGAAAGAGGTCAGGCTAGATAAGAAGACCTAGGGGTCTTTGGCATAGGTGTTAATTAAAAAGGCTTGGTTGTAGATAAGCAGATCTCAGAGTATGGTTTGAGGATTCCTAGGGGTCCCCTGCGATTCTTCCAAGGAGTCCACGAAGTCAAGTGTTTTTTATAAAAGTGCTAACACATTATTTGACTTTTGAACTTTCATTAGCTCATGAATTCACAATGAAAATTTCCAGAAGCTGTATAACATGTGATATCATTACTCTGATTTATTCATTTTTATTCTTTTACACTTGTATATTCTATTGTTATAATGTTTTTGTTTAAAATCCTAAAATAGTAAATATTGATAGTTATACACATGTAAATAAAAGCTCTTTGGGGCCCTTAACAATTTTTTAAAAGTTATAGAGGGATCCTGAGACCCAAAAGTGATAGTAAGTAGAATTAAATGTCATAGAAGTCAGTTAAGATAGTGACTGTAAAAAGTGACTAAGAATTTGACACTTAGACTTAATTTTAGTAGATTAATGGGAACAAAATGCCAGATTGTAGTTAATTAAGGAGAAATTAGAAAGTGAGGAAATAGCGACAGCAAATATTGACTGCTTTTGGCAGAACCTTGACTATAAAGGAAAGGAGACAGTATCTAGAGTCAAGACAGGTTTGACATATCATGTGCTAAGGAAAGAGTCATAGCAGAGCTGTGATGGAGACAAAGTGCTGAAGAGAGAGGAAAAGAGAAACAAAACCACACATCTTTTCCTGGAGGAGGAATGAATGGGTGAAATCCAGACCCTGAGTGGGCAGCGTTATTCATAGACAGGACTAGGAACATCTTTCCCCTGAATTGGGGTAGATGAACTTGCATATCTGATAACCTTTTCTCTTACTTCACAGTGAAAATAGGTTATCAGCTGAAAGGAAAGAAGTGTGAGTGGGTTGTGGATTTGAGGATTGATAAAAATTTTATGGGAGGACCAGAGAAGAGAGTTTACCAAGGCCACTCATCCTTTATTTAAATTTTTTAGAATACCTGAAGGAGTTAGAAATATGGTCATGTACCTGACCTGCTGGCTAACAGCCCACATTATTTTATGAAGATAAGAGCCCGTGTTTCTTGAGTACCAGTGTTTTTTTTTTTTTTTTTTTTTTTTTGAGACGGAGTCTCACTCGTCGCCCAGGCTGGAGTACAGTGGCGCCATCTTGGCTCACTGCAAGCTCTGCCTCCTGGGTTCATTCCATTCTCCTGCCTCAGCCTCCTGAGTAGCTGGGACTACAAGTGCCCACCACCACGCCTGGCTGATTTGTTTTGTTTTGTTTTGTTTTTTTAGTAGAGATGGAGTTTCACCGTGTTAGTCAGGATGATCTTGATCTCCTGACCTCGTGATCCGGCCCCCTCGGCCTCCCAAAGTGCTGAGGTTACAGGTGTGAGCCACCGCGCCCTGCTCAGTGTTTTCTAAGTTTTAAAACCTGCCTTGATCCACCTATTTGCAGTTCTTCTTGTAGCACTTTCACTATCTAAACACAATGATCTTGTGTCTTAGTTCATTTTCTGCTGCTCTAACAGAATATCACAGACTGGGCAATTTATAATGAACAGAAGTTTATTTGGCTCTTGGATCCGGAGGCTAGGAAGTCCAACAGCATGGTGTCAAGCATCAGATGAGGATCATCACCCCGTGGTAGAAGATGGAAAGCAGAAGTGAGCGTGTGAGACAGAGAGGGAGAATTGGACTCAACTCATCTTTTTAATCAGGAACCCACTCTGTCAGTAACGAACCCATCCCCACAATAATGGCATTAATCCATTCATGAGGCCCCTACCTCTTTTTCTCCCCCCACCCCCAAGATGGAGTTTTGCTCTGTTGCTTAGGCTGGAGTGCAGTGGCACGATCTTGGCTCACTCCAACTTCCACCTCCTGGGTTCAAGCGAGTCTCCTCCTTCAGCCTCCTGAGTAGCTGGGATTACAGGCGCCCGCCACCATGGCTGGCTAAGTTTTATATTTTTAGTAGAGACAGGGTTTCACCATGTTAGTAGCCAGGCTGATCTTGAACTCCTGACCTCAAGTGACCCGCCCACTTCATCCTCCCAAAGTGCTGGGATTACAGGCATGAGCAACCGTGCCTGCCTCCCCCCACCTCTTAATATTCTTACTACAGGGAGTAAGTTTCTACATGAACTTCAGGGCACATAGTCAAACCATAGCACCTTCAGATTCTGTACAATTGCTGTCTCTACCTAAGCCCAAGATGCTAAGTTAGACTATGTATCTTCTAGCTCATTTGGAGTTCTTAATGATTATTAAAACCATAACCATTTTTCCTCTTCTCATTTTGGATGCCCTAGGATACATTTATCTGCTTTATTTATTTCTTACTGAAGTTGGGATATTTGTGACTGAACATATCATTTAATTACATCATTTTTAATAATTAATGTTGGAGAAGCACAGTTATGTCTGTTTATATGTGTGCTTATATACAATATACTCCAGAATATTCACGTTTATAAAGCAGACATATATCAAATTATTCTGTTTTTCTCAATTTAATCCTTAATATTCATCTTTCAGAATACTTTTGTATAATCTCAATCAGATTTGAACAAGTTAAAATATATACTATCTCTATAACCAAAGTAGTTTTCCACCCTTTTTCCTGGGTAACTACCAAATCTTAAGCCTTTATCCACTGACCTCAAATTACTGTGTATTTTTCATCAAAGTATATTTTGGGATTTTTGAGTTATGAATTTTAAATTATGTGGATATGTGGAAGCTGGGACAGTTGTTGCATCTAGAGCATTTCCTGATTTAACTTTGTTTTATATACATACCCACCTCCACTTTCTCATACCTTCTTTTTTGCCCTCTTAATAATGCTTAGTGCTTAGCTAGTGCTTAGTGTGATTCTAAGCACTAGTGCTTAGCTATGATTCTATTTGAAAACAGAGGTGATACTGGCCTTAAGTTTTGTTAACATTCTCATTAAATTTTAATTTGTCTATATTTATTTGCTGTGACCTGGAGAAATCTTTTTTTTTTTTTAATGCCTTACTCTGAGTACCTAGTAAGAAAGAAGAGAGACTTTAAAAATTGATTTACTGTTGGATGGGATAAGTATCACTGAAATTTACATTTTTAGGCCTTTTACTCCTGAATAAATTACCTTGCTTTTGACTTACTCTCTTTAAATCTGTTCTGCTCCTTAAGATGTTAGACACCTATCATCAATTTTAAGACATATTCTATCTTGCTGCCTAAATTATTTTCTAAAATATGTTAGTGTGATAAATGATGTTTGTGGTGTTCTGCTTGTTGACCTCCTCTGTCTTTTATTTATCTTCCTGCTAGTATGTTCTCACTTTGTTCTTACCAGAAATCTTACTATTTTTATGTCACTGGTTTTTCCTTCTTTCTTTCTTTCTTTCTTTTTTTTTTTTTTGAGGCAGTGTCTCGCTCTGTCACCCAGGCTGGAGTGCGATGGCACGATCTCTGCTCCCTGCAACCACCGCCTTCTGGGCTCAGCAATTCTCTGGCCTCAGCCTCCCAAGTAGCTGGGATTGTAGGCACCCACCAGCCTGCCTGGCTAGTTTTTGTATTTTCAGTAGAGACAATGTTTCACCATGTTGGCCAGGCTGATTTCAAACTCCTGACCTCAAATGATCTGCCTGCATTGGCCTCCCAAAGTGCTGGGATTACAGGCATGAGCCACTACACCTCCACCTCTGGCCTATGTCATTGTTTTTACTGAGGCATGATACGCAACAATGTTGCTATATACAATGAACAATATGTACAGTAATGATGTCTTGAAAGCAAGTACTCTTTGTATGCATGGAAAATGGTATTATTTTGTAACATAAAAAATGGGGAATGTGGCCGGGAGGGGCGGCTCATGCCTGTAATCCCCGCAATTTGGAAGACTGAGGCAAGCAGATCACTTGAGGTCAGGAGTTCGAGACCAGCCTGGCCAACAGGGTGAAACCCCATCTCTACTAAAAATAAAAAAGTTAGCTGGTCGTGGTGGCACATGTCTGTAATCCCAGCTACTCAGGAGGCTGAGACAGGAGAATCGCTTGAACCTAGGAGGCCAAGGTTGCAGTGAGCCGAGATTGCACCACTGCACTCCAGCCTGGGTGACACAGCAAGACTCTGTCTCAAAAAAAAGAAAGAAAACAAAAGCGGGGGTGGGTGGGGGGATGTTAAGTTTATTCTCTTCTCTGTTACTAAGACAAATAAACATGAATTATTAGACTTAAAAGTTTCTGTGAAATACCTGAAATTACTTTGTAACTTTTTTTTTTTTTAAAAAAAGAGAAAACAGTATTTAATTCACCACTATATATTGAAGGACGCAGTCTTTTAGAGACCTATATTCAGGCAGAAATTAGAGTATCTGACACTAAAATATATTGTATTAACCGGGTTCATAGCAAAGGAAGTGAGTCCTGCTTGAATATGTTCATGCTTATTAGTCTCTTGGAAGGAAAAGTGAACTGGAAACCAAATGTGAGTCTCCTCCTGGTGGTGTACATCTCTTTCCATAAAGGTAGAAGAATATGTATATCAGAATTCCTCAGGAAGCTTTTTTTAATGTTTAAGTAGCCAGGCTCCCTGCTTGGAAATTCTGATATATTCTGTCTAGTTGAGTTCTTGTAGGTCATGAAATCTTGAAATGGTTCTGTAAGCTATTTAGCAAGCAAACAAACAGCTGTTAAATATTACCCTTTAAAAAAGTATATTTGATGTGGTTCAGTGGTTGTTTTTTACAGCAAGAAATTTCTAAGGGAACACAACAAGAGTGCCCACCTTCACCACTTATTCAGTATAGAATGGGAAGTCCTCGCTAGAGCAGTCAGACAAGAGAAGGAAGTAAAGGGCATCCAAATTGGAAAGGAAGAAGCCAAATTATCCTTGTTTGCAGATGATATAATCTTATATTTGGAAAAATCTAAAGACTATACCAAAAAATTATTAGAACTGATAAATTCAGTAAAGTTGCAGGATACAAAATCAGTATAAAAAAAGTAGCATTTCTATATGCTAACAGTAAACAATCTGAAAAAGAAACCAAAAAGTAATCCCATTTACAATAGCTATAAATACTATGAAATATGTAGACGTTAACTCCCCACCCCCCGAGACAGAGTCTTGCTCTGTTGCCAGGCTGGAGTGCAGTGGCATGATCTCAGCTCACTGCAACCACCACCTCCCCGGTTCAAGCAATTCTCCTGCCTCAGCCTTCTGAGTAGCTGGGATTACAGGAGTGAACCACTGCACCCAACATTTTTTTTTTCTTTGAGATGGGGTTTTTGTTCTGTTGCCCAGGCTGGAGTGTAATGGTGTCGTCTCATCTCACTGCACCCTCCGCCTCCTGAGCTCAAGTGATTCTCCTGCCTCAGCCTCCCCAGTAGCTGGGATTACAGGCGCCCACCACCACGCTTGGCTAATATATTTTTTTTAATGTATTTTTAGTAGAAATGGGGTTTCACCATGTTTGCCAGGCTGGCCTCAAACTCTTGACCTCAGGTGATCCACCAGTCTTGGCCTCCCAAAGTGCTAGAATTACAGGTGTGAGCCACCGCACCTGGCCTACCCAGCTAATTTTTTTGTACTTTTAGTAGAGATGGGGTTTCACCATGTTGGCCAGGCTGGTAAAACTTCTGACCTCAAGTGATCCACCCTCCTTGGCCTCTCAAAGTGCTGAGATTACGGACGTGAGCCACCCCACCCAGCTTTTAGACATTACTCAAAGTAGTAAAATATCTCTACAATAAAAACTATAAAACATTGATGCAAGAAATTGAAGAGTATGCAAAAAAATGGAAGGATATTCCATGGTCATGGAATGGAAGCATCAATACTGTTAAAATGTCCATTGTACCCAGAGCAATCTATAGGTTTAATGTAATCCCTGTCAAAATACCAATGGCATTCTTCACAGAAATAGAAAAAATAATTCTAAAATTTGTATAGAACCACAAAAGACCCAGAATAACCAAAGCCATCCTGAGCAAAGAACAAAACCAGAAGAATCACATTACCTGACTTCAAATTATACTACAAAGCTATAGTAATCAAAACAGCATTGTACTGGCATAAAAACAGACACATAGATCAGTGAAACACATAGACCAGTGGAACAGAACAGAGAACCCAGATAGAAATCCATATATCTACAGTGAAGTTATTTTTGACAAAGGTGCCAAGAACAAACATTGGGGAAAGGACAGTCTGTTCAATAAATGGTGCAGGGAAAACTGGATATTCATATGTAGAAGAATGAAACTAGACCCCCTATCTCTCACCATATACAAAAATCAAATCAAAATGGATTGAAGACTGAAATCTAAAAAGACCTCAAACTGTGAAACTACTATAAGAAAACACTGGGGAAACTCTCCAGGACGTTGGTCTGGGCAAAGATTTCTTAAGTAATACCCAACAAGCACAGGCAACCAAAGCTAAAAATGGACAAATGGGGCCGGGCGCAGTGGCTCACACCTGTAATCCCAGCACTGTGGGAGGCCAAGGCGGGCAGATCGCTATGTCAGGAGATCGAGACCATCCTGGCTAACACAGTGAAACCCCGTCTCTACTAAAAATACAAAAAATTAGCTGGACATGGTGGCGGGGCGCCTGTAGTCCCAGCTACTCAGGAGGCTGAGGCAGGAGAATGGCGTGAACCTGGGAGGCAGAGCTTGCAGTGAGCTGAGATCGCACCACTGCACTCCAGCCTGGGTGACAGAGCGAGACTCCATGTCAAAAATAAGGACAAATGGGATCACATCAAATTAAAAAGCTTCTGCACAGCAAAGAAAACAATCAACAAAGCGAGGAGATAACCCACAGATTGGGAGAAGATATTTGCAAACTATCCATCTGACAAGGAATAAATAACTAGAATATATGAGGAGCTCAAACAACTCTGTAGGAAAACATACAATAATCCAATCTAAAAATGGGCAAAAGATTTGAAGAGACATTTCTCAAAAGAAGACATACAAGTGGCAAACAAGTTGGTGAAAAGGTGCCCAATATCATTGTTTATCAGAGACATGCAAATCGAAACTACAATGAGATATCATCTCACCCCAGTTAAAATGGCTTTTATCCAGAAGGCAGGCAATGACAAATGCTGGCAAGGATGTGGAGAAAAGGGAAACCTCATACACTGTTGGTAGAAGTGAAGATTAGTACAACCACTATGGAGAACAGTTCGGAGGTTCCTCAAAAGGCTAAAAATAGAGCTACCCTGCGATCCAGCAATTCCACTGCTAGATATATACCCAAAATAAAAGAAATTGGTATATCAAAGAGATACCTGCACTCCCATTTTGCAGCACTATTCACAATAGCCAAGATTTGTAAGCAACCCAAGTATCCATCAACAGATGAATGGATAAAGAAAATGTGGTGCATACACACAGTGGAGTACTATTCAGCCATAAGAAAGAATGCGATCCTGTCATTTGCAACAACATGGATGGAACTGGAGGTCCTATTGTTAAGTGAAATAAGCCAGGCACAGAAAGACAAACTTCACATGTTCTCACTTATTTGTGGGAGCTAAAAATTAAGACAATGCAACTTATGGGGATAGAGGGTAGAAAGATGGTTACTAGAGTCTGGGAAGAGTGGTGGTGGTGGGGAGGGGGAATGGTTAATGGGTACAAAAATAGAAAGAATTAATAAGACCTGGTATTTGCTAGCACAACAGTGTGTATAGTCAAAAATAATTTAATTGTATATTTAAAAAAAAACCTAAAAGTGGATTGTTTGTAACACCTTTGTGTTACAGTTGTTTGTAACAACTGTATCAAAATATAAACCCCATAAATATATACACCCACTGCGTACCCACAATGATTAAAAAAAAAAAAATTAAAAAGGAACCCTCTAAGCTGATTGGTGGAAACAAGATTGGAAGAGAAAAATGGCCTATTACTGTAAGAGAGTGAAGACATTCTTTTAAAGTGGAACCCAGTATAGTTCTTTACCATAATAGGTGCTCAGTAAATAGCTGTTGACTGATAACACGACAGGGTAACATCACTGTCTACCCACCTCGTTAATAGGCTACTACTTATTCTCTAGCATACTCATCTCACTTGCTAGCATTTCCTAGTATACGATCAGGATGAGTGTATCTACAAAAGCAGTTTTTAAATTTTGGGTCTCAGGGACTGCTCTGTAACTTTAAAAATTGAAGGACCCTAAAGAGCTTTTGTTTATGTTGGTTACAACTATTTGGTATTTACCATTTTAGGATTTCAAACAAAATGTTGTAACCCTAGAATTCACAAATACATAATCCATAAATCATCCAGTGAGATGTCATCACACGTCATATAGCCTCTGGTAATTTTCACTGTAAACTCAGAATGAAAGTAAAAAAGCACACCATACAGTTAGTTTTATGTACCAACTACAAATGATTCTTAATGTATTCATCAAAGCAAGGTTTCTCACCCTTAACATTATTGACGTTTTGCACTGGATAAATTTTGAGGGGTGGGGTTCCTGTCCTATGCAATATAGGATGTTTAGCAGCATCTCTGCCTCTGTACATTAGATATCTACAGCCTTGTTACCCCCATCCTCAGTGTGTCAACCAAAAATGCCTCTAGGTATTGCCAAATAACCATCTCTCCTGGTTGAGAACCAACTCATTACTGGAAGGAGAAAAAAGAAAGTTTTTAGCATGTTACCAATGGAGCTAGATTGCAACTTCTTAAGTTTTACATGTCTAAATTTAGAAACAGGTGCTCAGAGTAAATAAATTTGTCCATAGTCACACAGATACAAGTTAACAGAGTCAGAGTTTGAATCCCAAAGTATGCCTTATTTCAAAGCGATGCTCTCAACTACTGTGCTGTTATAATCTTTCCATATAACTAAGATAGTATATAACTTGTTATATAAATTACCCTGATAAGTCTTGGACAAAAATGGTACTCTTTGGAAATATTTAGATTTCAGATAACTTATAGTAATTAGCAGATTTGCCAATCTAAGATATACCTGAGCTAACAGCACTTCACAAATGTTTAATCTGTTAAATGTTGCTTTTAGACTGGATTTTTAAAGCATTGAGCACAAGTTGACATTACTGACAAATTTTGTTTCAGAATTTTATTCTTTAGTTTAAAAAATATTAGATGTATTTTTATGTCAGTAGAACACAGTGAATGTTCTACCAATTTTCTTTAAAATTCTCATTTTTCTAAAATAACCGAGTAACCATGACAACCCATTTGACTTCTTATAACCTAATTAGTTTTCTGCTATATGTAATAATTTTGGTCTTTAATATGGAAGATTGTAAGGAATAACATTCTTAATTTTAGAGATACTGTAAAGTGGAGTATGTGGGAACTGTACAACTTATTATTTTATATATAAACCTAGATAGACAGACAGACTGTTCCTAATCCTGATGATACATAACATCACTTCTGGACCTTTTTAAAATTAATGATTCCTTTGGTCTTTTTCCAGAGATGGTTAAATTTGGACTGGAGATTCCAGCATAAGCTTTAAATAAAAGCTTTATAAATGATTGATGTATAGTCAGCATTGAGAATCAATGCTAATAAAGATATGATAGAACAATTTAAAAAAAGAACAAAGAAGCTGGGTATGGTCACATGTCTGTAGTCCCAGGTACTTGGGAGCCTGAGGCAGGAGGATCACTTGAACCTAGGAGTTACAGTCCAGCCTGGACAATGAAGGGAGACCCCATCTTTCTTTTTTTTGTTTGTTTTTGTTTTTGAGGTGGAGTTTTGCTCTTGTTGCCCAGGCTGGAGTGCAGTGGCGCGATCTTGGCTCACTGCAACCTCCGCCTCCCAGATACAAGCGGTTTTCCTGCCTCAACCTCCCAAGTAGTTGGGACTACAGGCGCTCACCACCAGACCCGGCTAATTTGTTTGTATTTTTAGTAGAGGTGGGGTTTTGCCATGTTGGCCGGGCTGGTCTCGTGATCCACCCACCTTGGCCAGGTCAGGTGATCCACCCTCCTTGGCCTCCCAAAGTGCTGGAATTACAGGCTTGAGCCACCATGCCCGGCTGATCCCATCTCTTGGAAAAAAAAGATCACTATTTTTCTGATTAAAAGTGTTGTATTGGCACCATGGGATATTAAGCAGCCATAAAAAAGGATGAGTTCATGTCCTTTGCAGGGACATGGATGAAGCTGGAAACCATCATTCTCAGCAAACTAACACAAGAACAGAAAACCAAACACCATATGTTCTTACTCTTAAGTGGGAGTTGAACAGTGAGAACACGTGGACACGGGGCAGGGCGGTTGAGGGGGCTTCACATAACAGGGCCTATTTTGAGGTGGGGGCTGAGGGAGGGATAGCATTAGGAGAAATACCTAATGTAGATGACAGGTTGATGGTTATAGCAAACCACCTTGGCACGTGTATGACTATGTAACAAACCTGTATGTTCTGCACATGTACCTCAGAACTTAAAGTATAATAATAAAAAAAAATGTTGTATTGGTATAGAGAAAAATAGTAACACTTTTTTACCCATCAGATCTCAAAGGATTGGTGAGTAGTTTCATACAGTGTTAATGTAAACATTTCAATTGATACTGGCTTTGAATGTGCAATTTGGCATTATCTTTAAAAATCTAAGCGTGTGGCCAGGCGTGGTGGCTCATGCCTGTAATCCCAGCATTTTGGGAGGCCAAGGCGGGCGGATCACAAGGTCAAGAGATCGAGACCATCCTGGCCAACATGGAGAAACCCCATCTCTACTAAAAATACCAAAAAAAAACAAGCCAGGTGTGGTGGCGGGTGCCTGTAGTCTCAGCTACTCGGGAGGCTGAGGCAGGAGAATGGCATGAACCCAGGAGGCAGAGCTTGCAGTGATCTGAGATCATGTCACTGCACTCCAGCCTGGGTAACAGTGTGAGACTCTGTCTCAAAAAAAAAAAAAAAAAAAAAAACGAAGTGCGCATATTCTGTGATACAGCATTTACATTTAAAAGTATGTATACCAGAGAAATAATTGTACAGACCTAGGGATTCATGTTCAAAGGAATGTTTGTAGGGGTGTGATACAAGAGTATGTTACTCCATTGTGAGTGTCACAATGGGCCAAAAGTTGTGAGACAACAGCTCTGAATTTGACTATTATAAGCACTTTCAAAATGCCAGCATTTCCGGAATAAATTATCTGAAAATGTTACTTCCCAGCCCCCACCCTTCAGCAGTTGTTCTAAATGGCTGTTTTATTCTTGTATGATTTGAAAACTACTGGCAAGGTAATTTGAGTAGGGGAGAAAGTTCAACTTTATTCTAATTTTATAGTATATACTGTTTAACAAATAAAGCCTTAAAGGGATAGCCAGAGAAGGGAAAATGCCAGGAAATAGACTACATAAGCGATAAGAAAATAACAGACAAAATCATTTTCATCAATATTAAAAACTTAGTATACTCCTTTAAACATGTATGAATGCAGTGGGTCCAAGTGATAGTTTAAGAAGTCACAATGTGAGGATGTCAAGTTAAGTAGTTGCTAAAAATTGAGCATAAAAGTAATTGTTTTAATATTACATTTCTTTGGAGTACTGATATGGTTGTGAATTCTGTGCATGTGTAAATAGAGTCCTTCAGCCTTTACAAAAATGTATGAGGTGACATACTTTAAATATACCTGTAAGACAGCACATATTTTAGTTGGGTGGTTACCCAATTTCTTCTTATTGGTGTTCTACCATCTTTTATATTACACGTTATTAAACAATAAAGGCAGTACAGCAGAAAATATACTACACTCCAAATTGCTGATATGATGATTTTGATTTACTTAGAACTACAAGGAAATGCTTTTATTTGATGATAGGATTCCAAAATTTTACATACATAAATTTTTTATACTAAATATTAAAATCAGCATTATAATAGAGATCTTCTTTTAGAGGTCAAAGGTTCAAGTAAATATTTACAGATAATAGTTATCAATATTAAAGTTTTAACTCTTGGGCAGAGACAGACTATGTGAATTTCAGGTCATACCAGCTCAAAATCATCCTTGAATTCCGATGTGCATATTTCATGGTAACATTTAAATGTAAATAGGATACAAAGCAGCAAACATTTTCCTGTCTCACATCTGGTTCAACAAGTTTTGCCTAGAAATGTGGATAAAAATTGAACATTGTTTTACCAGCTGCCAGCAAAAAGGCTTGTCATGCCATTTGTTCAAATTATAGTACCCTTGAATTTGGTACCCAAGTGTGAATCATTAGAATAGCCAGTGAGGGCTGGGCGCGGTGGCTCACGCCTGTAATCCCAGCACTTTGGGAGGCCGAGATGGGTGGATCACTAGGTCAGGAGATCGAGACCGTCCTGGCTAACACGGTGAAACCCCCTCTCTACTAAAAATACAAAAAAATTAGCCGGGCGTAGTGGCGGGCGCCGTGGCGGGTGCCTGTAGTCCCAGCTACTTGTGAGGCTGAGGCAGGAGAATGGTGTGAACCCAGGAGGCAGAGCTTGCAGTGAGCCGAGATCGTGCCACTGCACTCCAGCCTGGGCGACAGAGCGAGACTCCATCTCAAAATGTCTATTAACTATAGTGATTTTATTAGAGATGATGATACCTGAATTTTGTTGTCTATTCAGTCAGTCCCAATGAAGAACAAATTTAATATCCACTCCCTCTTTTTTTGTTGCTATTAAAATTTTTTTTGTATACTGTAAAATTTTCTGTAATGCATTTATTTCCATAATTTTAAATCTCTCTCTAGTTTGAGGCTTATACAGGTGGTTATCTGTTTTCATGGAATAATTCATATTGATTTCTGTCCCTCATACTGTAACAGCATTGAGATTCATGTGTTCTTATGTTTGGTCTTACTTACATTGAAGAAAGACTCATTTATATTTTATTATAAGATAAAACCAGCAGACTACATGATTAGATATGAAAACTTTGATTAATAATCACTGACCTAAGTTCCAAGTAAAATTGGAGGATTAAATTATGTCACTACACCTCTTGAGTCTTTTAAATTTGTCTTTGTGTTTTTTCAACAAACTTTCAACTGGTAGAAAATACTGTGTAAATTCATACTAATATCTTGGAATCTCTAAATGCCAGAGTAGTCATTCAGGTTTTGGTGTGATTACAAGTCTAACATTTACACAGCTAACTTGATTTAAAGTGTACTAGTCTCTCCTTTCTTCATTTTCTCCTAACGACTGTTTCACTGTATATTGGAGCTCTTTGGCCTTTTATAATTACTGCATACTTTTCATCTTTACTTCAAAGCCAAATTTGCCTTCCATATTAATCTTTTCTTTAGTGGTCTATTTATAGTAGGATAGTTAAGAAAAAAATAGAGAATAAAAGAAAGAAATGACAGCATTATTAGCAAGAGCAATCTTGAAAATGTTCTATATAAAATGTTTAATATGTGCACATTGTATACCTTAGCAAATACATAGGTGGCCTGGTTGATGTCCTTTGGATTTCCTCAAGGAAATCATTGGTCATGATCAGTAGTTTTTTTTAAAAGCTGCCGAACTATTTTTTCAAAGGAAATCTCATCTGGAATCTCAATATTAAATAGGAGATGCTGTGTTTGCAGATTCAGGGTAGAGGTAAACATAGGATATGTCTCTGGTAGGCTAGAGCCTTAACTCAGCCACATACTTCCTTCCCTTCTCCTTCCCCTTTAATAACTTCTGGGGCACAACAGTCTTAAAATTAATTTTAGTCCTGTTACCCTTTTTCTTCTCCATCTGTAAATTCTTCTCTGGTTTAAAGGAGGTAAACTTGTTGCCTTCTTTACTATAATTATAATGCATTCGTTTGCTTTTTGGTTGGTTTAATGAAAAGACATTTTTGCCAATGGATTGTCCCGTACCTCCACACTGGGAAATTCTGCCTTAGGGGAAAAAATCTTCACGAAGTAATCTATATGTTAAACAACAAAACTAAGTAATCTGTATGTTAAACAACAAAACAACCTTAAATATCCTAAAGTGCATATCCAGTGAAGTATTTAACGAATGTTGTCTCAAATAAGTTTTGAAAATTTATTGTATCTTCCCACCTCATCCCTCTTTTGGAAATAGCCAGTGCATGTTAGCATTTTGATGATTCTGAGAAGCCTTGCAGTAAAGAAATCTAATTTTGTTTACCCCATTTAAACTCACCCCTTTTCACCCTCATTTAGAATATAGCCTTCTCAACCCACCATTGAACACTAGTTCCTTAGGATATACTTTAGAAAATGGTACAGAACCATTTTGAACTTTACATTTTGTTTTGTTTTCTAGCTAGAAAATGCTGTTTCCAATATAACTGTTTCAGAATTATAACATTTTGTATGGGTTTTTCCCCCCTATTTTTGCCTGTTCAAGAGTACCTAGTCAAGATTTAAGATGGAATTCGAATAGGATCCTGCCATGCTTAAAAAACTGTATAACATTAAAGTATTCTGAAAAATTATGTTTTCTTGACTTTTTTATATATAAATTAAGTTAGGAAGGATATGAATAAATTATTTGGAGATCTTTTATTTTAACGTAGACTTGGCGTTCTTTTGTTTTTGAGACGGAGTCTCGCTATGTCACCCAAACTGGAGTTCAGTGGTGTGATCTTGGCTCACTGCAACCCCTACCTCCTGTGTTCAAGCGATTCTTGCGCTTCAGCCTCCCGAGTAGCTGGCACTACAGGCAGGCACCACCATGCCCGGCTAATTTTTATATTTTTAGTAGAGACAGGGTTTCACCATGTTGCCCAGGCTGGTCTCGAACTCCTGACCTCATGTGATCTGCCCACCTCGGCCTCCCAAAGTGCTGAGATTGCAGGCATGAGTCACTGCACCTGGCCGATTTAGGGTTCTTTAATAAATATTAAAAGAATTTTTAATGTAGTGATATTTTTATTTCTAGGAAAACAGATTGATTATTGTTTGAGTTTGGTAATTTTGACAATGAAACAAAAGTAGTAAACTACCTACCCAAAATTGCTGGTATAGCAGTCTACCTCCCGAGTAGATGGCCAGTTAGGGTGGATTTCTTTAAGACTTCTGGTTTGTGAAATGAAAACATACTGGCATTTCATTGGACATACTGAGTTTTATTTATAAACACTAAAATTCTGAAATATTTTTGTATAGTAGATTCATTTAGTTAGTTCTTGATATAGGATATCATAGAAAAAATAAAGAGCATTTAGGTCTTAGAATTATACAGAACTGAATTTAATTTGAATCCTGGCTCTGCCACACTGGTAGTGTTACCTTGAGTAAGTTACTTAATATTCATTCATGTATTTATCAAGTAATAACTGTATGCTAGGAGTGGGGTAAGAGGGTGAGGTAGGGAGAAGATGTAACATCTGTTTTTAAAGAATTCAGAGGCTATGAACATTTGGTCCAATTTCTCTGAATCTGTTATCTTGTTGGCAAAATGGAGGTGAGAGAACTTTAAATACTCAAGATGGTACTTAGAGGAACAATATGTGTTCAATAAGAATTAGGCTGTGTATTGTTATTCATATATTTAATTGTAGGCCCACTCAGAGACATAAAAATACGGATTAAATCCCCTCCTTGTTGGGGGACCATGATGCTTTTAAGAGATTTATTTTAAGTTGTTTAGTAAGATTCATTCATTCATTCAGTCAAATATTAATGGAGCTCTTATGAAGTTCAGGAATTTTTCTGGCACCAGAGGTGCTTACCAAGTTTCTAGAATTTGAGGGCCTGGTGCCATTGCCTGTGCTTTTGCTCTTGGTTTTAATTTTTGACTAAGCAGGAAAGTTTGTCAAACTCCAGAAAAATTACTTGTATTAGTCTAATGAAAATACTTGCTATCTGTTATAGGAACACACATGTCATTTGGAACCAGAGCCACCATCTAGAGCAGGGATCTGTTAACTTTTTTTGTAAAAGGCCAGATGTTTGCGACTTTATGGGCCATTCCAACTCTGTTGCAGCTACTCAGCTCTGCCGTTGTAATGTAAAAGCAGCTATAGACAATACCTAAATGAAAGAGTGTGACTGTGTTCCAATAAAATTTTATTAGGAATACTGAAACTTGAATTTCTTGTAATTCTCACACCACAAAGTATTGTTTTGAATTTTTTAAATTTCAAACATTTAAAAGTGTGAAAGCTATGGTTCGATCATACAAAACAGGTGACCAAACTGATTAGGCCCATAGGCCATAGTTTACTGATCCGTTATCTAGGGCATAATCTGTGAATTGGCTATAATTGTTGGGTAATAATTGCCAGGCATTTACGTGAATGGTCCTTTTTAGTAGGGATTATGTATATCAGGGTTTGTGTTCTGCCCCTTTTTTCTCATCCAGGTTTACTTTTATACACTAAGTATGTTTGAGTAGTAGGAAACTAAGGAAAAACTTCATAGGAAAAAACTCATAGGAAACACTAAGGTGATTTTTTCCCCCTCATCCAGTTAAGCATTTGAAGGTCATCTTTTAAAGGCTAATTACTCTAGGATTTTTCATCCACTTCATGTCAAATTCTGTAACTGAATATCAGAAAATATGTACAAGGTCTTCTCTACTTGGAATTTTAAAATTTATACAATAGGAAATTTTATCTTTTAAATAAATTGTGTGTAAATAACAGTATATTAACATCTCTTGAGCACTACTGAATGCTATTTTTTTGGTCTCGAAACATGGTTTTATATTGACTTGATAATTTTGTATATTAAAACTGTCATTTAAAAATCTGTTATCTTGTTTTCTGTAGACACCAGAGAAGAAACAATCGGAATCATCCAGGGGAAGAAAGAGAAAAGCAGAAAACCAGAATGAAAGTAGTCAGGGTAAGCACATAACATCTTCCTTCAGAGCCTAGTGGACACTTAAAATTAATTGTTTTAATTTTTAACCAATTAATATTCTAATTGTAAAATAATATGAAGTTGTAAATCTTGGTGTGTGCACAGGTAGTTAGTATATAATGATTGCTTTTAGGCTTTTCAGCATTTCCCTTATTGTTTTCATTTGGGTCCTGAAAGACAAGTATCATGTCCAAATCTGGCAAGCATTAACTTACGACTTTTCATTTTTCATTCTTTATATGTATTGTATTGAAATGGCTTGTTTTTGAATTAAAAACTTCAATCTCACTTTAACAGAACTACTCAAACTTTTCCCATTTATTTAAAAAAAAGGCTATCAAAATAATTATGAGAGACTCCAGTTAAAGTACTATCTGTTTTTCTTTCCATCCTTTCTTGCATACCTACCTTTTGTGATATGAACTGAGAAAATTATTTTCGTTTAACTAAATATCTTATAATGAATAGAAAAATAGTATTGTCATTTAATTTGAGCACTCAAAATTAAATATAATAAATTGGGCTCTTAAATTGTGTATAATGATGACTTTATACATAATGTTACGTGTGTTGGAGCCAATCTTTAGCCATAAGATCTATGGCTGTGACCCATGACTTAACTGGTGTATATAGGGCACTGGAAGCAAGGAATATAGTTGCAGTAACTGTCTTTATGGAAGGAAGAGGTAAGTCATTTTAGTGCCTTTTCTGAGGTGTATTGTATTTTGTATCTCAGTTTACACTGAGCTCCTTTTTGGTCTTAGTGTAGCTCCCCCAAGTTGTAGTTAGTGGACTTGGAGCTTTATTTATTGTAAAGATATAAACTCAGAAACAAACCCCCAAATAAGATGAGGCTTCTGGATTAGTTGAACCATGTTTTTTTCCTTTGTGGTCTGCCATCTGCAGAATTGTCTGATTATCTTTGTTTTTAGGATGGTTGCCTAAATTGTTTCTTCTTGTTTCACCTTCCTCACTTATATTTGCTTTAGTCTGGCTTTCAGTGTTTTTCTCCCCTTCCTTTGGAGTAAACTTGACTTCAAGTCCAAAGCAGACCTCTCCTCTCATCTTCTGCAGGGTTCCCCACCCTCCCGGTCTTCCAGTCCTTGGCCTATTGGGAACCGGGTCGTACAGCAGGAGGTGAGCAGTGGGCCAGTGAGCATTACCGCCTGAGCTCTGCCTCCTGTCAGATCAGTGGCAGCGTTAGATTCTTATAGGAGTGTGAACCCTATTGTGAACTGCATATGCAAGGGATCCAGGTTATGCACTCCCTTATGAGAATCTAATGCCCGATGATCTGAGGTGGAACAGTTTCATCCCAAAACCATCTTCCCTACTCCCCGCAGTCTGTGGATAAATTGTCTTCCACAAAACTGGTCTCTGGTGCCAAAAAGGTGGGGAACTACTGATCTTATGGACTAGATTGGTCATATGTCCATTCCAAAACTAGTTATGACCAACAGAGATACTATTGCCTTAAAAAAAATCAGGCCATCTCTAGGTGGATAGTGTCAGAAATTTGAAAAAAAGAAAAAAATCAGGGCCATCTTTGAACCTGGAAATGGAGTTAAGTTCTTAAACACACAGCCTGTATGGAGAAGGGATGATACTTGAACAAAATTGGATTTCTAATAAGAAGGTGAGAAGGGGACCTGGAAGTGGAAGTTGTATAGGAGTCAGCTTCCTCTGAAGTTACATGTGCCATGTAGGGTGAAGGGTGTTAACAGAACAAAATTTTCATTCAGTTAAGGAAAGAGAATTGGGGAAATAGCTTCTGGAGTAGGCAACCAAAACCATCTGTCTTCATTAAAATATAGTACCTCTTTACAATCTACAGAGAAATTATTATGGACAGAAGGGAAGTCCCTTTAGTATAAGACCTTTACAGTCATCTCTGACCTCTAAATAAATCTGTGCAGAACTAATGTTCAAAATTTCCAGATAGCATTGGTAGTCCTGAATACTTGTTTAGTTTTTAAAAATTCCCCCCACCTTGTTCCAAGAAGGAATTTAAAGTTGTTAAACTTTTAAGAATACTGTTTTTCATCTTAGTAATGCCTGGCACATAGTAACCACTTAAGAAATATTTGTTAAATAAAATAAATGAATCATGAAATAAGTCAGCATTGAATTAATAAATATATGTATGTTTATATTAAGCAAAGCTTTTGACTTTGTGATATCACTAGTTGTAACTTGAAGAAATCGTGTATTCTGTATAGTTCCAGTCAAGGATGGTTACTTCTCCCCCAAGAAAGCATCTCTAAACACTATATTTCTTAGCAAGTTCTTAATCTAAAACTTATAGGACTGATGAAGAATCCATTTTAGAGCAAAATATTTAAAAAATAGTGTGATCTCCAATGAGTTGGTTCACTTTGTCAGTATGGTCATATATGAGCAATATTTACAATCTAGTTTTTAAAAAACATTGTATTTAATTTGGGAATGCTTTTTAGAAAATCAAAATACATTTTACAAAATAACATTCCTGTTGAAGTGTGTTACTGTCAGTTTGACAGGAATCATGTTACGGTTTGTATAACTAAAGCTGTTTTATTATTATTTACAAGTAAAGGTTAGTTTGTCAGTGATGCAGTCGCTACTTTTTTATTTACTGATTTGCTTTTCCAAAATTAGTAGTTATTAAGCAGTATTAATAATGTAGTTTTAAAACAGGACATCACTTACATCATTTATTTGTATGATTCTCCAGTAACTGGAACTTTTAAAAATTGGCATGTCTCTGTTGAAATGTCATTTGATTTTCATATTTGTGAAATCGATAGCTGATGTCCTGTGGACTCTTAATATTTTTTTGATGCCCATCACTACCCTACTAACATCATGCCCTTCTTATATTTTAGGAAAAAGTATTGGGGGACGTGGCCACAAAATTAGCGACTATTTTGAAGTAAGTTCATTGAGGATTGTCTCCAGTTCCTAATTCAGTACTATTCTGCTGTGAGCTAGAAATAATTTCTTAGAAGCACGAAGTCAGCTTTTGATTACTTACTTGATTAGAGCAGAGCTTTATTACTATGTGATACCTTTCTAGGAAAATTAGATTTACATTTACATTGGGATGCCATATCCTTTTTTTCTAAATACTTTCTCACATAGTTGTTTATAATAACCTGTAAAATAGGCAAAATACGTATTAGTGTTTCAGTTTACAGATGATGAAACTGAAGACCAGAAATGTAAAGTAGCCTACATCGTAATTTTTTGAATTTTTGCAGTCAGACCGTGGCAGCAGTGACCTTGAGCAATAATAGAACACTAGGCATAAATGGGTTAACCCATTTAAGGCAGAGTCTGAATTGAAGAGTAAAGAATAGAAGTTAAAGTTCACTGGCTCTCTAATTCAGAATTCTTTCTGCTATCAATACAGACTTCATCACATTACAGCAACATTTGAGCCCTGTGGATGGAGATTAAGTATTTGATAGAGGCTTGAATCTAAGAGTATGTGAAAACAATAAATTTAGATTCTTACCCAATCTGGAATGTCGCCTTACTTCTATATAGAAACACTTTTGGCTACCGTTTTAAATTAGAAAATTTTTAAGTGTAATTATTAAAACAACAAACATGGTCTACTCAATTGAAAAATATTTATGTTTACTTGAGAGAGCAGAATTGGCTGATTAAGGAAAGGGCTGATTTTTTTTCCACCACTGCTTTCTTTCTTGGGTTCGTAAAATCTAAAGTAAAGCAGTTGCTGACCATGAGATACCTGATGCTCTTTGGTTGAGGTCAGTCACTTACTGATATCATTAATTAAGAACCTTTGCCAAAGGTACGATGAATTCAAATCAACAAATGTCTCTTGAATGCCTACTATGTGCTAAATTTTATGCTAGGCTCTATTGATAAAATAAATAAGGCAAAATCCCTAGGTTGCAGGAAGTTGTTTAATGAACATGCTAGGAAGTCCCTATCTGTGCTGTTCATGTAAGTAAAGTAATTAAACAAGAAATGATGAAATGGACAATAATCTACACCCCCAGAGAAACTTTGCAGCAGCAAGTTATTTTCTTTTCCCATCCTTCGTATGTAAACTTGAAATAGGAGAAAAGATAGCTATGGAACAGATGAGTTGGCTTCTCTTCATATGCAGCTAAGTCATGCGCTTTGTACAGAAGAATTGATTTTTTTAAAGATTTTGTGCTGTTAGAGGGAAGGGACCTATTATAATTCTTTTTATGTAGTGCCGTGAACACTTGGATATCTTGAGAATGATAGTCTGTTTAAAATAGTTGATTATGTTCACTAAGGTCTATGTGTAAATATTTTGAAATTTCTTGGGATTAGGGACTATATGGCTCAATAAACATTTGTAGGGGACCTGTGCTAAGATTTGGGGGGAAAACAAAATATGTTTATTGCTTTGGAGGAATTTATTTGTCTTTGAGTTGACCAAAATAACAGACTATAGTCAGAACATAGAGTAATAAGGATCTTTATAAAACAGTCTTGTCATGTTCTTGTGATCAGTAGTCTCTCAGTCTTTTAGGACTTGGCTGACCTTAGTGGTTTTTTTTGTTCTGGACCCATTTAAATGACTACTTATTTTAAAATTAGGTATATTTAGATTAATTCTTAATGTCATATCTGAAATAACTGTCTGAGCCTGCTTTAGTAAATAATAATGTTTCCTTTTTCTTTTACTCAGTACCAGGGTGGAAATGGCTCAAGTCCAGTAAGAGGCATACCTCCTGCAATCCGTTCTCCTCAAAATTCACATTCACATTCCACTCCTTCCTCATCTGTAAGTCATCTTTCAAGTTTTTCATGGGTAGTCTTTGGGAGGTTATGTACATTGAATAAGTTTTATAATTTGTTGTTTTTTATTGAGAACTTCTATATAAATAAGTTAGCATTTATCTTTTAATACATTATTTCTGTGACATGAATTAAATCCTTTTAAATTATCTGGTGCTATTGGAATTTTATTTCTGGAAGTGAGCCTCTTAAAGATTTTCTGAATTAATTATATCCAAGAAGCATTGTTTATGTTAAAAGAATGCCTGTTGAGTCTGTGGGACTAACATGAGTACTCTTGTATCAGTCTGTATTCAGTTGTTGATTCCTAATTTATAACTTTCTTAACAATTGAATTTCTTAACCACTAAAATGATAGCATAATTCCTTTCTGGGAATCCTTAAGAAAAAGGCAGGGTATGTAGTTCAGTATAGGAAAAGAATCATGGACTTAAAATTATCTTAAACTTTTTGTTTTTTTCATAACATTTTAGATATAGTTCTTTTATATGCATTGTTTTGCATATAGGATTTCATTTTTAAATTTACTTTCATTGTGTGAAAGTTCAATATCTAACTAGAAAAGCAATATTGATTTTCAGTAATTTAAAGAGGAATTAAAGATTTTTAAAAATCAGAGTTTCACTTATTTATTCAAACACCTTGTTTTTATTTCTTGTGTCCCCTTCTTGTCCTTGTCTTTAGACATACTTGGTTTTGTCTTACTCATTTTGTACCTTTCAGGATATCACATTGCCGTGTATAAAATAAGGCATAAGATTCAACAGTAACTAAGAGTTGTAGTGATAGCGTTGATACAATGTTATAATCTGCTTTCAGTGAGTGTGTTTTTGAACTAGTGACCAGATAAACTATGAAATTCATTAATAAATTGATATTAAACTACATATGGGCATGTATTGTCCCTAGTAAGTTTGTTTTTTCAACTATCATAATCATTGTTTAATATTTTTCAGAATAATTTATTTGGCCTTTTTTTTTTTAACTGTATGAAAGCATTAAGATTTATTTTATGGCACTAGAATGTAAGCTCTATGAGAGCAGGGAATATATTGTTGTATTTCTCACTGGGTCTTATGTAGGAGGTACTTAATGAATGCTTGTTGAATAAATGGTGATTAAAGGTTTTTAAAAGTCAATTATGTTTCAATTTAGGTATTATTCTGATAGAAACTTCTTCAGAAATGTTAAGTAATTGTTGCTAAGTAGAAACCTGTTTTGTTTCGTTTTTGTTTTGTTTTTGCTATTATAAAAATTTTAATAATTTCTTTAGGTTCGACCGAATAGCCCTTCTCCTACTGCATTAGCATTTGGGGACCACCCTATTGTACAACCAAAGCAGTTATCCTTTAAAATTATTCAGGTAAACAAACGATAATTAAAATGTTTTTTTCTATGGCTTCTAAGAAACCATTGACTAACTTACTAACAACTAAGATGTCTGTTTTATATGTAGTCATAAAGCAGAATTACACATCAAGAAAGATAACTTACTAAACAAAAACAACAGAATTTGTAGGAAGGAGTAAGAAACTGAAACACACAATTTAGTATCAGCTTTTTAAACAACCGTAACATGTCAGTTCTGTTTACTGATTCTTTCTGAACTTAATTTCCAAGTATATGTAATTGATATTTTGTGACTGCTGTATTTTTTATAAGTGGACATTAAAGCCGCTCATTTGACTGTCTTTATTAAATACATATATGTGACAAATTATAAACATTATTTGAATTATTTGTATATTTTCTACACTTATTTAGTTTCATGAATTTTGAGCACTAAGTTTTTCGTTTTAATTTTTTACATGTGACAGTTCTGAATGGCACTTTATCAGACTGGGGTTTGGGAGAGTAGATCTTACTCTTTAACCTCAGCTTGCCAGTTTATTTCTATTAGACTTTATTTGTGAGGTCATATCCAAACTGTTGTGCATGTATCAAAACCTCTTTCTTTGGATGATCCTGAGGCTAGGATTACAAGTACATTCCTTTCAGCCACTGAGTAGATCATGAAAGGTTTTGCTGCATGAGATGTTGGTCAAAGGACATAAAATTTTAGTTAGAAAGTAAGTTCAAGGGAACTATTATACATCATAGGGGCTACAGTTAAAAAGAATATTTTGTGTATATGAAAATTGCTAAGAGAGTAGATTTTATTCACACCACAAAAAAAAGATATGTGTTAAATAACTTGATTTAGCCATTCCACAATGTATACATATATCAAAACATCATGTTGTGTACCATAAATAGATAGGTTTTTACTTATCAATTTAAAAAAGGTTTTGCAAAATTCAAAAAAATCAACTAGAGGAACGTATAGCACAAAGCAGTGGATATATTGAATTATAATAAGGAACATCAGTATTCTAAGTAATTGACCTTTCTAGATGTTTCTTGCTAAGTCTATAGCATTTATACACTTGAAGTTATTAAAACTGCACTAAAACTTTTTGAGATTCACTTTACATATACACACAAATATGTTTTTCTTTACCTTTTGAACTGGGAGTAAAATCTAGTTTTATGTTTGCTTGAAACAACGTATATAATGGAGATAATAAAATAACTTTTTTTCATTTAGACTGATCTCACAATGCTGAAATTAGCAGCATTAGAAAGTAATAAAATCCAGGACCTGGAAAAGAAAGAGGGACGTATAGATGATTTGCTCAGGGTAAGTAATGAGTCATAGAGGGGAAAAAAATTGAATAAATTATTTGGCAACAGTCAAACTGTTTAGAAAATACTTAGCATTGTAAAAAAATCTGTAGCTAGGCCAGGCGCGGTGGCTCATGCCTGTAATCCCAGCACTTTGGGAGGTCGAGGCGGGCGGATCACAAGATCAAGAGATCAAGAGCATCCTGGCCAACATGGTGAAACCCCGTCTCTACTAAAAATACAAAAATTGGCTGGGAGTGTGGTGCGTGCCTGTAGTCCCAGCTACTTGGGAGGCTGAGGCAGCAGAAATGCTTGAACCCAGGAGGCGGAGATTGAAGTGAGCTGAGATCGCGCCACTGTACTCCAGCCTGGTGACAGAGTGAGACTCTGTCTCAGAAAAAAAAAAAAATTCTGTAGCTAGAACTCAATAAGCTTTTTCTGTTAGTTTAAGTACATGATTGAAAATACCAATTTTAAAGTGAAATATTTTATTAGATCTTCAATAAATTGGGAATTGAGAAACTGTTGGAGAACTGGAAGTTAATAACATTTATATGACCAACTACCATGACACAAATAGCCATTTCATGTTAAAGTTTATTGATTTTATTATATGCCTGACATCTGATACCGATACGATGAAGTAACTGCTGCAGTTCTGTAGGATTTTTAATGGAAACTTTATTTAAAAATACATCTAGAAGTATACTTAACAATGTAAGGGTTTAAAGCAGCAGTTATTAACCCCTTGATGCTCCTTAGACTCACCAGTTGGGAAGGGTGAAAGTACTAATGCCTGAACTCTACTCTGAGGGGTTCTGATCAAGTTGATGACGATGTAGGTCTTGGACATTGGTAGTTTTAAAGGCTCTCCCAGATAATTCTAATTTAAGCCAGCATTGAGAACTACTGGTATAGAAACTCGATAAAACCAACACCTGTGATCCTACTGTATTTGACAGTGTCTTTTAACAGCATATTATTTCAGTTGGTTTTTGAACGTTAAGTGAAATTTTCCAGTATGGACCCTTTTGCCCAGCTTGTTTTCAATGAATGTTATATGTCAGAGAGTCATCCACTTTGATGAGTATAACTGTAGTTTGTTCATTTCACTGCAATATTGTAAGGTGTTACAAGTATACCATAATTTCTGTATCTTTTCTGCTTTTAGTTGACATTTTATTTCTACTTTTTCTAATATAAGCAGTTCTAAGAACATTCTTTGTACATGTCTTCAGGGCAAATATGAAAGAATTTTTCTATGGTATATGTTTAGGAAAGACATAGCCAGAATACAGGGCATACACATTTTCCATTTTACTGTATAATACCAGTTATTTCTCAAGGTTTTTTGGTCTGGTCTTTCTTTTTTCCCCCCTAAGTGACAGGGTCTCACTCTGTCACCCAGGCTAGAGCACAGTGGGGGATCATAGCTCACTGTAGCCTCAAACTCCCGGGTTTAAGCAATATTTCTACCTCAGGCTCCCAAGTAGCTAGGACTACAGGCTTGTGCCATCATGCCGGACTGATTTTTTTTATTTTTTGTAGAGCTGGGAGTCTACAGGCTGGTATTGAACTCCTGGCCTCAAGTGATCCTCCCACCTTGGCCTCCCAAAGTGCTGGGACTATAAGCATGAGCCACCGTGCTCAGCTGATCTTTCAATATAAATTATTGGTCTTACTGAAATTGGTTTTGGGTATGGCATGATATAGGGTTTCATTTCAATTTCTTTCTATATGGATAACCAGTTGTTCATCCCCATTTAATTAAAAGCTAATTCTTATACTGCCAGCTCTATCATCATAAAATCTTGTTTCCAGTATACAAGTGGATGTATTTCTGTGTTCTGTATCATGTTTCCTTGTTCTGTTTGTGTGTCTACACAAGTACTGCAGCATCTTTTTATCATTGTTGATAAAACAATTTTGTCAGTTGTTTTTGGCTGTTAGTAACAGTGAACATAAATAACAGTACTTCAGATGAGATAGAAGCTTATTTTTCAAGAGAAGAACAGAAGTGGGCAGCTCAGATATTATTACTATTCAGTATCATAAGGGACCTTGTCATTGTTAATTCATGGCTTATATCTCAAAGGTCACATCAAGGTTCAATATATCTATTAGGGTCACAATTATATCTGCGTTCTAAGCAGATAACAGGAGGGAGGATGGGAGCAGAGAACACAAAGCACAATTCTGTGTGCAGCCTTCTTGGATATCTCATTGAACAACTTCTGCTTGCATCTCATTAACCATCCTTCGCTGCAAGGGAAGCTGGGAACTGTAGTCTTTTGGCTAGGCAGATAGCAATCCAGGATAAAACATTGAATTTCCATTATTAAGGAAGGAGGAGGCTTGGGTGATCATAGTTATGTAGCTTTATGTTAAGTCATGATATGTGGTTAAACAGATATCCTCTTCTTCATTTTGGCTATTTTTGGCCCTTCACAGTCTTAGAGAAATTTTAGAATCAGGTTTCAAGTTGGATATGCATCATACACACACAGTGTTGAGATTTTGTTTGAATTGCTGAGGGTCTATTGGTGCTAAATTCTGTTTCCTCTTCCTTGAAAAACAATTGTGTTGGGTATCTAATTTTAGGTTGGCAATTGTTTTCTCTCAGCACTTTCAAGATATTGTGCCCTTGTCTTGTGGATTCCACTATGGTTGGCCTAGACTTTTGATTCTCAAAGTGGGATCTTCAGACCAGGAGCATCAGTATTGCTGGAGAACTTATTAGAAACGGAAATTTTCAGATCCTTCCTGAGACCTGATTCAGAAGCTCTGAGAATGGTTCCCAGTAATCTGTTGTAACAAGCCCTGTAGGTTATTCTCTTGCCACTGTACTAATCAGACTCATCTTTTGATGTTAGAGGGAGGCCTCTTCTCTGAGCATATGGCCACCTACAAAGTGAAGAGAATTAGTATCCTATTGCTAAGGAAGAAAGGTGAGGACAATTGTTGGGTAGGCAGCTTGTGTATGTCATTTATAAGTTCAGTGGAGAAAATATTTTGTTAGTTATAAGAGATAGAGGAAAACTCACATTTATTTTTAAGTGATAGACACTTTATATACCATATTTTAGTTATATTTTTAACAAAGTGAGGTAGATTGTGTTGCTTCTATTTAGAAATAAAGCTGAACTAAAGTTCTTATAACTTAGCCAAAGTTAACCTTAGAGTATGGATTTGAATGTATGGATATGGATACAAATTTCCCTGTGTGTACTTTCCACTGCACACTTAAGTAACATTTAACAGTATTATCTCATGGTTAAGTAGGTTTTTTTTTTTCTTGTATCATACTCAGATATTTAATATTATTAGTCCTATCTGTATATAATTTAGTTAGAACATTAAAACTATTTCTAAGCTTTTCATATTCCCCAGTCTAGACCTCTTGCATTTTCTACTTATGTCATAGGCTAACTGTGATCTCAGACGGCAAATAGATGAACAACAAAAATTACTTGAAAAATACAAAGAACGATTAAATAAGTGCATATCAATGAGCAAGAAACTTCTTATTGAAAAGGTAGGCCAAAAGTTGAGTAAATTTTCGCTTTCCCTTCGTTAGCCCCTTTTGCTTTGTATGCTTTTATAAATTAATGAATAAAATTGAGTGATGATTTTTTTTTCTCCTCTTTTCAGAGTACACAAGAAAAATTGTCAAGCAGAGAGAAGAGTATGCAAGATCGATTACGCCTTGGGCACTTTACAACAGTTAGACATGGCGCTTCATTTACTGAACAATGGACGGATGGTTTTGCATTTCAGAATCTTGTGAAGTTAGTAATTCTTAACATTTAAAAGTTTTTAGTATTCATTTGGGTTTTCATTACTTTAAAAGATTATAGATTTGTAATTATGCTCTCCAGTTCCTCACTACTCTGAAATCATAGAATTTAGTACATTTGAAAGGGATATGAAACCAAGAGTATTACAGTTTTAGCTTAGTAATTTCTTGATTAATTAGCAGTCATCTATAGAATGTAATATGTTATTCTAATTCTGACTTTCCGAAATATTAATTGAACCTTTAGCTTTACAGATGATGTTTTGAGAGGGAAATTGTTGAAAATTTAATTTTCACTGGAAGATTTGTGTGTGTGTTTATCTCCTAGGATTTTCCTACTTAGTTTTTTCCCATTCCCCAATCCTTATGTGTTAATATTCAGCACTTGCCTGCTCTCTATTCCTAAGGAAAAAAACTTCTCTTTTGCCTCAGATATAGTAACTGATTTATCAGTTAAACTGAACATGTGGCTTTAGCGTTTCTGAGGTAAACTCTATTTATTATTTACTTAATTTCAACTTTTATTTTAGATTCAGGGAATATATGTGCAGGTTGTTACAGGGGTATATTACATGATACTGAGGTTCGGGGTACAATTGAACCCACCACTCAGGTAGTGAGCATAGTACCCAGTAGTTTTTCAGTCCTTGCCCCTGTCTCTGCCTCCTTCATCTTTGTAGCCCCCAGTTTCTATCATTCTCATCTTTATGTCCATGTGTCTCCAATGTTTAGCTCCCACTTATACATGAGAACATGCGGTATTTGGTTTTCTGTTGCTTTTCAGATCAAACTTTAAAACAGAGAAATTATAGTTACCATATTTTCTTGAGTTCAGATGGTGGTAGATAAGGATTTATTGGCTGTTTATGTGTTAAGGAGTGCTAAATATGCTACTCCGTTTTTGGTGGAAAATTTTTTTAAACCTGAAAATGGGGAGTAATGCCAGCATGAGCATCAGCTTTTCCAGAGTATCCAGTTATTTGAAATAGAGGCAGAACTTCTTTCACATGGTATCACACCAACATTGCTGTTCAAACACTGCCTCCTAGGACTTGCCACAGAATGGCCTTCTCTCTCAGCAGATTTATTCAACTTTTCTTCAACACAGCTGTGCTAGTTATAGCACAGTGAAACAAAGGATAATGTCCTTGTGATATTAGAGAGTTTGGGTTTCAATTCTGCAGATAATGGCACTTGTTAAAGGTTTACATATAGTGTACGTGATCGGAGTGATATCTACAGTGATAGTTGTAGAATAATAACTGATGGTAATGTGAAAATATTATTAGAAAGAGGATGAATGTTATTGGTAGTTAAGATGGAGGGGTATCCAGATGAAAGGTGATTAAAGCATGAACTAACATATCAACAGTAAAGTGGAAAGCAGGAGAAGATAATTTTTTAGTGTTTTATGAGCAAGAGGCTCTGCTACTAAACCCAGACCTGCAATTGTCCTGCAATGAATAAAAGAGACGGTTATATAATTAATATGAATGTTCTAAAATATAAATTCTACCAGTAGTTCCAATTTCTCCACTTAACTGTCAAAAAAGAGGCCAGGTGCAGTGGCTTATGCCTGTAATCCCAGCACTTTGGGAGGCTGAGTTGGGAGGATCACCTGAGGTTGAGAGTTTGATACCAGCCTGGCCAGCAGGGTGAAACCCTGTCTCTACTGAAAATACAAAAATTAGCCAGGCGTGGTGGTGTGCACCTATAATCCCAGCTACTCGGGAGGCTGAGGCATGAGAATTGCTTGAACTTGGGAGGTGGAGGCTGCAGTGAGCCGAGATCATGCCACTGCACTCCAGCCTGGGTGACAGATTGAGACTCTGTCTCAAAAAATAACGTCAAAAAAGAAAATAATTACTTGTATGTCCTGACTTTCACTAATAAGCATTTATTGAGGACCTACTGTGTGCATATCAAGCCGTTTATAATCAGTGATATAACCCAGAGTGGTTAGAAGATGAGAAGAGAAATAAATAAAAAGTAATAATACTAATCTCTAAACTGTATAGTCATCCCTGAGTAATCAGCTATTAATATCTATTCCAGTAATTCTTTACTTTCCATTAATATTTTAATCATTAGGATTATTACTGCTTATTTGCATTTTATACCATCTTGATTGTGCCCTAAAATAGCCTCAAGATTTACTTATTAAAAATTGAAATTTATTCCTGCTTCTAAATGAAAACCGGATTAAAGTCTTGTTCTCACTTTGCTATTCTTTAGATTTTTCTCTATTCTTTTAATCTTCTACCTAGGTTCTTCTTGATTTTTTTCATTCCTATCATATTCTGCTACTTTATCACTAAAACCGTAGGGAAGGGGTTGTGTGTAAGGTCAATTCTGCATTAGCAAAGTAGGAGCCCTTTAGTTGATGTCAGTGGTTGGGGAGAGGAGGGCATGAAATATTTGACTTGCTCTAAGTATTGTAACCATGTAGGGTTTGAAAATTTTTTTATTGGCATAGTGAGGTGACCTGAAAGAGAACATGGTTACTGTTAGAATAAGCTTAAGATGTTATATGATAAGTTGGTTTTAAAAAGCTTTACTTTTAACTACTTTATGCTCTGCTCAAACTGCTAAAATATCTAATCTACATTTTAATAATAGACATGGTATCTATTAGTTTTTAGAATTAGGGAGCTATTTGCAAAATTGTTTCAGTTTCTTGAATGGGAAGCATTTTATTTTTGTTACTTTCCCATTTTTCAGAGCCATGCTAATTTTTCTTGCTGTTTTCTTGTCTTTTTCCCCTTAAATTATCAAAAAAAATTTTCTCATAAATTTCTTATATTAAGGTTAATTTGTTTCATTTCAAAACACCAACTTCCCATTACCAATTTTTTTTTTTAACAAAAGTAGATTTAGAAAATAACTCTCTTCATATTAAATTCATATTTGCCTTTTGTAAATTTGTTTGCAAATACTGTGGTGAGGTGCATGTGTAACATGTACCCCATACTTTAATAGTTTGGGGGCTTGTTTTATCTCATTTCATTCAAGAAACATTTATTGAGCAAAAGTAAGTGATGATCACTATACTAGGTACTAGGGATACAGCAGTATAAATACTGTATAAATAGACACCATCTCTGTTCTTAGGGAGTGATGTCATCTAACTGGACACTTTCTGATGAACTATCTATAGGAATGATATTTATTAGAAAGAGTGAGGTGGGGAGATAGAAGGTCCCATGAAATTATATATGACAACACATCTTTCCCTAATCTAAGGGTTTAGAGAACACCTCACTTAAAAAAATTCTTTCAAATGAGACCTGAAGGATAAGTACAAGTTGGTTCACAAGAGTGGAACCAAAAGGTTACGAATGTATATTATATGGATTTTCATGTTTTTTATGCATTTTTTTTCCAGTTTTAGCCTTGAAAAGTAATGGAAGGTTAATATGGTTTTATTTGTTTATTTTTACACAGGCAACAAGAATGGGTGAATCAGCAAAGGGAAGATATTGAAAGGCAAAGGAAACTTCTAGCCAAACGCAAACCTCCCACAGCTAATAATTCTCAGGCACCCTCTACCAATTCTGAACCAAAACAAAGGAAAAACAAAGCAGTCAATGGAGCAGAGAATGATCCCTTTGTTAGACCAAATTTACCACAACTGTAAGCCTCCATTTAAAATTTTTCTTTTTTAAAATTATTGCCAGTGAGTGTGAATGTTACTAATGGATGTTATTTATAATTAATACTTAGATAGCAAAAATGATTAAGACCAGGAAGGAAGGCAGTATTGAAAATTTAGCTCTAAATTAATAGCCCCAAATATCTGAATTCTACCTTTTTAAGCAGAGATTTAACAATTCTCTTTTAAAACAGAGACTTAGGTAGCTAAGAGGTTACCAGAATTCACCCTTTCTTCTGTGTCTGAATCAGTTAGGAATCAATTAAAAGTTTTGGATTATTCTAATTCAAAGTTTCCATTCACATTCCTTTGTCTGAGATAATGAAGTAATGTAACTGCCATTTATGTTTTCTCAACCTGTGAAAGCAGTTCATTAGTGGGTTATAGGTATTGTTTTTCCCTTTCTGCTTTTCTTTGTTTTCTGGATTTTCTTTGTTAAGAAATTGTTCTTTATAATTTAAAGGACAAAGACATTTTTTAAAAGAAAATTTGGAAAATAGGACAAGAATAATAATATAGACCATGATCCCATTTCACAGAGAACACATATTGTTAAAATTTCAATATACAGATGTATCCAAACTTATATAAATTTTCTGTTCTAGAGGAACTTACGTAAACTCACGTGAGTAGAAAATACATAGGCCGGGCCCGGTGGCTCACACCTGTAATCCCAGCACTTTGGGAGGCCAAGGTGGGCGGATCACTTGAGGTCAGGAATTCGAGACCAGCTTGGCCAACATGGTGAAACCCCGTCTGTACTAAAAATACAAAAATTAGCCGGGCATGGTGTCAGGCACTTGTAATTCTGGCTACGCAGGAGGCTGAGGCAGGAGAATTGCCTGAACTCGAGAGGCGGAGGTTGCAGTGAGCCAAGATCGTGCCAGTGCACTTTAGCCTGGGGGACAAGAGTAAGACTGTCTCAAAAAAAAAAAAAAAAAAAAAAAAAAAAAAAAAAAAAAAAAAGAAAATACATATACCCTCTAATGTCTTGTATGTGATGTATTCTTTTCTCCTCTATTGAAAGATTGTCTGTCATCCATGCTTTGAATCCCATCCGCAACTGTATCAGGAACCTCTTCTGTTGATACCTCCTTTGTGCTCTGCTTGTTACTTCCCTTCAGAAAACATGTAAGCAAAACCATTAAAAAACTCTCCCTCAATTACAAATCCCTTTAGTCTCTATATTCTGTATGTCCTCTTCATAACTAGGCTTCTTCAAAGAGTTGCCTGTCCTTGTAGTCTCTTCTACCTTGTCTTCCAGTTCCCCTTTCTTAACTGAAATTGTTCTTAAGATTATCTTCCTGATGCTAAATGCTGTAACCTTTGGGTCTTTAACTTATGTGGCAGCACTGAATATTGTTAACTTATTTTTTTCCAAAAAGACTTTTAGTTTTGAAGACACTGAAGTTTCCATTTTAACTCATCCGGCTGCATCTTCTCAGTCTCTTTCTATGGGCATCATTTACTTACAATCTGTAAAATGTAGATGACTTTTAGGGATATGTCCTAGGCCATCACATTTCTCACTCTGCGTATTCTCCTTGAGTAGTATCTACTCTTAGGGTTTCGGTTACCATATATGTCCTGCTGACATCAAAATTACCATCTCCAGCCCACTTTTCTCTCTTGAGTATCAGATACTTCTGTCTCAATCTTGAATATCACATCCTGCTTAGTTGCTATCAGTACTTAAATGTCTCACAGGAACTTCTAATGCAGCCTGTTCAAAACTATATTTACTAAAAACAAACAAAACCTTGTATTTACTGTTATCTTTCCCATTCAGTCTGTCTTTACACACACATACCTTGCCCCTTTTCTGTGTTCTGTTAGTGAGTGGCACTACCATCCTCTCACATGTAAGAATTCTAGTTGTCACCTGTAACATTTTAAGTACAGATTTTGTTTATTTTTATTTTTTATTTTTTTGAAGAGATGGAGTCTCACCATGTTGTCCAGGCTTGTCTTGAACTCCTGGGCTCAAGCTGTCCTCTTTGCCTTGGCTTCCCAAAGTGCTGGGATCACAGGCATGAGCCACTGCACCTGGCCAGATTTTGTTGATTTTTTCTTAATCCATTAGTGATTAGATGGTGATAGTATTAATCTTTCAAAGTCCATCTCAAAATGTACTTTCTTCTTAAAGCCTTTCTTAATTTTCTTGAGCTGTTGTAAGTTACAATTAAAACATTTTGACTATATTAATTTTTTAAAAGAACTGTACTTTTTGTAAGTTAGTAAATTTGTTTAAGAAAAAACCAAAACCCAGGTGAATGACTGGCTTGGTGGGCGATTGTATTAAAAGAAAGTGTGGGCTGGGTGGGATGTCTCACACTATAATCCCAGTGCTTGGGAAGGCTGCGGTGGGAGGATCGCATGAGTCTAGGAGTTTGAGACCAGCCTGGCCAACATAGTGAGACCTTGTCTCTGTTTCTTTAAAAGAAAAAAAAAGGAAAGTATGTGTTAGCTTTAACTCTACCCTGTAGATACCCAGTCCTGCTAGATACCAGATATGTCCACTCATCCTTTATGCAAGTTCCCACTAACACCATTCATTCTAACTCAAGTTAATGCTGTCTTTTACTTGGGTTATGTTTATAATCTCTCCCTCTTCCCGCTTCAATTTTGGTCTCTTCCTGCAGTCTATTTTCATGTCGTAGAGTCATTTTTCTGAAATAAAAATGTGATCCTTTCATTCTCTTCCCTATAACCCTAACAAAGCTCTCCAGTACTTGAATGATATAACCCAAAAGTCCTAATATGGCTTATAAAGCACTTTTGATCTGGCTCCTTCTTCATTATCTAGCCTCATCGTTGCCATCATTCAGTACTTCTACTTCACTGCCAACATTCAGTCTCTCACCCATTGTCTTAATTTCTGTTAATCTTTTAAGTCCCACAGTAGTTATCACTTCCTCCTGAAAGCTTTTCTTTAATACATGAAAGATGGGATTTATTTATTACTTTGAGGTATCACCATAGTAAGTACCCTCTATCTCTTCAGTCACAGCATCAGTGTCCACTCAGGTAATAACACTAGGAATCTGCCTGTCATCTTAATATTTCCCTTTCCCTCATTCTCTGTGTCTGTTTCCATAACATTTTCATGTTTGCTCCATTCTTCATTTTCACGGTCACTGTCTTAGTATAGGACCTTGGTTTTTTTTTAACCTAGATTACTATTTTTCATGTCTCACCATGTTTAATCTCTGTCAGTGGCTTTCTAGATAAAATTTACCCACATGAAGACCCTTTATGTAAACCTTATTTCTCACTTTATCCTCATTCTCCAGCATTTGCCCTACGTATATCTTAAGTTAAACTTTTTCAATTCTCTAAATGGACTGTGCTTTCTTGCTTCTGTGACTTTATCTTGTTCCTTACCTTTCTTCATTTGTCTCATTTCCTGTTTATCCTTTAAGACTTGGCTTAAATGCTATCTTCAAAAGGAAGTTCTCTCTAACCGTTTTTTTTTTCTTTTTAACCAGTTTCTCCTATTGCCTCTCACGCTAGGTGCCATATTTTGTGCATACTTGTGTGTATTGTAGCATTTATTTCACTGTTTTATCTCTGTAGTCCTAATGCCTAGCACAGTGTTTGGTGTATGGAAAGTGGTCAATACTAAATTACAATACACAAGCATTTAGGCTGGGTGGAGTGACTCATGCCTGTAATTCACTGCTTTGGAAGGCCAAGGTGGAAAGATCACTGAGGTCAGGAATTTGAGACTAGCCTGGGCAACAGAGCAAGACCCTATCCCTACAAAAAAAAAAAAAAAAAATTAGCCAAGTGTGGTGGCATGTCCCTGTAGTCCCACCTACTCAGGAGGCTGAGGCAGGAGGATCTCTTGAGCCCAGGAGTTTGATTACAGTGAGCTATGATCACTCCACCACACTCCAGCCTGGGTGACAGTGAGACCCGGCCTCAAAGGGAAAAAAACAAAAAAAACACATTTGATCGAATTTCATTTTCTTTTTGATAGATCATCTTTCTGGTTTGTCACAGGTATTTTGTTTACTAGTTGTCTTCCAAGATGCTAACAGCTTTAATTATAGTCTAATAGTCATAGTCTTCTCTCGTTTCTATCCCATTTTATTCCATATGTTGACCTAAAACTAACTCTGTGGCAAATGAAGTGATGGGTACTACATAGCAATTTGATTGCATTCTTAAACAAATTATAGGTTTAAATAGGGCAAAAGGCCACAGAAGCACTTTGATTCGTGTATACTGCAGTTTGAATAATGCTTTTTTAACACAAAATGTCACATCTCTACTTGGCAAACTATCTTGTTAAAATTTCTTTTGAATCATTGTTAGTAATGAAAATGGCTTTGGCTTGTGTGCAGAATATCTAGTATAATTAGGGGACAAGTTATGAATCTAGTTATCAATTGTTGATCAAGAAATTAACATAGAAAATGAAGTTACTATTATGTAGTACAGTAGTCCCCAACCTTTTGGCACCAGGTACCAGCTTTGTGGAAGACAGTGTTTTCATGGACTGGGGTGGGGGCTGGGGGATGATGGTTTTGGGATGAAACTGTTCCACCTCAGACAATCAGGCATTGGATTTTCATAAGGGGTGCACAACCTAGATCCCTTGCGTGCGCAGTTCACAATAGGGTTTGTGCTCCTATGAGAATCTAATGCCGCTGCTGGTCTGACAGGAGGTGGATGGAGTTCAGGTGGTAATGCCTGCTGGCCCGCTGCTCACCACCTTTTGTGCGGCCTAACAGGCCATGGACAGTACGGGTCTGTGGCCCAGGGGTGGGGAATCCAGATGTGGTAGGTAGGACTTTAGGTTCTATAGTCAGACAGATGTGGATTCCAAACTTAACTCTCCCAGATTATTTTTAGTAAGTTATTTTACTTCTTTGAATCTCCATTTTCTTGTGAAAGTATCTACATTATATTGTTGAAAAGATGGTAGGAGGTAATGCATGTACTTGGCGTGGTTTTTGGTTCATAATTTATTTTTACGTATTAGCAAGAGTCAGTTTTTTAGGTAATAACTTGTAATTTTAGTTACAAAGAC
Organism: Pongo abelii; assembly: GCF_028885655.2. NCBI lineage: Eukaryota > Metazoa > Chordata > Mammalia > Primates > Hominidae > Pongo > Pongo abelii. The sequence continues at coordinate 73,613,597 of NC_071996.2, read as the reverse complement.
TTTTTATTCAGAGTAAATAGTTTGGGTAGTTAATACTATCTCTAGATAAAGTCTGATGACACTTGCATTGATTTTCCTTTACTAATACATTTTAACCAAGATTTTTACTTAAAATATATTTCAAATTAAGCTTTGGTTGTATCTGTTAGACTTACATGTTGCATGTTTCACAGAGGGTGACTGCAAAGTTAAGAGTAAGTAATATTTTACCTCATATGTTATTGAAGTTTGACAGGTCATTGCTTTTCCATTATAGCTTTAATTTTAAATTAAGAATGTATTTTAGGCTGGACATGGTGGCTCAGGCCTGTAATCCCAGCACTTTGGGAGGCTGAGGCGGGAGGATCACTTGAGCCTAGGAGTTTGAGACGAGCCTGTGCAACATAGCAGGACCCCATCTTTACCAAAAAATAAAAAATTAGCCAGACATGGTGGTATGTACCTATAGTCCCAGCTTCTCAGGAGGCTGAGGTGGGAGAATTGCTTGACCTGGGGAGGTCAAGGCTGCAGTGAGCTGTGGTTGCATTACTGCACTCCACCCCAGCCTCAGCAACAGAGGAAGACCCTGTCTCAAAAAAAAAAAAAGGAATATATTTTGTATAACATTATTAGTAGACTACTTATCTCTCTTTAAAACTAGTGAACTTATTTTTTAGAGGAGGAGGGCAGTAGTATGGCAGAATTGAGCAGAAAGTACAGAGTTCCTATATACCTAACCCCTGTCCCCACACAGGTACATTCTCTTCTACTGTCAACATCCCACACCACAGTGGCACATATGTTACCTGCATAGACACATCGTTATCATCCAAAGTTACGTTAAGAGTTCACTGTTGATGTTGTACATTCTATGGGTTTTGACAAATGTATAACTGATTTTTTTAAAATCCTGTCTGAAAAATCTTCCTTTCATTGGAGAATTTAATCTGTTTTTCAATTCATGAAATTACTCATTGAGGCTTAAATTTGGTCTTTCTTTATGCTTCTGTTTATCCTACCTAGTCTCCCCCTTTTTCTTTTTTTTCTCACCTTTTATTGCATTGACCAGTTTTTATTTTATTCTTTTTCTCTATTACAGTATGAGCATGTTTCTATACACAGACACACATATATACACACGTCTACCTATAAGACATCATTATTGTCTTGCATAGTCAGTGTTCATATGAACTTTATCCACATATTTATTTATTTTTTGCTCTTTACTTATTTCTATACCTCTCACAAGATTTTTCTGCCAAGAATACCCTTTACAAATTTTCCTTTGTAAAGGAAAATTACAAAGGGGGTCTGTTGGTAGTGACCAGTTTTTGTTTGTCTGAAAATTATTTTGCCTTCATTCTTTAGATATCTTTACTGGTTTTAGAATTTTAGGTTGGTAGTTACTTGAAGAGATGATTTTTATTGTCTTCTGATTTACATTATTACTATTGACAAGGCAGCTGATAGCCTTTAGAGAAACAATCCTGAATGCAGCATAAGCAGTATTTGGAGATGAGATAACTAAGAGTATTTCAAAAACAGATGAACAAGATCATTCTACAGGTTCATGAAAGCCAGCAAATTCCAGGGGATATGAATAAAAAGAAATACTCATCGAGGCTGGGTGCGGTGGCTCACACCTGTAATCCTACCACTTTAGGAGGCAGAGGTGGGTGGATCGCTTGAGCTCAGGAGTTGAAGACCAGCCTTAACAACATGGCAAAAACCCATCTCTACTAAAAATGCAAAAATTAGCCAGGCATGGGCCTGTACTCCCAGCTACTTGAGGGGCTGAGGTGGGAGGATCGCTTGAGCCTGGGAGGCCAAGGCTGCAGCGAGCCACGTGCGTGCCATTGCGCTCCACCCTGGATGACAGAGCGAGATCTCTGTCTCAAAACACAAAACAACAAAACAAAACAAAGCTCATCTATACACATCATAGTGAAATTTCAGAAAATTAAGGCAAAGAGAAAAAAATTCTTAAGCAGCCAGAGGGAAAAAAGACATTGAAATAACAGTTTAGAAAAGATAGGCAAACACCACCCAAAAGAAAGCTATATTAAATCAGACACAGTAAAATTTAAGGCAAAAAAAAATTATTAGAAATGAAGTGGTTGTTATAAAAGGTTGAAATCACTAGGAAGCTATAATAATTCTAAATTTATATAAATATGATAACATGGCCTCAAGATAAATAAAAAACTAATAATAATAGGCAGATCCACAAATCATAGTGGGAGATTTAAACACATTTCTTAGAAATAGAACATGTAGATAAAAATAAAGCATTGCAAAACAAAACACACAGTGCATGCAAAATTAATGGGATTGGCAAACTTGAACCAATGGACATAATATAGAATACCTTCCAACATCTGCAGAATACATGTTCTTTTAAAAATATTGACTATAAAAAAATTGGTTATAAAGCAAGCCTCGGCAAATTTCACAGGATTGAAAGTTTATGTAAGAGTGGTATTCTTTCTCCCTTAGTCATTGGTAGAACTCCAGGATGAAAATGATTGAAATCATTATATATGTTCCCTGACCACAATGCAATTAGCTAGAAATCTGTAACTAAAAGGTAGTGGAAAAGTGCCAATGGAAATGAGAGAAAATTCTGAAATGAAAGATTTCAAAATATTTTGAAATGAATGTTAGTGTAAGTGCTACATAACAAAATTGGTAAAATGTATCTGGAACAGTATCTAGAGAGAAAATTATAGCTTTATATATGTAAGAAAAGAAGAAAAACTAAAACTTTACAAACTAAGCATCTATTTCAATAAGTTAGAAAGAAAATGAGCAAGAGAATTAACCAAAGAAGGAAGAGGGAAAAGGTAGCAGAAATTAATGTAGGAAACACACATACAATACAGAGAATAAACTAGTTTTTTAAAAATAACGTTAAAATTTTTGTAGGGGAAAAAACCTGATAAAATTGATATGACTGATTTTTAAAAACCACAGCCATCCCCAGGAATGAAAAAAGGAATATTACTACTGTGTCTAGGTATTTAAAGGAAACAACACATTATAAATTGCTTAAATTTGAAATCTTTGTGAAATTGACAAATTTAAAGAGAAGTACAGTGGAACCAAAACTGACAGTAGAAGAAACAAAATTCCCATAGTTCTGTAACTATTAAATAAAGTGAATCTGTAATTTAAACATTTATTCAGAGAAAAACTGCAGGTCCAAATAACCACATCTAAGAATTCTATCAGCCATTTAAGGATGAAATAGTGCCAGTCTTTTACAAACTTTTCTGAAGAACAGAAAAGGTAGATATGCTTCCCACTTATTTTCTGAGGCCAACATAATCTTGATGCCAAAACTCAACAAAGATTGTACAAGAATGACAGTTACAGGCATATCTCACTTGTGAAAATAAATGCACAAATCTTAAATAAAATAGTAACACAAACACAACATAGAATATATAAAAATGCTAGTTTATGAAGACCAAGTTGGGTTTATATTGGATGTGCAAGATTTGTTATAGATTAGAAAAATATATATAACTTTTCACATAAATAGAAAAATCATATGACTATCTTAATAGATACGAAAAATTTTTAAAAATTAGATAAAATTCAACATTGATCTGTGACTAAAACTCTTAGCAAACAAACAGAAGATACTTTCTTAATCTGCAGTTTGCATTCCTTTTTACTTTTGCTTGAGTATCTCCATGCTGTACTCTTGGGTCATCATGCCTCTGGGTTTTTTTTTTGTTTGTTTGTTTTTTTTTGAGATGGAGTTTCATTCTTGTTGCCCAGGCTGGAGTACAATGGCATGACCTTGGCTCACTGCAACCTCCGCCTCCTGGGTTCAAGTGATTCTCCTGCCTCAGGCTCCCGAGTAGCTGGGACTACAGCCATGCGCCACTATGCCTGGCTAATTTTGTATTTTTAGTAGAGATGGGGTTTCTCCATGTTGGTCAGGCTGGTCTTGAACTCCCGACCTCAGGTGATCCGCCCACCTCAGCCTCCCAAAGTGCTTGGATTACAAGCGTGAGCCAACGTGCCAGGCCCATCATGCCTCTTAATACCCCATTTCTTCTTCCTGGCCTCCTGCTGTTGCTTCTTTTTAATTTAGTTCAGATATTACCTTTTCTGTGACTTTTACTAGTTTCCTGCAGATAGAATGTATTTTTTTCTTTGCTCTGTGTATTCATAGCTGTATTATAAAAATTAATTATCTTAAAATCAGCTGATGAGCAACCTTGATCCCATTTAAATCTAGCCTTTTTTAAAGACTAGGATATCGCATTTTGGGAAAACCATTATTCTGTTTACTGACCCCCAAAGATTCACATCCTTTCCACATGCAGAGTACATTCACCCTATCTCAACATCCCCATTACAGTGTCAGCACAAAGTCTAACATCGCATCTAAATCCCATAAGCTCAAAGTTCCAATTCTCGTCAAATAAATGAGATATGAGTGAGACTTGGGGTATAATCCACCCTGAGACACAATTTTTCTTCATCTGTGAAACTGAAACTCGAGAAGCAAGTTACCTCCTCCCACAGTACGATGGAGGTACAGGTATCTGATGACAGTTTAGAGACATTTCTGTTCAAAACAAAAAGTGGAAGGAAATTCCTGCAGAATTTCAAAATCCATTCAAACTCCATTTGGATTCAAGGTCTGGGAATAATCTTTTATGATGATCTTCTGTGCTTCTGCCTTTTGGGCACAGTGTTCTGTCCTCTAGGTTGTCCTTTTTGATGAAGTTTAGTCTGCTAACAATCTGTAAACTTTTTAGAAATTATGCCTTTTTTTGAGGGGGAGACAGAGTCTCGCTCTGGGTTCAAGAGATTCTCCTGCCTCAGCCTCCCAAATAGCTGGGATTTACAGGCGCCCACAACTGTGCCAGGCTAATTTTTGTATTTTTAATAGACACGGGGTTTCACCATGCTGGTCAGGCTGGTCTCGAACTCCTGACCTCAAGCAGTTCACCCGCGTTGGCCTCCCAAAGTGCTGGGATTACAGGCGTCAGCCACTGTGCCCAGCCTTTAGAAATTATGCTTCTTAAAATTCTAGCCTCTGTCCCCTACCCAGTTCCAAAGCCACTTCCGTGATTTTAGGTATTTATTTAAAGGAGCATTCTACTTCCAGGTAAGAAGATCTGCAGTAATTTCTTACGGCTGCTGTAACAAATCACACAAACCTAGCTTTAACCAACACACATATTACCTTACCGTTTTAGCAATCACAGATCTGAAATGGGCTTCATTTGGGCTAAAATCAAATTGTTAAAAGGGCTATGTTACTTCTAGAGACTCTAGAAGAGAATCCATTTCCTTGCCTTTTCCAGCTTCTAGAAGCTGCCCACATTTTTTGGTTTATGATCCCCTTTCATCTTCATAGCCAGCAGCGGCCAGTCAAGTGGCTCACCTGTCACATTACTCTGATTCTGACACTGCCACCCCTTCCCTCTGGGCACACATGGGTAATGCAGAATAACTCCCTGTTTTACTGTCAGCTGATAAGCAACCTTAATTTCACCTGCTACCCTTAATTTTCCTTTTCTTTATAACCTAACATATTGACATGTCTCAAGGATTAGGATATGGAAGTCTTTGGCCATTATTTTGCATATCACAGTAGTACTTGGTATGTAAGTCATTGTATTAGTTCGTTTTCACGCTGCTGATAAAGACATACCCCAGACTGGGCAAGTTACAAAAGAAAGAGGTTTAATGGACTTAACAGTTTCGCATGGTTGGGGAGGCCTCACAATCATTGCAGAAGGTGAAAGGCACGTCTCACATGGTGGCAGACGAGAGAAGAGTGCTTGTGTAGGGGAACTCCCCAAACCCCCTTTTTTTTTAGACGGAGTTTTGCTCTTGTGCCCAGGCTGGAGTACAGTGTCAAGATCTCGGCTCACCGCAACCTCCGCCTCCTGGGTTCAAGCAGTTCTCCTGCCTCAGCCTCCTGAATAGCTGGGATTACAGGTGCCTGCCACCACGGCTAATTTTTTGTATTTTTAGTAGAGATGAGGTTTCACCATGTTGGGCAGGTTGGTCTGGAACTCCTGACCTCAGGTGATCCGCCCTCCTTGGCTCCCCAAAGTTGTGGGATTACAGGCATGAGCCACCAAGCCCGGCTGGAAACTCCCCTTTTTAAAGCCATCAGATCTTGTGAGACTTACTCACTATCATGAGAACAGCATGGGAAAGACCTGCCCCCATGATTCAGTTACCTCCCACCAGGTCCCTCCCACAACACGTGGGAATTCAAGATGAGATTTGGGTGGGGACACAGCCAAACCATATCAGCCATTATGCTTATACTAAGTAAAGTAATTGCACTTCAATTTCTATTACATTGTGAACATTTGGACTCTTCAAAGGAAGACTAGTTTCATCCCTCCCACAATCACCTATTTTTTTTCCTAGTGATAACATTTTTTAATTGAGGTTAAATTCACATAACATACAAATAACCATTTAAAGATGTACAGTTCAGTGGCATTTAGTACATTCACAGTGTTATGTACCATTGCTTCTCTCTAGTTTCAAAACTGTTCCCTTAACCCAGAGGAACACTGTGCACATTAAATAATCACTCCCTAGCCCTTTCTCTTCTCACCTCCAGTAGCAAATAGTCAGTTTTCTTTCTCTGTGTATTTGCTTCTTCAGAATGTTTTAATAAAATGACTCATACCTTATATGACCTTTTGTGTCTGGCTTTTACTTAGTATAAGTTTTCAAGATATATTCATGTTGTAGCATGTATCAATACTTCACTCTTTTTATGGCTGAACAATATTTCATTGTGTGATTATGCACAATTTGTTTATCCATTCATTAGTTGATGGACATTTAGGTTGTTTCCACCCTTTGGTTATTATAAATAGTTCTGCTATAAACACCTGTCTACAAGTTTCTGTGTGGGCTTGTTTTATCTGTCTAGTACTGAGTATTATGGTAATTCTGTATCTTAACTTGTTCAAGAACTGCTTATTTTCCAGTCTGCACTGTTTTACATTCCTACCAGCATGACAATTATCCCTATTTTTCTACATCTTTGACAATACTTTTTACTTTCCCATTTTAAAAATCATAACCATCCTAGTGGGTTGTAAAGTGATATCTCACGGTAATTTTGAATTGCATTTCCCTAACGACTTAATGTTGTTGAACATCTTTTAATGTGTTTGCTGGTCTTTATATATCTTGTTTGGAGAAATGTCTATTCAAGTCTTTTGCTCATTTTTTCACCAGACTGTTTGTTGTTTTGTTGTTGTGGGAGGTTTTTTTTTTTTTTTTTTTTTTAATATATTCTGGATACTAAACCCTTAACAGATAGATGGTTTGCAGATATTTTCTGCTATTCTGTAAGTTGTCTTTTACTTTTTTGATAATATCCTTTGATGTACAGAAGTTTTTTATTTTTATGGGTACATAGTATTAGGTTGGTGCAAAAGTAATTGTGGTGTTTGCCTACTTTCAATGGCAAAAACCGCAATTACTTTTGCACCAACCAATGTATGGGTTACATGATATATTATGATACAGGCATACAATGTGTAATAATGACATCAGGGTAAATGGGGTATCCATGGCCTCAAGCATTTATCATTTCTTTGTTATAAACATTCCAATTATACTCTTTTGGTTATTTTAAATGTACAATATATTTTTGTTGACTGTTGTCATCCTCTTGTGTTATCAAATACTAGATCTTATTCATTCTATGTTTTTGCACCCATTAACCAACCCCACCTTTTGCCTCCTTCCCCACTGTCCTTCCCAGCCTCTAGTAACCATCATGCTACTATCCATGAATTCAATTGTTTTAATTTTTAATGTTTTTAATTTTTATGAAATGTATTTTGTTGATTTTTGTTACTGTTGTTGTTTATGCTTTTGGTGACAAATCTAAGAATTTATTGCCAAATTTATAGTCATGAAGATACCTGTGTTATCTTCCCTTTGTTTTGTTCTGTTTTGAGACAGGGTCTCGCTCTGTCACCCAGGCTGAAGTGCAGTGGCACAATCTCAGCTGACTGCAGCCTCTGCCTCCCAGGTTTAAGCGATTCTCCCGTCTCAACCTCCCAAGTATCTGGGATTGCAGGTGCCCACCACCACGCCTGGCTAATTTTTGTATTTTTAGTAGACAGAGTTTCACCATGTTGGCCAGGCTGGTTTTGAACTCCTGGCCTCAGGTGATCCACCTGCCTCAGCTTCCGAAAGTGCTGGCATTACAGGCATGAGCCACCGTACCCAGCCTCCTGTATTGTCTTCTAATAGTTTTAGTTCCTATATTTAGGTCATTCATTCATTTTTAGTTAATTTTTGTACATAGAGTGAGGTAGGGGTCCTACTTCATTATTTTGCATGTGGTTCCCTAGTTGTCCCAGCATCATTTGTTGAAGAGATTATTCTTTCCTCATTGAGTGGTCTTGGTACTCTTGTCAAAAATCAACTGGCCATAGATTTTTGGGTTTATTTCTGAATTCAGATCTATTTCATAGGTATATATGTGTATTCTCATGGCAGTACTATACTTTTTGAAAGTCTCCAATCTGTGGACATAGGATATCTTTTCATTTAATTAACTCTTTTTGAACTCCTTAGCAATATTTTGTAGTTTTTAGTAGGCAAGTCTTTCACCTCCTGGGTTAAATTTATTCCTAGGTATTATATTCTTTTGGATGCTATTGTAAATGTAATAGCTTCCTTAATATCCTTTTCAGGTTGTTCATTGCTGGTGTATGGAAGTAACTGATTTTTGTGCATTGCTCTCATACCCTGCAGCTTTGCCAAATTTATTTATTGTTCTAGTGATTTTTTTCTTGTGCATTTTTTGGGGATTTTCTAAATATAGAGGCATGTCATCTGCAAATATAGATAGTTTTATTTCTTAGCTTACAATTTAGATGCATTTTATTTCTTTTCCTTACCTGACTGCTCTGGTAGGACTTCCAGTGCAATATTGATTAGCAGTCATGAAAGTAGACGTCCTTGTCTTTTTACTGACATTAGGAGAAAATCTGTCCATTTTCACCATTAAGTATGAAGTTAGTTTGCCTGGGTTGTTGTTGCCTTTTGTTGTTGTTGTTGTTGTTGTTCTTTTCTTTTCTTGCTTTGTTGCCCAGGCTGGAGTGCAGTGGCACAGTCTCAGCTCACTGCAACCTCTGCCACCCAGGTTGAAGTGATTCTCATGCCTCGGCCTCCTGAGTAGCTGGGACTACAGGCATGCACCACCACATCTGGCTAATTTTTGTTTAAGTGCCTCTAACAGTCTATTTACCATAGCTTGTGTTCTTTGAGGCTTCAGGTTAATTCTCTGCTTAAACAGAATGTCTTTAAGACATTGAATACCAAATTTGTTTAAAATGAGTATTCCCTGTTTTTGTTATTTCTACTAACTTTTTAAAATACTGTCACCCCATATTTCTGTTAAACTATTTTAGAACACTTTTAAAATTAAAATTTTCATTTACTCAGACTTAGTATGGAAGATTATCAGGAGTCAAGTCTTATGTTTGGGGTTTAAATTTGTTAACTTTTTAAATATTATGTGTGCATAATAAAAATAATACATTGTTATGTGTGCATAATAAAATATTTTTATGTTTGTAATAAAAATAATAATTTAGCTATCATCAGATATGAGCCTATGGGAAGAGATGGACTATATCTTTGCCTTACCTATGAATAAAAGATTTGCTAAGTAATTTAACCAACTGAATTGTGTGAGAGGGCAGGCTCTTTTAAAAGCATCTTACACACATAAAAGTATTGATAATTAAAAGCCACTGATGTGAACATTATCCTAGCTTAGCTCTTTTCATTCTGTGTCTAAAATCCTGTTTCTTTAAAGAAGATTGTTCCCAATTTCTTTTATCTAAATACATAGATTTCTTTAAAAGCGTTTTTGATTAATACAAGTGGACAACAGAGATTATCGAAGAAGCTACAATGTGTCAGGTATTAATAATCCCTAATACTTGCTAGTAGGAAGATGGAGAGAAAATATAAGAAATGGCTCTTTTGTTATTTGGGGGTTTGCATTCTAATTGGCAAGACAAGACCCAGGCAGAGGAACTCTTACTGAGATTTGTGAATCCCAAAATTATATATATGTAAAATTTTCTGGGGAGAGTATTTATAACTTCCTTCAGATTTTTTTTTTTTTTTTTTTTTTTATGATTGTAAAATGGTAAGAATCACTGCCCTGGAAAGTGAGTAGCCTAACAACACACAACAACAAAATACCATTTCTCCTAAACTGCACAAAGTCTAGCCATATGCATGTGTAGGAGGAGCTTTGCAGTTATACACGATAGCCAAACCTCTTGGTGGGACAAAAATTTCAAGTAAGTCATGTACTAATTTTGGTTTAAGATATGCCAAATTTTAGCTGTTTTGTGATTCAGTAAAAATCAAAGTACAGAATTTCTATATAGAAACAAAACAAATTTAAATATATTTTAAAAATTAGTTATGAACCCATCCTATGGCCTACTAGTGGACCTAAAACCTTACTTTAAGAATATGAATTTATGATACTGTTATACAGGCAAACTTCCACCAGTGGCATAAACCTGTACCCATATCCAGAAGCTTTTTGCTAACATTCCTACATCTTATCTTTTCTAGATTAGTTGAGATATTATACATTTTAGTTTTCAAACCTCATTTTCTTTAGTATCACATTCCTCCTCTTCCCTCTCTCACTTCATCCACATTCACACTCCAACATTTAATTCTCTAAATTTACTATAAGCAACTGCTACAGCTATTAACTATTGCTATGTTCAGTGTAATAAAATCCAGTAGTTGTGTCACCCTAAGACTGGGTAGAGAGGTTTAATTTAAAATGTTAATTTTTTTTGGCTCTTAAGATGTTGCGGGTGGAATACTAAGTGAATTTCTTGTTTTTGTTTATTTCCTTTGAATACTCCTTTTTTAGAATTAGTAAATTTAATTAGCATCTAGCTAAAGGGAAATGGCATTTATACTAAATGTTGCTGAGGGACTGAAACCAAACAGATCACACCTGAGTTAGGAGCTTAATGAAATAACCTCAGAACACATAAGTAAATTAACAAACAAGGGCTTGAATATGATCGATAAGAGCTATTCTTTTAAAGTTGGAGTATGGGCCGGTTGTGGTGGCTCACACTTGTAATCCCAGCACTTTGGGAGGCTGAGGTCGGTGGATCACTTGAAGCCAGGCATTCAAGACCAGCCTGGCCAACATGGCAAAACTCCGTCTCTACTAAAAATGCAAAACTTAGCTAGGCATGGTGGCGTATGCCTGTAGTCCCAGCTGCTCTGGAGGCTGAGGTAGGAGAATCACTTGAATTTGGGAGGTGGAGGTGCAGTGAGCTGAGATCGTGGCCACTGCACTCCAGCCTGGGCAACAGAGCGAGACCCTAATAAGTCTTGTTATAGTTCTGCATATATTAAACTGATTATTTTTCAAAGTTAGGTAAGAATATTTGAAATAATAAGATAACCATGAAGCACTTTCAAGACTTAAAGTCCTGTATCTATTTTTATTAAGATTTTGAAGTAGCTAGGCATGGTGGCGTACACCTGTACTCCCAGCTACTTGGGACACTGAGGCAGGAGAGTCACCTGAGCCCAGGAGTTCAAATTCACCCTGGACACCAAAGCAAGACCCTGTGTCTATATTTGGAGTATAAGAATTTAGTGCTTTTTTGGGGGTGAGGGAGATTGAGACGGGGTTTTGCTGTGTTGCCCAGGCTGGTCTGGAATTCCTGGGCTCCAGTGATCCACTTGCCTCAGCCTCCCAGAGTGCTGGGATTATAGGCGTGAGCCACCATACCTGGCCAGAATTTAGTACTTTGACTAAAGTTTTAGCATTTTTTTATCTTGCTTATTTACTCCCAACACACTGAAGCAGGGAAAGGAAAAATGTCTTTGTTTTTTTCCTCTTTTTAAAAACTTCCCAAACTGGACTGACTCCCTGTGCAGTGATTTCTCATTACTCTTAGAGTAAAACTGAAATTCTTTACTTTGCCTGCAAATCTATACATAGTATGTCTCCCCAGCTTGCTTCTCCTACTACTCACAACCCTTTTGACTACATCTGATTTACTCCCATTTTTTTCTCTTCTATTTATATGCCAAGACTATTTTCATCTTACAGTTTCGAACTTTCTATAACTCATGTCTAGAATATACTCCCCAGAGTCCTCTCATGGTTGTCTTTTTGTTATTTAGATGAAGGTCACCTCTCTCTAACACCCAGTCCAAATTAACATAATGCAATTAGTCATTACCATACCATCCTTTTTTGCCTTCTTCATGACACTTACTGTTACTTAAACTTATTTATTTCATCACATGGTTTTTTTTATGCTTGCGTACTTCCACTATAGAGTGTAAGCTCAAACTAACATGTAAGGAGAAATTGTCTTGTTTTTCACTGTATCCTTAGGATATAAATTCTAGAACATCACTTGATAAATGGTACTCATTAAAGCATTGTAGAATTAGTTAACTGTTTCATCTAAAAGTATTAAATGTATTCTGAAGAATATCTCAAAGGATTTTTGGCTCATACATTTTGAGCTTAAAGTTGTCCACATTTTAGTATTTCCACTTGATTTTTATATTTTGCTAGTTGTTGATAAACTAAGTATTAATCTCAATATGTAGAATTAAAATTTCATTTTTGACAGGTTGACTTTGGCAGAATATCATGAACAGGAGGAAATTTTCAAACTTAGACTAGGACATCTCAAAAAGGTATGTGAAACATGCTTCATTTTTAGTTCAATTTGCTACCAGAATTTGTGGGAAGTTGTGTTATAAGTCACTTATTTTAAAAGCCAAAATTTAAGAGAGTAAGATTTCAAATTAAAAATTTCAGATTAAAAAGAGATGCATTAAAGTTATTTTATTTTATTTATTATTATTTTTATTTTTTGAAACAGTCTCGTTGTCACTCAGGCTGGAGTGCAGCGGCACAATCTAAGCTCAGTGCAACCTCCACCTCCCTGGTTCAAGCAATTTTCGTGCTTCAGCCTCCTGAGTAGCTGGGATTACAGGCATGTGCCACCACACCTGGCTAATTTTTGCATTTTTAGTAGAGTGAGGGTTTCGCCATGTTCGCCAGGCTGGTCTCAAACTCCTGGCTTCGTGTGATCCACCCACCGTGGCCTCCCAAAGTGCTGGGATTACAGGCATGAGCTGTCGCGCCCGGCCAAAATTAAATTTTTATGTTGAGTATATTAAAATAACATTCCTTTATCTTGTGTCAACTTAAAAATCTTGAGATGGTGATACACCATGTCCCTATAGTGGAGGAATGATTCTTGGATAGACTTCCAAGGTCTTTAGATTACTCTATTTAAGAACTACCTTTTGGTAAAAAATACTTCATTTTAAAGATGAAATCTAAAATTCCATATTGTTTATGTTCATTTCATAATAAAATAGCAATTGTAAATAGCAAACTTATTTCTTTGGCTTATCTTTTAATTTGTTGCATGTGTGATGTTTCGATTAGAAGATGTACATAGGAAAAAGCACTTAGTGATAGTATAAAGGGATAAAACAGAAAAAATGTTGCTGTGTGTTATTGTCGTAAACTTTTAAATAATGTGTATCTTTCTACTTGTTTGTAAACTCTGAAATTGTAATCAGGTTATTGTTTTTACAGGTCTTAATTTTAGTTCAAATGATTTCAGAGAAGTAGTAATAACAGAGTAGGTTTTTTCCCTCAAAATTAAGTTACTGACAGACATAAAATTCTTTTTCTTTGACCCAATTTTTTGTGCTTTCTGCTTGTCAGGTTCTTTAAATTTTTTAAATAGGCTGAATTATAGGTAAAATTGAATGAGTGAACTAATTGGAGATAGTATCTGTGAAGTTGTCTCCATGGGATAGGGTGAGGTAGGATGGAGAAACCCATTCTGGTAGCAGCTACTGTTACACTGCATACTAATTTGTTTTGGAAATGTTATTAACATGCTGGGGATTCCTACCATTTATAGGGAATAGAAAATTATTATATATAATTTGCATTAGTATCCTTTAATATGCTATATCTGTCTATGCCAACTGCCCAGAAAGCTTCAACCTAAACTACTTGAACAGTGAATTAAAAAATGATTTATTTTGGTTTTGTTATTTAAGTAGTTCTATTCTGTTCTGTTGTAATTATTGACTGCTTTTCCTGTGCTTTGAGACTTAGTTGACAACTTCAGTCTGTTCTCTATAATAGATGGAGCTATATAACTATCATAATAGTTCTATAATAATGATAGAACCATATAAAGGAACTATGGAAGGGAAAAGGGAATTTTTAGTACAGGATGAGTCATAAGTATCTGTGTGCCCACTTAAACTGTTTTGATAATGAGTTTGTAAGGGCCTATGCTTTATGTCTCATATAAAGATTTACCAGTTATTTTCTAACCAGCCTGTGGTGATAAAGGAATACTTATTTACTTACTTATAGTGATTCCAAGGTGTACTTAAGAGTTTTACTGAAGGGTTATTATTTTCACGTGTAATACCAAATTTCAGATTACTCTTTCTAAATGATGACATTTTACATATGCACCTTATTTTATGAAAATCTGTTATAAAATCCGAAATTGTAGAGCAGTTAAATTAGGAATTGGCTATTTGTGTTACAAAAAGTACACTTTGAAAAGGCTTCAAAGGAGGGTTTGTTTTTGTTTTTGGTTGGTTGGTTTTAAAGCTTTCCTGGTACTTTGAAAATACTGGTTTCTGTGAAAAACACTTTTCTAAAGTAAGGTATACTTAGTGTCCAAATATTATATAGACATTTGTAAAATGTTGTAGAACACTAAACCTTCTAACCTTCGTGTTTTCCTCTTTCCCAGTGTTTGACTTCTATATTTTTCGTATTTACTTACTCTTTCCAATAATTTCCCTTCCATAATCTTTTTCCTGCTTTTTTTTCTAGCTTTTATCAAATTTACTGAGCAGTCTTAGATTTCTAACTCTATCTTCTTTTTAACTAATTTACAACATAACTTTTCTTTTCTTTGACCTTCATCATGGAATATTTTGGGGAAATGGATTAACAATAATGCTGAAACGTACTCTCATGTCATGAATACCCATGTTTTCTTCTGAGAGACTATTTTGGGTGAGAAGAATGAGTGTATTTTAAAGAAAGTGGCCAGTAGTACATACAGGGAACAAAATTAAGCAAGTAATGTCACCTTAGAGCATAAATAGCAGTTGCCTGCTTAGAACCGAGTGTTAATTTTTGAGTTATACAGTTAAAAAATAATAAGCAATAAGTTACATGTATAAAAATAAGTTATTTGGCATTCTGAAGCACAGTTGGAAAATAGGTCATTCTGTTTTCTAAAAAAGATTAAACAGACTTTTAAAACACACAGGACAGGCTTGAGTCAAAAGAAAAGATGTTATGACTTCTGTCTTATCAGCTCCCTATGCTCCTGGGTTTATTAAGCAGACATGAACCCTAACTTGTAAATATACAGCTTCTACCGTGGGCTGGATCTGAATATTTGATGCCCCTTGTATCCTGCACAGGAAATAGAACCAGTCAGTTTACGGTTTAGATTTGGAGCCTGGCATACTCTTGCATTAGCATGGGTGACTCTCTTGCCCTTTCTCCCTTCAATAAATTCTTAACATTAAGCAGAACTAATTATTAGACTAACTTTCTTAGCACTGAAGGACAAAAGTTCATTGAGGAAGCCCATGGCATATGGACATAGGAGAATAGAAAGGCCTGTTTACTTTTTCTTGAAGTGGATAATTTATGACATGCTTTGTGTTTCATAATGATAATCACTGTAATTGAAAAGCTAAACTAAAATATGAAAAAAGTATATTTACCTTTGAATAAATCATGAAGTTTAGTTCATATTTTATGCTGTTCTTCAGGGTTAGAAAAATAATAAATCCAAAGATAGCCTTACTCTGTTATCCAAAGTATGATAGAGTAAGGAAAGAGAGTCAGGCAGAAGCCTCCAAAAGTAAATACATGGCTAAAATAAATAGGTGTTTCTAGTTACTACCAAAAAGTAAATGTAAACTTCCTTACGGGCTTATTAGTCTTCTCTTCGAGATTACGAAAATCACGGCAGAGCATCACTTTTTTTTCCTCTCAACTGTATCAAGAATTCTTTTATCTAATATTTATTGTTATCGTTGTTCCCAGTTTATGCAGTCGTTGCTCACCCATTTATTAAGTGATTTATTGCCATACTCTGCCTGACACAGGCATAATTCAAATTCCCATTTTAACGGAATTACGTAATATTACTTTTTATAGACTTTGAAGCTTTCACCATCTTTGAGTGAACATTAATTACACCTTTTTGAATGCCCAGATCTATATATACTTCCTCTGGAGTAATATCCACCAATAAGTGACAAAGCCAAAACTTGAACCATTCCCACTCCTATTTCAATGACTGTACCCATGTAGTTAATTCCTAGAATTATTTTGTTGTAGATTAATAGTAAGTTGATTCTTTGTATTCAGAAAAATTAATTCATTTGTGGCTTTCCTTGCATCTCTGCTAAGTACTGGACTGTTTGCTTTTCCGTAAGTTTTCTTTTGGTGTGTGGTGGGATGAATGTGCTATTTCATTTTCGTTACAGATAAAGGAGAAGAGTTTTAAGTTAATTATTTTTCATACACATTCTTTTTCATTCTCTTTCACATTCTTTCTTGGGCATTATGTTAGTGACTGTTGAATCAACTACAGTATTTCTTTATTATTAACTAATATATTGATTTTCACTCGATTTATTTTTAAAGGTCAACAAAGACCTTTTTAAAAAGCACATTTTTAAATAAAAACTCAAATAATTTTAAAATGTATCTTAAGGAATTCTTAGACTAGAACTATATAATAAAATATGTGGAGACTATACAAATTATTCCTGAAACTATTTCAAAAGGAACAAGTAACTTTTTTGGTTGTCATTAATTATATACAAACTTCCCCAGTTATTACTTAACAAAAGCTTGTAGTTGCAAAGAGATTAATTTCCTATCTTTAAAAAGTTGTTAATTTGAGGCAAAGCTTCTAAATGATCCTATTTTATCTACCTGTGCCCATGTGGAATCGTGGGTTCAAGGAAACCAACCAAAAACCAGTTTGCTCTTATAGTTGATCAGATTTTGATACCTGTCTCTGATAAGTTCTAATTATGGGAAAACAATTTATCTTTGTGATTCAGAAGCTCTGCTAGGTTGATTATATAGTCAGATCTTTATTCTGGAGTTGAAGAAAATGGTGTGGATTTGCTTTCAAGGATTGTCACTAAATTAATACATAAAACTAAAAACAAAATACAATCCCTGCAAAATCAACTTCCTTGAAATGTCCGTATTTTTAAAAAGATACAAGTTACTAGTCGTAATACCCCAAACTGATGAGTAAATGAGAATTTTGAAAGTTATTAGGTCCAGTAACTATGTCTTGAGACTGCTGTTACCCCAGTTTGTGATATGAACAGCATGTGGGTATGTTACTCTTTATTTTCTTGTCTTCAAATTTTTTTGTCTTCTTGATTTTAAATATTTGATTAGTTGGAGAGAATGTGTTTAGAAAGTATGACATCTCAGTATGGAGTATTAAATAGTGTAGTAGGGATTGGCCTTAATGTGTGTGTTTTGGTATGTGTGTGTGTGTGTGTGAGTGCATTTGACTTATGAGCCCTGAATATAAGTGCCAGAAGTTTTATTTGAAAAACATAACCAATTTGTAATTGAAACAGGATTAGTCAAGAATCATCAGCACCAACACAAATGTATCTTTGCAGACCGAAGGAATCAGCTAAACAATTTACAGTCATCTCAATCTCTACTAAAACAAAAATCACATCCAACATGCCACCTGACACCATTTCTTTCTCTCTCTCTCCTTTGCTCCTTGCGATGTGGCATTCATCTCTCCTTGTGCCTCCGTTCTGAAGAGATAACAGTATAGCAACAACTCTGCCACTGAAATCCTGTTCTCTGACCGATATTGGCATCTGCAAAGAGAAACAACCAGTAACAGGCAGCAGCAGCATCAGTATTAATCTTCCATGATGAAATCTTTACAGGTCAAGAACAAGTACACAGCTCTTTTCTCACTCCTTCACAGTGGACCATGCAACTAGTTGAAATGGAAGACAATGGATTGTCTACAAGCCTTTTGAACAGTGGAGAATACAGGGCGTTGGCTTTAGGTGAATTGACCCCCAAATATTCTTGAAGTTTGATGTCCCCTTTGGTCTTTCTTTATAGAACACCATTGTCATCTGACTTATCAAACCCTTAGTATGACCACAAAGAATAAGTTTGCATATGTGACATTTTTTGTCACTTTAGGTTTGAATGAAAATATGAAAATAATGAGCATTATAATGCTAGAGGGCTTAATCTTTAAACCTGTTGTTCATCTTTATATTTATAGCCATGACTGGAAGAAATCTTCTAGGAATTCTCTCAATTAAAGCCAACTACATTGTACATGATGTTTCTGTAGAACCTGACACAAGATGCTGCTTGTGTAGGCAGTAGTTTTCAGTGGAATTCTGGGAAAAGTACACTATACTGGAAAAAGTCGTGATTAAGCCCATGAAGAATGTTAAAAGATTCCTGATTTCTTGGAGGGTGTGTGTGTGTGTGTGTGCAAGAAAGGTGCCAAGAAGAGTGCTGGAATTCTAACTTTACAATTTGTCCTTACTACTATTTTCCATTTAAAAATGAGTAGTTGTCCCAAAAAGATGACTGTGGTGAGAGAACATGGAACTAGCTGTAGATGGGAAAACTCAGTGTTTACGTTCTTATCTCTTACTCACATATGGACCTGCAAACTATTCTGGCTCTATTTTTCCATATTTATAATCACACAACCTTAACTTGGTAGTAGATAATGTTCAGCTACCAAAATGAAAATGTAGAGGTAAAAGGTGTTTTACTTCCCCTGTGTGTGTGTGTGTCTGTGTGTGTGTGTCTGTGTGTGTGTGTGTGTGTGTGTTTTCGCCCAGGCTGCAGTGTGGTGGCATGATCCCGGCTCACCGCAGCCTCCGCTTCCCAGGTTCAATCGATTCTCCTGCCTCAGCCTCCTGAGTAGCTGGGATTACAGGCACGTGCCACCATGCCTGGCTAATTTTTGTATATATTTTTTAGTAGAAACAGGGTTTCACCGTGTTGGTCAGGCTGGTGTCAAACTCCTGATCTTGTGATCCTCCTGCCTCAGCCTCCCAAAGTGCTGGGATTACAGGCATGAGCCACCGTGCCTGATCCACAGTGTTTAATATTAATCCTGTTGTTATACAGGCAATGGAATTTAAAACATTTTGGAAAGAATCTTAGAAGTCATGTTAGCCATCAGCAAGGTTTGTAACTAATTCAGATTTGTAAATTCAGTTCAGAGATAACTTTCACAAAAAAGAGAAAACAGTTGCTTGGCTACCAGCCCTTCCCAATCATAACTGTAAATCCATGCCATACGCATAATGAGCATGTAGAAGACTAGGTTTAAAAGGAAGCAGAGGCCGGGCATGGTGACTCATGCCTGTAATCCCAGCACTTTGGGAGGCAGAGGCCAGAGGATCGCTTCAGCCCAGGAGTTGGAAATCTTGTCTCTACCAAAGAAAAAAAAAAAAAAAAGTCGGGGCGGGAAAGCAGAAAAGAAAACTGGGAGAAGGACTGCAGTATACTACACGAAGGCATCGCACCTGTGTGTGATCAGGCTTGGTGTCAGCCCCTTAGTGTTGAACGTTAATTTCACTCCTATAATACAGCAGCTGTAAATATTTTTAAGACAAGTGTGCTAGATATTTAAATTTTGCCAATCAGCTGAATTCTTAAACATTTATTTGATGCTGGGGAGGTAGTTTTTGTTTTGTTTTGTTGTAATAAAGTAGAGGAACTGACAGAATTAAAACCTGCCTGTTTTAACAGTCATTCCAAGTTACGGGTATTAATGTATGTATTTATGCATTTGAAGGGAGAATAAGCCATTACCCCTCCACACACACCCAGAAATACAGGAAATGAAGTGTGTAGAGAGCAAAACATTGAGTAAAGGTACTAAGTTAATTA
Source organism: Pongo abelii (assembly GCF_028885655.2). Taxonomy (NCBI): domain Eukaryota; kingdom Metazoa; phylum Chordata; class Mammalia; order Primates; family Hominidae; genus Pongo; species Pongo abelii. The sequence goes on along the minus strand of NC_071996.2, from coordinate 73,593,553 downwards.
TCTAAGCTAGTTGAACACACCTGAGGTGATACAGTATGCTCTCATCAGTAATAAGCCACTTTAGTGATTGGGGATGGGGGTGGAGGGAACATTTATATAATTAGCAAAGAAAGCCCCCAATATTTAATGATTTTTATCTTTTCTCCTTCTCCTACCCTTCTCCCCAATCTACACAATTATTCTCAGGCAAAAATATGATTATGGTGCAATAGTTTCAAAATTCAGACCTGCTTTGTCTAGGTGGTTATTTTGGTTGGTTGGCTGGCTTTTATTTTCGTTGGTTCATATCTCACACATTCATATTTAGGATATGGGAAAGCATATAATATGGTGACATAATAAGGATAAATTCAAAATAAATTGGTAATTTTCTCCTTAATTGTTTTTTTGCACTGCCCTTCCTTTTAATTAGCTTTTTTTTTTTTTTTTTTTTTAGACAGTCTCGCTGTGTCACCAAGGCTGGAGTGTGGAGTGCAGTGGCGCAATGTGGTCTCACTGCAACCTCCGACTCCTGGGTTCAAGCGATTCTCCTGCCTCAGCCTCTCAAGTAGCTGGGACTACAGGGTCCTGCCACCATGCCTGGCTAATTTATATGTTTTTAGTAGAGATGGAGTTTCACTGTGTTGGCCAGGCTGGTCTCAAACTCCTGACCTCGTGATCCACCCACCTCAGCCTCCCGAAGTGCTGGGATTATAGGCATGAGCCACTGCACCTGGCCCTTAATTAGATTTTAATAGTGCCTTTTGTTAATTTCACCTTTCACTTTCTTGGTGGTAAACTTTCAGAATGGCATTATAAATAGTTTGTGAAATTAAAATTTAATTTTTTTAGGATTTAGAGATGTTAACTTTTAAGGGATTAATATTATTCACATTACTAAAGTGAATTTGGTGTTAAAATTTTTTTTTTTCCTGAGACGGAGTCTCACTCTGTTACCCAGGCTGGCTAGAGTGCAGTGGTGTGATCTTGGCTCGCTGCAACCTCAGTCTCCTGGGTTCAAGTGATTCTTGTGCCTCATCCTCCCGAGTAGCTGGGGTTATAGGCGAGCGCCACCATGTCTGGCTTATCTTTGTATTTTTAGTAGATAAAGAGTTTTGCCATGTTGGCCAGGCTGGTCTTGAACTCCTGACCTCAGGTGATCCACCGGCCTTGGCTTCCCAAAGTGCTGGGATTATAAGTGTGAGCCACCTCACCTGGCTGGTGTTAAAACCTCATTCTGAACTGGTTTTCTTAATCAAGTAGTGTTGTTACGGTGAATAGACTGTTCTAAGTTATATTCTTCTACCAACTCCCATAGGTTATAGGCACGCTGAGAATAATACATCAAAATATTTCCTGTTTTATTTTGGCTTTATGCAAAGGCAGTTCTTAGAAATTGAGTTTTTTGGTAGAGAGAATATGTAACATACATTCAGGATTTGCTAAATAACTTTAAACTAGCAAGTTTTATTTTTTCAGTAAATGTATTGGTTTTACATATAAAAATGTATTTTATAACTTTTTAAGCCTTATAGTTTTAATGCCTACCATATTTCACCTTTTAATAATTGCCTTTTGAAAAAAATGCCATTATGAGAAATGCTCCAAAATACTCCAGATTCACCTACCATTTTCTTTTCTTTTTAAAAAACATCTCCTTCACATAGGAACCACCTATCATTTTTAACCTGGAATTTTACAGAAATTCTACATTGCTACAGCCTACATTTGGCTTATAGACTTGAGCCAAAGGAATATTAAGTTGCCATAAGCGACTTTGATTACAAATAGAAAGCATTTCTGTGCTGAAGATCTGGTGAGGGGCAAAGTCTTTTAGTGAAGTTGCTGTGGGAGTTATCCATACACATTTTTTTTTAAATTTTAACTGTTAGAAGGTAGTGTTTTTTGCAAGTTACTTAAACAATGAGACAGTGTTGAGATCTGTTGTATACCTGTCTGACTTGGCTTTTTATGTGAGTGAGAGTATTAGATTTTATTTTTAAATACTGTTAAAATAGCTATAGTATGTACTGTTAAATTTTCCATTGTAGTTTTTGTTTGAACAGAAAAGAGCCATGTCCTTTTATTGTGTATTTAATTGCCAAACTTACCTCTCTCTTTAATGCAGTCTGTTCTTATTTATGTCTCTTCTTCATTGTAATAGCCTACAGAGACCAGTTCATTTCTGGAGATGCTATTTGTCTCTTTGTTTCTTCTAGATTTTCTCTGCTTTCATTAACTGCTCAGCTAGTGTATGAATTCAGGACTGAAACTTGGTGTTCTTACTAAGCACAACCTAGCTGATTGGATTGTCTCTTTTCAGTCTACTCGTCTGGCCTAGTTTTGCTATGAGTTTGAGGATTCTATTCTGTGATGAATTCAGATCAATTGTGAGCCTAGTTAATCCTGTCTTCTCCTGAACCCTTGGAAAAAGATTAATTCTGAGGATGGCCCACAGGTTAATGTCAGTCTCAGGCAAGGAGAATGTAGCCTGCTGGATAGATCTTTGGAAATGATCTGTAGCAAAGATAAGTTGTTCAAACTGTTGTACCCTGGGCCAAACCAAAACCAGGCCTTGCCCCATTCTCTGAGGACAAGGTGTGCTAGACAGTATTGCCCTAGCGTTTATCTACAAGTATGTGTGTTGGCCATAACAAAATATCAGACTGGGCACCTAAACAACAGAAATTTATTCTAGAAGTCCATGACAAGATCAGGCAGAGTTTAGTTTTGGGTAAGGGCTCTCTTGCTGGCTTGCAGATAGCCACCCTCTCACTTTGTCCTCACATGGCCTTTTCTCTGTGCTCCTTGGAGGGAGGGGTGGGGGAGCTTTTCTTCTCATAAGGCCACTAATCCCATCATGAAGGCCCCATAACCTAATCCAACCCTAAGTACCTCCCAAAGGCCTCATCTTCAAATGCTGCCATATTGGGGAATAAGGGCTTCAATATATGAATTTTGAGGGAACACAGACATTCAGCCCATCGCAATATATGTACTTTTTCTTAGTGGAATTTTTAGAGTAGCAGAGTTACCTTTCCCCCAGAAGTGTGTCAGTTTGCTTGAAGTCCAAGATACTGTGAAATACTAACTTACAAGATGAAAGACAAATATATTTCACTGAGTATGGTGGGTTTATATCTATCTATTTAAGACATAGTTTCTTCCCTTGACATTTCCTTCTAAATACCCAGAATCCATCTTTTTTTCTCTAGTGCTACTGACATTTTGTTTTTCTTCCAGTAAACTTAACAATTCAGATGGAATGAAACTTGCTTGTGCTTTTATTTTGTAAGATTTTTATGGGACATATTTGTCATGTTTTTAGAGGCAAAATAAAAAAAGCTTGCTTTAATTTGCTCATACAGACATATTTTATTTTCTTTAACAAGTATTTATTTTGTAATATTGATTACTACCATTGTATAGACATCTGAAGATTATAAAACAAATGTAATTATGTTCATCAACAACCTATTTGAATCTTATATATTTATGACTCAGTAAAAATTAGCTTTTATAAATTCACTGTTGAAATAGTCTCCCCATGCCACAATTTCAAATAAAAGTTAAAACAAGTATTTATTCTAATAGGCTTTTCACAGTTTTATCAGATTATTTAAACTTTCACCAGCCTACCAAATGTTGAGTAGCTTCCTACACGTGTGACAGTCAAATTAAGTTTTTAAGCAGCAAACAGTAACACGAAGGGAAAGAGTCGTTGCTTTCTAGATTCTAGTCTAGATTAGAATTGAATCTAGATTCTAGATTTCTAGTGTAAATTAATTTAAATTCTTTCATACTCCTGGGTAAACCTGTATGGCCAGTTTCTTGTCTGTTTTACATGGCTAAACTATGATAACTAAGCTATGTTTTGAGTTTTTTGTCTCAAAGCTTTAAAATTTACTTCCTGTTTTTATAATGAAACTTTGATTATTGAATCTCTAGGATATCACTTTACTTTTTAAAATTAAAATTAAAAATATATGTGACCGAAGCTGTTAATTAGGAAATTTCAGTTAAGAGAATCTATGTAGTGTACCTATTGTAGAAAATCTCCAAATACTTGTAGAAAGATTTATCTTCATTTGAATTTATTTTGAAATGTTCTATTTGCCATGTAATATCAAATCTGCATTAAATATCTCTGCAACAAGACGTGGTTGAATTTCATTTTAAAATAATAAAAATAACCTTAGGAGTAATGTGAAGTACAAACAACATAATCTTTAGAGATATAATTTGTTTTTTCTCATAATGCTTAGAATATTCCTCTGAATTTCTGTCTTAGGTACTGGTGTAATAAGCTTTATACCTCTGTTATCTGTCTTTGAATGAAATGATAATATTTATATTTTCAAAGTAAATTTCAGAGTTATATTTTGAGGTAAATAATTTTTTATATCAAAAGATAAATTACTAAAAAGAAGCAAAGGAGCTGATGAAATATTTAAATGCATTATTCAGAAAAAACTTCTGTTCCATGTGGTCTAGATTTATAATTCTAGTGGGTACACATTAGGCCAAGGTGATCTGTATTTCTTTACTTCAAAATTATGTACTAAAAATATTCTAAGCAGGGCATGGTGGCTCACACCTATAATCCTAGCACTTTTGAGAGGCTGAAGCAGGAGGATCCCTTGAGCTCAGGAGTTCAGGACTAGCCTGGGCAACACAGTGAGACCCCATCTCCACAAAAAAATAGCCAGGTGTGGTGGCACATGCCTGTGGTCCTAGCTACTTGGAAGGCTGAGGCAGGAGGATTGCTTGAGCTTGGGAGGTCGAGGCTGCAGTGAACTGTGATCATGCCACTGTGCTCCAGCCTGAGTGACAGAGTGAAGAAAGAAATTGGGCTAGAAATTTTCACTGAAACCTGGCACAGGCTTATCCTTTTTTTTTTATTGACGGCGGGTGGCGGTGGACTGGAGAGTGGGGATGGAGTTTCCCTCTTGTTGCCCAGGCTGAAGTGCAGTGGCACGATCTCAGCTCGCTGCAACTTCCACTTCCCAGGTTCAAGCAATTATCCTGCCTCAGCCTCCCAAATAGCTGGGATTACAGGCATGCGCCACCACGCCTCGCTAATTTTGTATTTTTAGTAGAGACGGGGTTTCTCCATGTTGGTCAGGCTAGTCTTGAACTCCTGACCTCATGTGATCCGCCCGCCACAGCCTCCCAAAGTCCAAAGTGCTGGGATTACGTGTGTGAGCGACTGCACCCAGCCCTAGTCTTATCCATTTTTTAAGTAGTATTCAAATTTGTATTGACAAAAAAGGGGGGTGTGTGTGTGTGTGTGTGTATGAATGAATGACATGAATGACATGAGTGATTATGTGTACTTATTTGTCTTGGTGGCTAGTCTAAAAGTTGTATATTTTAAGACAAAAATGTATTTATCAAAATATTTATATTGATTATTAAATCTCTTTAAGGTTTATTTACATCTGCTCTGATACCTTAGAGTCTACTACAGCAATTTATAAATTTTTTGTTGTAATGTATCTTTAGGATTGCAAGTGAGTGGTCAGTTTGTGTGTGTGTGTGTGTGTGTATGTGTACTCCAAATGCTGTAAGGTGTAGGAAGAATCATTCTGTTTTTTTTTTTTCTTCCTTTTTTAACTATTATAAAATATTTTCATTTTGTTTTCTACTAGTAAATTATTCCTTCTTAAATTAAAATTTGCATGGACTAGAAATAGCTCATTTTATGTCATGTCAGTTTTCAACTACCTTTCAGTATATGCATTATAAAAATAGATTTCTTGTAGTACAGAATAAAACCCAGCATCTCATTAGGTATAGATTTTCATGTGGAGAATGGTTTCTTGAAATAGATTTTTGCCTTATCTCTTTCCATCTTTTGGGCATTGAAAAGAGCACTTTGGTCTTTTAACTCAGTGGTACTTAATAATATACTATTCTTCCCATCACTGTAAAAAATTGATGCATGGGTAAAAATATCTTTTTTATATCGCAAATAAATTGAGCTTGTTATAGTCCCCTCTCTTCATTTTCAGGAAGAGGCAGAAATCCAGGCAGAACTTGAACGTTTGGAAAGAGTCAGAAATCTTCACATACGTGAGCTGAAAAGAATAAACAATGAAGATAATTCACAGTAAGTCATTATTTGCATTTCACAGTTTCATATTATTAAAACTACCCCCACCCCGCATAGAGCATAAACACAATATTTCCTTCTTGGGTTGTCTCATCGTACTTAGAAAAGATCCAAAGTCCTTCCCATGGCTTGGAAGGCCTTTTATGATCTGGTCCCTGGCCACCTCACTGTCTTCACTTCTCTTAAACATGTCAAGAGCATTCCCATCTCAGTGGGCTTTTGTGCTTACCATTTCCTCTGCCTGGATGTTCCTCCTCTAAACACCTAATTGGCTTAATTACTCATCTCACTCCAAATGTTCTTTAGAAAGGCCATTCTTAGATCACCCTATTTAAAATAGTAGTCCCTAGCCAGGCCCAGTGGTGCTCACCTGTAGTTCCAGCTACTCAAGAGGCTAAGGTAGGAGGATTGCTTTGTCCAGGAGTTCAAAACCAGCCTCGTCAACATAGTGAGACCCCCATTTAAAAAAAAAAAAAAAAAAAAAAGCAGTCTCTGCTTCTTCATTTCCTTTTTTAATATCGTTACCTTGCTTTATATTTTCTGAATGTTGATCACTATCTGGAATTATAAATTTATTTTTTAGTTATTATTTGTCTCCTCCCTCTAGAATGTAAGCTTCATGAGTGCAAGGACTTGGTTTTGTTCTTGCTGTATCCGTAAAGCCTAGACCAGTGCCTGACATGGCAGGCACTTGATAAATATTTGAATACCAAAGTTAATGTTATAGTAGTGAAGGAGAAATTATTTCAACCAAAAGTATTTCAGTAAGCCATGTATCCCACATTATGTAAGAATTGGGAGAGAAATGGAAAAGTACAGGTTACAGTCTGTGTTCTTAATCGGTTGTCAGAATGAGTGCCATAGATAGTATATGTTGAAGCAATTGAAAGAAAAGAAAATATCTGTGGGCTTGTGGGAGCTTCATGAAAAAGCCAGAAATTGAGCAAGACATGGAAGTAGAAATTAAGCAAGGTACTACTTGGATTTAGTTGGTGTAAAAGAGAGGAAAGGTTTCTGTTTACACTTCATTTTGACTGTTCATGTAGTTTAAAGCTTCATGAGTTAATACAAGTATCAGAATAGGAAGTGGCCAATTTCTGTGTGAAATATGAAAATCTTGCTTAGAAAGGCCTTCTTGTGATGTCTGTGTATGTATAGTTCATAAATACACAGATCATTCCATTGTGTGAAGGGAAAGAAATAATATAGTTATGGAATAACCTAAATTATGTCAGATTAAAATTCTAATGAAAGCCAGGTGTGCTGGCTTACGCCTGTAATCTTTGCACTTTGGGAGGCCAGTGCAAGCAAATCGTTTGAGCCCAGGAGTCAAAAACGAGCCTGAGCAAGGTGGAAAAACCCTGTCTCTACAAAAAATACAAAACTTAGCAGGGAATAGTGGCATGCACCTGTAGTCGCAGCTACTTGGGGGACTGAGGAAGGAGGATCGCCTGAGCCTGGGATGTTGAGCCTGCAGTGAGCCTAGATCGCACTCCAGCCTGAGTGACAAAGTGAGACTGTCTCCAAAAAAAAAAGCGAGGGGCCAGGTGTGGTGGCTCATGCCTGTAATCCCAGCACTTTGGGAGGCTGAGGTGGGCGGATCACTTGAGGTTAGGAGTTCAAGACCAACCTGGCCAACGTGATGAAACCCCATCTCTACTAAAAATAAAAACACTAGCCTGGCATTGTGGTGGGCGCCTGTAATCCCAGCTACTTGGGAGGCTGAGGCAGGAGAATCGCTTGAACCCGGGAGGCGGAGGTTGCGCCACCGCACTCCAGCCTGGGCAACAGAGCAAGACTGTCTTAAAAAAAAAAAAAAAAAGTGAGACTCTGTCTCCAAAAGAAAAAAATGTAATAGAGCATATGGTACAAAACTAATTTAAGACTAACTATTCCGAAAATTACATTTCAAATTTTGTGGATCTGACTTACATTGATGAAAATAAAATCAACTGTTACAGCTTTACAGTGTGGCTTGAAACTAAGCAGAAATTTCTTATATCTACAAGTTTCTCAAGAAAAAGCTTAAATTACTAAATCTAGAGTCAATTGATCTTGAAAAAAATAATAAAATACAATGTATTTTGGCCAGGCGTGGTGGCTCACACCTGAAATCGCAGTTCTTTGGGAGGTCGAGGCAGGTGGATCACAAGGCCAGGAGTTCGAGATCAGCCTGGCCAATATGGTGAAACCCCGTCTTTATTAAAAATACAAAACTTAGCTAGGCATGGTGGCACGTGCCTGTAGTCTTAGCTAATCGGGAGACTGAGGCAGAAGAATAGCTTTAACCCGGGAGGCAGAGGCTGCAGTGAGCCAAGGTCACGCCACTGCACTCCAGCCAGAGCGAGACTCTGTCTCAAAAAATAAAATAAATAAATAAATAAATAAAGTGTATTAGCATTGCAAAGCTGACTTTTTTTTTTTTTTTTTTTTGAAAGTGTACATTTTGGAACCACATTTTTCTGCTAAGCCCTGCCTTTTATTAGCTGTTAAGCAAGTTACTTAACTTTTCTGTGCAGCAGTACCTTCATTTATAAAATAGACATAGTTATAGGACCTACCTGATAGGGTGGGTTGAAAACTAAATGAGTTAATACAGGTAAGAGCATAAAACGCACAAGTTGAACATCCTAATGTTGGAAATCTGAAATGTAAACTGCTCTAAAATCTGAAAAATTTTGAGCACTGACATGACATTCAAAGGTCATGCACAAAGGAAATGCTCATTGGAGCATTTCAGATTTTGGATTTTCAGATTAGGGATGCTCAGTCGGCAATATCCTAAAATCAAAAAAAAAAAAAAAAAATCCAAAATTGGAAACACTTCTGGTTCCAGGTATTTCAATAAGGGATACTCAGCCTATATATGGCAAGTACAGTAAATTCTAAGTAGTAATAGTAGTAGTATTACCTACGAGTGTTTTTTTTAATTTTAAAAAATCTTTTTAAAATTGGTGGTTATTTTACAAAAGTCCAAAGACAGTAAAATTTAATGATGAAAGCCAGTTTATAATTATGTTTAATCATATGTCAATACTGTAAAAGCTTGATATAACTCCCAATATAAAAGTCTGTTTTTTCCAGAGAAGTGATTCCTGCTGAGTACATAAAGGATTTTATGAAGCTCTTGGCAATGCAGTAATTGTTAGGTCTTTGTGAGAGTGCTATATTGGTCACTGATCCTGAATATTGAGCTATAAAAGTTTTGTGAGCGCCAAAGCCTTAAGATGGGTGGTAGTCATACAGATAGACTGGTAGAGAATGAAAAGAAATATTGAATGAAATTTGAAATTAGCAGTGGAATAGCTGAGAAATAAATAGCTAGGAATAGAATAAGAGAGTAGAACTTCAGTGTAGAAGGAATTTTTGTGTGTGTGTTTTAATATGTCTGTTTTTTGCCCCCACCTCTAAGGTTCAAAGATCACCCAACATTAAATGAAAGATATTTATTACTTCATCTGCTTGGTAGAGGTGGCTTTAGTGAAGTATATAAGGTAATGTATGTTTTATTCTGTTTTTTTACACTAACGTAGCAAGGATATAGGAGTATTTGGTTAAGAAGTACTTATGTTGTCTGGGAATGGTGGCTCACACATGTAACCCCAGGGCTTTGGGAGATGGGAGGGAGCCTGAGGCCAGGAGTTTGAGACCAACCTGGGCAACATAGTGAGACCTCGTCTCTACTTAAAAAAAAATCAGCCAGGTGTGGTGGCGCACTCATGTAGCCCCAGCTACTCAGGAGGCTGAGGTGGGAGTATTGCAGAGTCCAGGAATTCATGGTTGCAATAAGCTATGATTGCACCACTGCACTCTAGTCTGGGTGACAGAGCAAGACCCTGTCTCAAAAAAAAAAAAAAATACTTGTCTTTTGTTTATTGATTATATGTCCTCATTATAAAAAAGGGTTTGTTGTGGCTTCTGTTGTCTTATTTCCAGAATCCAAAGACTGTCCTTGCCACCTGCACAGTCCCTGTGATATTTGATACCTAGTCACCATTAACCAGTCCAATACAAAGAGTAACAGCTATTTAAATCAAGATAGGCAGGTAGCCATTTAATACAGTACACTTAGAAAGATTGTACCCCTTAATTTAAAAATGTCTGAAGTATTAACATGTCCTGAATTTATCCAAATTTCTACCTATGTCAAGTCTGTTTCTCAAATGCATATGTATAAATGTAGCATTTTTACTCCCCATGTTTATTTTATGCCTTTCTTTCTTTCTTTTTTTTTTTTTGTACTTTATGTTGTATCTTTTAGCCTAACCTTTAAATATTGGATTCCTAAGGTCCCTTTTATCATTCTGTATTCTCCCTTAAGAAGGTTTTTATCCTCTCTCATTCACTGGGTTATCTATTTGGTGTCACCCCCAGGTGATATCTAGCTCACACTTTCTTTCTGAGTTCAGTACCTCAAAGTGTGTTTGTATACATGACTTACTTCATGTGGGTGCTTCACAGGTACTGGAAACTCACATTTGAAATAGAACTTATCTTCCTCTCCTCTAAAATGCCTTTTAACACTGCTTCTGACTTCCCTGATTTCAGTATATAACATTGCCATTCATCTTCCTGGTCCCTCAAGTGAAAAAACACAAAAACCATCGTATGCTCTTCCTTTCCCTTTGTTCCCCTCCCCTCACATATTATAAGCCCCTAGTTCCTGCTATTATTGATGTCATTAAGTTCTCCTAAATTCAGCCATGACCCTTCCCTTCTGTCTCTTAGCTCAAGGCTTCTTCCGGAACCTCATAGCTGATTGTCTTCTTTTGGGCATTACTTTTCTCAAGTCATTTTGTACACTGGAACTAGAGTGAACTTTTTATAAAAGGCAACCTGATCATCTGTCCCACTTGAAAGCCCCAGTAGCTTCCCACTTGCTCTTAGGATGAAGTCCTAGTGAAGGGTTATATGCTTATCTTTAGTTCCTCTAAACAGCTTCCCTGACCCCCTGCATCTTCTCAGATAGATTTGGTGTGCCTTTTTATAAGCTCCTTGTAATACTTTGTGCTTCATTATGTACTGGCATAGTTGGTTAAAAGCTTTGGTTCTGAAGCCAGACAGCTAGGTTTAAATCCTGACTGCTATTTACTAATTTTATTAATTTGGGCTTCTTACTTAAATCTCTGTCTGACTCATCACCTCCTTCTGAGAATAATAACAATACCTACATTATAGGGTTGTTGCAGTGATTAACTGAGTTATCACATGTAAATCATATAGAACATAGGTGCTAAGATAAGCTGATAAGATTATTAGAAATCCTGCTTGTTGGCCATGGCTAACACCTGTAATCCTAGCACTTGGTGGGGCCAAGGCAGACAGATTGCCTGAACTCAGGAGTTTAAGACCAGCCTGGGCAACATGGCGAACCCCTGTTTCTACTAAAAATACAAAAAAAAAAATTAGCTGGGCATGATGGCACATGCCTGTAGTTCCAGCTACTCGGAGGCTGAGGCATGATAATTGCTTGAACCTTGGAGGTGAGAGGTTGCAGTGAGCCAAGATTGTGCTACTGCACTGCACCCTGGGGGACAGAGGGAGACACTTTCTTTCAAAAAAAAAAGAAAAAGAAATCCTGACTGTTGCACGGGACAAAGACTATGCCCTTCTCGTTCCTGCTTCTGACTTGGAAAAATTATGGGATTTGAATTAAGAGAACTTCAGTTCAACCATGCACTATTTTTTGTTATTTTGTTAACTTAGATAAGCATTACATGTCAGGGTCCTCACCTTCCTCATTCATCAAAAGTGATCTTTGGGCTCTCTTCCAATTCCTGTTTGTCTGATTCTAATAATAGTTTATCCTTAAGCACTTAATGGGTGAAGTAGGCTTACCATAAGGTAGAAAAGATTATCATGATATTTCAGCTGGGATCTAAAAGTCACTAAAAGTGCAATTAGCATTAGCGTGGCCTAAAAGTTGTTGAGCTTATGGACTTATCATGAGCCTTCATAACAACCCTCTGCTACTGCCTGGTTGTATTTTAAATAACTATTTTAGCCTCATAGGTAGGACTTTTGTAGAAGAGGCTTACATAGAGATTAGAAAGTGCAGATTGGGGCCCAGTGACTTGAACTTTCTATACTGACCTAAATACTAGTGACATCATTCTCTAAGCCCTTTAAAGCCCTTTCCTGATTCCCAGGTCTGTTGGGAAACAACCAGACAAAAAGCAGATTGTAAGTCAAGAAGTAAAGAGTTGTATTTTATACCAGGATGGGAGATGTTGAGTCAGTTGCTGAGTGATTGCCATATTAACCTTATGGAAAGGTATACTTCTACTCACCTGAAATTTTGGGAGGAAGATATGTTATATATAATTTATTATAATCAGTATACTCTGATGATAACTTTTTATTGCTTGGTTTTTTCTTCAGTTATCCTTTACTATGATTGCCTTGAATTCTTTATAGATTTGTTCTGCCTTGTCCCTTACATAAACTTATTTTATTTTTATTCTTTTCAGTTTCTTTACACTTAACCCTTAATAATAATATGTAATTAGCTAATGTTTCTTGGCTGTACCACGTATTATTCTAAACACCTCGTATGTTTTACCCCCATTTAATCCTCTCAATAACCCTAACTTTTGGGGCTCAGAGAGGGTATTAGCACAGAGTCACTCAGCTAATAAGCTAATCTGATTGCAAAGAGAATATTCTTAACAACTGTGTGCTATATTATATCTGATCTCATACTTTTATAGTTTTGTACCAAAGTAGTCACTTTACTGCTTATCCCCTCCTGCTTATTTTTAGGTTAAATTGATGGGAGGGAATGAGGACCTTCTTTCTAATAAATACGTAAGCTTTTAAGTGAAAGGGACACCTTTGTGTATAAATCACAATGGAACTAAAATTATTAAATGTCTCTTTAATGGTATTCATTGTTTTTTAAAAAAACATAAGTCATGTAAAGCTGTTAAAACACTGATCATTCTGTGTTTTTAATTTAAGAAATAAGCTGGTGATTTGAACAAATCAAGTATAAATTCTTTTTGAGACAACTAGGGAAAATTGAAGACAGGTTAGGTATTAGATGAGATGAAGGAATTATTACTGATGTAGTTAGGTGTGATAATGGTATATGGTTATTTTTATTTAAATACTGATGTGTTTACTGGGAGAAATAATGTGTTTGTTTTAATAATACTCTGGTTGGGGAGGGTGGGATGCAAGGATACTGGGGAATAGATGAAACAAGAATGGCAAAATATTGATAATTTTTGAAACTGGATGGTAGGGGCATAAGGGCACATTATAGTAGTCTACTTGTGTATATGTTTGAACAGTTTTATAGTAACTGTAGAATTTTTTTCAACAGTTGGAAAAATAACTGTTAGGAACTTTTAAATTTTTCTAAAAAGTGAGAAGTAGGAGGTTGCTAGGAAAAGATAGATTTAAAAGGTTTTATCCAACCTACAAAAAAAGTGGTACAGTCATCTGTTTTCCTGGCTGCTTACTACTAGTATAGAGGAATAAGTCCACATTAAAAACAAATAATAGCTTTATTGTTTTATTTTTATTCAGTATATTGGCATTTATAAAATTTAATGTGAAAATTCACATTAAGGTTTTCTCTGATTTATTACCATGGAATTTCTGCCTTCTGATAATAAAAGTGTCATTGAACTATATATAGTCTTAGCAGAGAAGATCATTAATAATTGTAGGGTTTGTCCTAATTCCATATTATTGCAAAAATTATCACCAAAATTAAAAACATCTCTTCAGCTATTCAGTTGGTCTTTCATCTTAATTGTTTTTGACTTGAAATCCTAGGCTTTTGACCTTTATGAACAAAGATATGCTGCTGTGAAGATACATCAGCTTAATAAAAGCTGGAGAGATGAGAAGAAAGAAAACTACCACAAGTAAATACTAATACTTTATGGTTTTTAAAAATTGAATATTTTTTGAATGATCATGGAGAATTAATACACTGTCTTCTCGTAGACATGCCTGCAGAGAGTATAGAATACACAAAGAACTGGATCACCCCAGAATAGTTAAACTCTATGATTATTTCTCCTTGGATACAGATACGTAAGTGAATATTAAGGTTTAATTTTTAAGGAAAGGTATGCTTGCTTTCTCTTTCCCCATCCTGTGTTGATGATATAAATACTCTCCATTTCCCCATTGTGATTCTGAATTCTTGGATATTACTTATATCTAATTTTTTTCTCTTCTCTGTTGTAGGTTTTGTACAGTGTTAGAATACTGTGAAGGCAATGACTTGGATTTCTATCTGAAGCAACACAAGTTAATGTCAGAGAAAGAAGCTAGGTCTATTGTAATGCAGATTGTAAATGCACTAAGATATCTCAATGAGATCAAACCCCCTATTATACATTATGATCTCAAGCCAGGTAATTATGAAATTTGTCGAATTTTTTTTTAAACTTGAGTATAGTTTTTAAAAGTCATTCATTAAGTTATCTGAAAACATGTTTTTTGGTTTTGCTTTTAAGACATCAGTAGAATACTAGTAAAATTAAAAGTTATTAAAGTTATGTTTTTCATGTATGTATCATTAAAAGAATCTTATATTTTATTCTTAGGAAACATCCTACTGGTAGATGGAACAGCATGTGGTGAAATCAAAATCACTGATTTTGGTCTGTCCAAGATTATGGATGATGATAGCTATGGTGTAGATGGAATGGATCTAACTTCCCAGGGGGCAGGCACTTACTGGTAAGTGTATTACTAAAAACATCAGAATATCTAGATTAGTGCCCAGTGCTTTTATGATAATTTAGTGTTTTTTTATTTCCATGTAGCCATTAAGATTACTGTGGTAAAGGTACTGATATTAAGCTCTCAGTTGAGAGGGAGACTTCTGTGGTCATTCCTCTTTTCTCATCTGTTCTTAACTGCAAATAACAGCATACTGGAAAGAGAATGACTTGGCATTAACAAGTGACTTCAGTACCTGCCAGTCAGAAATTCCTAACAGGAAGAATTCATTCATGGGTTTTCTTCTACAATGTTAGGGTGATGTTTATCGTAAATATAAATACTTATGTTAATATAATATTTTAACTGTTGCAAGCATCAAGCCCTCTCTGTGGAGGTTATATGGTTGCAGGGATTTTCGTTTTATTTTGAGACAGGGTCTTGCCCTGTGCAGTGGTGTAATCTTAGTTCACTGCAGCCTCAAACTCCTAGGCTCAAGCAGTCTGCCCACTTACTCTTAAGTAACTGAGACCACAGGTATGCACCACTATGCCCAGCTAATCTAAATTTTTTGTAGAGACAAGGTCTTAATTTGTTGCCCAGGCTGGTCTTGAACTCCTGGTATCAAGTGATCTGCCTCTCCCAAAGTGCTTGGATTACAGGCATGAGCCACTGCACCTGGCTGGTAGTTTTTGTGGAAGATGGATGTTTTGTTGGTTGTGAATGGGAGATAAATTTGGCATATTCTTTGGACTTAACTTCCAGAAATCCCTTTTAAAGACTTGATATGTATAGATTTAAATTTAGATATAATCACAGATTCATAGATATAAATCTGAATGACTGTCATCCCCTCAGTATACCTACGTGTTCACAAAAACTACTTCAGTGTGAATTTTCAAACTTGTTAAATTCACCAAAGTGGAGAACATAAACTATAAAATTTCAAAACAAACTTAGTTCTCAGAGAAAATTAGTTTAGCATAAAGAGTGACATTTTAATGGGAAGAAAGATAACTGCGTTCAACTTCATTGAAACAGGATTGTGACTACAAACATAAATGTGACTTCAGGTTTTCCAGAACAGTGTTCACACAACCTGAGCACATCATAACCAGTTACACACGATGCCACTGTCTGTATAGATTTCACTTTTAATGAACAGGGAATAGTCATATTCGTGTATTCTTTTAAAGCCACTTTAAAATTTTAAATTTGGCTTGTGGCATTTCCTAGGAACATGGATAAGATAATAATGTCATGAATTTTTTCTTCATATTTTAAGAAAACTATTCAAACTGGTAACCCCCTGAAAGTCAATATTCTCAAAGTCTTTGGACTTTTTTCTTTTAGCAACAAGGCTCATTTTTTTTTTTTAACAACAAAATCTTATTCTAATAAAACCAACAAAGACAAAGCATCTTGGTAGAATCTTAGATTCCATGGAAGATAGCTTGAAAACCATGTTCTAAACAATAAATTATTTTTCCTCTGCAGTACATTCTCATTATTTGTTTCTCTCTCACTCTGGCTTCAGTAGTATAGGAAAGGACAAGGAAATTTCCCTTTTACAGATGGTCGAGGGACAAAGAGCTTACGTTTCAGGGGCTGTACTGGAAGGAGATACAATAATGGTGTTGTTATATAGGAACATGGAATGTATTTCTCATGGAAACCTGTGGTCCAGAAATGGGTTTATGTCTACAGTCATATTAGTTGTTTAGCTTTGTACAGCTGACCTTGAATAATATGGGTTTGAAATGCATGGGTCCACTTTTTTGTGGCTTTTTTTTTTTTTCCGAAAAATACATTGCAAAATTTTTTGGAGATTTGCAACAATTTGAAAAATCTCACTGATGAACCATGTAGCCTAGAAATATTGAAAAAATTGGCTGCACACGGTGGCTCACGCCTGTAATCCAAGCATTCTGGGAGGCTGAGGCGGGCGGATCACTTGAGGTCAGGAGTTCGAGACCAGCATGGCCAACATGGTAAAACCTCATCTCTACTAAAAATACTAAAAGTACAAAAGTTAGCTGGGCGTGGTGGCACATGCCTGGAATCCCAGCTACTCGGGAGGCTGAGGCAGGAGAATTGTTTGAACCCAGGAGGCAGAGGTTGCAGTGGGCTGAGATCACACACCACTGCACTCCTGCCTGGGCGACAGAGCAAGACTCCGTCTTGAAAAAAAAAAAATACTGAAAAAATTAAGAAAAAGGTATGTCACGAAGGCATGGAATATATGTAGATACTCGTCTGTTTTATCATTTACTGCCATAAAATGTACACAAATCTATTATAAGAAGTTAAAATTTATCAAAACATGTATACAAACACAGACTGTACCTGGTGCTATTTGCAGTTGAGAGAAATGTAAACAAACGTAAAGATGCCGAATTAAATAACTTCATAAAATTAACTGTACCACATACTGTGTACCGTAATAATTTTGTAGCTACATCTTGTTGCTATTGTAAGGAGCTCAACTGTTTTGAGTATCTGTTTAAAACACTGTGATGCTAATCTCCACGTGAGCAATTAATCTCTCCAGTAAAAGGCCTATTGCAGTAAAAAGTAATCTCTCATGATTCTCAAATATTTTTCATCACGTTTAGTGCAATATTGTCAACCTTGAATAACACCAGTAATGATGGAAGTGCTCTCAAGGAGCAGAGAAAAATCATGACATTACAAGAAAAAGTTGAATTGCTTGATATGTACCGTAGATTGAGGTCTGCAGCTGCAGTTGCCCACCATTCCAAGATAAATGAATTCAACAAAAAGATCGTTGTTAAAAAAAAGAAATTTGTAAAGCTGTCACTGCAGCTATGTCAGCAGGCACAGAAACCTTGTATTTTTTTTTTTTTTTTTTTTTTTTTTTGAGGCAGAGTCTTGCTCTGTCGCCCAGGCTGGAGTGCAGTGGTGCAATCTCAGCTCACTGCAAGCTCTGCCTCCCGGGTCCACACCCTTCTCCTGCCTCAGCCTCCCGAGCAGCTGGGGACCACAGGTACCTGCCACCACGCCTGGCCAATTTTTTGTATTTTTAGTAGAGACGGGGTTTCACTGTGTTAGCCAGGATGGTCTCGATCTGACCTCGTGATCCACCCGCCTCGGCCTCCAAAAGTGCTGGGATTACAGGTGTGAGCCACTGCGCCCAGCGAAACCTTGTACTTTTTGCAAAATACCCTTTTATCTCTAATTGAAAATGCAAGCCATGCACGGTGGCTCATGCCTGTAATCCCAGCACTTTTGGGAGGCTGAGGCAGGCAGATGAGATCACTTGAGCCTGAGAGATGAAGATCAGCCTGAGCAACATGGCGAAACCCCCATCTCTGCATAAAAATACAAAAATTAGCCAAATGTGGTGGCACACACCTGTAGTCCCAGCTACACAGGAGGCTGAGACAAGAGGATCATCGCTTGAGCCTGGGATGTGGAGATTGCAGTAAGCCCAGATTGCACCACAGCACTCCAGCCTGGGTAACAGAGTGAGAACATGTCTCAAAAGGACAAAGAAAATGCAGCTTTTTGGGTGCATGATACCCACAGACTGTAATGTGATTTTAGAAAAAGCAGGCTGGGCACGGTGGCTCACGCCTGTAATCCCAGCACTTTGGGAGGGCGAGGCAGGTGGATCACGAGGTCAGGAGATCGAGACCATCCTGGCTAACACGGTGAAACCCCGTCTCTACTAAAAATATAAAAAATTAGCCAGGCATGGTGGCAGGCGCCTGTAGTCCCAGCTACTCGTAGTCCCAGCTACTCGGGAGGCTGAGGCAGGAGAATGGCATGAACCGGGGAGGCGGAGCTTGCAGTGAGCCAAGATTGTGCCACTGCACTCCAGCCTGGGTGACAGAGCCAGACTCTGTCTCAAAAGTGGGGGAAAAAAAAAAAAAAAAAGAAAAAGAAAAGAGATTATATGACCATTTTAAAGCAAAAGGAAGGTAAAGGATCTAAAGCTGGAGAATTTCATGCCAGTAAAGGATGGTTTAATAATTTTAGAAAAAGGGTTGGCTTTAAAAATGTCAAGATAACAGGAGAAACAGCTCCCGCCAACCAAGAGTTCCCAGATGCTATTAAGAAAATAATTGAGGCCAGGCGCGGTGGCTCATGCCTGTAATCCCAGCACTTTGTGAGGCCGAGGCGGGTGGATCACGAGGTCAAGAGATGGAGACCATCCTGGCCAACGGTGAAACCCCATCTCTACTAAAAATACAAAAATTAGCTGGGTGCGGTGGCGCATGCCTGTAGTCTCAGCTACTAGGGAGGCTGAGGCAGGAGAATTGCTTGAACCCAGTAGGCAGAGGTTGCAGTGAGCAAGATCACACCACCGCACTCCAGCCTGGGCAACAGAGCAAGATTCGGTCTCATTCATGAATGAATGAATGAAAAAGAAAAAATAATTGAGGAGAAAGGATAGCTGCCTGAACAGATAATTTAATGCAGACAGACGTGCCCTATTCTGGAAAATAAAAATGCCACGAAGGACATTTATTTGTAAGGAAGAGAAGTGAGCACCAGGATTTGACGTAGGAAGGGACAGGCTAATTCTACTGTTTTATGCAAATGCAGTTGGGTTTATGATCAGAACTGCCGTTATCTATAAAGCTGCTAACTCTGGAGCCTCAAACAGAGAAGATAAATACCAGCTGTCAGTCTTTTGCCTATACAACAAGGAGGCCTGGACAATTAGAACCCTTTTTTTGGATTGGTTCCATCAGTGCTTTGTCCCTGAAGTCAGGAAGTACCTTGCCAATAAGGGACCACCTTTTAAGGTTCTTTTGATACTGGACAATGCCCCTGGCCACCTAGGAGCCCATGAGTTTAACACTGAAGATATTGAAGCCATCTACTTGTCCCCAGACACAACAATATCTGTAATTCAGCCTCTAGATCAAGAGGTCTTAAGGAACTTTAAGGCTCATTACACATGATACTCTATGGAAAGGATTGTCAGTGCTGTTAAAGAGGACCCCAGTAGACAGAACATCATGAAAGTCTGGAAGGATTACACCACTGAAGATGTTATCATTTTAGAAAAAGCCGTGAAAGCCATCAAGCCTGAAAGAGTACATTCCTGCAAGAGAAAACCGTGTCCAGATGTTGCATATGACTTCACAGGATTTATGACAGAGGCAGTCAAGGAAATCATGAAAGAGACTGTGGATACGGCAAAGAAGGTGGGGTGAAGGGTTTCAAGATATGGATCTTGGAGAAATTCAAGAGCTAAAAGACACCCCTCCAGAGGAATTAAGGTGACTTGATGGAGATGGGTGCTTCCAAACTGGTGCCAGATGATGAGAAAGTAGTAGTAGAAGAGGCACTGCCAGAAAACAAGTTGACATTAGACAGCCTGGCAGAAGGGTTTCTATTAGTCAAGACATTGCTTTTGACTTTTATGACATGGACCCTTCCATAATACAGGCACTGAAACTAAAGCAAATGGTGGAAGAAGGATTGATACTATATAAAAAAGCAAAGCAAATTATGATGTCTGTAAAGTTGGCCCTGAGTGTGTCTGCCTCCCCTTTCATCTCTTCCCCCCGTCACCCCTGAGACAGCAAAATTAACCCCTCCTCAGTCTACTCAACCTAAAGATGACAAGGATAATCCACTTTCACTTAATGAATAGTGATTTTCTCTTACGATTTTTCTTAATAGCAATTTTTTTCTTCTAGCTTACTATAAGAATTTAGTATATAATACAGCATATAAAATATGTGTTAATTAACTGTTCATGTTATCAGTAAGTCAACTTCCAGTCAACAGTGGGCTATTAGTAGTTAACTTTTTTTTTCTTTGACAGAGTTTCACTCTGTATCCCAGGCTGGAGTGCAATGGCACGGTCTTGGCTCACTGCAACCTCTGCCTCCCAGGTTCAAGCGATTCTCCTGCCTCAGCCTCCCAAGTAGTTGGGATTACAGGTGCCCGCCACCATGCCTGGCCAATTTTTTTGTATTTTTAGTAGAGACAGGGTTTCACCATGTTGGCCAGGCTGGTCTCGAACTGCCGACCTCGTGTTCTACCCGTCTCAGCCTCCCAAAGTACTGGGATTACAGGCGTGAGCCACCACGCTCAGCCTAGTAGTTAACTTTTTAACTTTTTAACTTTTTATGGAGAGTCAAAAGTTGGACATGTGGCCAGGCACGGTGGCTCACTCGTGCCTCTGATCCCAGCAGGAAGACCACTTGAGCCCAGGAGTTGAAGACCAACCTGGGCAACATAGCAAGACCCTGTCTGTATAAATTTTTTAAAAAAATTAGCAAGGCATGTGCCTGTGGTCCCAGCTAATTGGGAGGCTAAAGTGGGAGAATCGCTTGAGCCTTGGAGATCGAGGCTGCAGTGAGCCGTGATTGCACCAATGCACTCCAGCCTGGGCAATACAGTGAGACCCGGTCTCAAAAAATAAAAAATAAAAATCATACATGGATTTTCAACTGCATGGGTCAGTGCCTCCAACCCCTATATTGTTCAAGGGTCAACTGTATTTGATATATTTGGATAGCACTATAAATACTTGTATATTTTAGAATACACATATAATATTGCTCTTATAAATTACCTTTCATCCTCAGAAACTTAAAATATTTAGTTTTGTCTCTCTGGTCTCAAATGCACTAAATCCTGGTGGACATCTTTTCCCAAGTTACTTTGACGTCAATTTCTGTGGTTGCTCTCCTTGCATACATAAACCTCATGCCTGGAGAGAGTATAGCTTAATCTTTACAAGCCATTCTTGTTTCAGTTACACACATAGACACCTGCATAAAATACACACTTTTATTGATAAATCCAGCTTTTTACTGCATTACAAATGAGTTATTGGTTATCTTTGGTGGTTTTACTTCACAGAAGTTTCATGTGTTTTTTAAGAGATCTGTCAACATCCTGCTGAAATCTTAATGATTTTAGCATAGTAGATACAAAACTGCATTTTTTTTAAAAAAGAGTAAATTCCCATTTAGCAGCATTATTGTTTTTGATAATTTTAAGTTTATCTAAATTTTTGAGGTGTGAGATGCTTGCATCCCTGTGATGGATCTTTTACTTATAACTGGAGATGACAAATTGATTTTTACCCTTCATCTATTAAAAATTATGAACTGGCTTAGTGTGGTGGCTCATGCCTGTAATCCTAGCACTTTGCGAGGCCAAGGCGGGAGGATCATGTAAGGCCAGTAGTTCGAGACCAGCTTGGTCAACAGTGCAAGACTATCACTACAAAGAAGAAAGTATTAGCTGGGTGTGCTGGTGCACGTCTGTAGTCCCATCTATTCAGGAGGCTAAGGTGCGAGGGTCACAGGAGCCCAGGAGTGTGAGGCTGCAGTGAGCTATGATCGTACCACTGTACTCCAGCCTGGGTGACAGAGTGGGAACCTGTATCAAAAAAAATTATGAACTTATAAATAGAACTTACATATTTTTAAAATAGTAATTTTGAATACCCATTGTGTTTCAGATACTGCTAGTGCTTGAAACTGCACAGTGAATAAGAGTTCTTTGAGCTGCTCACAGTCTGGTGTGATTGTAGTTTAATGCCATAATAGAGGCATTGCACCATTCTGCAGTAACACAGAGAAAAGCAGAAAAGATGCTAAGTAATTGGAGTGATTAGGGAAGGCAGTAGTGATTGTCATATTCAAGAGCTCAGAGGATAAAGGAGAGCCAAGTGGGGACGCAAGTGAATTGGTTTTGACTAGCCAATTTGGCGGGTTACGGTGGGGGAAAATAGTGTGTGCAGATTTTGAAAATGTATGTTGTTGCCAGATTAGCATGGGTCTTGTGTTACAAACAAGAGATACAAGGTCTTGTTGGCAGTAAGTGCTGTCGAAGTTGTTTGAACAAATGAACCACGTGATCAGGTGTATATTTTAGGGAGAGAAGTGCCTACAGTTTGAACAGTGGTTAAAGAGAATGGGAGAGGGTTTCTTCTACTATTATTAGATACTCCAAATTAGACCATTGTAATCTCTTTAAGTTTTTGTTTCGGTAGATAGATAGATAGATAGATAGATAGACAGATTAGATAGATAGATATGAACTTTATCACAATGTTGTATGTGTTGGCTCTAGAGTTAAATGATAAAAGAATGTAAATGCTCCAGAAGTTCAGTTGATGATTTTCACTGATGGGAGTCCTAGAGTTTATGTATGAATAAAATTAGTGTTCTAAGATTTTACACTTAGAAGATTTTAAGTCACAGATTGTCAGTAGTAACCTTTTTTCTCTCCCACAAAACTTATAGGTATTTACCTCCTGAGTGTTTTGTAGTTGGAAAAGAGCCACCAAAGATTTCCAACAAGGTTGATGTATGGTCGGTTGGAGTCATCTTCTTTCAGTGTCTTTATGGTAGAAAGGTAAATTGAATTCTACCAGCCTTCAGCTATACAGAGATAAATTAAGTTGAATTTTTCCTTCTTAAAAGCAAAATTTCACTAAAAGTCAATTTAGATCCTTCTAAAGAAAGCCAGGCTTCTCCTCTGTTTCTTCCTAAAATTTCCATGGATCAGAATTATTTTAATGTCACCCCAGTTTACTTGACCTACTTTTTGCTTTCTTTCCTTTTTTTAAGAAAAGTAACTATCTGTTAACATGCTAATATTCGTCTACTATTGGAAATACTGGAGTCAATACTTTTCATTATCCACCTTTCACTTGACCTCCTGTTACACCCCCCACCCCACCCACACACACAGTTTGGCCTGGGTGGGCAGTTTCCCCCTGTTGCTCATCAGGGAGATACCATCAAACTTAGTCTTATTTCCCAACTTCTTTTTATATTGAAGTTGGAAGTGCAGGTTACCATAGATATTATCTAGCCCACATCCCACCCCATCCCTTCATCAATAGGGGAAGAGAGGTTAAGGGATTTGTGTGGGATCTCCTCACTCCAAATCCAGAGCTCTTTCATTTAAATTCGCCTGCGATGCACAAAGTACTTTATTCTTTGGAAATTGTCATAGACATTTTCATTACTACTTCATCTCTTCTCTAACTGAACTTCATTGTTTATTCAGAATAAAGTTTTAAATTTCTTTCTATGTTTTTATCTTATATTGCAACAGCATTATTTTCTTCTTCTTACAGTGTTGAAGATCTATTAGAAAGGCTTTCTTGGCTTTCTTGGCCTGCTATCAGTTATACCTTGTTTGTATGAGAATTCATCTCAGGTTTCAAATAACTGAGGAAGATTTTAGAACACAAAATATTTAGATTTTGGGTTTTGGGAATTCGCTTAAACAGAAATGATATCTGTGTTTAAATATTTTGTGAGAAAAGTATCTTAACGTTTAATTTTTTTTTTTTAAGCCATTTGGTCACAATCAATCTCAACAAGA
The DNA here is from genome assembly GCF_028885655.2 of Pongo abelii. Lineage (NCBI taxonomy): Eukaryota > Metazoa > Chordata > Mammalia > Primates > Hominidae > Pongo > Pongo abelii. The sequence continues at coordinate 73,569,435 of NC_071996.2, read as the reverse complement.
CATTCTTCAAGAAAATACAATATTAAAAGCCACAGAAGTCCAGTTCCCTGTAAAACCGGTTGTAAGCAGTGAAGCCAAGGTATTAAATTTTTGTAAATGAGTTTTGTGAAGTAACTTTTCTTTCATCAGTTGTGCTGACAACAAGGTAAGTACTTTCCAGTAAGTAAAGTCACAAGACTCGCTGCTGCAGGGGATCTGTCCAGCAAGGGCTGGTGATTTACTTTCAGAGAAGGAGTTGCATCAGCCTCTGGTTGCTGTAGTTTTTATCTTTTAAGCACCCAAATATGGCCTCTGATTGTTTACGTTCATCAGCTGCTACTTTGAAAATTAGGGAAAAATCACAAGATCTGGGCTCAGCATTACCTTTTATGTATTATTTATCTGCTTATGTTAATACTGAGATATATAAGTATATAAAAAATATTAAAAGTAATAATAAGGCTGCACGTGGTGGCTCACACCTGCAATCCCAGCACTTTGGGAGGCCAAGGTGGGCAGATCATCTGAGGTCAGGAGTTTGAGACCAGCCTGACTAACACGGTGAAACCCCGTCTCTACTAAAAATACAAAAATTAGCCAGGCGTGGTGGCACATGCCTGTAATCCCCGCTACTTGGGAGGCTGAGGCAAGAGGATCACTTGAACCTGGGAGGTGGAGGTTGCAGTGAGCTGAGATCACACCATTGCACTCCAGCCTGGGTGACAGAGCGAGACTCGGTCTCAAAAAAAGTAATAAATACCATTTATTTTAGTGTTTTTATATATATTATCTTGTAACAGCCTTATGAGGTATAGGTACTTTTGTTATTCTCATTTTATAAAAGAGGAGAACAGCCATGCCATGGCAAAAGGACCTTGTTCAGGATCATACCAGCTAGTAGGCAGCAGAGCTGCAGCTCACAAGTATCTACTCCTCCAGACTCCAAAGTCCATAGCCTCGACCTCTATGCTGTTCTGTATTAGCTCTTGAGAGCTAATCCAGTATAATCCATATGTCTATATAATAAAATTACAGGAAATAGCTATTTCTAATTAATAGCAAAACTTTTTTGGTGTTCAATATCTTCCTGCCTTCATCCTATCAGCCTTTTGTGTTTGTTTTTTTATTACTCCTCTGTTGCATTCATCACAAAGCTCTTTTCTCTGTGGCTTGCTGTTGTAGTCTTCTCTTTTTTAAACCTGGTCAAATTCATAAGACACATGAAGCTCCTATTTTTTTCTGGTGTGAATAGTTCAGGCCATAAGAATTCATGAAAAGACACTGTAGAGTTTCTATATTCTGTTATTCTTACACAGTGCAGATAAATACTGCGAGATGTTTGGGGTCATAGTAACCTACCTAATTGAAAATATTGGGTTTTTTGTAATCTCACTGATTGTGTTTATTAGAACTGTCCAGCATTCCATTTTGTCTCATATCTTTATTGGTTTTTTGTAAATTATATGAATGGTGGTTAAAACATTTTGACAATTAAAAAGATAAATATAGGCCAGGCATGGTGGCTTCCACTTGTAATCCCAGCACTTTGGGAGGCCAAGGCAAGGCATGATGATCACTTGAGGCCAAGAGTTCAGGAACAGCCTGGGCTGTAACATAATGAAACCCCATCTCTTAAAAAAAAAAAGAGGCTAGGCTTAGTAGCTTATGCCTATAATCTCAACACTTTGGGGGGCAGAGGTGGTTGCTTGAGCCTTGGGGTTCAAGACCAGCCTGACCAACATGGCAAAACCTGGTCTCTACCAAAAATACAAAAATTAGCCAGGCATTGTGGCACACATCTAGTCTAAGCTGCTTCAGCTGCTTGGGAGTCTGAGGTGGGAGGATCACCTGAGCTCAGGGAGGTCAAGGCTGCAGTGAGCCATGATGATACTGCTGCACTGGAACCTGGGGGACAGAGTGAGACCCTGTCTCAAAAAAAAAAACCAAATAGGCCAGGTGTGATGGCTCACGCCTGTGATCCAGCAATTTGGGCGGCCCAGGCAGGCAGATTGCCTGAGCCCAGGAGTTCGAGACCAGCCTGTGCAACATGGTGAAACCCCATCTCTACTAAAAATACAAAAATTAGCCCGGTGTAGGGGCCCGTGCCTTTAGTTTCAGCTTCTCAGGATGCTGAGCTGGGAGGATCGCTTGAGACCAAGAGGTAGAGGTTGCAGTGAGGTGAGGTTGCACCACTGCACTCCTGCATGGGCGACAGAGCAAGACCCTGTCTCAAAAAAAACAAAAGAGATAAATATTCTTATTTTAAAGCAAAATGAATGATTTTTGTAAGATAAACGTGACTCCTTTAAAAATATTTTAACTGTGCTAGCATCTAAATCTTGTCTTATTTTCTGTCTATAGCCTCATTGAGAACAGAAATTAAATGAATTTAGTTGACGCAAGATCTGTTTTTTTAATACTGACCGAAAAGACCAGGAGGAGTGGAGTTGCCAAAGGCAAAGTCTCATTTAGCCATTCCTGGTTCTCTCCTTAGGCTCTTTATAGGCACCACAGTCACCTTTTTGAGATCTAGAATCCAGGAAGGGTTAAGGGGTTGTTGGGGGGATATATTATATAATTGTATCATATTAATATTTTTTAATGTAATATATAATATCTCTATATTCTGTATCCCTACTTTCCCTGACTTGGTGTGGGCATCTTTAAGTATATTATTTGTTGCAGACTTCTTAACCTTAACCTTGCTATTGATAGCCTTTCCACCTCTCAGGCTCTAACATATCAGTCTTGATGTTTTTTCTCCCTCTTAATCATTTTTCAAAGTGATCTCTGAAACTTTGTTAAAGATAAAAAAGATAAGACCTCTAAGGGATCAGATCGACTTCTGATAAACAGTAAGTTATGGTAAAATGAGAATAGCTAGGTATATTTTTAGAGAAAAATATACTTCTAATGAATTTCAAAGCAAAGAAAGTGCAAAATAGTTACCTTTTAATGTGATTATACTTCTGTTTAATGGTATATATTAATTTCTAGTGTCAGCAATAAGAAAGGGAAACAATTAACCAGTTACCTCCTGAGAATATTTTATCTGTTCCCTCTCCCCCAAAAAAAAGATGAACCTCAAAATTTAATATTGAGTGAAAGAGGCCTGGCAAAGGAGAACATAATTTATAATTCTATTTATATAAAATTCAAACAATCAAAACTGAACTATGGTGTTAGAAGTCAAGATAAAGGTTACCCAGGTTCGACTGGGGACAGAGCCAGTGCCTGGAACTGGGCATGAGGGGGATTCAGAGGTTCTTTTTCTTGATCTGGTTGCCAGTTACATAGATGTATTTACTTTGTGCTATGCACTTACGATTTGTGTGCATTTCTAAAAATGTGTTACACTTCAGGAAAGTTTTTTTTTTTTTTTGTAAGAGGCTATTCTCAAAGAAAAACTAAGTAAAATTGGTGTGAGAAAAAAAAATAGTGATTATATTCCATTTATTTATCTTTCCAGGAGTGTAATGATGCATAGGGTTAACCTGGGAAACAGTGTCCCTAATGAAAGTGTCACTTCAGTGATCTCTTCATCTAAAGAAAGTCTTTATGTCAGTAGGAAAAAAAATAATGGTTGAAAATGGCATCTTACCCTTTGCTAAACTGAAGTGATAACAAAATGGGATGAGGGTGGGAGGACTGTTTAGCAGAAGAAAAATGCTAGAAAAAAGTCTTCAGAATTTCGTAAGCAGAAACAACTTTCCAGTATAAGTTCAAATGGCTGCAATAGTAATTTAGACTGTAAAGTGAACCACTGCAGGGGCTTTCAGCGGTGAGTTGCATTTGGAGTGAGAATTTTATAGCTACAGAATTTTTTTTTAAGGTTTGAACTTCCAATAAAATGAGATCTACTTATGTCTTAAATGTGTCCATCCTTCTGTTGATTCAGTTGATTGATATTTAGAAGGGAAAAAGATCATTAATTGCTGACATTTTCTTTCTCTTTTTGAGGCCTTTATAAGACGCTGTTTGGCATATCGAAAAGAAGATCGATTTGATGTGCACCAGCTGGCAAATGACCCATACCTTCTCCCACACATGAGAAGATCAAATTCTTCAGGAAACCTACACATGGCTGGGCTGACAGCATCCCCTACACCCCCTTCTTCAAGCATAATTACTTACTGACTTTCCTCCAAGATTGGCATGATATCTTTGAATTGCTTCCAGATGCACACTTAAGTTTGAGAGCATTTGAGTGTTTTTTTGTTTTCTTTTTTTTTTTTTTTACACAAGACGTGGTTAAGAACTGTTTGTAAACTGAAGTTCCTCATAGTGTCATTTGTATGAGAGTGGATCATGGACAAGAGTAAATGCACACTTCTGACTATAATTTTGAGCAGTGAAGGATGACTGCCTGTTACACAGAAACAGGAATACCATGTTAAGATAGAAGAAAAAAATTTTGTTTATTTGGGGGAACACTGTAAATAACGTTTATAATACTTAAATACATTTGGTTGTTACTAGAGAGTTCTAATATGAAGGGTAGTTTTTCATTATTTAAAAACACATGGAAAAATATGAGACATATTTCTAACATACGAACTATAGTGCCTGGATACATTCTTCAGCATTTGGCAGTTAATCTGCTGAAACCAAAGTAAGAACTGAATGACAGTGACAGTTGTTGTGTTTTATAGTAATAGAATGTGAGAGTTAGAATCTTTGGACAAAGTTAGGCTTTGTCATTTGCCTATTCAGACTTTTACCAAGTTGTACCTCGAGATCACATGTCCGTTTTCTTTCACTGGTTATATTAAAGGGAGAGCTATTATTTCTAAATACTTTACACCTTTGACAAAATGAGCTGCTTGTTTTGAAATCAGTTGAATTCACTAAATTATAATATTGCCAGTGTTTTCAATACGTTAGAATTGATAACAGGTATTTTTCTTTTGTTACCAGGCCTTGTTCATCAAAACAGGTGACAGTGTGTAACCAAATGCAGACCAGTTCTATGCAGGATAATGATAAATTCCCTTCTAGCTCTATTGTAAATCGTTGTACAGATGTCATATTTCAATTACTAAGTTTCAGCAGCTTATTCTTGTAAAAATGTTTAAAATATGGCTTTTCTAATTGGATATTGTATTTTTTTTAAGTCTTCTTGAAGGCGCTCTAATTGCTGCTAAATGATGTTGCTTCTTTGCTAAAAAATTAAATGACCTAGAAGGTGCAAGTTGACTGTACATCATAGAGAGATATTAAAAAGCAGACAGTCATTAACAATCAAGACGTAAAAGTGATCCATGTTGGACATAATTGAGTTTTTATGTCTAATAAATCAGTTTATTGGGTTCTAGGGCTGTAGAACACATAGATACTAGATTTTTAATTTGTTCATGGTTATTCTACATTTCTAGAAAGTTCTTATCATCAAGATGGTCCCATAAACAAATTTCTTGTGGTTTGTACAGATTTGTTAAAATGTGAACGTTTTCTAACTGCCTTGTAGGGTAGAAACCAATATTTTTCAGGATGCTGTATTTCACTCCTGTAAGGACTTTTTCTTGTCACATTCATAATGCTGATACTTACGTGTAAGTTGTTCATGTTGCAGAAAAAGGAGGTTATACTTACCACAGATTCTCTTTAATATTGTACAGTTAAACTGTATTTCTGATGTTGCAAGCCATTCTGTTTTTTCATTGTACATAGACACATTGTCTCTTTAAAATGCTGCTGAAATTGTAGAGAATATAGCCAAAACAGTAATAAACAATGATAGTTAAAATGTAAAGACTATGAAAATTACATTGGAAGGGAGCTTTCAAGATGGTAGGATATTGACTGAGCTCCTTTACTTAAAAATCAGCTGAATAAATTCCTTAAGTATACTTCAAGACAAGCGTAAATTGTTTCAAGCTGTTAAAGTTAAACCTAATAACCATTATCAAGGCAACTCCTGGGTAAGTAACACTTAGAACTATCAAGAGTGGTTTAAGGGGCTGGCTATACCCATTCCTCTGTAGAGCAGAGAGAAATCCTATTAAAAAAAATACTACATGGTAATGAAATCTTAGCATTGATTGAGTGCTTTACATGCTGCCTGCAAGTTTTCAGTTTTGTTGTTGCAGTTTTCATCTTTATGAATGATAAAGTACTATGTTCATAAAGTAACATTTAAATTCCTGAACTAAAAGAAAATGCCCATTGTGCTTAAAATTTTGGAGAGATACGAAGTGAATGTGTAAATCTAACTTTGAGGTTCAGTAAGTAAGTTAAGTAGTATAGACCTAGAGATCACTGCTTTACCATTTTACTTTCAAATGAATGAGAGCGACTGCTAGTGGCAGAACGCAGAAAAGGGGAAAAAACAAGCCATGAAATGAAGTTGCTTTCTTGACCTGGGTTTAGGTCATCATTTTAAAATCAAAGATGTGTAGGAGATGAATCAACTTTAGACCCATATTTTCCTTCTAAAAGTTTCCCAAAAAAATGTTACAGATTTTGAATAACATGCCAGTGACCCAGCAGATCCAAGATGGCTAATTGAGCCACATTGAATAACTTACTTTTACCCTCACACGGAAAGTTGGTATCTATTGCTAAATGATTTCAAGGTCACTCTGACAGTCTTTGACACTACTATTTTTTTTAGGGTTTTATTGTTTTCTGGTCTCCTGGTGTCTGTCCTCAGAATTAAAGCATGTCCTACATCCCTAAGATGATAGCCAAGGCCTCTCTTTTATTAAGAGTCAGCACTGATGTAGGGTAAAATCTACAGTTTTTGCATATGATTTTAAAATATTTCTTTGATTTGAATTTGCTTTAGTGTGTGCATGTTGAGAGGAAGTAAGTGTAGAAACCACCCTAATTTGTAAGTTGGGAGTTGGAGATACTTGGTGGTTTTTCAAAAATAAAGACTCAATCTTTTTTTTTTTTTTGAACACTCACTGCCATCTCCTTCTAAAACAACTCTTGTCAGTTTAAATGGCATATAAAATGTGAACAAACACCTCATTACATGAAGTCAAAATGGTGAGCTTCAGTGAAACATCTAAAGAGTATATTGTGTTTTGCTGTTCATCATTACTTATTAAATGCAGTAATGTTGATTGCCCTCATGCTGTTAGCTGTGTTTTAGTTGTACAGTACAGTTCACCTAGATTGTTAATTTACTCTTAAAATTTAATTACATTGCTGTTTGATTTTTGTGTGAATGTTATAACCTTACTTACACATTTAAAAGCCCATTGACAGGTCTTTAATTCTGCCTTACGTTTTGACCTGTTAACTGATGATTTTTCTTCTACATATACTAAATTTCAATGTTCTGAAGATTTAATCTAATTCAAAAAGTGCTTTTCGGCTGGCAGTGATGGCTCATACCTGTAATCCTAGCACTTTGGGAGGCCGAGGCATGTAAATCATTTGAGGTCAGGAGTTGGAGACCACCAGCCTGACCAACATGGTGAAACACCATCTCTACTAAAAGTACAAAAAAATTAGCTGGGCATGGTGGTGCATACCTGTAATCTCAGCTACTCAGGAGGCTGAGGCAGGATAGTCACTTGAACCCCAGAGGCGCAGGTTACAGTGAGCCGAGATCACACCACTGCACTCCAGCCTGGGCGACAGGGTGAGACTCCATCTCAAAAATAAAAAAATAAATAAATGCTTTTAGCAGCTAGTTTTAGAATTAAATTGGAATTCTAGTTCCTGTGTTTCAGTTCATTCTTCGGCAGTTTTAGAATTTATATAACTTGTTTTTCAATTAAATTTAGATGTATTTCCTACAACATAAACATCTCCATTTACCTTCATTTCTTTTTTGAGGATTCCTCCCGCTCCCCCAGGAATTCTATAATTTTTGAAAAGGAAAGATTTGAGTAAATGTTTAAATCAACTTTTAAAGTTATTTGCAGAGAGCCAGAGAATGGGGTAGAAGAGTTATTTATAGTTAGGACAAAAATGCATGGCTTTCACCTGGAAATCTTCATTTGTCTAAAGTAATAGGGATGTGGATTATCTACACACATGACTGGTTTTGTTTTTGTTTGAGACGGGGTTTCACTCTGTCACCCAGGCTGGAGTGCAGTGGTGTGATCTCAGCTCACTGCAACCTCTGCCTCCCGGGCTCAAGCTGGGACTACAGGCGTGTGCCACCACACCCAGCTAATTTTGTACTTTCTGTAGAGACGGGGTTTCACCATGTTGCCCAGGCTGATCTCGAACTCCTGGGCTCAGGCAATCTACCTGCGTGAGCCTCCTAAAGTGCTGGGATTACAGGTGTGAGCCACAGTGCCTGGCCCATATGACTGTTTTAAGAAGGGCAATAAAATAGGTTAAGATCTCAATTTTTTTGAACCAGAGTCTTTGGATTAAAATGTTGACTAACATTTACTACCTGTGTTTCTGGTTCCTCATCTAAAAATTAGGATAATAACTACTCATTGTGCAGAGTGGCTGCAAGGAATGAATAAGTGAATTCACGTATGTAACGCACTCAACCTTTACTTATATGCCCAGCTCATAAGTAGGTACTGTATATAATAAGCTGCTATTGTCATCATCCCTTTTTAAAACTCAAAAGATTATTCTATTAGCCCTATTTATAAAATTCAGTCTGCTTTGCTTCCTGTGGTAATTTTAATTATTTTAAGAAATACTTTCACAGTGCTTGACTCAGGTTTCAAACAAGTGATGATTAGATTGTCTGGAAATGGAAGGTGAGGAAATGTAGCAATTTGAAACAAAAAGTAGTAGCTGTATGTGTGAACTAATTGCCAAAAGGATCATGCCTTATTGATGCTGTTTCATCACAGATATCTGTCATATTTTCCAGAGTTTCCTTGCTAGTAACAACTGATTGAGGTAGGACAGATGACAGTATCCATGTTTTACAAAGGAGGAAACAGATTTGGAGGGGGGAATAACTTGGTAAAGCCACATAACTGGTAAGCACAGCTTTTGGAGTCATGGAGCAAGGTTCTTAACTATGTTAACATCTTGGTATATAGTAAACATGGCTTAGTGAGTTAAATCTCATGACTCTTCAAAGGTGACAGCCAAATAGCTACAAACATTATTGTCATCTTTTTAAAAGAGCAAATCTAAAGATTTTTTTTTTTTTTTTTTGAAACAGGGTCTCTCTCTGTCACTCAGGCTGGAGTGCAGTGGTGCAGCCTCAGCTCACTGCAGCCTTTACCTCCCGGGCTCAAGCAATCCTCCCACCTCAGCCTCCCAAGTAGCTGGGGCTGCAGGTACATGCCACCATACCCGGCTACTTTTTTTTGTATTTTTTGCAGGGGCTCACCATGTTGTCCAGGCTGGTCTCGAACTCCTGGGCCAAGTGATCCACCCATTTCAGTCTCCCAAAGTGCTAGAATTACAGATGTGACCCACACCACGCCTGACCTAAGAATTTTTCAAGTGTTAGATGAAGAATGCCATCTGAGCTGAGTCTTGTTGGTTGTGAGTCACTAGAGAGCAGAGCCCTGCCACAGACCCATTCTAGGTAAGATGGAGAGTGGGCTGCACCTTTTTCTGTTCTTCCATCTTTTTCCCTTGTCTTATTAAGTCAAAGATCAGGTCCATCGATGAGCTACCGCATTCTACCTGTCTTACAGAAAGCACCTCATAGAGGTCTTCCTCTGCCCACTGTCACAGGCACAGAAAGTACACCTGGTTCCTCTCCCTGCAGTGGTACCAGTGGGTCTTTTTTTTTTTTTTTTTTTTTTTTTTTTTAAACTGGGCGCAGTGACTCATGCCTGTAATCCCAGCACTTTGGGAGGCCGAAGCGGGTGGATCACCAGAGGTCGGGAGTTTGAGACCAACCTGACCAACATGGAGAAACCCTGTCTCTACTAAAAATACAAAATTAGCCAGGTGTGATGGCACATGCCTGTATTCCCAGCTACTCAGGAGGCTGAGGCAGGAGAAATGCTTGAACCCGGGAGGCAGAGGTTACGGTGAGCTGAGATTGTGCCATTGCACTCCAGCCTGGGCAACAAGAGCAAAACTCCGTCCCCCGTCCCCCCCTCCCCCCGCAAAAAAAAAAAGTTTAAAACTGACTCTAGTAAGTCAGTAACTCCTCTAAAGGAAGCCCTGGAACTTTGGAGAGATTTCACTAATTACCAATTCACCAATACATGGCCCCTGAACATTGTACCTCGAAGTCTTCTAAATCTGATAAATTACCTATGTGTGGTGTTCTACCACCAAGATCACAAATGGGTACTTCTGATTGCATCAAGTGACTCTGTTGGGGTTTAAAATTGCTGTATGTAATTATGTTTAAGATTCTCTGTGTGATCCATTTTCACCTGAAGGACCTTAGATTGTTCCCAAAACTATATGCCTTGGGCCAAACAGTATATGTGCATGACCAGCATCCCACCTGTTCTTGATTGGATGTGTGGTATGTCACAGGGGTACTAAGGTCTTATTTCCATTATATGACAGACATCAAACTCAGATACTAAAATTACCTGATCCAAAGAATGAGCATGGCTGATTTGTTACTAATATTAGTCATGTTTTTGGTGTTTCAAATGGTCTTACCTCATATTGCATCCTAAGAGCATCTCTTTATGTCTGCTACTTGCCAAATTCATAGCTTCCTTTTAAGGAGATATTTAGAAGGATGAAAGTGAAAGCATGGATTTGGAAGTCTGACCTGGCTTTGCCTCCTAGCTTTGTTACTTAATATCATATGACCTTACAGAAATCACTAACCTTTCTGGGGTCTTATTTTCCTTGTCTGTAAACTATTTGTAATAGCACCTGCCTCATGGGAACCTAGCATCAAGAGTGGGGTTCAGAAGTTTTCCCAACTGATAATGGCATGGGCTGCGACAAAATGGAACAAATGCCACAAATGCAGAAGACCAAGAGGCCCCTATCAGAGAGTCATTATGTGTTTTGTACTTTTTTGGGGGGTGGGCCTGAGAATGGTTGGGAGATGTGAGGAGGAGTTGCTCAGGAGACCTGGCAGCAGTCTCCTACCTACTGGCTTGGAAGTTTTCTGTATTTAACCCATATCTGTGCATAAATGCTTAGTCTGAGCCTGCATGCCTTCTTGACTGTGGCACGCTCTTTAGTGCCTCCTTTTCCCACTCTGGTACACACAGCTATTGTGGACGTGTGTGCATCCACCGAGGGGGAACAGGACTGCTGCAGGTTGGAGTCCCAACTGGTCTGTGTTTTCATCACTTTTGGGATTCTGTTTAGATCTCAAGAGTGTTTATGTTGAAACCACTATGAAAATTAACACTATTGTGGTTTCTGAACTAATTTAACAAAATTTATTGATATTTCACTTTGACAATGAAGTTTAACTTCATTAGTAGGAATGAATGAATATATATATATATATTTTTTTTAAGATGGAGTTTTGCTGGAGTGCAATGGCATGATCTCAGCTCACTGCAACCTCCGCCTCCCGGGTTCAAGTGATTCTCCTGCCTCAGCCTCCCAAGTAGCTGGGATTACAGATATGCGCCACCTCGCCCAGCTAATTTTTGTATTTTTAATAGAGACGGGGTTTCACCATCTTGGCCAGGCTGGTCTTGAACTTCTGACCTCGTGATCCACCCACCTCGGCCTCCCAAAGTGCTCAGATTACAGGCGTGAGCCACTGCATCCGGCCATAGTAGAAATATTTTTAAAGTTTAATTTCTGTGAGCTTCATTCCCAGAAGTAAAGACTATGTATGTATATAGCTTTTAGTGAAAAAGCTTTAAAAGAAATTAAGCTTGAAAGAATGAGATCATGCATTATTCTAGATGCAGAATTAGCCATATAGCAACAAAGTTTGTGTAAGATGAGAAACTTTAAGTACACTTAAGCAACATGAGTAGGGTTATTTGTCTTATGTCGATAGCATTGTAGTATTCAAACATACCCTTACATTTGACTAAAAGAATATGTGCTTTGTAGTTTGGGGGAGCGAAATAACCTTTAGGAGACTGAAGCTATGCTAAAGTGCAGTTTAAGATGTTTCTTTGCTGATTTTTAAAAAATTACACAATAAGGAAAATAGTAACCCTTAATTGTAAATTGGCATATTTGTGACCAAGACTTAGAAAAAGTGATAGACTTTCCAGTGGCAGATATGGAAGATATTCATTCCACTAATGACCATGGAAATTGCTTAAGCCAAGTTTCATGTTCTGCAGCAAGGGTCCCCAAACCCCAAGCCACAGACTGGTATTGGTCTGTGGCTTGTTAGCAAACTGGCTGCACAGCAAGAGGTGATGGGCTGTTGAGTGAGCATTACTGCCTGAGCTTCATTGCCTGTCACATCAGAGGCGGAGTTAGGTTCTCAGGAGCACAAACCCTACTGTGAACTGCTCATTCAAGGGATCTAAGGCTGGGTGCTCCTTATAAGAATCTAATGCCTGATGATCTGAGGTGGAACAGTTTCATCCTGAAACCATGCCCTCAACTCCCATGCGAGGAAAAATTGTCTTCCACAAATTGTCTTCCATGAAACCAGTCCCTGGTGCCACAAAGGTTGGGGACTGCTGTTCCACCGCAGAAATTCATTGTATAAAGTTTACTCCTCCCCACATCTCTGTAAAAAACTATATTCAGAGATAAAATTTGGAAAAGCAGAGTTCTCACTGCCATGTTAGTTAGAAGGAACAGCATTCCCCCATTTATTTATTGGCCTGGCACTGCAAAATAAAAGTGGCAAAGTGACTTGTTTTGAACTTGTAATATAAACACCTCAAAAAGCTCTTTCCTCTCACAAATCAACCATCTTGGCACTAGAACTGTTTCCTTCACTGGCTCACTGAGTTGAATAAGATCATGTGGGGAAACATTGACAGCTGCAGTAGTTTGCCATTACCACACAATTTAAAATTAAAGCCTGATCCTGGTCTCTACAAGAAATATACGTAGGTTACAATTACTCTTCTGGCCTGGGCGAGGCCGCTCACGTGCCTGCAATCCCAGCACTTTGGAAGGCTGGTGGGAGGATCGCTTGAGCCCAGGAGTTTAACACCAGCCTGGGCAATATAGGGAGACCCTGTCTCTACAAAAGATGACTATTCTGTGTCCATTTACCCTTTTCTGATAGACTAATATTGTACCATATACAAGTTATTTAATAAATTTTAGTAAATACTGTTTAATTGACAAAAAGCCAAACATGGGAGCTTTCTATCCATGTACCTTTCTCAGCTACTTCCCTAGACTGCATCATGAACGGTTGTTAGATGTTCTTGTTTCATTGTTTTTTCCAAAACTATGAAATCTTCATGGTCCCCCGCCTCCCGCACCCCACATCTAAGTGTGAAATGAAAACAGGTTAAGCTATAGTAACAACTCCCCCAAAGGTTTGTTTCTCAATTATGCAAAATCCACACTGAGCTTGGTGACTCCTAGGCAACTTTACAAGACAGCTCTTCTCCAGGTGGTGGCTGGGGCATCCAGGCTGCTTGCATCTTATGGTTCTATTCACATCAATCTGTAGTTAAGGAGAAGAAGGCAGGAAAGGAGGGGGCATCCTAGTTCTTAAATGCCTTGGACCAGAAGTATTGTCTTTCCTTGCTAGAATTGAGTCGTGGCCTCAAATCAGCTGCACAGTAGGTACTATATCTCTGTCACCATCAAGAATTTGCATGACAATCCAGATTTACATGTAACCTGCTTGTACCTTTTAAAGGGAATCTCCACTTCAGATACATACATAACTAGTCTGTGACTCAGGACTTTTGCCAGATTTTGGGAGCTGTGTGGAGCAGGAACCTGAAGAGCTTAGCTAAAAACCTCTCATCAGTAGGAATTCACTGAGGTAGTTACAGATGCCTGAGGCTCGGATGGGAAGCCCTGGAGGACCATACCCAAGAATAGGAGCAAACCAGCTCAACGCCATGCCCTCTGCCTCATGGTTCATTTTGAATGGTTTATTGTGTAGATATTGAAGAAGAACAGAATATTTTAGGTTGACATTTTAAAGCCAAAAAAAAAAAAAAAAAGATTCTAGAAAAAGCCAGGATTATTTTAGACCCAGTTAATTATTTGAGATTCTCTTCCAACAACTCTACCACAGACTTTGACTTGGAATTACAAAGATGGAGAAAATAAACATTTCACTTGAGCAGGGGTTTGTGTTTAAGGAAAGAGTAACAAGGACAATTTGTCGAGCACTTATGGTATACCAGTCACTGTAACCTACATTTCCTTGAATCCCCAAAAACAGCCCTATGATTATGGCATTTTATAGGTGGAAGAGGGGAGGGGTGCATTGGAGAGAGATTAAGTTGTTTGCTCAAATAGTGAAGTAGCAGGCATGGGATTTAACTTGAGCCTGGCTGACTCCAAAACTCAACTGGATTAGACATCACTAATTCTATAATCCATCAGCATCTTTTAAAAAATAAAAGTAACAAAGTGAGGCTTAATAAGTTTTAAATGTCAAATTTTCTTACAATGTTCTTGTGTTTTGAGAGTCTGAAATCCCCAACCCACTATTCAGAAACTGTCAGGCCTCTGAGCCCAAGCTATGCCATCACATCCCCTGTGACCGGCACATACACATCCAGATGGCCAGTTCCTGCCTTAACTGATGACATTCCACCACAAAAGAAGTGAAAATGGCCTGTTCCTGCCTTTACTGATGACATTGTCTTGTGAAATTCCTTCTCCTGGCTCATCCTGGCTCAAAAGCTCCCCCACTGAGTACCTTGTGACCCCCACTCCTGCCCGCCAGAGAACCCCCATTTTTCCTTTACCTACCCAAATCCTATAAAACAGCCCCACCCGTATCTCCCTTCACTGACTCTCTTTTCGGACTCAGCCCGCCTGTACCCAGGTAATTAAAAGCTTTATTGCTCACACAAAGCCTGTTTGGTGGTCTCTTCATACAGATGCAAATGAAATTTGGTGCCATGACTCAGATGGGGGGACCTCCCTTGGGAGATCAATCCCCTGTCCTCCTGCTCTTTGCTCCATGAGAAAGATCCACTAATGACCTCAGGTCCTCAGACCAACCAGCCCAAGAAACATCTCACCAATTTCAAATCCAGTAAGCGGCCTCTTTTTACTCTCTTCTCCAACCTCTCTCACTATCCCTCAACCTCTTTCTCCTTTCAATCTTGGCGCCACACTTCAATCTCTCCCTTCTCAATTTCAATTCCTTTCATTTTCTGATAGAGACAAAGGAGACACGTTTTATCCGTGGACCCAAACTTCGGCGCCGGTCATGGACTGGGAAGGCAGCCTTCCCTTAGTGTTTAATCATTGCAGGGATGCCTCTCTGATTATTCACCCACGTTTCAGAGGTGTCAGACCATGCAAGGATGCCTGCCTTGGTCCTTCACCCTTAGCGGCAACTCCTGCTTTTCTGGGGGAGGGGCAAGTACCTCAACCCCTTCTCTCCGTGTCTCTACCCCTTCTCTGCTTTTCTGGGGGAGAGGCAAGAACCCCTCAACCCCTTCTCCTTCACCCTTAGTGGCAAGTCCCACTTTTCTAAGGGGCAAGAACCCCCAATCCCTTATTTCCACTCCCTGACCTCTTATTTCTGTGCCCCATCCCTTATTTCCACACCCCAACCTCTTATCTCTGCACCCCATCCCTTATTTCCACACCCTGACCTCTTATCTCTGTGCCCCAACCCCTTATTTCCATGCCCCAACCCCTTTCCCACTTTTCTGGAAGGTAAGAACCCCCGAACCCCTTCCCTCCGTGTCTCTACTCTCTCTTTTCTCTAGGATTGCCTCCTTCACTACAGGCAACCTTCCACCCTCCATTCCTCTGTCTCCCTTAGCCTGTGTTCTCAAGAACTTAAAACCTCTTCAACTCACACTGGACCTAAAACCTAAATGCCTTATTTTCTTCTGCAATGCCACTTGACCTCAATACAAACTCGACAGTAGTTCCAAATAGCCAGAAAACGGCACTTTCAATTTTTCCATCCTACAAGATCTAAATAATTCTTGTCGTAAAATGGGCAAACGGTCTGAGGTGCCTGACGTCCAGGGATTCTTTTACACATCAGTCCCTCCCTAGTCTCTGTGCCCAGTGCAACTCGTCCCAAATCTTCCTTCTTTCCCTCCTGCCTGTCCCCTCAGTCCCAACCCCAAGTGTCACTAAGTCTTTCTAATCTTCCTTTTCTACAGACCCATCTGACCTCTCCCCTCCTCCCCAGGCTGCTCCTTGCCAGGCCAAGCTAGGTCCCAATTCTTCCTCAGCCTCTGCTCCTCCACCCTATAATCTTTTTATCGCCTCCCCTCCTCACACCTGGTCTGGCTTACAGTTTCATTCCGTGACTAGCCCTCCCCCTCCTGCCCAGCAATTTACTCTTAAAAAGGTGGCTGGAGCTAAAGGCAGAGTCAAGGTTAATGTTCCTTTTTCTTTATCCCAAATCAGATAGTGTTTAGGCTCTTTTTCATCAAATATAAAAATCCAGCCCAGTTCATGGCTCATTTGGCAGCAACCCTGAGACGCTTTACAGCCCTAGACCCCAAAAAGTCAAAAGGCCATCTTATTCTCAATATACATTACCCAATCTGCTCCTGACATTAAATAAAAATCCAAAAATTAAATTCCGGTCCTCAAACCCCACAACAGGACTTAATTAACCTCACCTTCAAGGTGTACAATAATAGAGGCAGCCAAATAGCAACATATTTCTGAGTTGCAATTCCTTGCCTCCACTGTGAGACAAACCCCAGCCACATCTCCAGCACACAAGAACTTCCCAATGCCCAAACTGCAGTGGCCAGGCATTCCTCCAGGCCCGCCTCCCCCAGAAGCTTGCTACAAGTGCCAGAAATCTGGCCACCAGGCCAAGGAATGCCCACAGCCCAGAATTCCTCCTAAGCTGTGTCCCATCTGTGCAGGAACCCGCTGGAAATCAGACTGTTCAACTCACCTGGCAGCCACTCCCAGAGCCCCTGGAACTCTGGCCCAAGGCTCTCTGACTCCTTCCCAGATCTTCTTAGCTTAGCAGCTGAAGACTGACGCTGCCGATCACCTCAGAAGCCCCGTAGACCATCACGGATGCCGAGCTTTAAGTAACTCTCACAGTGGAAGGTAAGTCCGTCCCCTTCTTAATCAATACGGAGGCTACCCACTCCACATTACCTTCTTTTCAAGGGCCTGTTTCCCTTGCCTCCATAACTGTTGTAGGTATTGACAGCCAGGCTTCTAAACCTCTTAAAACTCCCCAACTCTGGTACCAACTTAGACAATACTCTTTTAAGCACTCCTTGTAGTTAGCCCCACCTGCCCAGTTCCCTTATTAGGCTGAGACACTTTAACTAAATTATCTGCTTCCCTGACTATTCCTGGACTACAGCTACATCTCATTGCTGCCCTTCTTCCCAATCCAAAGCCTCCTTTGCGTCCTCCTCTTTTATTCCCCCACCATAACCCATAAGTATAAGATACCTCTACTCCCTCCTTGGTGACTGATCATGCACGCCTTACCATCTCATTAAAACCTAATCACCCTTACCCCACTCAATGCCAACATCCCATCCCACAGCATGCTTTGAAAGGATTAAAGCCTGTTATCACTTGCCTGCTACAGCATGGCCTTTTAAAGCCTATAAACTCTCCTTACAATTCCATTTTAACTGTCCTAAAACCAGACAAGGCTTACAAGTTAGTTCAGGATCTATGCCTTATCAACCAAATTGTTTTGCCTATCCACCCCATGGTGCCAAACCCATATACTCTCCTACCCTCAATACCTCCCTCCACAATCCATTATTCTGTTCTGGATCTCAAACATGCTTTCTGTACTATTCCTTTGCACCCTTCATCCCAGCCTCTCTTTGCTTTCACTTGGACTGACCCTGACACCCAACAGGCTCAGCAAATTACCTGGGCTGCACTGCCGCAAGGCTTCACAGACAGACCCCATTACTTCAGTCAAGCCCAAATTTCATCCTCATCTGTTACCTATCTCGGCATAATTCTCGTAAAAACACGTGCTCTCCCTGCTGATCGTGTCCGACTAATCTCTCAAACCCCAACCCCTTCTACAAAACAACTCCTTTCCTTCCTAGGCATGGTTAGATACTTTCGCCTTTAGATACCTGGTTTTGCCATCCTAACAAAACCATTCTATAAACTCACAAAAGGAAACCTAGCTGACCCCATGGATCCTAAATCCTTTCCCCACTCCTCTTTTCATTCCTTGAAGACAGCTTTAGAGACTGCCCCCACTCTAGCTCTCCCTGACTCATCCCAACCCTTTTCATTACACACAGCTGAAGTGCAGCGCTGTGCAGTCGGAAATCTTACACAAGGAACAGGATCGTGTCCTGTAGCCTTTTTGTCCAAACAACTTGACCTTACTGTTTTAAGCTGGCCATTATGTCTCCGTGCAGTGGCTGCTGCCGCCCTAATACTTTCAGAGGCCCTTAAAATCACAAACTATGCTCAACTCACTCTCTATGGCTCTCATAATTTCCAAAATCTATTTTCTTCCTCACACCTGATGCATATACTTTCTGCTCCCTGGCTCCTTCAGCTGTACTCACTCTTTGTTGAGTCTCCCACAATTACCATTGTTCCTGGCCTGGACTTCAATCCGGCCTCCCACATTATTCCTGATACCACACCTGACCCTCATGACTGCATCTCTCTGATCCACCTGATGTTCACCCCGTTTCCCCACATTTCCTTCTTCCCTGTTTCTCACCCTGATCACACTTAGTTTATTGATGGCAGTTCCACCAGGCCTAATAACCACACACCAGCAAAGGCAGGCTATGCTATAGTACACGCCACTAGCCCGCCTCTTAAAACCTCTCTTTTCCTTTCCATCGTAGAAATCTATCCTCAAGGAAATAACTTCTCAGTGTTCCATCTGCTATTCTACTACTCCTCAAGGATTATTCAGGCCCCCTCCCTTCCCTACACATCAAGCTTGAAGATTTGCCCCCACCCAGGACTGGCAATTAGCTTTACTCAACATGCCCTGAGTCAGATAACTAAAATACCTCTTAGTCTAAGTAGACACTTTCACTAGATAAGTAGAGGCCTTTCCTACAGGGTCTGAGAAGGCCACCACAGTCATTTCTTCCCTTCTGTCAGACATAATTCCTCAGTTTAGCCTTCCTACCTCTATACAGTCTCATAACAGACCAGCCTTTATTAGTCAAATCAGCCGAGCAGTTTTTCAAGCTCTTAGTATTCAGTGAAACCTTTATATCCCTTACAGTCCTCAGTCTTCAGGAAAAGTAGAACAGACTAAAGGTCTTTTAAAAACACACCTCACCAAGCTCAGCCACCAACTTAAAAAGGAATAGACAATACTTTTACCACTTTCCCTTCTCAGAATTCAGGCCTGTCTTCAGAATGCTACAAAGTACAGCCCATTTAAGCTCCCGTATAAATGCTCCTTTTTATTAGGCCCCAGTCTCATTCCAGACACCAGACCAACTTGGACTGCACCCCAAAAAACTTGTCATCCCTACTGTCTTCTGTCTAGTCATACTCCTATTCATCATTGTCAACTACTCATACATTCCCTGCTCTTGTTTACACTGCCATTTTACACTGTTTCTCCAAGCCATCACAGCTGATATCTCCTGGTGCTATCCCCAAACCGCCACTCTTAACTCTTAAAGTAAATAAATAATCTTTGCTGGCAAGGCTATGCTGAACCTCCTTAGGCACTCTCTAATTAGATGTCCTAAGTCCTCCCAATTCTTAGTCCTTTAATACCTGTTTTTCTCCTTCTCTTATTCCGTTTAGTTTTTCAATTCATACAAAATGGTATCCAGGCCATCACCAATAATTCTAAATGACAAATGTTTCTTCTAACAACCCCACAATATCATCCCTTACCACAAAATCTTCCTTCAGCTTAATCTCTCCCACTGTAGGTTCCCACGCCGCCCCTAATCCCGCTCGAAGCAGCCCTGAGAAACATCACCCATTATCTCTCCATGCCACCCCCCCAAAAATTTTCACCGTCCCAACACTTTACCACTATTTCGTTTTATTTTTCTTATTAATATAAGAAGACAGGAATATCAGGCCTCTGAGCCCGAGCTAAGCCATCACATCCCCTGTGACCTGCACATACACATCCAGATGGCTGGTTCCTGCCTTAACTGATGGCATTCCACCACAAAATAAGTGAAAATGGCCTGTTCCTGCCTTAACTGATGACATCGTCTTGTGAAATTCCTTCTCCTGGCTCATCCTGGCTCAAAAGCTCCCACTGAGTACCTTGTGACCCCCACTCCTGCCCATCAGAGAACAATCCCCCTTTTTCCTTTACCTACCCAAATCCTATAAAACAGCCCCACCTGTATCTCCCTTCGCTCTCTTTTCGGACTCAGCCCACCTGCACCCAGGTGATTAAAAGCTTTATTGCTCACACAAAGTCTGTTTCGTGGTCTCTTCACACGGATGGACGCGCATGAAAGAAACCTTTGAAGTGACCAAAGTAATGGCAGGGGAGAGTATTTGGTCAATTCATGGTGCAGTATCTTTTTTTTTTTTTTTTTTTTGAGAGGGAGTCTCACTCTGTGTCTCCCAGGCTGGAGTGCAGTGACACCATCTCAGCTCACTGCAACCTCCACCTCCCAGATTCAAGTGGTCCTCCTGCCTCAGCCTCCCAAGTAGCTGGGATTACAGGTCGGCACCACCACGCCTGGCCAATTTTTTTGTATTTTTAGTAGAGAAGAGGTTTCACCATGTTGGTTGGCCCGGCCCATGGTGCAATATCTAATAAATTACGTTTAACTTCCACGGATCATGCTTGATACAGCTTTTTGAGATTTTAAAGTTATTTAATGAGATATTTAATTTTCTTAACAGAAAAACAATTGTATTGGGGAATTTTGAAAAGTTTTTTGCTTAAATACTGGATCAAAGACCCACCTGGGGAAAAATATAAATAGTGTTCTCTGGTTCTGAGTGAAGTCTGTAAATGTAGTCAGGGTGCAAGACAGCTCTGTTCTTCCCCTCCCCCCGCCTTTTTTTTTGGAGATGGAGTTTCACTCTTGTTGCCCAGATTGTAGTGCAGTGGCGTGATCTCGGCTCACTGCAACATCTGCCTCCTGGGTTCCAGCGATTCTCCTGTCTCAGCCTCCTGAGTAGCTCGGATTACAGGCTCATGCTACCACGCCCGGCTAATTTTTGTATTTTAGTAGAGACAGGGTTTCATCATATTGGTCAGGCTGGTCTTGAACTCCTGACCTCAGGTGATCTGCCCGCCTCAGCCTCCCAAAGTGCTGGGATTACAGGCGTGAGCCACCGCGTCTGGCCGACAGCTCTGTTCTTTAAGGATCAAATGATATATGTGTGTGTGTATATGTATGTACATATATTTTTTCTTTTTCTTGTTTTGAGACAGGGCCTCACTCTGTCACCCAGGCTGGAGTTCAGTGGTGCAAGCACAGCTCACTGCAGCCTCAACTTCCTGGGTTCAAGCAATCCTCCCAGCTCAGCCTTCTAAGTACTACAGGCTCAAACCGCCACATCCAGCTGATTTTGTTCATTTTATGTAGAGATGGAGATCTCACTATGTTGCTCAGGCTGGTCTCCAACCCCTGGGCTCAAGTGATCCTCCCAAAATGCTGTGATTACAGGCATAAGCCACCACACCCAGCCTAAATTGTATCTTTTAAACAACTTCGTGGGTTTTTTTAAACAACTTTGTGGTTTTGGATGGCAAATTCAAGAATACAAAGCCTTGGACCTGGGTGTTAGAGGCAGAGTAGCCCTTGCCTTTTGGTCACACTGACCCATGCACAGCCTACCTCCAGAGATAGCCCATGCCCCCCCAGGGGGCGGTGGGAAATGGTTTGAAACCTCTTCCCCTCCCCACCCTGCTCCATTCTGTAACTTCCTCCCAGGAAGGTAGGCCCCTCCCCACTCAAATCCCTGTCCAGGGTCCAGGGTCCAGAGAAGGGAGTGGCCCAGGCAGAAAACCCCAATGAGTGCCCACCACATGCCAGGCACTGACTGCCACCCCTTCGACTCTAACCTAGCACCCAGCACATGGAGCTACACTCATCGCCTGTGCCTTCATGCGGCATATGGTGAGTGCCTGCTGGGAGCTAGGTGCTGGAGAGAACTTTAAGTCAGACTTTGTCCCCGACACCAAGGCTTGAAGACAGATAAGTGTAACCCCTGAGGCCACCTCCCCTCCTCACAGGTCGCATTGTAGCACTTTCTCACCCTAGTCGTCCACTTTGCCTCTGCTGCTCTGCCAGTCTGCAGGGGCAGAAGGATGCCCGTGCCCAGGAAGACTGCTGAAGCCAGGTGCGTGGCCCCTGCAGTGGTGGAAGCTCCCCAAGTAGCAGGCGGCCATTTGACTAGGCTGAATCGAGTTGACTTCACAACCGAGGCCTGATCACTGACTACACCATCTCCTTGTTGGGAAAAACAAAAAAAACCCCACAAACCACTGTTATTTTAAATTCTGATCAAAATGAAGCTACTAAAAGCCCTGGGGGCTGGGTTCTGAGAATCCCCCACGAGTCCCCTGAGGACCTTGCACCCAGGTCCTCCATGCAGCCCTGCAGTTGCAGCCTGGTCTGTTTCTGCTCCACCGGCCCCGCCCCACACCTGCCCGGGTCTCGGGCTTGCTGAAAGAATCCCTGGATCCGATTTCCACCTGGGTACTAGGTATAGGCCCAGCTCTACCACCCCCTAGCCGTATGCTTGTTGGAGAGACATTTAACCTTTCTGGATTTCACTGTTTTCATCTATAAAATGAAGGAATCGAGAGGGAGGATCTCCACACTGCTGTCCCTGATCCATAGGCATCAGTGTTTTTCAAAGCCACCAGGGTTGAGAAGTGCTGGTCCATGGTTGCTTTTCCGAGCTCCGGATTGAAAGAGTCCTTTGGCTAAAGAGCTGAAGAAGAAAGAGGACGCTCTGTCACACTATCCAGCTTTTGGTTCTTCTCAGTCCGCTACAAGACCAGGGAAAATGTGAGTTACTCCTCCAGCCACAACTAGAGCAGGCAGGTGGAGGGTGGGGGATGACGTGTGGCACAGCACTTTGCTGGACTTTAGTTTTTGGGGATAATAGACTCCTGAGATTTCTCCCACGCCATCCGGCTGGGATGACTATGGCTCCTTTCTCAGGGATGCCCCGCCTTTCCCTCCTGCTCACAGGGAAACTGCCGGCAGCTCCACATTGGCCTGGCTTTTGAATCTATGTTCCATATGATTTTTTTTTTTTCTTTTCACGAAAGGCCCCTGCTTGCTAAAAAGGAGGTTTTTCAGACAACTGACCTATGTAAGGGGCAAGCTTCCTGGGTACTTCACTGCCAAGAACAAAAAACACCCCCCTTGTAAACTCCCCAGGGCAGTGCAGTCTAAGCCCCTGAGCATGGCATTCAAGGCCTTTGGCGATCTGGCCCCGCTCCCCCTTCTGTGGCAACTGCTACCGCTCCATACTTGACTTTTCACATTCCAGCAGCCAGAGCTGTTTGTAGTTCCGGGACACACCACGTGCCACACTCCTGTGTGTCCTTGCAGACGCTGTTCCCTCTGCCTAAGAGAACCTCTTCCTTCCACTTTGACCACCTAAGAGAACCTCTATGCATCCTTCAAAGCCCTAATAGTAGCTGCCCACGAACGCCTTCCTTGATCCCGCACATGTTAGTTACCAGGCCTCTGGGCTATTCTGTCCCCTCTGCTCACCACTAGATCCGAAATGGCTAATTTACAGGCAGCGCAGTGGGATGCTTTTGGATTCGCGACACCTGGGCCCAGACCCAGCCGCCCCACCCCGGCGCCCCCACCCCGGCGCCCCGGGCTTGTGCACAGCAGGAGCCTCCGCCCCGCGGGTGTGGGTTGGACAAGGCCAAGGGCAGCAGCCGGCCAGGGGCCAGGCCAGAGTCCAGCACAGCCCTCGGAGGAAGCCGGGTGGGGGCGGCGCTCCTGAAGGTTCCAGCCCCGCAGAGGGAAGCCGGCCCCGCACCTCCCGCACTGGGCGCTCAGACCCCTGGTGCTTCCACGGCGTCTGAGGGTTTCTCAGCCGCCGAAGGGTGTCTCCGCCGCACCCAACGGGTCCCCCGGTGGAGAGATTTGCCTTCACATCAGATTAAAGGGGGCTCCGTTTGGTGAAGGCGCCCAGGCTCATCCCCCACGCTTCCGTACTGGGTCTGTGATGGAAAGAAAGCGGGGGACTAGAGCCCTTCTTCCAAAGAACAGAAAGCGCCCCACCGCGACGCCCCGGCCCCGCCCAGGGGCCCTGCGAGGGCGTCCCGGAGACCCCGCGGCCGCTGGAGGGGCGCGGCTTTCCCAGGCTCCTGGCGCCACCTGGTGGCCCGTGGCGCGCACTGCGGTCCCCGCTAGGGAGGCCCCCTTGGCTCGGATCCCACTCCACGTGGGCGGCGGTAAAGACCAGGGTTCCTGAACAAAGGTGAATGTCGTTCCAGGAACCTGCCGCGTGGGGACAGAACTGAGGCGTGGGACCGGACAGACCTACGTGGATTCAGCTCCTACCCCAAAGTCTGCCCGCCTGTGAAGCGGGGGCCTCGGTTTGAGCTCTCCAGGCGCACCTGCTTCCTGGGGCCTAAGGGAATTAACTCAACTCACCCAGCACTTCTCTTTAAAACCATTCCCTTTTTTCACTGAATTTGTAAAATTAGCCATATCCAATGCAACTATTATTTTTTCCCCAATACGTGCTAAAATAAAATATATAGGTATTAAAGGAGGAAAGACAGTTTTCTTCACTCTGGGTAACACCAGTCCACGGGATCAAGTTCAGAACCTGAGCCTGGCCTGAGACCTGCCCGGTGGCTCGTCCCTGCCTCTTCTGTCTCCTTCCGATTCAGCCACAGTGAACCCTCACCTGTCCCCTCCTGGAATATGGCAGCGTCATGGTGCCAAAGATCCCAGAGGGTTGTCCTCTTTTCTCAGGTTGTATGGCTTACCTGAGAGGTCTGAATTTGGGAAAATGAATTAGTCTCTAAAGTTTCATGCCCTTTGAAAACAAAACCTTGACAGAGACCAAGGCAAGTAACTGTTTATTGAAATCGGAATGAGCTTTGAGCTCCTGGACTCATACAACAGGCATCTGTTTCTTCTTGATTTTATGAGGCTCCTCTAGCAGTTCTGTTCTTCACCACCAAGAAGCACACAGGTTGTTTAGCCACTGATCTCGAGTGAACGTGTTGGAACCATGCATACTTCACTACCTGACGCTAACACTGTTTCCAGAGCTCCAGAGGCCAAAACAGCACCTGGGTACAACATGGATTCTTGCCATTGTGTTTCTGGGCTCTTTCACCGTAGCTGTCTGAGCTGCACAGTTCTGGCCAAACTGATTTACAAACATAACACAGCATTGCAAATCACTCACAGTGCAAGTCTATTCAGGGAAATTTCATGGATAATTCTAATCTAGGGACAGTGTTGGGGGTTTTTAGCAGAGAGCTCTCTTAGTCTGACCAGTCATGACGCTGCTTGGGGAAAACGCTTCCCTGGCCCTGCAGCAGCGGCCGTCCTGGACAGACTGAAATGAAAGGCTTCAGAAGAGATGGAACAAGGCTTTTTTTTTAGAGACTCGCTCTGTCGCCAGGCTGGAGTGCAGTGGCGCGATCTCGGCTCACTGCAACCTCCGCCTCCTGGGTTCAAGCGATTCTCCTGCCTCTGCCTCAGCCTCCCAAGTAGCTGGGACTGCAGACACCTGCCACCGCGCCCAGTCAATTTTTGTATTTTTAGTAGACGGGGTTTCACCATGTTGACCAGGATGGTCTCGATCTCCCAACCTCGTGATCCGCCTGCCTCGGCCTCCCAAAGTGCTGGGATTACAGGCATGAGCCACGACGCCTGGCCCGGAACAAGGCTTTTTCTGGCTCTGTAAGTCTCCCATTCATCCACCCCCTAAATAAAAATAACCCTATTGTTTTTAGTGATTAAAAAGTAATTCAGGCCGGGTGCGGTGACTCAAGCCTGTAATCCCAGCACTTTGAGAGGCCAAAGCGGATGGATCACGAGGTCAGGATATCGGCACCATCCTGGCTAACACGGTGAAACCCCATCTCTACTAAAAATACAAAGAATTAGACGTGCGTTGTGGCGGGCGCCTGTAGTCCCAGCTACTCGGGAGGCTGAGGCAGGAGAATGGCGTCAACCCGCAGGCGGAGCGTGCAGTAAGCAGAGATCGTGCCACTGTACTCCAGCCTGGGTGACACAGCGAGACTCCGTCTCAAAAACAAAACAAAACAAAAATGCAATTCAAAGCCTGGCGCGGTGGCTCACGCCTGTAATGCCAGCACTTTGGGAGGCCGAGGCGGGTGAATCACCTGAGGTCAGGGGTTCAAGACCAGCTTGACCAACATGATGAAACCCCATCTCTACTAAAAATACAAAAATTAGCCGGGCGTGGTGGCACGTGCCTGTAAGCCCAGCTACTCAGGAGGCTGAGACAGAAGAATTGCTTGAACCTGGGAGGTTGCAGTGAGCCGAGATTGCACCACTGCACTCCAGCCTGGGTGACAGAGCAAGACGCCGTCTCAAAAAAAAAAAAAAAAAAAAAAGTAAAAAATAAAAAGTATATATTTTTTAAATTTCTGGCAATATGCAAGTTTATGAGAAGAAATGAGAAGTTCCTGTAACCCCACCCCCAGCCACCATAATTCAAGTGCTTCTGGAAGAGGCTTGCCCTGAACCTCAGGCAGACTTCTTAGTATGGGTCTCAAACCAGGCCAGCCTGGGCAGAACTGGGCAAACAGGCCCCTCCCCAGGAAGCAAGGCCATGGAGAGTAGACGGCAAGAAAGCCAGTCAGGGATTCATGAACTCTTATTCACAACCCTTAGTCTCTGGAAAAGAGAATTGATGATCAATTCCAATAGAGTTGGTTGTTAGGTAAATAATGGGTTGGGGACCCAGAATATGGCTTTAGGAAAAGAGACTAGTGAAACTCAAATTGCTGTTACTGTCCCAGTCATTGTCCAGGGACATTTTCTCCCTCAGGTTTACAGTCTAAGCGACTGCTTCAAATTTTTCTAACCTTAGTGCCCATTCCACACGATTCATTGGATCCTAAATAATGAAATCCGTGAAGGACCTTGTTTCCTGATCCTGTGTCCCCACAGGTTCTGGCCCCGCTGACTGTAAGGAAACCTCGGTTTCCCAACTATCCCTCCCCTCTCCCCAGACTCAGCTGTGTTACTACCAGGATAACACAGGGCTCTGCAAACTCAGACACCTCCAGGCGGTGGGAGGGGGGCTGGTGCACGCAGGTGGGGCTGTGGGAATTGGAGACTGGAGGACAGAGACTCCAAGGGGCGTTCATTTCCCTGTAGGACTGATCTGTTGCCAGATCTTGTGACTTTGAGAAACCAGAAATCTGGATTTATGTGAAACCTTCTGATTTTTAAATGTTGGCAATTAATTCATATTTTAATATATACAGGGGAGTTCAAAGGAAACATGCCTGGGGGGAACCCGTTTGCTTCCTCTTGTTTGCTGGGCAGAGCACTGTCTTATCTCATTATTCACCCCATGTACAGGAAACACTTAATACATGCTGGCTACTGTTATTATCCCAAACCCCAGAGGCCTTCATGGAGCATGGGCTTGTATCTATTTCTTGCCAGGAAATACAGTGTAACCTCAACTCTGGTAACACTGAAAGTTCGAGGCCCACCTCCATCAATGGCTGCAGTGTGGCGTTTCCTCTAAACTGTCAGTGACCAGAGTACCCACGTTTGTGTAACTCCCTGGAGAGGCAGTGGGGCGGCATCTACACCTGTCTGCACTCCTCAATCCTCTGCTCTTTTGCCGCGCATTCTCACTCTCCTCACCCCTCCCCATCCCCCTCACCTGTAGCCCCCAGCTGGGAGTGGGGCCCACTTGCCCTTCCACGTCTTCTTGTTCTAGTGCTTGAATAATTGGCTGTGGCATTAATTCCCCATTTTATCAATTGGCTCGATATGCAAAAGGCCTATAAAGGAACACTTTGGTTAGCCAAGCCGGAAATTGTTCTTCCTAGATCTAATGCAAAAAAAAAAAAAAAAAAACTATATATATATATATATATATATATAAGTGACAAAAGGATCCCTCCTCTAACCTGTGCACTTTGCTTAGTGGTAAAAGTAAACACCTCGCAAGAACGATGACCTTCCTATGCCCCTGTTCCCTCCCACAGTTACAGGTCCACCCTCCCTGGGGAAGTTTTTAAAAACTCCAAGAGCCCAGGAATTAATATTCTAATTGAGGCGATTCTAATTTGAAGACAGGGTTGAAACCTTGCTGGGTAGTCAGATAATTAAAGAAGATCTTCATCTTCAGGGTCACAGGGAGAAGACCCAACCTTCTTTCACAAGTTACTGATAAAAAAAAATAGGGCCACTCTCTGGAAGAAAAAACTTTTCACAAATAAATCCTTTAAATAAGATGTATCTAATTTTCTAATAAAATGCACCTGTAGCCAACTGCTGCTGGAGGCTTTAACACCCATGGCTTTCCTACTGTGAGCTCCCTCAGGGCTCCTGCTTGGATTTTTTAACTCCTTCTCCACCTGCTAAAATGTAGGTCTGGCTAAGCCTTCTTCAGGTGCCAGAGAATGTTCCCTTCACCCAGACTCTCCAGGTCTCTGCTCAGCTGAGACTCCACTTGCTGCAGTTTGCATGAAGTTGCCTCATGTTCCCACCTAAACCATAGGTTCCTTAAAGGTGGGATCAGGGCTTCCATGTCACTACCGTAGCTCCAGCAGCCCACCGGTCTCATCTTCACTATAGTCAAAAGCAGAAATGTTTGGACATCCAAGGCAGAGCCGTCTTTGAGCTTTAGTAGGTGCCTTTCAGATGAGGAAGAGGCCACAAGGCCATTTCTAGGTCTCCAGAATTTTCAGAAAATGAGCTAAGTTAAGCTGCTCCCAGGTAAGCACAATTAGTAATGGACTAAAAATAAAACAGGAACAAAAATCAGAGGGGAAAAGGTAAAGTCATTGATATGGTTTGGCTGTGTCCCACCCAAATCTCTTCTTGTAGTTCCCATAATCCCCATGTGTGGAGGAAGGGATCCGGTGGGAAGTGATTGGAGTATGGGGGTGGTTTCCCCACTGCTGTTCTCGTGAGAGTGAGTTCTCACGAGATCTGATGGTTTCATAAGCCTCTGGCATTTCCCCTGCTTGCGCTTCTTTTTTCTGCTGCCACGTGAAAAAGGTTCTTGCTTCCCCTTTGCCTTCTGCCATGATTGTAAGCTTCCTGAGGCCTGCCCAGCCACGTGAAACTGTCAATTAAACCTCTTTCCTTTATAAAATTACCCAGTCTTGGGTATTTCTTTATAGCAGTGTCAGAATAGACTAACACAGTCATCATCCTAGACTCAAAGTAGTCTTAGCAAAGTCCCTCCTGAAGCTGGTCCCCCACTGTGCCGCCCCTCCAGCCTTTGTGACTGCCATATTTAAGCCAAAGCTCAAACTCCCTAGTCCAGCACACAGGCCCCAGCCCCATGCACACAAACACTCAAGACTTTTCCTAACCTTGCATGGTTTCCTCACAGTTCACTGCAGCCTTGACTTCCTGTGCTCAAGCGATCCTCCCACCTCAGCCTCCTGAGTAGCTGGGACTCCAGGCACGTGCCACCACGCCCAGCTAATTTTTAAATTTTTTTGTAGAGACAGGGTCTATGTTGCCCAGGCTGGTCTTGAACTCCTGGGCTCAAGCAATCCTTCTGCCTTGGCCCTAAGGACTGACTCCCTGGTCTGTCTCCCTACAAGGCCACGGAGAGTGGCCCACTGTCAGGGAAGCTATCTCTAACATCGTGTTTCTGGAACCTGGTACCAGATCTATCACTGTTAAAGACTGAAACTGGTTTTTCTGAAGACAGCAGAAAATAATGAAGTATTTTCCACCTCAGGGAAGATCCAACGAGCCAACCTAGGCTGAGTCTGTGTCCATTTGTCAAGTCAGTGTCAAGAGTCCCTCACTGTCATGGCGGCACACACCTGTGGTCCCAGCTACTCGGAATGCTGAGGTGGGGGTATCGCTTGAGCCCAGGAGGTCAAGGCTGCAGCGAGCCAAGATCAAGCCACTGCACTCCAGCCGGGGTGACAGAGCGAGACCCTGTTTCAAAAAAAAAAAAAAAAAAGGGTCCCTCAATCTCCCTAGAGATTAGTGTTTCATTTATGCTACAGATATCTGCCCAGGAAGAGAGCCCAGCCTGTTATCGTTCCCAAATGAGAGCTGTCACTGTACCAGAGTTCACAAGCACTGCCTTGGAAGAACTGTTTTTTTAAAAAAAATCGTTTTGTAAAACTTAAAAATTACTCACTTGCTTTCCACTAAGGGATCTCCTTAATATTTGTTTTTTAATGTAAAAACAACAAATATTAAGGAGATCTTAATATTTAAGAAATCTTTTAGAAAGTAGTAACTTTCTCAACTTTTCCTGTCCTGGAAAGTCAAAAATCATAACATTTAAATGTGCTTGTGAATACTTTCCTCACCTGTTAGAAGCTCCTTTTCAAAAAACGGGATTAACTGAAATATTCTAGAAACATTTACAGTGTAAACAGAAGCAGCTATGATTAAGGCTGGAGCCTTCTTTCATCATTCACTTTTAAGTACAAACCTGGCCCCAGAAACAGATTTACTCCCAAAACTGGCTGGCACTGGGCCTCCTAGGAGAGTGCTGCGCTGGCGTTGACCTCGAGTGTCCAGCAGGGCGGCCAGGGGTGAGCGACATGAGGGTGATGTGAGGGTGCTGCCACCCTCCCTGCAGGGGATGAGCATCTTCAGACTCATACCAGGGCAATAACCGAGGAACCACTTTTGTCTTATTTCAAAAACAGGGATATCTGCATTTAATTTCATTCAGTAAGCCAATTCCAGTTAACTTACCATCTCTTAAAAACGGCAGAAAGCAAACATAGGACGTGAAAAGTTAAAGATGCGTGACATACTGGAGTAAGACATACTGGAGAGTAGTAAGTGCACACGTGGCAATTAAGGGCTGTAATTTAGATGTAACACAAGAAAAAAAGTAAAATTACTGTACTTTATTGCTGTATCTATGCTTTCCCAGTATAGCTATAATACTACAAGGAGCCACAGAGTGCCACCTTCTGGTTTAAAACTGTGACACCTTCTTTATTTCTTTTGAAATGTCACTTTATAAGGTGTACGTAGAAAGCAACAGCAGCAGTTACAAAATGTTGTCTGAGTGATTCTGAGAGCTCAAAACAAGGATCCGTGTATAGGCTGAAGAAAAAGACGTTCAATTAACAGTGCGCGCTGTGGAACTTTAACACAAGTCTTCAGGTGGAATTCCTGTGTAAACCTTAATAGAGATGCGACTCACGGAGACCAAAAGTAAAAATCTCTTTACCGTTTACAGTTTAGCGAGGTGGTCTGCATTCTCGCAAACGACTTACAAAGTACAAGAAATGTTGCGTGTGAGTACTAGGCATAGAATATTTCATTTTCTTACGGAAGGAGCAGCAGGGGACAGGAAACCTAGTGGACGCCCCACCACCACCTTTCCCGAAGATGCACACCCCCAGGAACGGCAGTGCAAGCCTAGCAGCAAGCCACCCTTACAATTCTTTTTGGTTGTTTAAAATACAAGCACTTTCTGACATCTCACCCTAGCGTGTGAGCCCCACTCAACTTGGCAGGATACAACCCACGTCCTCTTGTTTAGTTTTCCCCTTGGAATTATTTACAGGATGCCTACAGATACGGTACAAACTAGTATGAAATTAATGATAGTTTGCGTTTCCAGACACGCTCCCGTGGTTAAATAAATATACCACGCCAATTCCAAAGAATGGTTCAGAGTTAAGGTGACTCAGAAGCACTGGCATCCACAGCTGCAGAAACAGGCTTCTCGCTGACTGGAGTGGAGTCGCTGACTCTGTCCTCAACGGTGGGAGGGGCCTTGGCAGTGGGGGGCGTCACATCCACAGTGAGTGAGGAGGCAGCGTCTGCCTTTGCAGTAGTTGTGGCAGGGTCGGAGGGTGGGTTGCTGGTGGGCGGGAGGGAAGACAGCAGCTCTCCTGAGCTTGCTGCAGAAGAGCTCTCTGGAACCAAGGGGAATGACGGGAGGAACTCAGATGGCAGGGGGAGAGGTGCAATGCCAGGTAAGTTTCGGGGAGGCATGGAAGGAAGAGGTGGCAGACCTAGGACAAAAACGGCATAGATCATATATCCTCCCAGCACCGAAAGGCCAGCAGGCATTGTCAAAGGGCTATTTTTATTTACATTTCATTAAGGAAACTGAAGTTGAGGAGGTAACACAAATCACAACCTTGGCTGATTTCCAGATAGAGGCCCTGGCAGGGTTAACTATTCCTTACAATTGCAGCTGCCTGGAGGAACAGGTTCTCAGCTTCTAGGCTCCATGTGACCTGGCCCAGCACTGGGGGAAACTGGCTCAGGGAAGAAAGATAGGATCCTTCCAGTCAGAAGAGATAGCAGCCCACCCAGCAGGTGACACAGCTACACTGGATGTCAGACAGGGGTACTCATGCTCACCCATGCCAGCTGCAAGCTGAGTTACAGCTGCATTCTTGACAGACAACAGGGTGGGCCACAACCCTCCTGCGAAGGCAGCAGAAGGAAGGGGCCTGGATTCTCGCCCTTTCCACTGTCCTCACCAGGAGTACCCAGCATTTGCTTAAAACCTGTGATTGATAACTATTTATATTACACTCAGTGGGCTCATTATGATGATTTTAAAATGCAAGGCCAGGCGTGGTGGCTCACGCCTGTAACCCCAGCGTGTACTAATAAATGTACCATTAATAAATATACAGGCTCACGCCTGTAACCCCTTGGGAGGCCAAGGTGGAAGGATCACTTCAGCCCAGCCAGGAGTTGGAGCCAGCCTGGGCAACATGGCAAAACCTTGTCTCTACTAAAAAAAAATTACAAAAATGAGCTGGGCATGGTGGCACACACCTGTGGTCCCAGCTACTAGAGACTACAAGGCCACTGAGGTGGGAGGACTGCTGGAACCCAGGAGGCAGAGGTTGCAGTGAGATGAGATTACACCACTGCATTCCAGCCTGAACGACAAAGTGAGACTGTCTCAAAAAAAAAAAAAAAAAATTAAAATGCATAATGAAGGAAAGGAGAATTATTTCAAGAAACAAAGGACAGGCAGGGTGTAAAGCACAGGTTCAGGGCAACCACCAGCTGGTGAAATCCTCACTACTTAGAGCCTGTCAAATTTAGGGAAAGGGCAGAGGAGGAGCCAAGAATACAGGGCACAAAAGGTGGGGTGAGCGCTGCAACAGTAAATGATAGTTTGACTACTACTAGTACTTCATTTTTTATTTTTATTTTTTTTTGAGATGGAGTCTCATTCTGTCACCCAGGCTGGAGTGCAGTGGTGTAACCTCAGCTCACTATAACCTCCGCCTCCCGGGTTCAAGCGATTCTCCTGCCTCACCTTCCCGAGTAGCTGGGATTACAGGCACTTGCCACCATGCCCAGCTACTTTTTGTATTTTTAATAGAGACAGGGTTTCACCATGTTGGTCAGGCTGGTCTCAAACTTCTGATCTCAGGTGATCCACCCACCTTGGCTTCCCAAAGTGCTGGCATTATAGGCGTGAGCCACTGTGCCTGGCCTAGTACTTCATTTTTAAACCTTTAGCCTGAAAACTAAGTAGGTTAAGGAATATATACAGATGGTGAGTGTTACAAGAGAGACAATTATCATCTAGACAGAAACAAGATGGTGACGATGCATACCATGGTGCTGTAAGATCACTCACTGACATCACTGACGGGCCAAACTACTGAGATGGCCTATTAAAAGTCAACCCTCCCAAAGGTTAAGGTATGCTGATCATTAACTGTATGGACTTGTAGGACGCTGCTGCTTCATTTTCAGACAGAAAATCTGAGTGCAGACACTTGGAATATCTGCTACCTTAGACATCTCCAGCTAAAATTTCCCATAGTTTTGAGTATAAAAACATTTGTAAATAATGGAGAATATTCACGTTTTTTTTTTTTTTTTTTTTTAACAAAAGAATACTGGCTGGGCGAGGTGGCTCATGCCTGTAATCCCAGCACACTGGGAGGCCAAAGCAGGAAGACTGCTTGAGCCCAAGAGTTCAAGACCAGCCTGGGCAACATGGTGAAACCCCTTCTCTACAAAAAATACAAAAAATTAGCCAGGTGTGGTGGTGTGTGCATGTAGTCCCAGCTACTTGGGAGGATGAGGTGAGAGGATGGCTTGATCCTGCGAGGTAGAGATTGCAGTGAGCCAAGATCGGCGCCACTGCACTCCAGCCTGGGTGATAAAGCAAGACTCTGTCTCAAAAAAACTAAACAAAACAAAAAATACAAGCCCAGCCAGCTGAGCAGGGGTGATGTTTTATGGCCTAATTTCTGGGCTTGGGCTATGCACAATAGGCTCCACTACCTCCCCAGGGGCAGCGGCTCCAAATATGAAGAGAACGGTGGGGAATTCATTCGCCTCCACTATGCAGCCTGCACACTTTCATTAAAGTCAGTGCAGCAGGGCCACTCTACTGTGCTTTACTGCTACTCTGGCTTTTCTGAGGCTAAGCCATCAGGGTGCAGGCGGAGGAGGAGGAGGAGGATGGGGAGGGGGAAGGGGAGGTGGAGGAGATGCAGTGGGGACTCAGAGACATTCTTTTTTCCTCTTAAGCTTTTTTTTTTTGAGATGAAGTCTTGCTCTGTCGCCCAGGTTGGAGTGCAGTAGTATGATCTCAGCTCATTGCAACCTCCACCTCCTGGGTTCAAGCAATTCTTCTGTCTCAGCCTCCTGCGTAGCTGGGACTACAGGCACCTGCCACCATGCCCGGCTAATGTTTATATTTTTTCAGTAGACATGGGGTTTTGCCATGTTGGCCAGGCTGGTCTTGAACTCCTAACCTCAGGTGATCCACCCACTTCGGCCTCCCAAAGTGCTGGGATTACAGGCGTGATCCTCTTAAGCTTTTTAAACAAAAAAGATGAATATTTATTTGAAGTAGCTGAAATCTGTTAAACTGATTTGCTGTCTCCAGAAAAAACTGAAGAGGATGGGCATTCCTGAATAAAACTTTTATTAGAGAGAGTCCTAGGAGGGTGAGATCTGCAACATACCTGGGTTTACAAGTTCTGGTAAGCCAACCCCTGGCATGATGTGTGGTGCTGGGAGGTTGAGGTTGAGGTTGGGGAGGTTGGGCAGTCCTGCTGGTAAAGGCATCAGACCTGAAGAGAAGGCAGAAAAGAAAAAAGGGAAATCACTTGACCTGGGGAAGAAATAAATCCTTGTGTATTAAAAACAATCCCAGCCACTTCTAAGTGACAGTACCAGAAGTCCACCTAAAATGTGGCAGTTGCGTATCATAATCATATTGATGACAAAATTTCACTTAATTGAAATATATTTATCTACCTAAGTGATTAGATAGATTAGGTGGCTAACTGGGTGAAGATGAAAATAAATAACTAATACTCTTAACACTCTGGAATAAGAATGATGATGGCCTGAGTGCCTTGGAGAAAAGGCTGATTTGTTTCAGTAGATATGGCAGATAATGAAACTGAATTTTTCTTTGATGGTTGAGGTTTAACAGTCTCTATGACTTCTAAAATTTCTTATTCTGAAAAATAATTGCAGACTTCAGTTGCAAAAGTAGTAAAAAGAATCCACCTTTCACCCAAATTCCCACATGTCCACATATCAGCACACTTGCTTCATCATTCTGTGTGTGCACACATTTGGTTCACGGCTTAATATGCTTGGATAATGACATTTTTAGCCACACATTAAAAGCCCTCACAATGAAAGTATATTTGATCACTAAAATAGTATTTGATTATTGTTGGCTGGATAAAGGGACTTGGTCTTCACTGGGAATATGAAGAGAAAAACACAAAAATTTAATTTAATGTTAGAGCTACTGAAGACCAAATAAGAAGCCTTCTCTTCAGGCTCACATGAACGACTGTCAGGAAGTCCTCATTAAGGAGACAGTGGAGAATGGACTTCTGCAGATTCCTTATTCCTGGCCGATGCTGCACTGTAGAGCTGCAGGGGCAGTAGGTGGCCGCTGGCTGGGGGTAAGGAGCACTAGGCTCGGCAGCTAGCTAGCTGGTAAATGACATCTCTGGTTCCTTGTTTACTAAGGAGAGTTGCCCTAGCTCTCATTTATCACAAACTTATTGCAGAGATAAATTGAGATTAAAAGACATAAAAAGTTACCACATAGGTATAATATTTTTCATTGTTTTTAAGATGCAAATATCAGTAATGCTGTTATTATTAGCCACATCTCTAGTCCCCTGGTGGTTACCTGGTAATGTAGTAGCTGGGTTCATTGGTGGCACAGAAGTGAGGGACTGGTTTACTTGTGGTGGCAATAACGGTACTGTTGGTACACCTAAAAAGAAAGCACGATCTTTTCATTTCTAACAAATTTAGTCGACAAGAAATGAACAGAACACTTAGGACAATCTGCAGTCCCTCCTTGCCCCATGGTCAGGTATTCATTTGGTCCTGATTTCCAGCTGCAACTGACTGTCCATCACCCTTTACGGCAGATTCACTAACTCTGCCCACGGCTCTCAACAAAGGCTGTTACCAGAGCCTGTGACAAGAGGGCAGGAGGCCATGCAGTCCCACCCCAGCCCAGCTCACTGGACAAGAGGTTTACACCTGACCCAAGCAGGGCTGGATTAGAAAACTGTCTTAGAAATTTGTATATGGGACACAAGGATTCTAGTCAATCTCAACTGGGCTCCTAAACTAAGATGCCACGTAAGCCGGGGGTTGCAGGGGGACCATGTGCCCTGTGAAACAGTGAATGCTAGTCTGTGAAAGAAGAGAATAACATAGGTGGCCTGAAAGAGACAAAAGAGCACATGAACCTCCTGGATGGAGAGAATGACTTGGCTTCCTGAATGTCCATTTCCTTTTGACCTTAGGTTCTTGACAGTCCTTCGAAGTCTAACACAAATATGTATTAACATTAGCTTGAGGAGGTTATGTTCCTCATGTACAAGTAAGCCTCAGGATACCACCTAATCACGTTTACCACCTACCCCAGTGGGAGGTTTTGCTGATGTCGAAACAATAAATGAAAGCACACCTTTCACTTATTTAGCACTCATTTTCATTTATCTAGCATACAGATTCCAGATTTTGTCTTACAGATCTGCTTACATATGGTAGCGGGAATAAATTGTGCCTAAAAGTATGAACCAACCATGCAGGCAGTCTATTATTTATTCATTTATCTACTTTTCTGCGGAATTCAGAGGCAAGCAAAAATAAGAAAAGTCTAACTGAAGCACTGGCAAATGCTCTACTGGATCCCAGACTGCATAATTTCACTGAAATAAAAGAAGCTGTTCTCTACTCTGTACCAAAATGTTAGTGAGTGTGTGCTTTGTTAATGGTCACACACAATAGCAATGCTATAATTTTTTTATATTTGTTTTGAAATCTCGGTTTTAAGAAAACAAAAGCAGCTTGGATTGGTTAAGCCAATTTCTTCTATTTCCCAATAAAGTCTTTCACATAAGTTTCTTTTCATTCTTAAAGGATAGATACATTCACAAGTCTCAAAAATAACTGACTAAATCTAAGCCAGGAAGACTAAATCTAAGCCAGGAATTCTAAATCTAGGGCCCACAAGTGGGCTTCAGGGGGTCTGTGAAACTCCTAAAATTGTATACAACAATTTTTGGAAGGCAGGTTCTTTGCTTTCATCAGATTCTCAAAGGAGTTGAATGGATAATTGAGTGTGGTCATTCATTCAAGTTTTTTGGGGGGCACCTACTGTATGTTACACATTGTTCTAGGCACTGAGGCACTTTACAACATGAAGAAAACAGAAATCAGAACCTTCAGGAAATTTACGTTCTAATGAGGGGCAGAAAAAGGAAAGGAGAAAGATCAAATAAGTAAAATACATAGCATGTAAAATGGTGATGCACTTGGGCCAGGCACGGTGGCTCATGCCTGCAATCCCAGCACTTTGGGAAGCTGAGGCAGGTGGATCACCTGAGGTCAGGGGTTCAAGACCAGCTTGGAATACATGGTGAAACCCTGTCTCTACTAAAAATACAAAATTAACTGGGCATGGTGGTGAGCACCTATAATCCCAGCTACTTAGGAGGCTGAGGCAGGAGAATGACTTGAACCCGGGAGGTGGAGGTTGCAGTGAGCCAAGATCAAGCCACTGCACTCCAGGCTGAGTGACAGAGCAAGACTCTGTCTCAGAAAAAAAAAAATGGAAAAAGGTGATACACTGCAGAAAAATCAAGCAGGTCACAATGATCGATGCCACTTCAAAATCTTTTCTAAAAATTTTATAATCCAAAAATCTTCAAATCCACAAAAAAGTTTAAAAGTACATATACTTTTATTTCTCTACAGTTACTTTTATGTCTCTACAGTTACATTATATGGGCTACTACATTACACTATGTTACAATGTATAGGCTACTTTGCAAGCAATATAATGAAAAGTGAAGACTGAAAAATGCCCATCAAAAAGTTGTTTCTCACGTGTTGTGATGCTAGAACATTTTAGTCTTTTTAAATTTATTTACTCAAAAGTGATGATGTCAATTTCTTTCAGTCTCTTTTGGGCAATCAGTGCTTTATTTACATTTGTCTATAACAGTCAAGAAGCCATTTCTCTGCAGTGCCGTAAGCCAGGGATCTCCGTGCATGTGTTTATCAGACAATACAAGTGTAACTACAAAGTAATGAGGAAAGATTTAAAATGTCAAAGAGAAACTGGGGCTTGAAAAGACATGTCAACTATCGCCTAAAATCAGAAGCGCATCTGGGGCCGGGCACGATGGCTCATGCCTGTAATCCCAGCACTTTGGGAGGCTGAGGCGGGTGAATCACCTGAGGTCAAGGAGTTTGAGACCAGCCTGGCCAACATGGTAAAACCCCGTCTCTACTAAAAATACAAAAAATTAGCCGGGCATGGTGGCGTGCACCTGTAGTCCCAGCTACTTGGGAGGCTGGGGCAGGAAAATCGCTTGAACCCGGGAGGCGGAGGTTGCAGTGAGCTGAGATCACGCCATTGCACTCCAGCCTGGGCAACAAGAGCGAAACTCTGCCTCAAAAAAAGGGCTGGGCACAGCGGCTCATGCCTGTAATCCCAACACTTTCGGAGGCAGAGGCGGGCGGGTCACTTGAGGTCAGGAGTTTGAGACCAGCCTGGCCAACATGGCAAAACCCCATCTCTGCTAAAAATACAAAAATTAGTTGGGCGCGGTGGCACGTGCCTGTAATCAATCACAGCTACTTGGGTAGGCTGAGGCAGGAGAACTGCTTGAACCCAGGAGCCAGAGGTTGCAGTGGGCAGAGATAGTGTCACTGTACTCTAGTCTTGCTGGGCAACAGAGTGAGACTCTGTTTAAAAAATAAAGAAAGAAAGAAGAGCATCTGGAACACGCTTACTCTAAAACAAATACGAACAATTCAGACTCAGAATGGGCTGCCGCCTTGGGAAGTACACTACCCTACCCTTACTAAGTCTATTCAGGAATAAACTAGAGAATTATGTGATGAGATGTAGGCAAAAAATC
Source organism: Pongo abelii (assembly GCF_028885655.2). NCBI lineage: Eukaryota > Metazoa > Chordata > Mammalia > Primates > Hominidae > Pongo > Pongo abelii. Next base: position 73,530,020 of record NC_071996.2, on the reverse strand, counting down.
GTAGTATCATAAAAAGGACTCATACCGCTTGAATGAAATAAACTTTAAGTTCCCTTCCAACTCTATGACTAGAGACTGATGACATTAATATTTAATTTCATCTAGGAAGCATTCTAAAACTGGATTGTGGTGATGACTGCACAATTCTATGAATTTACTAAAAATCATTTAGTTGTTTACTTATTGTGAGTTAATTTATGGTATGCAAATTATTTATCGATAAAGCTGGAAAAAAAAACCAGCAAAGAAGGCAAAGGGAAGTATATCCCAATATTGATAATTGATAAAGTTGGGTGATGGGGTTCATTATACAATTCCAGCTGTTTTGTGTATGTTTGAAATTTTAAATTTCATCTAGAGAAATAAAACCAGGACTAAAGAGCTGGGATGAGAACGTAGGAGACCAATTCTAGACACCAAACTGTCAACCTTACTACTGCATCTTGGTAGGCTGTTTTAAGTCCATTACAGAACAAAGTGGGATATAAACAAATTGTGAATATAAATATTTAAGACAGCCCAGAAATAAAAGGTATTAATGAGGCTAGGAGCCATGGCTCGCACCTGTAATCCCAACAATTTGGGAGGCCAAGGCAGGATGATCACTTGAGGCCAGGAGTTAGGGACCAGCCTGGGCAACAGAGAGACCCCATCCCTACAAAAACATAAAAACTAAAACTTCAGAAAAACTGATAATGGGTACAGGGTTTCTTTTGGTGTGATAAAATATTCTGAAATTGATTGAGGTTATTGGTTGTACAACTCTACAAATACACTAAAAAAACACTGGATTGTATACTTTAAGCAGGTGAATTATATGGTAATATGCATTTTATCTTGAGAAAGCTTTAAAAAAAAAATAAACAAAACTCAAAACAAACAAAAAGGACTATATCAGGTAGAACAAGGGATGAAGAAAAGGAAGGAGGCTGGGTGCAGTGGCTCACGCCTGTAATCCCAGCACTTTGGAAGGCCGAGGAGGGCAGATCACTTGAGGTCAGGAGTTCAAGACCAGCCCGGTCAACATGACGAAACCCTGTCTCTACTAAAAATACAAAAATTGGCCGTCGTATGGTGGCACGTGCCTGTAATCCCTGCCACTCAGGAGGCTGAGGCATGAGAATCACTTGAACCCAGGAGGCAGAGGTTGCAGTGAGCCAAGACCATGCCATTGTACTCCAGCCTGGGCAAAAAGAGTGAAACTCTGTTTCAAAAAAAAAAAGAAAAGGAAGGAGACAGACACATGTCCCCTAAGCAAGACTGAGCTCCTCAGAAAGGAGTTCCTACTCACTTTTGCATCCCCAGTGCCTACTACTTTAGAAACACGCAAACGTGTTGAGTAACCAGAGCAGTTAAACAGAATTTCAACTCAGAGTCCTGGCTTTACAAGCTGTAGAATCTAAGGAAAGCTCAGGGTCTAAAATATGCAGGGAAGAAGTTTAAACCCCGTGTGTATCCACATGGTGATTTAGAACAAGCTTTCATAGCCAGGACCTGTCAACACAGAGTACATATGCAGTTTTCAAGGTACACTGGCATTAATTTTTTAAATTCTTTTTTTTTTGAGACAGAGTCTCACCCTGTGGACCAGGCTGGAATGCAGTGGCACAATCACAGCTCACTGCCACCACAACCTCTGAGGCTCAAGCAATCCTCCCATCTCAGGCTCTCGAGGAGCTGGGACTACAGGTGCACACCACCACACCTGGCTAATTAAAAAAATTTTTTTTTTTTAGAGACGTGGTTCCACTATATTGCCCATGCTGGTCTAGAACTCCTGAGCTCAAGCAATCCTGCCTTGGCCTCCCAAAGTGCTGGGATTACAGGTGTGAGCCACTGTGTCTGGTCAATTTTTAAAATTATATGCAATAATATTACCTAAAATAGACTGAAAACAGAATATATTTTTCTGCACACCTGTACTGAGAACACTACTGACAGCTGGTGGAGTTGAGCTAACAGAAAGTCCAGCCAGACTCTGTTCAATTCCTGTAGTTCCTGGTGGTGACAAAGACGGGGGATTAACTGAGGACAGCTGGACCTTCCAAAAAAAGAAAAAAAAACACAAAGATTACTTAAGTTTATTTAAAAGAAAATATAAATATTGGCTGTTACCTGCCCTGCAGATACATATTTGGTTCACACATGAGCTGTCACAAGCTTCATCTGGCACGTCTGCCTCCAGACACTCCCTCCTAATTTTGGTACATGTCACAGACCATGCACTGTAAGCATCTCTCTGTCCTGTCACTTCTAGTCTTGAGACACATGGCTTCTTCCCCGAGTTGCACATGCTGTTCTTCATACTTCCACACTAGAAGAGATTCTACTCTCTCATCTTTCCTCACCACCTGGAAATCATTTTATTCAACCTTTAAACCACCACTGCTTTCCTGAATTCCCAGCTGGTTTATTTGTTTTAACTTTCATTGCTCAGGAAAGAAATCAGCTGGAAGTCTTAATACATGACAGACTCCTCAAGATTCCCAACCTCATGAGTGCATTTAATATTTTCTCATCAGTGAATAAATGTGGCAGCCAGATCTCCACTTTTCAGGGGAAGAAAAAAAGGAGTCTATACGGACTCTACAGATGGGTGGTTTCATTTCTGAATAACCCACCTTCTGCAGCTCCAGTGCCCTTCAGTACATTCCAAGACAACCTGTATTCTGGCCCTTTGCCTAGCTGCTAGTCACTCTCATCTTCTCAGACTACCCAAAGAGGTTCAACTGGGAAAGCCCTGATTAGGGCCAGTGGATATGGCGGTTGGGGTCTGAACATGTAACTATATTGGCTCTGGCCATGAGACAATGTTGGAGGTGAAACTTCCCAGCAGCTCTTCTTTCCTTCCTCTAGAATTGAAGATGGCCAAACTGTGTAGACAAAACCACAGTGGCAGCAGCCTTGTCTTTACAACAGCAGTATCTTCTTTTTGGGTATTTGGTTTTTATTTAGTTGTGCAGACCAAGAGTTAACTGCCCTGAGATACCTCCTTAAGAAACATTCAAAAACCCTATAAGCCTGCTCAAATATCTCATTCCTTAAGAAGTCTTACTTTGATCCTGTAATAGCCCTTTCACTCCCCTCATGACCCCCACACACATAGCTCTCCTTGTTTTCTCAATCGTTTCTTGAAACAATAAGCAACAGCCAGCAGCACCTTTTCACCTATTCACTCTGCTGACCTGCAATTTGTGTTTGTCCCCTGGCAAGTCTCTGAAGTTGTCTCGCCCAGGACATGGTTTTTTTCACTCCTTTCACCTGACTTCTCTGCAGTACCTGACATGGCTGACTGTGTTCGATTTCTTGAAGCTTGGTTTTCCCTCTGGCCTCCTGCTGAGCTTCCTCTGCTAGATCTCTGCCCATCCAGATTTTCAAGATGGCGACCCACCCAGACCCAATCCCTAGCAGTACAGGTTTCCCAACAGCCACTGGGTTACATTACCCTCTCTTTGCTGATGATTCCCAAATCTGCATCTCTAGCCCTGTCCTTTTTCCTAAAATCCAGACTCATATATCTAACCTCTATCTAGGTATTTTACAGGAACTTCAAATTTAACACAATCAATACTTAACTCATCATCTACCCTATTTTCATAGTGCTACTGCCATATACACTAAACACGTGACTTGTTTTGGTAAAAACTTTATGATATACTCAGGTAGGAATGTGATCTTACCTCTGTAAACCCATCTTTAAGAGGTGTAATAGGTGTACCAGCCATTTGTCCTGGAAGAGAAATTTTCTTTCCTTCCTCAAATGGGCGTGTAGGTATTCGATGCAAATAACCATATCCAATGCCACATCCTAGGCTACAAAAACATTTTTTTCTTAACATTGTTATCAATCACAGCTTGTATTTCTTTGAGGTGTTGTTTTTTTTTGGGGGGGGGGGGTTGCCCAAGAGCATAGATTCAAGTTGCCCTGAACATGCACTCCCTTCTTTGAGATTTTAAAAGATAAAACCAAACAAATTTCTATTCTTTTAGATAATGTCATCTAAGCAGAGGTCTCCCAGACCACCCCACAGAAAATAGCACCCTTCCCTCCACTGTGGATACCACCCTTACTCCTTTATTTTTCAAGCATTCATCACCATCCAACACACTGCATATTTATTTACTATCTATCTCCCCCAACAAAATGTTAAGGTCCTGAAGGGCAGAGACCTTGTCTGTTTACTGCCTTCATAGCTGCTGGCACATGGCAGACATTTGATGATTATTTACTAAATGAATGACATCTATACAGCCTTTCCGCTGAAGAGCTCTAAGCACTTCTGTATGATGACATCATTTACACATTCCATAGTTCTCTTTTAGAACCTGACACAAATCAGCCATGTATGTTCAACCCAGATCTCTTCTATTTCATCCTCCCACTGCCACCAGAGGAATTTTTCTAGTAAGATGTGATCACATTGCTTCTTTCTAGTCTGATGTCTTCTCAACATTCCTTTCTCTTTCCTCCCTTTGGGGAATTACTTCTCTGCTGTTGTGTGCAGTGCTGGTAGGACTGTCAATCAGAGTGTCTGCCCTGCCCAAACCAAGGGCATGGCTCATGGTCAAAGCCAGGCCAATTTCTCTTGCCCATGGCTGCAAACCTTGGGAGTCAGAGAAAAAACAAAAATGAGTTTAGTAGAACGAATGCTGATGACATTGCCAAATACTTCTTCCTATCTAAATCCCTAGAGGTTTTCTGAGTCCTGTCCTTTCTACATCTAGTTCTTCAGCTGTTTCCTTGATTATATGAGCTAATCCATATCATTTAGTATGTTATCTGCTTATGATGGTGACAGCTGGTTTTTACCATCTGAACCCAAAACCCCCTACTGATACAATTATCACAGCCTCAACTGCTCAAAATACATCAGAAGTCCTGACCGTGGTATTTAAGGCTCTCCACAATCAGGTGCCAACTTATGTTTCCAACATGATGTCTTTTATTTCCCAAACAACTTGACAATTTCAGAGTAGGCCATGCATGAATACCTCTGTGCCTTTCTCCTGCCACATCATCTATTATCTCCACTGCCACCAAAAGCTGGGTGAGCAGGCAGTGGCCAACTTCAGCTCTTTTTAATTTTATTTATTTACTTATTAGACAATTTATTATTCTGTTGCCCAGGCTGTAGTGCAGTGGCATGATCTTGGCTCACTGCGACCTCTGGCTCCTGGGCTCAAGCAATCCTCCTGCCTCAGCCTCCTGAGTAGCTGGAACTACAGGCACATGCCACCACGTCTGGCTAATTTTTGTATTTTTTGTAGAGACAAGGGTTTATCAGGTTGCCCAGGCTGGTACTGAACTCCTGAGTTCAAGTGATCCACCCGCCTCAGCCTCCCAAAGCGGTAGTATTACAGGCGTGAGCCACCGTGCCAGGCCTAGCTCCTCCTTAACCAGTCTGATATGCACAATGATGCTTCATCTCACAATTATTTGTTCCTTCTTCCCTTACAATCAAAACTGCAATTCAGCCAGGCATGGAAGATCACACCTATAATCTCAGGACTTTGGGAGGCCAAGGTTGGAAGATTGCTTGAAGTGAAGAGTTCAAGACTAGCCTGGGAAACAAAGCAAGGCCCCATCTCTAAAAAAGAGTTTCTAAATTAGCTGAGTACAGTGTGTACACCTGTAGTCCCAGGTACTCAGAAAGCTGAGGCGGGAGGACAGCTTGAGCCCAGGAGTTAAAAGGCTGCAGTGAACTATGATTGTGCTCCAGCCCAGAGAGCAAGACCCTGTCTCCAAACAAACAAACAAAACCCCGCAATTCTCACTGGACTGGATCTCACATAGATTTAGAGAAATAAAGATTAAATAATTTATATTGATCAATTATGGCCTTTCAGAGGTAGCTACATTTGAAAATAAGGTGCTTATTGATCAAAGTAATTAAGTGGTAATAGACAATGCACTTGAGGCAACAGCAAGACCCTAGGCAAACTTAAAGACAGCCTAAGAATGAAATTAAGAGAAATAAGATTTAATAAATGAAATGTGGTCAGCCTCTGAGGAAGGAATAAAAACAGAAGCACAAAAAGACCAAATGCATGGTCAGAGGCAGACTGAGGAAAATGTTCTGTATAGGCCTACCTAATGCCATGGCCAATTGACAGTATTAAACACATCAAAAGAAAAAATGTCTTCCAAAGAATGTAGCCAAATTTAGTTAACATAATTAAAAATGAAAGAATATGTGATGTTCTTTGCTGTTGGTCTTCACTGTCCACAGAATCTCTTCCTCCAGTTCGATTCCATGCTCAGCAGGCACTCTTGTGGTACTAATCTGACCTGAGTATTCTTCTAACTAGAGAGGGGGTATTTTTCTTTTGCAAACTGAAAATTTGTCATTCAAATAAATACAGCAGCTTCTCTGCAAATGTAGTTTATATGAGGAAGTGCCTCTTGTAATGAATAATTTTTGAATGCCTCGAGTAGATCCTATTTCTGGGCATTTACAAACCTGGGCAATAGACAATGATAATTTGATCAAGTATTGCCCCAGATAGGCCAGACTCTTGGATGACACATCTATCTTACTTTTCTCAAACTGCAACAAGTTAGAATACTTGTGGCGAAACATTCAGCTGGAGAATCTCAGGTCGTGTGGGTAAAGATACCGTCAGCAAAGGGAGGCTTTTCCTGCCTGCAGCAACTAAGTTATCCTTTTCCCAGCATGGGATTAGAACTTTTGAAAACATGTGGAAAGTTTCCAAATTCTAGGCTTTTCTATAATTATGGCTTATGCGCAATAATTTCTCAAATTAAAAAGAAATGCTGTTAGCTTTTAGGTTAGTAAAGAAAAGGACTATAGTATATACACTATGTTCCCTAGATATGTACTTTAAAAAAATTTGTTTCAATATTCTAGACTAGCTCTTCCCTTTTTTTAAGGAGTCTTATAATAAACCAGTAACTTCTTTCAAAATAAAAACAATCAATGTTTGCAACATATCTGACTCGTATGTTTAAGCAGTCATAACTTAGTCTAAAAAATGACCTTACCTGCCTTCTCCACCCCACGCAGAATTTGGTGTAATAATCACTTCTCGACAGTTATCAGTGTCTGTGTTGTACACATACAGTTTCAATGGTTTTGCTTCATGTGTTTCAATAAGGCTGAATAGATCTTCAGACTGCAAAAGTGTCACAGAAGAAAAACGTTTCATGTTACCATACTTTGGAACAGTGTGTCTCAAATCTGGCTACTATCAGAATCACCTGAGAAATCTAAGAAAAAAATATAGATTCTGGGCCCTGCCCCAGACATAAAAATCACAAGCAGGTTTAATTCAATATATTAATTCAAGCAAAGCCTACTTACTACATACAAGGTTTTATGGCCAGTTCCTTAAGATCTAGTTGGCACTCTTAGTACAATTCTTTTACACCCAAGTTCTATATATTCAGCTTTTACTTCCCATTATTAAGACCTGGTTGTCTGGGCACCTCATTTCTCACTCTTTTTTTTTCTTCTTGTTTTGAGACAGGGTCTCTCTAACTGTTGCCTGGTCTAGAGTGCAGTGGCATGATTTTGGCTCACTGCAGCCTTGACCTCTCAGGCTCAAGTGATCCTTCCACCTCAGCCTCCCAGGTAGCTGGGACTATAGGCATGCACCACCATGCCTGGCTAATTTTTGTATTTGTTGTAGAGACAAGGTCTCACTATGCTGCCCAGACTGGTCTCGAACTCCTGAGCTCAAGTAATTCTCCCATCTCATCCTCCCAAAGTGCTGAGATTATAGACATGAGCCACTGTGCCCAGCCTTTTCTCTCATTTTTGATTTAGCAGTGTATACTTCCGCTAGCTAACAGACAAGGAAAAGGATGTAATACAGCTGAGCTAATGTTGTCACTGAACAAAAAGGGGAAGAGAAAATGAAATCAATGAACAATTGAAAATGAGAATTTGATTTAGACTTGAGGTATGCAAAGATTTCTGTATATTACACACAAAATCTGTGCAATTGCCGCACAGTATGTGTTTTTCCTCACAGCTATACCTAATAAGACACCTACCAGATGTTCCATTTAACACCCTGAGGCATAAGTTATTCTTGATCAGCAAAGACTGAAATTTTAACTCTAAATGCAAAGCATGCAAATATCTTTCTCAACTCAAACATCAATGAGAAAATTTTATATAGTTCTCACTATGAATAAACACATGAATTACCTCATTCATGACTGTATCTGCTCCAATTATATAATCACTGTGTGGTCTAAGACCTGCCAGTGCTGCAGGAGAATTTGATTCCACTTCCTAGAATGACATAAACACACACCCTAAAATTAATATATATAAAATAAATTTCCAAGGTTTATAGTCACAATTTTTAATTATGTTGATTTTTAAAATCTGTATACTTCTGTCTTGCTAGAGATGTGTCAGATGTCAGAAACTACAGAATATATTTTAAACTTCTGAGCATAAAAATTACATAATATTTAACAAATATTTAAAATATTTTTGTAGCTATCTACTCTAATACATCTTATAATGAATAAATCATTAGAAAAAGTTCTTAAACTTGTACATTTGCTTCTCTTCCTCAACTTAAAAAAAATTGATCCATATTTAAAAAGCAATGAATGCTAATTTTTGGCAAAAATTGCCTATTAATAATATCCTTACAATCTTATTAAGCCAGAAACAACCATTGTTAAAACATCTTTCCACACTGCTTCACGAACCTCCAGTAACAGTTCACAGTTGATACGTACCAACACATGCCAAACATTTTCATTTGCCCCATCAAAGCTGCAGAAACGAATGCTCACTCCCAATAAGCCCTGGCCGCCCCACAGGTTACTCGGTGTGACTGAGGTCTCTCGCAGCTCCAATGTTTTGCTGCTATAGATAAGCATTTTTACAGGCTTTTCAACGTTTGCTTTCAGCAGATCCTTAAGAGTGTCATTGTCTTTATTCTGTGAACACATAGAAATCACATTCCTTAGTAAATAAAAATTTAATGTTAGCTTAAGCATCCTATGGCCCTACAAGAGTAATATTAATAATCAACATAAATAAAACATTCAACAAAGGTTTCACCAACATTTAAATTTTCTTCTATGTAAAAGAATGTCAAGAAATTAAGAACAACTCTTATGTTAGCAACAACTTGAAACTGACTTTTTTCTAATAGCTCACTATGGATTATGGAATTTGCAACCCAACATTATTTAGAATGATCTAGGGCTTCAATGTGTAAAAACAAAATATTCCATAAGAAGTCACATTACTAACGAAGTTGGGATGACTTTGATTATAAAAATCTAAAACATTTACTGGGGTTAACGTTTAATTTTGGACTCTATTTCTAAATACATGCTTTATTAAGAGCTGGATAGAAAAGAAAGTAGAAATAGCATATTAAATATTTCATTTCATAAACAAATAAAGGCCAGATGTTGGCCTTTATTTATATGTCAGAGATGTTGTAAGTAATGAACAAAAACTTAAGACTGTTACGAAAAATTCAACCAACCAAGTGGCTACTGTCCTAAGAATTTGCTGAGATTATATAATTTCCTTATTTTAGAACTTTATTATGGGTAAACTCTACACAAGGTATAAAAAGTGGTTTTAATTGGTACTTTGGAGCACATCTCTCTGTCTGGTTCTAATAACATTATTCGTATATTGTGAAACTTAGCACCAAGAAAACTGACAAGTTTGAGAGAATGAGATGAGAGAATGAATCTTTCTAGTAATCCATTTGTCCACAACCAACAGAAGTCTGACATCTTTAAAAAGCAATCTTTTACATCTCAATTATTTCTTTCTGCTTATAAAAATTAAATATTTAATATATAAAAGACTCCACTGATTCTGGAGACTTCCCTAAGATAATCAGTGGAACATAAGGTATAATATTCTAGATATTTCAATGTTTATTAATACATGATTATTTCTATAAATTGGCATACTACACATAATGATTGTAACTAATAAATACCCATCTCAGGTCATCTGAAAAATTCCATTTTTGAGAGATTACAAATACTATAGACAAAACTACAAAAAGTTGAACTTACTAATCTTGAACCATTAATAGAAACAATAAAATCAAAGAAAGGCTCCAAACCAGCTCTGTGTCCTGGGGAATTTTCTTGTACCTGCGGAAACAAAAACGACAAAAATAAAAAATGTAAAGCTTAGGTGAAAATTGTAAGCCGAATCTTTCTTTTCAGTAAAAATAGACCAATTTCATTGATAATGAAATACAGTACATGCTAGTTCTCTCATTTCTCTTCATCTCTCCCAGATAATGCCAGTCCAGTTCCCTGAACTCTCCCCTTTCTTTAAGTTAATCTTCTATTTATATTTTTATTTCTTTGAGACAGACTCCACCTCTGTTGCCCAGGCTGGAATGCAGTGGCACAATCTCGGTTCACTGCAACCTCTGCCTCCCCGATTCAAGCAATTCTTGTGCCTCAGCCTCCCGAGTACCTGGGAGGACTATAGGTGCGTACCACCATGTCCGACTAATTTTTGTATTTTTTGTAGAGACAGGGTTTCGCCTTGTTGCCCAGGCTGGTCCTGAACTCCTGGGCTCAAGGGATCTACCCACCTCAACCTCCCAAAGTGCTGGGATTACAGGTGTGAGCCACTGCACCGGGCCTAGTTCATCTCCTATATGAGGTTTTCCCCCTGTGGTTCTATTTCCGCACCACTTTCTCCTTTTTTGGGAGAAAGGGGCTAATCCTTTCAGCAATTAGCAGGGGACACAGCAGACAGTTAGTCACTACAATTAAGTGACAAATTCAAGCAATTATTCCTTGACTACTGCTAGCAAGGCACCACTCAGTTACAAAGCGAATACAGGCACATAGTCACCTATGTCAAGACATTTACAATCTGTTGAGGAATAGGTGAGAAGAGGAAGGGGCAATGGATACACAGCCCTCTAATCACTATAATGTAAGACCAAACAGGCTAAAGGCTATTTGGTATAAGGTTCTAAGGGAAAGATTAATTCTGACTGAAGAAGCTTCAGACATAAAAAGTGATAAGGAATTGTGGTTTAAAAAGAGGGCAGATCGTCAAGGGGGTAGCAAGGACATCTGAAAATGGACAAAACCGTACGAGTAAACACCCGAAGCAGGAGTCTGAAAAATGAGGATCATAGCATGTGTAGCTAGACGACAGAGTAGTGTGAACAGAAAGAGAGAATTACAGACTTTGAAAACTAGGATTAACCCAGAAATCCTCTAATCCAGGGATCTTAAATTGAGGTCTGTGGATGGCTTCAGAGAATATTACAGCTCCTGAAATTACACACAATCTTTTATATGAATAAGCAGTTTTCAGGGTGTAAATATTGGTGGCTTTCATCAGATTCTCAAAGGGTTTCTCCATAACTCCAAGAAGGTTTAAAAACCATGGATTTTGTGCAATTCTTTCATTTGATAGGTAAAAAAAAATACCGTGTCTTGCTTATGATTCCATACCTGCTTAATGGTGGAAGTTAAACTCAAAAATCCACCTTTTTTATTTTTTGAGACAACAGTCTTGCTCTGTTGCCTAGGCTGGAGTGCAGTGACAGAATCTCGGCTTACTGCAACCTCCACCTCCTGGGTTCAAGCGATTCTTGTGCCTCAGCCTCCCAAGTAGCTGAGATTACAGGTGTGCACCACCACCACACCGCCTAATTTTTTTTTTTTGGTAGAGGCATGGTTTCACCATGTTGGCCAGGCTGGTCTCAAACTCCTGGCCTCAAGTGATCTGCCCGCCTCGGCCTCCCGTTGGGATTACAGGTGTGAGCCACTGCATCCGGCCAAAAATCCATCTTTAAAACTATTAGTCCAACAAAAGGCTGGAAAGAAGGGGTACAGCTACATTTATTGGCCTTTAAATAAAAGAGTGAGATTACTTTTAATATAATTCATAGGTTCATAGAATAAAAAAGATTACTTAGCTTCTCAACAACTCAAATGTTTATCATCCTATATTTGATAATGGACTGTCAAATTTTCAAAATTTACAGTAGTAAAATGTTAGTAGCTAGTATTAGATATATGACAAAAAGCAAAAAACAAATATAATCCACTCTACTTTTTTTCCAAAATATTTTCCTGTCTAAGGAATTTTTATTCTGCTTGATATTATTAAGTGCTGTCAAAACTATTCCATGGCCAGGTGCAGTGGCTCATGCCTGTAATCCCAGCACTTTGGGAGGCCAAGGCAGGAGGACTGGAGTCCAGGAGTTTGAGACCAGCTTGGGCAATATAGGGAGACCCCTGTTTCTACAAAAAAATTAGCCGGGTATGGGGGTATGCTTCTGTAGTCCCAGCTACTTGGAAGGCTGAGCTGGGAGGATCACTTGCACCCAGGAGGTTGAGGCTGCAATGAGTACAGGTCGCACCACTGCACTCCGGCATAGGCGACAGGGTGAGACCCTGTCTCAAAATAAAACAAAACAAAACAAAAAACCTATTCCACAAGAACAAAAGTTTGCACTGATATTTATACGTTGATTTTCTATAATAGTCCAAATAGTTCTATAGTCAGTTTTGCAAATAACAACAGCAAATGACAGATACACATTCAACCATACACAAAGCTACAGCTATTTATATGGTAACAAGTCATTTTAATACTTTCAAAATGGAACCCAGATTGTTCCTAAAATACATCCCTCTAATACCAGTGTCAATCAGAATTGTTCATTACCTCTTAATGTTACCTTTTATTTAAGCCAAATTATAGTATTGTCTCAGAAGAAGTAAAACCTGATATTCTTCTTTTGTTACAGTAAAGAATAGTTGCCCTATACAGACGGTTCAATATCTAACTCCCTAAAACTGCTTGATCATGTTTTTATGTTTTCCTGCAAATTTGGTACCAAATCATTTTGTAAATTAAATAAGTTAAGTATCAAAGGGATCTATTAAAGGTGTTCAGTTTCTTCTTTTTTTTTTTTTTTTTTTTGAGACAAGGTCCCACTCTGTCACTCAGGCTGTAGTGTAGTGGGATGCATTCATAGCTTACTCCTGGCCTCCCAAGTAGCTGGGATTACATGTGTGTACCACCATGCCCAGCTAATTTTTAAATTTTTTCTAGCGTACCACCACGCGCAGCTAATTTTTAAATTTTTTCTAGTGCACCACCATGCTCAGCCAATTTTTTAATTTTTTGTAGAGATGGGGGTCTTGCTATGTTGCCAATGCAGGTCTCGAACTCCTAGTCTCAAGTGATCCTCCCATCTCACCCTCCCAAAGCACTAGGATTACAGGGGCACGTCACCATGCCCAGCTTTTAGTTTCTGTATACTCAGTTTTCTATGGGGGTTATTTCATATTCTGTATGTTATCAAATAAAATGTCTAGGACTCAAAATAGCATATTTCTTCTCAAATGGCAACTCTGAAAGGTAAAGTAGTGGCTGCCTGGAGTCACAAGAAAAGGGAGGTCAAGTCACAGCTATTTGGGACAAAGTCAGATCAACCAGATGTGAAATGCCTATTAGGTGGTTATCAATTAGATGTGAAAGGCCTCAGGTGTGAAAGGGGATGAACAGCACAGATCCTTAGGCGCCTCCTCAGAGTGGAGTTTCTCATCTAATAAAGCCCACATCTAATCATCTAATTCTCTGAATTTGAATGTTTCTAAAAAACTATTAATAGCATTTTATCTAGAACTCAACTAGGTCACTGATCAATTTCAGACTTTGCCACTGAGACTGCCAGAAGTTTACCTTTTAGTTAAAAAGGGCTAAAGACAGCACTTTTATAACGTAATCACTCATTTAGAAAGCTGACCCTGCATACTGATTCTTACTAGGCCACCCTTATAAAGTTTAAAGTATAACCTTTAGAGTATAAAGTTTAAACTATTGGCCTGAAATGGAAATTTTCCAATATCAGAAGTATTTTTCCTATAATTCAAAAATGATTCAATAGCTAAATTTGAATTCTAAAATAAACTTGATCCTTTCCCTAGCTCTATTTTTCTATTTCATTTGTTACTAACATCGATTTCCTCTCTGTTTCTAATGGCCCTTGAAATTAACTTCTTTCCTAAATTTATTTACATCATTAGTATCTGCACAATTACGTAGGTGGGTATCTTAATTACTGCTAGGAAGTCAGCAGAGAGTGCCCCACAAAAATCCTTTCTTTGACCCTCATATACCTAAAGGAAATTTCCTATATTTTGTAGCATGGAAAATATGATCTACAACATAGCAAACCAAACACTGACACAGGTAAGTTTCTCTTGCAATGTTATCCACTGACAAGAATCTCCTGGCATGTAATCTTTCAAGCATCAGATTACCACTTCAATACTTTCTATCCCCTATGAGATCTCCTGATTAATTTATCTTCTGCTTTCTTCAGGTCATCTTAACTAAAAGTCTATATATACTTGGCTCCACAGACCATTTAACATTTATTACTGGGCCAAATAGCAAAGCAATTTACAATGAACAGGTTAAATTTGTAAATTTAATAATTAAGGCCAGGCACGGTGGCTCACACTTGTTATCCCAGCACTTTGGGAGGCAGAGGTGAGAGGATCTCCTGAGCCTAGGAGTTCAAGACCAGCTTGGGCAACAAAGTGAGACTCCATCTCTAAAAAAAATTTTTAAAAAATTAGCCAGGCATAGTGGCACGTGCCTGTAGTCCCAGCAACTCAGGAAGCTAAGGCGGGAGGATTGCTTGAGCCCAGGAGGTGGACACTACAGTGAGTCATGATCACGCCACGGCACTTCAGCCTGGGCGACACAGCAAGACTCCATCTCACAAATAAATAAATAAATAAGATTTTAAAAGATTATATACAGTGAAAAAATAATAGACTTTTAGAGCCAGACTGAGTTGGTTTTAAGCCATGATTTTGTCCACTTATTAGCTGTGTGAGCTTGGTAAAGTTTATTTACCACTCTGGGCCTCAATTTTCTCATTTGCAAGTAAGGGATAACGCCATCTTCTTCACAAGAATGTTGTAAAGATTCGATGAGTTAAGTTTATGAAATGCTTAGCTAAGTCTCAAGCCTATGATAGAAGGCCAAGAAATCTTAAGCTCATCCTCCTAACTCTGCAATCACCATCTGAGGGTAAATCTTTATAGCTAACCAATTCCTGGACACAACATTATTTTTGCAACCATATTAAATACCTTTTACTCTTAAAAAGAAAAAATAAGACTTGTAAAGTGTTAGCAGGAAAGAGAGACAAACCATTTTTTTAAATGTTGCCTGCCACAAATCAATTCCAGATGGATGGTAGATCTAAAAGGTCAAGGGTAAAACAATAAACGCTGTAGAGAAAAACATAAGAGAATATCTTTGAGACCTTCAAGTTTGCAAAGGCTTCCTAATAAACTGGACACAAAATGCACTAACCATAAACTAAAATAAACTGATAAAGTGAACTACACTAAGAACTTCTACTCATCAAAAGGTATAATTAAGAAAGTAAAAAGATATAATACATATCCAACAAAGGATCTGTATCCAGAAGAAATCTTGAACTACTGTAAAGCATTAAGAAAGACAGACAATAAAACCACAAGATACTATTTCTTGTCCACTGGAATGACCATAATTAAAAAGAGAGTAACAAGCATTGGCAAGGATGTGGAGAAAATGGAACACTCATACATTTGCTGGTGGGAATGTAAAATGGTGTAGCTGCTGTGGAAAACGGTTTGGCAGATCCTCAAAATGTTACACACAAAGTTATCACATGATCCAGCAATTTCACTCCAGGTATACAAACAACCAAGGAAAATGAAAATATATCTCCATGCAAAAACCTGTACACAAATTTCATAGCAGCATTATTCATAATATCCCTAACGTAGAAACAGCCCAAATGTCCCCCAACTGATAAATGGATAAACAAAATGTGGTATACCCATAAGAAAGGATGAAGTACCAATGCACGCTATGACATGGATAAATCTTGAAAACATTATGCTAAGTGAAAGAAGCTAGTCACAGAAGACCACATATTGTTTGATTCAATTAATATGAAATATCCACAACAGACAAATCCATAGAGACAGAAAGCAGATTAGTTGTTATGAGGGGTTGTGGGTGGAAGAATGGGGGAATGGCTACTAATACATATGGGTTTCTTTCTGGAGTAATAAACAGATTCTGGAATTAGGCAGTGGTGATGGTTGCAGAACTCTATGAATATACTAAAAACCCACCAAACTGTATACTTTAGAAGTCTGAACTTTCTGGTATGTAACTTTTATCACAATAAATTTGCTTAAAACAGAAAAAAAGACAACCCAATAGAGAAATGGAGAAAAGATTTTAGCAGAAACTAAACAAAACAGGATACTGAAGTGATCAATAAATATGAAAATGTGCTCAATTTCAATGGTCATCAAGGAAATGCAAATTAAAACCACAATGCAACACTACTACACATCTATCAGAATGAACAAAATTAAAAGGATGAAAAATATTAAGTGTTAGTGAGGACGTAGGACATTTAGAAACCTCAATTACTGCTGGTTAGAATGCAAACTAGTAAATGACTTGGCGATATCTATTAATATTGAAAATATGCACACCTTTTGACCGTATATTCCAACCTTAGGGTATATACCCAACAGAAATGGGTATACACATGTTCTCTAAAACAAATATCCTATAATGTTCATAGTAGCACTATTTATAAAAGCCCCAAACTGAAAACTACAAAAATCCCCATCAACACGTTAATAAATATTGGCATATTCTCTCAATGGCACCAAATACATTAATGACATGAAAGGTCTACAATAATACACATGAATAAATCTCACAAGCAATATCTGAGCAAAAGAAGCCAGATACAAATGAGTATCTAGCACATGGTTCCCCTTATACAAAGTACAAGAACAGGCCAAACTAATCTATGCTGTTAGAAATCAGGATATTCATCCTGTAGAGGTGGGGGTTGTGCAGGATGTCACTGGAAAGAGATAAGAGGCTGGTTACATTAAGTGTGTTGCTTGTGAAAATTCACCAAGCTATACACTTGTGTGCACTCTTTTAATATAAAGCCTTAAAAGATGCTCCCTGTATCAAAACAAGTATATTGAGGTTACACTTTTTCCAATGCTTTTTTTCCCAATTCTTCTTAGGGCCACACAATTTACTTTGACAATTAAGAAACATAATAAAGCAGCTGAAAATACTAAAGAGCAATTATGCTTACAAAATAATAATTATAAAAAGATATATTACCAACACATCAACAGGTAGAAGAAATTATGAACACACTAACTGGCAGTTGTAAGGTTCAAACTATACATGAGGTTATCTTACAAAATAAAAACTACAGCAGCGTGAAAGAAATGCTTCTCTCCTAACACTCTCGAAAAAACGGCTGCAATAAACAAGATGATATTTGCTAGACAGTTTTTACCCCTCAACAAGCAAAAATGAGAAGCTTATGATGAAACTGCACAGTAAAGGGGCATCTCTATTACATAAAAAGAAATTTGCATCAATGATTAGAAGCTGGATTTTTTAATCACCAACTTTATAGAAATAATCCCTAAAGTGGTGTCATTCAACTACAGTGGATGATTTCAATAGGTTCTGAAATCAATTTAGTGTGTCACAAAAGACAAGTATCAAAACACAATATCACAACAGAAAATCTGTCAAAAATGCATGATATAATAAAGGCCTATATTCTTCATGAAATGTAATATGTACTGGTTGCAATGGAAAATACATTTTTTGGTTTGAGCTACAATAAAAATAAAGTTAGGAAAAGCTGTCCTACAAGATACTGTTAACACTTTTGCTCCAACAAGTTCCTGGTTAAAAAAAAAAAAAAAAAAAAAAAAAGCAATTCACTTCTTGACTTTTCCCTCCACTTCTGATCCCGGATCATTAAAAGTTTTACCAGATTTAGCCTAAACTTTTCTTTTCTTTTAACACACAGACGTAACTATTGCTTTCCAGTGAAGCATTCATTTCTTCTTCCAGAATTAAGAATGTTCAACTACTACTACTTATGCTAGGTTTGGGTCATTTCACATTACTTCTTTCTCTCTTTAATTCTTCACTTGGGGGAGGGAGGAATGGCAGAGTAAGAGGGAAGAAATGTTTGGGTGGAGTTGGGTGTCAGGGGGCATTCTCCCAATTGCATTCGTCTATTGACTTACATACTTTCAGTTGAGGTATACAGACCTT
Organism: Pongo abelii; assembly: GCF_028885655.2. Lineage (NCBI taxonomy): Eukaryota > Metazoa > Chordata > Mammalia > Primates > Hominidae > Pongo > Pongo abelii. The sequence goes on along the minus strand of NC_071996.2, from coordinate 73,511,868 downwards.
TTACCTTAAAGTAACAAAGAAAGGAAACCACAAGGCAACTTGCAGCACACAGGATATCACCAGACTACATACTGCACTAGGTGATATACAAAGACACACTTATCCATGTTTCTGGCTGATATGTAAATTATCTTCCTTAAGTTTTCTAACAATGAAAATTTTACCATAAAATTGGCTTACTAGAATGTATAACTGTCTCCTTTTTATTACTACACCATATATTCCTTTTCCACACATAAAATGTAGAAAAGCCCCATTGAATGACTATCTACACTATCATCTCGTCTAACACTCTCCCTCTTGTACTGCTTTTAAAAACAGTGGAGATGTTAAACAAGACTAGAAAATAAATTCAATCCAAGCAATACCTAAATGATGACCCACCTCAACTATAAACATAAATCCTCATGCACTATATGTGTGCGTAGGTGATCAAAATGATGGGAAAAGATCTGGGAATGTGATATAATAAAAAGAAATCCTAAATCCTCCGTGGTTATAATAGGCATTTTTTTTAGTGAGGAAGGGTGAGGGAGCTATAGTAGTCCCCGTTATCTGCAGGGGATATGTTCCAAGACCGCCCATGGATGCTTGAAACTGCAGAGTACCAAACCCTACATATACTGTACTATATTTTTTCCCATATGCAAATACTTGTGATAAAGTTTAATTTATAGAGATTAACAACAATAACTAATAATATAAAACAGAACAATCTACCACTTATGAACTGTTTATTTCTGGAATTTTCCATCTGATATTTTTGGACCTCAGTTGACCAAAGGTAACTGAAGCCACAGAAAGTCAAACTGTGGATAAGGAGAGACTACTATATTCTATGTCTGCAAATGGGTAAGTTTCCTTATTTGGGTCTTGACACGAATGTGTGGTAAATAATTCTGCAGTAGACTAGAAGAGTTCAAGCCTCACCTGCTAAAACATTGTCTTCACATGTTCTTCCCAAACAAAGCAAAGTGCATGTTCTCCTGACACTAACCCTGACATAACTTTTAACATTCAAGCAATTTAAAATAAAATTGTAATGGCTACTAAAAGGAAATAAAAACCCATTATTGCACAATAGTTTTCCAGAAAAGATCTGTACATTAGAAAAATAACACTGGAAGAAACTGAAGTCCGCTCTAAAAGAAGCAAAAACTCTGACAACTTCTTAACGCATTTTATATTCTTCAAATAACTTAGGGATTTGTTTCTTAGGGAAAGAAAACTTGCTCTGTGATCTTGGGCAAATCAGATTAACTTCTCTGTGCTTCTTTTCTTTTTTTTGAGATGGAGTTTCCCTCTTGTTCCCAGGTTGGAGTACAGTGGTGCAATCTCAGCTCACAGCAACTTCCGCCTCCTGGGTTTAAGTAATTCTCCTGCCTCAGCCTCCCAAGTAGCTGGGATTACAGGCGCCCACCACCATGCCTGGCTAATTTTTTGTATTTTTTAGCAGAGACAAGATTTCACCATGTTGACCAGGCTGGTCTCAAACTCCTGACCTCAGGTGATCACTGCCTTGGCCTCCCAAAGTGTTGGGATTACAGGCCTGTGCTTCTTTTCTTTAGCTGCAAAAATGAGGAGGCTAACTATGTAATCTGTAAGCCTGAATGACCCACCATGAAAAAACTCTAACTGTTGCTAAGCTATCTATAGATTCTACAATGAAGAAAATCAAATACAGCAAGATCATTTTAATTACATAGACTCTTTCAGCCATTTTAATTAATGTGTGTAGTAACACTGTAGCAATGCAATGAAAAGGATACTGGCACTCCCCGTTTAAAATTAAAAAACAATTTCCTTAAAAATGAGGATCGGAGGAAATTAACAGGCACCATTTAGGTGTGTGCCTAGATGACTAAAATTAATGGGTCAGATCTGACCTCAAACTTACGTTTTAAATAGCAGTAAAGTACAGGTTAGGTACACAGACAAAAAGTAACTGTTGCTTAATCAAATAAAAATACTAAAAATGTTTACAACTACAGTAGTATATTTTAGCTAGTATTGCCACGATACTGGTTCTACACAATAATGCAAATGCTAGTAATAAAGGCATCAGCTAACATTTGAATCCTTATTATATTCCACATTCTAAGTTAAGTGCTTTACATGGAATATCTCATTTAATCCACAGGATAATCAAGGAGGTAGATAGTGTTGTTTTAAGAAAGAGATTTAATAATGCTCAATTGTTTTCATTATTTTCATACACAGTATCTAATGTGTTTTTTAGTGGAAAAGGTGGAAGTGGCTCTGCTATTATCCGCACTTTTCAGATACAAAGACTGAAGCTTTTCAAAGCAGTTCAAAGGGTTGCTCAAGGAAATAGAATGAAGTGATAGACCTGGCACTAGAATCCAGTTCCCAAAGGTGGTCTCTGGTGGTTGACTATGACAGTTTCTCAATGTACTCATGTCCACAAAGATAACAAGATTCTTTCCTTCTGTCTTTATTTTTTTTAGAGACAGGGTCTCACTTTACTGTCTAGGCTGGTCTCAAACTCCTGGCTTCAAGTAATACTCTGCCTCGGCCTCCCAAAGTGTTAGGATTACAGGTGACAGTCACTGTACCAGGTGCTTCCTCCTTTGTTTCCCTCCCTCCCTTCCTTCCCTCTTTCCCTTCCCTCCCTCCTTCCCTCTCTCTTTCTTTTTCTTTCTCAAGCTCTCAATATTTTGCCAAGGCTACTCTTGAACTCCTGGGCTCAAGCAATCTTCCCACCTCAGCCTCCTGAGTAGCTGGGACTACAGGCACATGCCACAAAGCCTGGATTTTACTTTTAATTAATTAATTAGGGCAGGGATGTGGCTCACAGCTATAGTCCCAGCACTTTGGGAGGCTAAAGCAGGAGGATCACTTGAGCCCAGGAGTTTGAGACCAGCCTGGGCAATGTGGCGAGACCTTGTCCCTTCAAAAAATCAGCCAGCTGTGGTGGTACGCACCTGTAGTCCCAACTACTTGGAAGGCTAGGGAGGGAGAATTGCTAGAATCCATGAAGTCGAGGCTGCGGTGAGCTGGGACTGTGACACTGTACTCCAGCCTGGGCAGCAGAGCAAAACCGGGTCTCTAAAATTTTTTTTTTTTTTTTTTTTTGGGGATGGAGTCTCACTGTGTTGTCCAGGCTGGAGTACAGTGGCACCATCTCGGCTCACTGCAACCTCCACCTCCAGGGTTCAAGCGATTCTCCTGCCTCAGCCTCCTGAGTAGCTGGGATTACAGGCATGCACCATCACGCCGGTCTAATTTAGTAGAGAGGGGGTTTCACCATGTTGGCCAGACTGGTCTTGATCTCCTGACCTCGGTGATCCATCTGCCTCAGCCTCCCAAAATGCTGGGATTACAGGCGTGAGCCACCGCACCCAGCCTTAAAATTTTTTTAAAAAAAATTAACGAATTAATTAATTTTAGAGACGCTGCTGTTACCCAGGCTGGAGTGGAGTGGCGTGAGGATAGCTCACTGCAGCCTCAAAGTCCTTGATCAAGTGACAATTTTGCTTTTATTGAGACCGGATCTCATTATGTTGCCCAGGGTGGTCTTAAACTCTTGGGCCCCCACCTCACCTCAGTCTCCTGATTGGAGTAGCTGGGATTACAGGTGCATACTACTATGCCCGGCTCAAGCTTCCTTATTTCTGACAATGTGCTTGAGCTTTCTCTCATTGGTGCTTAAAAAAGAGAACGAAACCCCAGAATAATTATCTTCATGCTACAGTAAATTTATTTGCAATGCCAACAGGGAAATGTACAGTCTCTCAAAGTAACTACTTAGGACCATGCGTGGTGGCTCATAAGTGTAATCCCAACACTTTGGGAAGCCAAGAGGAGAGGATCGCTTGAGCCCAGGAGTTCAAGACCAGCCTGGGCAACACAGAAAGATCTCTCTACAAAAAAATTTAAAAATTGGCTAGACGTGGCAGCATATGCCTGTAAGCTACTCAGGAGGCTGAGATGAAAGGATTAATTGAGCCCAGGAGTTCAAGGCTGCAGTGGGCCATGACCACACCACAGGACTCCAGCCATAGCAACAGAGTGAGACCCTGTTTCAAAAAAAAAAAAAAAAAAAAAAAGTCAGTTTCGAAAGCACATATCAAACTTCATATTTCCTAGTTTACATTAGTATTAGTGAATCAATCAATATATATAATACTTTCAGTAGAATATTAAAGTAAGCAAAATGAACACATTGATGTTAATAGTTATTCTAAGCTCAATTTTTATAAAATTTGTAGAGGAATTATTAAAAAGCCCTGTTAGTATCTGACCCAGAAGGCAGAAGAATCAGTGTTGTACACTCTACTACTTACTGAAACCATAATTAACCACTAACAGCAGATCTCCCCCAGTGAGAAATCCTGAGGATGATAGTGCAGGCATTAAAACACACCTCATCACGTAAGTATGAAAGCATATACAAGCCGGGCGCAATGGCTCACGCCTGTAACCCCAGCACTTTGAGGCTGAGGTGGGTGGATTGCTTGAACTCAGGAGTTCAAGGGCAGCCTGGGCAACATGGCAAAAACCCATCTCTACCGAAAATACAAAAAATTAGCTGGGCATGGTGGTGTGTGCCTGTAGTCCCAGCTACTGGGGAGGCTGAGATGGGGGAGGATCACTTGAGCCTGGGAGTTGTAGGCTGCAGTGAGTGGAGACTGTGCTACTGCATTCCAGCCTAGAGTGAGACCCTGTGTCAAAAAAAGAAAAAAAAAAAAAAAAAAAAAAAAAAGAGGTGGGGGGTTGGGGGTGCTGGGTGCAGTGGCCCCCACCTGAAATCCCTACACTTTGGGAGGCTGAGGTGGGCAGATGACTTGAGGTCTGAAGTTCTACACCAACCTGGCCAATTGGGTGAAACCCTGTCTCTACTAAAAATACAAAAATTAGTTGGGTGTGGTGATGGGCGCCTGTAATCCCAGCTACTTGGGAGGCTGAGGCAGGAGAATCACTTGAACTGGAGTGGCGGAGGTTGCAGTGAGCTGAGATTGCGCTGCTGCACTCCAGCCTGGGTGATAGAGCAAGACTCCACCTCAAAGAAAAAAAAAAGTGTATATAAACAACATGAAACTACTAATTTGTTCAAAGCCTATTAATATTAGAAAAAGTTTATGTTCAATGATATAATTCCTAAAAGTATCCCAAGATTTATATACATTGTATTCCATGGCTTTAATAAACTGAGATATCCTGATTCCTACATTTGAAAGCAATTTAAAACAATGTTTATTAAACAACTTCTGGGCCTTTTATTAGAAAAGATCAATTTTGGGCCGAGCACAGTGGCTCACGCCTATAACTCCAGCACTTTGGGAGGCCGAGGCCTGTGGATCAGCTGAGGTCAGCAGTTCGAAACCAGCTTGACCAATAGGGTGAAAGCCCGTCTCTACTAAAAATACAAAAATTAGCCGTGCACGGTGGCAGGCACCTGTAATCCCAGCCACTCTGGAGGCTAAGGCAGGAGAATTGCTTGGACTTGGGAGGTGGAGGTTGCAGTGAGCCAAGATTGCACAACTGCACTCCAGCCGTGGCAACAGAGCGAGACTCCGTCTCACAAACAAACAAACAAACAAACAACAAAAAAGGAGAGATCAATTCTGGGGGCAGGGTCAGACTCTTCAGGTTTCACAATTATAATTTTATATATAGAAAACAATACCAAATAACCCTACTGTTTTCTTTTTACACATTGTTTCCAGAATGAGTGAGAAGGGAGCCAGAGTGAGATTTCTGTGTTAGGGGATGAGGTAGGGCGTGGTGGCTCACACCTGTAATCCCAGCACTTGTCGGAGGTGGAGGCGGGTGGATCACTTGAGGTCAGGAGTTCGAGAACAGCCTGGCCAACATGGTGAAACCCCACCTCTACTAAAAATACAAAAATTAGCTGGGCGTGATGGCAGGTGCCTGTAATCCCAGCTACTTGGGAGGCCAAGGCAGGAGAACCCGGGAGGTTGCAGTGAGCCGAGCCGCGCCATTGTACTCCAGCCTGGGCAACAAAAGCGAAACTCCATCTCAAAAAAAAAAAAAAAAAAGGGCATGAGTTTCAAAAGTTTGAGAAAGAGTGTTAGAAGAATAAAGAAAACAATGACTATTGAATATCAGAAATTTGTTTTTTCAAAATAAGTACTAAATTGAAATCCCATCGCAACAGGATTGCACGTAGGTTAGTTAGGCACCATTTAAAACGAGCAGTACCTTTGGGAGACCTCATCGCTGACAAAATAGAAAAAATATATAAAAAGAGCAGTTCCATATGATAGTAGATATGGTCTAGGCATTACATTTTCTATAGAAGTAATTCCACTTGCAGTCACTTGCTTCTCTGAGAACACCTAAATGCTGCCCAGTCTGCAGCAAATAGCTCAGAAGATAAAAACCTGTTATTACACTGGTGACACACTTCATGTCAATGACCCTTCCTTCAAAATATCCATCACCTCAAAATCTCTCCCAGAAGAAAGCATGAGAAAGAATGAAAATGCAATTTTCCATGTCTCCACACTGGTGTGAATACTTGCTCCAGAAAGTATGCCCTCAGCTATTCCCCATCTCAGAGTTTGTAAGTGTGCAACAGAATATGAATATTTTAATTTAAAAGCAGGTCCTATAATAGGCATCTGTGAGGTCACTCCAAAAATTTAATTTTGTGAACTATGTCACTAATAATTTTTTAGACAACCTTGTTTATTACCTTTCAGCTTTATTTTCCTGAGCACTCAAATGTACCTGCACATACACAGGGTGTTTGAAACACAATTTTGAGCGAATGTATAGCATTCTATCTGTGGTTAGGCCCTGATTTGTTTAACAATCTCTCAGCTGTTGGATATTTTGGTTTAATTTAATTTTGAAAATGGTCTTGTTGGGTTCACTTGATAATTAATGGAAAATGTAGGCAAAAATTCGACACTAAACATAGTTCATATGTAGGGGGTAACTTACAATAACTTCAAAAACTGAGAAGCCCTAACATTTTTCCTGCCTTACATTAGGATTGGAGGACCAAAATAAAAGTGCCATTCATAGTGAGCACAAATCTGACCCACTATATAAGGGAATCTGAAATGCTATTTTTTAAAAAAAGACTTCTACACAAAATTTTAAATCCTCCACTAGGAGTCCACTTGTTTTTTAAAACTAATTTTGCATATCTACACTTTGGGTGACTATACAAGTATTTAATGATCACTTCAGATATCCTAGAAAATACATTAAAGTTAAAAAAAAGTCACCATCCACTAATAATTTTTTAGACCACCTTGTTTATTACCTTTCAGCTTTATTTTCCTGAGCACTCAAATGTACCTGCACATATACAGGGTGTCTGAAACACAATTTTGAGCGAATGTATAGCATTCTAATTGTGGTTAGGCCCTGATTTTCTTAACAATTTCTCAGCTGTTGGATATTTTGGTTGTAATGTTAACCTCTTAAGATAACTTTTGGCCATATAGTCCTTGAATACGTCATATTATTCAAAATCTTTGTGAAACATGGCTAAGGGGTGATGTTAGGCCCAGGAAAAAAAGGAGACTAAGAGAAATACTTCAACAGTATTTGCCTTTAGATGGTGGGATTACAGGTAATTCAGGTTCTTTGCTGTACTTTTTTACCATATCCAAATGTTCTCTAATGGACACATGTTGATGATCAGAAAACAATGTAGTTATTTACTAAAATAAAGATCAACATTTATACAGACAGCTACCATTAAAATTCAATACAGTAATCTGGGAAAAGGAGGTATGTTATGAGAAAACAAAAAGTAGGATTTAAGGTTGTAAATATGTACTTATAATAACAGAAGACTAGATAACCAAATGTTCAACACCAGGAGGTACTCCTTAACCAATCTATGGTACAACAGACTACCCTGAGCTAACTGAAAGCATGAAGCAGATGGCCACTTGCTACTACAGAAAGACTGCCAAGATAGGTCAACAACTGAGAAGACTGAGGTGTGCAACAGCATGGATCATGATTACAAGGTAACAAAAAGAAACAAAGAGAGAAGGGTGGGAGAAGAAGAGACTCTTTTTTTTTTTAAAACGAAGTCTCACTCTTTTTGCCTAAGCTGGAGTGCAATGGCATGATCTCAGCTCACTGCAACCTCCGCCTCCCAGGTTCAAGTGATTCTCCTGCCTCAGCCTCCCAAGTAGCTGGGATTACAGGTGTGCACCACGATGCCCGGCTAATTTTTTATATTTTTAATAGAGATGGGGTTTCACCATGTTGGTCAGGCTGGTCTCAAACTCCTGACCTCAGGTGATCCGCCCACCTTGGCCTCCCAAAGTGGGGATTACAGGTGTGAGCCACTGCGCGTGGCCAAAGAGACTTTTTTATAAGCATAAAATATATCTGAAAGGCTATGTAAGAAACTGTCCACAGTGGTTACTCTGGAGTGGGGATAAGAAGTTGGGTACACAATATGATCACAATCTGAAAATATGCACTCATACATAGAGAATACATAAAAAGGAACTACACTGCTCATAGCAGAACTTCTGAATCCATTTAAAGGCTGTCCCCTAAAGATTTTTAGATGGACATTGAAAAATAATGAAAAAAATGGAAAGCTCAATCTATCTGAATTATAGGGACTCATGAAATCAAAAGACAGCAGTGGATATAAATGTTATTATAATTGGTATTTCAAAACCCAGTCAATCATATTAAGTTTTTACTACAACAAGATTGGCCAGGGAATTGGTTATTCAAGAAAACTAACTTCTAATTAAATCATTCTAGAACTTGTTGAATATGGGTGATTTTATTCAAAAATTTCCTGCCACAGTTGGTTACTCTAGTTTACAAGCTTGGTAATCTACCAATGAAATATATCGCTGTCCATTTAGGCAGTAACAAATGAAAGGAAGACATTTTTACAAGTTAAGATTTAACATAGCACTTTTCCCTCTAAAAACAAAGAAAACCAATTACAGAATCAGGGGCAGAGGGTCTTAGGAACGCAGACACAAAATTCTCCTAAACTAGATCATTACTATTTTAAAGCTCTCTTTAGTAAAAGTCTAACTAAATAAGAATTATTTCATCATGTGTAACATTAATGCTCCAGATGCAGATTGGTAACTAAGGTTGTCCCTAGTTTTTCTAAAAATCAGATTTATAGATTAATAACATATCTGCACTACTGAATATGTATGAATGCTGTTTCACTTGACTGCACTTACATAAAGAAAATACAAACTCATTTTATGTCGGAATGTAGTCACTAAGTTGGAATCCTTTTGATGTGTATGGCTTTCTTTCAAACACGCGAGTTTTTTTTTTTTGCTTGTTAACACTAATGTGTTTTACTGAGTTTCCTTGAGTGCATGTATTATAAAAATATCACGAATCCCCAAGGATTCATGACCACAATCGGTCACTGTGAGAAAGAGCTGGTAATACTGGGTAACATCCCAGGGTAGAGAACTCAAAATCAGACCAGATAATACAAAGAAAAGCACAGCTTTCACCTCACATTTGGGAACTGACAATTCTTCCATTTCCTCTCTCAGTTTGGCTCTTCGGTGTTTGGTTAGCAGAAGGGGATAGGAAGATAATACGGTTTATTTATAGGCTCCCTTTTCCTTTCGGGGAAAAAAAAATCACCCGTTCCTACCAAGAGTATGGTAGAGGAGGGATTTTTAGTGTAATGGAAAGGCAATAGACACGATAATCCTGAAGATCAGGAAGATGATCTGTCTCAGCCCTATCACCTAGACAGCTGGGCAATTTAAGAATGTTGTCTCACCTAAAACAGGGGACCCAGGGCAGGAAATAAAGGTAGCACCAGGAAGTGCCCTCTCTTACTTTCAGTGAAAACGTTCTCGCCTGTGAGGAGCTAATATTGAGTGACACTCTATTACACCCCTCAATGGCGCTACGCGCTGCGGCCACTCTGTTGACAGTTCTTCATGTTAACACTCACACAGGTGTCACAGCAAACAACCATCAATGCTACTTCTAAAGTCGCCCAGTTCCATGAGGAAAAGACCACATGCTTTGTACCACCCAGGCCCAGGCCGTTCATAGGTAGGAGCTTAGCTGACGCCTTTTGAGATACTATGTTTCTCTGCGTCCTGGAAGTTAAGCTAGGGTTGTTTTCCTTTATATACTCCGATTTTTTAAAAAAATTCCTCTGCACCACCTCTTTACCACTGTGGATCTAAACCTTAATCTAAACCACACCCTCAGCAATCGGAACAGAACGGAAGTTCCCACTCCAGGAAATCTTGAGGAGGTTTGGGAGGGTCAGGAGTGGCACGGGAAAGGAAAAGTCTGGTCAAAATCAAGTCTGTTTAAGTCCGTCGAACCTACTTCCAGGTCATTTCGTTTTCCGTCTCCTGCCCCGCTGGTCTTTCAGGCCACTCGGCCGGCGCCGAGGTGATTTAACACCTGCCGCCGCAGGCCCCGCCTCCGGACTGCGGGTCGGGATCCCTCTCCTAGGAAAGCGCAAAGGCTGCCTTCACAGTCACCACTTTGCAGACGTTGCCTCCGCGCCCTTCCTAACTTTGGAAGCTAAAAATGAGGGGGGGTGGAGGAGAGAGAAGGCCGTGCGGAAAAGAGCAAGGTTGTCCCCCCTTCCCAGGGCCGCCCCCGGCCGAGTCGCGGGCAGCCGCCTCCAGCTCCAGCCCGTCCTCCTACAGCCGCGGACCCCGTGCCCAGGGCGCTCCGCGGAGGCGGGATGCGAGCGGCCTCCGGAACCAGCCTCAGCCAAGGCAGCGCCCGCGACCGCCGCTCCTTCGCGGGATCGGGCCTGGCTGCCCCGTGAAGGAGCCCATGGGGGCCTCCGCCTCCCCGCGGCCGGCCCCGCCTCCAGCCCGCAGCTCCCCGGCCGCCGTCGGAGCCCTTACCCGCAGAACGTGGTAGCCTTCGGTGCCCCCGCCTGGGATCTCGACGCTTTGCGAGGAGCCCATGGCGGCGGGCAATCGGTGTGGCCGAGCCGGGCGCCGCGCTGCTCCCGCCCCCAGCGCACCGCCCGCTCTGCTCCTCCGCGTAGCACTTGGGACGTGGCACTCGCTGCCGCCGGAGAGCCGGGCCGCACAGCCCGCCGGGAGATTGTCTCTGCTGCAGCCCGGGCCGCTGCGACGCCGCAGACAGCGCCACCTGCCGCGAGCCACTGGAAGGGGCCCGAGCGCGCGCGGGCCGGGAGGGCGGAGAGGGAGGGCCGGAGGAGAACTGAGAGGCACCGCGTCGTGCTCGCGAGAGAACAGAAATGCGCTTCCCCCGGCTTTGGCGCCTTGCTACGGCGCCCTGGATTGGACCAGATTTATGCAGACGCGTTCCCGCTCGCCGGAAAGAAGAGATACTTGGTTGCAGGTCCCCCTGGTGGCCAGAGGCGGGGAAAGAGCTGCTGATGAATAGCAGCGAACTCAACACACACCAAGCTCTCTGTTCTCCGGGCTCAAAATCATCCCTACCTCAGCCTCCCGAGTAGCTAAGACTACAGGCACGCACTACCACGCCCAGCTAATTTTTCTGATTTTTTGCAGAGATGACATCTCACTATGCTGCCAGGCTTGTTGTGAACTCCTGGGCTCACATGATTCTCCCACCTCATTCTCCCAAAGTGCTGGGATTATAGGTGTGAGCCACCACACCCAGCCGATCATGTGTTTTCATCTTTAGATCCCCAGTTCCTGGTTGAGTATTGGGAACATGGTAGTACTGTTTATTGATTTGAATGGAATGTGTGTAATGAATAGCTTCAAAGCCTTTTTTTCAAAATCAGTTAATAAGTTACCTCTGTGGCTACTATTTGTGTCTCATCAAAATCTGTGGGGGTTTTTTCTTTTTTTTCCTAATTCCCAGGGTGATGGTAAAAACCCATGTTATTTCTTTAGCAGCAGTTGGTGGGGGGTGTGAGAGTGAGGTACAGGGCCCACCTGGTTTGGGACTGAAAAAATGTGAGAATGATTGCCCCATTTTTCCTGGTACCAGTTGTTTCCTCTTTTAGTTGGAGAATACGCTCCAACAGAAGGCAAGGAATAAAATCTCAAGGATATTGCCAAAGCTAATATAAATAATACAACATGATGGAGGAAACACGTGGGAGATTATTGTCAAGTCAGCCTCAACTGGAGTAAGAATCTGCTGCAGGCAGGTTGGTATTTTGAAACATCAGAGGCAGCAGAAAAGTGAAGTCCAACAGAAGCAAATGTCTACAGGCTAAAAAACCGGAAGTAATCTATTCTTCTGGAAGAAGTATCTGGTACTCAATTTTGTGTGTGTTCTGAGTTCCATTAACATTAATTCTGAGTTCTTCCTTCCCCTCCCATCCCCTCCCCTCCCCTCCCTTCTTTCCTTCCAATAGAGTCTCGCTCTGTTTCCCAGGCTGGAGTGCAGTGGCGCAATTTCAACTTGCTGCAACCTCCACCTCCCAGGTTCAAGCAATTCTTGTGTCTCAGCCTCCCAAGAAGCTGGGATTACAGGCATGCGCCACCATGCCCAGAAAATTTTCGTATATTTAGTGGAGATGGGGTTTTGCGGTGTTGGCCAGGCTTGTCTCAAACTCCTGGCCTCAAGCAATCTGCCCTCGGCTTCCCAAAGTATGAGCCACCACACCTGGCCAATTCTGAGTTCTTGTAAATAAGTTGTTCATGATGGAGGGATCATTTTTATCATACACATTGAATATCCCTTATCTGAAATACTTGAGGCCAGAAGTGTTTTGGATTTTGGATTTTGGAACATTACTGGTTGAGAATCTCTAATCCAAAAATCCAAAATCCAAAGTGCTCCAATGAGCATTTCCTTTAAGTGTTATATCAGTACTCAAAAAGTTTCCAATTGGAGCATTTTGGATTTTCAGATTAGTGATACTCAGCTTGGTATTGGTTAGTGCAGCCTTATCTTTTTGCCTTCAGACCACCCTGAGAAAGTTTGGTTCCTACCATATTTGAATAAGAACCACATTGGATAGGGCAGACAAGGATCGCCTAACCTAGCCTGTTTTGCTGAGGGAGCAAACCACATGAGACCACATGAGAGACCATGTTATGTGTCATGCACTCTCAGTCACAGCTGACTTTACTAGAGGGGAACCCTGATATACAGGCAGCCAACACCCACACTGAATGAGGTGGCCTTTAGAAAAGGTTCTCCCCCCACAAGTGGATGGTAGTGACTAGTCACACCAATCAGGTTTTCTCTCTGGGGACTTGGAACTGGGAAATACAAGGAGAGACTCCGTCAGTGTATATTTATTTGCATATTAGAATGTAAGCTCCATTAGGGCATGGACTTTGCCTGAGCGTTTACTACTGTGCTCTTAGCACTGACAAAGAGCTGGCACATAATAGTTAATAAATGGCTGTTGAACGTATGAATGGTCATGTTCGTAGTCATGTTGATGGCAGTGACGACCCGTATGGAGTGGCCATTGCAAGGACACCGGCTGTAGCGGGGGAGGTGTGGCCAGGGCTGTGCACTTGTTGGCCCGTGGGGGCCAGGAACAGTTGATCCCAGTGGGGAGCCCCTATGCCCTACCGAGTTGGTGGGGTGGGAGCCCACCAACTCCTGGGTGCAGCTGCAGCTGCCCAGCTATGGCTCCAGACCCAGGCATCCCTATGCTCTCAGGGGCCCAGGAAGCCTCCTTCCCCCACAAGCTCAGAAGTGCCTGCTCCCACTCCCTGGCCTCTCCACATCCCCAGCACCCACTCTGCTGTGGAACACAGTTGTGGCCGAGCCCAGGTACTGGTGCAACCCAGCCAGGTGTTTGTATGCTTGGGGCAATACTGAGGCACCAGCCCTCTGCTACCTTGGCCCCTTCAGACTTTGGGCACTAATGAGCATGGGAGGAAGGCTGGGGTGCTGAGGGTAGCTTGACATGGGCCTGCAGACAGCCTGGGCACTGCAAATGGCCTGTTGATGGTGGCAGGAGGCAGACAGGTTCCTAGGTGGGAAGAGGCAGGTCCCCGGTGAAACCCCATCTTCAGGCCAGGCCTAAAACCTGGGGGCCTGGCTCCCAGTTCCCAGTGGAGTTCATGACCCAGAGTGAGAACTTCCTTGATGCCTTTTGGCCAGTTGGATGGTGCCTTTTCCATGAACCAATCAGCATGTACTTCCTCCCTTCTGAGCTCATAAAAACCCCAGACTCAGCCAGACTCAGAGACTCATCAGGATTACCTGCTTGTGGATAGGAGCTACCCACTTTGGGTTTCCTCTATACTCGTTGGGAATACCTGCCTGTGAATAGGAGCTACCCAGTTTGGGTCTCCTGTCTGCTGAGAGCTGTTTGGTTGCCCAATAAAGCTCTTTTCTGCCTTGATCACCCTCCAGTTGCCCATGCAACCTCATTCTTCCTGGACATGGGACAAGAACTTGGGACCCACCAAATGGCAGGAGTGAAAGGAGCTGTAACACTTCCTGGCTGGTTTCCTGAGCTATGGTGGGAGCTAAAGGGGCTGCAACACTATAGCTCTCCCACCCTCTGCTGGCACCAGACAGCTGCCCCATGCGATGGGAAGCAGCAGCGGGGCTGGGCTAGCCCAGGAGCTGTGGCCCAGAGCGTGGCGGCAGGACTGAAAGAGCTGTAACACAAATGGGCTGAAACATGCCCCCCAAAACACACCCCCCCACTCACCATGCTGTGGGCAATGAGAAGGAAAGAAGAGCTGCGGCCCTTCTGGATGCCCAGAACTTGGGGCTCCCTGAGCAAGAGCTGTGACACACTGTAACACCTTCTTTGGGACTCTGCAGTTCTTGGCATCTCTGAGCTTTTGGGTGCCACCAGACTCCCCTTGTCCAGATGCTGGTGCCCACAGTGGAAGCCGCTTGTGGTATATCTGGTCCAGCTGCAGCGTCACATGGAGCCAGCGCCTGTGCCAGTGGCTGGAGCTGCCCACCCTGCCACAGCAGCCAGTGTGCCTGGCTGTGCAAAGAGGCAAGAACCTGTGCTCACTCACTCACATACCCCTCACTGCTCCACACCTGACTCACCCTTGTCAGGTGTGGGATCCAGGCCGGCAGCACAAGCAAGTGCAGCCTGCCAGGCCAAGTGGGCAGGACAAGCCCAGCAGGCACAAGCAAAACTCAAGCAGAGGTGCTGCTGATCACAGAGGTTTCCAGCTGGCAAAGCAACACCCTAAGGATCCTGTGACACTGTCAACAGAAAAGCACTAGAACAGTGGTTCTCAAGCTGGGGTATGTATCAGGTTCACCAGGGAACCTGGTAAAAATACAGAAGTCCCAGCGCTAGTCTACTTTGATGACCCTGGTCCCAGTGTTCGTCATTAGTTTCCAGGTGATTCTGATACACACGTTTGAGAACTTCCCCATTAGAGCAATGCTTAATAAACTTCTGCTTTTTTGTGGGTAATCAGATAATGAATAAGAATCTCTAGAGCTGGGAGGAATCCTCTTAGTAATCAGACTTGGCCACAAAGACCCAAATTGTGCTCAGTTTCTTATATATCTTTGTTGTTTCCATCACCTTTATTGTCAAATTTTTCTTTGTCTTTATCTATTTTTTAGACAAAATTTTGATTTTGGAATAATTTTAAATTAAAAAAAAAATTTGGGTAGAGACAGGAATCTTGCTAGTTTGCCCAGGCTTGTCTCGAACTCCTGGCCTCGAGTGATCCTCCTGCTTTGGCCTCCCTAAGTGCTGGGATTACAGGCATGAGCCACCACCCCCAGCCTGGAATAATTTTAGATTTAAGGAAAAGTTGCAGCCAGTACAGAGAGTTCCCATAGGTCCCCTTTGCCCGGTTTCTCCTATTGTTAACATCTTACATCAACCACAGTATATTTGTTAAAACCAAGAAACCAACATTTGTACATTATTAGCTAAACTCTAAACTTTATTCAAATTTCACAAGTGTTTCTACTAATGTTCTTTTTCTGTTGCAGGATTCAGTCCAGGCCTACATCACAATTAGTTGTCATGTCTCCTTTGTCTTCTCTGGTTTGCGACTGTGTCTCAATCTTTCCTGTTCTTCATGACCTTGAGAGTTTCAAAGAGCACTGCTCTGGTTTTGTTTCTTTGTTTCTTTGTTTGTTTATTTTTGAGATGGAGTCTCGCTCTGTCACCCAGGCTGGAGTGCAGTGGCTCAATCTCTCGGCTCACTACAACCTCCACCTCCCGAGTTCAAGTGATTCTCCTTCCTCAGCCTCTGAGTAGCTGGGACTACAGGCATGCGCCACCATGCCCAGCTAATTTTTTTATTTTTAGTAGAGACAGGGTTTCACCATGTTGGTCAGGCTGGTCTCAAACTCCTGACCTCAAGTGATCCACCTGCCTTGGCCTCCCAAAGTACGGAGACTACAAACGTGAGCCATCGCGCCTGGCCCTGCTCAGGTATTTTAAAGAATATACCTCCTGTTGGATATGCCTGTTGTCATGATTAGACTGAGGTTATGGATTTTGGGGAGGAATACCACAGAGGTGAAATGCCCATGCTTATCAGGTCATGTCAGGAGTATGTGCTATTAACATGACTTATTAATGGTGGTTTTAACCTTGATCATTAAGATGCTGTCCATTTTAATAGTAAAGTTACTATGTTCCCCTTTTTCCTATGGAAGCAAGTCACCATGTCTAGGCATCCTTGAGGGGGTGTGTGTGTGTGTGTTGGGGGAGGGGAATTAAGCTGCACCTCCTGAAGGGGATTATCTATGCAAATAATTTGGGGTGGGGTGTGGTGACTCACACCTGTAATCCCAGCACTTTGGGAGACTGAGGAGAGGGGATCACTTGAGGCCAGGAGTTTGAAACCAGCCTGGGCAACATAGGAAGACCCTGTCTCTATAAAAAATTTAAAAATTAGCCTGGCATGGTGGTGCACACCTGTAGTCCCAGCTACTCAGGAGGCTGAGGTGGGAGGATCACTTGAGCCTGGAAGACTGAGGCTGCAGTGAGCTGTGAACAGTGCCATTGCATTCCAAAGTGCAACAGAGTAAGACCCAATCTCCAAAAAAAAAAAAAAAAACCCCAACTTTGGGAGGCTGAGGCGGGCAGATCACAAGGTCTGGAGTTCAAATCCAGCCTGGCCAACATAGTGAAACCCCATCTCTACTAAAAAATACAAAAAAAAAAATTAGCCGGGCATGGTGGCGCACACTTGTAGTTCCAGCTACTTGGGAGGCTGAGGCAGAAGAATCACTTGAACCTGGGAGTTGGAGGTTGCAGTAAGCCGAGATCGCGCCACTGCATCCCAGCCTGGGCAATACAGCAAGACTCTGTCTCAAAACAACAACAACAACAACAACAAAAACAAAACAAAAACACAACAATGACAAAAATAATTTGGAATTCTGTAAGGATTTTTGCCCCATCTCTCCCGTTTATTAATTAATTAAATCATTTATTTATATATCAATACGGGTTCATGTATATGTATTTTGTCCTTAGTTGGTTTTTAGTTGTTGTTGTTGTTTGAGATAGATTCTCTCACTGCTGGTGGGAATGCAATATTTTGTTGCTAAATGGTACTGGCTTTGACCATGGGAAGCACTTTTCAGGTTGGCTTTTGTGTCCCTTTGACAGACCACCATTCTTTTTTAAAAAAAAAATTGGTGGTAAAATATACATACATAATATTTAATAGCTTAATCATTTTTACATGTACAGTTAAGCAGTATTAAATATATTCACATTGTTGTGCAATTATCCTTTTGTATTTTGAGCACGCCTGTACTTTCTGGCACTATAGGATGCTCAGGTTCATCTTGTATTTTTTCTTGCTCTAGCCCTAGAGTTAGCCATTTCTTTAAGGCACCCTGAATTCCTTAGAATCGAGAATGGTATTTAGAAACCAAGATTTGGCTTATTTTTTCATTCTCTTAGTGTAAATCCCAGGGCAAAAGCTTTAAATTTTGATGAAGTCCAACTTATCAATATTTTCCATGGACTGTGCTTTTGGTTTTATATCTAAAAACTTATCACCAAACCAAAGGCCATGCAGATTTTCTTCTAAGTTTTCTTCTAGAAGTTTTACAGTTTTACATTTTATTTATAGGCCTATGATCCATGTTGACTTAATTTTTGTATAGGTGTGAGATATGTGTTTAGGTGGATTACTTTCACAGATGGATATCCAGTTTTCCCAGCACCATGTGCTGAAAAGACAATCCTTCCTCCATTGAATTGTCTTTGTCCCTCTGTCAAAGAGAATCTCTGGAGCTGGATACAATCTTCCCAGCAAGCAAACTCAATAAAAGGCCCAAATTATACTGATATTCTTGTATTTCTTTGACATTTCCATCATCTTCATTAACATATATATATATAATAATTATTATTATTTTGAGACAGAGTCTCACTCTGTTGCCCAAGCTGGAGTGCAGTTGCACAATCTTGGCTCACTGCAATCTCCGCCTCCTGGGTTCAAGCAATTCTTCTGCCTCAGCCTCCCAAGTAGCTGGGACTGCAGGCGTGCGCCACCATGCCTGGCTAATTTTTTGTGTTTTTAGTAGAGACGGGGTTTCACCATGTTAGCCAGGATGGTCTTGATCTCCTGACCTTGTGATCCACCTGCCTCGGCCTTCCAAAGTGCTGAGATTACAGATGTGAGCCACTGTGCCTGGCCACACATATATATTTTTAACTAAAACCTCTATTACTCAAGGTAGGCTGCCAATCTGTTTCTTCGGGGTTTTGTTTTGTTTTGTTTTGTTTTTTTTCAGATAAAATAATCTTCTTAACACAGCCTTCCTGGGCCTGCCTCAAACTGTCTCCTTGCAGTTGAGTCCTTCTAGCAACTTTGCAGGTGCCTAATTTTAGGGAATAATTGCTTAGGTTAATTATTACCTGTGGGTCCTTTGAAGATGAAAGATATTGGTAGGGTCAGTAATTACTGCAGTAAGAATACTATTCACCTTTTGATGCCTGCCTTACTTGTTTGATACTTCTTTAATTCCCCTTGATATTATGAAGAGATAGAGAATGTAAACCAAAAATAAAATTTGAAGGCCCCTGCAACCATCCAAATGGACTTCCTCCTCAGCCAGGGGACTCTAAAATTTCACCTGAAAGACTGGTTCAGGCCACGACTGAAAGTGGGGGTTGGACATGCCTCATTATTCCCCTCCAGCATTAACATCAACACAGACCTTCAGTCTGATAAGAAACATTTACAGTCTTCTCTCTAAATCCTGCTACTTGGAGACTTCATCTGCTTATAAAACCTAGGTCTCTACAACATCTTCCTAATCCAGATATTTCCTTCCTGTTGAAAATAACTATTTCAAGCAATTGCCAATCAGAATATGTTTAAATTTACCTATGACCTGGAAGCCCCACCCTTAGAGTTGTCCTGTTCTTCCACATCAAACCAATGTAAATCTTCCATATATTGATTGATGTATTATGTCTCTTTAAAATGTATAAAAGCAAGCTGTAACCCAACAACCATGAGCACATGTCCTCAGGACCTCTTGAGGCTGTGTCATGGTCATATCCTTAACGTTGGCAAAATCCACTTTCTAAATTGATTGAGACTTGTCTCGGATACTTTTTGGTTTACAAAACCCATGAGCTGCACCAAATTACTTCCTCAGAATATGGAAGAAGTTGGTGTAGTTCCATATGGTTCTGGGCAATAGAGAGGAGCCTATCTTGCCATTTCAGGCAACTTATTTCTCCTTGCCTCCTCTGCTGTATCATGGGACAGTGTCAATCATGTTGTTAAAGCATGATACATACAGTGATGTGATGTTTAAGAGGTGATTGCTAAAGGTCTCTTGTCTAAAGGTCACATATTTCAAGAGGTTTTCCAGGCTTACAAAAGGCTTGGTAACACATTATTCCTTACTTCTCCTGGAAATTGCCCCAAGGGGAGAGCTCTGTTTCATGTTAAGATAAATTCTTTCCCCTTCCATGACACTGTTAACAGATGGTTTTCACTTGGAAGACACACACATCTGGGGCATATCTAGGATTATGCAAAACTCTCAGTTTGATAGCTGTGATTCAAGTCCTTTCTTAAGAAAGCGATAGCAGCAGGAGGCAGACAAATCCTAGGGAGACGGGGGGCCCCCAGTGAGACCAAAGACAGTTTAAAGCCTGAAAGCCAAGCTCCAAGTCTTGGATAAATCCATGGACTGGTGAGAATGCCTCTTCCCAATTGGCATGCTTTCCTCTGATTGATCCCCCTGCTTTACCTATTTTACATATATCAACCTTTCTCTAATTGTTTTTTTACACTGTCGCCCGTCTTTGAGTGGTGCCTTTGTTTTAGCCTTTTTTGAAACTCACAAACCAATCAGCATACACTCCCCATTCTGAGCTTGTGGAAGCCCTGGACCCAGCCACACTGAGGGAGAAACCACCTGACTTTGGGTAAGGGGCCACCCTCACATCCCCTCTCTGCTGAGAGTTGTTATGTCACTCAATAAACTTCTTCTCTGCCCTCCTCACCCTTCGATTATCAGCCTATCCTCATTCTTCTTTGACATGGGACAAGAGCTCAGGACCCACAGAACATAGGTACAAAGAAGCCTGTAACACTGTGACCCTCTGCCCTCTGCCAGCAGAAGGCAGCCGCCCCACGTGATGGGAGGCAGCGGTAGGGTGGAGCCAGCCCCAGAGCCATGGGCCGGAGCGGGGCAACAGAACTGACAGAGCTGTTAACATGCCGCCATCTGTTGGGCTGTGGATGGTGAGACTGAAAGGGCTATTAGCATGCTATAACACCCCCTCTAGGGCTTTGGAGTTGCAGGCATCCCTGCCTGGGTGTCACCGACTTCCTCTCATCTGGATACTGGAGTCCACTGTGGAGGTGGCTTGCAACATGCCTGGTCCAGCCTGAAGCCCTGCACGGATCCCGCTCCTGTGCTGGCACTTGGAATGGCTGGCTGGATCCTGTACTTGCTTGCTCACACACCCTCTTCCACCAGGGGTTGAGCCTGCAGTCATGGCAGCTATGGAATTTGTGCTGGAATGCAAGCCAGGTGTGGCCCAGGTGGCTGAGTAAATGGAGCATCTCCTGTGGCAGACCAAGGCCCAAGCAAGGCCTGGGCAGGGGTGTCACCGGCTGGAGGTCTCTGGCTAGCAAAGCAACTGAGAAAAATCCTGCATCAAAAATGTATTGTAATGTAACTGGATGATACTACTATTATTACAGGAAAACTTTGAACCTGCTTTAGTGTGGAGAAAATGTCATTTGCAAATGATGCATTATTAGGTAGTAATATATTACTGATGTCACTGTAACTGTAATAGATCTATTGCCTTATGTGCATTGCTATAGGAACCAGCCCCACAGGGTCGGTGGATTTCTCCCTGTGTGCGGAGATGAGAGAGTGTAGAAATAAAGACACAAGACAAAGAGATAAAAGAAAAGGCAGCTGGGCCCGGGGGACCACTACCACCAAGACATGGAGGCTGGTAGTGGCCCTGAATGCCAGACTGCACTGATATTTATTGGATACAAGTCAAAGGGGCAGGATAAGGAGAGTGAGCCATCTCCAATGATAGGTAAGGCCATGTGGGTCACGTGTCCACTGGACAGGGGGCCCTTCCCTGCCTGGCAGCCGAGGCAGAGAGAGAGAGAGGAGACAGAGAGAGAGACAGCTTATACCATTATTTGTGCTTATTAGAGACTTTTAGTACTTTCACTAATTTTGCTACTGCTATCTAAAAGGCAGAGCCAGGTGTACAGGCTGGAACATGAAGGCGGACTAGGAGCATGACCACTGAAGCACAGCATCACAGGGAGATGGTTAGGCCTCCAGATAACTGCGGGCGAGCCTGACTAATGTCAGGCCCTCCACAAGAGGTGGAGGAGTAGAGTCTTTTCCAAACTCCCCTGGGAAAAGGGAGACTCCCTTTCCTGGTCTGCTAAGTAGCGGGTGTTTTTCCTTGACACTTACACTACCGCTAGACCACGGTCTGCTTGGCAATGGGCATCTTCCCAGATGCTGGTGTTACTGCTAGACCAAGGAGTCCTCTGGTGGCCCTGTCTGGGCATAACAGAAGGCTCACACTCTTGTTTTCTGGTCACTCCTCACTATGTCCCCTCAGCTCCTATCTCTGTATGGCCTGGTTTTTCCTAGGTTATGATTATAGAGCGAGGATTATTATAATATTGGAATAAAGAGTAATTGCTACAAACTAATGATTAATGATATTCATATATAATCATGTCTATGATCTGGATCTAATATAACTATTCTTATTTTATATTTTATTATACTGGAACAGCTCGTGCCCTCGGTCTCTTGCCTCGGCACCTGGGTGGCTTGCCGCCCACACATTGCAAATCTATAAGCTGAGATATGGGTTGCAACAGAGAAAGAGGTTTAATCATAGTGAGAAGTGACAACGTGCTAACAGCCCTTGCTCGCTTTGGGTGCCTCCTCGGCCTTGGCGTCCACTCTGGCCATGCTAGAGAACCCCTTCAGCCCACCGCTGCACTGTGGGAGCCCCTCTCTGGGCTGGCCGAGGCCGGAGTCAGCTCCCTCTGCTTGCGGGGAGGTGTGGAGGGAGAGGCATGGGCAGGAACGGGGCTGCAGGCAGTTCGAGGTGGGTGCAGGATTGGCAGGCCCCACACTCGGAGCGGCCCAACCCCAGGCAGTGAGGGGCTTAGCACCCGGGCCAGCAGCTGCGTAGGGTGCGCTGGGTCCCCCCTGCCCCCGCACTGCCGGCTCGCCCACCCCGTGCTTGAATTCTTGCTGAGCCTTAGCCGCCTCCCCCCGGGGCAGGGCTCACGACCTGCAGCCCACCATGCCCGATTACCCATCCCCCACCGCCCATGGTGGCCTCCGGCACTGCCCGAGCCTCCCTGATGGGCACTGCCCCCTGCTCTGCAGCGCCCGGTCCCATCGACCACCCAAGGGCTGAGGAGTGCGCTTGGGCTGAGGAGTGCGGCTCCCGGTGCAAGACTGGCAGGCAGCACCGCCCATGGTGCCAGCTTGGCGCGGGATCCACTAGGTGAAGCCAGCAGGGCTCCTGAGTCAGGTAGGGACTTTAGAGAACTTTTATGTCTAGCTAAAGGTTTGTAAATGCACCAATCAGCACTTTGTGTCTAGCTCAAGGTTCGTAAATGCACCAATCAGCACCCTGTGTTGTAAACGCACCAATCAGTGCTCTGTGTCTAGCTAATCTAGTGGGGACTTGGAGAACTTTTGTGTCTAGCTAAAGGATTGTAAATGCACCAATCAGCACTCTGTGTCTAGCTCAAGGTTTGTAAATGCACCAATCATCACCCTGTCAAAACGGACCAATCAGCTGTCTGTAAAATGGGCCAATCAGCTCTTTGTAAAACGGACCAATCCACAGGATGTGGGTGGGGGTCAGATAAGGGAATAAAAGCAGGCTGCCCTGGCTGCCTGTGGCAACCTGCTGAGGTCCCTTTGAATGCTGTAGAGGCTTTGTTTTTTAGCTCTTTGCAATAAATCTTGCTGTTGCTCACTCTTTGGGTCCGTGCCACCATTATGAGCTGTAACACTCACCGTGAAGGTTTGCAGCCTGGCTCCTGAGGCCAGTGAGACCACTTACCCACCAGCCCACCAGGAGAAACGAATAACTCCAGACGCGCTGCCTTTAAGAGCTGTAAACACTCACTGCAAAGGTCTGCAGCTTCACTCCTGAAGTCAGCAAGACTGCGCACCCACCAGAAGGAAGAAACTCCAGACGTATCTGAACATCTGAAGGAACAAACTCCGGACACACCATCTTTAAGAACTGTAGCACTCACCACGTGGGTCTGTGGCTTCATTCTTGAAGTCAGCCAAACCAAGAACCCACCAATTGCGGACACAGTAGGACTGCCAAATAAGGAGACTGGAGGAAACCTCGAATTCATCTCCTCAAGGAATTTTGAGGCTAGGATTTTGGAGTGGGCTGGAGTGTGGAGATCATTGATTGATCAAAAAGTGCGGGGTGAAGTCAGGGGACAGAGAGATGAAGAACCTGTATTCTCATCCTGATTTGGTTCCTCTGTGGGGATCTTTAAACTTGGTGTCAGCTGGTCACTGGAATTCAGGACCTGAAGTACACCTTAAGTAATTCTTAAACAAAAGTCTCATGATTCTAACATCAGGAATCCTGTCTCTAGGACCAATGGGGATGCAAATGATCAGTATCTAGTGTTATTTTGGTTTCTAAAAAGTGGGTCAAAGTGCAGTCTCTGATTAACAATTAAGAGTACATTGCTGTCCAGGATTCTTGCTAACCTTGTGAGAATGGCTTCATAACCAGGAGTCACAAACTCATATGTCCACGGAGGGAAATAAGTTGGGCTGAGTATGTGGGAGTGGTGGGGGCCGTGGGAAATAGGAAATCTCAAGCGCCTCATTAAAGGGCTAGCTACTGCTCATCTCCACCTGATTGAGGACGTTAAGGAATTGGAGTCTAGTGTTGTCAAATTCGATTTTTCAAGAGATCTAGAAACTTACAGTACTCTTATGAAATCAACCAATTTTTAAAATATCAGTAATCATGGCCAGATGTGGTGGCTCATGCCTATAATCCCAGCACTTTGGGAGGCAGAGGCAAGCGGATCACTGTATAGGCCAGGAGTTCGAGACCAGCCTGGGCAACATGGTGAAGCTCCATCTCTACCAAAAATACGAAAAAAAAAATTAGCTGGGTATGGTGGTGCCACTGCACTCCAGCTTGGGTGACAGGAGACCATGTCTCAAAAAATAAAATTAAATTAGAAAGCTGACAATACTAAGCACTAGCAAGGATGCAGAGCACCTAGAATGCGAAAACATTGCTGGTGGAAATGCAAAATGGTACAGCCACATTGGAGAACAGTTTGGCAGTTTCTTAAACAAACACTTAACATATGATCCAGTGATGTCACTCCTAGATATTTACAGAAAATAAATGTCCATCCAAAATGTTCATACAAAAACTTATATATGACTGTTTATAGCAGCTTTGTTGTATGTTTAGTGTTAATCTGTCTGGAAGTAAACTAAACTCCACAGTGAATTCTTCCCATTGGGTGGGTATCCTGGGGAAAAGAAGCTCTTCCCTATGGAGTCTTTTCATGCCATCATTGCATGCAAGGGATCGCTTGACCATCCATGGTACAAATGTTCACAGTGCAGCCACATAGCACCTGGGGGAAAATGAGGGCAATGTTGGGAATAGAGTGAATGAGAAAGAGAGAAAAAGAATGAATTAAGGAAGGGAAAATTATTTAGCTGGTGGTAAAGAATGGAATTGACCTGATCATCTCAGGCCCTACCTCCTTGAGGCCGATCAGGACACTGTAGGGCACACTGGTACCATGTCAGTGGAACTGTGCCTAGGACTTCTCTTTGAGCATTTAAGATAATGTCTACAGAGATGTTGTCAGGCTGGACATCAACCTGTTTGGGGAAGGGTGACCTTAGTGCCTTTCTTTCAGCTATGGCATGAAGTTACCAAAGCGATTAGATGGAAAGAAATATTTTTTCCAGGCTGGGTGCGGTGGCTCACACCTGTAATCCCAGCACTTTGGGAGGCCGAGGTGGGTGGATCACAAGGTCAGGAGTTCGAGACCAGCCTGGCCAATATGGTGAAATCCCGTCTCTACTAAAAATACAAAAATTAGCCAGGCATGGAGGCGGGTGCCTGTAGTCCCAGCTTTTCGGGAGGCTGAGGCAGGAGAATCGCTTGAACCCAGGAGGCAGAGGTTGCAGTGAGCCGAGATTGCGCCATTGCACTTTAGCCTGGGAGACGGAGATACTCCGTCTAAAAAAAAAAAAAAGAAATGTTTTTTTCCCTACAAATCATGCTGGAACAATTGGATGGCCAAATGCAAAATATAAACCTCAACTCTTCCCACACCATATAAAAATTAACTTGAAATGGGTCCTAGACCATTTTCTTACCCAAGTGTAAAAACAAACGTTATAAAACTGCAAGAAAAAAAATAGAAGAAAATCTTAGCAATTTGGATTTGGCACAGATTTATAAATAGGTTTCAAAAACACAGTAAATTGGACTTACCGAAATTTAATGCTTTTGCTCTTCAAAAGACAATTGTTAAAAATGGAAAGTCACAGAATGAGGAAATATTCTCAATACATATATGAAACCCACAGATGACAGAACAATAAATGACTTGAAGGAGAAAGACTGGGAAGGCAAATTAATAGGAAAAGGTGCCATCTCAAGAGGCAGTAGGGCAAATAATTCAAACAAGTAATTATAGAAGATGAAATCAGATAGCCAATAGAAATATGAAAAAACCCAAGTATCTCCAGAAAAAAATTTTTAAAGTCAATTAAAATAGTTTCTACCTATAGTGAAAACTATAAAATATTGCTGAAGGAAATTAAAGGAGACCTAATTAAATGAAAAAAATACCATGTTCATAGCTTGGAAGACAATCTTGTTAAGAAAGCGACACTACTCAAAGCAATCTAAAGATTCACTGCAATACCTATCAAAATTCCAACAACCTTTTATTGCAGAAATGGAAAAGCTGATATTCAATTCATATGCATTGCATATCCCACCTCCCATAACAGCCGAATAATTCTTGAGAAAAAATGCTGGGAGCAGTGGTTTATGCCTGTAATCCCAGTACTTTGGGAGGCTGAGGTAGAGGATTGTGTAAACCTGGGAGTTCAAGACCAGCCTGGGCAACATAATGAGACCTCATCTCTAAAAAGCAAAATTAAAAAATTAGCCAGGCATGGTGGCACATGCCTATAGTCTCAGCTATTCGGGAGGCTGAGGCTTGAGCCCAGGAGGTCAAAGCTTCCGTGAGCCACGATTGCATCATTGCACTCCAGCCTAGGTGACAGAGTGAGACCTTGTCTCAAAAACAGAGATGGCGAGAGAACAAAATCAGAGGGCTCATACTTCTTGATTTCAAAACTTACTACAAAAATACATTAATCAAACAATGTGATACTAGCATAAGGATAGACATATAAACCAATGGAATATAATTGAGACTCCCCCAAAAAACCCTACATCTATAGCCAGTTGATTTTTGACAAGGATGCCAAGTTCATTCAATGGCAAAGGAATAGTCTTCAACAAATTGTGCTGGGACAACTGGATAACCACATGCAAAAGAACGAAGTTGGATTCTTACCACACTCTATATATGAAAATTAACTCAAAATAGATTAATAACCTAAGTATAAGAGTTAAAACCATAAAGCTCTTAGAAAAAAACATGGGGAAACCTTCATGACTTTGGATTTGGAAATAGATTCTTAGATATGACACCAAAAGCACAGGCAACCAAAAAAATAGATAAATTGCACTTTGTCAAAATGAAAAACTTTTGCACCTCAAAGGACATTATAAAAAAAGTGAAAAGACAACCTATAAAATAGGAGAAAATGGGCTGGGCTCAGTGGCTTATGTCTGTAATCCCAACACCTTGGGTGGCTGAGATGGGAGGATCACTTGAGGCCAGGAGTTCA
Source organism: Pongo abelii (assembly GCF_028885655.2). Lineage (NCBI taxonomy): Eukaryota > Metazoa > Chordata > Mammalia > Primates > Hominidae > Pongo > Pongo abelii. The sequence goes on along the minus strand of NC_071996.2, from coordinate 73,484,547 downwards.
AGACCAGCCTGGGCAACATAGCAAGACCCCTATAAAGATTTAAAAATTAGCCGGTCATGGTTGTGTGCACCTGTAGTCCTAGCTACTTAGGAGGCTGAGGCAGAAAGATCCCTTGAGCCCAAGAGTTATAGTGAGTCCAAGGTTATCATGAGCTATGATTGTACCACTGCCCTCCAGGCTGGGTGACAGAGCAAGACTCTGTCTTTAAAGAAAAGAAAAAGAATAAGAGAAAACAAAATAATATATCTGATAAAAGTTTAACATCCAGAATATATAGAGAACTCCTACAACTCAATCACAAAAAGACAAACAACCCAATAAAAAATAGACGAAGAATTTAAACAGACAGTTCTCTAAAGAAGGTATACAAATGGCCAAAATGCAGGTGAAAAGGTGTTCCACATCATTAGTCATTAGGGAAATGCTAATCAAACCCCAGTAAGATACCACTTCACACCCAGTTAGGGTGGGTATTATTTAAAATACCCCAAAACCAAAAGCCAAAAAGAAAAGAAAGAAAGAAAAATAGCAAATATTCGTGAAGATTTGGAGAAACTGGAATTCTCATGAATTGCTGATGGGAATGTAGAATGGTGTAGCCACTGTGGAACACAGTTTAGTGGTTCCTCAAAAAGTTAAGCATAGAATTACCATATAACCCTGCAGCTGGGCGCAGTGGCTCGCGCCTGTAATCCCAACACTTTGGGAGGCCGAGGCGGGTGTATCACCTGAGGTCAGGAGTTCAAGACCAGCCTGGCCAACATGGCGAAACCCCATCTCTACTAAAAATACAAAAATCAGCCAGGCATGGTGGTGCCTGCACACTCCTCAGCAAAGGCAACTCCCCAGCTACTCAAAAGGCTGAGGCAAGAGAATTGCTTGAACCTGGGAGGCAGAGGTTGCAGTGAGCCGAGATAGTACCACTGCACTCCAGCCTGGGCAGCAGAGTGAGACTCTGTCTCAAAAAAAAGAATTACCATATAACCTAGCACCTTTACTCCTGAGTATATATCCAAGGGATTCGAAAACAGGGACTCAAACAGATGCTTGTACATGAATGTTCATAGCAGCATTATTCACAATAGCCAAAAGGTGGAAACAACCCAATTGATCATAACAGATGAATGGATACATACGGATGAGCCTTGAAAACATTATGCTAAGTGAAATAAACCAGACACGCAAAAAAAATTGGGTGATTTCACTCATATCAACAATCTAGAATAGACAAATTCATAGAGACAAAGTAAATGAGAGGTTTGGGAGAGGGGAGAATGGAGAGTTATTGCTTAATGAGATAAAAGCTTTGGAAATAGTGATAGGGTTGCACAACATTGTGAATGTAATTAATCCCACAAAATTGTATGCTTAAAACTATTTAAGTGGTAAATTTACATATATATAAAATAGAAAAAGATATGCATTTATTTCATAGATATGTATCACAATAAAATTTTAAAAATAGATACTACCTTTTTTTGGCTTATCTTTTTTTTTTTTTTTTTGATGGAATCTCACTCTGTCACCCAGGCTGGAGTGCAGTGGCGCGATTTCGGCTCACTGCGACCTCTGCCTCCTGGGTTCAAGCAATTCTCTGCCTCAGCCTCCCGAGTAGCTGGGATTACAGGCTCTTGCCACCACGCCCGGCTAATTTTGTTAAAATATTTTTAGTAGAGACGGGGTTTCACCAACTTGGCCAGGCTAGTCTTGAACTCCTGACCTCAGGATCCACCCGCCTCGGCCTCCCAAAGTGCTGGGATTACAGGCATGAGCCACTGTGCCCGGCTTTGGCTTACCATTTTAATGATAAACCCAGTGTTAGCAAAAATATGTGCGCTACTGCTGGAGAGAGTTCAAACCGTTGCAAAATTTCTAGAGTTAGGTCTACCCCAATTTGCAGAACAATAGACTAGATACACAGTGGTAACAATAGGGATCAGTGAGGGATGCAGTTGTCATTCATGGGTCATATTTCCAAAAAAGTTGTTTTTTTTTTTTGAGACAGGGTCCCACTATGTCACCCAGGCTGGAGTGCAGTGGTGAGATCACAGCTCACTGTAGCCTCGACCCCAGGCTCAGGTGATCCTTCTACCTCAGCCTTCCAATTAGCTGGGACTACAGCCGCCCACTACCATTCCCTGCCAATATTTGTATTTTTTGTAGAGATGGGGTTTCACCATGTTGGCCAGGTCTCGAACTCCTGGCCTCAAGTGATCCTCCTGCCTCAGCCTCCCAAAGTGCTGGGATTACAGGTGTCAGCCACTGTGCCCGGCTTCAAAAATCTTGTTCTATTAATAAATATAATAGTAAATATAAACACAGCTTTCTTTACTGTTTATATTACCATTTTCTTTATAGAGTTTTTTTTTTTTTTTTTTTTAACTTTTTAAAAAGTATAAGTTCCAGGGTACATGTGCAGGATGTGCGGGTGTGTTACATAGGTAAACATATGCCATGGTGGTCGGCTGCACCTATCAACCCATCACCTAGGTATTAAGCCTTGCATGATTTAGCTATCTTTCCTGATGCTCTCCTTCCCCGCTCTTCCCCCACTCCAGACAGGCCCCAGTGTGTGTTGTTCCCCTCCCTGTGTCCATGTGTTCTCATTGTTTATCTCCCACTTATGAGTGAGAACATGCAGTGTTTTGTTTTCTGTTCCTGCATTAATTTGCTGAGGATAATGGCTTCCAGCTCCATCCATGTCCCTGCAAAGGACATGATCTTGTTCCTCTTTATGACTGCATAGTATTTCCATGGTATATATGTATCACATTTTCTTTATCCAGTCTATCATCGATGGGCATTTGGGTTGATTCCGTTTCTTTAGTATTGTGAATAGTGCTGCAGTGAACATACACATGCACATATCTTTATAACAGAATGATTTATATTCCTTTGGATATATACCCAGTAATGGGATTGATGGGTCAAATGGTATTTCTGGTTCTAGGTCTTTGAGAAATTACCACACTGACTTCCACAATGGTTGAACTAATTTACATTCCCACCAACAGTGTAAAAGCGTTCCTATCTCTCTGCAGCCTCGCCAGTGTCTGTTGTTTCTTGACTTTTTAATAATCGCCCTTCTGACTGGTGTGATATGGTATCTCATTGTGGTTTTGATTTGCATTTCTCTAATGATCAGTGATGCTGAGCTTTTTTTCATATGTTTGTTGGCTGCATAAATGTCTTATTTTGAGAAGCATCTGTTCATGTCCTTTGCCCATTTTGGCACCACATGGTGCTTACTCTAAAATTGACCACATAATTGAAAGTAAAACACTCCTCAGCAAATGCAAAAGAACTGAAATCATAACAGTCTCTCAGACCACAGCGCAATTAAATTAGAACTCAAGATTAAGAAACTCACTCAAAACCACACAACTACATGGAAATTGAACAACCATCTCCAGCGTTTTGTTTTTAAAGACAAAGATAATTGAATGGTAATGAATGCTGATCTATTTTTCTTAGACAATGACACCTAATGATGGTATAGCTGTTTAGCAAAGAGCCAATAATTTAATAACAAGTTGTCCAAATTTTGGGCTAAATATTTATGGAGGCAATGCCCTAACAATTCTTTTTTTTTTTCAACCTAAAGATTTCTCTCTGTACACTAACAATTCTCAAGTACTATTTTAACAAACCTTCTGGTCAGGTGACAGTAGTATTTCATTCCAAGAAAAAAGATTTCTAGCAAATAGTTGAGCTCAGACCTTCCATAAGATTATCATTACCTTATTTGAAATCTGAAATTATTTTGTTACTCAGAAAAAAATTCCTTTTTATGGTCAAGGCTAGGTATGGGGCAGGAAATAATAAGTGAGTTCTGGAGATAAATTACCTAAGGTATATTGTTAAGAGTAATAGATAGAATTGAAAAGAAAAAACATTAGTAATGGAAAAATGAGATATTTTTGTTTCAAACAATGCCAGTCTCAAAGGGTCCTCCTTGAAGCTAGTAACCACGTTTCATTTCTTTGGGGGAAATGATTTCCAAGAGATTGAAGGAAGCTCTTGTCATGGTACTAATTTGTTCTAAATTTTCCATCCATGGCATTTGATTCCGCGTGTCAGGGTCTTTGCATTACCACATTGCTTTTGAGGAGAGCCTCTATTTCCCCCTGGCCTCATCTGTTCACAAGGGTCTCAAATTGAAGGAGTTCTCCTGTCATCTCTCCCTAGCCCTTATTCATTATGCTTGATAGGTGGTATGGGCCTGGCATTCATTTGTTCATGCTTCTCAAGTCAGCAGAGGAAATGAATTAAAATCTAAAAACACTGCAAGGAGTCTTGCCCCACTGGGACAACTCAAAATAGATTAGTAACCTAAGTATCAGTATAAGAGTTAAAACCATAAAGCTCTTAGAAAAAAACATATGGGGAAACCTTCATGACTTTGGGTTTGGAAATAGATTCTTAGATATGACACCAAAAGCACAGGCAACAACAAAAAATAGATAAATTGCACTTTGTCAAAATGAAAAACTTTTGCACATCAAAGGACTTTATAAAAAAAGTGAAAAGTGTGTTGTTTGACTATGGACTTAAATGTTACGCCCAATGGGTCAAGTGAGAACGTAAAGCTGGAGAGTATTAGGACAAACACTTATTTGTCCTCCTCAAGCTTCTATAGGGAGGTGATTTCCACACACTTGCCACAACAAATAAGTTAGGGAGTATCCCTTCAGCTTCTCTGTCCAGGGAGGGGAGTGGCGGATCTCACTGAAGTGTCTGGGGAAGGAACTGGGTTCCAGTACTCTTGGCTCTGCCTGCTGGGTGGGCCACCCCGCAGAGACCAGGCTTTCAGGTTTGTTGTTCACTCTGTGGTAATCATCCCATGCTAGCTCTGCAGTATCCAGCTCTCCTCCTATGACTAAGTGGAAAAGTAAATGCTGGGATGAAGAAGGATTAGGAAGCCCACTGTGGCTGCACATTTAAACCATTTACTTCGGTTGCTTTCTCCACCATAATGGCATGACAAAAGTCACCATCTGCCTAAACCTTATGTCTTATCTTTCAAAGGACAGAGTTGGTTCTGAATTCTATGAGGATGAAAGGGGTGTGTCTACAGCCTCTAAAGTCCCAACAGGGTGCTGAATTTGTTAGCTACTCTTTGGTTAGAACCACCTTATAAACCCAGAGATACCAGAATTTAGTAATGAGGGACACATATACCATGTTTGCTTGAGTTGTCCTCAGGTTTTTGTGATTTCCTGAAAACTTTATCTAGTCTCATGCCTTTGCTCTTACTGTTTTCTGCAGAGAACACCCTTCTTACTGGTTCTTTATTCAGTGAACTCCAGGAAGCCATCTTTGACTACCTCCCACCTGATTAAAAATTCTTTTTACTTTATTAGATTTTAATATTTATTTATTTATTTATTTGAGACAAGCTCTTCCTCTGTCACCCAGGCTGGAGTGCAGTGGTGCGATCTCAGCTCACTACAGTCTCCACCTCTAAGGCTCAAGCAATCCTCGTGCCTCAGTCTCCCGAGTAGCTAGGGCTACAGGCGTGCAGCACCATGCCCAGCTAATTTTTGTTATTTTTAGTACAGACAGCGTTTTGCCATGTTGGTCAGGCTGGTCTCGAACTCCCGACCTCAAGTGATCTGGTTGCCTTGGCCTCCCAAAGTGCTGAGATTACAGGCATGAGCTACCACATCCGGTCTATTAGATTTTTAGATTATAAAAGGTTACAGACCATTTTTAAATAATAGAAAGGCAAATAATACAAATGATTATTATAATGTATAATTAAAATGATAAAAAATTCACAATTCCCATACTCAAATTCTACTCTTCAGAAATAACCAATATTAAGAGTGTGGTGTATATAGTTCCACTTCTTTGGCTAAATATAAATGGATACACACCTATGCACACACTGGTTTTCTTTTTGCCCAAGCCCCCACCCCCCGCACAAAAAACAGGGTCGTATTATATACAGGACTCTGTGATGTGCTTCCCTTCCTTTCATTTAATAATATATCATGAACATTCTTCTATTTTGATAGCAATATTATAGTACATAATTTGATACTTGTTAAAATGCCTAATTTTTATTTCCTTTAAAAAATTTTGCTGTATTATCTGACTTCCAAACCAAGACAATTACAAGTATTATCTTACTCTTGACTTAAATGGAAATGTATTTAATAATTCTTTTTTTTTTTTTTTTGACAGGGTCTTGTTCTGTTGCTCAGGCTGGAGTGCAGCAGCAGCTCAATTACAGTTCACTGCAGTCTCAACCTCCCAAGTTGACGCGATCCTCTTATCTCAGCCTCTCACGTAGTTGGGACTACAGGCATGCGCCACCACACCCAGCTAATTTTTTTTTTTTTTCAGTAGAGACAGGGTCTCATAATGTTGAGAGACAGGGTCTCATAATGTTGCCCAGGCTGGTCTCAAACTCCTGGGCTCAAGCAATCCTCCCACCTCGGCCTTCCAAAGTGTTGGGATTACAGGCATGAGCCACTACTCCTGGCCATTAATTCATTATTTAATATGATGTTTGCTTTTGGTTTTGTTTTTTGTTTGTTTGTTTTTTGCTGACTAGTCTTTTTCATGTTAAGATGGTTTCCTGCTAACCCTGTTTTACTTCAAGTTTTTATTAGGAAAAGCTGCTGAAATTTTTCAAGTGACTTTTTGACATAATCCCCCTTAATTCATGACTTTTCTCATTTAACCTGTGGTATTTATAAGTTTTTAAAAATATTGAACCATTTGCATTCTTGAAATAAGCCTTTTTTGGTCATATTATTATTTTTCTCACTATACTGCTGGATTCCATTTGTAAAACATTTTATGTATTTAGAAAATTTTAAGTTTAAAGAGACTCTGTAGTCTCTTTTTTTCTATCAAGCTCTGTGCCTTCATAGTATCCTAGTCATGCCTCTATCATAGTACTTGTGACCTTGACGAAACTGGAGAGCAGGGACCAGATTGTATTCTATATTCTGTCCTTTGTGTCAAGCATAATGCTTAGGACATGGTAGAAGCTCAATGAATCTATTATATGTTGAATGAAAGAAGAGATGTCTTATTTATTTATTTCTCTATTTATTTATTTTTACTCAACATGCCTAAGGTAAAAAAGGAACAGCTTTTAGGAACATTTTCCTTTAATCCAGTTTTACCTACTTTTTGTGGTTTGCCATCTAGTAACTTTAATACCTCTTTTGTTCCAATGCCAGTGCTTCAGTGTTTCTCTCTTCACTAGTTCCCTTGAAGAAATATCATTATTGAATACAATATTGCAGTTAAAATGGAAAAACTAGAGCCACATGTATCAACATGAATAGATCTCAAAGGTATAAAGTTTAAAAAGCAAGGATATGTATGACATACAATCTATGTAAAGTTTTAAAAATGCAAATAAGGCTGGGTGAGTTGGCTTATGCCTGTAATCTCAGCACTTTGGGAGGCCGAGGCGGATGGATCACTTGAGGTCAGGAGTTCCAGACCAGTTTGGGCAACATGGTGAAACCCCATCTCTACTAAAAATACAAAAATTAGCTGGACGTGATGGCTGTGCCTGTAATCCCAGCTACTCGGGAGGCTGAGGCAGGAGAATCACTTGAACCTGGGAGGCAGAGGTTGCAGTGAGCCAAGATCGTGCCACTGCACTCCAGCCTGGGTAACAAACCAAGATTCCATCTCAAAAAAAAAAAAAAAAAAAAAGGCAAACAAGGCCAAGTGAGCTCACACCTGTAATCCCAGCACTTTGAGAGGCTGAGGCAGGAGGATTGGGTGAGGCCAGGATCTCGAGACCAGCCTGGGCAACATTGTGAGACCCCATCTCTACAAAAAACAATTTTAAAAAAATTAGCCAGGCATTGTACCATACGCCTGTAGTCCCAGATTCTCACAAGACTGAAGTGGGAGGATTGCATGAGTCCAGGAGGTTGAGACTGCACTGAGCCATGATTGCATCACTGCACTTCAGCCTAGACAACAGAATGAGTCCCTGTCTCAAAAAAAAAAAAAAAAATGCAAACAGTTACTAGGCACTTGTACTTGTTATGTGCTGTGCACTCTTCTGTATTGCAAGAGGCTAAAAACCTGTGAGCTACATACCTCTTGCAGGCTTCCTTGCTAGTTGGATTCTGATTAGGTTTTGCCAATGCAAGGCAGTAGCAGGAGATTAGAAAACAGAAGAAAGGGAGATGCCATTTTTCTTTCTGTTCCTGGCAGTGCTCCTAGCAATGGCAGCAGCAGCAATAGTAGGTGACTGAAGAGGAGCATTTCAGTAGTATCAATGGCTATTTTGGCAGTGGTAGTGCCAACCTGTAGCAACCCAACAGGGAAGAAGCCAAGTGAACAGGTACTCTGATCTCCTTCTCCTCTTCCTCTTCACCTTTTACCAGTGCTTCCCATTGGCCAAAGCCAACCAGAAGCCAGAGATAAAAGGAGTCCAGTGAGGCAGTCTGCACCACCCACTTTTCTGAGCACAAAAAAGGTAGAGAATTGATCTGGTGGATAAGTGGGTGAAATTGAACATAACTCCTTTTTCCATTTGCATATTCAGCCCTTCCTTTCTATACCTTTATAACCAATTATCAGTATTAAATCTCCTTTCTGTGAAATGCATAGAGTGGTTTCCATTTTCCTGATTGGACAGTGGTTGACTGAATATAGTTTATGGATACAAACATGTAGCAAAGGAATAAAAACTTCCGTGGGAATAATAAACCCCTTGTTCAAGATACTGGTTACTGCTGGTTGGAAGAGAGAGAATGGAAGTGGGAATAAGTACACAGGGGCATCTTCTGTATCTGAAATATTTATTTCTTAAGCTGGAAGGTGAATTTGTGGGTATTTTCCATATTATTGTCTATGTTCATTATATTAGACTCTGTTCATTATATTAGACTCTGTTTTCAGTTGCCAGAAGCATTTATTTATTCTCAAAACTAGGTGTGTATAAATGTATGAAAAAATTAATGAATGAACAAATGAATGAAACTTGACTCTGATTTCTGACCCTCTCATTTAATTGTTGTTTGAACTGAGATGAGTTAAACTACTTAAAGTTCTCTTATTTTGTGTCTTCATCCACAGGATAAGGTTAATAGTAGCCACCTTACAGCACTATTGTGATGATAAGTGGCATGATATATACAAAAGGTCCTAGCCCTCAACGAATCATAGTCTCCTTCCTTCCTGAACTTTTAGAAAGAATAAGAGCTTGATTTTTATAAACGTTTAATTTTTGTAAGCTTTGAATTTAGAGACTGGATTTTTATATACTCTGTATGACTTAAGGCATACCATTCTGCTATGCATCAAGAAGGTTGCTTGCTTGTTTTTTTTGTTGTTGTTTTGGGACAAGGTCTCATTCTGTCACTCAGGCTGGAGTGCAGTGACAAAATCCTGGCTCACTGCAGACTTGACCTCCCCAGGCTCAGGTGATCCTCCCACCTCAGCCTCCTGAGTAGCTGGGACTACAGGTGCGCGCTACCAGCTAATTTTTGTAGTTTTTGTAGAGACCCCCGTCTCTTCACCACGTTGTCCAGGTGGTCTTGAACTTCTCGGCCCAAGCGATCTGCCCTCCTCAGCCTCCCAAATGGCTGGGATTACAGGCGTGAGTCACTGTGCCCAGCCCACTTTCTTTTCTTTTAAAAATCAGGTAATGGGCAGGGCGCCGGGGCTCACGCCTGTAATCCCAACACTTTGGGAGGCCGAGGCGGGCGGATCACGAGGTCAGGAGATCGAGGCCATCCTGGCTAACAGAATGAAACCCCGTCTCTACTAAAAATACAAAAAATTAGCCGGGCATGGTGGTGGGCACCTGTAGTCCCAGCCACTCGGGAGGCTGAGGCAGGAGAATGGCATGAACCTGGGAGAGGCGGAGCTTGCAGTGAGCTGAGATCGCGCCACTGCACTCCAGCCTGGGTGACAGAGCAAGACTCCATCTCAAAAAAAAAAAAAAAAAAAATCATGTAATGTTCCTTTAAAAGATTAAAAAGGGGTAGTTAAAAGAGGGGTAGTTGTTCAATGCAGAAAATTTGAAAAATACAGAAACATAAATAAATGAAAATAAAATTTACTGTAACTCTACCACTCATAACTGTTATAAACACATACAAATATTGAAAATTAGGCTGGGCACAGTGTGGTGTGCCTATAGTCTTGGCTATTAAGATGGCTGAGGCAGGAGGATTACTTGAGCCCATGACTTTGAAGCCAGCCTGGGCAATACCGCAAGACCCCTGTCTCTAAAATAATTTTAAAAAGACATAAAATTAGAATAACATTATATATAGTTTTGCAATATGGTTCTTTGATCTCATTTTATAGAGTATATATGTTCCTGTGTCAAATATTATATGATATCACTTCCACTGGTTATATTATATTCCGATGATGTACTTGAATTTATTTAACAAATTGGCCTATTTGGAACGTTTAGGTTTTACTAATGTTTCAGTACTGTAATTAACGTTGTAATGAATATCTTTGTTGATAAATGTTCGCCTGCATTTCTTATAATTTCCTTGGACAAAATACTTGTGGAAATTTTGATCAAATGATATGTATATTTTACGGCATCTGAAACTTACATCTATCTTGCTTTCAAGAAAGATTGTACCAAAAAAAACGCAGAAGGAGAAATTTACAAAGGAAGATTATACTAATTAATACTGCCTCTAGCAGTGTTGGAGGATACTACTTTTCCACATCAGGAAGTTACTTTCAAAAAGATAAATTGGAACAAGCATGGACTTAGTAATGAAATCTACAACAGATTATAACTGGTTTGATGTTTAAAGAACACCAGCAAAGTCCACGCTTCACAGAGCGAGGACTGCCATGAGCCATTAAATATGATTTTAACAGGTTGCCACGCAGAAGGATTCTAGCAAAGCTTTCAAGTATCACCTTCTATCTGGAATTAACTAAACATAAACATTAGCTGGAGGTGAATTGGAAACCAACTGATCTGTGGGTTTTCTAAATCCAGAAGCAATAGTGATTTAGTTGGGAAAATGATGGAACGGGAGCCAGGGAAATTCTCTGCTCTTGTCTGGGGCCTGACACTTGGATTTCTTGTGTCTTGGACACTTAGCTCTTACCTTTCCTCTGCTTCCAGTTTGAAGAGTCTTAGACCCACTCTGAACTGATTAAATGGCAGGAAAAAAAGATAGCAAAAAGTATGAGCTCAGCCTGGTGCAGTGGCTCACACCTGTAATCCCAGCACTTTGGGAGGGAGTTCAAGACCAGCCTGGGCAACAGTGAGACTTCGTCTCTAAAAAAAAAAATTACCTGAGTGTGGTGGCACACAGCTGTAGTTCCAACTACTAGAGAGACTGAGGTGGATTGCTTGAGCCTGGGAGGTCAAGGCTGCAGTGAGCTGAGATTACACCACTGCACTCCAGCCTAGGTGACAGAGTGAGGCTCTGTCTCAAAAAAAAAAAAAAAAAAAAGTGTCAGCTAATAAGAGCTTCCACTTATTTGTTAATTAATATCTGTAGCTATGAACCTCTGGCACCTGTTAGCTTCACTTTGAACCAATGAATTTCAAAAATAATTAAAGTTAATGAGCTGCTCTTTGTGATAGGACCTGACAACAGCTATATGATGAGTGGGAAGTGCAAAGTGGGGAAAGTGTCACTTGCTGATGAACAGGATTTCCTCATCTTCAAGGTACAAGAATCCAGCCCATAGGTGAAAGTGATGCTCTATTGAGTCAAAGAAGACATAGGATGGGGTTTACACATTTAATTGAAGGACAAGTGCCAACCTTAAAAATGATTTCTCTAGGCTAAAATCAGACCTTCTCCCAAAGTTCTAAAATTATTGTGTCAAAATGCTGGTAAGAATTCATGGCAGGCTGGGCACGGTGGCTCATGCCTGGAATCCCAGCACTTTGGGAGGCCGAGGCGGGCGGATCACGAGGTCAGGAGATCGAAACTATCCTGGCTAACATGGTGAAACTCCGTCTCTACTAAAAAATACAAAAAAGTAGCCGGGCGTGGTGGCGGGCGCCTGTAGTCCCAGCTACTCAGGAGGCTGAGGCAGGAGAATGGCGTGAACCTTGGAGGCAGAGCTTGCAGTGAGCCGAGATCATGCCACTGCACTCCAGCCTGAGCGACAGAGCGAGACTCTGTCTCAAAAAAAAAAAAAAAAAAAAATTCATGGCAAAGTCTCCCATGAAGTCTGGGAACCCAAGAGAGTCAGAACCCAAGACAGTCAGTCATCATAGCCAAAGCAGGACACCAAACTTTCTATCCCTTAGTAACAAAAATCAGAGTTGGGAATTATGGGTACGGAGGACTAGAACACTAAGTTGGCAGCAGCGGTCTGTGAATTCAGTTTGTGCAGGGTTTTTCAGTGGGAATTTCTTGAAGCAAATGCAAATCGAGTCTGGAAATGTCAGGTTGGGATCTGCCTCAGTGGCTGGGAGGAAAAGATAAATCTGAGGAGGTAGAACATCATCGAAATGTATTTCCCGAAGGGATCCTGTGCATGTCTGTATTCTACTGTAAGACAATTTTATGTGGTAAATGGTCAAACTTTTTTGTTCATCTTAATGGGAATAGATTTATTTTAATTCATTTTTTTTTTTTGAGACGGAGTTTCACTCTTGTTGGCCAAGGTGGAGTGCAATGGCGTGATCTCAGCTCACTGCAACCTCCGCCTCCCAGATTCAAGCAATTCTCCTGCCTCAGCCTCCCGAGTAGCTGGGATTACAGGTGCACGCCACCATGCCCGGCTAATTTTTTCTATTTTTAGCAGAAACGGGGTTTCACCATGTTAGCCAGGCTGGTGTTGAACTCCTGACCTCAGGTGATCTGCCTGCCTCTGCCTCCCAAAGTGCTGGGATTATAGGCATGAGCCACCAAGCCCAGCTTTAATTCATATTTAAATAATTCAACTAGCTCATCAAAACCTTCATTTTATATTTACAAGAATAATATACTTTTTTTTTTGCCAAAATAAATGTGCTTAGGTTTAAACAATGAAATAAGTTTTATTTTATTAAAAAAAATTTTTTTTTGAGACGGAGTTTCACTCTTGTCACCTAGGCTGGAGTGCAATGGCCCGATCTTGGCTCACTGCAACCTCCATCTCCTGAGTTCAAGTGATTCTCCTGTCTCAGCCTCCTGAGTAGCTGGGATTACAAGCACACACCATCACGCCCGGGTAATTTTTGTATTTTTAGTACAGACAAGGTTTCACCATGTTGGCCAGGCTGGTCTTGAACTCTTGACCTCAGATGATCCACCCACCCTGGCCTCCCAAAGTGCTGGGATTACAGGTGTGAACCACTGCACCCAGCCAAGTTTTAAAATTAATTAAATATGGCCAGGCACTGTGGCTCATGCCTGTAATCCCAGCACTTTGGGACGCTGAGGGGGGAAAGAAGAAAATGCTGCCAACTGAACTATGATGCAGTGCTTTCTTAGCACTTAGAATTTTGTTTTATGTTTAATGAAAGCACGCTTTTAGGCTGACTAGGCATTATTTCTTAAATCATATATTGTACTGCTCTGTTTCTGTGCCTTTCTGTATGTGTGATAACTTTTCGTTTCAATCTCAATCTGAAAGACATTTTAACATCAATAAATCTCAAATCCTGTGCTACGAACAATGCACATCACTCAACTGCGGGGACAGATGAGCAGCTATAAGCATGTATGTGCACACGTAGGCAATGGCAATGCTTTCTTGCTGCATCCAATTTCAGAGGAGGAAAAAAGTGAAAAAAATATGCACCTTACAATCACTGGTATACAGTAACACCTTCCTCAGGGTTCTCTTTAAAGGAGACTGAATTTGTGTCCTGAGACTTTCTTGAGTCCTGAGCTTTTTCCAGAAGCACAGACTACAGACAATGGTGAGGTAATTTAGAAAGGTTTAAAGGAAATAATGAGTTGGATATCAGAGCACTGTGACGCTTCATATTATCTGGTGATATATGAGGCCCTGACTCAGTCACAGCCACATTGCTACAGTGGGGTGACTTCTGCATGCAGCAACTCATCACATGATTGTGATGTATGTGCAAAATCCCCAAGCAACCAGAAAGACGAGCTTATGTAGGAGTCACCCTTGTGGCTCCATCACCCACCATTACCCATGAACTGGGTAATAGATGAATGGTAGTTGACATGACAATTAGTTGTAGATAATTTACAGTCTCACCCCTTGATGAAATAATGATCTTTCATTAGTGACATCCTCTAATAAATGCTCATGATGAAGGCTTACTATGGGCCCAGGCTCCATTCTAACTGCTTTCCATTTGTTAACTTATTTACTACTTAACACCAAGGTAGATGCTGTTATTATCCTCATTTTACATATGAAGGATCTGAGGCACAGAGCTATTAATTAATTTCCCCAAGATCACATAGCTGCTAAATATCAGTGCTAGATTTGAAGACACGCAACTGACTTAACAGTCACCCTCTTAACCTTTATACTGTATTGCCTCTACCATATAGTACTGAAGAGCTGTATTCAAATAATAAAAATGCATACGATTGTCTAAATCCACAGCTACTAAGTAAATGTAGAAAGTAAACCATGCTCTCTGGATTTTCAATAAAAACTTGTTTATTGATTGTTCAAAAAATGAGGCAGAGGGAAGTACCCCACAGTTTGTTAAAATGGACAATAACAAAACCAATGCTGTCAGCAAGTCTGGGATTGGGAAACGGATGGGAGACTGATTTTAGGGCTTTGACCATGAAGTGGGGGCAAAATGACAAACTAAGGGCAAAAAGTTTCAGGCTGTCCAAAATCACCTTTGATGGACTCAGAACTCAGGCGTCCTCATGTGTGCGAGCTAAGGGTTAAGTCCATACCTGATTTTGACCATACAGCCCTGAGATGATACTTGGAATTTAGTGAGCTGCAAGCAATGAATTACCTCAAACTGAAATCAAGTATTAGGAAGTCTCAAATCACTGTCTGAATTCTGGCAGGCTGTGGTAAATACTGTGTTAAGGAAGTTAATTAAATCAAGAAATGGAATTTTTCTTTTTTAAAGAAATGGCCATTGGGTGTTAATCAGCTGTAAAGAAGAAAGCAGAAAGCCAAGGGAATCCATAAAAGAGCTTTGCCCTGTAAGCACAGTTGCCTCACCTGTGACCTCCATAGCTGAGAAAGAATTTGGCTCCAGCAATATTCTCTGTGAAGTTGGTGGCTTGAATCACTGCCACGAGCAAATGAGTTTTTTCTACGGAGAATGAATTCTCCTGAGCTGCTGAAACAAAGGTCTGTGTTCCTGAATGGCTGTTATTTATTTGGAAGATTGCTATAGACACCCCCCACCCTGTACTGGAAGCTGCAAGCTGTGGCATTTAGCCTCTGGTCCGCTGGAACAAAGCTCACAGGAAGGAAAACTGCCTGGGCAAGTAGTATGCCCAGGGCGAAATGTGAAAACTGCCCCACAAATCTGAGCAGGCAATAAAGGATGGTCTTATTTATTGTATTGCCTTATACCTTTGAGATAATGCACATGACTGAACTATTGATTTTTTATTGCACCAGACAGTGCTATTTGGGAGCAGGTAAGGAAGAGGAGCTGAACTCTACTGATTTTGAAATCCTCTCTGAGTCAGCTGTAGTGAATTACTGAACAGCTGCCACAGTGTCATATTCAGAAGTTTCCATTTTTTATGTCAATAGTCTGAAGATTTTTGCACTAAAATGTTTTAACTTACATCACTGTAAAAACTGTTAGATGTTCTACTACCACTGCTAATAGTGCTACCACCATCACTACTGAATACAAACTCTTGATAGCTTTGCCTTTTGTGAAAACATATCCCACGTGGTGAGTTGGCTGGGACTGGGTTGTATTAATTCCCCAGGTCCCAAAGAAACCATTTAGAGCATTTCTGCAATTCTACATGTCATCTCCAGGTCCTGTCTAATCTCACGGTTCAATGGAAACAACATATCATTTGGAGAAGTATTCCATTTCATCTACTCAGATCCTATTCCACTGAGGATCTGAGGATCCTACACCTCTTAAATATTTCAAATGAAATAGTCTTCTGAATGTTGAACACTGAAAATAGAATCCTTTTGCAGAAACAAAATGCAAATAGGTATAAAGTAACAATTTACCATATTATTTATTTTGGAGATCACAGTTCCTGGCTCATAGTAAATAATAAATATTTATCAAATAACCAAAAACATAAATATGTAGTGGGTGCTAGTAGTACATCTGGATATTGCCCTCTACTAGTCACTTTTTCTAAATGACAGCTGGTGGGCTGCTCTGGCTCTCTCAGTGCCCTGGCTTGCTACTGCAGCCAAGGTTTCAGGTAGTCACCTGGAGGGCTGTGTTAGCTTTCCCCACATCTTTAGGGGTGCAAGTTCTGTGTCTCTTTCCTCTGTTCTCTGGAGTGGGTTGCTGGTTATGAAAGAATGCAACATTAAAAGTAACAGACTGTATCTATCAGAAAGATAAAAAGTAAAAGGAATGAGAGAGAGGATGGGGAAATGCATTTTTACACACTGCTGGGGGAATGTAAATTCATGCACCTCACTGGAGGACAATTTGGAATATTTATAAAGTCTTTAAAAAGAAGATCGTGTTGGCTGGGCGCAGTGGCTCATGCCCGTAATCCCAGCACTTTGGGAAGCCGAGGCAGATGGATTGCTTGAGCCCAGGAGTTCAAGACCAGCCTGGGCAAAATGGCAAACCCCATCTCTACTAAAAATACAAAAAAGTAGCCAGGCATGGTGGTGCATGCCTGTAGTTCCAGCTACTCTGGAGGCTGAGGTGAGAGGATCACTTGAGCCCAGGAGGTCGAGGCTGCAGTGAGCCAAGATCACACCACTGCACGCTAGTCCAGGCAACAAAAGCAAGACCCTGTCTTTAAAAAAAAAAAAAAAGGAGGATATTATTAAATCCAGGGATTTTACTTCTAGGAATTTTTCATAAGGAAACAAAGAAATTAGACAAGGTATATATACCTGAATGTTTAATACAGCAGTATTTATAATAGCAAAAAGCCTAGAAGTTTGTAAAATTTTGGTATATTTTTACAATAGAATACTATGATCATTAAACGTGTGTGTGTATATGTATATATGACATAAAAAATAACAAAATAATATACATGACAGAATAATAGCAAAAAGCCTAGGAGTTTTGTTAAATTTTGGTATATTTTTACAATAAAATACTATGATCATGAAACATGTATATATATGTGTCATATATGCCATAGAAAAATTTTTTTTTCTTTTTTATTTATTATTATTATTTTTTATAGAGACAAGGTCTCACTATGTTGCCCGGGTGGTCTCGAATTCCTGAGTTCAAGTGATCCTCCCATCTCGGCCTCCCAAAGTGCTAGGATTACAGTTGTGAACCACCACACCTGGCCAGAAAAATGTTTTGAATATTGCGTTCAGTGAAAAATGACAGAACAGTTTATAGGATGTGATTTTTTTGTAAAAAGATTTTTAGCATGTTTATGATTGGATAAAAGTCTGGAAGGATATACACAAAACATTAACAGTGGTGAGATTACGGAATGTTTACATTTTCATCTTTCTGTGAATATGTATTTGTACTTTTGGCAAATAATGTGGGCTATTTCAGTAATACAAATTTGCTATAGTCAATAATATTGAATTGTATACTTGAAATTTGCTGAGAGTAAGTTCTAACTGTTCTCACCACATACACAAAGTTGACTATGTGAGGTGACAGATGCGTTAACTAACTTGATTGTGGTAATCGTTTCAGTATATATGTAAAGCAAATTATCATGTGGTGTACTTTAAATATATAGTTTTATTAGTCAATTATGCCTCAATAAAGCTGGAAAAAATAATTGGTCACATGCAACGAAAATATAGATAAGTTTTCATTCTTCTTTTCTAAATAAGAGAACTCACAAAATTCTAGTATTTTAAAGCTGAAAGCTTTTTAAAGGACATTTAAACTCATTATTTAACAAATAAATGTACTGAAGCCTGGGGAAGTTAGCTGACTTGCCTGGAGGTGTCACCCCAGGCCATGTCTTAATTGGACGAGTCAGCATTTGAACCCAGATCAGCAGTTCATTGCTTGTTCTAAAGCAACGTGGCACCTCTGAAGAACTAAAAGGGGCCTAACCACGGAAGTGTTGCCAGCAGTTCTATGTGGCTTATGCAGCCTGGTGTGCATTCACTGGCTCTCAGTAGATCTTGAAAATAGCCCAGGCCATAGCCCACTGAACAGCTGAAAGAAAACACTCAGAGCATGAAGAATGCCTTGCCCAGCTGCCTGACAAGCTGTATTTTCCCATTTGGCAAGTGAAGTCTTCTCCAGAAAATGGTATGTTATAAAGAACTTCCTTTTCCAGGGGGTCAATGACATCTTTTATGAGGAAGACTCTAAGGCAATAAACTAGATGCCAAGTATAATTAAGCAGGCCCCACAGCCAGGAGGAGACAAATTGGACCAACCTCCATTCAGAGCAGGTTGGATTAAATTAATAGATCAGCTGAAATTAATAAAAGGGCAAAGTAACTAGAGATTCTTCCTCCTATGTGCTGCCCTTGCCATGAGGTTTGTTCAGGGTGACATCGGAGAGGCCTCACTAGTTCAGCTTTGGGGTCTGGGTGACATGATGCATGGATTCCTGTATCTTTACACCTGCATAGGAGACTGTTAGCCCGAGTGCAGGTGAAGCCCTTAGGCTGCCCCCCATCCTTCCCTCCACCCAGCTTCCACCTTTATTATTACTCCTAGCTGCCCTGATGCTTCCTCCAGTGACTTGGACCAAAACCCAATTAAAAGTTAAAATTATTTTTTTTCTGGTCTGGCAAAAGGCCATCTTACCATCTTTGGGCTGGTTAGAGGAATATTTTCAGTTCCTTAACAATATGCCCTCAGTTATTGAGCTAATCTGATAGCTGTATTATTTTCCTAAACTGTTTTTTATTTTATTTTTTTACTTTTCCTTCAATTGATCTCTTCTCCTTGCTTTCGAGGGGGCCCTGGACTAGGAGTGCCCAAGTGATTATACGTTTGGGGAATTTACCCAAATGGTGAATTCTAGTTGCATTCGTTTGGATTAGGTTAGGCCACATATAACAGAAGAATGCATAATATCTGTCTTAAATTGAGAACAATTTGTCATCTGCAAGTAGACCTTCTAGGTGTGGTGTTAGAGCAGTTTTTCTGTGTCAACAAAATCTTAGCCTGCTATACTTTTAATCTGCTATCTTCAGCAAAGTGGCTTCTCTTCTCAAGGTCATCTCATGATCCAAGATAGCTGGGAGAGCTCCAGCCGTCTCAACACATTCCTGGCATCAGGAAGGAGGAAGAGCAGAAATTACATTAAAACACATTGTAATGGAGAGTTTCTAGCCTGGGAGGCATTCTGTCTTCTTCAAGTGACTTTGACCCTACCTACTCTAATCCAGAATGTATTTCTCTTGCGTTTTAACCTTTGAAAAGTCGACATTTCCTTCACTTCCCATTCTTGGTAGAGCATCTTATTGTGGCCCCTAAGTAATTGTAATCGGGTCTATCTCAGAATTCCACCTGCCTTTCTCTGGGTATCAGGCCAGAATTCCTGCAACTCATCCTAAAGCATCTCAAACAGCTCAGAACTGCCAGTGCGAAACAAAAAATTCCTGAAGAAGTAGAATGTTCTTCTTTCTCTGTCTTCTTAAAGCGCTGACTCTACTGATAGAGACTCTTACAGATGGAGAGGCAACTTTCCCTGTCCCCATACTTAACATTATAAAGAACTTCCCTCTATGTAATCTAAATTTCTGAAATATAACTCATCCATTTTATGCTTTATCATCATTGGAAATTGAGACCAATTAGCCACCTTATACTTATTTCTCAGAAGAAAAGATAGTACTTTGGTTAACAGGTAGGTAGGTTGGATATATTTAGATTTTTCCTTTTAAGGAGAGAGTTGCAAGGAATTTCAGTGTTTTAAAATATTGCTTAACAAGCAAGAGAACATGTGGAAGATACAGTGGTCCGTAAGCATTGTATTCCCATAGCTCAAAAGCTCTTGCAACCATTTGTGAAAGTCAGGGTCTGATCTTATAGTTGTGACATTTAGACAGGGATAGATTGCCTGCTTCAAGGTTATGCCCAATACAGCTTATCTGGGAATCTGAGACAGATGTTCTACGACCAATCTTGTCTGTGATGAGAATTCAAACTCCCCTATGTCTGCAGCAACGCTTTGTACACCTAAGATTTTGATTTTTTAAAAAATCCGTAGGAACAAATTTTAAAAAACAACACAGGATGCACCATGCTGTAGTGAAAGGATATGATCTTATTTTTTTTTTCTTTTCAGGATACCAGAAGCAAAAAAAAAAAAAAAAAATGGTATGATCTTTAGAGCAAAGAGACCTGGATTCAAATCCTAGTTCTCTCACTTCCTGGCTGTATGGATTTAAGTAAGTCACTTAATTTTCCTGAGTTTCAGTTTCTCCATATGCAAAATGGTGTCAGTCATACCTCCCCTTTCGAAAATAATCTGGGAGGAATATTGCATTAAAGTGGTGGATGATATAAACTGCTGACTCTACTGACTATAAATATCTGAGAATGGTGTTTGGGTTTTGGACTCTAAAACTGGGGACAGGGTAGGTTGCATGAGGAATGTAAACTGTGTTTCAAGGGACAAGCTGGTCAAATCTAGAAGACTTCAAAGTATCCTGAGGGGGAAAGAGAAAAATGCCAAAATAAAACTATAAAACTAGTTTCTCTGAAAGGCATCAGGAACTTGTTTTGTTTTTACCTTTTTGGGGGAATGGGGGACAGAGTCTTGCTCTGTTTTCCAGGTTGGAGTGCGGTGACACAATCTTGGCTCACTGCAACCTCTGCCTCCTACGTTCAAGTGATTCTCCTGCCTCAGCCTCCCGAGTAGTTGGGATTACAAGTGCACGCCACCATGCCCAGCTAATTTTTGTATTTTTAGCAGAGACAGGGTTTCACCATGTTGCCCAGGCTAGTCTCAAACTCCTGACCTCAAGCAATCCACCTGCTTCAGCCTCCCAATTTACTTTCTTTTTCAAATTTTTTTTAATTTTTAACTTTTTTTTTCTCATTTTGAACTTCTTTGTCAAGAACTCCCTTTAGACAGGAAAGAAAAGATGAGGCAGGAGAGAACTGGAGCTCAAATAGGAGAGAAAGGTGTATTGAGCACACCTGGAATAGTGGTTCTTCATCCTGCTGCACCTGAGTATCATCTGGAAGCTTAAAACTATCAAGGCTTCAACCTCAGCCACAGAGATTCTAAGTCTGTGGGCTCTGGATATTAGATTTTTTAAAACCATACACACAAACCCTCTGTGAATGGCTTCTCACCTTGGTGGACATTAGAATTATCTGGGGTGCTTAAAACATGAATATGCTGCTGGGGCTTCACCCCAGAGAAGTTGATTTGATTGTCCTGTTGACAGGTCCAGGCCCTGGTGGTTTTAAATTTGTCTCAGGTGATTCCAATGTGCGGCCAGGGTTGCAGTCCACTGACCTACGTGCTCTAAATCAGCTTGAGTGATCTGACCTGGATGAATTTCAGAGTATTGAAAACACATGCAAATGAAATTACTGAACTCCTTTGATTGTCTTTAAGGAATTGTGAGGAATGTGTTGGAGGAATGTAAGGGGTGATTTTAGAAAGAGTTGAGATGGGCAAATCTCCAAAAAAAATCTCAATTTTCAAAAAGTCAAAAGAAGAAGGTCCTCTAATCTGTACTTCTGGCAGTAAGCCCAGCCAATATTTCCTTTTATTAAAATTATGGTTTATTAGTAGTGATCAATATGAACTTGCACAGGTTCAGCACGAAAAGACACATCAAACTGACTACAGTGGCTACTTCAACAGGGTTGCCTGACATTTAGATAAGGGGCACGTGTGTGTAAGTTCATTCCATTTTAGAAGGCATAGAGACAGAGAGAGAGGAATGAAAACCAAGAAAACCAGCGCATCTGAACTTTACTGTGCAGTGAATCCCCTGGGCATCTTGTTAAAATACAGATTCTTATTCTGTAGGTTTGGGATGGGGCCCGTGAGTGTATTTTAACAAACTGCCAGGTGCTGCCAATTATGCTGGTTCACAGGCCACACTTTGAGTGGCAAGGGTGTAGACTGCACAGCTGTACAGTGAGGGGGGTTAGTAAGCAACTGAACAGTGATAGCAAATGAACACTGGTTAATGGGTCAGTGTTATTCTGGAAGAAAATTTCCTTTTCTTTTTCTTTTTCTTTCGAGTTGGGGTCTTGCTCTGTCATCCAAGCTGGAGTGCAGTGGTGTGGTCATAGCTCACTGCAGCCTCCAACTCCTGGGCTCAAGTGATCCTCCCATCTCAACCTGCCAAGTAGCTAGGACTGCAAGTGAGCACCACTGTGCCTGGCTAATTTTTTTTAAGAGATGTGGGTCTCGCTATGCTACGCAGGCTGGTCTTGAACTCCTGGCTTCAAGACATCCTCCCGCCTCAGCCTTTCAAAGTGCTGGGATTATAGTGTGAGCCACCACTCCCAGCCCTGGGGGAAAGATTTCGATGCTTGGGATTTAGTTTTGTTTTGTCTAAGAATATTAGTAGTGGCTTTGACATTCACCGTATCCTTATCAAATTTTCAGATGACATAGAACTGGAAGAGAATTAATGACAGAATCAGCAACCAAATACCTTTTTTTCTGTGAGCCAGCAGGAATAAATGATCCATGTCACATTCTTTTAGAACCTCCTGTCTAACTGGCCATATAACTTAATAGCTGAGTGGTTGGTCATAAGCAAATCAGTTAACCTCTTAGACTACCAGTCCCCTCATCTTTACAATGAATGGAAATATTAGTTAGAATTCTGTTAGTTGCATGTAACAGAACACTTGAATAGTTTAAGGGAATACAAGGAATTTATTGGCTTCTTTGGGCATAGTTGGATCCAGTAGAGAAAACTTATTATAAAAGTTATATTATAAAATGATTTAGCTTTCTCTCTCTCTTTCTTTCTCCAACTCTCTGTTCTGCAGGACTTCCCTTGTCTTCAGGCTGCCTCAGGCTTTCTCATGTCCTGAGGAAGAGGGCATTTGGCAACCTCAGCTTGCTAGCTTAACAAGGCATATTTATCATAGAAAACACTCAAGTCTTGCAGGGATCACACATCCTCTCTGCACCATCACTGAGGCCAGAGGGATGGTGTACTGTAATTGGTTCAGCCTGGATCATTTGCCAACCACTGAGGATGGAAGGGACAGGACACCATCACAGACACTCCACTCCACCACATTGAGTAGGGAAAAGATAGTTCCCCTGAGAAAACAGTGGTGAACGACTCAACGTGTCAAGCAAATATCCAGCAAATAACTCACACCCAAACATCACAAAATGATTAGGGCATGTTCTTGTTCTTCTTCTTTTTTTTTTTTTTTTTTTTTTTTTTCAATTTTAGACTCAGAAGGTACATGTGCAGATTTGTTACATGGATATGTTGCATGATGTTGGGGTCTGGGCTTCGAATGAATATCACCCAAATAGTGACCATAGTACCCAATGGGTAGCTTTTTAACCCATAGTCCTCCCCCATCCTCCCTCCTCACTTTTGGAGTCCCCAGTGTCTATTGTTGCCATTCTAATGTCCATGTGTCCGCAGTGTTTAGCTCTCACTTATAAATGAGAATATGCAGTATTTGGTTTTCTGTTTCTATGTTAATTCACTTAGGATAATGGCCTCCAGCTACATCCACGTTGCTGCAAAGAGTGTGATTTTGTTCTTTTTTATGGCTGCATAGTATTTCATGGTGTATATGTACTTTTTGTTTTTTTAATCCAATCCACTGTTGATGGGCACCTGGGTTGATTCCATGTCTTTGCAATTGTGAACAGTTCTGCAATGAACATGTGAGTGCTGGTGTCTTTTTGGTAGAATGATTTATTTTCCTTTGGGTACACACCCAGTAATGAGGTTGCTGGGTTGAATGGTAATTCTATTCTTAGTTCTTTGAGAAGTCTCCAAACTGCTTTCCACAGGGGCTGAACTAATTTACAATTCCACTAACAGCATATAAGTGTTCCCTTTTCTCTGAAACTTGGCAACATCTGTTATTTTTTGACTTTTAAATAATAGCCATCCTGACTGGTGTGAGATGGTATCTCATTGTGGTTTTGATTTGCATTTCTCTGATGATTAGTGATGCTGAGCATTTTTTCACATTACTTGGCCAGTTGTCTGTCTTCTTTTGAGAATAGGGCACATTCTTTACAATGCAATGCTGCAGGCAGTCAGAGTTGGCATGAGATGAGTCAGGTTTGCTCTTCCTGGACTAGATGGTCTCTAATGTACTGTTTTGTAAGACTCCCAAGCTGTGCTTGTGTGTAACATATCATCCAGTAGCAAGACTTTTCTGGAGACAATTTCTTGAACTTTGAGATTCGATAGAGTAGATATTTAGGTGGTTGGGTTACCCTCAGATCACACCTAACCTTCTAAGAGAGAGGCAGGTCTTAGTAGAGGAGTGGCATTTCATCAGGAGGACTTCCCACCTTGCAACCTTCTGGAAGAGTTCCTGCCCGTTCTGCTGAGGACCCCATTCCCAGCCCCTAAATCCCTAGGCCACTGGCCAGGGGCCTCCATGCAGAGGTGAGCCAGTGCCTCTGATTGGCATTGGATGGCCTAAAAAGATGACCCGAACTTCTCAGAAGCTGTTTTGAGAATTAGAAATAAAAGACACAGAGAAACTCCAGTGATCTGTGGGTACTGTGATGTACGGGCCTGCAGAAATGGAGCATAGGGTGGGCTTTGTTTAAGTAAAAAAGGAAGCTGCTGAGAGTGAAAAAAGAATGTGGTGGGTGCACGGAGAGAAAGAGACACAGAATGAGACCAGTGGAGTTCGGAAGGAGAGAGAAATAGAGAGAGCTGTGGCTACCATATGTACCTCAGCCACATAAGCAAAGGGCTGTGCCTATGAACCGGCTACTCCTGGAGCTTATCTGTGTCATTCGCAGGCTTGGGCCCTGCTAGCTGGGAGGAAATGTCACCTTCCCTGTGGGTGACCCGAGGGATGGGGGTCCCCGAGGCTGAAGCTCTCCTAAGAGGTACATGATAGACTTGAGGTAGGAGCCCGGTGGGGGTAGCACTGTGGGTGCCAGGCAGCCTGAGAATGCAGTAGAGCTTGGGGACTTCAGGAATGAGGGAGCTGTGGAAGCTGGGCAGGGTGGAGTCGGGATGAGAGGGAAGGGGAAGAGCTCTGCTGAGTCATAGAAGAGGAGAGTAGGAGAGTGAAGAGCTTCCAGCACTGGCAGAAAGGAAATTGGGACCTCAACACCAGATGCAGTGATAATGAGATCTTCCTAATGTTCTGGGATTAAGGTAAATGCTGCCGTTCTAAAACAGGCTGAAAAACACTTTATGTGGAATCTGTGGGTGGACAGAGAGTGGTGGCATGGCCTGGGAGAGCTGGTGCTTGTGATTCTTGGCCACTGGGGGGACAGCTCATCCACAGTCCTTTCACTGCTTGGCCTCTGACAGCCTCACCACCTGGGCTTAGGTGCCTTCCTCATTAGTTGAGCATTAACCTGTCCTACAGATTTCCTTGAAGAGCTGATAATACCCCAAAAGAGCATTCAGCTTACTGTAAGTGAGGAAATAGAATCTAGGTTTCCTGGCCCAGTGTTTATGTGTTGGGCCATTATTTAGGAGTCTGGTCGTAACTAATGGAAACTACTTTATGTACAATATGTATTGAGAGTCTTCTATATACCTGGCCCTGAACTTAGAATGGAAAGACAGATATAAACCAGAAAACCCCTAACCAAAGAAATGTGTAATTATAAGTTATAGTAAAATCTATGAAGAATAAGAACAAGATGCTGTGAGGGAATAGAGGGGTTGTGGTGGAAAGACAGGCTTTAGAGTGGGCTTTAGAGGTAAAACATCTCTGAAGCATTGGCATTTAAGCTGAGAGCTAAAAGATGAGAAAGTGTTGTTTGGGGGAAGAGGATTTCTGGTCATAAGGATGCCTGTATGAAGCTGTAAGGGGGAAGGCACATGGTCAGAACATAGTGAGAAGAGAGTGTGGGGGGCCAGAAATGATGACTGAAAGGGTGCCCAAGGACCATGTGGGGTCTTGAAGGCTGCTGCATAACAAATTGTCCCAAAACTTAGTGGCCTAAAACAATAAACAGGCTGGTTGTGGTGGCTCATGCCTGTAAGCCCAGTACTTTGGGAGGCTGAGGCGGGTGGATCACCTGAGGTTGGGAGTTCGACACCAGCCTGGCCAACATGGCGAAATCCCATCTCTACTAAAAATACAAAAATTAGCTGAGTGTGGTGGTGGGTGCCTGTAATCCCAGCTACTTGGGAGGCTGAAGCAGGAGAATTGCTTGAGCCCCGGAGGCGGAGGTTGCAGTGAGCTGAGATCGCGCCACTGCACTCCAGCCTGGGCGACAGAGCGAGACTCTGTCTCAAACAACAACAACAACAACAACAAAACAAACCCAATAAACAATTATTTTCCTTGCAGTTTCTATGGGCCAGGAATCTGGGGGAGCTTAGCTGGATGGTGCTGCTTGGAATCCATGAGGACTAAATCCATGAGGGTTTAGTCTCAATGTTGACCATGGCTGCAGTCATTGAGAGGCATGATGGGGCTGGAGGACCCACTTCCAAGGTGGCTCACACCATGGCTGGGAAGCACAGCTGGTAGATGTGCAGGGCCTCCTTGCCTCTCCACTTGGGCCTCTCCACAGGCTGCTTGACTGTCCTCAAGACATGGCTGCTGGACTGCCCCAGAGTAAGTGATGTGCAATGGAACAAGGTGGAGTGGCAATGCCTTTTATGATTTGACCTTGGAAGTCACATATGGTCAGTTCCACCCCAGTGTAGTTCTTAGAAGTGAGTCACTAAGTCTAGCCCACATTCAACGGCAGAGAAATTAGCCTTCATCATTGTAAGGGAGGAGTGTCAAAGAATGTGTGGATACATTTTAAAGACATCACGTGGGCCATGAGAAAAGGCCAGTTTTAGCAGAACTGAAGGCTTTGTCATAAGGCTACAGGGGGTGCTCATGGAATCTGATGGCAGCACAAAGTGAAGCTGAGCTTCAGCAAGGACTGGACCCAGGGACTGGGATATGGTTCTGACCTTATCCCTTAAAGACATAAGAGTGATACAATGGACTGTGGGGACTTGGGGGGGGAAACAGTCAGAAGGGGTAGAGGGATAAAAGGCTACAAATTTGGCTCAGTGTACACTGCTTAGGTGATGGGTGCGCCAAAATCTCACAAATCACCACTAAAGAACTCACTCATGTAACCAAACACCCTGTTCCCCTAAAACCTATGGAAATAAATAAATAAACAAATAAATAAATAAAGGCAAAAAAAAAACAAAACCCCAAAAAACCTATGCTGCACTGTTGATCTCTTGTGCTCTCTACCTGTTGGCTTCATTCTCCTTTCTCTTCAGATTGGCTTTCTTGCTTCTCCTGCCCACCTGGCAGCATGTGACATCCAGCCCTCAACCCCATCCCTTGCTCCTAAGCTTGCAAAACATATACAGGCCAACTGAGTTCTCAGTCCCAATTCCAAATTCCTGGGACAAAGAATTGGACTGGCCCAACTTTGATTAGATGGTCCCCTCAGGTCCAGTTGGCTGTGGCCAGGGCAGTGGAGAGGTGTAGTATAAACACAGCTGCCGATGGCCCTCCTCTGTGGAACTGGGTAAAGAGGGAAGTTTCCTGAGGAAAGAGAACTGAGCAGCACCCAAATGTGTCTACTTCAGCCTTTCTGTCAGTCTTGTCACTTTGTCATTTCATCCCACATAGGCAACAGATTCTCTTTCCTTCCTTTTCTTTCTCTCCTTCCTTCCTTCCTTGCTCCCTTTCTCCCTTCCTCCTTCCTCTCCCCTCCCTTCCTCCTTCCTCTCCCCTCCCTTCCCCTCCCTTCCCCTCCCTTCCCCTTCCCTTTCCCTTCCCCTTCCTCTGCCTCTTCCCTTCCCCTTCCTTTCCCCTTCCCTTCCCCTTCCTTCCCCTTCCCTTCCCTTTCCTTCCTTCCTTCTTCCCTTCCTTCCTCCCTTCCTTTCCCCTTCCCTTCCCCTTCCTTCCCCTTCCCTTCCCTTTCCTTCCTTCCTTCTTCCCTTCCTTCCTCCCTTCCTTCTTTCTTTCCTTTCTTCTCTTTCTTTTCTTTTCTTTCTTCCTTTCTTTGACAGGGTCTTGTTCTGTCATCCGGAGTGCAGTGGAACAATCATGGCTCACTGTAGCCTCAACCTCCTGGGCTCAAGCAATCTTCCTGCCTCAGCTTCCCAAGTAGCTGGGACTCCAGGTGCATACCACTACACCCAGCTAATTTATTTTTTGTAGAAATGGGGTCTCACTGTGTTGCCCAGGCTGATCTTGAACTCTTGGCTTCAAGCAATCCTCCCACTGTGAGCCCCCAAAGTGCTGAGATTACAGGTGTGAGCCACCATACCCGGTTGGTGATAGATATTCTGTAGGTTGTATTACCATCAGTTGGAGTTTTCTAGAAGTAAAAGAGATTCTGAGTATGGGAATTTCCAAAATGTAGTAGGTCTTGCTCATTAAAATGGGCCCAAGAAAGCACTCATAAAGCATTTTATGGGGTGCTTTTGGACACTACTAAATAAAATGGTTTAGTTATAAAACAGCTGGAGTTGATACATTGAGCAAAAATATAAGAGGGCTATTTCGCTGAGCTGGCTAGTGTAAGTCTTACTAAAATTAGAAACTGGAGCCCAATACTAGTAGTGAGACAGAGGTTACACAAAGATCTTCACAAACATATTACAGTGGTTTCTAGGGGAACTTACCAGTGAAAGGCAGGAGCTTTGATTTTAGAGTCACTGCTGCAGAAAATGAGGGCATCAAAGACTAAGTCCCATTGCTGTCATTGTGGTTGTTTTCAGACAGGGACGTCCGTTTTTCTAGCAGGGAAATCTAGATGGTGGACAGTTTCACCAGCTATACCCATAGTTAAGGAAGATAACTTGATAAGGTACAGCCTGGGACACAGATTTCAGAAGCTACTTGGTGATCCCCAAACGCCTTCCCCCACCCACTGGCTGAGGTACTTTAAGATGGGATGAAAATCTTATTCACTGCCTAGTGGTAATTTTACAGAGCAGGGATCACTGGGAAAGGTAACACATGGGCAGGCATGAGGCACTGTCATAAAAGCAGGCTTTGCTCAGACGTGGACTGCACATCTAAAGGTGACTGTAGGAACAGGGACATGGGGAAAAAGAAAGGTTAGTGGTATGGAAAGCAAATGGCGAATGCCTAACACTTCAGCTTGGGGTCTCTTCTGGAGGAAAAACATATTTTTGTGCACCAAAAAATGTCTGAAGACAGTTGACTATGGTTTAGCTTAAAAGGGAAAAATATAGAGGGGAAATATTGCTTTCAAGTACTTAAATGTAAGAAAGATTTTAATGGGCTATTTTCTATAGATAAATATAGAAAATAAAGATTTTCTGAGAAGCGAGCTGTAGTAATAAATTCTAGCCCAGGGTCAGGTTACTGAAGGGAAGTGGAAGTGGGTTTGGGCACTATATTCAAGAAGTTTGAAAGGGAGGATAAAGTTAGGTTTGTTTTGAATAAGGTGAGCCTGACTCAGTTTGAGTCGTGTTTGCAGCCTATTGCACTTTTATATACTAAACAAAATCTCAGAAATCTTCCCTTTATTTTCACCTGTTCTAATACCATTCATGGGCCAAGGCAATCCATCTAATTAAGTATGCTTGCATAGGCAGGTGTTCCCACTAGAGAAATAAAAATCAATGGAAGATTGTGGTAATTTTCACAGCCAACAGTGTTGGCCCACATTATTGGACCGTTATATACTTGGTTTGCTGTCTGTTTATCTGTTGGTTACTTTTTTTAAAAAAAAAATGATATCATCAAGTAATCTTCAGGGCATAAAAAGGAGCTTCATTCAACTCCTCAGTAATAACAGTCATTACTGTACTCTCTAAAAACAATTGGCTAGTTACGTGCAGCTTCTAAAGAGTTCCCTAATCCAGAAAACTGCAAATTACATAGTAATGATTATTGAGGTTCTGTGGTAACTCC
The DNA here is from genome assembly GCF_028885655.2 of Pongo abelii. Classification (NCBI taxonomy): domain Eukaryota; kingdom Metazoa; phylum Chordata; class Mammalia; order Primates; family Hominidae; genus Pongo; species Pongo abelii. Next base: position 73,454,513 of record NC_071996.2, on the reverse strand, counting down.
AGTCATCATTTCAATGTAATTGATAGAGCATGAATAACTATAAATTATGTTATATATACAACCTCTTTACAGGGAACTCACACAGTTATTTGTGGTATGCATAATAAAGCAAAATCTAAATTGAATGTTAATTTTAATAAAAATCACTTTTATACCTCATTTCCATCTGAATGGATGCCATCTGTTTTAAGGTGCTAGCAGGGAGCAAAGTAAAATTGAACTCCAAAAATACAAACATTTGTTGTTTTTCAGCTTTTCCAATTTAATGCTGAAAGCCCTGAAAGAAACAAGAGACTTTGATATACTATTGTTTTCCAGGGCAAGGGGTTATCAAAGACATTAACAAACGTTAATTAAGAATATTAGGATTTTTTTCCATGCTGAGCTAAGAAAGCTCTCGGATCCCAGTTTTAGTTTGCAGATTTTTTGTTATTGTCCAACTTTAGGATCATCCAGTATCAAACCCACAGACTAGAGTTTGATCAAAAGTAGTTCATGACAATGAGAACACATGGACACATGAAGGAGAACATCACACTCTGGGGACTGTTGTGGGGTGGGAGGAAGGGGGAGGGATAGCATTAGGAAATATACCTAATGCTAAATGACGAGTTAATGGGTACAGCACACCAGCATGGCACATGTATACATATGTAACTAACCTGCACATTGTGCACATGTACCCTAAAACTTAAAGTGTAATAATAATAAAATAAAATAAAAAATTAAGAAAAAAAGTAGTTCATGTAGGAGCTGAGCCCAGGAAGCACTGATGGGGCAGTGGGAAAGTGAGACCAGGAGGGGAAGGAAGTGAATGAAGTGTGTATTTCCACCGTGGGCAACAGGAGTTCGATGCCGCTGGGGAATCTGGAGACCATGAGAAACACCTCAGAGTAATCTTCACCTCATCCACCCATGGCTGGGATGTTTTGGGGCTCTAACTTTCTTTCTTTTTCTTTTTTCTTTTTTTTTGAGACAGGGTCTCGCTCTGTTACCCAAGCTGGAGTGCAGTGGCGCAATCTCGGCTCACTGGAACCTCCACCTCCTGGGTTCAAGTGATTCTCCTACCTCAGCCTCCCCAGTAGCTGGGACAGGTGCCCACCACCATGCCCTGCTCATTTTTGTATTTTTAGTAAAGACGGGGTTTTGCCATGTTTGCCAGGCTGGTCTCGGACTCCTGACCTCAGGTGATCCACCCACCTCGGCCTCCCAAAGTGCTGGGATTACAGGCATGAGTCGCCACGACCAGCCTCTTTTTCTTTTTTTTTGAGACAGAGTCTCGCTCTGTTGTCCGGGCTGGAGTTCAGTGGCGCGATCTCGGCTCACTGCAACCTCCGCCTCCCAGGATCAAGCAATTCTCCTGCCTCAGCCTCCCGAGTAGCTGGAGTACAGGTGCATACTATCATGCCCAGTTAAACTTTAAAAAAAAAAAATTGTAGAGATGGGGTCTTATTATGTTGCCTAGGCTGGTCTCAAACCCCTGGGCTCAAGCAATCCTCCCACCTCATCCTCCCAAGGTGCTGGGATTACAGGTGTAAGAGAACATTTAAATTGACTATTAAACATTGCTTTTCTTAAAGGTCCTTGCCATCCTTCCCTGGGGGATTTATCCCAGCCATCCTTCTCCTCATTTGTTATGGGGTTGAGTCTCCCCCGAAAAAGACATGTTGGAGTCCTAAATGCAGGTACCTCGGAATGGGAACTTATTTGGAGATAAGGTCTTTTTAAAGACAATCAAGTTAAAATGAGGTCGTTAGGGTGGGCCCTAATCCAATATGACTGGTATTCTTACAAGAAGGGGACATTTTGGCTGGGCATGGTGGCTCATGCCTGTAATTTCTGCACTTTGGGAGGCCGAGGCGGGTGGATCACCTGAGGTCAGAAAGAAACCACCCAAGATATTATTAGAGTACCTGTTACCCAGTAGGCAGTAAGATGTATCTTCATACAGTTGAAGGCAGTGGTTAGAGAAAAATAGAACCATTTCAAATTTGTTTGACTTGAGAGTGTTTAAATAAACAAATAAATAAATAAAATTTTCCCAAGACAGGGTCTTGCTCTGTCACCCAGGCTGGATTGCAGTGGTGCAATAGCTCACTGCAGCCTTCACCTCCCAGACTCAAGTGATCCTACCACCTCAGCCTCTCAAGCAGCTGGCATTACAGGCACATGCTACCAGGCCCAGCTAATTTTTTTAAAAAAGTTATGTAGCGATAGATTATCGCTATGTTGCCCAGGCTGGTCTTGAAATCACGGGCTCAAGTGAACCTCACACCTCAGCCTCCCAACTGCTGTGGAAAGTGTTTGCTCAAGTGGCTATGCCATGTAACTTTTGAGTCACCCTCCACTCCAGCTAACTCAGTTAGGGTTGGTCTTAGTTTTCCATTGCTGCTTGACAGACTATCATAAATTGGGAAATTTACAGCACATCCATTTATTCTCTCACAGTTCAGTGGGTCAGAAATCTGGGTGGGCTTGGCTGGACTCACTGCCTAGATGCGCACGCTCCCGAGGTCAGCTGGGCCGGGCTCCCATTGCGAGGCTTCGCTGGGAGACGTGCCTCCAAGCTCATTCAGGTTGCTGGCCGAATCCAGTTCCTTGCAGCTGTAGGTCTGAAGTCCTTGCTTCCTTGCTGACTTTCGGGCTGGCATTGTCCCAGCTCCTTAAGGCCACCAGTATTCCTCTTTTTTTTTTTTGAGACACAATCTCGCTCTGTCGCCCAGGCTGGAGTGCAGTGGCGTGATCTCGGCTCACTGCAAGCTCCGCCTCCCGGGTTCACGTCATTCTCCTGCCTCAGCCTCCCGAGTAGCTGGGACTACAGGCGCCTGCCACCACGCCCGGCTAATTTTTTTGTATTTTTAGTAGAGACGGGGTTTCACGTGTTAGCCAGAATGGTCAAAATCTCCTGACCTCGTGATCCACCCGCCTCGGTCTCCCAAAGTGCTGGGATTACAGGCGTAAGCCACCACGCCCGGCCACCAGTATTCCTTTTTACGTGGTTCCCTTCATCTGCAAAACAGCAGCCGTGCACTGACTTCTCATTCTGCCATGCCTGAGTCCTTCTGCCTTTAAGGACTCAAGTGATGACCCTGGGCCTGCCTGTATGATCCAGGCTAACCTCCCTATCTGAAGGTCAACTGATTGGTAAACTTATGATCAATATTCCTTATATCCAGACTTTCTCGGGCCCCAGAAGTCTTCTCCAGGCCCACAAAGGCACACACAGTAGTATAAAATATAGCGTGGATCAGAGGAGAGCTATTTCCTGCCTAGAATGAACCTCACCACTGCATGTCTGCAGGCTGGTGCTACTGTCTTGAATAGTGATGACCTTCTAAGCATTAGACCTCTGTCTTGAGGACCAGTGAGTTCCAACTCGCCTCATCAGATACCCTAGATTCCGGATCCTTGGTGTTGCTGGAACCCTGGCCAGTCCTCGGCCTCTCTAGTTCCTTACTCCTGGCTGGCATGCGGCAGCCAGGACTCCCCTTTGCTCTGCCCCACCTCTTGGGGCTCCCTGGTTCTCCCGAGCCACCTTCCGTCAGTCTTGATCAGCTGCTGCTTCTACCCCAAAAGTGATGGGCAACCTTCGAGGAGCTAAAGCGCTGTTTACACTCCTGCACTGGGCAGGTGAAGTAAGGGCAACGTGAAATGTCAACCCTGGCTGACCCCAGCTGCAGGCTGAGTGTCAGCTGGTTGTTTGTCCACTAGGTGGCGTCTGTGGAGCCTGAGGAGACAATGAGGGCTTTCCTGTTAAAAACGCACAAAGGAAGTGTTCTTTTGCTTTTCTTTTTCCTGTTTATTCCACTCACCAGCATCACGGCCCCCACTACTCTAAAAGTAACACTAAAACAAGGCGCCTTTCTAAGTCTCCCTCCCAAGGGGATTGCAGCTTCTTTCAGACCCCCCTGACTAGAGTAAGACAAGAAGTCTGTGCTTTCCCCAGTTTGCCATTAGGTTGTAATTGGAGTTCACTGAACACCAGTAACTCTCACCTCCTCCCATCCCTTGCTTTCAGCTGATTTTCTCCAAGGCCCACAAGTAAGAAGTTAAGCCATAGATTTCCTTTTCTTTTCTTTCCTTCTTCTTTCTCCCTTTGTCTCTCTCTCCCTCTTTTTTTCTTTCAAGTTTGCTCCATTTTAAATTTACTTTGGAAGGAGGAGCAGTAGGAAAAGAAAATCTCTACTATCAATTAAACGGGATTTAACACAGGGCCTATGCAGTGCACGAGTGTCTATGCAGGCGGAGGGCATGGTGTGGCCTAAGAAGTGAGAGGTTACAAGGATTTGCTCCATGAAATAACAGCTAAAGCTAATGCCTATCAAATACATTCCCATTTCCAGGGAATGCAAAGCAGTTTGTACTTTAAAAGTGAGTTTTATTTTATTTATTTGTAGAGACAGGGTCTCGCTATATTGCCCAGGCTGGTCTCGAACTCTTGGCTTCAAGCAATCCTCCTGCCCCCGTTTCCCAAAGTGCTGAGACTACAGGTGTGAGCCATGACACAAAGAAAAAAGTGAGTTTTTAGATCAGCTTGAAGGGAGGAAAGAGATTGGAGTTTTGCCTCCGGTCTCCTTTTTCCCATCTTTCCCCAGGCCACATCTGCATGGAAGGAAAAATAGGGTTACGACATTAGTAGTAAAAACCAATTTATTCAGGCTACCCCGTGTGCATTATCTGAGGAAACTCCAGGTCTGCTTTTCTGGTGATCTATTACGTGGCATGGTGACTGACTATAGTTAATAATAATGTATTGCATATTTCTAAATAGCTAAAAGAATGAATTTTAAATGTTTTACCACAAAGAAACAAAAAGTATTTGAAGTGATGGATAAGTTAATCAGCCTGATTTGATCATTCCACAATGTACACATGTATCAAAACATCACATTATACCCTATAAATATATATAATTATTATTTGTCAATTAAGAAGAAAATAAAACTTCAAAAAACCAAAGGCCCAGGTGGGGATGCTGTGCCCTCAGGCACCACGAGAAATTCACCGTTTCTTCCAGCCCTGCTGGGAGGCATTCTCCAGCTCTTGCTGTGATGTGCCAAAGGTCCCCCAGGCTGCACAGTGGCCCAACATAGGAGATGCTCTTCTAAGTCTGCAGGCCATGCTCCATTGTTCACTTCACTAACACCATGCCCTGGCATCATGGAGCCATTGCCTTGATTGGACCCCATGGCATGTCCTTTCACGCCTTCCTTCTGGTGTGTAAGAACATAAGAAATCTAGTCAAAGTTCTTTGTCCTTCTCTGCTCATAAAATGATTGAGTCTGCTTTGGGACCTTTTCTTTGTTTTTGTTCTCTGAAGTTATCTGGGGGAAAATACTCACAATCAAGCTTGTTTCTCCCTAATAGGAAAGAGTAAGGCAGCTTGACTACTATCAGGAGAAAATAAGATCCTTGGTACTGGCCAGCACTGCGGCCCATGCCTATAACCCCTGCACTTTGGGAGGCCAAGGTGAGAGGATTGCTTGAGCTCAGGAGTTTGAGATCAGCCAGGGCAACACAGCGAAATCCTGTCTCTACAAACAATACAAAAAATTAGCCGGGTGTGGTGGTGTGTGCCTGTACTCTCAGCTACTTGGGAGGCTGAGCAGAGAGGACCACTTGAGCCCAGGAGGTCGAGGCTGCAGTGAACCATAATTGCACCACTGTACACCAGCCTGGGCAACAGAGTGAGGTCCTGCCTAAAAAAAAAAAAAAGATATGGCCAGGTGTGGTGGCTCATGTCTGTAATCCCAGCAGTTTGGGAGGCCGAGGAGGGTGGATCACCTGAGGTCAGGAGTTCAAGCAGCCTGTCCAACATAGTGAAACCCTGTCTCTACTAAAAATACAAAAATTAGTCTCTACTAAAAATACAAACATTAGTCAAAAATTAGCGTGGTGGCAGGTGACTGTAATCCCTGCTACTCAGGAGGCTGAGGCAGGAGAATCGCTTGAACCTGGGAGGTGGAAGTTGCAGTGAGCTGAAATTGAGCCACTGCACTCCAGCCTGGGTGACAGAGCAAGACTCCGTGCCCCTCCACCCCGCAAAAAGACGATCCCTGGTGCTTATTCTGCCATTATTGTAAATTAGTTGTAAACATTTTTGTACAATCCTAACTGGGTGGGGTAAAACATGAACTGGTTTTATTTGTCTTTGTCTCCTTTCCCAATTATTATCTCTTTCTCATTAGGTAGTGGACCCCTTAGCACCACCACCAGCTTAGATTCCATAACTTCCTGAACACCCTTGATTATTAAAGATGTTCCAGCTTCTCAAAGATGTCTATTTTCCCATCTTGTCAGGCTTATGGCTCAAAGGAACTGCAGTGGTCGGGACAGGGCCGTGAACTGCTCTGGTCCTCTCGTTCCACCTTCCCTCAGAGTGGAAGGGCTGTATCACCTCTGGGATGCTGCCTCCTCTTCAGCCTCCAGGCTCTAGCTGCAATGGGGTGTTGGGCCCCAACTCACAACCCTAACAAATCCCTTCTCTCCTCTCTGAGAAGGTGGTGGGGTTGTGGGGCTGGTTCGAGGCTATGGCTGGTGTTAGAAGGGCCAGCTTGGCCAGGCGTGGTGGCTCACACCTGCAATCCCAGCACTTTGGGAGACCGAGGCAGGCGGATCACCTGAGGTCAGGAGTTTGAGACCAGCCTGACCAACATGGTGAAATCCTGTCTCTACTAAAAATACAAAAATCAGCCGGGCGTGGTGGCGTGCGCCTGCAGTCCCAGCTACTTAGGAGGCTGAGGCAGGAGAATCGCTTGAACCCGGGAGGCAGAGATTGCAGTGAGCCGAGATTGCACCACTGTACTCCAGCCTGGGCAACAGATTGAGACTCTGTCTCAAAAAACAAAAAGAAAGGCCAGCTCAATGCCCACCACACCCCACCCCACCCAGAAAGCTGTGAGTGTGGTGAGCATCCCAATGGTCAGCCGCTTTCTTTAGAATGTGGGGTACTTACTGCCTTTTTGTCTCCAGCATTGGATCCAAAGCACCAATTTTGGGGCAAACAGAAAATCCCACTCATTAACCTGCTACAAAGTAGAATGCCATTCCTCATGCCCTCTTCTTTCCCCCCACTGTATTAGGCCACCAGACCCCACCTCCATCATTGGGGATTACATTTCAATGTGAGATTTGCAGGGAACAAACATCCAAACCATATCACCCACACACAGTTGCTTTGAGGGCTCCCTAGAGGAGTACCTGAGACTGGATAATTTATAAAGAAAAGAGGTTTAACTGGCTCACAATTCTGCAGGCTATACAAGTATTGTGCCAGTATCTGTTCTGCTTCTGGTGAGAGCTCAGGAAGCTTGTACAGCCTGCAGTACTGGTCTGTGGATTCATGATCTCACCTCAGGAATCTCATCAGCCTGTCTAGGGTCAGGTGCCCATCCATTTTGCCCAGAGAATTAGAATGCCTTGATTGACCACACTTGAGTTGGGTGACTACCTCTGGAATCAGAAGGTGAGCTCATCCCTTTACTTTCATTGGGAAAGAATGAAGAAAGAATATTTTCTCAAAGAAAAATGAGGGTGATATGACCAGAAGAAGAAATAATAGATGCCAGGCAGGCATAAAACACAAATGTCCATTATGGAGAACGAGGGAACCAGGAACAGTTATTTTGAAGTGGTTTTATTGGAATATTAAAGCAACCTTGCATACCACATTTATTATAAAGAATTCCACTTTTCAGCCCAAAATATAGTGAGATTTTCTTTATAAATTTGCTTTATATCATTTGCTCAGATTAAAGGATTTAAGATTCTGGCAGGTACATTTTGGTGCATGTATCTGGTATCCTTTATGTGTAAGAGATAACAGAGGCCTCATAATGCCTAGAGGCAGAGCCCTGTGGTGTGACTGGAACATTTCCTGTTTAACAAAGTCTGTTTTATCTAAGAGTTACTGTTGCCATACTCAAGGCAGCAAATCACCTGGATCATTGTGCTTTGAAACCAGCCTCAGAAATGATGCCCACGAAGCAGACAAAGTTAGAGAGCTCCTTCTAGAGAGGGGCTATTAATAGGCTTCAATAAGGAAAAGTTCAAACACATGCAGATCAGGAAAAAAGAAAATGACCCAAATGAAAGGTCTGAGATGTAAGAGGGAATCATGCACAAACGCAGTGGTAAATATGTGGGCACATCAAGCAAAAATCAACCGAACAAAATTATTAATAATGTACAAATTGTGGGGTTAAAAGAAGAGAGACTTAAAATACTGGATCGCATTGGCATACATATTGGGAAGAGGATCAGACTAAAATTATTCTTGGATTCTTAAGTGACTCATGAGGAGAATAAAATTATTAACTTTTGAAATGGTAAAATATTTATGCTGTTGTATCTAGGGTAACCAATGAAAAACAGACATAGAGAGTATAACTTATAAGCAGAGGGGGAAAATCAGAAAAACAAAAGAAAAAGGAAACCTCAATGAGTCCAAATTTTTTGACAAGCAGAGAAAAAAGAAGAGCAGAAAAAGTGGAACAAACAGCACAAAATAATATGATAGAATTAAATCAAAATATATCAGTAATCACAATATATGAAGTGAATGACATCCTTCAGTTAAAAGACAAAGAGGGTCAGAAAAAGGCACAGGCATGGTGGCTCACGTCTGTAATCTCAGCACTTTGGGAGGCTGAGGTGGGTGGATTGCTTGAGTTCAGGAGTTTGAAACCCCGTCTCTACAAAAAATACAAAAATTAGCTGGGTGTGGTGGTGCATGCTTGTGGTCCCAGCTACTTGGGAGGCTGAGGCAGGAGGATCGCTTGAGCCCAGGATCTGGAGGCTGCAGTGAGCCATGAGAATGGCATTGCACTCCAGCACGTGACAGAGCGAGACCCTGTCTCAAAAGAAACAAAAAAAAAAAAAAAAAAAAGAAAGAAAAAAGAAAATGATAAAATCTAGCTCTAGGCCATTTATACAACACAAACCTAAATCATAAGGATACAGAAATATCCTTAAAGGAAGAAAATGTATATCAAGCAGAGACTAATCTAAAGAAATGTGGTATAGCTATATTAATATAAGACAAAATAGACTATTAGACAAAAAGGCAAAAAACCCCCACACCCAACACTGGTCACCACATAGTGATAAAAGCTTAAATCACCAGAAAAATATGAAAATGATAAACTTGTTTATACCTAATAATAGAGCAAAAATTATCCAACTACAAGAGAAAATTGATAAATTCACTGTATTTAGAATCAAATGATAACAAAATAATACGTGCCAAACCTTGTAGTATATGGTTAAAGGGATGCTTGTAGGGAAATATTTATTCTTAATGCTACCATTAGAAAAGAAGAAAAGTTCAAAATTAATGATCCATGTATACAACCTGAGAAGTTAGAAATAGGAACAGCAGACCTGGCGTGGGGGCTCACGCCTGTAATCCCAGTACTTTGGGAGGCCGAGGAGGGCGGATCAGAAGGTCAGGAGATTGAGACCATCCTGGCTAACACGGTGAAACCCCATCTCTACTAAAAATGCAAACAACAACAAAAAAAATTAGCCGGAACTGGTGGCAGGCGCCTGTAGTCCCAGCTACTGGGGAGGCTGAAGCAGGAGAATGGCATGAACCCAGGAGGCAGAGGTTGCAGTGAGCCGAGATCGCACCACTGCACTCCAGCCTGGGAGACAGAGCAAGACTCCGTCTCAGAAAAAAGAAAAGAAAAGAAAGAAATAGGAGCAGAACACGAAACTAAAAAAAAAAAAATTAAGTAGAGGGGAGGAAATAATACATATAGAAAGTAAATTAATGAAGTAAAAAACAACCATACAATTGAGAATATTGACAAAGACAAACATTTTCTGAAAAGTTTAAGGAAACTGACAAAGGTCTGCTAAGAAAAAGCAATATAATGAAAGAAGACACAAATTAACACTATTAAGAAAAAATGGGGAATGTAACTACAGATAGAAACAAATTTTAAAAATAAGAGAATATTATAGACAACTTTATGCCAATAAATCTGAAAACTTAAAGTATGTGTAAATTCCTGGAAAAATACAACTCGCAAAAACTGACTCAAGACATGGAAAATTTAGTTTATGAATAATGCCACATTGACACATGAAGAAGAAAGACAATCATCTGAACAAATGCAGAAAAAGTTGATGAAATTAAACATTTATTTACTATAGAAACTAAAAATTAAAAGAAATGTCATTAACCCATTAAAGGGGATCTACAAAAAAACTAAAGGAAATGTGAAACCAAATGGTAACTGGTGAAAGCATTCCCTCTAATATCAGGAATCAGGTAAGGATGCCTGCTACTAATACTTCTTTTGCATGCTGTACTGGATATCCTGGACTGTTTAGTATATCAAGGAAAAGCAAAATAAAAGACATAAGAATCAGAAATGAATAAGCAAAGTTGCCATTATTCATAGATGGTATATTTGTCTGTTTGGAAAGCATTAAAGAAACAAATTATTTGCGTTTTAGCAAGCTTTATGGATATAAAATCATCAACTGAAAGGCAATTACATTTCTTTTTTGTTGTTGTTCTTTTTAATTGCTTTCCTTCTTTTTTTAAAAAATCCTTCATTAGAAGGCAATTATAGTTCTATACATCAGCAAGTTAGAAAATGTAATTTTTAAGAGATGCCATTAAAAATAACAACAATATAAAGCACCTAGGAATAAATCCTTTTAATTGCTTTCCTTCTTTTTTTAAAAAATCCTTCATTAGAAGGCAATTATAGTTCTATACATCAGCAACAGTTAGAAAATGTAATTTTTAAGAGATGCCATTAAAAATAACAACAATATAAAGCACCTAGGAATAAATCTATCAAAAGTTTTGCGTGGATGGGGTGCGGCGGCACACGCCTGTAATCTCAGCACTTTGGGAGGCTGGGGCAGGCAGATTTCTTGAGCTCAGGAGTTCAAGACTAGCCTGGGTGACATAGCGAAACACCATCTCCACCAAAATTCAAAAAATTAGCTGGGCATGGTGGCGTGTGCCTGTGGTCCCAGCTACTTGGGAGGCTGTGGTGGGATGATCACTTGAGCCCAGGAGGTCGAGGCTGCATTGAGCTGAGATCATGCCACTGCACTCCAGCCTGGGTGACAGAGTGAGACCCCATCTCAAAGAGAAAAAAAAAAGTTGTCTATGACTGTTGTGAAACTATTGAAATACATTAAAGATGACCTAGTTAAGTGGAAATATATACTCTACTTATGGCTACTATATTCAATATTAAAAAGATGTTAGTGTTCTTCAGTTGATCCACAGATTCAATGAAATTTCAATAAAAATGCCAATAGGAATTTTTTAGAAACTTGATGAATTAGTTCTAAATTTATATGGAATATTGAGGGGCTATTAATAGCCCTTTCAGTCTCAAAAAAGAAGCAAACACAAAAATCAATACAAGGTGGATTAAAGACTTAAATGTGAAAGGCATAAAACCTTAAAACTTAAAAGCCAATATATGGGAATGTCTTTATGACTTTGGGATAGGGAAGAATTTCTTAAAAGAAGACATACAAGAAAAGCAAAAACAATGAAAATAATTGGAAGATGGCCGAATAGGAACAGCTCCGGTCTACAGCTCCCAGCGCGAGCGACGCAGAAGACGGGTGATTTCTGCATTTCCATCTGAGGTACCGTGTTCATCTCACTAGGGAGTGCCAGACAGTGGGCGCAGGTCAGTGGGTGAGTGCACCGTGCGCCAGCCGAAGCAGGGGCGAGGCATTGCCTCACTCGGGAAGCGCAAGGGGTCAGGGAGTTCCCCTTCCAGGGGTGACAGACGGCACCTGGAAAATCGGGCCACTCCCACCCGAATACTGTGCTTTTCCGACGGGCTTAGGAACCGGTGCCCCAGGAGAGTATAGCCCGCACCTGGCTCAGAGGGTCCTACGCCCACGGAGTCTCGCTGATTGCTAGCACAGCAGTCTGAGATCAAACAGCAAGTCGGCAGCGAGGCTGGGGGAGGGGCGCCCGCCATTGCCCAGGCTCGCTTAGGTAAACAAAGCAGCCGGAAGCTTGAACTGGGTGGAGCCCACCACAGCTCAAGGAGGCCTGCCTGCCTCTGTAGGCTCCACCTCTGGGGGCAGGGCACAGACAAACAAAAAGACAGCAGTAACCTCTGCAGACTTAAATGTCCCTGTCTGACAGCTGTGAGGAGAGCAGTGGTTCTCCCAGCACGCAGCTGGAGATCTGAGAACCAGCTGACTGCCTCCTCAAGTGGGTCCCTGACCCCTGACCCCCGAGCAGCCTAACTGGGAGGCACCCCCCAGCAGGGGCAGACTGACACCTCACACAGCCGGCCAGGTACTCCAACAGACCTGCAGCTGAGGGTTCTGTCTGTTAGAAGGAAAACTAACAGAAAGGACATCCACACCAAAAACCCATCTGTACATCACCATCATCAAAGACCAAAAGTAGATAAAACCACAAAGATGGGGAAAAAACAGAGCAGAAAAACTGGAAACTCTAAAAACCAGAGTACCTCTCCTCCTCCAAAGGAACGCAGTTCCTCACCAGCAACAGAACAAAGCTGGACGGAGAATGACTTTGACGAGCTGAGAGAAGAAGGCTTCAGACGATCAAATTACTCCGAGCTACGGGAGGATATTCAAACCAAAGGCAAAGAAGTTGAAAACTTTGAAAAAAATTTAGAAGAATGTATAACTAGAATAACCAATACAGAGAAGTGCTTAAAGGAGCTGATGGAGCTGAAAACCAAGGCTCGAGAACTACGTGAAGAATGCAGAAGCCTCAGGAGCCGATGCGATCAAATGGAAGAAAGGGTATCAGCCCTGGAAGATGAAATGAATGAAATGAAGCGAGAAGGGAAGTTTAGAGAAAAAAGAATAAAAAGAAACGAGCAAAGCCTCCAAGAAATGTGGGACTATGTGAAAAGACCAAATCTACGTCTGATTGGTGTACCTGAAAGTGACGGGGAGAATGGAAACAAGTTGGAAAACACTCTGCAGGATATTATCCAGGAGAACTTCCCCAATCTAGCAAGGCAGGCCAACATTCAGATTCAGGAAATACAGAGAACGCCACAAAGATACTCCTCGAGAAGAGCAACTCCAAGACACATAATTGTCAGATTCACCAAAGTTGAAATGAAGGAAAAAATGTTAAGGGCAGCCAGAGAGAAAGGTCGGGTTACCATCAAAGGGAAGCCCATCAGACTAACAGCGGATCTCTCGGCAGAAACCCTACAAGCCAGAAGACAGTGGGGGCCAATATTCAACATTCTTAAAGAAAAGAATTTTCAACCCAGAATTTCATATCCTGCCAAACTAAGCTTCATAAGTGAAGGAGAAATAAAATACTTTACAGACAAGCAAATGCTGAGAGATTTTGTCACCACCAGGCCTGCCCTAAAAGAGCTCCTGAAGGAAGCGCTAAACATGGAAAGGCACAACCGGTACCAGCCACTGCAAAATCATACCGAAATGTAAAGAACATCGAGACTAGGAAGAGACTGCATCAACTAACGAGCAAAATATCCAGCTAACATCATAATGACAGGATCAGATTCACACATAACAATATTAACTTTAAATGTAAATGGACTAAATGCTCCAATTAAAAGACACAGACTGGCAAATTGGATAAAGACTCAAGACCCATCAGTGTGCTGTATTCAGGAAACCCATCTCACGTGCAGAGACACACATAGGCTCAAAATAAAAGGATGGAGGAAGATCTACCAAGCAAATGGAAAACAAAAAAAGGCAGGGGTTGCAATCCTAGTCTCTGATAAAACAGACTTTAAACCAACAAAGATCAAAAGAGACAAAGAAGGCCATTACATAATGGTAAAGGGATTAATTCAACAAGAAGAGCTAACTATCCTAAATATATATGCACCCAATACAGGAGCACCCAGATTCATAAAGCAAGTCCTGAGTGACCTACAAAGAGACTTAGACTCCCACACATTAATAATGGGAGACTTTAACACCCCACTGTCAACATTAGACAGATCAACGAGACAGAAAGTCAACAAGGATACCCAGGAATTGAACTCAGCTCTGCACCAAGCGGACCTAATAGACATCTACAGAACTCTCCACCCCAAATCAACAGAATATACATTTTTTTCAGCACCACACCACACCTATTCCAAAATTGACCATATACTTGGAAGTAAAGCTCTCCTCAATAAATGTAAAAGAACAGAAATTGTAACAAACTGTCTCTCAGATCACAGTGCAATCAAGCTAGAACTCAGGATTAAGAATCTCACTCAAAACCGCTCAACTACGTGGAAACTGAACAACCTGCTCCTGAATGACTACTGGGTACATAACGAAATGAAGGCAGAAATAAAGATGTTCTTTGAAACCAACGAGAACCAAGACACAACATACCAGAATCTCTGGGATGCATTCAAAGCAGTGTGTAGAGGGAAATTTATAGCACTAAATGCCCACAAGAGAAAGCAGGAAAGATCCAAAATTGACACCCTAACATCACAATTAAAAGAACTAGAAAAGCAAGAGCAAACACATTCAAAAGCTAGCAGAAGGCAAGAAATAACTAAAATCAGAGCAGAACTGAAGGAAATAGAGACACAAAAAACCCTTCAAAAAATAAATGAATCCAGGAGCTGGTTTTTTGAAAGGATCAACAAAATTGATAGACCGCTAGCAAGATTAATAAAGAAAAAAAGAGAGAAGAATCAAATAGATGCAATAAAAAATGATAAAGGGGATATCACCACCGATCCCACAGAAATACAAACTACCATCAGAGAATATTACAAACACCTCTATGCAAATAAACTAGAAAATCTAGAAGAAATGGATAAATTCCTCAACACATACACCCTCCCAAGACTAAACCAGGAAGAAGTTGAATCTCTGAATAGACCAATAACAGGAGCTGAAATTGTGGCAATAATCAATAGCTTACCAACCAAAAAAAGTCCAGGACCAGATGGGTTCACAGCCGAATTCTACCAGAGGTACAAGGAGGAGCTGGTACCATTCCTTCTGAAACTATTCCAATCAATAGAAAAAGAGGGAATCCTCCCTAACTCATTTTATGAGGCCAGCATCGTCCTGATACCAAAGCCTGGCAGAGACACAACAAAAAAAGAGAATTTTAGACCAATATCCTTGATGAACATTGATGCAAAAATCCTCAATAAGATACTGGCAAACAGAATCCAGCAGCACATCAAAAAGCTTATCCACCATGATCAAGTGGGCTTCATCCCTGGGATGCAAGGCTGGTTCAATATACGCAAATCAATAAATGTAATCCAGCATATAAACAGAACCAAAGACAAAAACCACATGATTATCTCAATAGATGCAGAAAAGGCCTTTGACAAAATTCAACAACCCTTCATGCTAAAAACTCTCAATAAATTAGGAATTGATGGGACCTATCTCAAAATAATAAGAGCTATTTATGACAAACCCACAGCCAATATCGTACTGAATGGGCAAAAACTGGAAGCATTCCCTTTGAAAACTGGCACAAGACAGGGATGCCCTCTCTCGCCACTTCTATTCAACATAGTGTTGGAAGTTCTGGCCAGGGCAATTAGGCAGGAGAAGGAAATCAAGGGTATTCGATTAGGAAAAGAGGAAGTCAAATTGTCCTTGTTTGCAGATGACATGATAGTATATCTAGAAAACCCCATTGTCTCAGCCCAAAATCTCCTTAAGTTGATAAGCAACTTCAGCAAAGTCTCAGGATACAAAATCAATGTGCAAAAATCACAAGCATTCTTATACATCAATAACAGACAAACAGAGAGCCAAATCATGAGTGAACTCCCATTCACAATTGCTTCAAAGAGAATAAAATACCTAGGAATCCAACTTACAAGGGATGTGAAAGACCTCTTCAAGGAGAACTACAAACCACTGCTCAAGGAAATAAAAGAGGATACAAACAAATGGAAGAACATTCCATGCTCATGGGTAGGAAGAATCAATATCATGAAAATGGCCATCCTTCCCAAGGTAATTTACAGATTCAATGCCATCCCCATCAAGCTACCAATGACTTTCTTCACAGAATTGGAAAAAACTACTTTAAAGTTCATATGGAACCAAAAAAGAGCCCACATCGCCAAGTCAATCCTAAGCCAAAAGAACAAAGCTGGAGGCATCACACTACCTGACTTCAAACTATACTACAAGGCTACAGTAACCAAAACAGCATGGTACTGGTACCAAAACAGAGATATAGATCAATGGAACAGAACAGAGCCATCAGAAATAATGCCACATATCTACAAGTATCTGATCTTTGACAAAGCTGACAAAAACAAGAAATGGGGAAAGGATTCCCTATTTAATAAATGGTGCTGGGAAAACTGGCTAGCCATATGTAGAAAGCTGAAACTGGATCCCTTCCTTACACCTTATACAAAAATCAATTCAAGATGGATTAAAGACTTAAATGTTAGACCTAAAACCATAAAAACCCTAGAAGAAAACCTAGGCATTACCATTCAGGACATAGGCATGGGCAAGGACTTCATGTCTAAAACACCAAAAGCAATGGCAACAAAAGCCAAAATTGACAAATGGGATCTAATTAAACTAAAGAGCTTCTGCACAGCAAAGGAAACTACCATCAGAGTGAACAGGCAACCTACAAAATGGGAGAACATTTTCGCAACCTACTCATCTGACAAAGGGCTAATATCCAGAATCTACAATGAACTCCAACAAATTTACAAGAAAAAAACAAACAACCCCATCAAAAAGTGGGCAAAGGACATGAACAGACACTTCTCAAAAGAAGAATTTATGCAGCCAAAAAACACATGAAAAAATGCTCACCATCACTGGCCATCAGAGAAATGCAAATCAAAACCACAATGAGATACCATCTCACACCAGTTAGAATGGCAATCATTAAAAAGTCAGGAAACAACAGGTGCTGGAGAGGATGTGGAGAAATAGGAACACTTTTACACTGTTGGTGGGACTGTAAACTAGTTCAACCCTTGTGGAAGTCAGTGTGGCGATTCCTCAGGGATCTAGAACTAGAAATTCCATTCGACCCAGCCATCCCATTACTGGGTATATACCCAAAGGACTATAAATCATACTGCTATAAAGACACATGCACACGTATGTTTATTGCCGCATTATTCACAATAGCAAAGACTTGGAACCAACCCAAATGTCCAACAATGATAGACTGGATTAAGAAAATGTGGCACATATACACCATGGAATACTATGCAGCCATAAAAAATGATGAGTTCACGTCCTTTGTAGGGACATGGATGAAACTGGAAATCATCATTCTCAGTAAATTATCACAAGAACAAAAAACCAAACACCGCATATTCTCACTCATAGGTGGGAATTGAACAATGAGAACACATGGACACAGGAAGGGGAACATCACACTTCGGGGACTGTTGTGGGGTGGGGGGAGGGGGGAGGGATAGCATTGGGAGATATACCTAATGCTAGATGACAAGTTGGTGGGTGCAGTGCACCAGCATGGCACATGTATACATATGTAACTTACCTGCACATTGCGCACATGTACCATAAAACCTAAAGTATAATAATGATAATAATAATAATAATAAAAGAAAAAAAAAAAAGGTAAAAAAAAAAAAAAAAAAAAAAGAAAATAATTGATAAATTTACATTAAATTTAAGAACTTATGTTTTCAGAAAAGACCATTAACTGAGTAAACAGGGTAGCCCTGAATTAGAAGAAGACATTTGCCAAACATAATTAAAAAGAATTAGGATTTGGAATATATAAAGAATACCTAAAGAATCAAAAGAAAAAGACAAACAATTGAAAATTTGACAAAAGGCGGGATTTAGGCATTTCATAGAAGACAGAACACAAATGGTTCCTAATAATGTAAAAAGATGCTCAGCCTCATTTGTAATCAGGGAGAGACAAGTTAAATTTACAATTAGATACTATTTCATACTTGCCAGACTGGCAAAAATCTTAGGTCAACTGATGGTGAAGTTATAGAACAATGTGCACGGCTGCTTGAAGTGCAACTTGGTATGACCGCTCTACTCAGTAAAGTTCAATAAATACCTTGTGACCCAGCAATTTCACTTCTAGGTATAAACCTTAGAAAAACTTTTGTACATGTACCCCAGAAAACAAGTACTAGAATGCTCATAGCAATGTTATCTCTAAAGGCAAAACTGGAAAAACTCATATATTCACCCCCAATAGAATGGATAAACCTTCTGAAGTATATTAATACACTGTAATAGCATTGCAGCCATAAAAATGAATGAATTACAGCTGGAGCCATTGTCAAAGGTGACTCTCAAAACCATGAGGCTTCTACATGAGACCGTGTTTGCAGGGTGTGCCAATGGGTTGAGTAGGCGCTGAAGTCTATTCCAGCTCTACTGGCACAGGGATGCTTGGCTATCAAGAAAGGGGTACCTTTTTTATTTTAAACTGCACAAAGTCTCCCTACAGGTTAGCTCTGGACAAACAAAATCATAATGTTGACTAGAAAAGTCACAGAAGTATAAAAATTCTGTATTATTCTGTTTACATAAAGTACAAAATCAGGTAAGACTAAACAATAAGGATGCATGAGTATGTGGTAAAACTATATAGAAAAATAAGAGAGTGAGTAACACAAAATTCAGAATAGTGATCACTTCTTAGAGAGTGGGGAGCATCCAATTAGGGAAGGTTCATGACGGGGTTGGAGAGTGCTAACGTCATGATAATAATAATGTTCTATATCTTAGGCTAAGTAATGGGTACTCAAGTATAATGTCATCACCCTTTGTCCTATACATGTATATCTAATAGAGCCCTTCTTGGTCAGGCACAGTGGCTTATGCCTGTAATTCTAGCAGTTTGGGAGGCCGAGGTGAAAGGATCAGTTGAGTTCAGGAGTTTGAGACTAGTCTGGGCAACAGAACAAGACTCCATCTCTACAAAAAAATTAAAAATTAGCTGGGCATGGTGGCATGCACCTGCAGTCCCAGTTACTTGGGAGGCTGAGGTGGGAGGATTGCTTAAGCCCAGGAGTTCCAGGTTGCAGTGAGCTGTGATCATGCCACAGTACTCCAGCCTGGGTGACAAAGTGGGACCCTGTCTCCAAAAAAAAAAAAAAATCAGTTATTGTAGATTATCTAAGGAGGGTTTTGTTTTTGTTTCTGTTTTTTTGAGATGGTGTCTCACTCTGTTGCTCAGGCTGGAGTGCAGTGGCACGATCACAGCTCACTGCAGCCTTAACCTCTTGGGCTCCAGTGATCTGCTCAACTCAGCCTTCTGAGTAGCTGGGACCACAGGGGCTCACCATCACACTCACAGCTATTTTTTTATTTTTTGTAGAGATGGGATCTCCCAATGTTGCCCAGGCTGGCCTTGAACTCCCGGGCTCAAGCAATCCTTCCAGTTTGGCCTTCCAAAGTGCTGGGATCACAGACGTGAGCCACTGCACGTGGCCAGTAACTGATTTTAAATAAAAGGCATCCCGGCCAAATGTACTACTTGGAGAAGAAAGGGTCCCAACTACAAGGTCTGGACAGTGTAGACTGCCAGGGGCCTAGGCCTGAGGGTCTGAGTCCTAAGTGGTTGCAGTAGGATAAACCTTTACTGCCTCCTGTGCAATGAGCTGGGAGGACCCCAAAGGGATCCTTCAAAAGTGCTTCATGAAAAAGCAAATTAGAACCACAAGATAACACTTTTAGAATGGCCAGCATGGGGGGAAAATGACAGTACCAAGTGTCAGCAAGAATATGGAGCAACTGGAATATTTGTGCATTGCTGGTGAGAATGCAAAATGGTACAGCCACTTTGGAAAATAGTTTAGCAGTTTCTAATAAAATTAAACATATTATTAATATTATCTTGCAATCCTACACATAGGTATTTACCCAAGTTAAATGAAATCTGTGTTCACACAAAAATCTGCACACTAATGTTTCCATTAGCTTTATTCTAATTGCCAAAAAAACTGGAAACAACAGAAATTTCCCTCTACTAAGGGATGGATAAACAGAGTATGGTACATTTATGCAAATGGATACTACGCAGTAGTGAAAAGGAATGAACACTGATATAGAGATAACATGGATGAATTTCAAGTGCACTACGTTAAGCAAAAGAAACCAGACTAAAAAAAGACTAAATATTATATGATTCCATTTACATGGTGGGAAAGGCAAAAGTCTAGGGACAGAAAACAAAGCAGAGGTTGCCAAGGGCTGAGTAGGAGAGGTGTTCAGTACAAAGGGGGATGGGAAATTCATTGGGGTGATAGACTTGTTGTAGACCTTGATCATGATGATAGCTATTAATACATGACTGAATGGGTTTGTCAAAATCCACAGAAAACTATACACAGTACACTACAAAAAGTTTTATTGTATCTAAATTTTACCTTAATTCAAAAAATCCTCATTCACTCCAGAAAATTTCTCAAAAAAAAAAAAAACCCAAAAACCAAAAACTCATATTCCAGGGAACTTGATGCCCAGTGACAATTTAATAGCCATGTAAAATTTTACCTTTGTCTCTTTATCCCTTTCTCCCGCTAGGCCTGATCCTGAATGAGGAAGCACAGGAGCTAGGGAGATAAGCTGAAAGATGAAGAAAAAAGGTGACCTCACCCACCATCAGCCTTGCCCTCCCTGCCACTGTAGGCTTGCAGCTGAAGCAGTGCCAGATCAGGGGGAGGGGGGAGAAACTCTATATCGTATAAAAATTGAAACTTTGCTTATTACATCAACCTGGACCCTCAGTTGCAAAAATGAGACTGTTCGTGCACCCGAGAGGCCAGAAAAGCTATGAGATTGGCCTAAATTCAAATGGGGGCATGGAAAAAATCAGCCCCCAGAGGGGTTTTAAAGAAACAGTGAGAGAAAGAATAAGTGGCTTTATGATCACTCCCTATAGAGTCGTTTAATACGATGGTTACATGCAATCAGTGTGCTAATTACAAAGGACTCTTCTGTATTCCCTACCTGTGCTAAATAGGGAGCTTCTTGTATTCCAAATGAGTGAGATTGTATTAATATAGCTGAATAAAATATTGTAGAAAATGGGCCGGGCACAGTGGCTTACGCCTGTAATCCCAGCACTTTGGGAGGCCGAGGCGGGCAGATCACAAGGTCAAGAGATCGAGACCATCCTGGCCAACATGGGGAAAACCTGGCTCTACTAAAAATACAAAAACTAGCTGGGTGTGGTGGTGCACGCCTGTAATCCCAGCTACTCAGGAGACTGAGGCAGGAGAATCGCTTGAACCAGGGAGGCAGAGGTTGCAGTGAGCTGAGGTGGCACCGCTGCACTCCAGCCTGGTGACAGAGTGAGACTCTGTCTCTCTCTCTCTCTCTCTCTCACACACACACACACAAAGAATATTGTAGAAAATGAATCCCTTGTCCTAATGATCCAGCACCAACATATATTTCCCTAGGAAGTGAATGGGGACCACTCTACAAGCATAAAGCAGCAGGAAGCTATGCTTCTGTGATCTTACAGGCATTCAGTTAGCAGAGACACCAAGTGATGTAAGATGCCCACTAGAAGGAATACTTATCTTTTGTTGAATGACTGAATGAATGTAACTCCAAGATGCAAGTAGGAAAAGGAGAAACAGGGATGGCTTTTCTTTCTCAAGGCTGGAACTGCACATTTAATTAATTATAATGATTTGATTGATTGATTGAGACAGGGTCTCAATCTGTCACCCAGGCTGGAGTGCAGTGGCACGATTTCAGCTCACTGCAGCCTCGATCTCCTAGGCTCAAGTGATCCTTGCACCTCAGGTTCCCAAGTGGCTGGGACCACAGGTGCACATCACTACAGCTGGCTAATTTTTATATTTTTTGCAGAGACAGGGTTTCGCCCTGTTGCGCAGGCTGGTCTTGAACTCCTGAGCTCAAGTTATCTGCCTGCCTCAGCCTCCCAAAGTGCTAGGATTACAGACATGCACCACCATGCCCAGAAAGCAAATGGGCTATGGGCAACCCAAGGAACTCTAATTAGAAACATCTCTGTATGAAACACAAACTAGAAGAAAATTTTGTTCAAATTCTCCATGGAGAATATTTTTATTTATTTATGTTCTTCTTGCATACTCTAAAACGCACAGTGTGAATTTCCCTTCTTCAAAAACAGTTGTGAGCCTGGTCACTTTATCTGAGATCTTCAGAAGGTCTTCGGAAATGTTGCCTTAGGTTTCAGCTAAGAGAGTCACAGAGATTGGTCATCAACTACTACAAAATTACAGGAGATCTAGTTATTATCCAACAGTTACTAGAAAAGCATTGAGAACACCACACGTACAGCCAGACAGAGAGGGTAAGAGAAGAGCAGATGCTATTTAAGTAACAGGATTTCCATATATATGACTCTATGTACAATCTTAGAATTCTCTTACAGACAGTAAAATGCTTAAATCATTGTTTTAAGGGCACTCTAATATAAATACAAGTCTCACTAATTTTAATCTTTTCTCTTTGGCTCACAAATGCACAAAAATACCATAAACAGTTTTCAGAACTTACTTCATATATAAATAAGATACATTACAAATGGGAAGAAAATACAAGACGCCTCTTTAACGTGGTACATCTCTGAATATAAATAAGCAAATATTTCATTGACCTACAATTAAACAATCATTGAAATCATGACACATAGTCTCCCCCTCCCACCACCAAGGTCAGAAGATAACAGGAATTTACACAATCTACACAAATTAATCTCTAAAAATACAGCCATAGTACACCTGTAACAATGACTCTGCTACTATTTTCCCCTAACAGGATACTAATGGGGAGGGTGTGACTTGTCATTTGGTGGTGTTTTTTCTCATCCATCATCACTTCAGGTGGAGAAACGCTGACAGTGAGGTCGATTCTCACCAACAGCATTTCCCTTGGCCCCTAGGACATGGCGTTTTGAAAAACAGCTTTCCTGGAGTTGTTGGACAAGCTGGTTGGCAGCATGTTTAGCTCCTCGGTAACTGCTGAAGGTAAAGTGAATTCTCTTGGAGCGGGAAACATGCTGTGATCTATTACTAAGCCACACTCACTATACATGTATATATAGAGAGAGGTATGTATAACTGTACATATATACTCTGTTCCTAATGTGCAACTTTTTAAAAAGAACACTATTTCCTGCTAACTATAACAAACAAGCTTTAAGTAAGGTTTTAACAATATTCTTCAAGATATTATGTTTTCCCTCAATGAAATGGCCTATGTGTTTCAGCAACATATAGAGGTTTGTTCTGCAGTGCCAGAGGGAAAAGGCATTCCCATAAACTCATGTTCTGCAAAGGATGATTACAGATCCTGGCCCAGTCTTTCTATCTCCTCAATGAGGAAGTCAATGTCAGACTGGGTAGCGGCTGGGTTGGAGATGACCATCCGGAAGAAGTTGGCCTTGTCCCCCTGGGGCTGGTAGCCAACCATGGTCGTGCCTGACTCCATCATCAGGGCTTTGATTTTTGGAGCCACCTTGCGATGGAAAACACAAAACAAAACTCAAGACTGATATTGACACCCTCTCTTTTTAACAATTCAACCCAACTTGCATTTTACTATTTGTGTTTACATTGACATAAAAGCAAAGAAATATTTCATATCCAGGAATCTTCGGGGGCTAATATCAAATGACTACCTGGTCATGAGTTCCCTCAGAAAGTACTGTGCAACCGAATTTTGAAAGTCAGTCGTGGAACAATGATAGTAAAATAAAAAATGAAGACAAAACCAGAAAACTCTTATAGACAACACCACAAATTCAGAGTTTTGCTTAACCCAGAGCCCAGGATACTGCCTGGCACACAGACTGTGTTTAACAAATATTTGTTGAATGGTTGTATGAATGAAATGTTATATAAATTATATACAATCTTAAGAACGCTGGATAAGATATAAACTGGATATAGAAAACAGCTCGAATGAATCAGCATTACAGTGGGCCTCAACTTAAAATGTTATTGTAACAGATACAGTTTAATCTACCATGTCCCTAGGAATATGCACATTATTCCCTTACCCTGCATAGGGCTCCTTTAATGAAGAACATCAACCAAGGACAAGGAGACAAGATGCATCCTTTAGAAGTTCCCGTGGTAACCACAGTAAGGGGGCGATGCAGGCTCAAGAGGAATATAACAAGATGGCTCCCCACCACCCCATTACTAGAAACCCACCCCAAGGCTTTATTTTTTATATTTCCCCCACTAGAAAGGCACATTGGAATGAGGATGTCCTGACCAGCCAGAGAAATTGCAGAGGATTAGATGAGACAAAAAGCGAGTCCATACCTTGTGTAGCTTTTCCCGTCGTTGAGGGCTGTCTGGCACACCCCTGAGGCTTTGTGGAATATACCAAAAACAGACGTTTGTGTGCTCAGGCTGCAGAGATTTTAACAGACAAACAAAGAAAATTAGGATAACTTGAGAGAAAGCTGTTCCCAAACCAATATGCATCCTTGGCGGAAGTCTCTTAGACCAAAGAAAGAGGTTGAATGTTCATCTCAAAGGCAATGTTACTTCCACACTAGGGAGAACAATGCCTCATTTATCCAATCATATCTGGCAAGAGAGCTGTTCCCTACAACCAATTTTCTAGCTAACTAAAGTTACCGACTTTAAACATTGAAATGTTACAAATAATTACATTTGGGCAATTTTTTTAAAAAGGTATCCGTCTGTCCATCTTGTCATTTTGTAGTGCCTCACATATAGAAGATAATTGAAACATAGTTTATGGATGCTGATGAATATTTTATTGAGTTTATTATATTGATATTGAATCTTTTCTTGATGACTCAGGACTATCATAATAAACATTAAGACTGGATATATCAATTAATAGGGTTGCTCCTAAAACCCTTATGCTTATGGTTCTACAGCATAAGGCAAGGCCTGTTGAGATGCCTCAAACTGTTTAGTGTCCCTCCTCTAAAGATTCCTGTGCTTTTTGAGTTCTGTGTATTCTTGCTATAAAGTTTTCTCGCTGGTTGCTGTTTGCCATTACTGTGCCTGCCTCTAATTGGTTTGAGATATCACATTTGTTGTTTTTAATCTGCTGTTAAGAGTGTTTAAAGTAGTATGTAAATGATCAGAGCAGTGTCATTGATTTTAAACTGCCCAGGGCTCTTTTTTGTTAATTTGGTGATTCACATGTGTTCCTAGTAGTTTAGGTTGCCTGATAAATAGAATAATGTTGACTGTAAGCAGTGCTATATTATACTGGCTTATAAGTAGATTTTCTTTTATTCAACACTGGCTCCTATTCCATCTTTCTTTATTCAAGTGTAAGCTCCATTGGGTCAGAGAATGTATCTGTTTAGTTCAATACTCTAGAATCTAGGTCCTAGCAGGAGGCCTGGCACACAGTGGGTACTCAGTAAACACTGACAAACACTTTGCTGTGTGCAGTATGCACATGAACTCAGGGCAGAGACAATTTTATCTTGCTCTCTTCCTTATGAGTCTATGTTAAGTAGAACCTTATTTTAGAACAAGTCTTGGGAGGTAAGAATATACCCATCCTATAAGCTTCTTGGAAATGAAAACCACTTTATCGTTTTGTAAAATTTCTTTTTATAAATTATATTTTTTTTTTCTTATAGAGACAGGGTCTTGCTGTGTTGCCCAGGCTGGTCTTGAACTCCTGGACTCAAGCAATCTTCCTGCCTTGGCCTCCCGAATGCTGGGATTACAGGTGTGAGCCACCATGCCCAGCCTGAAAAACACTTTATCATAAAGGTTCAACACAAAACAAACCCAAGAATGATGAAGGATTCAGACCTGTCAAGGAAAGACCTCTTGTCTGCCAAAAGCTGGCCAAGAGCAACACAGTTTTAAAAGATGTAAAGGAAAAAGTCATCCCAGTGCTACCAGAAGAAAAGTTCATAGACATGGAAGGAATTAAAGAGAGGAATTAAGAGTGTATAAGAATAAAAATTTTGAAGCAGTTTCTGGCAACATGGGATTGATTTTCCCATGTTGCCAGAAGCTTCAGGAGCTTCCCTCAGTAGTTTTTCTGGAAATACTGTGTACTTGGTCCATGATGATTACCTACCTCGCCATTGAAAACCATCTCAAATTCTTCTCTGTTTTTAATCTTGGCATAGAGGTATTCAGCCAGTTCCAGGCATTTGTTGATCTGGTTTTCAAATCCCACTGTGCCCTGTTTTAAAGAGAAAAGTCATGTTTGTGGTTGCATTTCCCTGTGATGAGCATTTGGGAAGGCTATGCTGTCCCTGTCTATGGGAAATAAACAAAAAAAGGATTTTTGGAGATGGTCAGGAAGAACAATCTAATCAAATATGTCAGCTTTTTCACAGATGTGCATGCAATCAATGATGTATGCCTGTTTCCTCTTTCAAAGGCACTCCAGTCTCTGGGTAGTTATTCTCAACTGGACCTATGCCTGATTCTGGTTTGCTTTAGGATGGTGCTACTCAAAGTGTCATCTATGAACTGAGGCCACTCCACAACTGTAACTGGTCTACAGTCAAATGTAGAAATTGAGTGTAGAAATTGAGACTAAGCATAGGAAACTTTTATGGCAATTGGACAAAGGGATTTTGTCTGTTGACTCTAATAAAAAATAGTGGCTTGTTCTTTGTATGTTTTTAAATTTCATTTTTCTAACAATTCATCTTTAGGGTATTGGTCCATGATAGGTGAAAAACAACAACAACAACAACAAATAACTGGTTCTTCATCATAGAAACTTTGAAAGATACTGCTGTAGAACTCATCTTCCCCAGCAGTAAGTCCTTGTGAAACATATCCCATGCCCTCTCAGGCAGGCAACCTTCCACATAACAGTGTTATGCCTTTTAGGTGACAGGCAGGCAGGCAGATGGGGAAGCCATTGGTCTCAGTATATGCCCTGATATTGCAATAGTTCCAACTACTGACAAACTGGTTGAGCATGAGTTTCAAAAGCCAGCATGGCTGATTAATAACAGCAGTATGAGGGTTGTTGAGTGGGTCAGTGTTAACAAGGAGAGCAGATGCACAAGGCTGGCTGTGGATTGCTAATGGGCCTGAGCAAAGTCCAGCACTGAGAAAGCATCAGCCTCCCCATGTAGTGTCACTGCTGACTGTACACTCTAGTCAGTCCACTTAGGAATGAAGCCTGTACCAGGGTCCCATTTCAGCAAACAATCACTATGGTCAAAACCTCCAGCAGATGGTTCAAGAGGTTATTGTTAGAAATGAAAAAGAAGACACAAATTACTGAAACAGGTTGTGTGGTCATTATATTTCAAAATGACAAGACTCCTTTTCTGTTGTTGCCGTTTATGGCTTTTTTTTTTTTTTTTGAGATGGAGTCTCACTCTGTTGCCCAGGCTGGAGTGCAGTGGCATGATCTCGGCTTACTGCAACCTCTGCCTCCTGGGCTCAAGTGATCCTCCCACCTCAGCCTCCTAAGTAGCTGGGACCACAGGCATGTGCCATCACACCTGACTAACTTTTGTATTTTCTGTAGAGATGGGGTCTCACTTTGTTGCCCAGCTGGGTCTTGAACTCTTGAGCTCAAATGATCCGTCTGCCTTGGCCTCCTAAAGTGCTGGGATTACGTGCGTGAGCCACCGTGCCCAGCCTATGGCTATTTATATGTTTAAAATTCCTATGATTACTTTGTAATAGAAATCAAATTCAGACTATTTCTATATTAAGTCAAAATAGAGCTGGGTGCAGTGGCTCACGCCTGTAATCCCAGCACTTTGGGAGGCCAAGGCGGGTGGATCACTTGAGATCAGGAGTTCAAGTCTAGGCTGGCCAACATGGTGAAGCCCCGTCTCTAGTAAAAATATAAAATTAGACGGGCATGGTGGCACATGCCTGTAATCTCAGCTACTTGGAAGGCTGAGGCAGGAGAATTGCTTGAAACTGGGAGACGGAGGTTCCAGGGAGCAGAGATTGTGCCTCTGAACTCCAGCCTGGGCAACAAGAACGAAACTCTGTCTCAAAAAAAAAAAAAAAAAAAAAGACAAAATGACTTACTGAGGAAAAAAACTAATAATCTACCAAATTTTTCCTACAGAAGAAATACTTGACTAGAAATTTTGCCGGAAAATCTTGTTTGAGTGTTAGTTAGACTCAATCTTAAACACAGAAATTATTAAAATTAATTTATAATAAACAAAAACAAGGTATGTAATATAAAACTATGAAATCAAAATTTCTTTTACTTGATTGCATACAAATATTTTTGAAACAAATAGTCAAATGGCAATCCTCTCCCTCACTCATATTTTGGGGGAAATTCCAATAGTTAGCTTTTTTCCTTAGGTACAGAAATGAAACCCAAAAGGTTGATGAATGCAGACACAGCATGCTACCATCTAAAAGTAGGATTTTTCACAATAAAGTATACATTTTCCAGAATGGTGTATTAAGTACAAACAATGGGAAAGGCATTATTGAAGTTGAAGTTAAAACTGTCATACATATCCCATGATGAGAAGCCTCATAAAAGAATTCAAGGGGCCGGGCACGGTGGCTCACGCCTGTAATCCCAACACTTTGGGAGGCCGAGGTGGGCGGATCATGAGGTCAGGAGATTGAGACCATCCTGGCTAACACGGTGAAACCCCGTCTCTACTAAAAATATTTTTAAAAAAATTAGCCGGGCGTGGTGGCAGGCTCCTGTAGTCCCAGCTACTCTGGAGGCTGAGGCAGGAGAACAGCATGAACCTGGGAGGTGGAGCTTGCAGTGAGCCGAGATCGCACCACTGCACTCCAGCCTGGGCTACAGAGCGAGACTCCATCTCAAAAAAAAAAAAAAATAAATAAATAAAAAATAAAAAAATAAAAAAAATTCAAGGTTCTACTCAGAATAATGCAGTAATTTTATTTTTTTTATCTTTGTCTATGCCTGCGCTAAATAATTCCAGCATCCCCAAGGATTGCTGTAGAAATCCTTATCTTGGCATAATTTTTAGTTGTTATAAGAGAATGTTATAAGACTTCATAATAGTTCAAATTGAGGAGATTGAACAAAAGGAGAGAGAATTTGACATAAGGAATAAAGTAATTTCATTCACAAAGAAAACACAGTTAATTCAATTACCTAGATATTGATTCCACATATAGTGAATTATCTGTGATATATCTTTGCCCCTCTTTTGCCAGCCAGTCTGTGCAAATTATGTTTCTGCTCTATTTCCTGAATTATTCCCTTCATACCTTTGCTTTCCACATCAGCCAGAACTTGAAGATATCCACGTGGCGGCCACACTGAATTGCCTTGTCCCCGGTGTCATAGGAGACATCATACTGCTTGTCTGGCTGGAAGAGGTATCCTGCACACATCTGGTTGCATCCTTGGAGTATACCCTGTCATGGAAATTAAGATGGGTGCATCTGCATTTACACATCAGAGATGTGGGTGGCTTTAAAACCAGGCTGGCTTGGAAGGAGGGGCTTGGGGTCATATGCAATCTTTCTTCTGATGTCTTTATGAGGCCTTACACTTGTTCTGATGCCCTTTTCTAAAATCACTCTTGGAAAAACTGCCATCCCTTTGTCTCTGACTCTCTGATTAGAAAATGATCTTTCCATCTCAGATGCCATCCCTCTAAGGGGAAACATGTATGGGTGTCTGGGATTGTTTCAAGATTGGGAAGTGCTACGGCATTCAGTGGGCCGGGGTTAGAGATAGAAAATTCCTCAGTGGGTGGGATAGTTTCATGCTGTGAAGAATTTTTCTCTCCAAAAGCGCTCTGGCAGAAGTCTTCCAACCTTTCCAGGACCTCCTATGACATTAATATGGATTCCACATATGAGTGGACTAAAGAGGCTGTGCAGATTCTGGCTCCTACAGGCTGGAGACAGACTTTCTGGAATGCTTCTGTGTGCAGAAGTCTTACTGGAGCAACAAAGCCTTGGAGGGCAGGGTCCTAACATTAGGCATGTGAAGAAGGGAATATGACGCTCAACCATTTACAGCAGCTTTTGGGGCAATATTCCTTGTGGCCCTAAGTTGATATTTGTAGTTGTTGTTCTGTCTTATTTATTTCAGTTCTTGGGACCACACATTTATACTAAGAACTCCGAGTATGCTCCAGTGAGTGCTTTTTGTCCTCACTGAGGACAAAACTGATTGGATGCCTCACCTACTTGCTCTCACTTTTTTTGTGCAAACATGAAGGAATACTCAATTAAATAATTCCCTTAAAGGTTCAGTTGCTGACAGACCCTGAGTACTGATCAAGGAAGAAGCACAGTAGCCCCAAGAGCCAAGAGAAGAAACCAGGTTAGCTGCAAGGGCAGGAAAGGACAGCAGCAGCAGTCTCTCAGTGGGGCTGCCAATCTCCTGAGTCAGCCAACAAGTACTGCAAAGAGACCCCATGTGTGTCTCTTTCTGTGCTTTCTAAAGAATGTATGGGCCCCAGTATAGCTTTGGAGGGAGTACAGACCTTTTCCTTGACGAGAATGGCAGAGCACTGCAACAGCACGCCCATCATCTTGTGAGGGTTCCAGGTGACTGAGTTGGCCCTGAAAGAAGCACATGAGACTTCGAGAAGGTGCAGGAGTCGGAAAGAGGCAACTGTTCTCTTGAGGAAAACATCACCCATTCCAACCCAAGTCAGTAAATATTATCCATGCCTATTCTCCTGAATTGACTAATCAAGTAGCAAACAAATATTTTGCAGGCAGTCTCGGAGTATAACATTATGGACTATATTTTAGAAGTAACTGCTATTAACAACAGCTAACATTTATGAATAACTTATTATGTATCTTATTGTTTTCAGAGCTTTTAGGTATTATATCAATATGGTATGGTTAAGAACTCAGGCTTTGGAGCCAAACTGTCTAAGTCTGAGTCCTGGCTCTGACATTTGTTAGCTTGGGCACATTATATAACTCTTATGTGCCTCAGTTTCTTTTAAATGAGGAGTGTGTACCTCACAGAATTGAATAAAGGACAAAATAACTTAATATAAAATGCTTATAAGAGTACCTGGCACACATAATTCTCACTACAATCCTATAAGGTAGGTACTATTACTACCTCTATTTTAGATGGGGAAACTAACATGCCAAAAGGTTAAATATATTACCCAAAGTCACAGAGCTGGGAAGTGTTGGAGCCTGGATTCAAGTCCAAGGCCTCTAACTGCACAGCCCTCGTTCATAACCACTCCACTAGATTGCTTCTCTCTAGGAGACACAGTGGCTTCTTTCTGCCTTTCTCTTCTCATTTATAGGCTGGTGATGCAGACCTACCCACTTACGGGGCAGTTATCAAGAGTGGCACCTAAAAGCAAGGCTCGACTGGACTACTCTAGACTCTGACTACCTAGCAGCATTATTTAAATGCTAAATTAGAGTGATTTTGCCAGTTTGGGCTGCAAGGATAGCTTAACAAGCATGGTCTCCTAGCAACTGCATCATTCTGTCAGACACAATTAGATGGTTAAGGAGCACACTAGCTAGGGCATTACAGAAACAACTAAGTCTAATGTATGATGATTAAAACATGGATAACTTGCTTCATTGGTTTGCAGACTCCTTCCCAAAGGCCTGGCCCATAGCTAGGTGCTGCATTTTAATACCTGTGAAGGATCTTTTCCCCTAGATAGAGCAATTGGCTCAGAATCATCCTGCCTCTGCTCTCCCTAGAGCTAAACCCTTGCTGTGAACTTTCAACCTCTTCATTGTGCTTAGGTCCTTTAACTAAAGGACCTAACAAAATAATTTAGTGCACTGTGTTTCAAGGAGAAGGGAGGAAGGTCTAAAGAACTTTTCCCTTCAGTGTATAATAAAACCTTTGTGAAAGAGACCTGCGAAAAATTCCAAGGAAAGTTAACTAAGTGCTTAGCTCACTAAAAAGCATCAGTGTCAGGTCATTTTTAAATGGTAGTGAATTTAATCAAATTTCTCATTGCTATCATTTACCAAGTCGTTAAAAAATTATATTTAGGTCTCATAAAATGTCTTAAATGGTTTTCTGCATATTCTAAAGGTCTGAAGTAAATGATTCTTTGCTGCTACAAAAGGAAAGTAATAAGACATAATATGAATTCAATTTCCTTTAGAAGACTTATGTGATTTAAAATGTTAGAAAAGAAAAAGTCTAGTGTGAAATGTTTTAAGTTTTCCTAGACTCAAAGACAGAAAATTAAAATTGTCTGAGAAATCTAAAGTTAAATTGGGCTGGCTCATCCAGAGTTCTTTTTCTTTTTTTTTTTTTTTAAGACAGAGCTCTGTCGCTCAGGCGGGAGTGCAGCGGCGTGATCTCGGTTCACTGAAACCTCTGCCTCCCAGGTTCTAGTGATTCTCCAGCCTCAGCCTCCTGCGTAGCTAGAATTACAGGTGTGCACCACCATGCCAGTTAATTTTTGTATTTTTAGTAGAGACGGGGTTTCACCATGTTGGCCAGGCTGGTCTCGAACTCTTGACCTCAAGTGATCTGCTCTCCTTGGCCTACCAAAGTGCTGGGATTACAGGCCACTACACCCTGCCCAGATTTTTTACATTATCCTTCGAGTTACGGGGTTGTCCACTTCACAGAGCCAGTCTCACCCACGTTGACACTGGTCTTTCAAAACTGAGACAAAAGTTTGGGGAGGCATAGTAGAGGTAACAAAAGCCAGAGTCCTGGCTGTGGAAGAAGCCCTGGGCGGGCTCTCCCTGCCTGCTCCATGTTTGCCTCTCCCTCCTCAGTCTGCTTCTACCTGTCTCACCTTGCTCCAGCCCCAATGGCCTCTTTGATCATCCTCCCACTTGCCAAGAACAGTCCTGCCTCAGGGCCTTTGCACTTGCCACTCGCACTGCCTAGAATACTCTTCCTCATATCCTTGCTTCCTGTCTCCCTTTATCGCAGTATCTGCTGATATGTTACCTCCTCAGGAAGGCCTCTGACTACCCTGTCTGAAACAGCATGCCTCGTCACTCACTGTTACCTAACCCTGTTTTATTTTTCTTTACTATGAGACAGATTAAATATTTGTTATTAACATCTAGCCCACTGGAATGTAAACTTCAGGAGGGCAAATCTCTTAGTTGATAACACCTTTCATATACCGCCTTATTTTCCTGCATTTATCAGATATGCATTTTTATTAGAAAAGCACCATAGGTGGATGGATGGAAGACACGTAACTGAATATTCACATCCACCCCTACCTGGCTCATGATAGGTGCTCAGTAAATATATGCTGAATGAATCAATGAATCATTGTGACTTTGTTATGGATCAACACTTAGGAGTCAGGTCAAAATCATATTTGGCCTAGAACATCCACTGAATTTGAACAGTGAAAAAGAAAATAAGTTAGGAGCTGAGTGTCCTGCCCTTTCTGGAAGTAAGCTTAATGAGGAAGAAGAGGAAAGTGAACCAGTGGCCCTTCCTGTGCCCTTGGCAAACTCTGATGGCTTCCAATTCCCCTCACTGGTTAGTCTCTCTCATCTCCTACCTGGGTACCTGCAATTGTCTCCTGTTACACTTATCACATTGTGTTCTAACTACTTGTTTACAGTCTTTCTCATTGATTGATTGATTGATTGATTGTTATTAGAGACAGGGTCTCACTATGTTGCCCAGGCTGGTCTCGAACTCTTGGGCTCAAACGATCCTCTCACCTGGGCCTCCTAAATTGTTAGGATTACAGGCGTGAGCCACCACACCTGGCCTGTCTTTCTTTCTTTCTAAATTGTGAACTCCTTCAGGACTCATTTGACTGGGAAATCAATCATCCAATAAATGCTCAACAAATGCCTGCTGAACTGAAGCAAACTTAGACTGAAATATGATGCTGGGGATCAGGGCAGGGCAGTGCAGGCTGACATCAGAGCATGGTCTGTTTGATGTGCTGGGTGGAAGGAGGCCTGGCGAGTTCTGGCCGTTACCTTTCTATGCCATTGAGTTTATGGCGGTGCTTCCGGGACATAAGCAGCCCACCTCCCCAGGCAGCCTGTGGGGACAGAGAAAGGAGAGGAAGAGGGGAGCAGTGACATTTAAGAATCTAAAACTAGTCACTCCTCACTTCTACTAAAACATGAGCAAGAAAGTACAAGGTGAAAAACATAAGTTTCTCAGAAAAGTTCAGCCCACACTGATTGTTCAATCAGTTGTGATTCTTCATTGCTTGTCATTTCTTTTTCAAAGTTCCTCTGGAGTATAGCTGCACAAGTGATATAGCTAGGCCAGGTCTGAGCCTGAGGTGCCTGTTCTACCAAGACCCAAAGGTCCAATGGCCCATTAGCCCAATGTGCTGTGGAAAGCCAACACAGTAAGTCCCCCTCCGGGTGGCTCTGGAAGCTGCCCAAAAAACGGAGACCTGCTGTCTGGTTCTTCCCAGAGTAGAATTCTAACAGCTCCTGAAAAACTCAAAAAGCAGTTCCTGCTGGGTTTGGAGGTCTCACAACAACTTATATAACAACAAGACATTTTTGTGGGTACCATGATGCATGTTTACTGAATAGCTGGGATGCCACGTGACACAGCCTTTGTCAGTCATTAGTTCAGTAGCAAGGCAGATTATCCTATTGGCCAATTGTGAGAAGTTAAATCCCTAAGAAAATGGGCAGAGAGAAAGAAAAAAAAGTACACCCAGTCACACATGTAAAAATGCATCTTTTGTGTTCCTGGGAAAATTTGGGATTAAGTCTCTTAGTTGATAATGTCTTCCGTATACTGCCTTATTTTTTCTAAATGTAGCAGATATTCTTTTTCTTTTCTTTTTTCTTTTTTTTTTTTTTGAGACAGAGTTTTGCTCTTTTGCCCAGGCTGGAGTGATATGGCGTGATCCCGGCTCACTGCAACCTCCGTCCCCAGGTTCAAGTGATTCTCCTGTCTCAGCCTCCAGAGTAGCTGGGATTATAGGCGCATGCCACCACACCCGGCTAATTTTTGTATTTTTAGTAGAGACGGGGTTTCACCATGTTGGCCAGGCTGGTCTCAACCTCCTGACCTCAGGTGATCCACCTGCCTCAGCCTCCCAAAGTGCTGGCATTACAGGCGTGAGCCACCGCGCCCAGCCAGATATGTACTTTTTAAGAGATGTGTCATAGATGGCTGGACTGAAGGCAGGTAGCTGAGGGTTCACATTCATGGCCACTTTCTGTATGTTGTGTCTTCTATTTTTTCCCTCTGAAATCAGTTATATTTTATTCTGTAGCCATTTGTCCCAACAAAGCTACCTGGGAAGGCAATGAGACCATATTCTAGGATGAACCACAGAAGACAGCAATCGACTAGTAAGGAACTGGATGAGTCCCAGAGGATGTTCCAGGTCTGTGGTGTGTACCAGTTGTGAATGGCTGGCTAGGGTCCAGACAAGAACTGGAACTAATGTGGTGTGTAGAGAGGGCTGGTTGGGGCATGGGGAGAAGCTTGAGGCAAATCATAAAAAAGAGGTGCCTCCACGCCCCACATGGACTGGCCTCTCTTGAGTTATAGCACTTACATCGACATGAAGCCAAAGGTTATATTTCTCACATATATCTGCAATCTCTTGTATCGGATCAAAAGCTCCATAAACAGTCGTGCCAGCAGTTGCATTGACATAAAAGGGAACATATCCCTACAAGGTAAGACAGATACACGCTGATGAGTATTTTTAACCTTTCTCATTTGCTGATTTTCACAGGAAGAAGAATTGTGTAACATTTATTTCTAACAGTAAATGGCAAAACTTATGTGTTAGCAGATACTACGTCTAGTAGTGTTTTGTTGGCTCATTCATTCATTCATTCATTTATTCAACAAATATTTTTTGATTGCCTTTTATGTGCCAGGCCCTGCCATAGATGCTAGGGACTCAGCAGTGAGCACAACAGATAAAGAATTCTGTCATTGCGGAGTTTACATTTTAGTGGCAGGTGACAGATAGTAAGCTAAATTAAATAAGCAAAATATACAGTATATTTAATAGCAATAATTTCTATGGCAAAAAATAAAGCAGGAAAGAGTAATAATAAGTGTTTGGAATGATGGTCAGATTGTTCTGAATATCACCTGTGCATCATTCTTTTAAGAGGCTGTGTTGTTTTAAGTGTACTGATATAATAATTATACTGAAACATTGTGGGGTTCGATTATTTAAAAAAGGTCTGTACACTGTGAAAGCTGATACACTCACTAACAGTGGATGTGGTGAAATGTTGACATAAACAAAAAATAAATGAAGGAGTAGAGTAATAGATCTAAGACAAGTTTGGGGAAATCTGTGAATCTCAAGCTTTTCTTTTTTTCTGAGACAGGTTCTTGCTCTGTCACCTAGGCTGGAGTGCATTGGCATGATCATGGCTCACTTCAGCCTCTACCTCTCCAACTCAAGCAATCCTCCCACCTCACCTTTCTGAGTGGCTGGGACTATAGGCGTGCACCACCACACCTGGCTATTTTTAAAAATTTTTTGTAGAGATGTGGGTCACCCTATGTTGCCCAGGCTGGTCTTGAATTCCTGGGCTGAAGGGATCCTCCTGCCTCAGCCTCCCAAAGTGCTGGGATTACAGGTGTGAGCCCCTATGCCCTGCCTCTTAGGCTTTTGTGAAGCTCAGCTCCACCTCTGCTCCTTGCTCAGTCTTTACAACACTTAGATCCACTTCCTATGCCAAGACCCCAGCAAATAACTACAATTAGAGAAGGAGGTATAAGAATGTGACTGAAACAACCATGTGTTGGTAAGTGGCCTGACAGCTACCTGGCACTGACTTGTGGATACATCTGTTCTATGAGTTTTTTTGTTTAATAGAGTTTGTTGAGGCTGGATGTGCCAAGTACCATGGGCCATCTGCCAGGGCATGGAAGCACTTTGCTAAACAGAATCCTAAGCTAAAATGGCATTTGTTAAAATGAGATAATACCCAACAAGTAGTAAGTAAAAAGTTCAATTAGGCTATATCTTCATGATGCTCAGGGATTTGATTTATTGAAGAACATCAAACCAATCACTTGGCACAATGAAGACAGGACAAATAGTTTAATGACCAAATTTTTCATAAAAACCCTGATATTGTGTAGACACAGTTTTAAAACCAAATTATTTTACTAGTTGGAAATAAGCAAATATCTAAGAATAGAATTTTAGAAGCACAAGAAAATTGTCTCATATTATCAAGGACTTTTTTGTCTAGGGCAGAAAGAAGGTATTTTTAAACTGGAGTTTAGATGCACCACAGAGTACATACCTTCTGTTTGGCTTCAAGAATTTTTGCCTCAAAATCAGCTGGAATTATTTTCCCCCTATAATTATTGGAAAAGGAGGGAAATTAAAATGAAGAATCAATGAGATTGCACATGAAAAAAACTTTAGCAGCAGCAGAAAGCAATTTAATCGGACATTTTCAACAGACCATTAGCAGCTTGGTACAATGTACTGAGCCAGTCCTTAAGCACAATAAAACAAATTTAACAGATGAACACATTTAATACATCAAGAACCTAATATTCACTCTCCCCTGCCTACCTTTCATTGCACTTTATCAAAATCACATTGTCAGTTCCAAAGCCAAGTGCAGCCCCAGCTTTCTTTATGGAATAGTGACTCTGCAACAAACAAAGGCTCGAGGTTAGAAGTTGGAAAGTCCCCTAAAAAACACCACTATCCATGAGAAAGCATCCCCGACTCACGTGTTCTGAGGTGAAGAGGACCAGTTTGGGCACAGCCGCCATGCCCTTTGTCTTAACTTCCGGGAAGTACTTGTAGCGAGCAGCCATGATGCTGTACATGTTGGATATGGCGCCCCCTGTCAGCAAGCGGACATATTGGGAGGTGTTGGGGCTCTTTCATTATTGTTTCTAAAAACGAACGCTGAGCTGGTGTCTCAAGAGACAAGGGAGGTCAGGAAGCGGAAGGATAATATCCTGATAGGTTTTGCTGGCTTCCCTATTGCTGGGGCTTCCCACTGGACCCTTTACCCTGGGAATACAAGTAGTCACACTTATTACCAAAGCTATCTAGGCAATTTGGCTGGAGGTGATTCGTGTACTTCAGTGCCCTTTCCACCTGAAGTCTAGACAGAAATATAAGAGGTAGCTGCATCAGTGGCTGCAAAGGGATAGGTGAGTTATATCCTTCCTGCTTTACTTTCTGCTCAATCTATTTACTGAACAAAGATGAATCTGTTCCCTGAGTTCAGAAAGACAGAGAAAGAAAGAGAATGGAGCCTACAGAAAGAAACAATGACATTTCTTGGTTACCTGCCTAGGTGCTCTCTTCAGCCCAACTGAGTTACTGAGTCATTTAGGAGAACTCTAAGTTTATTAAAATAAGAACAAACTCATGTTTACCTAAATAAAGACACAAGGAGAACTGACATAACTATGTATGTTTGGCCAATACAAACTAGTTAATTTTACATTAATTATCTGACAATTAAACTTAGGCAAATTTGTGGTCTGCTTGAATTACCTAGATAACTGCAATTCTTATTTCTTCTTTTCCCCTTGTACACAATCACACTGTCTCTGACACCATCAGAATACCTATCCTTGTTTTAAAAATTCTTATTTTATCTACTTCAAACTAGAGATTCAAAGTAGATATACTATTTTGGCTGAAATCAATCAATTAATTAATAATCTTGATTCACTGATCCCCAGGTAATCAAACTGCTGTTGACAGAATGGAGTTGTTCAATAGTGAGACCTTGTTTCTACAAAAGAAATTTTAAAACGGCTGGGCATGGTGGCACATGCCTATAGTCCCAGCTACTTGAGAAGCTGAAGCAGGAGGATTGCCTGAGCCCAGGAGTTCGAGGCTGCAGTGAGCTAGGATCACACCACTGCACTCTAGCCTGGATGACACAGTGAGACCCTGTCTCAAAAAAAAAAAAAAAAAAAAAAGGGGTTCTTTAGCATTATCTAGACACAGCCTTTGTCAGTTTTTACAGATTTAGGCATAGCCTTTGTTAGTTAATTCATATAGAATGTAGCATTTTTGTTAGCCTTCATCTGAAAAAACAGGAAGTCAGAGTATCCAAAAAAAATTTTAAGGCATTATTCTTCCACAAACCTACTTCATATTTTGTATTCTTAAGAATCCCAAACCTTGAGAAGAGGAAGAGAAGAGAAACCTACCAGGAGAAAATATCCCATCACCATCTTTACTTGACCATCCAACTATCTCTCTCATCTTCTTAAGTGTTATTTGTTCCATGAGGACAAACACTGGTGCAATTTCATATGTAAACCTGGAAAGGTGGTAAGAAAAAGGATGAAAGAAAATAAAGAAGCCACTTATTTTAGGAACACAGAGGATTGGTTTAGTATTTGTAGTTGGGTTCTAAAAAAAAGCTGTTCCAAACCACTAACATGATTCATTTCCTGGAAATGCATTAAGTCGCCGATCATAAAATGTCAGAAACCAGCCTGGGTTACTGAGAGAGGTGGTGGAAGTGCCAGCCCTGTGATACTTCACCAACAAAATAGATTCTTATCTGAATGGAATGTCTTAGGCATGGTCCACCCAGAGGAATAGAAGGAAATAAAATGACTTTTCTGAGTCCCTTTTACCTCTAAGATTATAGGACAATGCAAATGTTAATTGAAAAATGCATTCCAAGTTCTATGTAAAATTGGTTTACAATTTGTTTTAAAAAAAAAACTGACTGCCAGTTTCACACTTGTAGAATATATAAAAGCCAGAGCCAAAGTCTATCTTTTAAAAATAATGTAAACATCTGAAGGCTAACTGTGAAGATAATTGGAAATATTGACCCAGGTTTTAAAGATCTCAATATAATTATCTACGTGGTTTTTCTACTAATAATCCTCAAGGACAGCTATGTTTCTGTAATTCTCTGAAGTCAATATCTGTCAAGAATAATTCTAAGTGATGATCTTCTAATTACAAATTATAACAAGAAGACGGTCAACTGGCATAAACAACTAGCTGTGGGCATCAGATATCTTGGAAGGTTACATTTGTCTTCTAACAAACTGATTTAAAAGTAGCAAGCCATGCTCTTTTCAAAGCAATTCAACACAGAGGCATAGTCTGGTAGACTAGTCATTGAAACAAGATCGTGAGACCAAACGTGGGGCCTAAGAAAAATCAAGGAAGGTCTGTCCACAGAAAATTAAGCCAGAAAACAAAAAGATATTTACTAAGCTCTGAGGCTCTTTGTCTTTCTTGTTTTTGCTTGGCATTCTTTAGCATTAGTGTCTGTAGGCTGGGCTCAGATCATCCTCACCGAAAAGAGATGCCTAGACTGACTCAGCTAAGTGACATGGGGAAGCTTTATCACTGGTTAGGGTGTTTGAGCCAAGTGCTAATGTTGAAGACTAATGGGAATTCTTGCTTGCTTAATGTAAGGCAAAGCTATTTGTAAGGATGAGATAACTATTGTTTTACATAAGACACAGGTGAAGCTACTAAGTTTTAACTGTGGATGAAAAAAGCAGTCAAATTAATCACATGGAAGTAAAAGAAGACAAAAAGATCCTGAAGGATCCTCAGATATGTTGGTAGAAGTATTTTATTTCCAAAAAGAATATGTCCATTTTCCTTGGGAGGCCCCTGGAAATTTAGGAGGAAGACCCTTGGAAACCATGTGTGCAGTTACCATCACCTCTGGAGGTCACAATCATGCTTTGGTTCTGCTCTGAGCCCCATCACCGTAGCAACCAACACTCCCTCATGTCTGATGGCCTGATAAAGGAAGAAGAAGAGAAGGATTCCTGGTTTAGCCTGTGCTGCCAAGTGTACCAAGAGGCAAACTCATGATGGGCTTTTAACCATTCTTGAACAAATGTGTTATTAATGGTTGCACTGGTTTTTGGAAATGTTGACATGACAAAAATGTTTGCATGGCGAGGAGATACTGTGCTAGAATCTCCCAGTACTATATAAGAAAGCTCTCTGGGGTAAGGCAAGGAACAAATGAAATCACATACCATAATATCAGAACCATATCAAAGACTGGATGAAAGCTGGCTTAGGATCAAGTCAATGTTGGCCAGGCAGGAACCACATGGACAAGGGAGATGGAATGGGACTGAATATCAGGCATAGGTCCCACTCCATGCTTCAGATTTAAAACCAATTAGGCCCCAGGTTTGCATGAATTAGCCTCCCCAAGGACCAGGAACATGGCCATCACTCTCAGGATTAGGAGGAAGAGTCTAGAGAGTTTATCATGAGATTAACTGATCTAATCTATTTCAGGTTCCTTATCTATGCCAGGTACCTGATTCCTAAACTTTCTTTCAGTTCTATTCAACATACTTACTGAGTGACTATTCTCTGCCAGGTGACATCCTGTGTACTAAGGAAACTAAGATATTAGAAGACACCATTCTCAACCTTGAGGAGGAAACCTACTAGGATGAATCTAGCATCTGGTTCTTGGCCTTAGCTGTATCCAGTTTGAAAGTCCCCGCCTGAGTCTAAAGGACCAATTTTTCACTCTTTTCCTGGCTCATTAGCTTAGTCCTGACACTCTCTCCTGAAAGCTAGTATATCAGTCCATGGCTGCTGATCCACAGCCAGGCCTGACAAATGGGCTGACATGGTGTTCTTCATTCCTGACACTTCTTCTGACCCTGCTGCCCCATCCTGGGCCATGTTTACAATCTGTGCAGCTGCACCCACAGCCTTAAAGAAGGCCTTGTAGTTCACCAAAACAGTTTTTTAAAATTTTTTATTTTCAATTTTTAAAATTTATTTTATTTTGTGTAGAGATGGAGGTCTCACTATGTTGCCCAGGCTGGTCTTCAATTCTTGGCCTCAAGCAATCCTCCCGCCTTCACCTCCCAAAGTTCTGAGATTACAGTCATGAGCCACCGTGCCCAGTGGTTCTTCACCTAATTGGGATTACAGATCCCTTTGGGAATCCTAGGAAATCTGTAGTCCTTCTCTCCAAGTAAAAAATGAAGATAGGCACATCATTTTGTATAGAACTATAGGAGATTCTTCTCTTGCAACCTAGACTCCAGGTTGGGTACCCTTTTCCTAAATGACTGAGGAAAGCAAATGAAGTCAAGAGATCAAAGGTCAAATATGAATTCAGAAGAAGCTGGTTAGATGCTAAAGTCGAAGTACAAGATTACATTTCAGAGTCAGAACCAGAAACTAAACCTGCCAGAAGCTCTGGGTTGAAGCATGAGAACATGGGATTGGAAGTAAAGATTTAAAACAGTAGGATGGTGGCGTTCATGGAGTGACACTAGAGGAGCATTCTGAGCATGTCTATATTCTGAGTAGGGAAGTGAGTCAGCCCTTTTGCAGTGGTTCAACTCACCTTCCCAGAGGGGTTCACTCAGAGCGAAGGCAAATTGACTGTCAACAAGCTGTAGTTCTTGTGTGGCAGAGTCTGCTTGTTGCTAGCCATATCAATTTTCCCTTGCTTTGTTAAATTTTATTTAGGGTTGCTGTTCACTCTGATCAAAGACTATATTTTCTACCCTTTTTTGGTGTGGTCTTGGACTAAGTTCTGGCTAAAGAGGCTTAATGGAAATGTGTGAGACTTCTGAGAAGGTTGCTTTTTTGTTTTTTGTTTTTTTTTTAAATAAAAAAGGAGTATGTCTCTTTTGCCCTTCCCTCCCTCCCTCCCTCCCTCCCTTCCCCACCTCCCTCCCTTCCTCCCTTCCTTCCTTCCTCCCCTTCCTCCCTCCCTCCCTTCCTTTCTGAGTTCTGGAACACTGGAGTGATGGCTGGAGCTCCAGCAGCCAGGCTGCACCATAATGCAACTTTGAGGATGGGAGCCATGTGCTACAATAGGGATTAGAAAGGCACACAAAATCTGGATCCCTGGTGACTGTCAAACTGGGAACTTCTTTAATGAGAGAAATAATCTTCCATGCTGACTCTATCCTGATACTCCTCTTGACTTCTCCTTACAGATGTGGCAGGTAGTACACCTTCTCCTTAAAAGGTAACATAGCTGAGGGGAGCTTAGGGAAACACTCTACTGTCTAGATGAAGAGGGACAGAAGTAAAAGAGTCAGGAAGGTCTCGAATAGCAACAGTGACTGCGTGTTGGTTGCCTTTCCTAGGTGCACACACTGTACCTTGTATACACTAGGCACTTAGGACTGGAGCCATTTTTAGTCTTCAGAACCACTCTGTAGGATGGATACTATTGTCCTCCATTTTCCTGATGAGGAAACTGAGGTTCAGAGAAATTCAGTGATTTGTTTTAAGATCTCCGAGTTAGTGTGTTTAACCAGAATTCCAAGTCTATGTCACAGCTGCTTTTCCATGACGAACGAGAACTGCTTACTGCAGGCTCCTCTCTAATGACCTGCCCGGTGGTGTAAAATGATGAATAACTCCCATAGAGAATTTCTCCTGGATATTTTCTATGAAAATAAAGTGCTAGATGCTTGAAATCATAACCTCATAGCAAAGGGTTATGATAGATCTTGCCATTAAGATTATGTATTGCCATTAGATGTTTGAGGGCAGGCTGTTGTTTACACTCGGGCCCTGCTTAACCTGCACAATTGTGCTTGGTGGCCCTGTTCTGGAAGAAAAGAGCTGTATGTGCCTTGGACAACTACATATTTGTGAAGTTTTCTTTGGATCTTCACTGGGTCGTTGCTTAGAAGAAGAATATACTGCATAGCTGTGTGCAAAAGCAGGTGTAAAGGCATGGACATAGATTTTTTTTTTTTTTTTTTTTTGAGATGGAGTCTAGTTCTGTTGCCCAGGCTGGAGTGCAGTGGCATAGTCTCAGCTCACTGCAACCTCTACCTCCCAGGCTCAAGCGATTCTCCTGCCTCAGCCTCCTGAGTAGCTGGGATTACAGGCACCCGCCACCACACCCGGCTCATTTTTGTGTTTTTAGTAGACGTGGAGTTTCACCATGTTGGCCAGGCTGGCCTTGAACTCCCATTTTAAGTGACCCATCCACCTTGGCCTCCCAAAGTGCTGGGATTACAGGCGTGAG
The DNA here is from genome assembly GCF_028885655.2 of Pongo abelii. Classification (NCBI taxonomy): domain Eukaryota; kingdom Metazoa; phylum Chordata; class Mammalia; order Primates; family Hominidae; genus Pongo; species Pongo abelii. The sequence goes on along the minus strand of NC_071996.2, from coordinate 73,410,696 downwards.
CCACCGCGCCCGACCTACGGTCTTTCTATTCTAATTGTCAGACACCTTGCACTTTGCACCTGAGTCAGGTTATTGGATCGTTCTTTTAAAGAGGCTATGACTGAGGAACATAGTTCTTATTTTCTATGTCAGGTGCCACCTAAACTCAATGAGAGTACAGGACCAAAAACCAGGCATTGTCACTAAATAAATCCTGCACTGCCATAGAAAGATCCTTTTGCCATTCTTTCCCAGACTTATTTTGAACACTGTTCCCAATTGGAGAAGGAATTGTCACAAGGGAGCAAATTTTGCCTCAGCTCCTGACAGTGCTGCCACATTTCATGATCTTCCAGGGGAACTGGCTTAGAACAATTTCTAGATAATAGTTATTACTCCTTCAGACAATGCCTTGTCTCTAGAACTGACAGAAACTATCTTGCTCTTTTAAATAACCTTCTCTATCGATCTCTTGGAATCGGTCATATTTTATAAATATCTCCCATTCAGTACAGCTGCAATTACTACATGTCATTTAGTTGGATTGGCCTTGACCTCAGATGGCTGGGACACATTTTACTGTTTTGCAGCTGAGCTAAGAGAAGAGTAAGGGACTTTGGTTTTATGAACATATGCCAAAAAAAGAATTTGCGGGATTTTTCTGGTTTAGGAATATCTGGTCATAAGCGGTTGAAAGGGGGGAGGTCCCGTATTTACCTTGAGACTGGAGACATATATATACATGGAAAAAGCAGCTGAATGCCCTGCAGAACACATACTTAAAGGTGCTGAGTAAATTCAGTGCCTGTATTAATATGGGTACTTGGACTTTAATAGATATGTATCTTTTACTCTGTTTTTCTCACTTACTTTCCAAATGGTTGAGTTAAAAACAACAACTATATTTCCTAATTTAAATTGTTCCTTAGTGCTAGATACTACAAGTAAACATTAGTGTCTTTTCTCAAGTTATAATTAACTCTACTATGATGTCTGTGCTGGCTGGTATATTTTTATCTCAAAAATCACAATACAGTAAAGATTGCTAAATGGAGCTTTTTGTTCAAATTCCAAGCAACTGTATCTTTGACCTGTATTCCTCTTGGCCCTTCCAAATCTCAGTGACCCAACATGGACACTCTGTGAAGCTAACCATGACTTGCAAGCAGGGAGCATGAAAATCATTTTAGTTTTTCAATCAGTTTAATCTTTTATGCTTTTTTACCACCAGAGGCTTCAGTTGTCACATTTGCTCTTTAAAATTTGTCACTGTTGTTTTAAATTAGCCAAGAAAACAGGAATCCTTAATTAATAGAAACTTTTCTGAATATAGTTAAGTATTTCGAGTCACAGCATTAAACAGCTTTAGAATACATATGGGTCACTATATAATTTTAAATGCCCTTCAGGTTTTTTGGCTGAGAGTAGTTTAAGAAAAACAGACTACCTTAAACTTCAATAATTTACATTCTATCTTGATATCAAATGGATTTTCTCATTTTAAGCAATACTACCCTTTTACCTAAATTCATTTTTTGGAATCTACTTTTCTATGAACTTAAAAAGTGAGTGGCTATTTTCTGAATATTTCCACAGTGATGGACACCCATATAATTCTTATATAGTTGTTTTTAAATTATTATAAGATATTTGTTTTGTTATTTTCCTTTGGATACTTTAATAGGATGTAGTGCCATTGTCTGGATGTATAGATACTGGTAAAACATTGTCATTAGTGTTGAGAGCAAAGGCAGTACTCTGATGGCCCTCCATCGATTAGTAATCTGACATTTTCTTAAAAGAGGGCACATGTATGTGGAGGAAAATCTGGGATGATTGCTTTAAGACTACCCAGGTAGTACTTGTACCCCATACCCTACAGGACCTTAGAGTCAGTTTTGTGTAAATTTTCAAGAACTTAAAAACAAAGAAAGGCTTTGCCTACACAAACATGTATGAAAAAAATGTCACGTTTAGAAAAACAATCACTTATTTTGAAAAGAATATATACTGTATCAGTACCAGCTGAATTTTGTTTTAGAATTTTTAGTTAAGCAATAGGTTGATCAAATTGGTTTGTGGGTTTATGGCTGCTTTAATTATGGAAGAAACATGACCTAAATGATAAGGACCAATGTGCTTGGGTGGAAAAAGGTAAAACCAAGATCATACCTCAAAACATAACCTCTTTAGATACACCATTAAGAAAAATGGGTCTTTTAACATGAAATTTCAACACTACGTTTTGGAAGTTAGAGTTATTATTTCTCATGACCATGGTTTTCTTAAATTCCATTATTAAATTCAACAATAGTTTATCAAGTATTTACCATTAAATCAGAACTGTGATAAACCTAAAGATTTTAAGAGAAAAAATGACCAGGGAAACTTTAATAAAATAGAACCACTGGGATTGAACTTTTAAAGCAACAAGCCATAGTCATACATCAGGGTTGCTTATATGAAAACATATGAGACTTACATGTTGGTATTGGCCGTTGATGTCAGCCATTCTCCAGCTAGGCCAATAATATCCAATCCAGTGGAGAGCTGGTTGAAAAATCGAGGATGACCTGGGTAGGAAACAGAAAAGCATCAAGGAAAATGCAGATTTCTCAACCTATCTTGAAGGCAAACAGCCTGCCCCAGTGGGTCACACTGATGGGGCTTCCATCCCAGTGATATCTCGAATAAGGCTGCTCAAGGATATTGAAGAAGGAAGGGCAGGTTGACCCACCCTATACCAACCATTAACATTCATGATGTCCCTCAAACTTCTATGTTTCTAAAGCATCATGCTTTTAAAGAATAATATCCAGTATCATGAAACAAATCATGCTTTCCAGTGTTTTGTGTTTTGATGTGTTTTGCCAATACATATATAGTCAAATGACCTTCAAATTAAATTTATGGCTGAGATAACTTAGCTCTCCTCTGTGAAATGGGCAGCCTATTTCACTCATTCAGTTGTTGGTGAAATAATTGCTTTTGCTACGTAACTCTAAATCCCTGTGCAACCCACAGTATGCTTTAACAGGCTTTGCTCTCAGCAAATTCAGGATTGTTGCCAAGTTTTTGCCAACTTGGCATTCAACGGAAAACTCAACTCCACATCAGCAGGCTTGGCTCAGCTGTCAGGAAGGAGTCAACGCAATAGATTATCTAGGGACGTGTGGCTGGGAACTGGTGTTAGAAAGATATGCTGACTGCTGTGTTTCCAGTGGAAATTGCCTTTGCTTCTGAAAAAAAAAACCAAAAACGGTCACAGAGCTAGTGTTAGAATGTTCCTGGTCTAACTCTCCTCTCTGAGAATCTCTATTCTTCCCTAGATGTGATTCAGAACATCTGGACTATGACTTCTTATATCAGAAGATACCAATCTCTGCATCTTAAGAGCCCTCACAAAATAATACTGGTTTTTAGAGAAAACTAAAAGAAGCATAACTAGTAAACTTAGTTTAAGTATGGGGCCATATTCTAGATATTCATGTGGACTATCCTAGATAGTTAAATGATTCCATGTTACTCTACTTTGCTCATTGCCAACAGAATCTGAGGTCTTTTGAAACAACACATTGTATTGAAAGTCATTAAAATATATATGCAATATCCATTTAAAAACTTTTAACAATAACACTTCATTTTAAGACAAGACTGAATGGTAAATAAATGCAATCACACTATTTGATAATGTATCAAAACCATACAGCTTGGCAGAAACAAAAGATGGATAAAGAGAGATTAACACAAAGTGAAATAGTATCTCTTTGTCCTTTAAAATATAAAGGACACAAAGTCCTTCAAAATCTTATTTTTAGCTTATGGTGACAACCTTGTGCCCCCAAATCTTATATCTACCAGAATTTCTATTAAGTAATGAAATAGTTTCAATTTCAATTTCAATTCTCTATATTGGATGAAAATAACAGATGATAGATATGGTGCTGGGCGGCTCATGGCCTAAATTCAGGTAGGAGGAGAAGGAAAGAATTATTTTTTAAAGTAAAGTTTTCCTACAAATAAACTACAAGAAAAAAAGAAGAGTTGGATGGGGAGATCTCTTGATTAGGAGACATGGCAAACAACTGCATGTAAAAAACTTATTTGGATCCCGATTCAAATGAGTTTAACTAAATTAAAGCATTTATGATGTTCATGATACAATAGAAATTTGAAAACTGACTAAATATTTCATTAAGGAGCTATAATTTTTTTTTTAGGGTATGACAATGACATTGTGGATTTTTTTTAAAAAGTTCTTAAGAATGAATATTGGGCCAGGTGCGGTGGCTCATGCCTGCAATCCCAACACTTTGGGAGGCCAAGGCGGGTGGGTCATCTGAAGTCAGGAGTTCGAGACCAGCCTGGCCAACATGGTGAAACCCCGTCTCTACTAAAAAAATACAAAAATTAGCCAGCCATGGTGGCGTGCACCTATAATCCCAGCTTCTCAGGAGGCTGAGGCAGGGGAATCGCTTGAACCCAAGAGGGGAGGTTGCAGTGAGCCGAGATCATGCCACTACATTCCACTCCAGCTTGGGCAACAAGACTGAAACTCCATCTCAAAAAAAAAAAAAAAAAAAAGAATGAATATTTATGGATACAGTAATATTATGTTGGGGATTTGCTTTCATGTAATGTAGGTGATGGGGAGTGGATGGCGGTACAGGTAAAAGCTGATAATAAAGCAGGGCATTAGTATATAGAGTTCATTATAGGATTCTACTTTTGTATAAGTTTAAAATTTTCCATAAAAAAAAGTTTTAAAAAGAACAACGAAGAGAGTCCAGCATATCTACAAATCACTTAAGTAGCTGCTGTGGCTGAAGGCTGACTGGTGCCTGTTAGTTCATGGGAAATCTCTATAGGCTGGTTCATTTTTTAAAAGAAGTCTTTTATTAATTTATAGAGAAATTTCTAAATGCCATCATCTCTTCACAGACTATACCCGGATCAGTATGTTTTCACCATTAAAATCCAATTCATTATTTTGGCTGAGCCTATTAATGCATTAATATCCTTGAAAAAATACTTTCTACTGTGTGTAGCTACCCGTGGGGTTTACCCTATTGCTCCTTATCTATGCTTAAATTCCACATCAGCAACCAGGAGCTGTTTTGACACGGCAGCAACAGCATGCTTTTATCAGGGCCAAAATCCTGAGATATAGCAGGAGGTTTCACATTGCTTGGAAGACTGTGAACTCTGTAAAGACAAATATCTGCCCCAAGAAGCAACTCTGAGGAACAAAAATGAATGTGTGCAGGCTAAGTACCTAAGTGGGTTCATACACTGGACTAATAAAAGTCAATGCTTTCTCTCTCTCTGCTTTTTTTTTTTTTTTTTTTTTTTTGAAACAGGGTCCTTCTGTCACCCAGGCTGGAGTGGTGCAGTGGTGCGATCTCAGCTCACTGCAACCTCCACCTCCCGGGCTCAAGTGATCCTCCCACTTCAGCCTCCAGAGTAGCTGGGATCACAGGTGCACACTACCACGCTCAGCTAATTTTTGTATTTTTGGTAGAGATGGGGTTTTGCCCAGGTTAGTCTTGAACTCCTGAGCTCACGTGATCCACCTGCCAGCCTGCCAACGTGATGGGATCACGAGCGTGGGCCACAAGGCCAGGCCCATCAGTGCTTTCTCTGACCGCAAGATGCTTTGGTTTTGTAGATAATATTAGATTATATTATGACAAAATCAGATATTTTTATTTGAGGGACAACACCATTCTGGGCTTTCATAATAAAATGATGTAGTTCTCATCTCTCTGAGAAAGCGCATGTAGAGCAAACTGGCAAAGTTCAAAATATCACCCCAAAGCAAGTCAAGCTAAACATACATGGGGAATTCTGACTCTTTTTAAAATGCAGCCAAATAACACTATTTGTTTTCAATCAGGAGTATATTAGCCATATGGCCAAGATGAGAAGTAACTAAATGTAAATTGATAGAGTGCTTTGCTTTAAAAATCAAACAACATAAATTTTGTACATATAATTGAGTTTTGTGTATCCAGCAGTCATTTAATGAAGCTACACTTATTCCAGTGGTGCTGGCAGACCTCAGCAGCTCTCTGGGATTCCTCATTTTAAAAAGCGTCTTTGGCCAGCATCATTATTTCATTATAACACTTTGATTTTGACATTCAATAGTCTTACTCAGCTCTATCACCACAGCCTCCTAGTCTCAGTCTTAAATCTATCTTCAAATGACGAGGAAGAATGAGAGGGAAAATAAAGAAGGAGAGACAAAGAAGAAGAAAGAACACAGGATTGCCAGTTGTGGCCTTGGGGCTTCCCCTGTGGTGGCAACTATGCTAGGGACTGTCAATTCTTCTAGATCTGTCTGCCTGAGAGCTCAGGAAAGCCAGACTGTAGTGTGGAGAGAGTTATAGGGAGAAGAGAAGAAACCACTGCGTCACTCCTGGGCTTACTCCGCAGTCTGAGCTGTTTCTAAGCATCTCAGACAGAGGCCCCAAAGTCCTTGAACTTGAGGCAATTGGAAAGCAACTGCTTTGATGAGGATTGCTGATTAGAGAGGGCTCCTGGAACATGAAAAGGAGGCAAGAGGACATCCTCAAGGACTCCCATTGGAAATAGAATTTGGTGACTCAGAGTGTCCTAAGTTCCAGAAGTTGCAGTAGAATGAGAAGGCATGTGTGTGTGTGTGTGTGTGTGTGTGTGTGTGTGTGTGTGTATGCCTGTGCATGTGTGCATGTGTCTTTTTGGCCTAGCCAGTAAAAGGTGTCATGGGTTGAATTGTGTTCCTCAAAAAGATGTGTTCAAGTCCTAATCCCTGGTTCCTGTGAATGTGACCTTATTTGGAAATCAGGTCTTTGCGGATGTCATCATGTTAAGATGAGGTCATGCTGGATTGGGGTGGGCCTTAATCCAATGACTGGCATTCTTATGAGGAGAGGGAAATTTGGACATGCACACAGGAAAAAGGCCATGTGAAGTGAAGGCAGAGGTTGGAGGGATGCATCTACAAGCCAACAAATGCCAAGGAATATCCACAACACCTGGAAGCTAGTAGAGGCAAGGGTGGATCCTCTCCAACAGCCATCAGAGACAGCATAGCCAGCACCTTGATTTTAAACTCCTAGCCTCCAGAACCGTGAGAGAACAAATTTCTATTGTTTTGAGCCATCCGAATTGTGGTCATTTATAATGGCATTCCTAGGAAACTAATACAGAAAGGGAGGGGAAATAGCCCAATTCTCCCCAGTGTCAGGGACAGGCAAGGGCAGGATTTATCAGAATGAAATAGACCTGAAAATGGAGGCAAGAAAAGAAGCAGAGGATGGTCATTCTGCTCTCTTTAGGTTGTGAATAGCCTAAATCCAAGAATGAAAATTCTTTTTTTTGAGATAGGGTCCCGATCTGTTGCCCGGGCTGGAGTACAGTGGCACGATCTTGGCTCACTGCAGCCTCTGCCTCTTGGCCTCAGCCTCCTGAATAGCTGGGACTACAGGTGCACACCAACATGCCCAGCTCATTTTCATATATATATAAACATATATATATATATGTAGAGATAAGGTTTCACCATGTTGCCCAGGCTGGTCTCGAACTCCTGAGCTCAAGTGTTCTGCCCACCTTGGCCTCCCAAAGTGCTGGCATTATAGGCATGAGCCATTGCGCTTGGCCAGAATGAAAACTCTTTATACAGAACTTGACCTAGCACCAAGCATTTGTATCTTTTTTATCTACTTTTACCATGATATATGCTGATGAACTTTTGCCTGGGTCGGGTCCCTCCACCAACTGTTACTGCCCAAGCTTGTTCTTGTGGTCACTGGGTACTTTGCTGCCTTCTCTCACCAGGGCTGTGTTTTTCCTCCAACACAAGTTTGATATCCTCACAACTGGCAAGGGTGAGATGGAGGGCAAAGTTGCCACCACCTGTCTACCCGACTCTCCGCCTTACCTGTGCGAACTCCATACTTCAAGGTGTCTCTGCAGTCAACCAGGATCTGCTCCAGGGACTCGGGGTGGTCAGAGAGCTCCAAGTTGAAGCCCTCCATGCCTTCCAGCAACTGGTGTGGGTGATGGAAGTCCAGCACCTTGGTGGAGCGATCAAATGTCTTGCGGACATAGTTGAGGAGTATGTCCACCACTTCCAGGAGGAATTGCACGGTTTGCTCTTCCCCGTTCTTAGCCGGAAGCAGATCTGAATTGAGGAGAGCAATGAATGGTTATCACCTGACTCATATCTAGATTTCTTCAGTCCAGAGACCCCTAATATTAACCATGCTATCTGTATAGGCCTGATTTCATTCTGGGATAGGTATGTGCACTGAGAATCTGACACGCCACATCCCCAGAAAAATGCACATACACAGAAGTTTTGCACATGCTTCCTGGGAGTTCACAGCCTTTCTGACAGGCTGCTCAGACATGGAATGAAGTGCTCTGAGACGCCGTGAAAAACCTGCGACTGCGGTTGTCATCTGCAGGTTGAATGGGCACCTGTGAGGAGTGTGATGGAGGGGGCATCTGTCGTGCTCCCCTGGGACCAGGTGTGTCCCTGTCCATCTGGTTAGGTGTTGTGATGTGCTTGGTCTGTTGGCATCAGAGGGTAAGGCCTCTGTGGGTAGAGGCTGAGGTTCCCCCTGAAGAGGGTGGTCCTTGGTGGTATCCTTAGACAGGAAACTGGAGCTGGAAGATGGGGCTCAAGAAGGTGAGACAGGGAACCCCTGCCTCTTTCTTGACCCCACCCTTTTGGGCCTGGACTCTGAGATATCCAGAGATGACTTTGGATGACAGGCTCTGCAGTAGTCAAGCTAGGGGTTAGGCAGGGAAAAAAGCTGTAGGGGCCCAATTCTGTAGCTCACAGGCAGGCTGTGCAGCTGTGCACGATACTCTCTGTGACTCCCTGGGTTAGCTCCAGGGTTTTAGGGACATATTGTTTAATACTCTGGTCTGCCTTCTGTGGCACTGTGGGAAGTTCACGGAAGGGGATGGCAGTGGATCTACCTGTGAGCTGTTTGGGAGAGACTGGTAAAGCACCTCCTGAGATGAGAGTTGTAGGGCAGCAGGGGTTAGTGAAACATCTCTGAAAGGAAAACAAGTTCCAGGACACTCGTTGGTTATGAGGCTCAGCATGCAACTTCCCATAGTGTGATTTTGTGTGTATGTGTGTGGCCAATCTTCCAGGATAAATGTTATTAAGGAAATCATTAGATTTTCTTATATGCAAGGTTCCTTCGACTCTGAGAGTCTATGAATCCATATTTGTTCCCTCGAGTGTCCTTAGAGTTGACTTTTATTGACTGCCTTCATCCAGTTTCCAAAATGATGGAGACCTGGGCAGCAGGGAGGGAGGGAGTCAATTATATTCCCCCAAAGTCACAAAAGCAGTTTCATGTGGGTTCAGAGAGAATAATGACATTTCTTGATAAAAGAAGTAAAATTCCAGGAAAAAGTCAAGAAACTCAAATAAGAAATCTACTGGCTAGCATGGGAAGGGAGTGGGGCAGGGGCTACCTCTAGCAAACAGATTGGAGAAGTCTGTCTCTGTGCGCCGGAAGCGGGCATCCCGGTCGCTGTTTTCACAGGAAAGCAGGTTCTTGGAGGACTGCCTCTCCTTGAAGGCACTCACAAGGCGACTCTTCTCTTCCAGGCTGTTGGTCCTTTGCAAGAAGCCTATGGCACAAGAAGCTGGTCAGAGAGAGTGCTGCAAACTGCCCAGCCCCTGAGGGTCAGCTGCAGAGCGAATTAACTCTCCAAGCAGGGCTCTTCTTTCTCCTGAGAAAAGAAGTGAGTGTCTGTGTTTTAAATACAGTGGCTGTGGCACTGCTCGCCTTCAGGCAGGGAGGGGGGCAGTGCCAAGTGTCATCAGTGGCAGAGACCCAGTCATGCAAGAGAGAAAAACAGTAAGTGAAGCCCGTTCTCCTCTCTGAATGTGACAGTGAACTCACAATTAAGTAAGTTGGACAGCTTCCACTCCAGTGACCAGCCCCAGGATAGGGCTTTAAAGGAGGGGACACAATCAGAGAAGATGCTGCCAGCACTGTTTATGGGCTGTATAACCAGAAGGAGGAGGGGAGAGAACAGCAGGGGGAGGAGGAGAGGTGAGGACAGCTGAGGGAGGAGGGTGAGGACAGCAGAGGGAGGAGGAGAGGTGAGGACAGCTGAGGGAGGAGGATGAGGATAGCAGAGGGAGGAGAGATGAGGACAGCAGAGGGATGAGGAGGGGTGAGGACAGCAGAGGAAGGAAAGTGAGGACCACAGAGGGAGGAGAGCAAGGACCGCAGAGGGAGGAAGACGAGGACAGCAGAGGGAGGAGAGGTGAGGACGGCAGAGGGAAGAGGAGGGGTGAGGACAGCAGAGGGAGGCGGGCGAGGACAGCAGAGGGAAGAGGAGGTGTGAGGACAGCAGAGGGAGGAGGGTGAGGACAGCAGAGGGAGGAGGGCGAGGACAGCAGAGGGAGGAGGGTGTGGACAACAGAGGAGGAGTGTGAAGACAACAGAGAAGGAGGGTGAGGACAGCAGAGGGAGGAGGGTGAGGACAGCAGAGGGAGGAGGGCAAGGACAACAGAGGGAAGAGGAGGGGTGAGGACAGCAGAGGAGGAGGGTGAGGACAGCAGAGACAGGAGGGTGAGGACAGCAGAGGGAGGAGAGTAAGGACAGCAGAGGGAGAAGATCAAGGACAGCAGAGGGAGGACAGCGAGGACAGCAGAGGGAAGAGGAGGGGTGAGGACAGCAGAGGGAGGAGGGTGGAGACAGCAGAGGGAAGGGGATGAGGACAGCAGAGGGAGGAAGATGAGGACAGCAGAGGAAAGATGATGAGGACAGCAGAGGGAAGAGGGTGAGGACAGCAGAGGGAGGAGGGTGAGGACAGCAGAGAGAGGAGGGTGAGGACAGCAGAGGGAGGAGGGCGAGGACAGCAGAGGGAGAAGAGGTGAGGACAGCAGAGGGAAGAGGAGGGGTGAGGACAGCAGAGAGAGGAGGGGTGAGGACAGCAGAGAGAGGAGGGGTGAGGACAGCAGAGAGGAGGGGTGAGGACAGCAGAGGGAGGAGGGTGAGGACAGCAGAGGGAGGAGGGTGAGGACAGCAGAGGGAGGAGGGTGAGGACAGCAGAGGAGGAGGATGAGGACAGCAGAGGGAAGGGGATGAAGACAGCAGAGGGAGGAAGGTGAGGACTGCGGAGGGAGGAGGGTGAGGACAGCAGAGGGATGACAGCAGAAGGAGGAGGGGTGAGGATGGCAGAAGGAGAAGGAATGCGGTCCAACACAGAGGATTCGGGCAGACACTTTCCTCCAGCACCAGGTAATGCTCACAGGGTTGAACATAAGTGGTATTTTTCTGAATGCAAACCTGAATGCAGCTTTTCTTGCACCACCCCCTCTCCTTGAATAAAGGTATTGCGAGACAAAAAAAAAGCTTCAATCTTATGTGTGTTGCCATTTAATTCTATAAGTACTTATTGAGCACCTGTTGTACAAAAACACTTTGCTAAGCATCTAGGATTGGGGACCGATAAAGCTAGTGAGACAGATCTCCTGCCCTCCAGGAGCCTACAAGCCTGGCAGATGGTGACCAATGCTGGAATAAAACTAGTCATCCAAGAACTCCACAGAGATGACAGGAGGGATCTGAGCCCAGGGTGGGATTCTCAGTGCCTCACCTCTGCCCCTCGGAGGGAGTGGAAAGTTCTCCTGCCCGAGGTGAGCAGGACAAACTTCGGCAGCAAATGGGGAAGGAGGGTTGAGCCAAAAGGGCAGGAGAACCTGCCAGCGTGGAGCACACTCCCTCCACATCTCCACCATCCCCTGTGGGGCTCCTGGCCCACACGTCTGCTCTTTCCCTTGGCTTCTCCTCCTTCAATTCAGCCTCAGTCTTAGCCCAAAATGCAGTGTACTGAAAAGAGGAAAAAAGTTCTAAGCTTCTTGGTGACCCCAAAGCTGTCTCTGTAAATACCAAGATCCTTGGGGAGTCACATGTGTCACAAGGCAGACTTGGAAGAAAGTCCCAAGAGGTGCAAAAAGGCAAGTTAATCTGGAGAATTCAGCTTTGCTTCCCAGGACTACAATTCAGCTGTGATGGGTGGGAGAAGGAGGGATGCATGGGAAGGCTGCGGTGATTAGAATCCTCCCACACAAGGGAGTCAGGGGCTATTTCTGGAGGGAAGAATGGGAAAGCAGAGCCACCAAGCTTTTTGTTGCTCCCAGCACCTTTTACATTTATCACTAAAGCCCAAAGGACATGAGACGGGGGGAAATACACTATAATAGAGCTCCACACTTGGGTATAAAGATGGGGTTTGTATCCTTTTCCATATCTCTTTGCCTACTTCCTGAATTCCTCCTCCAAATCCTCAAAGTCCAGAACCAGGAGCCAGCACTCATTTGCCAGAGGGATGCAGGATCAGATGGCACCTGAGCTCTGAGACTGCTCCTCTCGTCCCAGAACATTGAGCTGTGGAATTTGCCAGACTTGAAAGACTAAACCCATGTGGCCTCATGCAGTGAGGTCCTGCCCAGCTGAACCCCCACTCTGTTGTCCCCGACATCTGGTTAGGCTTCTGACTCACTCCCTGAGTCTCCCCACCTTGAAGCCCCTTCCCTCTGGGCAGCTGCAGGAAGCAGAAACTCGGCTTGAGGTTTTGACACAGGCTCTCCCAGAGGTGCCCTGATGAGGCTGAGAAACGATCATTATGCCACAGTTTTTTTTGTTTTGTTTTGTTTTTTTTGAGACGGAGTCTCGCTCTATCACCCAGGCTGGAGTGCAGTGGCATGATCTTGGCTCATCACAACCTCCATCTCCCGAGTTCAAGTGATTCTCCTGCCTCAGCCTCCCAAGTAGTTGGGATTACAGGTGCCCACCACCACGTCCGGCTAATTTTTGTATTTTTAGTAGAGACGGGGTTTTCGCCATGTTGGTCAGGCTGGTCTCAAACTCCTGACCTCGGGTGATCCACCTGTCTCGGCCTCCCAAAGTGCTGGGATTACAGGTGCGAGCCACCACGCCTGGCCCTACGACGCAGCTTTAAACCTGCATCCCATTCCTTGGGCTGCACTTCCAGTAATGTACTAAGAATCAGAATCCTCTCTAAATCCTGTAATTATTTTATGAATAGCACACTTACACTGCATTATAATTTACTGTAAAACAATTAATTTGCTAATATAAACATATAATATATATTGTCATGTCTTTCACTTTGTTTAGGAAGGTGTTTGTTTTCTAAAATACTGGGATCCTCAGAAAGGTAGGTGATCCAGGCCTCCCTTGGCTCTGAGAGGCCCTGGAAGGAACTGCTTCTCCAAGGATGAAGAGGTGGTGGATGACCTGGAGGTCAGTGCCTTGACAATCTCCCTGGCTAGCAAGGGGTCCTGTAAGAAGGGGTCCCAGAGAATGAAGCCGAGTGTACTCCCTCTTGCTCTACACCCCAGCTTCAAGGACCTAGTTTAAACCTGTGGGTAACTGGTCACAGAGCTCTACATTCTTAGAGGCAAAGAGGAAAGCAAAGGAGAGGCAAAGCTGCAGTTGTGTTTGGTTGGGTGCTAGCACACTGGCCAGCCGCAAGGGGAGAAAAAGTCACGGCTCCACCTCTGAGCTGAGGGGAGCTCCTGCTGCAGGTTCCTCACCCCAGCTGCCAAACTCAAAGCCTTATGGGGCCAAGTGAGAGAGTGTGTATGTGTATGTGTGTGTGCATGTGTGCACATGTATGTGTAGCTAGAAAGCACCTGGCTCCAGCCAGTTGTTGCCAAGTGGGGCTTTGAGCTGTGCATGGCATAAGCACCTGTGGCCAACAGGGCACGTGGGAGCTGAAGCCCAGCACATTCTCTGTTCACCAAGCTATGGCATGGAATTGCATATGCATAGACGAAGGGGCTCTTTTTCATTTGTTCATTTGTTTTTGAGACAGGGTCATACTCTATTGCTGTTGTCCAGACTGGAGTGTAGTGGCACCATCATAGCTCATTGTAATTTCAAACTCCTGGGCTCAAGCGATCCTCCTGCCTCATCCTCCTGAGTAGCTAGGACTGCAGCTATGTGGCCACCACACCTGGCTAATTTTTTTAAAGTTTTTGTAGAGATGGGGTCTCCCTATGCTGCTCAGGCTAGTCTCAAACTCCTGGCCTCAAATGATCCTACCACCTTGGCCTCCCAAAGTGTTGGGATTACAGATGTGAGCCACCATGACTTCTTTTTCTGATTTTCTTGGGCTAACAGCACCTGCCATGTTTCCCTCCCCATTGCCCATCCCCAAGTTTTTTCAAGAGAAACCAGAAAAAGAGAGCACTTGAAATCTCTCTATTTTTAAGGTTTGGCACTTGATACAAAATTACACACACACACACACACACACACACACACACACACACACACAGTGTAGGCTACATAAAACAGCTCAGGGGCTATAGTTGGCAGCAAGAGATAAGTGATGGCAGCCCAAGGACACCCTGGGAAGTTAGCAGAGCCCAGAGCCAGAACTTAGGGATCCCTGCAACTCATCGTATTTAGATCATGCCACCATGCCTGCAGCACTCTCCAGCTCTTGGCAAGACCATGGGTTTCTTCTAGCTGATTACTCTCCCTGGGGGATTCTGCCTCCAGAGCTAAGGGTACCTACCACTAGTGGGGCCCAGGGCCTTCCTTGCAGCCTCATTCTGTGGCTTTTGGGGAAGGGCAAGGGGAGAGTGGGTGAGGGTTGAATTTTGGCAAGGCACTGAGGGTGCTTCTGAGAGTCATCCAGGGCAGTGGGTTTGGAAGTGGGAAGAGGACCATGAGTTCCTCTGCTCTCTTAATGTGAAAGGGTAAACCAACCTGGATGCTGTCAAGTCAAGAAGGAACCCTCCAGGTCCATCCCTCCAGGGATGAAGGGAGGGGTGTGTGTGTGTGTGTGCACGCACGTGTGTATGTGTGTGTGTGTGTGTGTACGTAGGCAGGCAGGGAGCTGTGGACCCAGGGCCAACACCAAAGACTGCACTCTGCCTCCACTAGATTAAAATGGAAAGCCAAAGTTGTCTCAAGGTGTGGAAAATAAATCTTGGTGTTTTGTTTTCTTTCAGAATCAAACCTAATGGGAAGCCTCCTAACCTGTGGCCCGAAAAGCAGGGCATTTTAGCCCAAGGGAATTTCTCCTCAACAGACTACCGTGGGTTGTGGGGAGCAGACACAGGGAGGAAACTGAGGACTGTAGCCCCCAAGAGCTCTCCCTCCTAGCTTTGGCTGACAGTGGGGGAGGGGGAGGTGAGGCCAACTCCGGGTTCCCTATTTCCGGACCCAGCGAAGCCCCACTCTTTCCCGCCTCTTTACCCTTTCTGAACTCGTCGGGTATGTCCCCATAAGAAGCACTTAGACCTTTTATTCCCGTGGAAGTGGAGCGCCTGCAGCCAGAGGAGCAGGGGACAGCAGGGGGCAGGATGGGGGTGAATGAGGGCTGCCCCCCACCCTCAGCAGGCCAGGCGCCGCGGGTAAGGAGCCCTCACCCAGAGCCTGCCCCTACCCTGTCCTCGGCTGCCCGGGGCTCGCTCAGTTCTGCCTGCCCGGCTGGCTGCATGACAATGACGGCTGCAGAAGCCGAGCGCTGCGGCCGCTGAAGAGACCTGGCGCGAAACGGGCCATTAAGCCCAGAATGGCGGCAGGGTGGGGGTGGAGGTGGGGGTGGGGGTGGGAGTGGGACGGGGCTATTTATAGAACAAAGATCAGAGGCCGCCGGCTGCCCCAGCACAGGGATGTAGCCCTGGCCTCGCCCCACGGGCGTCCCGCGCTGGGGAGAAGGCAAAACCCCAAGGCCGCCCGGCGGCAGGGCTGGGCTTTCGGTGGAAAATGGCTGGGTCTAGGAATCGAGCACCCCTTCCTCCCTAAACGCCGAGTCCCAGGGTCTAGAGGACAGAGCCCCAGAAACGCAGGGAGGGCGTGGCGCGGCCAAGCGGGGAAGGGAGTAGTTCCCCAAAGCGGCTACTCTGCTCTGACTGCAAACTGCCACCGCCCTCGCTCCAGGACCCACGGAGGCTGGGACGAGCAGGTGCAGAGAGCACCCAGGCGGCGGGCGGCTCTGGCGCTCCGGGGCTGGGGGTGGGGAGGGAGGGCGTGTCCCGTGCCTGCTCTGCCGCTATCTCCCGCGCGCAGCAGCTGACGGACGGCTCTTTAATAAGCCCCTCGTTAATCTTCCCCCGCCTCTCCAACCTCTGCCCAGGGACATCCGTATTTTCTGGCCCGATAAGGCTAGAGAATTTTAGTCGGTGAAATGTAGCAAGGAAAGCAAGTCCTCATTGTTCAGCCAGAGTCACTCAGCTGTGTCCCTTCAAACAAATCTCCCTTTTTCCTTTAAAAAAATAACATCCTTTAGGCATTTTCATTTCAGACCCTCCTGTCTCCAGAGAGCAGTTCTTTCTCCTCTCCAGCTCCCTGATCTATTTTCTTCCTTCCCGGTTCTTTCGCCCCCTGCGGCTCCTCGTGCCTGCTCGTCCCCTTCCCTTCCCTCCTAGCTTTCAAGGATGCGCCAGGCAAACCCTCGTGCCTCCCTCAGGCAGGCCACGGTGGGCTCCAGGCAATCCTTTTCTTTAGCCTCCGAGGCCCCAAAGAAAGAAACTTGAATCCGTTATGACATCTCAGGGCGAAACCCCTCAAGGTGGAGACACCACTTTCAATGCGACTCCACTGCGCGAGTGGAGGTGCGAGTGAGGGGTAGGCGATGATGTAGGGGATGGGGGAGACGTGTCAGCTACAGCTTTAGGCAGATACACGCGCCTTTGGTCTGCTCTCCAGCAAGCCAGATCAGTTCACCTTTTCTACGCGACCTTTGGGACGCGCGGGCAGAGTGCACGGCACCGGGTGGGAGCTGCTTGCGCGCGGGGCTAGGAAAGCGGGGTTGCAGCGCGGGGGCGCTTTCCTCCCGCTTCTGCGCCCAGGCAGGGCACCCGGCGTTCGCTCCACGGGGTCTTGGGGATTGGGGACTCCAGAGAAAAAGACCCCTGGGGACCAGGTCTGGGGTGGGCAGAGGAGGGTCAGGGCCTGTAGGGGAGCATGGTCGCTGGCTGTCCTGGCTGTAATTACGTTAGAAAATCAGACCCAAGAGCCCGGATCCCCCTCCGCTTGCGTCCCAGTCTCCCAAGCCCCAGAGGTCCGCGCGCCGCGCCTCCCAGCCGGGCCCCAGTGGGTCCTGTCACTTACCGCAGATCTTGAGCCCCAGTTTTCTGGTGCATCCATGGGCCACGCCGCACCAGGTATCGTACGCTAGGACGAGAGAGAGGGAGAGAGGTTCGGTCAGAGAGGCTCCGACCGTGGGGAAATGGGTGGAGGGCAATGGTTTTCTTGGGGGAGGATGAGGTCTTTGCCAGAGCTCTTCATTAAAAGCTACTTCCTGAAAGGAGCTAGGAGCCAAATCTGTGAGCCGACAGGCATATCCTCTAAGCCCCCATCATACTCCCTTCCTGCTTCTGGCTTCAAATATAGAACGGTGTCTCTGAGAGGCGGGGCACCCGGCGCCCCTCCGAGCCCCCAAGCGACCCCCGCCCGGCAGCCCCGGAGGTGGGGTCGGAGTTGGGTGAAGGCTGACCCACACGCAAAGAGCCAGGCTCCGATAGAGCTGCCCAACACCCACTGGCCAGGTCCCGCAGACTCAAAGGGCGACCACAGCAGCCCAGAAAGGGAACACAGGCATCTGGGACCGAAACGTCTCATAATTTCTTGGCGGGTCTCCAGCCTAGTGGCAGCTTAAAATAAACTGGCATGAAATGGGGTCGCGGAAGAGTTCAAGAATTAATTGGGTGAAAAATAGTATTTGACTAGATCATCGGGCTCGCATGGCTGCTCTTCAGTCAGACCGGGGAGTGGGGAAGACAATAGTGCGCCTCAGGTCCTCATCCCTGGCCCCTCTTTCCAACCTGCCCCTCATTAACCCTTCCCTCTGACATCTTGGGTATGGAGCAGGCAAAGGTAAATGGAATCAAGCACCTTTCCTCTGAGTTACAACTGAGGGTGGAGGTGCTGCTGGATTTTCCTTCTTTTCCAGGCTGTTCTCAAACCCCTCAAGGTCTACCTGCTGCCTTCGGTGTTCAACTTCCAGCAAGAAGCGTGGAAAGCAGCCCCATCCCCGCTAAGCCCCCAAGCGGACTGGTGTGGTGAGCCCAGCATGAAATCCCCTTCCAATCTCTCAAAGCAAAGCTCTCCAAGCACTCGCTTACCCTACCCTGACTGGTGCCTCCAGCTTCGCACAAGTGTTGGAGGCGATAAGGAGAGTGACATCCATTAAACCCGAGGCACAACAGAGCCCCAGCGGGGAGAAGAAACAGCCTGACGTCGGTGAGACATGTCACAGATGGAGTTCCAGTGACAGACAGGAAATCAGTGCAAAAGCAAAACCCTAATAATACCTGGCGGATAATGAGCTATTTGGACCTGATAAAGTGCTTTCACTTTAAACATCGTCTCATCTAATTCTCCTAACAGTCCTGTGAAACTCGCAGGAGTGTTGATCTAAAAGTCATTTGACAAAGAAAAAACATCGAGGCTCAGAGAGGTTACATGAGTTTTCCAAGGTCACTCAGCAGGGAAGTTGGAGTTCAGACACATTGCACTGCCTTTCAAAATTGGGGGTTGCAATGAAAGAAAGGGAAAGAGAGACGGGGAGAGCAAGCGAGAGAGCCCCTTTGATGTAGCAAGGGTCGGGAAGACCTAGTGGTTGAGGACAAGGAGGGCTCCAAGCCCCACCCAAGGGTTGCTGGAACAAGAGAGTGCCTAAGGTTGCCTGCACTAAGGCCACCTCCCAGGAGACTCTAAAGGGGCAGAGAAGTGGAGCTAGCTGGGCGGGCAAAGGTATTGTCTGCAAGGGAGGGTGAGAGTGGATAGAGCGCCCAGCGCGCCTTTGAAGCCTGGGGTGCGATGCCATAGCTAGGCTAAGGGTCC
This sequence comes from Pongo abelii, assembly GCF_028885655.2. Classification (NCBI taxonomy): domain Eukaryota; kingdom Metazoa; phylum Chordata; class Mammalia; order Primates; family Hominidae; genus Pongo; species Pongo abelii. The sequence continues at coordinate 73,391,857 of NC_071996.2, read as the reverse complement.
GCAACAGTGTGCCTGGGACACGTGCTGCTCGCTGTTTTACATCAGGGTCCCCGGCTCTCTTGCCTTCACTTTGGTAGCTTCCAGGCGAACCAGGCCACTTGCGGATTCAGGTCATCGCCTCTGTTGGGTCTCCTACCTGTGACTTGGCATTTGCGCCAGCGACTGGCGGCCACGGGAAGTAAGGGCGCCGGGAGTGGAGGGTAAATTAACACAACTGCCTGCTAACCCCCCACCCCCACCCCCAGGCGGCAAAAGGGGGCGGGAAATGTGGAAAGCGTCAGAAAAGAAATCCATCAAGGCGAAAGCAACACACAAAGGCGCGCAGGCCTCGCGTTCCTCCCGCCCTGCCCTAGCCAGCTCCAATGCCGGTGCCTGGTTCATATGCTACCAGGGCTGGCGACTCTCCCGAGGCCCTCTTTGTTGTGTGGGTAATTGTATCCCTCCTGGGTGGCGGGAAGAGGGAGCTGCAAAGGAAATTGGAATGAGACCTGAGGACTTAACACAAGACCTCCTGCCCGGGAGCCAATGCCAGCGTCTAAAGGGGCTTTCCGGTAATAATCCCTACTTCATTGATGAGGATACTTATTTTCTCAAATATAAAGTGCCATAAAAGCACATCAATAAGAACTCCCTGTAACCACACTATCCTTCTTAAGCCCTTTCTGTATACAAATTCTGGAAATTCATATAATTAATTACATCTCAGAAACAAAATAAATAAAGGGGGGAGCAGGAACACTTACAGTCTGAAGCTGATAGTTTTTTTTTAGGGGGATGGGGTCAGGAGACACTTCTTCACTCCAACAAGGAAAAAGAAAAACAATTTTCTCATCTCAAGCCTTTACAGAGGTAGGAAATAAAATTAAAGACAGATTCTGGAAATGGGTTGAGGAGCCTGTCGCACTTAAGACAGGGAAGCATAAATCCTCCCCCCTCTTTTATCTGGTGTCTCTTTTCTTTCTCTTTTTTCGGGACGTGTCACCTCCTGACAGATCTCTTGCCTGGGATAAGGAGAGAGGTGCTCTCTCCTCTCTATGATAAATCTTCTTGCCCCCTCCCCGTTCCCCATCTCTTGCCACTCAGGATGCTGCCCACTCCCCTATTTATTTATTTATGTCTCTGAGATGTAATTAATTGTATGAAATGTCAAGGCTCAGTCTCAGTTTTATGCACCTTTCCCGCCCCTGACTTCTCCCTAACTCGTCAATAGCTTGATGCAAATTTGGAGCAATTAGGGACCTTGAGTTTTCTAAAAGCTGCAATTAACGTCGAAATTTCCGCTGATTATAGACTTTGAACACAGCGCAGGGGGAAAGGAGGAGGTCAGATCTTGGCTCAACGAAAGCCAGGGACTGAAAACTCTTATTCCTGCTGGGGCTCCTAGCTCTTCATTCCGCCCCCTGCCCTGACCCCTGTCGTCCCACGGAGCAAAGAAACCACACACAACAGAATAAAAACGACAGTCTGGCTGCGCGCCCCTCCTCCGCCGCGAAGCCCTCAACGATCGCCGCTGCTCGGACTTTGCGTGGTCCTCGCTCTCCGGTGCTCTGGGAGTCACCTAGCGTCCCTGACAGCCGAATGACCTCTGGCAGGGACGGGGTCAGAGCCCCATTTATTTCCCAGCCTCCATCATCTCCGCGCTCCCCCTTCCCTTTCCGCCAGCTCAGCCTCCCGACGTCCCAGCGCCCCCATCTTCCCTGCAGTTCATTTGATAGAAAATTGGGGCGGGACCTACTTGTGGGGCGCAGGTTAGTGGTATTGGGGTCCGCTCCCGCGTTCGAGGAGGTTGCGGACGAAGATGGGGTCGAAGACGCCATCAGCTCGGTCGTCCCGGGGCCTCTACTGTCCGGGGTCCTCGACTGGTCCGGCGCAGAAACAAGCTGCAAAGAGAAGCGAGAGCTGTGCGGGGAGGACTTCCGGGGTCCTGCACACCGGAGGGACTGAGCAGCCGGGGGCGTGGAGGCTCCCCTTGAAGATCCGGCTCTGGAGAGACAAGAGGGAGGAAGGGCAGCGAGCCTGCCTGGTAGGGGTGCGCAGGGGTGGGGGCAGCGGAGGAGACGTGCGCGCTAGCTCCGGTACTGGGGCGCGGGGAGCGTAGCCCTGGGCCGCTCTCGAGTCTGGCGGTGCATCAGCGCGACCTGGAGTGAAGCGCCGAGACGAGGCGGGGTCGGGGTCGGGGTCGGGGAGGGGGTCCAAGGCCAGTACAAGACGCAGGGGTGTGGGGGACTGGGCTAGGAGCACAGGGGAGCGCTCAGTGAGCGATTTTCCAGCCGAGCCGCTACAAGCCCCATTGGGCACTCAGCAGCCGGCGTGTGGGCCAGCGGGGGGAGGGCGCACGGGGCGGGCATGTCTGGTTCGGTGTCTGGTTCCCTTTGTTGTGTCTGGCTAATTCCCTGGAAAGAAAGAGGCTAACTGCTCCGGGGACTGGGGACTTTGGTGAGACAAGGTGAGAGGGGGAAAAAGGCCCATATCTTTACGTTCTCCCTCGGACTTGGCCAGAGAAGAACCACAGTCACCTTGCACTCCAGACAGCCAGAAAGCAGCGAGTCGGAACCTTGCTTGTCTCCCTCTTATCCCAGCCGGTTTTTAGCCATCGCTAAGCCTAGGGCGAGGTTTCGGTCCGGTTTCAGCGTTTCTCCTCTACCTAGCCCCCTGAGGACCCCAGATTTCTCGCGGTACAGATCCAGAGAGGGTGGGGTAAGTAAGAATGGGGAACGTCACCGGGGAAACGAACTTGCGCGCAGCGCGCAGGAGGCGGCGGACAAAGATCTTGCGCGGCGCCCCTGCTTGACTCTCGGCGCTGGCGCGATGGCGCCCGAAGGCCCCGGGACAGAGAGAGTGCGGGCTAATCTGGGTAGATCGAAGACCCCACAGAGAAGCGCCCACCGGCCATCGCCTCCACACCCTCCCTCCGACCTCATACCTAGCCCCGCGGGCGCACTCGCACAGCAACTCGGGCAGCGGGTCGACTACGGCCGCTGGGAGAGTAACAGGTTACCGTTCCTAGTAGCGCCTTCGGCTACTGCTGCCCAGGCGCCCTTTGGAAGGACAGGCGCTCGCAGCATGGAAGCTCAAGGGAAAATCGCTCTTGCCCCACTTCAACTAGAGCCTCAGCCTCCGTGCGTCCCCGGGGCGTGAATCCGGAGGGCAGGGATAAGAAGAGTGACGAGGGCGGGGAGGGGGGGGTCCCTGCGCAGTGCACCCGTGGAGAGCAGGGACTAGGGCTGGCAGGAAGCACTCATTTCGGGAGGTTGGGTGGCCGGCGCTGGGGATGGGGTTGGTTGAGAAGCCGCGGGCGGAGAGGACCTGGCTGAAAAGCCACGGTTGGGCGCTGGGAAGTCCAGGTGGTCGCTCGCTTACCCACCTCGGCTCGGCGACAGCGAGCCGGGCACTCCTGCCTTTCCTCTGCACAGCGCCTAGCGATCCGCTCGACTCGGCCCTGACAGGCGTAATCTGCCCGGCGTCACCTCCAGCTGCTTCCTCGTTCTCGCTAGTTCCGTCTCGCACGCGAGTGCCAGGAGAAGAGAGAGATTCGGAGAGGCGGCTGCACTGCTTCGGGGTAGGCGGGGGCAGAGTGGGGAGGCGGGGACCGGATCGGCGGGGAAATCACGAGGCCGTTGCTCGCGGGGGCAGCTCGTCGGTGGAGCTGCGGGGCTCCTCTGCAGGTGCCTGACCGCCTCTGGAGCTTTATAGGGCGATTATAAATCCAGCTCACGGTTTTGTGCCCGGAAGGAAAAAAAAAAAAGGTCTTATGAGTAATCCAGAATGTACTCAACACGCTTTTTTTTTCCTTTGGAAATAGGAAGGCTGTCGGGTGAGAGGAGGGAAAAGATAATTCCTACGAAGAATTCTGCCTTTTTGAGCGTTTCTTCTTCCCTCCCCTCCTTTCCCCTCTCCCATTTCCCCTCCCCCTCCCATATCTTGTAGGAGACGAGCGGCGGCTTTGCCTCAGTCCTTTTCCCCGGGGTTCCCCCAGATCTGTGACCCTGCGATGCTTCCTTGAGCGAAAGCGCGCTTTGAGTCGTGTCCTCGTTGGCTCTCTACCGAGCTGGGATTTTTGTAACAGCAAAGGAGGCAGAAATGAGGGGAGCCCTCTCAGACCATGGAGGAATTACAGTTTCCTCATCCAGCCCGGGGCCTCATCAAAGTACCACACCTGGCCACAGCTACCCAGTGCCACCGGCAGAGAAAAGGACCCCGCGTCCCTTTCGCTATGCGCTCGCTCCTCGCTTTGGCCCTCTTGGTGATGGGAAAAGAAGGCCTCCTGATTAATCACGTCTGAAGGTTCATGACACGCAAGAGCGCCGCTGCACGCGCATGGGGAACCCGAGCACAGAGGTGCCCCGGGAGGGGCAGACCAGCCCCCCTTGCTCTGGCCCACTCCCCCTTCGATTTCACGCGCTTTAAGGATTCTCCCTTTGCAATATTTAGGCGTAGTTAAAAGAACCGCTGCGTTGGGAAAAGCCCCTCGCCTTAAAAATGCGTTGATAGAGAAATTCCCACCAGAGGGCGCCAAGAGCCCAGAGACCGAGCGGCCCTGAGCTCCCGGGTCTCTCCTCCAGCGCCCGAGCGGAGCCCACACCTGGAGCTGCTGGCCAGGCGGTTACGCGCCGGCCTGCCTCTTCATGCCTTCCCTCACCGCCCTGTCACTAGTTTAAGTTCTCCCCTTTCTTCTCCCCCAGTTTCTTTTTCTTTAGGGCAAAAAAGTTGATGTCTGTGCGTGTCTGGGTGACACCGTGTAGGCAGTGATTCCTTTACTGGTATTTACCGTGGTCCTCCCCCTCTCCCCGGATGGTGCAGCACGCAGGGGTTATTTATGCGCACGTCTGGGGCCTCACTGGTTCAGCCGAGGCCCGTCCGTTTTCTTTGAATGCCTTATCGCCTTTCACCACAACACAATGGAAACACACACACAAAAATTGTAAATCACCGAGAGTTCCATAAGGGAGATCGAAGGGTCCGCTCTGGGCAGACATGGCCTGATCAGCAAGAGGGATCTCGCTGTGGGGTTTGAAATAATGGCGTTGCCTTTGGTACTAAAGAAACTACTGTTTTGTCGCCTTGTCTCCACCTGACGATAAAATCCCGGGCACTTTTTAAGGGCACAAAAAACATCCTAAACGGCGGGGCGCGCGGTGACTGCAGCCCTGGGCACTGAGGCTTGGGGCTGGACAGGCTGGGGGTGCCTGCTCCACGTAGGAAACGTCCCCCCAAACCACTCAACCGGCAGCTGCTCTGCGCCGCTTGAAGTGGGCGGCATACAACCAGGTGAAGCTCGGAATTCCATCCACCGGCCCTCCTAGAGCCTTCCCTAAACGAGACGGTCGCACCAATCAGGGAGCCAGGTGCCAGTGCTAAATCATTCAAGACGCACGGGGCAGGAGACAGGAGGGAGGAGGCAACACATCTCCCGTTGCCCCTCGTTCTTCATTGTCCAGCATAGACGCCCGCTCGCCTCAACCTTTTCCCAAAACCCGTGATTCCCTGGAAAGGAAGATTCGTTTACCTCACCTGTGGCACGAGATTGAGACATTTCCAACCACTTCCTCCTTTGACCCCAGAGTTCAAAACACCCCCAACGTTTTAGCCAATAAAATAATCTCGTTGGAGAAGGAATCTCCTGCAAGGCTAGGTAACGCAAGCTGAAGTTGAGTCCGTCCAGCTTCGAGGACATCCCTCTCTTTCTCCTTTATGGTGAGTAGGGGAGAAATGAAGCCTCTTGCCCGTCCTTGTTTAGAATGTTTAATTGAATATTAGCAATAATTGACTAAACGAATATTTATTAATCCCCTACTATGTGCCAAGCACTTATTTTTTGGAGCTTGCATTATCCCTGCGGTTTATATTATCCTGCACGCCGGGAGTGGACATTCCAGTGAGGCAGGGAGAGAAGCGGACTTAGAAACTTCATAAATTTGATAATTTGATTTAATTTTCAATGATCTCCTCCTCCAACTCGGACTCTTGGGCACAGCAGGAATGGTAAGGAATTGAAGGCCTGGAATTCCACTCCATTCAGATACTGAGTTTTGAGGTAGGGCATAGATCTTTCAGCACGAAGGACAGCGCCCGCCCTTCTGGTCCCCACGCCTCTGTTTCGTTTGCTTCCGCCAATAGCTATGGGCCAACCCACCAGGCTCGCCCCAGCCCCCCTCCCTCCTGGCAGTAACCGCTGTGTTTGTTTTGCCTAGTTGCGGGGTGAGGTATTTCGCCCACTGCTCTTCTCTCCGGTAGGAATTTGAACTAAGAGTGGCCGTGGTTGTCATTCGGCTCTAAACAACATTTGAAACCTATATTTTTGTTTATGTCTTTCACTCTTCCTTTAATCTTTTATCACTCCTGGGGGAGGATTCTTGGGATAATGGGGGTGGAAAAAAGATATCCTCTCCAGGGACTCGAACCGGTGATGAGGGGTGGCCCGGAAGGGAGTGGTGTCCGCCCAGCTGTTTCGATTGTATTTGAAGCGTTTTGAAGAAATGGGAACGCGGCGCTCAAAGGCAGAAGAAGGAGGGGGCGATGTGCGACCCCTCCAGTCTCTCTCGGGCTTTAGGGATTTGCGAGCTTGCAGCCCCGGCTACTCCACCCTGTCTGCCGAGGATAACGTTTCCTTAGGTCAACCACGGCTGGGACTTGGGAACACGACCCTCCGCCCACAATGCCCTTCATTCCTTTCCCCGTCGTGGGTGGGTGGGGGATTGTTGAAAGATATTCCAACCGGATTTGGGGCCAAGCCTTTTCTGCAAAGGGAAAAACGGGTGAGTAGGAGGAGCGTGAGGCGTTGAAGGAGCGCCCAAACGGGCTGCGGGGAGATCTTCATGCCTAAAACGTGGTCAGTCAAGGTGAGTAGACAGGACACGTCAATTCTTTTTTTGACGCAATTAGAATTTTTAGCCTCCAGGAAACGTAATTTAGAGCCACGGTATTGGTTCGTTTCAGCTGGCTCCTTAAAATCTATTTTAAGTGTCTAATTTATGACCAAAAAGGAAAAAAAAATGGCAGTGCTCACCGGTTAAACGTCTGTCTCCCGACATGAGAACTGGGGGAAGCGTTACTTAACCTTTCATTCTGCTTAAGTCGGAGCTAAGGTCCATTTGCTGTTTTTGTTCTTTAAAGATAGTTCCCTGAATTATTCTGGACTTTCTTGAAGGACCATAGCTAAATCCACACCCCCATCCCAACAGACCACACAACACTCACAGCTGGGAGGCAGGAAAGTGTCAAAAGAGTGCGAGGGGGTGGGAGGGGTGACAGCAGAATGCTGGAAGGCTGGAGAGGACTCTAGGAATTACAGTCACTTTTTCTAAAGAAGAGAGTTGGATTCTTCGAATAACTGGCAAATGGTCCTTCCCCCTTGATAGTCAGAAGATGAAAATATTCTAATACAAAGAAATGAATCAAGGAGGACAGGTGATTTGTGTTTGGGCAAATCTCCTTGTGCAAATCTTAAAACGTCCAGTTCTTGCTATTCTGAACACGAACACAGAATGAACACCAGGTGGCAATAGACTACAATTTCTGAGAAGAAACAACAGGCCTCCCAAGGGAGCAGTTCTTCAAGGAAGAATGCAGGCTCATACTCATCCCTGCCATATTTCACAAAGCAGGGCCTTTTCAAATGGTCAGAAGTGCTCTGGAAGTGACCTGAAGCACCCAGCGTGGTGTGTCCCTTTGGTGAAAGACTAGGGGATGCATGGCATCTGTTTTTTTCCCACCTAGCTGTGTCTCAAATGTAGTGAACCTTTGAATATTAGGCAAGAAACTGTTTCATTGCAAAACTGGAAACCAAGGTAATACAGTTCTGGATTGTAATTCTGATGGGGAGCTTTAAAGGTATATCTGTGTTTTCTGATCTCAACAAAAACCAAGGCAAAATCAGTCCTTCCCCAAAAGGGTGGGATGCAAAAAGGAGGATTTCCCACCTGAGATGCTTTCGTGAAATACAGAATTCATGGGAGACTGAGAAGAGTAATATTTTATTCATTTCTTTTAGTGTAAAAGCTCTTGAACTATTTAAAATAACAGATATTTAGTCCCCATTTTCAAACATAGGTATCTGGGACTGTTGTTTGTGAAAAGGTTCTGGAAAGTTCTGACTTAGTTGTGGAGAATCTAATAATTTAAACTTCTATTCCAGGCCAGGTTTCTTCCCCTAATCCTGGCCAGTTACTCAGGGGAGGAAACTGAAACCTTAACAGAAGGGGTGCATGATTGATTGCCGTTCCCATTAGGCCCCACCTTCAACACTGGGGGTCACATTTCAGCACGAGATTTAGAGGGGACAAACATCCAAACTACATCAAATATTGTGACAATAGCTGACGAATACACTCTCCTATACCAAGAAGGGCAAGGGGGGACTGTGCGCGGTGGTTCACGCCTGTAATCCCTGCACTTTAGGAGGCCGAGCCAGGCAGATCTCTTGAGGCCAGGAGTTCGAGACTAGCCTGGGCAACATGGAGAAACCCAATCTCTATTAAACATACAAAAATTAGCTGGGTATGGTGCTGCACGACCTGTAATCCCAGCTACTTGGGAGGGTGAGGCACGAGAATCGTGTGAAGTCGGGAGGCAGAGGTTGCAGGGAGCCAAGATCGTGCCACTGCACTCCAGCCTGAGCAACAGAGTGAGACTCATCTCAAAAAAAAAAAAAAAAAAAAAAAAAAATGCCAGGGCAGGAGCAAGGTGGAACTCAGGGTAAAGTCTGACATAGGCTGCCCAGAACTGCTTACTGTGGGCCCAGTCTGGCCAACAGTGGTGGTGCTGGGGTCTGTGGGGGACATTAGAGACCTCTCTCTCTTTAGCAACATGACTAATAATTATCCTCATAGAGGTAGGAAATAAGTCTCAGGGAAATTGTGTGGTGTGTTTATTGTATGAATTCTCAGTTAATTATCACCTGAGGTCTTCTGTTTTCTTGATGAGGAAACTTAAGTCCAGAGAGGCTACAGGACTTCCCAGACCACACGCTTAGTGCGCAGGGGGCTGGAAATGCTTTCTTCTTCCCTCAGTCCCAGCACCTTATGCTTGTTCAGTGAAGCCTTCTGGCTCTGTCACATAATAATCATTTGACCTTGGAAAAATCACAGAATCTCTCCAAACCCCCATGATGGGAGGGTTAGGGTACAAGATAAGACCAGATGAGGCTTCATTCATCTGAAACAATTTATTATTACAGGTATTTTGTGATTCTTCTCACCAGCAACTCTTCTCATGTTGTAAATACCATGGACTCAAGAACCTCTTGAGGCCCTCAAGGCAGCTTTTACTGGGAGAAAAGCAAAAACGTTGTTGAGTTTAAATCTAGATTCTACTTATCGGCTATTGTTTGACTGCTCCAAGTTTACTTCTAAGTGAAATGGGGGTTAATATCAGCCTTGTGGGATATCTTATCTGATGCTCATAGAACCCATTTTAGGCCGGGCGTGGTGGCTTATGCCTGTAATTCCCAGCACTTTGGGAGGCTGAGGCAGGCAAATCACCTGAGGTCAGGAGTTCAAGATCAGCCTGGCCAACGTGGTGAAACCACCGTCTCCACTAAAAATAAAAAAATTAGCTGGGCATGGTTGCGCACGCCTGTAATCCCAGCTGCTCGGGAGGCTGAGGCAGAATTGCTTGAACCTGGGAGGCAGAGGTTGCAGTGAGCCAAGATTGCGCCACTGCACTCCAGCCTGGGCAACAGAGCAAGACTCAGTCTAAAAAAAAACCCATTTTAGCAAGCTCAAGTGTGCCTAGTTAATGGTGTTCAATACATGTTTAATTGCTGCTTCTGCTCCTTCCCCTTAGTTCAACAGTGATTTTGATCAATTTAAATTTGTTCTCCTTGGATGTATAAGCTAAGCATAATATTTGTATTATTTTGCCAATTTCTTTTAGTAGAGCTACTGATCATTCCCAGACATAGGACTCAAAGCCCTCCTCTTTAGTGCCTTAGAGGTTTTTATTAGTCCACAAAGATAGTTTGATTTGTAGAGAAAGTTTTCTGATGGAGTATTCAGACTCTCTTAGGAAAGGGAGAGAGGGAGCCAGTTTTGTGATGAGATGACATTTACACATAATTATGGATTTCTGCTGGGATTCAATCTTTTGATCTTTCAGTTTTCCTACCTTCATTCTCTCCCTCTGTAATCTCATCCAATCTGGCAGTTTTAAATATCTTAATTTTTATTTAAATTAAAATAAAAAAATTTAGATGTTATTGACTCCCAAATTTATATCTTTACCCTGAACCTCTGTCCAGCATTCCAGGTTGATATGTCCAGTTGAATTTTCCACTTGGATTTTTTTTTCTTTTTTCTTTTTTTTTTTGAGATGGAGTCTCACTCTGTCGCCCAGGCTGGAGTGCAGTGGCGTGATCTCAGCTCACTGCAACCTCTGCCCCCTGGGTTCAAGCAATTCTCCTGCCTCAGCTTGTCTCGTAGCTGGGATTACAGGCGTGCGCTACCACGCCCGGCTAATTTTTGTATTTTTAGTAGAGATGGGGTTTTGCCATGTTGGCCAGGCTGGTCTCGAACCCCTGACATCAGGTGATCCACCTGCCTCGGCTGCCCAAAGTGCTGGGATTACAAGCATGAGCCACCACACCTGGCCATCCACTTGGATTTCTAATAGGCATCTGAAACTTAAGGTGTCCCAAATTGAACTCCTGATGCTTTTTTCCAAACCTGCTCCTATTACAGTTTTCTCCATCTCTGTAAATAACTAGAGGCAACTCCACCTTCCAGTTGGTCTGGTTCAAAACCTTGGAGTTATCACTGACTTCTTCCTTACAATCTGTCAGTAAATTCTGGTGGAGCTACTTTCAAACTTTAACAACTTCACTCTCTATTTCTGCTCTTACTATCCCTCGTTTCCTTCCCTAACACACACAATGTAAAATACTAGGTCATACTCATATCATGGCTTTCCTCTACTCAAAACCCTCTAATGATTCCGCATCTCAGAGGAACAGACAAAGTCTTTATAATACCGACAAAGCCCTACACGGTCTGACCTTGTTAACTGTTTGAGTTCTTCTTATACTGCTCTGCCCCATCCTCACTCCACCCTAGGGACAATGGCCTCCTTGCTGTTTCATAAATATGAACTAGAATGGGCCAGGGACTTTGTAATTACTAACCCTGTGCTTGGAAAGCTCTTCCTCCAGGCATTTGTAGGGTTTGTTCCTTCTCATTCTGTCTTTACTCAAATGTTCAAGTGTTCTTTTCCCAGTGAGGTTTTCTTTTATCCTTGTATTTAAAATTGCAGACTGGGCACTGTGGCTCATGCCTAGAATCCCAGCACTTTGGGAGGCCAAGAGTCTCACTCTGTCACTCAGGCTAGAGTGCAGTGGGACAATCATGTCTTACTGCAGCCTCAACCTCCCTGGCTCACATGATCCTCCCACCTCAGCCCCACCCCTGAGTAGCTGGGACTATAGGCTCCCATCGTTACACTTGGCTAATTTTTTGGTTTTGGTTTTTTATATTTTATGGAGACAGGGTCTCATTATGTTGCCCAGGCTGGTCTTGAACTCCTGGGCTCAAGTGATCCTCCCACCTCGGCTTCCCAAGATGCTGGGATTACAGGTGTGAGCTACTGTGCCCAGTCTGCTTTAACAGGTTTTCAAAGAAAGCTCAATTTAGCAAGTTTTCATTTGAGATAAGTTTCTTGAAGTATTCCCTTAATTTTGTTTAGTGGCATATGATTTTTAATATTTTTTCTCTTATTTTCTTTCATTGGCAGGTTGTGAGCTAAGAGAAGGTGGCTTTAGATGAGGATGTTGTCTGCTGATTTAAATACTCTGTCCCCCCACTGGGTGCCGTGGCTCACACCTGTAATCCCAGAACTTTGGGAGGCCGAGATGGTTGGATCATCTGAGGTCAGGTGTTCGAGACCAGTCTGACCAAATGGTGAAACCCCGCCTCTACTAAAAATACAAAAATTAGCCAGGCATGGTGGCACGCACTTGTAATCCCAGCTACTTGGGAGGCGGAGGCAGGAGACTCGCTTGAACCTGGGAGGCGGAGGTTGCAGTGAACTGAGATCGCTCCATTGCACTTCACCCTGGGCAACACAGCGAGACTCCGTCTCAAAACAAAACAAAACAAAACAAAAAAACACCCTGCTCCCAACTTTAGTTGGGTTCTTCTGGTGCCAGTTGGAAGAAACTGATTTTGATGCATGTTTTGATGGGAAAGAGATTTTCCTCTTAATATATTATCCAGTGGTAGGCAGGGAACTGTGAAATCTATCATCTTAAAGAATAGTCACTTTCAAGCAAGGCTTTTTATGGAAAAACATTTAGAACTTAATTAGAGATGAAGATACATTAGGGACCTGAGAGCATGGGACACCAAAAGCCTTGTTACAAAATAGCTGAAGTATTAAAAAGCGGGGAGAGGAGTTTATGAAAATTCAGTATTAAAATATATGTTGTTGTGCAGCAACAGGAACTACATAATAAATCCTAAGAAAACAGGGACTTTGGGGGCTATTTGTGATGGATCACAATTAACCCTGCTTAAATATCCTATTAGGCATCAGGGTAAGCAATTTATAAATGTACTAACTGGTTAATATTTTATGAAAATCAGCAAATTTCTATCTCAGGTGACTTTTTTTTTCCTGTACTTAATGAACTATTTATTGGCTTATTTATTAGTATTTATCCTCATTAAAAGCTTCCATCACACCAGAAAGAATACTAAGGCCTGCTAAAATACCTCACATAATTGGTACTCTATGAATGTTGATTTCTTTCCTTATGTTAACTTTTCTGATTCTAAGGTCAATTTTACCTTAATTCTCTTTTAAAATTTTTTTCTTTTGAAAAAATGTACATCTTCTTTCTTTTAAAGTAATATATGATTGCTAAAGAAAGCTTATGACTTTAGAATGATGAAAAAGGAAATAACCTCATCACACAAACACAACCATGGTTAGCATTTTCAGTAATCCCCCCACCCCCATATTTTCCCTTACCCCATGTATAGGCTTAATTTAAGAGGTTTTAGCCTCCAACAGATATTTGTACACCTGTGTTCATAGCAGCATTATTCACCATAACCAAAAGGTGAAAGCCACCCAAATGTCCATCAGTGGATGAACAGATGAACAAAATGTGGCATATGCATACAGTGGAATATTATTTAGCAGTAAAAGGAATAAAGTATTGACATATGCTATGACATGCATGAACCTTGAAGACATTATGCTAAGTGAAATAAGCCAGTCACAAAATGACATATGTGATTCCTTTTATATGCAGTACCTAGAGTAGTCAAATTAATCGAAGCAAAAAGTAGAATGGTGGCTAGTGGGAGTGGGAAATGAGGAATTAATGTTTAATGAGGACAGAATTTCAGTTGGGAAGATGAAGCAGTTTCTGAGATGGGTGCTGGTGGTGGTTACACAGCAATGTAAATGTGCGTAATACCACTGAAGTATACGCTTGAAAATGCTTAAAATGATAAATTGCATGCTGTGTATGGTTTACAATAAAAAAGCTTTTAGTTATAAAAGTGATACATGCCCATGATTTTAAAATTTTAAGGGAATAAATAAAAGGTGTAAAATGAAAAGTACAACTCTTCTTATCTACCTCCCCTCAATTGCACAACCCAGAGATAACCATTGTAACCAGTTTCATGTTTCTGCTTTTCCTGACTGACAGAAGGACCCACCAATTCCTCTTCCTTGGCTTCGAATGGCCATGAACCCTTGGGGAACTGAGGGTAACGGAAGCATCCAGTTTGACTTACACACTCTTAGGAGATGTTATTGGCATTATCATGCTTACTGCGCTGTGGCAGATACATTGGATATACTCTCAGCTACTAGTGATAGAAAATCTGAAGCAAAATGGTTTAAATAGCAAGAAAATGTACTGTCTTACATAGTAAGAAAATGTCTTCAGGACCGGGTTCCTTTTTCGCTCTGCTCTGCTGTCCTTAGCCTTGGCTTCATTATAAGGCCTACTCCTTGTTCTAAGATGGCTGCCAGCAGCCATGAGGGCTCCATTCCTTCTTGTTAATATCCAACTCCTGCTGATGTTTTATCAGCTGAAATTGGTGTAGTTCTGCCCATGCCTAGTGATAACTAGTAGCAAAGGGGATAGGATTACCATGATTAGATTTATCATCTGGGGTGGAATGGACATAGGGGGAACCAACCACAATATGTGTCATAAGTTGTCTCTTTGTTCAGAAGGGTACATTTTGAACAGGCTATGCAAGCCAATCTCTTCTCCCAGTGCTTTACTTCCCAAGCTCCTCCAAGCTCTGTATGCACCCCCTGCTCCATTATAACTCATATCCTATGAGGACTGGGGGGCTTATTAGGAGAGACAGTCAGAAAGACCATTGTACTCCTTAGTCTGGCCTTGGAGGCCTTATCTTACCTGCCTCTTGTGAACTCTCAAGACCTCATGGTATAGGACTTTTGCCCCAAACCCCACAGCGTTTCCAATGGCCGTAGGCTTGACTTCACATCTGGTACCATGAGCTCTGTTCACGTGCTCCCCCTTGACCAACATCAATATTTCAGGCAAATACCAAAATTACATCTATCTTACATGTCCACCACGATCAAGCTAAAGGGAAATAAACGTTGTAATTAAAGTAAATGCACGCTGGGCATGGTGACTCACACCTATAATCCTAACACTTTGGGAGGCTGAGGTGGGAGGAATCCCTCGAGGCCAGGAATTGAAGACCAGCCTGGGACCATAGCAAGACCCAGTCTCTACAAAATATTAAAAAATTAGCGAGGGGTGGTGGTGTGCGCCTGTAGTCCCAGCTACTCGAGAGGCTTAGGTGGGAAGATCACTTGAGCCCAGGAGTTTGATGCTGCAGTGAGCCGTGTTTATGCCACTGCACACCAGCCTAAGCCTAGGCAACAGAGTGAGACCCTGTCTCAATAAATAAATAAAGGCAGGTTATCACCTTGTTTAGTATATAATATAGGGTAATTGAAGGCTATGAAAGGACCAATACTGGAGAAGAGGAGCCAGCTCTGATTTCACACTTGGACTGCTGGGGCAGTGGTTCAACTAAACACTGCCATGTATTAAGGTTCTCTTATGTGGATCTTCTAAAATATTAGATAAATGCCTTGTAAGTTATCCCTTTTTCCAATCTGTTCCTCTCTACTGGCCTCTTAGGGAGGAAGCCATAGCGTGAAGGGCAGGGTATTAGAATAAAATGACCTGGACTTGAATCTGCCAGTTCCCAAGTATGTGATCTTTAGAAAGTTACTTTCAACCTTTCTACACCTCACTTTCTTCGTAAGTAAATTGGGAATAATAATGTCTATCCCATACAGGTGTTATGAGGATTAAAAACATTAACATATGAATGCTTAGTATAGTGCCTAACACATAACAGGCTCTCAGTAGCTGTTATTATCATCCATCCTATTAAACAGGCTCAGGCTCATCTATTTTTTTTTTTTTTTTTTGAGACAGTCTCCCAGGCTGGAGTGCAGTGGCGCAATCAGATTATGGCTCACTGAGGCCTCAAACTCCCAGGCTCAGGCGATCTTCCTGCCTCAGCTTCCCAGGTAGCTGAGACTACAGGCATGTGTCACCACTCTCAGCTAATTTTTATATGTTTTATAGAGATGTTTTTTCCATGTTGCCCAGGCCGGTAAACATGCTCATCTTAAATGTTTTACAAATAATACTCCACTTACCTTATGTCTTCCAATGATGCTTCATCTTTTTTCTTTCCTTGTTTTCCTTTTCCTCACCTCCAATGCATTCAAATTCACTGAAATACGGCACCCCCAATTCACACTCAACTGACACAGCTTTTCCTAATATCACCAACTGCCTGTTTGTTGCTATCCAATTACCCTTTTAGTTCTTATCTTACTTGTCTTCTCTGCAACTTTTGGCAAAGCAGGTTTTTGCAGGCTCCTTGAAACTCTTTTTCTGGGTTTCAGTGGTGCTGCTCAATATCAGTTAGAAGGCTTTTGGCAGCAGGTAAAAGATACCTTGATCCAACTGGCTTGAACAATAAGAAAGTTTATCTCATAACATAAACTCAGAGGGGTGGCTCCCAGGCCCATCGACTCAGTGGCTGAGCATTAGCAGGGACCTAGGTTCTTTTTGTTCTTCCATCCACAGCGTCAGCTTCTTCCTAAGATTAGCTTCTCTCATGATCATGAGATGACTGCCAGCAGAAACTAGGGCAGCATGCTTCCTGGTTCTTAACCAGAAGAATGGAGGAACATCTCCTCCCAATCATGAAATAAAGTCCTCGATCTTTTTAGAAGAAGTAGGTCACATGTCCATCTCTGGAACAATAACAGTCACCAGAGAAATGCCAGGGACTGGTTGGCTGAGTCTCGTGGCTATGTATGTGGGGAGCGAATGTCTGAACAGAATCAGGACTGTCTTTGCTCTTTGCAAAGAAAGAGAAAAAGATAGTTGCTGAGTAGGAAACCAACAGTGCCCACTATATTTGCTTTCCCAATTTTCCTCTTGGTTGTTCCTTCTCAGTCTATTATGTGCACTTCTCTTTCATGGACTACCACTTAAATGTTGGTGATCATTATAATTCTATCCCTGGTCCTCTCCTATTTGGACTACACTCTGTCCATGGGTCCTCCATTCTGTTTATTTGACTACTATCTCTAATTGGTGACTCCTAATAAAGGTATATTTCCCACCCAAGTGTCTTTTTTAAGCTTCATACCATGAAAACTAGTTAACACTTACCCAATACTTCCTGAGTTAGGCAGAATAATGCACCCCTCTTCTCCCAAGATGTCTACATCTTAATACCCAGAAACTGCAAATATGTTAGGTTACATAGCAATGGGGCATTGAGATTGCAGATGGAGTTAACCTTGCTGATCAGCTGACTTTAAGATAGGGTGACTATCTTGAATTATCCAGATGGACCCAAGGTAATCACAAGCATCTTTAAAAGCAGAAGAAAAAGTCAGGAGAGAGAATAGAGAGATGGCAGCATGACGTCTGGAAAAGGCAAGGAAATGGATTATCTCCTAGAGCCTCCAGAAGGAATGCAGCCTTGCTGACACCTTGCTTTTGGCCCAGTGAGACCCATTTTGGACTTAGAACCTCCAGAACTATAAGATCATAAACTTGTGTTGTTTTAAGCCACAAAGTTTCTGGTAACTTTTTATAGCAGCAATACTAAACTAATACATTTCCCATAGTCAACTTGTGCAAGTGAACCTCCATCTTCTTCAACAAAGCTGCTTTCCTGTGTTCCTGTCTTTAGGGGCTGGCATCACCATATACCTTGTCCTCCCACTAAGAGTCATCCTTGACCTCTGCCTCTTTACCATGTTTACTTTATCCCCAATTCCTGCCAATTCTTTCTACCTCTAGAGTAACCCCTCCATTCCATCTCCCTGCTACTGTCTCTTTTCAGATTACAATTTTGAACTGCTAGAGTCTGTATTCAACTCTAGTCTGTTCTTTAAACTTTCAAATTTTATTTTTCATTGAGATCCATAGGAAGAAATACATTTCACTTCAAGGTCTAGGGAATACACTCCTGAAACAAAAGTTTCATAAAACAATACTCGCCATACTCTTTTGCAGTATATGCTGATATTTTCTATTCTATGTATGTAACTTTGTAAAACCCCAGGTATTTGTGATTTACTGCAATGATTTCATAACTGACCAATGGATCGTAATGTGTAGTTTAAGAAGACATCTTTTTTACCTGACTACCAGAATGCTCTTTCTAAAATACAATTATTTTCCTTAAAAGCATTCAATGCCTCCATGACTCTAAGGATAAAGTTCAAACTCTAACATGGCTTCTAAGACCCTCCCATCACCCAGTTCTTTTATCACTGTAGCTTCGTCTTTCTCCACTCTAACTGGTTCATTTTCATTTTATAATCCAACCTTACCTGCTTAACTTTCTGAACTCAGATTGTGTCTCTGCACTTTTGCAAGTTGTGTTACTCTGCTCAGACTGTCTTCTACATACCCTTTTCTTACTGCTAGTTCCCGCTTCCTCTACCTTCTTAGCTTAGACTTCACTTCCCTCTAAATGCTTTTCCTGGATGCCTAGACTGTCTCTCCTGCCCTCCCACATTCTCCCTTAGTGCCCAGGACCCCTACAATGGCAGTGTTTATCTCCCTGTATTTAACAACAATGCTGTTGAAGAGCAGACACTGGGTTTTGTTCCCTCCAGAATACCTAGAAGGCCTTCAGTAAATACTTATTGAGGCTGGATGCAGTGGCTCATGCCTATAATCCCAGCACTTTGGGAGGTCAAGACAAGCAAATCACCTGAAGTCAGGAGTTTGAGACCAGCCTGGTCAACATGGCGAAACCCTGTCTCTACTAAAAATACAAAAATTAGCCGGGCGTGGTGGCGGGCACCTGTAGTCCCAGCTACTCGGGAGGCTGAGACAGGAGAATCGTTTGAACTTGGGAGGTGGAGGTTGCAGTGAGCCAAGATCACGCCATTGCATTCCAGCCTGGGCAACAAGAGTGAAACTCCATCTCAAAACAAACAAACAAACAAAAACAAACCTTATTGAATACATGAAACTTTTTCAGTGGGTTCCCCTCTGAAGTCTATTGAGTAGGCATTCTTATATAGTCTCATATTGTTGGATATTTGGGTTCATTAACATCATTACAATGTGTTGTAAAGTTATTGAAGAAGGCACAGGTCTGGAACTGAACTGTCTACACAGACATAACTCATTGGCAGACTTACTAAATAGTTCCTAGATGCTAGCTCTGTGTAAGGTAACAAAGAACATTGGGTTTAAGGTTCACAAAATCTCTCATACTGGGACATAACCAAGCATCTCTAAGTTTCAGTTTCCTCATCTGAATTCCAACATCCTAGCCAATATTTAACCTTAGATTCCTCAATTATGTCAAATTCAGTTTGTGTAATTGATGGGGATAATAGCATGCTCTTCAGATGACTGTGAGAAGCAAGTAGGTTAAATAATGTAAACAATAATTTGCAGATTTTTTTAAAGCTATTATTACTACATACCTATTATACACACATGCCTATTTTCAGGTCATGCCAACACCTTACCATTTCATTCATTAGTGAGTGCTAGTAGGATGAAGAGTATGGACAGGGGGTACTGATGATCCTGAATGAACAAACCTCATAAATTCTTAGATTTAGCTATAACATAGCCTGTGATATCATGGCTTTTTATTCAGACAGTTTCTTCCTCAAAGCTTCCCTGTTCCTTTAAAAGACAACTAAAATCTCATTGTAACTTATTTAGTCTTCAATGTCAGCTTTAGGGTATGCTATGAACTTCTTATGGAGAGTTCTCCTTAATCAGGTAAGCATCATCAGATTGAGATATGGTGGTTTTCCCATGGTGGAATGAATATTAAACCCAAATGAAAATGAAAAGAACAGGTAATTCCTGAGATCTGTCAGCTAAACCTCTGACGCTATTTGGTTATTTATGCATGAAGCCCTGAGAGTTTACTGCAGATTCAGAAAGGGTAACTAGAGGATTACACATATCCATCTTCATTTCTTTTGGTCATCCCTATGAATTGGTGCTGCAGATTTTCTTCCTCTGAATGTTAACAGGCCACAAAATGCCTAAAGAATAAGCAATGCCGCAAGCATTTTGGATATGTTGTGACACTGTACTGACATAAGATAAAAATTCAAAATGCTTCCCCTCAAATCAGATTGGCACATTTGTAAACAAATTACTTAGGAATATTTTTCTTTTACCTCAGTTACTGCTTTGGTCTATATGTGGTTTGCCCCCTTCAAAACCCATGTTGGGCTGGGTGCAGTGGCTCACACCTATAATCTCAGGATTTGGGGAAGCTGAGGTGGAAGAATCACTTGGGGCCAGAAATTTGAGACCCGTGTGGGCAACATAGCAAGATCCTGTCTCTACAAAAATTGTTTTAAAAAATATTAGCTAGATGTGGTGGCACATGACTGTATTCCTAGCTACTCAGGAGTCTGAGGCAGAAGGATCACTTGAGCTCAGCAGTTCAAAGCTGCAGTGAGCCATGATCACACCACTACACTCCAGCCTGGGTGATGGAGCAAGACCCTGTCTCAACAACAACATAAAAACAAAACAAAACAAAATTCATGCTGAAATTTGATCCCCAGTGTGTGGTGGAGTTGGGAGGTGGGAGGTGTTTGGGTCAGGCAGGTGAGTTGAATCCCTCCTGAGTAGATTAATTTGGGGGCTGGGGGTGAGTGAGGTCTTGCTCTCATAGGAATGGATTAGTTCCCATGAGAGTGGGTTGTTAAAAAGAGTGTGGCTTCCTTGGTTTCTCTTGCTTCCTCTCTTGCTGTGTGATCTCTTTGCACGTGCCTGTTCCCCTTCTACTTTCTGCCATGAGTGGAAACAGCATGAGGCCCTCACCAGATTCAACTGCCCAATCTTCAACTTCCCAGCCTGAGAACCGTAAGCTAAATAAACCTCTTTTCTTTATAAATTACCGAGCCTCAGGTATTTTCTTATAGTAACAAAAAACAGACTAAGACAGTTACCTTACAACCTAATTTGAAGGTGGCAGAAATCCAGCAAGAACTACAGAATCAGCACAATAAAATAGATTGATACGTAAGAAGTATAAGTCTTGTAAATGTTTTATGAAAGAATATAAATATTTCCACTAACTTTCACTTCATTTGTTCATTAATTCGGTATATGTGTTCTATTATTTGCCAGGTACTTGTCCAGTTGCTAGGGATATTATGAGGAAAATGATAAAGTTCTGCTTCATGGGTGTTACATTCTCTGGCAGGTAGGGAGAAGATGAAATGAACAATTAAACATTTCAGACACTGATACATGCTGTAAAGAACTCACAGTGAATGGGCTGGGCACAGTGGCTCACGCCTGTAATCCCAGAACTTTGGGAGGCCAAGATGGGGGGATTGCTCGAGGCCAGGAGTTCGAGACCAGCCTGGTTGATGTGGCAAGATCCCATTATCTAGACAAACAAACAAACAAATGATGAACGATATAAAAGTGCCTGAAATGGTAGTAATTTATAGGGGACTAAACATATGAATTCTGGGGCAATAATGTCCATGCACAAATCCAGGCTCTACAAACAAATAGGTGTATGATACTGGACGAATTATTCACCCTGTCTGTGCCTCAGTTTTCTCATCTGTAGGATGGCATAATAATAGTACTTAATGGGGTTGTTGAATTATATAATGTGTGTAGAGCAGTTTGAACCTGGCACATAGTGCTATGTAAGTGTTTTCAACTATTTTCCTCTCTGAGTAACTCATATATTGAGCTAAGGCCTAAATATTAGGAAGAGTCTTAAGCTAAGAATATAGATAACTTAAAAGAAACTGTACCAAATAAGGAAGAATTAGACTAAAATGTCACTCTCGTCTTTATATTTGCATGGTATACATTAATGAAAATACATGAAGCTTTAAGTATCGCAGCAACACTCATGATCCATCTTCACCCTCGTCAGAGCTCTCGTCACTCATCTCCTCATCACTTTCTCCTTTACTCTCATCGCTGCTGTGTTCATCACTGTGTTCACCGTCTTGCTCATGATTCTGAGTTTTCTCTGCCACAGAAAGGAAGAGGATTGCTTAAAGTGTTTCTTAATATTTCACTCTGAAAAATAATTCTCCTTGCCACTCCTTCTACCAAGAAATACATATATTTGTAACATAAAAACTGGGTTGGACTTGGCTAACTGCACTAGGGTCAAAGCGGTAGTACAAAGAAGAAATGTATTTTTACTGGCATACAGGTGTTTTTGATAATTTAAAACATAAGTCTATAAAAATAATTTTACTATTGTCAATGAAATTCTATTTAATAATTTCATAGAATTCTTTCTATCATAGAATTTTATTGACAATAGTAAAATTGTCCATTGAAAGGAAGTGAGACAGGGTAATTGAGAGGGTTTGGCTTCCCTTGGAATTGTGGGTAATTCCTTTAACACACAGCTGTGTTAGCATGTTCTGCTTGTCAATACCTGATGCCTGGTGCCCAGGGAGCCTGCTCTGCTCGGGCAGTTCTATCCCACAGAGAGATGGGGGTCATTGTGACCATCCACAGAGGATAAGCTGTTTCACTAAACCATTTAAGACAGCCATTTAGCCTTTTCTTAACCACTTCCTAAAGATGTATCGACAATCTCCCGGGATAATGGGTTTTTAAAAAGTGACTGCTTATAGTTCTATGAGAAACAAGGAATTTCAATTTTTAAAATTACCCATCAGCAACATTTCTTCAATAAGTGTGAAAAACTCCTTGGCCTCAGGATTTTCCGGTTCATAGATTAGGACTGAAAATGAAAATGGACAACAGAATGTGTGTTATTAACGTTCAGTGTTTCAGCAAACAGGCTCCTTAGAATGAAATTGAACTGTCAGTCAGAACAGGTGAAATGCACAATGCGATAAACACTAAAAATTATACCACAGGTATATCTGAGTGCAAATAGAGAAAATGCTGCACTTATATTTTGTGCTTTGGAAGATAAATTATCCTCATTATATTTTCTTTTTCTTTTTTTTTTTTTTTTCCCTGAGACAGGGTGTCGCTCTGTTACCCAGACTGGAGTGCAGTGACATGATCTTGGCTCACTGCAGCCTCTGCCTCCCGGGTTCAAGTGATTCTCGTGCCTCAGTTTCCTGAGTAGCTACAGGCATGTGCCCCTATGCCTGGCTAAGTTTTGTATTTTTGGTAGAGACAGGGTTTCACCATGTTGCCCAGGCTGGTCTCAAACTCCTGACCTCAGGTGATCCACCCACCTCGGCCTCCCAAAGTGCTGGGATTACAGGCGTGAGCCACTGCACCCAGCCCTCATTATATTTTCTACCTCCTATCCATAGAAAGCAATCTCTATCACCTCAATATAGCTTCCCTCATAGGCCAGTAGCCAGAGTGTTTCATGAACATAATCATTTCCCAAAGAAGGTACAAATTCTGCAAAATATGGAGACTTTGCTAATGAGAAGACTGTGTGCCTAGAGATCTGTTAATCCTTCATCTCATGTCATCCACCCATCTACATGACATCCTTTACTAAAGGTCTCATCGGAACACAGAGGAAGTTTCTGTTTGTTTGTTTTTAATGCAACCTCTTCCATGCTAGAGATGCCATTTTGTTACATCTTTCCAATAGGGGAAACTGATGTTACTTCTTTCTCTTCATCTTGACAACTTTTACTGTAGTCTACACGTTGGTCATTGCCTGCTCAACAACATTCTCCACCTTCATTGGACCCATTGTTTTCAGTACTATTTATTCCTTTCTGCTGATCCTTTATGTGACTGTGTCACCTTTCTTTTGGACCACACCAATAGACTTTTTTAGGCTTGTTAGTATGTTACCGAAATCCTAGAGGCCAGAAAGATTTATACCCTTAGGTTCAGAGTTGTCTAGACTATTTTATTCACTTTTTTAGATCTCGCTCCACAGATCTCTCTCTACTTCTTCCTACCAGCCTTGAGGAGTATTCATAATTTCGCATCATCCGTTTAATGTTGTGACTCCTGCTCAATATCTTGGTGGCCTCCAAGGGGGGCACTGAAACATAAAGTGTGCTCTTCATCTGGCTAAAAGTAAGACATAATTGTGAAGCTGGGCATGGTGACTCACACTTGTAATCCCAGAACTTTGGGAGGCTGAGGCAGGTGGATCATTTGAGCTCAGGAGTTCAAGACCAGCCTTCGCAACCTGGTGAAACCCTGTTTCTATAAAAAAATACAAAAATTAGCTGGGCGTGGGTAACACGTGCTTGTAGTCCCAGCTCCTTGGGAGGCTGAGGCAGGAGGATGACATAAGCCCAGGAGATGGAGGTTGCAGTGGGTTGAGATCGTGCCACTGCATCCCAGCCTAAGTGACTGAGGGAGACTCTGTCTCAAAAAAAAAAAAAAAAAAAGAGAGAGAGAGAGAGAGAGAGAGATAACCATTGTGGATGGTTCAACTAGACCCCATTGGCTCATAGGATCCCACCCATGGCTTTCATCTTGATACACCAAATAAGGGACTTTATTTCCTAATCTACTAATATAACTAACAATTTGTCATCAATCTGGGTTAGCATGACTGCGTGCCTGCTTAGAAGCTGCTTTTAAGGGTCCTGTAAGTATTTTATGTATCATTATACATACCCATAAGGTTTCTGAGCAAAGTAATTTTTTGCACATTTTACCTTGGACTAAAATATGCTTATCATTAATAGTCTAAATCTCTGAGGCTAAGCTTCTTTCCATAAGAGGGTTTCTCCAGCTTGCTTCTTTAGATACTAGTTTCTTTAAAAGTATACTGTAGGCTAATAGGAAAGAGTGAGTTACTTTATTCAAAAATAAATAGAAGGTTTTGTAGGAACTATATTTTCAGAAGATACAGTATATCTGTATTTGCATTAGACATATAATGGCATGAAGTATTTTGGTTTTTGAGCCATTATTCTTTAGCATTTACAACTGATGACTTATTAAATAAATCTTCCAGGACCTCCATGTATTATGTAGAGAATCTCAGGCTGCCTGGGAGCAGAAGTGTGGTACCCTAAAGAGACAGAGCTGCAGGCTTTTGACTTACAGGTGAAGTGACCAAAAAATAGGAAGACTGATTGGCACCAAATCTCATAGTCACTCATGAGATGAATGGAGAAACGTAAAGTACTTTGGACTCTTGACTTTCAGTTCCATTTAAAAACCACTTTTGGCCAGGTGCAGTGGCTCATGTCTGTAATTCCAACACTTCGGGAGGCTGAGGTGGAAGGATCGCTTGAGCCCAGGAGTTTGAGACCAACCTGGGCAATGTGGTGAAACTCCGCCTCTACAAAAAATACAAAAATTACCTGGGCATGGTGTTACATGTCCACAGTCCCAGCTACTTGAGAGGCTGAGGTGGTAGGATCCCTTGAGCATGGGAGTTCAAGGCTGAAGTGAGCTGTGATCACACCACTGCACTCCAGCCTGGGTGACAGAGTGAGACCCTGCCTCAAAAATAGTAATAATAATACTTCAGTGTTTTTATAAAAATAGAGAATTGAACATGATTCTATCAGGATTCCTTCTAATTTGAAATTCTGGCTGGATGCAGTGACTCTCATCTGTAATCCCATTGCTTTGAGAGGCCACGGCAGACAGATCACTTGAGCCTAGCAGTTCGAGACCAGCCTGGAGAATATGGCAAAACCCGTCTCTACAAAAAATACAAAAATTAGTGGGTGTGGTTGTACGCACCTGTAGTCCCAGCTACTAGGGAGGCTGAGGTGGGAGGATTGCCTGAGCTGGGAGATTGAGACTGCAGTGGCTGACATTGTGCCACTCCACTCCAGCCTGCGTGACAAAGCAAGACCCTGTCTCAAAAAAAATTCTATATTCGTGGGTCACCAAAAATAATTTTGACTAAAATATTTATTCAATGGCTCTAAAGGTCAAAAGTGCTTGAAAGGATTATTTACCTCAGATACAAGATAGGAAATGTTGAAGTATTCAAGAAACCAATTTGTAAAATGAGCCAATGATCTAGAAGTACTCTATCCACAGTTGGGATTCTTGTGAGGCAAACCAGGGCAGACCCTCACTCAATCCCTGTGCTACATTTTCACTTAAGGACTTTACTGTAAGAATGAATTTAAGTTTAACACTGCTTAATATTTTGAGTCCTACTGTCAACAAGTTTAATTGTGGAGTTGCTATTTTCTCTTTTTTAACGTATTATCACTAATATGTTAGAAGAAAAAGATGCATAAAATAGTTGAAAAGATGATAGAGTTCAACAAAGAACCAGAATCTTTCCAGATCATTAAATGGAAATTCTAAAATTGGAAAAGACAACCTTGGACTCACTAAATAGTTTTAACAGCATATTGGACACAGCAGAAGATAGAATAAAGAAACTCAAAAACAGGTAGATAGAAAATATTAAAACTGACACATAGCAATAAAAGAAAGAGAGCCAGGCACCATAGCTCACCCTGTAATCCCAGCACTTTGGGAGGCTGAGGCAGGAGAATCACTTGAGGCCAAGAGTTCGAGACCAGCCTGGCCAACATGGTGAAACCTCCATCTCTTCTAAAAATACAAAAATTAGCCAGGCATGGTGGCACAAGCCTGTAATCCCAGCTGCTTATGAGGGTGAAGCATAAGAATCGCTTGAACTCAGGAGGCAGAGGTTGCAGTGAGCGGAGATTGCACCACTGTACTCCAGCCTGGGTGACAGAGCGAGACCCTGTCAAAAAAAAAGAAAGGAAGGCGGAAGGAAGGAAGGAAAGAAAAGAAAAAGAAAGAAAGAAAGAGAAAGAAAGAAAGAAAGAAAGAGAGAGAGAGAAAGAAAGAAAGAAAGAAAAGAAAGGAAGGAAGGAAAACAAAACACACTAGAGCTGAGTATAAGATACACATGGACACCATGAAAAAAAAGTCGAATTTATGTGTAATTGGAGACCCAGGAAGAGAAGAGAGAGAATAGAGTAGAAGTGGTATTTGAAAAGGTAATGGCCACGAAATTTTCAAAGCTGATAGAAACACCAACCCACAGAGTTAAGAAACTCAGCAAATGCCCTGAACAGTACAACTGCAACAAAAAACCCACAACTATTTTGAACATCAAGTCAAACCACTAAAAACCAAAGATAAAAAGAAAAATAAGGTAGATCATATCATTGCTCTACTCAAAAGCCTCCAGTGGTTTTCCCACCTCAGGGAAAGAAAAGATCCTATGCAATCTGACAACCCCCTGCCTATGACGCCTGTGACTTCATTTCCTATCACACTTCCCCATGCTCATTCTGCTCCAGTTACACTGTCCTCCTCACTATTCCTTTCAGGCACACTCCTGTCATAGCACGTTTGCCATTCATCCTCCCTGGCACACTCTTCCTCTAGATATTCACGTGGCTCAAGCCTTTCAGTGAGGCCTTCCTGGGCCATCCTATTTAAAACTGCTTTGCCTTCCTCCAGTACCTTCTATTCCTTCTTCCCTACTTTATTTCTCACCATGGCACCTATCATTCATGACACACTATCTGTTTATTGTCTTTCCAACACTAGACACAAAT
This sequence comes from Pongo abelii, assembly GCF_028885655.2. Taxonomy (NCBI): domain Eukaryota; kingdom Metazoa; phylum Chordata; class Mammalia; order Primates; family Hominidae; genus Pongo; species Pongo abelii. The sequence continues at coordinate 73,364,851 of NC_071996.2, read as the reverse complement.
GTGGGATTGTCATCTGTCTGATTGACTATTGTATTTCCAGTGCCTGGAACAGTGGCTGGCACGTGTAGGCACTCAATGTTTGTGGGATAAATGCACGCTCAGTTAAGGTTTGACTGCTGTATCACCTGACACTTCTTTGAAACTAAAGGTATAAAGTTACTAATCCATCATCATGAGGGTAAAATTTTTGACTAATTTTCCAGTGATGGTAATTAGCTGATGCTAGTTTACATTAATTTATTCCACTAAAATGTACTCTAGAGATCTAAATTAGTCCTTATACCAATCAACCTAATTTATTATCAAGGAATCACTGAGACACTATCAGGGAATTCACTAGACCTATGATAATCAAGCCATTTTATATATTATGGAATTCATTTTTGAAAACAAAGAGAAGATTAGAAAATATGAAAGTATTTTGTACTTACTCATCTGACATAATTTTTTTGCCAGCTGGTACTCTCGGGCCATTTCTGCTCTCAGGAACTGGAAAACATTAAATTCTTCAGATAAGTGAATTTAAATGTTGTCAACTCTAAACTCCCTAGAAAATCTTCCATTAATCATTAGTTATTTTGCTTTTAACATTTGCACATGTTTTTCCAGGAGTCAGTCTATAATGAATACTCAATCAGTTAATCAAGGATATACCTCTGATGGCAAAGTCACCTGGGGTAAGGATGATACCTCTGCTTTCCTGCAACCATACTGTGTATGTACTACTGAACAATTTGAGAATATGTAGGTTGATTCAACTGGCACAGATAGTGAAGACATTAATCACTTTATTTTAATATTCCTTTGGTTCAGATACAGGTTTCATTTGTAACTTAGTCCATAATTATATGACAGTTGAAAAAAATGCAGACTTACAAAATGTACATTTGATATTTTCCAGCATTGCTCTTATATCATCCAGTTTTGTTTTTATTATTTTTATTATACTTTTCTTGTTACAAAATAATACATCTTTTTTTATGTAGGAAATTTAAAAGCTAAATACACACATTCTGTCCCCATTTAAGAAGCACTTAATTTCTACCATCTATGAAAAATAAACACATTTATTTTTAACATCTTCATGTATATTCTTTCAAGTACTATTTTCCATAAATTAACACATATGCATTTATAACATTTAAGATTATTTAGTAACTTAAAAAAAATAAACCACAGATTGTGATCATTTTCTCCTCATGGCATGAAATATTCTTACATATTTTTTACTTACTTAGGCTACAATTTACTAAACTAATCTTCTATTATAGCTATTTAGACTGCTTCCATTTAAAAAATGCACAAAAAATCACCTATACTTTGGTGATTGTTCTTGCTTGTGTGTGACACATTCTGAACCACATGCAGGTATATGAGTTTTATTCTGTAAGAGATAGAAGCATATAGTAATATAAAAGAGACCCTTCTCATACACTTCCAGATATTTGATAAATACCCAGATACTGTTTTCAGAAGTAGTTCTCTACCAGTTTTCTCAATTTCTCCCATGGGTTAAAAAAAAATTTATTTCTAATGTAAATATAACTCTTCCAGAGATTTTTCTATAAGTCATTAAATTCATCAAAATTCTCATTCACATACTAATTATTTATTTTATTTTATTTTATTTTTTTATTTTTTTTTGAGACGGAGTCTCGCTCTGTCGCCCAGGCTGGAGTGCAGTGGCGCGATCTCGGCTCACTGCAATCTCCGCCTCCCAGGTTCAAGATTCTCTTGCCTCAGCCTCCTGAGTAGCTGGGATTATGGGCGCCTGCCACCATGCCTGGCTAATTTTTGTAGTTTTAGTAGAGACAAGGTTTCATCATATTGTTCAGGCTGGTCTTGAACTCCTGACCTCAGGTGATCTGCCTGCCTTGGCCTCCCAAAGTGCTGGGATTACAGGCGTGAGGCACCGCGCCCGGCTGTTTGTATTTTTAGTAGAGAGGGGATTTCACCATGTTGGCCAGGCCGGTCTTGAACTCCTGACGTCAAGTGATTCTCCTGCCTAGCCTCCCAAAGTTCAGGGATTACAGACATGAGCCACCACGCCCAGCTTAAGTTTATTTTTTATTTTTGTTTTACATTCATGCCATTTAGAAAAATTTTTTTTAGTTTTAAGTGGTTTTAATTTGTCATTGTTATTTTTGTTGTTAATGCCTAGTTTAATTGATCATGGACAGAGAATGTGATCAGTAAAATATGCAGCTATTTTTATATTTTTAAAATCTATTGTGAAACATTTAAATATACACAAAAGTAGAAAGAATAGTAAAAGAAATCCAATTTCCCAATTCTCAGCTTCAAAATTTGGGTTCTACCAATATCACCACACACTCTTTCCCCACCTCTGTCTGGATTATTTTAAAGTACTTTACAGATATCATCTCATTTTACATTACTATAAAACCCAATCAAAATATTACTATCATACCTAAACATTTAGGAATTTCTTAATATTATCTAATATGTAGTCTATTTAATGAAGCATTATATTAATAATACTAGCCTCAGAAAAAGAAAAGAAGTATGGAATCAATTTCATACTCCCTTGTATTGACCTATTTGTTGTTTTTGTTAGCATAAAATATATTTCCTTTAACAATTCAAAAGGCAGTAAAATTAAGAAATTCTTGCAATGGATGTTTTTCAGAAGCCCTTGATGAGAATTAACTAACACTCCAAAATTAAGCTGAAGACAGGTTTAAAAAATTATTTGTGATATTCAAAATAAAGAGATGCTTAACAACTAAACAAAAAGCATAAACACTGATGAAATCTGACTGGAAAAAAAATCCAGCTAGAAGCTACAAAAGCCAGTTTAAAGATAAATTCAGAAATCTGAATTTGGTGGAATATTATGTATTACAGAATTACTAATTTTCTTAGTTGTGATAAGGATATAGTGTTACACTGAAGAATGAACTTTGGAGACCCATGCTTGAGTATTTATGGGTGAAGTGTCATGATGTCTACAACTAATTTCAAGTGTTTCAGTCAGAAGTATATATCTAGGATGGGCGCAGTGGTTCATGCCTGTAATCCCAACACTTTGGGAGGCCGAGGTGGGCGGATCACCTGAGGCCAAGAGTTCGAGACCAGCCTGGCCAACATGGTGAAACCCGATCTCTACTTAAAAAAAAAAAAAAAAAAATTAGCCAGGCATGGTGGTGCATAACTGTAATCGCAGCTACCCAGGAGGCTGAGGCACGAGAATCACTTCGACCCAGAGGCAGAGGCTGCAGTGGGGTGAGATCGTGCCACTGTACTCCAGCCTGGGCAACTGAGCAAGACTCTGTCTCAAAAAATTAAAAAATAAATAAATAAATAAAGAAGAAGAAGTATATGGCTAGGCTATATCTATGCCTCTCCTATCAAAAGAGAAAGATAAAGCAAATGAGGCACAATGTTAATGAGTAGTGAATCTAGGTAAAGAGTATTCAGGTGTTCATTGTTTTACTCTTTCCATTTTTCTATAGGTTTTAAAATTTACAAAATCAGCCAGGCGTGGTTGCTCACACCTGTAATCCCAGCACTTTGGGAGACCAAGGCAGGTGAATCACAAGGTCAGGAGATCGAGACCATCCTGGCCAACATGGTGAAACCCCGTCTCTACTAAAAACACACACACACACAAAATTAGCTGGGCGTGGTGGCGTGCACCTGTATTCTCAGGTACTCGGGAGGCTGAGGCAGGAGAATCACTTGAACCCGAGAGGCAGAGGCTGCAGTGAGCCAAGATCATGCCACCGCACTCAGCCTGGGTGACAGAGCGAGACTCCATCTCGAAAATAAAATAAAAATTAAAAATTGGGACAACTAAAAGGGGACGCATTGTGAAAACAAAAAATCTTATGCACTGTACAAAACAAGATATGAAAGTAAGCAATCTCATATTATCTGAATTTTTACATGAAAATGAATTAATGGATAACTTTTATAATTAAATGTTGAAAAAGAAAGAAAAAAAGAAAACAAGCAACTCCAGAGAGTCTAGTTATGGTAGATAGGGTCATTGAATGCTCTATAATTCATGAATGATTTAGGTGTCTAGTCAAAAGAAGACTAAGTGAAGCCTTTCTAATATTTGGCATCAATTTTTCTTCTTCCTTCTTAAAAGCACCTTATAATATTAAGGAGGTTTCAAAATTTCCTATATATGCTTTATTCTCGGAAGGAAATATAGTAAATATAATATGACTGATTTCTTTATATGATTCCATGGCTAGCAATTAAATTATCTAAGAAGAGAAGTACATAAGCATTTTTTATTTTGTGCTAAAAATCTAATTGAGGGTTTTGGCCCTGATGGAGTAATAGAGACCAGACTTACTGTCCTTCCTTAAACAACCATAAAATTAGACAAAAATATATGAAACAACAGTTTTCAGACACTGGACAACAGATATCACAGGACAGTGATATTTCTCAGAGTAGGGAAACAAAGTGGGTCCTATGATTGCCTTAGCTTACCACTTGTAGGCTGTTTCCAGGGGCCAGCATGAGGAAGAAGAATCTAAACAGAAATCAGTGATTTCTCTGGGTTGAAATAACATAGTTTGGACTGCAGAGATTATAGCCAAGGTGGCTATAATTTTCAAAAGAGGAGGGAGTTTCACAAAGACAGAGGGCTCCAGCAATCTGCAGAGGTGTTTCTTTGAGTCTTTGGCTGGTAATGATCTGCATGTGAGTGTGAAGAAACTATCTGAACCTGGAGAAAGAATCGCTAGAATGAGCAGGTGGAATAATCACTGGCTATCAGACAGGGTTGAGAGCAGCTCATGTTCTTACCAGCCAGAGTGGAAGTTCCTCCTAACACACAGCGCACTGGGGAGAATCCCCATAAGGGCACTGCCTTAGTACTGTCCTTATGCTACATAAAGGCTGCCCCGGATGCCCCCTAACAAAGCTTAAAAGCAAGGGTCAAAGAGATACCTGCTTCCAAGCACCTTAGCTGTGCACCAGAACAAATATTTACCAAAGTCCACCAATATTTACAGAAAAACAAAAAAGTATGTACCCCAAAACATAAAATTTACGATGTTTGGGATTAAGTAAATAATTGCCAGGTACCAGGTGTGGTGGTGTGCACACTGTACTCCCAGCTATTCAGGAGGCTGAGGCAGAATTGCTTGAGCCCAGGAGTTTAAGGGTGTAGTGTATCATGATCACGCCTGTGAGTAGTCACTGCACTCCAGCCTGGCAAAGCAAGACCCTATCTGTTAAAACAAACAAACAAACACACAAAATACAGGCATGCAAAGAAGGAGGAAAATAAGACCCATAAGCAGGAGAAAACAATCAGTAGAAACTGACCTAGAATTAACAAAGATGATAGAATAGCAGGCAGGCATGTTAGAACAGCTATTATAAATATATGCCATATGCTCAAAAATAGAGGTAAATATGAACATGATGATGAGAGAAATAATAGGTATAAAAATATCTTAATAGAACTTCTAGAGATGATAACTATAGTATCTGAAATGCAAAAAAATATAATGCAGGATGGGATTAACAGCAGATTATAACTGCAAAGAAAAGATTATAAACTTGAAGACACAGCAATAGATATTATCTAAAAAAAAAATGAAAAAACCTGAAAAAAATTTAAGTGGAATATCAGTGACCTCTGGGACAATACTGGGTGGTTCAGTGTTTTAGCAATTGCACCTTAGATGAAAAGAGGAAGAGCAGAGGTCAGCAAAAATATTTGAAGAATAACTGAACATTTCCCAAACCTGATGAAGACTATAAACTCACAGATCCAAGAATCTTAATGAGCAGAAGAAATATGAGGAAAACCACACCTAGGCATGTCATAATCAAATTGTGAAATAAAATAATATGGAAGAAAAAAATTTTTATAAGACATATACAGATGAATAAAGATAAGAACAGCAGATATCTCTTCTGAAACTATGCAAGCTATGAGACAATGAAGTAACTGTTCAAAGCACTAGAAAAAAATCTTGGCAATCTGGAATTCTCCAGCTAAATATTTGTTTTAAATGAAAATGAAATTAAGACCTTTTAAGACAAAAAAAAAGCAGAGAGAATTTATTGCCAGTGGAACTGCGTTATAAGAAATACTAAAATAAGTTTTTTGGGTAAAGGGAAAATGATATCAGGTAGAAATTGGGATCTACAGAAAGCTATGAAGAACACCAGAAATTGCACATATGTGGGTAAATAAAAAGGAAATTTGAAAAGAGATTTTAAAATCTCTTTAAAAGAGAATTAACCATTTAAAAAATAATGTATTGAGGGGCTTATAACATATGCATTAATAGAAGTAAAATGTATGGGAAATAATACAAAGGATGGGAAAGGGAAATGAGTGTCCTATTATACAACATACATGAGGTTGTATAATAATAATTAAAGGTAGACTGTAATGTCACAACAAGCGAGGTAAAATTGTTTTGTTCTCCATAGAATTGTCAGTAAATGCTTACGTATAATTTTTGAGTGTGTTGTTTCAGGCTTCAATGCCTTCATATGTGCGTTTTCTGATGCCAGTAATGCCTTCTCTTGTTTTAACAGATGAATTCTATACTTGCCTCTTCCTTCAGGTTTCCAAGATTCTATTCGTGTCTCTTCCTCTAAAAATCCTCCTCTTATTCTTTGATCCTCCTGCTTCTTTTCTCAGTTAGTCCCTTAATCCTCCTTGTTCCCAGAAAACTTAATAAATACTTTTGTTACTAGCATACATTTCATCTTACTGTAATTATTTATATATGCACCTGTTATCAAGGGTGAAGACAGGTCTTTCTTATTTATTTCTATATCCCCAGCAACTAGCATGGTGCCCGTGTATAGAAAGCTTTCCTTAAAGCAGTCCTTGAAGAGTTTTATACCAAAACTTCTCTTACTCCTGCCTCAGCCTTACCAAAACACTGCATGTCCCTTCCAGAATCTTCTTTCACCTCTAACCTGGTGAAAGTAGTAAGAGAGATGAGTAGCCAGGTAAGCATCTGTGTGTGGACAAGGATCTTTTTATTAATTTTTAAAAAGGTTTATTTTTTATTGATATATAATATTGTATACATTTTGGGGGTACATGTTTGATACTTGTATACAGTGTGTAATGATCAAATCAAGGCAACTGGATTATCCATCATCTCAAACATTTATCTTTTCTTTGTGCTGCGAATATTACAATTTTTCTCTTCTGGTTAAAGTATACAATAAACTACTGTTAACTATAATTTCCCTACTGTACTACTGAATACTAGAATTTATTCCTTCCATCTAACTGTACTTTTGTGCCCCTTAATGGACTTCTCTTTATCTCCCTTCTTCCCGTCCAGCTTCTGGTAACCACCATTCTATGTACTGCCTCCATGAGATCCACTTTTTTAGTTCTCACAGTAGTGATTTTAAATCTTCAATCTTTAGTTATTTCAATATTTTAAAGTTTCTTAAATTATATGCACAAGTAAAACTTACTTCTGCCATTAACTCTAGTGGGGCCTGAGTATTCTTTTTAGGGTTACTATCTTCATCATCATCTTCATCATTGGTATCATCTTCACCATCATCCTCTGCTGATTCTGACAATTTATCATCAATATCCTGAAGGCAATATTCATTATTTTTCTCTTGCTTTACAATGACTGCATCTTTGCTCACTTCACCTAAAAGAGAATATACCTAATTTAATCAATAGACATCGAAAAGTTCACAAATCAAATTTTGCCAGATCCTATTACTATTCATTAAACTGATATATTAATTAAAGTAACATAATTATCATAACAAACATATTCAAAACACTACATATTTTAACTCATTTAAATCTCTCAACATCAAGGCAGTATGTACTATTTTTATTCCCATTTATAGGTGAGGAAACTGAGGGACAGAGAGGTTAAATATACTGGCCAACTTCACACAGCTAATTAAGTGGTAGATCTGTGAGTTGGTCTGGCCCTAGAGTCCATATTCTTAACTATATCTTGTACTATTTTTACTAATACACAATAAAATAAATATACTTCTATTAAAGTAAGTTTAAATCATCTCCTGGGGAAATACTACTGAGTGAGCCTGCTGGCTCCTTCAGCTTTGTGGAAGTCTTTCACAGTTTGAAATTGAACTTGTGTTACATCCACCCCTTCTTGTATGATTTTGAGTGCCTGGGAAGTCTCTGAGATGCCTTCTTTGATGGGAAGGTGGCCATGAGCTACTCTAAATAGTGTATATATATTGTGTTAGAAAGAAGAAAATGAGGAAATCTAGGAGAACTTATAGAAGACAATGTTAAGAAAACACAGAACAACAACAACAACAAAAAGATAAAACTTATGACTCTAAAACAAACTCCTGACTCTAAACCCAAAGTGCTACCCTGAAAAGGAATATCAAGTTCTTCCAAGAGTATGATGGTTGTGTTATTCAGGCCATCTGTCTACCTGTTTCTGGTTCATTTACAGTCTCCATCAGCTCACAACCGCCCTGATCATCCAGTGTGCACTCAGCCTGTAGACTGACTCAATGCACTGATGTCACCAACGGAGGTCATAATGAGGAATTAGGGACATTTTGTGATGTCACAGGAACTGTCTCATTCACTTCACAAACACTTAGCAGCTTGAAAGAAGTTTCCTGATCCTTAGATCTAAAGCAGTCCTCTCCCCAGGAGCTGTTTATTTACATTATAGCACCTACCACAACCTGCAATTACCTTGCTTATGTGTTTGTGTTTTTATTTTTAGTTATTTATTTTTTTGGAGACAAGGTCTCGGTTTGTCACCCAGGCTGGAGTTCAGTGGTATGATCTCGGCTCACTGCAGCCTCTGCTTCCCAGGTTCATGTGAGTCTCGTGCCTTAGCCTCCTGAGCAGCTGGGATTACAGGCATGTGTCACCACATCCGGCTAGTTTTTGTATTTTTAGTAGAGATGGGGTTTCGCCATGTTGGCTAGGCTGGTCTTGAACTCCTGACCTCAAGTGATCCACCCGCCTCAGCCTCCCAAAGTGCTAAGTTTACAGTGTTTGTGTTTTTAATTGTCTTTTCTTTTAGACTAGTCAAGTGCAGTAGTGAGAAGGGGAGAAAGAGTAAAACAAGGAGTTAATTCTGTAGCTATGAACAATCAACTTGGATAACTTACTATCTTTGCATCAGCCTATTTTTATTTATTTTTATTTTTAATTTTCAAAATTTTTTAAACTTCTTTTTGAGACAGGGTCTTGCTCTGTCACCCACCCAGTGCAGACGCATGATCATAGTTCACTGCAGCCTTGAACTCCTGGGTTCAAGCAATGCTCCTGCCTCAGCCTTCCTAGTAGCTAGGACTACAAGTGTATACTAGCGTGCTTCGCAATTTTTCTCTTTTAATTTTAAATTTTTTTTAAAGATGGGGTCTTGCTATATTGCCCAGTCTGTTCTCAAACGCTAGGGCTTGACCTAGCCTGATCCTCTTGCCTTGGTCTCCCAAAATGCTGAGAGTTACAGGTATGAGCCACTATACCTGGCCTGTTATTTTTAATAGTCAGCTGTCTGTCTTCTACTAGAATGTAAACTTTATAAGGACAAGGGCTTTCCCTATTTTGCCAACTGTTGTATCCATAGCCTCTAAACCAGTGCCTGGCACTCTGGCTTTCAACTGTTGTTAAATGAATGGAACGTGTTAATGCTTTCATAGGTATTTTAATTCATTCCAGGACTTAAGACTGTAATTATCATCTTATGTAATGTATATCCATGGATCTCATACCTGGCTGAATATAAGAATCACCTAGAACATGACTTTGAAGAACTACTGATTCTCATGACCTGCCCCAGATCTACAGAGTTGTCAGTTCCCAAAGGTCGCAGAAAAGGAGGGTTCAATTAGAAGCCATAGTTAGTTAATTCAATGAAACAGATGTTATTACCTGTGCTTTCTTTTAAGCAGGGAGATGACAATAGGTCAGACTGTAGACTTGTTACGATATCTTTACTTTCGATACTCCTTGAAGATACTCTATTTTCAGTAGTCTTTAAAGAGACTTTATTTTCAATATTCTTAGAAGGGACTTCCTTCCTTTATGTTAGACAGTGAAAAAATATTTTCTTAGGTCATAATTCTGTTTAATATAAACATACAATATAATATGCCAACAATAAACTAAATAGCTGAAATGTAGTATCTGCTTTGTGGAAAAGCATTACAAATTATTTTATGATGATTAAAATTCTATTGCTGACTGGCATTTGTTATTGTATAACAATTCGTAGACTCTTTTCAGAGTTCTTTAACACAGAGCATTTAAGTAATCAGTTACATAAATGTCTTTGGTACATCATAGTGATATGATGAAATAAAACTAAGAAAATTAGCCTTGAGTTTTTAAGTTTACAAATCGATTTTTGCCATTGCTAAATGCTATGCAGAGTTCAATACTATTAACCTTGGTCATAATATAAAATAGCCTTTTTCATTAAGTAGCTTATCTAAAAATGGGTTAACTCTCCCTTTTAATCTTTAAACTTGAAGCTTCATGTTTGTAAATAACACACTGAAACAAGGAATTCTTAATGCGGTGCCCACTGTTCACAAAGACAGGCACCCTATGCTTGTGGGAAAAAAAACCCAAGTCTCTTGTTTTTTTTTTTTTTAGACCAAGTCTTGCTCTATCACCCAGGCTGGAGTGCTGTGGCGCGATCTCAGCTCACTGCAACCTCTGCCTCCCAGGTTCAAGCAATTCTCTGTCTCAGCCTCCCTAGTAGCTGGGATTACAGGCACCCGCCACAATGCCCGGCTAATTTTTGTATTTTTAGTAGAAACGGGGTTTCACCACCTTGGCCAGGTTGGTCTTGAACTCCTGACCTTGTGATCCACCGAGCTCGGCCTTCCAAAGTGCTGGGATTACAAGCATGAGCCACTGCACCCGGCCCCTCAAGTCTCTTTTTTTGAGGTCTTGAGAATCTTTCAATTTGTCTCCTTCATAAAGTTTTAAAAATTCACCTTCTAGTTTGCATGGAAATATATAAAAAGATGTAAAGTATTATTTGTTCCCCAAAGTTACAATGGCTCTGTTTTTTTCCCTCATGGAAATGTAAATCCAGAACATTAGTAGTTAAGTTAGTGGTCCTATGCACTAATTTAGCAAATAGGTTGACCAGGTTGTTATATCCTTAATACTACGGGAGGGAATGGAATCTTTATTCCTCCAGTATATATGGCTAAAGCAAAACCCTTCTCTGGAAATGAAAAATGCACAGCAAAGATGATTTACATTTGTTCTGCCTCTGCCCTGCTTGATCTTCTAATTGTGACAGAAAGCATCCAAGAAACTCTACATATGAAAAGTTGTGGAATCACTGAAATATTCAGTTTCCAGGATTGTGAGACTCCTGTTATGTAAAAGGTCACACTAGTGATTACTAAAATTTATATGCTCTCATAGCTGATCTACATAAAAGGGCTTCGATGTCTTTTTTCTTCCCTGAATTAAAGTATTTCATTGAATTTAAGATACAATCTGTTTATTATAAGACATACCATTGTTTTATGTACACTAAAAAAGAAAAAAAATTGCCAAATATAAGTGTAAGATGACATTGATTGTAAAAGGTGTTAAAATATGAAAAAATGTGTGCTTTAGAATAAAATATCCCACTGAGTTACATCCTTTAAAACAGGAATTTAGCTAGTATAGTTCTGAGTATTTGAATAATTGGAAATGCCTATAATAATTTTAATGAAACACACATGAAGGCAGCCAACATACTCAATGACCTGAAGATAAACGGAATATTACTATTTGGAAGCAGTGAACATGCCAGAAAAATACCTATCTGAGAGCTGATCAAATCCTGATTTTAAAAGTAAGATATAAATGGCTTTTCTGTTTACTTTCTATGGTCTTTCTTGCACAGTTTCAAAGAATCAGAGGCCCAAGGTCAATTTCCTCTTCACCTAAAATCTATTGACTTCTATTTGAGAAAGTGATGTTATTTATGGTAATAAGGCCCCTAACTATTTAAGAAAAACAGGTAACTAATATACTCTAACAGATCTGTTTTTGTTAACTGCAATTACAACTGAGGAAAGATTTAAAATTTTACTTTATGTAATAATATTCTTTGGAAATGCAAGTCTTTAATTTAGTACTTAATAAAATTACAGAGTTAATCAGGTTAGACATTCCATTGGAACATATTTATGCTAGAGGGCAGATAACCTAAGGTTTAGAATTTCTTCCTCAGCGTGTTGGGTATATTTAGTGTCCCAAAACTTCTATTGAAATAAATAATTTTTTCAGGAGATTTCTATTTTAAACTTTGTCATAAAATGATTTATACTTGTCAAACATGGGCCTAGAAACAAAATTAATTAAAACTTACTTTTCTGAGAATGTTTTAGCTACATTTACAGAGACCTGTGTTGGTGAGGTATTAAGTTTGCTTGTCAATCTTGGTCTGCGTCCAAAGAGGCATTTACTTGAGGTATAAAAATGGGAATAAAAAATAGCTCATTATTCATTTTAGAAAAGGTGATAAAACGTGATTATGTAAGAAAAGTCCTAGAGATAACAATTTTTTTCAAGCTCAGTCAGCGTTGAGTGCTGTGGATTTGCTTCAGCCATTTTCCTCTCAATCTTTATGCTTGAAAGCTTGACCAAAAAATCAAGTAAGGTCCAAAATCTAGAAAACTTTATCCAGCATTAAATACATATTTTATTTCTCTTGCTGAAAATAGTTTGTTAACTAAAAGCGATTTGCTGGGTAGACAAAATCTTTCCCACATAGGATTTCTAAGGAAAAAGAAAATGGTAAATGTGGCATTTGTGTACCCAGAAGTTTGAAACTTGTGGTTTATAGAGTCCACATACTTCTTGTGTCTAGGACTGAAGTGAAAAATACAAAAACTAAAGCAAAGAAAAAACTTTTAGTTTTCCCTAACCCAACCTAAATGAAATCTTTTGGCAAATCTCACTTGCCAGTCAGACTATGAAGCCAGCAGCAGGGTGGAGAGTGGAATGGAAGCTACGTTGAAAAAATTCATCAACTTTGCAGGTCAGTGACACTCTTCCCATGCAAAGATCCCCCCACTCCGATGTTTTTTCCTACTTGATCATTTTTCTCTAGGACTAGCCCTGTTTACCTTCAACTCTGGGTGAAGTACCTGAGGTGACAAAACTACATACCTGTGAAGTTTACTGGCTACACTATCCACCCTTGTCCTTCTCTGAAAGCAAATTAAAGGGAAATGATCATTTTGACCTTGCAAGAAGCAGTTTGAGAGGCAGATGCAATTATGACTGAGATCAAGAGAACAAGTAGCCACTCTGCTTTTCTATTTTGGCCTAGGCTGCATCTGATTTATCCTTGGGGTTTATCTACCTCAGGAGGTGGAACACCCCTTGCTCCAGTTCCAACACTGCTTATCACTCAAAGAACACTGGGGCTCATGGATACAACAGTAATTTCTTTTCATCTATGATCTAGTAACTTCTATTACTATTATTGAAAGTTATATTTCAAATATCCCTCAAAGACAACTAAACATTTTTTAGATTTTATTAAATGTTTTCAACCATGTAATAGGATACATATAAAATTACATGTAGATTACTATATGTAACAAGGCTCTTTTTTTCTGGTTGGTTTTAACTTTAAATGAAAATAAATACATTCCTCTATCACTGATTTGCTATACATTACTTTCTCTTTAATATAAAAACATATATTATATAATATGTAATATACATGTAATTTACAACAAAAGTCAAGGTGGACATTTTTAGTTTTGACAATATGAAAATTTAAATATATGTTGCCTAGGGTAGAATTTTTCCCAGCCAATATTTAGAATAAACCAAAACAATATGAATTCGAATAGAAGAATCCCACCAGAATAGTACCTACTAATTTGTCAGTAATCCCCACAAAAGTGTTTATGATCAACTTTCAAGCTGTAATTTTTCATAGAATAGAGATTTTTTTTCAGAAAGTAGATGACTACAGGAAGAGCTTTAATAGATTATCAGAATCAGAGCCTTGAACAGAGCAGATATTTAAAATTTAGTTACTAAATTGATATTGTACTGTGATTTTTTAAACTTGATCTTAGCCAAAAGGCTGGAAACAATACAGTTTTTTTAACACCAGTTTCTTCAACTAGTTGAGGTGATTATTTTCTTTATTGAGTAGTAACAATTCATGTTATAGTAAATAATTTGTTTAATTTTAAAGTACATATTCACTTGAAGAAATATTGTGAAAGAAATAAGTATCAAAGGGAAACAGGAATGAGCAATGAAAATTATGATACAAGTAAAATATGGAATACAGGGTGTTTAAGCATTAAAAAGTAGAAGTGAATATTATCTATACTTCTACATTTTTATCAAAATTCATTTTGCATTTTAACTGTCCTTCTATCTAAGTAACAATTGCTTTGACTGCAGCAAAACCTGAAGTGCTAATCCACGCATTTCTGGCCTTTCAAATTTAATTGGGTGACAAATGGCTGCATTATCTAGTTCTAATTGCTTAAAAGGCATAGGAGAGATCAGCTACACAATCAAAAACATCTTCTTACTCTGACATTGCTTTGTTTGATTCAATCATCACTTTTTCTGAAAGAGAAAAAAATACCCTCAGTATTTTATTAACACTGATGTCCCTAACATACATTTCTAAATGGCAAATATTTAGGATTTTTAAAAGGATAGGCAACATAATAAAAGATTTAATTGCTAAGTCATTCAATGACACTCAACATTCCAATAGTCTTCTTACTATTTAGGACAAAATAGTGGCTAAACATATTCTTTCAAAGTAATAAATCATTTACCCTTTGGATCAAACATTAGCAATCTGCCATTCTGTTTGTTCTTTGCTGTCTAAAGTAGAAGCAAAAATAAAAACTAGCATTATTATTTTAGTTTGAGATATTTGAAATAATTTACTAATAGCCTTTATGTAAACAGTTCTACTAGCTAGAATAATATACAATTTTATGCTAAAGCTGGTTATTTAAAAACTGTATAAATTGATGGTAAAATAGACCCAAAACATCCTAAAATAATTATATACTCTTACCTTTACAGTATCTGTCTTGTCTACAGAAGTCCTGCAAAAACCAAAATATTTACTTCATAAGTCTCTAAACACTTATATAGATTTAAAATACAAATAGAACACAGAACACAGAACACAGTCTGTCAGTTGGGTATTAAGTATGTATTTTGTTTTTGTATGTAGTAGCATTATTTCCATTCTAACTGTAAAACCTCATTCTTCTGGATTATGAAATTTAGTTTAAAAAAATCTAGAGAAATTAAGCCTTCTGGGGGAGGGGGTGGGGAGGGAGAGAAGCACAAAAGATAACTAAGGGGTACTGAGCTTAATACATGGGTGACACGTTTACCTATGTAACCAACCTTCACACGTACCCCCAAACCTAAAATGAAAGTTAAAAAAAAAGAAATTCTCTGTTATCTTTTTGGTTTTACATAACTTATCTGCCACATTCCAGTTTATTGGTGTCACAAAAATAAAAAACAGCTTTTAAGGCCGGGCGTGGTGGCTCAAGCCTGTAATCTCAGCACTTTGGGAAGCCAAGGCAGGTGGATCACCTGAGGTCAGGAGTTCGAGACCAACCTGACCAACATGGCGAAACCCCATCTCTACTAAAAATACAAAAATTAGCCGGGCATGGTGGCAGGTGCCTGTGAGCCCAGCTACTCGGGAGGCTGAGATATGAGAATAGCTTGAACCCGGGAGGTGGAAGTTGCAGTGAGCCGAGATCGCGCCACTGCACTCCAGCCTGGGCAACAGAGTGAGACTCTGTCTCAAAAAACAACAACTACAACAACAAAACACCTTTTAGAGTACATGTGACCAGAACAAGAAGAAATTCTTCCACAGTGTCTCAAGCTATGGTATTTTTAATAAAGTATTATTTAAACAAATACATATAGAAATTACTTTTGATTTTAAAATATAATCCTTACCTCGTAAGTTCTCATGTGTTTATTAATATAAAGGTACAATGTTTTCTCTATGAATTTTTACGTAAGTTACCTGATCATAGGACTGATTTTCGTATAATGTAGCCTTTTATATATCTGGATAAATTTCATTCTCATAGTTAAGAGAAAAATAAACTCTTACGTTTTTTTTCAAGTATGGGAGTGGCCACACTTAAAATTTTCCTAAGTAACAATCCACTTCCTCACCCCTCTAACACTTGTTCTCACACCCAAACCAGACTTTAAAAATTATCATAATTATTACCTACTGAGGGATTTCTGGAATATAAAATTCAGGGCCAAGACTGTGGACATTAAAAGCAAAGCGTCATTATTTCATATTAAGTTTTTATTTTTTTTAATCCAACTCCCTTATACTGACTTATGCTCCTGAATAAAGCAGCTGTATATAAACTTTTGCCTCAGGCTTTGCTTTCTGGGGAACCCTGACCAAGCCAACATTACATATGTTAATTCGATTAGCTCTCCAAGAGGCTCACAGAGAACTAAAGTCTATCAGAACAGCACGGCATCTTTTGGGGAAACTCAGTTGTGGAAGACCAAACTCTAGGATAAATGAAAGATTTTCCTCTGGTTATCTAGGGCAGCAAAGCTCCAAAGAGGAAACAAAGCAATAATGAACTAAATAAGGCCTTAACAAAAGAAATCTAACATCATCTCCCCTGAGAGACACTTTCACTTCACAGAGTTCCACAATCCCATGGGTACCTGTATATAAATGTGATGTACAGCATCACATTTATATTTATTAATAATATTATTAGTATGTTGAGACAGAGTCTCGCTCTGTCACCCAGGCTGGAGTGTGATGGTATGATCACGACTCACTGCAGCCTCAATCACCTGGGCTCAAGCAATCCTCCCACCTCAGCCTCCTGAGTATCTGAGACCACAGGTGTGCACCACCACATCCGGCTATTATTTTTTTATTATTTTTGAAGAGACAGGGTCTCACTTTCTTGCCCAAGCTGATCTTGAATTCCTGGCTCTTAAGCGATCCTCCTGCCTGGGCCTCCCAAAGTGCTGGGATTGCAGGCGTAAGCCACCGTGCTGGCCCACCTTTATATTTAGAGCAGTCCTCTCCTTTCTAGCTCTAGGATCTTCAAGGATTGCAACATTCAACTCTTCACCTAGATGAAACATTCGTGCACATAATTCTCCTCCCATTTTCACCTGGTGAAAACGTAGGATGGACAGATCCCAGCCCTTGATGGAGACCCATGCTCTGCTAGGTCTGGCTTTATCATTAGCTAGGAAATGTCCATTTCATCTCCTTTCATTACATTGAATTCCTTGGGGGGCAGTAAAGAATACTCAAAAGATGGGGCTCTTGGGCTGGGCATGGTGGCTCATGCCTGTAATCCCAGCACTTTGGGAGGCTGAGGCAGGTGGATAACGAGGTCAGGAGATCGAGACCATCCTGGCTAACATGATGAAACCCTGTCTCTACTAAAAATACCAAAAAAAAATTTAGCCGGGCATGGTGGTGTGAGCCTGTAGTCCCAGCTACTCGGGAGGCTGAGGCAGGAGAACTGCTTGAACCCGGGAGGTGAAGGTGAAGGCTGCAGTGAGCCGAGATCGTGCCACTGCATTCCAGCCTGGGTGACAGAGTGAGACTTCATCTCAAAAAAAAAAAAAAAGAAGATGGGGCTCTTGAGTGAAAGAGACTAGATTCACATCCCAGTTCCTGTCACTTCCCAGGTGAGCCTGGAGAAGTCACTTAACTTCTTTAAGATTCCATTCTTCCATCTGAAAAATGGGGATTACCATGGTGCCACCTTTGGTGGATTATTATAAGGATTAAATGGGATAATCTGGGTAAAGTGTTCAGCAGAGCCTGGCATAAAGGAAGGACACTGTTGAAACAATTCAATGTTTTATCTAAAAGAAAAGTTTGGAAAGATGTCCTATGGGGATGATTAAAATTGCTTAGGGAAGCAAAAATGGGCCTTTACTGTGATTGAGACAAGCAGATTATCTCTGAGGGCTTTTAATTAATTTTAAAAACTACCTAAAGTACTGATACTTGTTTAGAAAGATCACTGACTCCAGGGAAAAAGCAGACTAATTTAGAACACAGATAAAGTTGTTATCTTTTAACAGTCCTTGTGGCAATGGGAACAACACCGTTTATGATAGTTCCAAATTTTCATGCACTATTCAATGTCTATTTAAAACAGGTATTTGGGTCAGGTGTCGTGGCTCACACCTGTAATCCCAACACTTTGGGAGGTCGAGGCCAGAGGATAGCTTGAGGATGAGGTCGACACCAGCCTGGGGAACACAGCAAAACTCTGCCTCTATAAAAAATTAATTAGCCAGGCATGGTGGTGTATGCCTGTAGTCTCAGCTACTCAAGAGGCTGAGGTGGGAGGATGGCTTGAGCCCAGGAGCTTGAGGTTACAATGAACTATGATAGTGCCACTGTACTCCAGCCTGGGCAAGAGAGTGGGACTCTGTCTCTAAAAGACAATAATAATACAATACCAGACATTTGATGAGCACCTACTACATGTCAGATATAACTATGCTAAGCTCTGGGGACACAAAGATGAAGATACTCTACTTTGAGAAGTTCAGAATCTTATAGGTGAAATGGGTACTAATTTCTTATATGTATGTCACAGAGCAAGCTTCAAAATACTATAACAAATGCTTCCCTCTAAGGGGCTACAGCGTAATTTCCCATACTGCCCAAACTGAGGAAGAGTGATTACGAGGACCAATCAAATTCTTTCTTTTGGGCTCAAGGACTGGAGATACCTAGGAAGTCAGCAGGCAGTGGAGGCAGAACTGGAAGGACAGAGGTGAAATTGCCTTTGCAAAGATTATAACAGTGAGAAAATTATGACAGTGACAGAGATCTGACTTAACTGATTCCATCTTGCTTCTAACCTCCTAGCTGCCCTTGTTCTTTCCTAGGTATAGGCCAAACTAACTTTGGGAAGAAATCAGTTTATAGTTAACACTGAAACAAAGATGATAACCACCCTTTCCTAAAGCAAACCCTCTTCTTGCCTGGGGACCAGACTGCCTTTGCAGGATTAACAAATTAGCCACGAGATTCAGAAATTGTAGTTTAGGAGTCATGCAACCAGAGGCCAAAAGATTCTGAACCTCCCCAGTTGGTATTATTTGGACTCCACACTCCACAGACTTCAGGAAAAACAAAACAAAACAAAAAAACAAAAACACCTTTTATAAAATGAATTACCAACATTTAAAATTCAGATTTCAAAAAATTTTTATTTTAGATTTCTCTTGTAATATTGGAAGACATTACATGTTTTTCTTCATCCCACTTATGCAATTATTTTACTGTTTTGTGCTACTGGTTTTTATAAGCTACCTTGTAGTCTAATAGGCAAAGACAGAATGAATAAATAGCTAGCTAGCTACACACTCAGGCCCTGCAACTCTGGTGAGAAGGAGAGACAGAGCTGATTAAGCACTATCCTCTATCCTCTGGGAGCTTGGTGGGGGAAACATTACATGATGCAGGAACAATATTTCACGGCATAGCTTCAAATGTGTATACAAATGGTGTCAAGGATCATCCATCACTTACATTCATTTTTTAAACTGACTAAATATAAATTTTATATATTTCCTTTACAGTGTAATATAGTGCTAGGATTCCAGACTCTGGTGTCAGGTTGTCTATGTTTAAATCCCAGTAAATTGTGTGACCTTGAGCAAATTCCTTAACCTCTCTGTGATTCAGTTCCTCAACTGTAAAGTGTGGATAAAAATACCACCTACCTTATACAGTTAAATTGCAAGGGTTAAAATAATTAGCTACTAATAAATAATAATAGTAGCACTCATCTCCTGCTAGAACTGCAATTACTATAATTCCTCCTCCTATACTATTGTTAATATTTACAGTCCAGGGAGGCCAGTCCTGAAGGTGAACTGTCACAAATGAAGCTAGTTCTAAACGCCGAAACTGGATGGGGCAAAGAGGGGAGAAAACACTGAGGATGTGGCTCAACCGGTGAGCGTAGGTAGAAAGCTCTGGAATTCTGGAGTGGGTGCAGTAAAATACCTAGAGATGCTGGAATTTCAGCTCTGGAAAACTCTTAACACTTAAAGATAAATGCTATTGTTATTATTGTTTTCCAGAGATTACGAAAACCAAAACAATTTCAATTCACAAAAAACAAAATAAAAATTTAAAAATAAGTTGGATTTGGGGATCATTATATTTGGTTTTTAGAAAAATGAAACATATTAAAAGACATTTCCAGTGTCCTTTTCAGATTTTTAAAAAGCGACTTCCAGGGGTTCTCCTAGGGTAAAAATAAATTCAGCTAAGACACCTATGCCAAACAATAAATTGATCATTATACCATGTGTTACTTTAAATGCTACAGGGGCTCAGTGTAGAGCAGGCTGAGTAGTCAAAAGAACAATATCAACATTTTGGAAGTTTCAAGTCAATTTCATCATCTCATAAGATGAGAATAAGTCCCGGGAATATAAATGATTTGTCCAAATTCCATCGAAATTTGCATGGCTAGCAAGTTATATCTAGCTAGTAGTGATGTCTTAACTAATTTTCCAAAAATAAGTAAAAGAATTCCAGGCAAGGGCAAGGACTGAGGGAGGGGGTCGGGAAGCCCTGGGATGGGCTGGGCCATCTTCGTTATTTGCGGGGAAGGAGTTGGTGCGTGTGAACCGGCCGGTCAAAGCATGGTAGTGTAGACAATCCTGTCAGAATCGCCCAGTTATCTCCACACCCGCGTAGACACGAACAGCGCTTCCTCACCTCTTACCGACCACTGCGGGAGGAGGGTGCCGCGAGCCAGGCGCACCCCAGTCGCGCGCATCCTCCCTTCCCGGCGGCCCCTGGCAGCCACGGGCCCGGGGCCCAGAGCCGGAACCAGGTGCGGTAGAGCAGTCCGCAGGCTCGGGCGCCAGGTCTGGGGGTGGTCTGCCGTGGGGGCTGGGTCAGACTGCACACCGGGCTGGGGAGAGGGAGACCGGTCGTTGCCTCGGAGTGTCTTACCAGCTGGCTGCCCTCTCCAGCCGACCATCCGAAGGGCACACACCGAGAGCCAGCCCGGCTAGCTGCTCGCGCGGAGCTCGGGGCTCCGAGTCGGGGACGCAGCGTCGCCGTGGAGACTGCACGGCGCGTGGAGGAAGCTCGGGCAGCAGCCGAGAGTGGGGGCTGGGGGAATGGGGCGACGGCGGGGGAGGTGGCGGGGGCGGGGGCGGGGGCGGGGGCAGCCCTGGGAGCCACGGAGATGCAGGGTGGAGGCAGGCCCAGGCCGTAGGGCGGTGGAGGGCGCGGGACGGAGCGGGCGGGGCGCGGAGGGCCCGGGGCGGGGCTGGGAGGCGGGCCCGGGGGGGCGGGGAGGGGCGGGCGGCAGAGCTGAGGGACAGCCCCGCGGTCGTGGGTGTCCCGCGGCGCCGGAAACTGGGCGCACACACCCTCAGATTGACGTGCGCACGCGCACCGGTTACCTTCAGGAGCGCCGAAGAAGGAAAGAGGGTTGGAATGTCGGTGTCCATACCTGATTCTAAGCGAGGGACAGGGAAAGGGGCGGGGTGGCCTCAGAGTTTTAAACTTGGGGAGTAAAAAGAAGTCTTGAGTTGGGAGAGATGGGTGTCCCTGGTTGTGGATGAACAAGTGTCCCCTGCAGGACTTAGTCCCCCAACCTGAGGTCGCCCCAAGAAGAATATGGGTCTCCGGGGGGAGTCCCTGGATGCCAGTTTTCCCAGAAGTCAGGTTCAAGTGATTAGAACCAGAGACCCGGCTCTCCCCCAGCGAGAGCAGCCCAGGTTCCCTCTAGCGCCGGAGCTGCTGCTCTGCCACGCCGGCCAATGGGTGGTATTAGTGTTTAAGTAACTGCTTGGGTCACAGTAGGGGGTGGGGAGCTTTTCTGTTACAGAATTCTAAAGGTCCCTCAGGCTTGGCTTCTAGGAAGGAATTGGTTATTTTTCTCCACTTGGGATGCCGGAAGTAACTAGAATCAATTTGTTGCTAGGCAACGTGTTTTGAAGGACGCCTGTTTGTTGGACTCAAATCTGGATTCGACTTTCACATGGTAGACACATAATAATCAGGTGTACTCCCTATTTAATCTCTGGAGTTGGTACCCGCTGAGGATATGTACCTTGGTAGATGGTTGTGAAGCTAAAATGACATAAAAATATATAAAGCTCTGACATGTAGAAGATGCTTAATAAATGGCAAATTTTATTATTATTATTATAACAAAAATAGAACCAGCTGCACCATTTCCGGAACCAAGAGAATACAGAGATGTGGTCATTTTTTAATTCTCTTAGTCATCTGTTCACATTCATTCTTTAAATCTCCTGTGAGCCCTTGATGATAGGTAGGAGGCAAAGGAAAAATGCCAAAATGGAAGTTTTTGAAAAGAACTCAATGGAGTCATTGACAAATACATCCCTAGTTTGATAAGGACATAGCAGGCCACTGCCTCCTCTATTACAGGAACACCCTTACGTAAAAAATGTCTTGTTTGATTGAGGACTTTTCATTTAAACAAGGCAAAGGGTATGTCTTGATCAACACCTTTGAAAACATTAGTTTTGGTGAATTTGCTTAGTACTGATGAATGGGTAATGGCTGACTGGTTATTCCCATTGATCTACTACAAGGAAGTGTAAGAAAACCTCAAATTTTTTTGATTAAACTTTCTTTCTCTACCTACTCTTCTTCCCCCTAACAGAAAAGCTCAAGTTCGTTTGTAGAATGCAGTGTTTAGTTTACTTACTGCTCCTGAAGGGAGCAAAAATAGATTAATGGGCCGGGCACGGTGGCTCACACTTGTAATCCCAGCACTTTTTTTTTTTTTGAGACGGAGTCTCCCTCTGTCGCCCAGGCTGGAGTGCAGTGGCGCGATCACGGCTCACTGCAAGTTCCGCCTCCCGGGTTCACGCCATTGTCCTGCCTCAGCCTCCTGAGTAGCTGGAACTACAGGCGCCCGCCACCATGCCTGGCTAATTTTTTTGTATTTTTAGTAGAGATGAGGTTTCACCGTGTTAGCAAGGATGGTCTCGATCTCCTGACCTTGTGATCCGCCCACCTCGGACTCCCAAAGTGCTGGGATTACAGGCGTGAGCCACCGCACCTGGTAATCCCAGCACTTTGGGAGGCCGAGGTGGGCGGATCGCTTGAGCTCAGGTGTTTCAGACCAGCTTGGGCAACATGGCGAAACGCTGTCTCCACAAAAAATATAAAAAATTAACTGGGCATAGTGGCACGGGTCGGGTGGGGTAAGGGAGGTCGAAGCTGTAGTGAGCCTTGATTGCGCCACTGCATTCTAGCCTGGGCGACAAAGTGAGACCCTGTATTAAAAAAAAGATTCATGACCTTGGAGAATAAAGGTATTTTCTCCACATCGAGGAGCGGTTAGAGCGATCTGGCTTCCACCTTGGGCCTCAAGGTCTTCAAGTGCCAAGTGGAAATACATGCACTACCTGCCCCTGTAGCTCAGAACATGGAATGAGAGAAAATAAAGCCCCTGACACAGAGCCTGGCACATGACAATTCGTCAACAACTCAGATATTATTACTTCTACCGTAATATTCTGTATATAAATAAAAGTACTTTCAGGATAGCCATAAGAATTAAAGATCATTAGGTAAAGTGCCTGGCCCAGTGCCTATTTGAACCCCTGATGATTATTTTGCTTCTCTCTGATGAAAAAGCACTACATTTCATCTTTATTTGTATAACTTGAGAAACAATTCACCTAACTTTTGTGCAGAAGTTATTATTGGTGTTATACTCAAAAATAAAGCAGTTTAGCCCTGGCCTGTGCATTTACATCACTGAATAAATTACCAAAAGTGTCTGTCTAGCAAGAGTTTGTTCTAACATAGTGGAGAGGAAGAGCCAGTCTTATACAAATATTGAATCATTCCGCAACTACATTTCATTAAATTCCCTGATTTCTTTTTTTAAAACAGAGTCTTGCTCTGCAGCCCAGGCTGCAAAGCTGGAGTGCAGTGGCCTGATCTCAGCTCACTGCAACCTCTGTATCCCCTCAGCCTCCTGAGTAGCTAGGACTACAGGCACAGGCCACTGCCCCCCCACTATATTTTTTTTTTTTCTTTTTTTATAGAGACAAGGTCTCACTGTGTTGCGTAGGCTGGTCTCAAACTCCTGGGCACAAGCAATTCACCCACTTTGGCCTCCCAAGGTGCTGGGATTACATGGCGTGAGCTACCGTGCCCGGCTGACTCCCTGATTTTTAATGGACTCATTTTTATTACAGATCTGAATGTTAGCAGTGCCTTATGTTAAAAATGTTTAAATCACTTTTAGTGTTTTTCTGATGATAAAACGAATGCAGAGAAACACAAAAGAAAAAATTAAAACCATCCAGAATTCTACCACTCAGTAATAACCTCAGTCAATGATTCTATTTTTCCTTCTATCCTCTTTGTGCTCACATACATATATGTACTTTACAACATTTGCATTAGATGTGTACACAGTGCTAGCATCCTTTTTTGCTTAACTTTCCCTCTTAAACATTTCCCAAATGTATTTAAGTCTCAAAACATTTTTAATGGCTGTATAATATTTATCCATAATGTATTCAAACAGTCCCCAATTTGAAATTTTTCAACTTTTCTTATGTAACTCGTTGTTTGAAAAAAATTTGTTGAGGGCCGGACGCGGTGGCTCACGCCTGTAATCCCAGCACTTTGGGAGGCTGAGGCGGGCGGATCACGAGGTCAGGAGATGGAGACCATCCTGGTTAACACGGTGAAACCTCATCTCTACTAAAAATACAAAAAATTAGCTGGGCGTGGTGGCGGGCGCCTGTAGTCCCAGCTACTCAGGAGGCTGAGGCAGGAGAATGGCGTGAACCCGGGAGGCGGAGCTTGCAGTAAGCCGAGATTGTGCCACTGCACTCCAGCCTAGGCGACAGAGTGAGACTCCGTCTCAAAAAAAAAAAGAAAAATTTGTTGAGTACTTAGTATATTACCAGGCATTATGCCAGACATAAGATTTAATTGAAGAACAGTAAACTGTAAAGATAAGGTTTTGATGAACATCTTTGTAAACAAATCTTTGGTGGCATCTTTCATTTTTAGACTCAATTCCTAGGACTATGAAAACACAACTTCAAAAGGCATTCTTCGAGCTTCAAAGGCAAATTTAAGAAACCAAATTTCTGAACTGTAAAATATTAACTTTTTGGAAAACTACCAACAACTGAATTAATATTTATTTCGTGCAAAGTGTGAACTTACCCAGAAGATGCTTTCTTGTTAGTTACTGTGAAATACCCAGGGTATTTGAAGTGTATTGACTTTGGCTTTTACCTCTAATTCTTTCCAGGATTTGCTGGTTTTCTCAACAGTGTGAGATTGTTTGAAGTCTATGCAAATTGCCCTACTTCCTTCTCTCACAGTTAAAATGTTAACTATTTTATTTCCAGCTTTCCTCTTGTAAGCATGTGGCTTTGCTGCATTTCTTTCATTTACCTTTTCATATGAAACATTTTGTATTTTCACACTTATTAATCTGAGGGCAGATTTTTTTTCTTCTAAATCCAAATTATAATACATATATTCCTATAAGACATGGACTTTACATATCCTGTAGTTAATATTTGTCAAGAAACATCATGTAAATTAACCAATGCATTTAGGGAATTTAATAATAGATATTATTGATTAAAAGCAACAATTTTTCCTGCAACACACCACACACACACACACACAAACACACACATACCTTACTATTCTTTGACAATTAAACATTCATATATTAGGTCAAACCTTATGAAATTACCATTTGTGGATAAAAAATGGTCAAATAATGGCAACTTCATATGGCTTTATTAAATTAATATTTTATTAAGTAGTTTATATTTTTTCAACTTTCTTCGAATACTGAACTTCCTGATTATCATACTAAGGATATCCTTTATTATTGCATGAGATTGTGTTTGTTTTGACTTTCATAAGTATTAGAATCTAGTCAGGAGGGTGCCATAAAATGTTTGTTTATTATTTCAAAGACAGTAGAGGGAGCCTGGAGCCAAAACATTGTTATTGTAGGCTTCATGGAAATGATTATTATCCTCCAATTCTTGATGTGTGGAAAAATGTAAATGCTAGTATATATGTGAAATAGCAATTTTTAAAATATTTATTTTAAAAAAGGTTGGTTGGGTTAGGCGTAGTGGCTGACACCTGTAATCCCAGCACTTTGGGAGGCTGAGGCAGATGGATCACTTGAGGCCAGGAGTTCGAGATCAGCCTGGGTAATATGGTGAAACCCCATCTCTATTAAAAATACAAAAATTAGCTGGGCATGGTGGGCCACTCCTGTAATTCCAGCTACTTGGGAGGCTGACGCAGGAGAACCGTTTGAGCCTGGGAGGTGGAGGCTGCAGTGAGCCGAGACTGAGCCACTGCTGCACTCTGTCCTGGGCAACAGAGCAAGACTCTGTCTCAAAAAAAAAAAAAAAAAAAAAAAAAAGTTAGTTGTGCTTAAATGACTTTCATAAGATGTGAACGAGAAGGTTGGCAGCTGAACCTCATCTGGGCTCATGCTGGGGCTAATCAGAATTTCATTGTTCTGTCTCTTCTCTGAGTATTGCTTAGAGACAGCACACTGCCACACGAACACATCTGTGCTCTACAATTTCTCCCTTTTCAAACCATAGTGTTGATCACTCTTTCATTTCCATGGGCATTAATATCATGATTCTGTATTTCAACAGAACTTCAAAATATGTTACCATTCCCAATTTTGTATCTTAGAGTCATTGCAATTTAGTTGATGGCTTCCTCCAGACATATAAGGAGGCACTTGGATCCTGTCACCAACTCATGTCCTTCTAGGAAAGTGTTTAATAACTTACCAATCCTTTCACGGACTGGGAATTTTGTTACCCTTAGTTAAAGATGTCTCTTGCTGAGCTCTCCTCAATCATCCTTGCCCTCAGCCCAATATTTTATTAAGTACCCACTGACCCTAGTGTTACAAAGGGGTTCCTAAGGTAATAACTGGTGGTATTATCACCATTCTTTACTGTAAATAGTCTAGGGAGGGCTCCAAGTTCCTGAGGTAACAGGAATCCCTAAATCTAGAGATAAAATGGGGAAGAATCTCTCTATTGTAAAACCCAAAAGGAATCTGTAGATAGAATCAATCGGCTACAGCAAGGTTTCCTAAACTGGTGATAAGGGAAAATTCTTCTGGTATGTTATTAACATGCAGAGAAAAAAGCATTCCCCCTGGAGGAAATTAGTTTGTTTATTAAACTGTTAAACAAAGTTTTTTGTTTAATGTAGAATGTCTCAGAGGCTTTAATATGCTAATATACTTTGTCAGTTTCTCAGAGGGAGTTTTTTTTAATGTGTAGCCTTTCTCAAATTTATTTGACCAGGGAATTTTGCTTTTTTTCTTAGTGCTGTTTAGGAACTCTTGAAGTACTAGATACTTCCTCTGACTGTGACTTGAAGATAGCGGTGAGAAAAAGGCCCCGCCCCACCCTCACTCAATTGAGAATCAACTAATCTAAAAGCAAATAAACCTGGGAATTGTACCCAATTGTATATTGACATGAAAAGTGATATTGTTAAAACTAAATACAAGTTGAAGGGCTTTTCATAAAAGCTGGGGAAAGCAAATGTTGGAAAAACATTCCACTGGGGTGTTTCCCCTCAATTAATAAACAAATTTAAGTCAGTCTCAAAACAAAATGAAACAGAAAACAAAGCACATGGCCCTCAAAAGTGCCCTTTTTTCCCGTCCTCAGCACCAAGAGTCTCTACATGTGGGCATCCATATTCTAATTTTCATCATTGCTCAGCGTGCCCTTGCTGGCTTCGCACCGCACTGCTGAAACTGCTCTGGCAAATAGTGTCAGATTCAGAGCGGTATGTGAGAGGGGACCTTCTGTTTCTTGCCTTAGGAGGTCTTTCTACTGCATTTGACATAATTACTTCTCATTCCTTTTTTTTTTTTTTGAGACGGAGTCTCGCTCTGTCGCCCAGGCTGCAGTGCAGTGGCTCGATCTCGGCTCACTGCAAGCTCCGCCTCCCGGGTTCATGCCATTCTCCTGCCTCAGCCTCCAGAGTAGCTGGGACTACAGGCACCCGCCACCATGCCCGGCTAATTTTTTGTATTTTTAGTAGAGATGGGGTTTCACCGTGTTAGGCAGGATGGTCTCGATCTCCTGACCTTGTGATCCGCCCGCCTCGGCCTCCCAAAGTGCTGGGATTACAGGCGTAAGCCACGGCGTCCGGCCTTCTCTTTTTTTTTAGATGGTGAGGTAGGAGGCAGGTCTCGACTCGAGAGGCGGGGCTTGTACCCTGGACCAGATTGAGAAGTAGCTAAAACAGGGCCAGGACAAAATCAGCTTTCAATCAGATATGCCCACTGTGTGCCATGTCAATGTACTATTGCCATGGCAACACTTGGTAGTTACCACCCCTTTCCATGGAAATGGCCCAATGGTTACTACCCCTTCCCTAGGAATTTCTGCATAAACCATCCCTTAATCTGCATGCATGTAAAAATGAGTATAACTATGACTGCAAAATGCCCTGAGCTGCTACTCTCTGCCTAATGCTCCTGCTTTGCAGGAGCAGTCACAGAGCTGTAACACTGCCTCTTCAATAAAGCTGTTTCCTTCCACCCTTGGCTTGCCCTTAAATTCTTTCCTGGGCAAAACCGAGAACCCAGTGAGCTAAGGTCCACTTTGGCACTCACTTACCCTGCACCAACAGGGTCTTGCTCTGTGGCCCAGGCTGGAGTGCAGTGGCGCCACCACAACTCACTGCAGTTTCCACCTCCCAGGCTTAAGCTATCCTCCCTCCTCAGCCACCAGAATAGCTGGGACTACAGTGTGTGACACCATGCCTGGGTAATTTTTTTATTTATATTTTTGTAGAGATGAGGCCTTCCTGTGTTGCCCTGGCTGGTCTTGAACTCCTGGGCTGAAATGATCCTCCTACCTTGGCCTCCCAAAGTGTTGGGATTACAGGTATGAGCCACCATGCCTGGTCTTTCTCGTTTCTTTTTGAAACACTTTTGTCTTTCATGAACCTCATTCTCCCAGTTCTCCTCTTCATGAGCTTCTTTGTGTGTTTTCTACCTGTGCTCACGCTATAAAACCTTGTTGTGCGCTAAGATCCCCTCCCACCTGTCGACACGGTCTGCCTGGTGACTTCATTTACACTGATAGTTTTATCGGCCACCTTTACGCTGACTGGCCCTAAACCGAGCTTCAGGTCATATATTATCTAACTACATGCTGGACAAATATACTTAAATATCCCATAGACATCTCAAACTCTATTTGTCCAAAGCTGAGCTTCAAAGTTTTCCCTCTGTCCCAGTTGTCACTGTGTGACCACAACCTTCATGTCATTAAATTCAAAAGTAACTTTTCATCTCATCTTATTTGACCTTTCAGCTATATTTGACACATTGTGTTCCTTTATTCTGAAAACATTTTGCTTTGTTTCTGTGGGTCTATATCTTGTTTCTGTGACATTGTACCTTTCTGATTTTCTTACTGTTTCTGACTACCTTTTTTTTTTTTTTTTGCCAATTTACATTTCTCTACTAAATATTTAAATATTGGAGTTTCTCAAGACTCCTCGGCTACTGCATCAGTGGTCTATTACTGCATAACAACCAATCTTGAAACTTAGTGGCTAAATGTAATCCCAGTACTTTGGGCGGCCAAGGCGGGCGAATCACCTGAGGTCAGGAGTTCGAGACCAGCCTGGCCAACATGGTGAAACGCTGTCTCTACTAAAAAATACAAAAATTAGCCAGGTGTGGTGATGTGCAACTGTAGTCCCAGCTACTTGGGAGGCTGAGACAGGAGAATTGCTTGAACCCTGGAGGTAGAGGTTGCAGTGAGCCAAGATCGTGCCACTGCACTCCAGCCTAGGTGACAGAGCAAGACTCTGTCTAAAAACAAAAGAGAAAAAAAGAAACTTAGAGGCTAAAAAAATGGCAAATATTTTATTTGATCATGATTCTATGGGGTAGCAAGTTGAGGTTGGCTTGGCTGAGGGCTTCTGCTGCTCCTATCTGTGGTCACTCATGTACTTGTCTGGTGGCTGACTGGGGCCTCAGTAATCTATGACTTTATTCTCACGTATGGGTGTTGGTGGTGGCTGTTGGCTGAGCCTTTGTCTCATTGTCGTTTACCTTCTCAAAGGGTTAATCTAGGCTTCTTAATATGGCGGTCTCAAGGGCAAGAGCAGAAGCTGCCAGTCCTCTTGACTTCTGGGCTCAGATTCCCCCTCATCACTTTCACCATATTCTATTGGTCAGAGCAAGACACAAGGCCAGTTCAGACTCCAGGGGTGGAGAAATAAACTCCACCTTTTAGTGGGAGACAAAATCACATTGCAGAGTCATGCAAATTTGGCAAGAGGCATATGTGGCTATTTTTTTTACAGTATACTACAACCCTTTCCTCTTCTTTTTCATAATCATTTTCTAAGAGATTTCATCCATTCAGCTTGGCTCATTGTCCGTCAATAACTGCCTAATACATGTCTTCTTCTCAGACCTCACCTCTGAATTCATACAGCATGAGCCTCCTTGACTTCTTCTTTTGGATGTATCAATGATACAAGCTTGATAGCTCTAAAACTATATTAATGATTTTCTACCAGAAATCTTGTCCTCTTTCAGTCCCTATCTTAGTGACTATAACCACTGTCAAGTTAAGAAGCCTGGGCAAACTTCTTTTTTTTTTTCTTTCCCCATGTCCAATTCATAACCCAGTCATGTCAATTTTATATTTTGAATAACTCTCCACACCATGCACTTTTCTCTATTTCCACTTCTACCACTTTAGGCCAAGCTACCAGCACACTTTACTTGGATTACTGCAAGTGTCTCCTAATGTCACTTCATTCACTCTTGTCCCCTCTATCAAATCCATTCTCCATTCAAGAGCCAGAGTAGTCATTTAAAATGCAATTTGATAACTTTTTGTTCAAGGTGACAAACTAAGCAGCTATGCTTGTCATCTCTTCCTCCCAATACCTTTATTAAAATAATATAAAATTTTGAAAAGCCTACATCCATAACAAAGAGAATTGAGGCAGGGCTGACCATCATTAAGTTCAACATTTTTAGAGGGAGGAAAGCAATGGAGAAATAGTGACTGATGAATCAAGATAGAGGTAGTCTAAGCCTCTTTGTTGCATGGAAAATAGATCCAAAAAGAGATTCTTCTGGAAAAGCCTAGATATTTTGGACTAGATGGCTGCAGGTATGAAAGGCAGACATGTGACATGGAACAGAAAAAAGAGAGGTTAAGTGATGGCCTGCAACGAACACCATCCTCCTCATTCCTTCTAGGACAGAACAGTTAGTAGCCAAGTATTCCCTACCTTACCTTAGGCCAAAGAAGGAGGAGGAGGTGAAGGTGTATCTCCAAAAATATTAAATGAACTCTCTTTCTTTAAAAAAGATCTTCTGTCCTTCCTCTCATTCCTAAGCCATTATTGATCTGCCTCCTACCACTATAGATCTTTGTATTTTCTACAATTTTATATCAATGGAATTATACAGTATATACTTTTTTATCTAGCTTCTTTTTTTTTTTTTTTGAGATGGAGTCTCGCTCTGTCGCCCAGGCTGGAGTGCAGTGGCGTGATCTTGGCTCACTGCAACCTCCGCCTCCCGGGTTCACGCCATTCTCCTGCCTCAGCCTCCTGAGTAGCTGGGACTACAGGCGCCCACAACCATGCCTGACAAACTTTTTATATTTTTAGTAGAGATGGGGTTTCACCGTGTTAGCCAGGATGGTCTCGATCTCCTGACCTCATGATCCGCCTGCCTCGGCCTCCCAAAGTGCTGGGATTACAGGCGTGAGCCACTGAGCCCGGCCTTGTCTAGCTTCTTTAACTCAGCATCATAATTTCAGATTTAATCATGTTGCAAAATCAATAGTTCATTCCTTTTTGTTGCCAAGCAGTAGTCCATTGCATGGATATACCACAATTTATCTGTTCACTTGTTGATGGACATTTGGGTTGTTTTCAGTTTCCGGCTGTTACAAATGGAGCTGTTATTAACATTCACATGTATGACTTTAGGCTGGGTGCAGTGACTCATGCCTGTAATTCCAATGCTTTGGGAGGCTAAGGCAGGAGGATCACTTGAGGTCAGGTGTCTGAGTTCAGCCTGGGTAACATAGTGAGACTCTGTCTCTACAAAAAATACAAAAATAAAAAAAATTAACTGGGTGTGGTAGCATGTGCCTGTAGTCCTAGCTACTCAAGAGGCTGAGGTGGGAGGATCACTTGAGCCCAGAAGTTTGAGACCAGCCTGGGCAACAGAGTGAGACCCTGTCTCTAATAAAATAAATTAAAATAAAATAAAAGAAAAATAAATTAAAAAAAAACAAAAAGACTTTCTATGGACATATACTTTTGTTTTCTTGGGTAAACACATAGGAGTGAAATGGCTGGGTCTTTTGGTATATGTATGTTTCACTTTTTAAGACACTGGCAATGTGATTGTATGTTTTATGTTCTTACCAGCAGCATATGAAAATTCCAGTTCGTCTACTTCCTCACTTAGTCCAGGTATAGGCAGTCTTTTGTTTTGTTTTGTTTTGTTTTGTTTTGAGATGGAGTTTCACTCTTGTTGCCCAGGCTGGAATGCAATGGTGCGATCTCGGCTCACCGCAACCTCCGCCTCCTAGGTTCAAGCGATTCTCCATAGGCAGTCTTTTAAATTTTAGCCATTCTATTAGGTCCGTTGCATTATCTCATTGTAGTTTTAATGTTAATTTCCCCAATGATTAATGATTTTGAGGGCTTTTTTCATTTGCTGTCCATATATTTTCTTTGGTGAAGTCTTTGTTCAAATATTGGGACTGTTTAAAAATTTCCTTTCTAATTATTTAGATGGGAGGGTTTGTGTACAGTCTTATATTGCTTAATGGTGGGGATACTTTCTGAGAAATGTGTCATTATGTGATTTCATCCTTGTGGGAACATCCTAGAGTGAACGTACACGAACCTAGATGCTATAGCCTACTATACACCTAGGCTGCATGGTATGGCCTGTTGCTCCTAGGCTACCAACCTCAATAGCGTGTTACTGTACTGAATACCATAGGCAATTATAA
The DNA here is from genome assembly GCF_028885655.2 of Pongo abelii. Lineage (NCBI taxonomy): Eukaryota > Metazoa > Chordata > Mammalia > Primates > Hominidae > Pongo > Pongo abelii. Next base: position 73,331,739 of record NC_071996.2, on the reverse strand, counting down.
CACAGTGATAAGTATTTGTGTATCTAAACATATCTAGGCCAGGCTCGGTGGCTCAGATCTGCAATCCCAGCACTTTGGGAGGCTAAGGCAGATAAATCACTTGAGGCCTGGAGTTCAAGACAAGCCTGGCCAACATGATGAAACCCTGTCTCTAGCTGGGCGTGGTGGTGAATGCCTGTAATCCCAGCTACTTGAGAGGCTGTGGCATGAGAATCGCTTGAACCTGGGAGCCAGAGGTTGCAGTGAGCCAAGATCATGCCACTGCACTCCAGCCTGGGTGACATAGCGAGACTCTGTCTCAAAAATAAATAAACATATCTAAACATAAAAAAGGTACAGTAAAAATATGATATAATCTTATGCGACTGTCTGCAATCTGTCCTTGACTTAAATGTTATGTAGCATAGGACTATATATAAAATATATATATACACACACATATATAGTATAAATATGTATATACTAATAAATAAATCCATATATGTTGTCTTTTCATTCTCTTAAAGTGTCTTTCAAAAGCAGAAGCTTTTAATTTTGATGAAGTCTAGATCAAATTTTTGCTTTTATAAATCACTATTGTGTGTTTTATATCTTTTTTTTTTTTTTTTTTGAGACAGAGTTTTGCTCTTGTCACTCAGGCTGAAGTGCAACGGCGTGATCTCAGCTCACTGCAACCTCCACCTCCCAGGTTCAAGTGATTCTCCTGCCTCAGCCTCCCAAATAGTTGGGATTACAGGTGCCCGCCACCATGCCTGGCTAACTTTTTTTGTATTTTTAGTAGAGACGCGGTTTCTCCATGTTGGCCAGGCTGGTCTCAAACTCTTGACCTCAGGGATCCACCCGCCTCAGCCTCCCAAAGTGCTGGGATTACAGGTGTGAGCTACCACACCTGACCTGTGTGTTTTATATGTAAGAAATTTTTGCCTAATCCTAGACCAAAAAGATTTTCTCCTTTATTTTCTTCCAGAAGTTTCATATGTTTAGGTTTTATATTTTTGTCTGCTATCCATCTTCATTAATTTTTCTATATGGTACAAGGTATGAATTGAAGTCTATTTTTAGTTTGTTTATTTATTTATTTATTTGAGACAGAGTCTCGCTGTGTCGCCCAGGCTTGGACTGCAGTGGTGTGATCATGGCTCACTGTAACCTCCACCTCCTGGGTTCAAGCAATTCCCCTGCCTCAGCCTCCCGAGTAGCTGGGATTACAGGCACCCACCACCATGCCCGGCTAATTTTTTGTATTTTTAGTAGAGACGGGGTTTCACCATCTTGGCCAGGCTGGCCTTGAACTCGACCTCGTGATCCACCTGCCTCGGCCTCCCAAAGTGCTGGGATTATAGGCGTGAGCCACCTCGCCTGGCCTGAAGTCTATTTTTAAAAACGTATGGTTTTCCAAGTAGTCCAGTACTGTTTTGTTTTTTTTTTTTTAGATGGAATTTCCCTCTTGTTGCCCAGGCTGGAGTGCAATGGTGCGATCTCGGCTCACTGCAACCTCTGCCTCCCGGGTTCAAGTGATTCTCTTGCCTCAGCCTCCCAAGTAGCTGGGATTGATTAGAGGCGCCCGCCACCACACCCAGCTAATTTTTTTGTATTTTTAGTAGAGACAGGGTTTCACCATGTTGGCCAGGCTGGTCTTGAAACCCTGACCTTGCTGGGTGCGGTGGCTTGCGCCTGTAATCCCAGCACTTTGGGAGGCCGAGGAGGGTGGATCACGAGGCCAGGAGATCGAGACCATCCTGCCTAACACGGTGAAACCCCGTCTCTACTAAAAATACAAAAAATTAGCTGGGCGTGGTGGCGGGTGCCTGTAGTCCCAGCTACTCTGGAGGCTGAGGCAGGAGAATAGCGTGAACCCGGGAGGCGGAGCTTGCAGTGAGCCGAGATTGTGCCACTGCACTCCAGCCTGGGCGACACAGCGAGACTCTGTCTCAAAAAAAAAGAAAGAATCCTGACCTCAGATGATCTGCCTGCCTCGGCCCCGCAAAGTGTTGGGATTACAGGCGTGAGCCACTGTGCCCAGCCAGCACTATTTGTTAAAAAATGTTTTTTCTACTCTGAATTGCCTTTGTACCTTTGCCAAAAATCAACTGACCAAATAAATCAGTATATTTCTGGGCTCTATCATGTTACATTAATCTATTTTATTCATCAATCTTAGTGTCAATTTCAAAATATCTTGATTACTGTAGATTTATAATAACTCTTGAATTCAAGTAATGTATGTCTTCTAACTTGGTTCTTCTCTGTCAGTTGTTGGTTGGGCGTGGTGGCTCAGGCTTGTAATTTCAGTGCTTTGGGAGGCCAAGGTGCCAGGATTTCTTGAGCCCAGGAATTTGAGACCACCCTTGGCAACACAAAGAGACCCCACCTCTGCAAAAAATGAAAAAAATTAGCCTGGTGTGGTGGCATGCACCTATAGTCCCAGCTACTCAGGAGGCTGAGGCAGGAAAATCCCTTGAGCCCAGGAATTTGCAGCTGCAAGGAGGTATGATTGTGCCACTATGCTCCAGCCTGGGTGACAGAATGAGACTCTGTGTCCAAAAAAAAGAGTTGTTTTGGCTAGTCTAGGTTTTTGGGTGTTTTTTAATTGTTTTTTGTCTTGCATTTCCATATAAATGTTAAAATCATCTTGTCAAATTCTACAGAAAAGCCTGCTGAACTTTTGATTGCAATTACATTGAATTTGGGAGAGATTTGACATTTTGTCAATATTGAGCTTTATCACCCATGAAGATTATATATCTCTTCATTTATTTAGATCTCCTTTAATAATTTATCTTGCAGTGTTTTGTAGTTTCTTTTTTTTTCTTTTCTCCTCTTTTTTTTTTTTTTTGAGATGGAGTCTTGCTCTGTCGCCCATGCTGGAGTGCAATGGCGTGACCTTGGCTCACTGCAACCTCCGCCTCCCGGGTTCAAGCGATTCTCCTGCCTCAGCCTCCCGAGTAGCTGGGATTACAGGAACGTGCCACCACGCCTGGCTCATTTTGTATTTTTTTAGTAGAGACGGGGTTTCACCATGTTGATCAGGCTGGTCTTGAACTCCTGACCTTGTGATCCTTCCCGCTAAGCGTCCCAAAGTGCTGGGATTACAGGCGTGAGCCACCGTGCCTGGGCTTTTTTTCCTCTTTTTTGAGACAGGGTCTTGCTCTGTCACCCAGGCTGGAGTGCATTGGCACAATCATGGCCCACTGCAGACTTGACCTCCTGGGCTCAAGTGATCCCCCTGCCTCAGCCTCCCAAGTAGCTGAGACTACATGGGCCTGTGAACATGTGTGGCTAACTTTTATTATATTTTATTTTATTTTGTTTTTGAGACGGAGTTTTGCTTTTGTTGCCCAGGCTGGAGTGCAATGGCGTGGTCTCAGCTCACTGCAAACTCCGCCTCCTGGGTTCAAGTGGTTCTTCTGCCTCAGCCTCCCGAGTAGCTGGGATTACAGGCATGTGCCACCATGCCTGGCTAATGTTGTATTTTTTTTTTTTAGTAGAGACGGGGTTTCTCCATGTTAGTCAGGCTGGTCTCGAACTCCTGACCTCAGGTGATCCGCCCACCTCGGCCTCCCAAAGTGCTGGGATTACAGACGTGAGTCACTGCGCCCGGCCATTTTTTGTGTTTTTTTGTAGAGATATGGTTTTGCCATTTTGCCCAGGCTGGTCTCAAACTGGGCTCAAGCAATCTGCCCACCTCGGCCTCTCAAAGTGATGTGATTACAGGCTTGAGCCACAGCGCCCGGCCATGTTTTGCAGTTTCTAGTGTACAGGTCTTGAACATCTTTTGTCAGACTTATTCCTAAGTATTTCATATTTTTTGATGCTACTGTAAAGAGTGTTTAAATTTCAATTTCTGATTATTTGCCATTAGTATATAGAAGTACAATTAATTTTTTCTTTTTTTTTTTTTTTGAGATGGAGTCTCACTCTGTCACCCAGGCTGGAGTGCAGTGTCCTGATCTCGGTTCACTGCAACCTCCGCCTCCTGGGTTCAAGCAGTTCTCTGCCTCAGCCTCCCGAGTAGCTAGGATTACAGGTGCCTGCCATCACACCCGGCTAACTTTTTTATTTTCAGTAGAGACGGGGTTTCACCATCTTGGCCAGGTTGGTCTTGAACTCCTGACCTCGTGATCCACCTGCCTCGGCCTCCCAAAGTGCTGGGATTACAGGCGTGAGCCACTGTGCCTGGCCAATTGGGGTCTCTCTCTTTCACCCAGACTGGACAGGATTTCGCCATGTTGCCCAGGCTGGTCTTGAACTCATGGGCTCAAGCAATCTACCTGCCTCGGCCCCCTAAAGTACTGAGATTACAGGTGTGAGACACTGAGCCCAGCCAAATACAAGTAATTTTCGTATTTTGATTTGGTATCCTGAAACTTTGCTAAATTTGCTTATTTCTGATAGCTGTTCTGTGAATTCCACTGAATTTTATACATAGAAGAGCATGTCATCTGTGAATAAAGACAGTTTATCATTTTGTTTCATTCTAGGAGCCTATTATTTCTTTTTTTTTTTTTTTTGTCTTATTGCACTGGTTAGAGCCTCCAGTATAATGCTGTATAGAAGTGGTGAGAGTAGACATCTTTGCTTTATTTTTTATCAGAGATGGGGAAAGCAGTCAGTCTTTCAACAGTAAGTATAATGCTTTTGGTAGTTTTTTTTAACGAATACCCTTTATAAGATTTTAAGTTTCCTTCTATTCCTGAGAATTTTTGTCAGGAATAAACATTCAATTTTGCCAAATGCTTTTTCTGTACCTACTGAGATGATCATATGGTTTTTCTTTTTAAGTTTACTATTATGTTGAATTGCATTGATTTTTCTACTATTAAACCGAACAAATTCTTGGGATAAACTAACTTAGCCATGATATATTATCTTTGAAAAATATTGCCAGATTCAATCTGCTGAAGTTTTATTAAGAATTTTTACGTATACATTCATAATAACATTAGTCATTGCTTTTCTTTCTTTGTAAAGTCTTTGTCTAGTTTTGGTATCAGAGTAATACTGACCTTCTAGAATGAGTTGGAAAGTATTCTTTCTCTTCAATTTTCTGGGAGAATTTGTATAGAATTTCTCTCTTAAATGTTTGGTAGAATTCCCAAGTGAAGCCATCTAGACATGGAGTTTCTTTGTTGGAAAGTTTTTAAAACTTTCTTTCGTAGGTATAGAGCTATTCTGGTTACCTATTTTTTCTTAAGTGAGCTTTGGCAGTTTATGTCTTCCAAGGAATTTGTCCATTTTGTATAAGTTGAATTATTGGCATAAAGATGTTCATAGTAATCCTTATTGTCCTTTTACTACCTATAAAATATATATTGATGCCACTCTTCTCATTCCTGATACTGATAATTTGGGTCTTCTCTCTTTTTTCCGTATCAGTATAATTAGAGGTTTCATAATTGTATTTGTTTTCTCAAACCAACTTTTGGTTTCATCAATCTGCTGTATTATTTTCTGTTTTCTGTCACTGATATCTACTCTGACTTTATTATTATTATTATTATTTTGAGACAGGGTCTCACTGTGTCACCCAGGCTGGAGTGCAGTGGCACAATCATAGCTCACTGCAACTTTGAGCTCCTGGGCGCAAGCACTCTTCCTGTCTCAGCCTCCCGAGTAGCTAGGATGATGGGCGTGCACCACCATGTCTGGCTTACTTTGATTTTTGATATTTCCTTTCTTTTACTTACTTTAGGTTTCATTTGGCCTTCCTTTTCAAGTTTCTTCTTAAGATGAGAGCTCTCACATCAATGATTGAAGGCTTTTTTTTTTCAAATATGTTCAGTGCTATAAATTTCTTCCTAAGTTCAACTTTAGTTGCATTCCACAAATTTTGAATGTTGTGTCTTTCATGTTCATTTAGTTCTAAATACTTCCTAAGTTCCCTTTTCATTTATTCTTTGACACATGAGGTATTTAGAAGTGTATAGCTTAGTTTTCAAATAACTGGGGATTTTGCAGAGATCTTTCTGTTGTTGCTTTCTAATTCAATTCCATTGTGATCAGAGAATACTTTGTATGACTTGAATTCTATTAAACATATTTGTACTTTTTAGTGCCCAGACTATGGTCTATCCTGGTAAATGTTTTATATGCACATGAAAAGAATGTGTATTCAGCTGTTGTTACATGGGGAGTTCATAAATGTCAATTAGGTCAAGTTGGTTGATAGTTTTGTTCAAATCTTCTATATCTTACTGATTTTAGGTCCACTTATCCTACCAATTATTGAGAGAAGGGTGTCAAAATCTCCAACTATAATTGTATACTTGTTTATTTCTCTTTGCAATTTTATCAGCTTCTCTACATGTGTTTGCAAGTTCTGTTAGTAGGGACATAAACATTCAGGATTGTTATAGCCTCTTGATAAATTGATCATTTTATCAAAATTAAATGACCCTTTTTATCCCTGGTAGTATTCTTTGCTCTGTAATCTACTTTGTCTGATATTAATATAGCCCCCAGACTTTTTTTGATTTGTGTTACCGTGATAGATCTATCTTTTATCCTATTACTTTTTACCTATTTGTGTCCTTATATATAAAGCTGGTCCCTAGTAGTTAGAATAGATTTGCATCTTGCCTTTTTAACCAGTCTCACATCTTCGCCTTTTAATTGAAGTATTTAGACCATTTTAATTTAATATTATGTTGATATGGTTGGGATTTTATATTATTTGTTTTCTATTCATCCTACCTGTTCTTTATTCCCTTTTTCCTATTTTTCTTCATTGTCTTGGATTAAATTATTTTTATGATTAAATTGTATCTCCTTTGTTGGTTTATTAGTATAACTCTTTACTGTATTATTTCAGTGATTGCTAAGGCATAGAGTAGACATCTTTAACTTATCACAATCTATCTTTGAGTAATATTATACCACTACACGTAGAATATAAGAAATGTAAAACATGCTTCCTTTTCTCCCCTCTTGTCCTTTGTGCTTTTGTTGTCCTATATTTCTATCTGTGTTATATGTATGTGTTATATTTACATTTAGTTTCCAAATAGATAATACATTGTCTTATTTTTTGCTTTAAAGAGTTGGTTATCTTTTAAAGAGATTTAAATAATAAGAAAAAACTTTATATTTACCCACATAGTTACCATCTCCACTATACTTCATTCCTTTATGTAGATGCAGATTTATATCTGGTAGCATTTTCCTTCTGCTTGAAGGATTACTGTTAACATTTCTTGTAGTGCTGGTCTGGTGATGATAAATTCTTTTGGCTTTTGTATGTCTAAAAAGGGTCCTTGTTTTGCCTTCCATTTTTTGACAGAGATTTTGGCTGAGTAAAGGATTTTGTGTTGCCAGTGATTCCCTCTCCTTGCCTCCCTTCAGGACATTAAAAAATGTTGCTCCATTGTCTTGCACCTTCATTTGCCATGCTACACTTGCATTGTTTCTAAAAAGAAATCTGTCATACTGTTCTTTGTTTTTCTGCATGTGATGTTGTTTTGCCTCAATCTGCTTTAGGATTCTCTCTTTATTACTGTTTTTAAGCAATTTTGTTACTCTGAGCCTTGATGTAGTTTCTTCCAAGTTTCTTATGCTTGAGGTTTGGTGAGTGATATGGTTTGGTTCTGTGTCCCCACCCAAAATTTCATCTTGAATTGTAATCCCCATAATCCTCACGTGTCAAGGGTGGGACCAGGTGGAATAATCGGATCATGGGGTGGTGTCCCCCACCCTGTTCTCCTGATAGTGAATGAATCTCATGGAGTCTGATGGTTTTATAAGTATCTGGCATTTCCCCTGCTTGTACTCACTCCGTCCTGCTGTCCTGTGAAGAAAGTGCCTGCTTCTCCTTTGCGTTCCGCCATGATCGAAAGTTTCCTGAGGCCTCCTCAGCAGTGTGGAACTGTGAGTCAATTAATCCTCTTTACTTCTAAATTACCCAGTCTGGGGCAGTTTATAGCAGCTTGAGAATGGACTAATACAGCGAGCATTGTGAATTTGTTGGTTTATCCTTTTATCAAATTTGGAAAATTTCATCCATTATTACTTGACATTCTCTCTTCTCTCATTTTTCTTCTGTGGGAACTTTAGTTACACATGTATTAGGCCCCTTGTCCCATAGCTTGCTGATATTCTATTCCTTTCTTTTTTTAATATTTTTTCTCTGTGTGTTTCATTTTGGATAGTTTCTATGAAAATGTCTTCAAATTCACTAATCATTTCTTCTGCAATGTCTAATCTGATATTAATCCCATCCTGTGTGTTTTTCATATTAGACATTTTAGTTTTCATCTCTAAAAGTTTGATATGGATCTTTTTTATAACTTCCATGTCTTCAATTACATGCTCAACCTTTTCTCTAGCTTCTTGATGATAATTATAATGGCTGCATTAATACCCTTGTCCACGAATTCTATCATTTGTATCAAATCTAGGTTAGTTTCAAATGACTAATCTTACAAACACCCCTCCCCCGTTTTTTGGTTTCTTTTATAAGAGACAGGGTCTTGCTCTGTTGCCCACACTTCAGTGCAGCAATGTGATCATAGCTCACTGCAGCCTTGAATGTGGCTAGGTCAAAATGAGATGTACCCAAGTGTAAAATATACACTGAATTTTGAAGATGTAGTTTCAGAAAGTAAAGAATATGAAATATCTAATGAATTTTTTATATTGATTACATATTATAATGATAGTACTTTGCATATATTTGTTGAGTAAAATGTTATCAAAAGAAATTTCACCTGTTTCATTTTACTTTTTTAAATGTGACTGGTAGAATATTTTAAATTACATATGTTACTCACTTTATATTTCTATTAGCAGTCACTAGATTTTATTATCAATCACAGAAAATTCTCCTTAATTTCCATTTTAATCACCCTGTTCGCTGAACATTATTTTCTCAGTTCATTTCCTATGGGACTTCACCTTAATAACTTTTCCTTCCCACCAAACTTTTAATTCACTGATGCTATCACCTTTTCACTGAACCTTCTCCCCTCCCCTAGGATCCTCACAGCCTTTCTTACCTAGCTAAAATGCCATGTTGAATCATTAAAAAAAAATTTTTTTTTGAGACAAGGTCTCACTCTGTCACCCAGGCTCAAGTGCAATGGCGCCATCACAGCTCATACAGCCTCAAACTCCAGGGCTCAGGTGATCTTCCCACCTCAGCCACCTAAGTAGTGGGGACTACAGGTGCATGCCACCACATCCGGCTTTTTTTCTTTTTATCTTTTTTTTTTTTTTTTTGAGATAGGGTCTCATTATGTTGCCCTGGCTGGTCTCAAACTCTTGGGCTCAAGCAATCTGCCCGCTTTGGCCTCCCAAAGTACTGGGATTACAGGTGTGAGCCACCACGTCTGGCCACAATCATTTTAATCACTCCCTGGCATATACCTTTAAATCCCTTATGCTTCTGCATGGGTAATGGACTTATCAGGAACATGACTGGCTGATCTTAGAGAGCATGATGAGTCAGGAGCTAAAGTCTATACAAACGTGTTGCTGCACAATCTAGTGGTGTACTGTGATTACGTTTCCTTTCTTGTATGGTCTTTTTTTTTTTTTCTTCCCTATTGTTCATTGTTGGCCTGTATCACATCTTTAAATTCTCAAAACTACTTGCTTGGTTAAATCTACAACCCTGGTTAAATCCAGATCTCTGACTCCTTCATGACTGTATCAGCACAGCAGACTGCAGTTGATGGAAACACATGACCAGTTTCACTTCAGATTCTTCCTGGTTAATCTCAGGAGACCCTCAGTGCAGCCCTCCCTCATACCACATGTGCTCAGTCTGTCTGCTCTCCTTCTCTCCTGTACCAGTGGTTTTCAAACTGTGATGGCTTTCCAAGGAGAAAAGAGTTGAAGGGAATTAGCTACCAGATCCTCAACATCTACATGATGGAGTTTCCTAAAATTCACATCACAAAGTTTCTTCTCTCACTGTACAAAACAAAGGCAATCTCTCACCACCTCCAATCTCAGGGTGGCCCTGAGGGTCTCAATACCTCCTGGGCTAAGCCACAGGGCAGTTCCCTGTCACCTCTGATCAAGACACAGAAACATTTAACATTTCTCTGTTCTGAGTATATTTCCATTCAAGGGAAGTCAGTATTTGACCCACACTGAAGTGTTTTCAGTTCCTATACATTGTAGAGTAGGATGGTAGATCATTGACAGTTTTTGTTGAAACACCCAGACTTTTTGTCAAGAATGCATCACTCTTGGGGGACAGTCCAGGAGATCAAAGAGATGATTAGTGAGAAATATTGGTGAGGATATTGATTGGTAAATTATTGACTATTAATGAGAAAAAAATTATTTTTTTAGAGTTAATTAAAAAAAAATTGAGACCGGGTCTCACTACTTTGCCCAGGCTGGTCTCAAACTCTTAGGCTCAAGAGATCCTCCCTCGTTGGTCTCCCAAAGTGCTAGGATTACAGGCATGAGCCACTACGCCTGGCCAAAAAAAAACCAAAGACTTTTTAAATGTATTTAAACATTAGAAAAACTTTTTCTCTATTCTCATCCTTAGGTCTATGTGATTACCTAGGAAGAAAAAAACTTTTTGAATAGCAAATCAGTGTAAGTTAATAACAAGAATTCTTCCACTGTAACTGGAATGATTTCTGAGACTACCAGTTTTAAAAAGATATATTAAATAAAAGCTATAGATAAAACTTTTATGTGATTTCTTTCAGATTGGGTGTACTGTATTAAATAATATAGTTAGTACCTATTTTATAAAATTATATCATGAAATATTTCACTTACAGTCAACTGTCATAAAGTGTTAAATATTATCTACCTCCTATTAAAAAATGGTTGCTAGTGGCTGGGTGCAGTGGCTCACGCCTGTAATCCCAGCACTTTGGGAGGCCGAGGTGGGTGGATCACTTGAGCTCAGGAGTTCAAGACCAGCCTGGCCAACATGGTGAAACCCCATCTCTACTAAACATACAAAAAATTAGCTGGGTGTGGTGGTGCATGCCTGCAGTCCCAGATACTCAGGAGGCTGAGGCATGACAGTCGCTTGAACCTGGGAGGCAGAGGTTGCAGTGAGATGAGATCATGCCACTGAACTCCAGCCTGGGTGACAGAGCAAGACCCTGTCTCAAAAAAAAAGAATTTTTTTTTTAGTCAGCTATAAAGTTTTATTTCATTAAATAAACAGAAAAATGTAATTATGATATATAATGCAATTAATGGAGTTACTTCTGGTTTTTATTTAAAAGCTTTACTAAATTATTCTCAAAAGTAGACTATCAGAGATCTTATATGCACACAAACATAAATTTAAATTAACTATTTAAATTACTTAAAAATTTGTAAATAAACAATGGGACTAATAAATAATGCCATTAGAAGTAATTAACAGTAGGATTAACTAAACACATAATATGTGTGAGCAAAATATGACAATATTTTAAGAACTTTCTTCTTGTCCTTTGATACAGCAATTTGTTTTATCTTTTTTTAACTCTATATTAGGTATTTAAATTTTGCAGGTTCTATTATTATATATTCTTAAGAAAATATACATAAGGTATTTTAAAAGAACATAAATAGTATTATTAACCAGATATTACCTATATTTAATAAAAAATTGCAATGACATGTTTCCTTCTGTCCTGTGATATGGTAGGTATTTTTTTTTAATCTTCTGTTGCCTTTTTCTTGTTTATTTTATTTTTTTTTATTTTTTGAGATGGAGTTTCTCTCTTATTGCCCAGGCTGGAATGCAATGGCATGATCATTCAAGCAATTCTCCTGCTTCAGCCTCCTGAGTAGCTGGGATTACAGGCATGCACCACCATGCCTGGCTAATTTTGTATTTTTAGTAGAGACGGGATTTCCCCATGTTAGTCAGGCTGGTCTTGAACTCCTGACCTCAGGTGATCTGCCCACCTCTGCCTCCCAAAGTGCTGGGATTACAGGCGTGAGCCACTGGGCCTGGCCGCCTTTTTCAATAATATTTCTCTGAACTGCCTGCAGCTTTTAGGACATCCTTCCTTCCTTTTATGTAGTGGTAAAACTGAATACAGTCAAATGTAAATTCATTTTGACTTGCAGCTCTGCTATTATCAAGTTTGTATTATAGAAGTTTATAAACAGAATGGAATTTCCCAGGATTTTCCCAGCAGCACTTTCTGCTGAATATGCAGACAGATGAGGAAAGTCGTTTTTTTTTTTTGAACAAAATATCAACAATTTTTTGTTTTGTGCTTTCTGTAGTTTCCCTAAAATCTTCATAGAAATAAGGCAATTGTTTGAAACTCCATTTTTCAAATTAAAGTAACTAAGAGCAGGAGAACATTTTGTTGTTGCTATAATTTGACTCATTTCTTAATATATTATAGGAGGCATGATCATAGGTACAACCTGATGAGATGAGTTCCAAAGGGCTGTACTGTGTTGAACAGTGTCATCCCCAACATTAAAATTCATGTCCACCTGCAACCCGTGAATGTGACCTTATTTGGAAATAAGGGTCTTTGTAGATGTAATCAAGTTCAGATGAAGTCATACTGGATTAGGGTGGGCCATAAATCCAATATAACTGCTGTCCTTAAGAGGGAAATTCAGACAGACAGACACACACACACACACAGAAGACGTGTGATTCCAGGAGAGGCTGGAAGGAGAAATTGGAGTGCTGTAGCTTCAGGCGAAGGCATGCCAAGGACTGCCAGGATTACCCGAAGCTAGGATGAAGGCACGCGACAGGTTCCTCCCTAGAACCTCGGCGGGAGCACAGTCCTGCTGACGCCTTGATTGCAGAGTTTCCGCCTCCAGAACTATGAGAGGATAAATTTGTTGTGTCAAGCCACCTGTTTTGTGGTACTTGGTTATGGCAGCCCTAGCAACCTATTACAGGGGCCAACATGTCAGTTCTCAAATTTGCCCCTTTTGTTTGCCCACAGGACATTATAGCTTCAGCTTGCGAATCAGGAAATGTAACTTCACTCACTTCCATAGTACCATCAAGAGAATGATAAAATACGGTGTGTTTGTTCATGTGGTATGCCCATACCAATTCAGTGGTCACTGTTTTTAACTGAGCATAGGTGTCTTTGGGAGACCGAAAAAAAAACCTCTTCTGATTTAGAAATTCTTCCTTGTCTAATCCCAGAATTGTGAAATCCAGCGTCCACATGTGTTTTCGCAATCACCTTTTCCGCAATGCCCAGGCCAAAGCTGTTTTCTGCATAGTGTGCAGTGTGCGCCATTTTGGCGACTTACCTCCCTAATCCAGTTGTATGTGTCCTTCCTTCTGTCCTTAAAAGAACACAGTCATTTAGCATTCCTTTTCAGTGAGATCTGGGTCATGCTGGTGATATTGTAGTTATTCTATTTTTCACGATCTGAACTTTTAGAAAATATTGCCACAATATTCACAATGTTAAAAATTAAACTAGCACTCTCTCTGGAATAAGGAGTCTGGCTCCACTCTTTGGCATTTGACTAGCAACAGCATTGAGACCCACCTCTCTGTCTCTCGTCTGCCCCACATCTGGGCAAGCTGATAAGAAAGGCTGGGTGTTCTCTCTGTGCTGTGGAGAGACTCAAACTACATAAGCTCCTCCCAACAGGGGAGAGCCCTCACCCCGCCCCCCACCCCCTAACTGCAATAAAACTCAAAGCCAGTCTCTGTTCCCTGCTCTCTCAAGCCATTCTGGATTTACAGAGAGGCCTGCTCTGCTTTCCCCAGAGACCTCAAGTATGTAAGTAATCAACCTTTCCATTATCGCTTGAGGTGTACTTGGCATTATGAGTCTTAACATCTGAACTGAACTTTGGGTGGGGCTTATCCTAGTTCTCCAGAGTGGTCACAGTAACCTTCAGACATTTGGTGGGGCGCAATGGCTCACGCCTGTAATCCCAGCTCTTTGGGAGGCCCAGGTGGGAGGATCACTTGAGCCCAGGAGTTTGAGATCAGTCTGGGCAACACAGGGAGACCCTGTCTCTACAAAAAATAGAAAATTAGCTGGGTGTGGTGGCACGTGCCTGTGGTCTCAGCTACTCAGGAGGCTAAGGTGGGAGGATCGCTTGAGCCTGGGAAGTTAAGGCTGCAGTGAGCCATGATTGTGCCAATGCCCTCCAATCTGAGTGACAGAGCAAGATCCTGTCTCAAAAAAAAAAAAAAAAAAAGCACAACGGTTAATCTATAGGTGAAGTCAAACAGACTATTAATACACATAATTGCAACTCAAGTTGTATACTTAATTCCTGTTACTTGAAGTGATGCCACAATGAGTGATCTATTATGTTAACCACAAACCACTGTTGCCAACCTCAGTGGTCAGGGAAAATCAGTGATAGTGACTCCCAAAGGCAGAGAGTCTATGCTGTATCCATTTAACACTATAAATAGCATGGCTTTCAGTCTCTAGTTTTCATGGCCACTGTATAGGTTTTGTATTTTCTCTCCAACTTCTGCCCCCATTACTGACAACCAGAACGTTTCATATCCTTGGAAGGGATTTGCCAGGACACAGGGCTTTCAGAGCTAAAACTGGGGCAGTTTCAGTGAGAGACCTCGAGCAAGAACTGCTCAACTGAATCCTATCCAAATTCCTGACCTACAGAAACCATGAGTGATGACAGTAAATTGCTGTTTTCAGCAACTAAGTTTTTGGGGTGATTGGTTATGCAGTACAGATAATTAAAACAGCAACAAGGCCAGGCGTGGTGGCTCTCACCTGTAATCCCAGCACTTTGGGAGGACAAGGTGGGTGGATCACGAGGTCAGGAGTTCAAGACCAGCCTGGCCAACATGGTGAAACCGCGTCTCTACTAAAAATACAAAAATTAGCCTGGCGCGGTGGAGAGTACTTGTAATCCCAGCTACTCAGGAGGCTGAGGCAGGAGAATGGCTTGAACCTGGGAGGCGGAGGTTGCAGTGAGCTGAGATCACGCCATTGCACTCCAGCCTGGGCGACAGAGCAAGACTCTGTCTCGAAAAAAACAAACAAAACATAAAACAGCAACTCAAACTGGCTACAGCAGAGCCTGTATCTTTTCTCTTAAGCTCTATTCTCACTACAGTCTTCCCCGTCTCCTTATGTGACAACTCCACTCTGCCAGGTGCTCAAGTAAAAACCCTAGAGTCATCTTGACTGCATTTTCTCCCACATCCAATCATTCACCATTCATATTGGCTCTACCTTCAAAATAGACCGAGATTCTGACCTCTTCTCATCTCCTTCACTGCCGTCACCCTACTTCAGGCCACCATCATCCTTTGCTTAGATTGTTTCGAGTCTCCCAACTACTTTTCCTGCTTCCTCTCCACACCCTCTTCAGTCTCTTCTTATCACAATATCCAGAGTGGGTTGTGTTCATGTGTACATTAGATCCTGTCCGTACACTGCTCAAACCCTCTCAAGGCTATCTGCCTCCGCTATAGTAAAAGCCAAAGTCCTTGCTTTGACTTCTAAGGCCCTCCATGATCTGCTCCCCATGACTTCTCTGTCTTTATTTCCCTCTACTCTCCCCCTTTGTCAATCTTCTCTAGCCACATGAGCTTCCTTGCTGTTGCTTGAATACAGTAAGCACACTCCTTTCTTAGGGCCATTGTACTTGCTGTTCCCTTTGCCTGGAATGCTGTTCCAGCAGATGGCTGCTTGTCTCGATCTCTCACTTCCTTAAGTTACCTTCTCAGAGCAGCCTTCCCTGCCCAGCCTACCTAAAATTTCAACTCCTTTGACCGACTCTTATTCTTCTTCCTTGCCTTATTCTCCTCTTAGTACTTTCCATTACCCAGCGTTCTCTATAGTTTACATATCTGTCTTGTTTTTTGTTTGTCTCCCCACTGAAATGAAAGCTCTGTGAAGGCAAGGATTTCTGTCCATTTCGTTCCCTGTGCTATCCCTAGAGCCTAGAGAACTGTGCCCAAAACATAGAAAACTCTTGATAAACATTCACTGTTCAGTGGATAGTCATCATAGTAATTGACACTGCATATTGATTTTCAAATTTAGAATCAGCACTTAGGAAAATAGCAGAAGATAATTATGATTACAGAACAGTATGTAGATGCTTTCAACCTTAAGGATGGGACAGTATGATGACAGAGGTTTGGAGGTGATCAGGGAAGGAGAGGTGAAAAGAAGGGAAATGACACCAATGTCTTCATCTTGCAAAGTATCAGAAACAAGAGACTGGCTCTGATGGTTAGAAAATGAAGTAAAGTTATAAGCACAAAATTGAAAGTTGTAACTTATGCTTGTAAGCATAACTGATAGAACTAGAAACAATGAGTTAACATGGGAGGGAAATGGAAGTGATGATATAAATCATAACTTTGAGTTCATCAATAATATTGGCAATGTCTGTCTTTGTCTGATTTCCCTAGAACACAGAGCCCGAGGCGAAGCTTAAGTGCTTACGCTTTTTCGGGAGGTACAGACCCAGCTCTGTGAGAGCCGGGGAAAAGGAAGAGAGGCAGAGAAGGAATGGCAGCAAGTACAAGGTGATGAATGACTGCACTGGCCATTGCTTCATGAAGAGCCATGAAAAAACAGAGCCAGTTTCTCAGCAGGTGACTGGCTGCTCAGTCACAAAGGACCTCTTTGGACAGGCTTTATGGAAATACTGTGCCTAGGACAGTCCCTCAAAGGCAGGAGGGAGAGAAAATGTATCTGCAAGCTCACTTTGTCTTCTTTCTTCTGCTGGTCAAAATTTGCTGGCTGGGGCAGTTAATGCCCTCAGACATCCGAGTTGTGTCACCTGGTCCCTTTGGTAGCCACTGGGGAAGCCAGATCTAGGCATGTGGCCTGATGGCTCCTGCGGTGGAACCACATGCTCACACTTGGTCAGTCACCACTGGGATGGCCTGGGCAGGGCAGGCCGAGTGGCTGGGAGACAGCTGAGCCTAAGATATCTAAGCAAGCACCTGTGATGTATGCACTGCAGTGTCCAAATGTGAAAAAGCAATAAAGGGAGATAGAAGCATATTTTTTTCTGGAGAGAAGGAGGAAACCACCAGGAGAATACAAACAGAAAAAAGGTAAGGTGGTTGTCTCTGGAGGTGGGAAAGAGGTTGGAGAGCAGAATGTTGCATCTTATTATTATTAGCATTCCTGTACAATTTTTTAAATGCATGGATACATTGATAGAAATCACTTTTTAAAAACTCACAAACTAGGTTTTATCACTCCCCTTTCCCAAATTCTTCACTGGTGTCCCATTGCTTTTAGGATAATTAAAACAGATTGAACGACACTATTTTTCTGTGGGAATATTAGCTCTTAGACACTGCAAGTTAATATTGTTGTTATTTATATAGCCTAAGTTTGTTCTATTAAAAATTTACTATTCAGGCTGGGTGCAGTGGCTCTTGCCTGTAATCCTAGCACTTTGGGAGGCCAGGGTGCGTGGATCACTTGAGCCCAGGAGTTCCAGAATGGGCCTGGTCAACATGGCAAGATCCCATCTCTACAAATTTTTTTTTTTTAAATTAGCCAGGCATTGTGGCAGGTGCCTGCAGTCCCTGCTACTTTGGAGGCTGAGGTGGGAGGATCGCTTGCGCTTAGGAGGTTGAGATTGCAATGAGCTGTGATTGCACTATTGCACTCCAACCTGGGCAACAGAGCAGGACTGTGTCTCAAAAAAAAAAAAAGAAAATCACTATTCAAATACTCAGTGAAGTATCAGTGATTTTGTAGTAAGCTTCCACAAGTACAATATTTAAGGGAAAAAAAGTGCAGCTGCTCATTTTGATTTTAGGGGGTTTCAGTTCTGAACTAAAGTCCCTGAATATCAAGGTCCTGCTGGCCTCTCCTGGCTCACAGTGAGTGACTTCCTCTTTCTGCTCAAACCATATTGGCTCCTTTTCTGCTTGTTGGACCCCTGAGTCTTCCTTCCACTTCAGGCTTTTGCACCAGGAGCTCCCTTTATGCCCATGACTCCTCTCCTCAACCCATCCTCCAACACGCCTAGTCCAGTATTTACCAAGCTTCAGGTTTACACCTAATACCTTCATGTTTGCCCTTTCTGTGTAATGCGTACTCTATTATTTTTCTTACGATCTTTCTTTACATTGACAGCTTTTAAAACTTAAATACATTTATTTTACAAGGAAATTTTATATGCCAACGTAAACGGAAAGCCAATTTCACTGGCCACAAATAATGCAAAACTGTAAAATACAGAATAATGACAATAATATATCTGTGTACCACTAGTAGTTTCTGTAACATACTTTGCAACACCCTAGTTTAATTACTTTTTACTCATTGTTGAGTTATTTATTAGCTTAAATGTTGCTTTGTTTTAGGGAAGTCTTCTCTAACTGCTTGGACCAGACCAAGCTCCTGTGCTGCACATTCCTGGACCATGACTGCATAACATTTGTGAGCTACGCGGCACTCAGAGTTACATATTTGTGTGATTATTTTAGAGTGTTTGCCTTGCCAACTGGACTTAAGCTTCATGAGAACAGGATCTGTATTAATTTTGCTCCCCTCACATCTGTGCTGACCACAGCGTGAGCCTATTGTTAATGCTTAAAAAATACGTACGGAATGAATAAATGAATACCTGTATGAAATTATCACCTGAGAGCAACCAACTTCCTTTGTTTTGCTTCCATGCCCACCAATCCATCTTCTAACTACAATGAAGTTTCCTCAAATTCTTCTTCTTTTTTTTAGAGACAGGGTCTTTCAGTCTGTCACCCAGGCTGGAGTGCGGTGGCTCAATCATAGCTCACTGTAACCTCCAATTCCTGGGCTCCAGTGATCCTTCCGCCTCAGCCTCCTAAGTAGCTAGAACTACAGGCAGATATCACCATGCACCACTAATTTCTTGAAAAATTTTTGTAGCCCAGGAGTTCCAGACCAGCCTGGTCAACATGGCAAGATCCCATCTCTACACTATATTGCCCAGGCTGGTCTCAAACTCCTGGGCTCAAGCAATCCTCCTGCCTCAGCTTCCTGAATAGCTGGGACTACACATTTGCATCACTGTACTCAGCTCTGAAATTATTTTTGAAAGAAAGCAGGGTAAATATAATTAATGTATGAATAAATGAATAGATGGATTTCAGGAAGAGGGTGGCCTGGAGTGGCAAATCATAGTTATCAAAATGACTGCAACAGTCTCTCCCATTCCACGTGTTCTGCAGAGGGACTTTGTCACTCCCACATCAAGAGACAGAATCTGGCCAGGCACGGTGGCTCATGCCTGTAATTCCAGCACTTTGGGAGGCTGAAGCAGGCAGATCACTTGAGGTCAGGAGTTCGGGACCAGCCTGGCCAACATGGTGAAACCCCATCTCTACCCAAAATACAAAAATTAGCTGGGCATGGTGGCACTTGCCTGTAAGCCCAGCTACTCAAGAGGCTGAGGCACAAGAATCGCTTGAACCCGGGAAGCGGAGGTTGCAGTGAGCTGAGATTGTGCCACTGCATTCCAGCCTGGGTGATAGAGTGAGACTCTGTCTCTAAACTAAATAAATGAAAAAAGAAAAAAAGATGCAGAATCTAATTCCCTCCTTTTGAATATATATTAGTCTAAGTGACTCACTTGAACCAACAAATGTGACTTCCAAAGCTAATTAGAAAGGTCAGTCGCTTCCACCTTTCTCTCTTAGAACATTCATGGCTTGGCTGTGCCTCTCAGGACATTCCCTCACAGGACCCAGCCACCATGCTGTGAAGAGCCAAGCCACATGGGAAAGCCACATGGCAGGTTTTCTGGTTGCCAGCTCCAGCTGAGCCCAGTCTTCAAGCCACCCTAGCCCAGGCAACAGACATGTGAGTGGGGCAGCTGCCAGGTGATTCCTGCCCCTAGTCATTGCAGTTTTCCCAACTGACACCCTAGATATTGTGGGGCAAAAATAGACCATCCTTGTTCTACTGTGTCTGAATTCCTGACCCACAGAATCTGTGAGCACAGTAAGATAACTATTGTCTATGCCACTAAGTTTTGGGGGTGGTTTGTTGTGGAGTAATAGATAACCAGAACAGAATTTGGTACCTGGAAGTGGGATTCTCCCATAACAAAAACCCAAAACATAAGCGAAAGCAATCAGCTTTTGACTAGTCAGCAGAAAGAAGCTTGTGGAAATAAAGGAAGATCAACCAAATGAGAATAACCAAAGGCTATTTATTTGCTGTAGCAAGGGAGCCAGCTGCCATTACTTGCATTTTGGAAGACACTCAAAGGCAGGCGGAGGAGTGGGAAAGCTTTTAGTGGAAAAAAGGGAAAGCTTTGGGTATGCCCTATTGGAGGCTGCTGGCATTGGGAAGGCTAACTAGAAGTGGGGCATCCTCTTTGACTGGTTAGACTGCACATTTGGCTTTCCCTGGTTGGCCGTAAGTTGGAAGTGGGGACAAAAATAAAAAAATTAGGGAAGCTGTCAGTTATTAATCAAGTCTTGATCATTTGGGGCCAGTTGTTACAGAGGCTATTGTTTGGTTTCCTGGACTGTTGCTAGAGATAGCAGTCTGATTTCTAGTAGGCTTGCTTCTTTGGCTGGTTTCTCTAAATCATGGGCTGGTTTTCTAGGTTGGTTGCTGCAGATTGTGGGTCAGAGTTCTATTTTTATATATTTTCTGGCCTTTGTCTGTATGTATATTCAGTCTTTCAGGCTTAAATGGCCTTGAGAAGTTTGTTGGTGAAAGCTGGACTGACCTTGAGAAGACTATCAGTGAAGGCTGGAAAGATGGGGAGGAAGTTATGACTGGAGAGTGGAAGAAAAGTGACCTTGTTAAATGTAGCAAAAGGTCTAGCAACATTGTCACCTACAGTAACACTGAAAATAGAAAATATACCTAATGAACCAGTGGGTTTGGCCAAGGATATTTCCTGGCAGACAATTTAAAGTGTCAATTTATTTCTACTTATGATGAAATATGGCTGGAGAAAGAGGAACTGTCAGTTTTCCAGGACACTTTAGAGGAAGTATGGAGGGCTCAAATCAGTCTTTCTAGTTAGCAAAGCATTCTCAAAGAAAGGTCCTCAGTGCAATGGCTGAATTGGGGGCACATTCTGAGACTAAATTCAGTCTCAATAGCAGCTCACATCTCTCCCACATACAAAATGTACTCTCCCTTTCCTGAAGGTCTACAGAGTCTTATCCTATTACTGCATCAGTTCAAAGTCCAAGATTTTGCCATCAAATCAGGTGCCAGCACTGATGAGGTTTCTCAGGTACAGCCCCTTTAGTATGGTTTCTCGAAATCTGGAAGACCTGTGGGCCAAAGACACAAGTGGTGTCTTAAGATCCTTGAAAGGCCTACTTCTGTCTGAAAGTGTTCATGAGGTACCATCTGAAATCTTTCTGAGGTCTTATAAAAGTATTTAGAGTCACATCGTTGGCTGCATCTTTTCTATGTGGGAGGGATGTGAGCTGCTATTGCCGGAGTGTGGACTGTGACAGATTGCACTTTTCCAAAGATGATGGTGTTGATGAAAAGAGTCAAACTCTGTAAAATAGTAAAAGAGGTTTATTCTGAGCCAAATATGAGTGACCAAGGCCCGAGACACGGTCTCAAGAGGTCCTGAGAACATGTGCCCAATGTGGCTGGGTTACAGCTTGATTTTATATATTTTAGGGGGACAGAAGTTACAGGCAGACATCAATCAATACATGTGAGGTGTACATTGGTTTGATCCAGAAAGGTGAGACAACTGAAAGCAGGGGCTTCCAGGTCACAGATGGATTCAACGATTTTCTGACTGGCAATTGCTAGAGAGAGCTAAGTTATTATCTAAAGTCTTGGAATTGGCTGGGCACAATGGCTCACACCTGTAATCCCAGCACTTTGGGAGGCTGAGGCGGGCAGATCACTTGAGGTCAGGAGTTTGAGACCAGCGTGGCAAACATGGTGAAACCCTGTCTCTACTAAAAATACAAAAATTAGCGGGGCATGGTGGCACGTGCCTGTAATCCCAGCTACTTGGGAGACTGAGGCAGAAGAATCAGTTGAATCTGGGAGGCAGAGATTGCAGTGAGCTGAGATCATTTTACTGCACTCCAGCCTGGGCGACAGAGTGAGACTCTGTCTCAAAAAAAAAAAAAAGCAAAAGAAGACTTGGAATCAATAGAAAGGAGTGACTGGGTTAAGATAAGGGGTCGTGGACACCAAAGCTTTTATTATGTAGATGAAGCCTCCAGCTAGCAGGATTCAGAGAGAATAGATGGTGAATGTCTCTTATCAGACCCTTAAGGATACCGGACTCAGTTTAATCTCTCCTGGATCAGGAAAAGACCTGGAAAGAGAAGGGGATTTTCTACAGAATGGAGATTTTTCTCCAACAGAGATAGTTTTTCAGGGTCATTGCAAAATACGTCAAAGAAACATATTTAGGGGTAAAATACTTTGATTACTTTCAGGGCCTGCTATTTGTCATGTGATGCTATACTACAGTCAGCCTGGAATTTGGTATCTTATTGTTACAAACATTCTCTTTTGTCCATATATATATATATATATATATATATATTTTTTTTTTTTTTTTTTTTTTTAAGATGGTCTCTCTCTGTCACCCAGGCTGGAGTGCAGTGGCACAATCTCAGCTCACTGCAACCTTCTCCACCCAAGTTCAAGTGATTCTCCTGCCTCAGCCTTCCTAGTAGCTGGGATTACAAGTGCGTACCACCTTGCCTGGCTAATTTTTGTATTTTTAGTAAAGAGAGGGTTTTACCATGTTGGCCAGGCTGGTCTTGAACTCCTGACCTCGGGTGATCCACCCACCTTGGCCTCCCAAAGTGCTGGGATTACAAGCGTGAGCCACCACGCCAGCTCTTTTGTCAGTCTTAAGATCTCTGTTACAATGCTAATGCTGATCAGTTGTGCCTGAATTTCAAGGGAGGAGGGCATAGTGAGGCATGTCTAACCCTCCCTTTCCATCATGGCTTGAGCTAGTTTTTCAGGTTTACTTTGGAATGCCCTTGGCCAAGAGGAGGAGTCCATTCAGTTGGCTTAGAATTTTATTTTTGGTTTACAATGGAAGATGGATCTTTTGCAATGTGAATTGGCCACTCCCCCTTCAAGTTCTGGAGTCTACTCCAGAACTAGATTCCCTTGAATCTAGGCTAGCCTTAGTGATTTGCTTATAACCAATAAAATGTGACAGAATTATCATTAAAAAGACATTCCCTCTTGGAACCCAGCTGCCATGTTGTGTGAAACACAAGCCATGTGTGGAGGCCACAAATAGGTGCTCTGGTTGACAAACTCAACTGAGCTCAGACTTCAATTCATGCTAGCTCAGGCACCAGGCATGTCAGCAAAGCAGTCTCCAGATGATTCTAGCTCCCAGGCATTCAAGTCACCTCCAATGGAGTCATTCCTAAAGGAGCCTCCAGACACTGTAGGACACAGCCCACTCTCACTGTGCCCTTTGTGAATTCCTGTCCTGCAGAGTACATGAGCATAGTACAATGGTTACTATTTTATGCCATTAAGTATTGGGGTGGTTCTACTTAGCACTAGGTAAGCCAGAACACCTGGTTAGATACACAAGCATTCATAAGAATCATGTCATTTTCAAGCAGGAAAAGACCTCAAGACCTCAAGAGATCATCCAGTCCTCCTCCCTCAGTTTTCAGATAAGGAATGAGTTACATGACTTGCCTGAAGTCATGCAATTAGCTGGCGGACAAAGAGTCTGAAGTCCTTTTCCATCACGATACAGACATGCTCATCATGCCCTGCAAACTCCTATGAACTGGAACTACAGCAGCTGTTCTGCCAGGGACAGGTTCTTCTCTAAAGTTCCAGCTCTCTGGAGGGAGAAAGCCCTGACTTTGGGTAAGCCTTTAAACTGAAGCTCCCTGTGGGGTCTGTCTAAAGAGTCATCCCTCACTTTACTAGGCTGGCCAACTTGGTTTTTCCTTTTCTCAATCTTCCTTGGTCTTTCTCCCTCTCTTCCTTGTGGCTTCTGCCACTCCACTATTTTCTTCTCTTTCCCTTTTTCAACACTGGGTATTGAAATACTGTGTATCAACCAATGGCCTTGAGGGGCATAGAGTATGCTTGAAATTATGGGGTAAGACTCATAACAGAAGTGAAAGGGATCATCCAGCTGTTGGTAGTTATCGGAGGAGCTCAAGATATGAAACAGACAGAAGTAGAGCACCCCATCTACAAGGAGACTCCTGACACATCTCATCAGTCACCAGGGTCCTAAGGAATTACATTTGGAAATTCTTTAACCTCTCTTCCATTTATATGA
Source organism: Pongo abelii (assembly GCF_028885655.2). Classification (NCBI taxonomy): domain Eukaryota; kingdom Metazoa; phylum Chordata; class Mammalia; order Primates; family Hominidae; genus Pongo; species Pongo abelii. The sequence continues at coordinate 73,307,583 of NC_071996.2, read as the reverse complement.
TCTCAGAGAAGTGAAATGATTTTCCTAGATCATACATAGTCTTTGTGCCTCTTTGGAAATCCCAAAGCATCAAAATGGGTAGTTGCATTTTTCTCCTTTAAAGATTTTATTTGTGGCCGTTTAATATTTAAATCACTGATATTCAAAGGTACATTTTCAACATCAAAAATTTAGACTTTATAGATAGCAGCATTAAGTTCTAGCATTGGGAACACATTAAAAGGATGCTTTTCAAGTGTTTAATGGAACATATGTATCTTCTCAAGAGTGGTGCTTTAGCATGACTATAAAGAGGGGAAATTCTAAAACAAGGCCATATTCTTCAGAGGAAAAAAATAACCCTTATGAATAAAGAAAACAGAAAATCGGATTTTTAAGGCCTGGTCTGGGAAGATATTTAGGGGTTGTTTAACTAAACGCAAGTATATCTAAGAGGTTGACAGTTCATTCTGTCCCACTGAGGAGCTGGAAATATAAAGGAATCATTAAGTTTAAACCTAGTAAAATTGTTGGTTTGGGTTCTATGTTGCTGTTTTTATCTATTTTCTAGAAAGCTTTCACATTTCCAGAAAAGAAAGAGAAATGATTTTTATATATTTAGTTTTAACACAAGGTCTTGCTCTGTCGCCGAGGCTGGAGAGCAGTGGCGCCATCTCTGCTTACTGCAACCTCTGCCTGCTGGATTCAAGCAATCCTCCCACCTCAGCCTCCCGAGTAGCTGGGACTACAGGCACGTGCCACCATCCCCTGCTAAACTTGTTTTGTTTGTTTGTTTGTATTTATAGTAGAGACGGGTTTTGCCATGTTGCCCAGGCTGATCTCGAACTCCTGAGCTCGAGCAATCTTTCCACCTTGGCCTCCCAAAGTGCTGGGATTACAGACGTGAACCACCATGCCCAGTCCAGAAAGATGAATGATTTAACTAAACACACAGATGGAGAGACTGGTGCACAAAAAGGTAAACATAGTTGATCAAGGTCAAGGATTGGTCCACTTAAATCACAGTTCTTAACTGCTTTTGGATTATGAATTCTTTCAGGATTCAACTAAAGTTTGGATCCACTCTCCAGAAAAATTTGGACATTAAAAAATTCGCATATGTCTTAGTCAGTTCTGGCTACTGTAACAGAGTTCCATAAACCTGATACCCTATAAACAACAGAAATTTATTTTTCATAGTTCTGGAGGCTGGGAGCCCAAGATAAGAGTAACAACATGGTGGGGTTCTGGTGAGGGCCCTCTTCAGGTTTCAGACAGCCAACTTTTCATTGCATCCTTACATGGCAGAAACAGGACTAGGGAGCTCCTTGGGGTCTCTTTTATAAGGGCAGTAATCCCATTTATGAGGGCCATGACCTAATGACCTTCCAAAGGCTCCACCTCCTAATACCATCACATGGTGGGTTAGGATTTCAACATATGAATTTTGAGGAGACAGAAACATTCCATCTATAACAGCATACAATGCCCATTCATGAATCCCACATCTGTGAATCTCTGGGCTAAATATAGGATAAATCTAGACAATGGATAAAGTGGTTAAAATGATGAACTCCATCTTCTACGTTTTGAAGTAGAAATTGAGCCCTATTACTGAATGGTTTAAGGAGTAGACCATAGAATAGGACCATATAAGTAGTATAATGCTATTTTTATTAAAGTAAATATTTATATTGTGCATATATAGCAAAACAATTTTATTGAATACTTGTTATGTACCATTTTTCTAAGTTATTTAATCTACATATTTTATTTTTTAATGGATGAATTCTTTTCTCTTTTAAATTTCAATAATTTGGGGGGAACAGGTGGTGTTTGGTTGCATGGAAATGTTCTTTAGTGGTGATTTCTGAGATTTTGGTGCACCCATCTCCCAAGCAGTGTACACTGTACTGATTGTGTAGTCTTTTATCACTCACTCCACTCCTACCCTTCCCCTTGAGTCCCCAAAGTCCATTATATCATTCTTATGTCTTTGCGTCCCCATAGCTTAGCTCCCACTGATAAGAGAGAACATACAATGTTTGGTTTTTCATTCTTGAGTTATTCAATTCACTTAGTTATTCTATTCACTTAGAATAATAGTCTCCAACTCTATCCAGGTTGCTGCAAACACCATTATTTCATTCCCTTGTATTCCATGTTAACCTATACAACTTAATCCCCACAGCAACCCTATAAGTTAGACACTATTGTTATACCCATTTTGCAAATGAGGAAATGACACACACACACACACACACATACACACTCAAACTGGAAGCCACATGAGGTTAGGAATCATATCCAGCATCTGGGACATGGCAAGGCACACTGAAGGTGATACATAAAGTTGTGTTGATTTAATGAATGAGCCAAATGTTAACAGTTTTTTGTTTTTCTTTTTTAACAGAGGTAGAGGATAAGGCAACCCTTTTATTGTCTACTTGTGTTTTGTACTTAATTTTTTTCTTTTTTTAGATGGAGTTGAGCTCTGTTGCCCAGGCTGGAGTGCAGTGGCACCATCTCAGCTGACTGTGACCTCCGCCTCCTGGGTTCAAGTGATTCTCCTGCCTCAGCCTCCCGAGTAGCTGGGACTACAGGTGCACACCACCATGACCGGCTAATTTTTGTATTTTTAGTAGAGACAGGGTTTTGCCATGATGGCCAGGTTGGTCTCAAACTCCTAACCTCAAGTGATCCACCATCCTCAGCCTCCCAAAGTGCTGGGATTACAGGCGTGAGCCACTGCGCCCAGCCTACTTGAAATTTTTTCTTTCTTTTTTTTTGAAACAGAGATTTGCTCCTGTTGCCCAGGCTGAAGTGCAATGGCGTGATCTCGACCCCCTGCAACCTCTGCCTCCTGGGTTCAAGTGATTCTCCTGCCTCAGCCTCCCAAGTAGCTGGGATTACAGGTGCCCACCACCGTGCCTGGCTGATTTTTGTATTTTTAGTAGAGATGGGGTTTCATCATGTTGGCCAGGCTGGTCTTGAACTCCAGACCTCAGGTGATCCACCTGCCTTGGCCTCCCAAAGTGCTGGGATTGCAGGCATGACCCACCATGCCCGGACCTGCTTGAATTTTTATGATGAGCATGTTGGCAGATCACGGTTAGTGTTCAACAAATATCCATGTGCTTCTCTATATTTCCCATTCTCTATGTTTCTAGGTGTGTTCGTGGGACTAATTCTCACCAATGGAATGTGTGTGGAAATAATGTGTCTCCTTCAGGCTGAGGCAGTTAGATAAGGACTATTGGGGGCCATCTCTGAGGCTGGCTATCACAGAGACCATAAGATATTCAGCAACATGATAAACTCAGTTTGCCTGTGTAATTTATAGAGGACATGAAGACAAATTTCAGGTTGCTGTTTTGTTGTATAATTCCCTGAAATTATCTTGTTTATTGGGTCTTTCATGCCTTACTAGAATATCAGCTTCCTGAGAGTGTAAAGCTCATGTCTATTCTGCTGTCTGCTGTTTCCCTGGTGCCTGACACAGTGACTGCCACATGAGAAGAGCCCCTAAAATAGTGAAATAAATGAAGAATCACATGGGTGAAATCCTCTTGGTACCTGAGTATGGGCAAAGCTGGAAAACAGTGATGGAGTTTTCCATAGCAGCATCCTAAGAAGACACCCTTGAGTGGGTGAGAACGCATTTTGAGGACATCAGCAAACACAGCCTAAGAGGGGCTTAAATGGTGATATCACCTGGGCTTGCTTTCTCAGGTACTCTTTTAAAAGGATGTAATTCACAGCTGTCCCAAGAAGACTCACCAGGAACACTGTTAATAACTGCCTTAGAAGCATTTTGTGATCTATCATTTAGGATATTTGTTTAGTTGCTGTAACAGGTACCAAGTAACAATGGCTTAAACAAGATGGTCTGTCTTTCAAATAAAAGTCCAGCTAGTAGGCAGCCCAGGAAAGGTGGGCTGCTCTGCTTCATGTGATGGTCTGAGGACCCTTATGCCTTCTGTTTTGTTGCTTTGCCATCCTCTGGGGTGTTGTCCTATCCACATGATTGAGTTAAATGCCCACCATTATGTCCGCATTCCAGCCTCAAGAAAGAGGAAAGAAGAAAGGGAGAGCATGCAACTTTCTTTTAAGGATGTGACCTAGAAGTGACATACATCACTTAGGCTCACATGCCATTGGTGGGAACTTAGTCATATGGCCACACCTAGTTGCAAGTGAGGCTGGGATATGTCATCTCTAGATGGACAATCATGTACCTCCCAAAAACTTGGGGATTACTATTACCAAAAGGAAGAAAGAAAATATGAATGGGTGGGATTGGCAGTCTCTCATCAGTAGGAAAGCATCATGACTGATGCTGAGAAACTCTTTGCCCAAGTCTTTATGGCCTATATATGTAACTCCATATTACTGACAATGTGCATCACAGGGTGTGGTAGGTGGCTTCTAAAATGGCCTCAAATGATGCCTGTCTCCTGGTACTCAAGCCCTTGTGTAATCCCTTTTTCTTGAATGACTTCCTTCAAGTTAATAGACTGTTGATAGGCTGCCACTTCTATGATTAGATTATTAAAGATGTACCTCCATTTTCCTAGCAGACTTTATTGCCTTTGCAGCTTGCAAGCTTTGATGAAGCAGCCGTGTCGGGGAGGCCCATATGGCAAGAAACCAAAGTCGGTCTCCAAGCAATAGCCAACAAAGAACTGAGGTCCTCAGTCCAATAGCCCACAAAGAACTGAATCCTACCAATAACCACTTGAGTTTGGAAATGGATCCCTTACCAAATGAGCCTTCAGATTAGACCCCAGCCTTGGTTGACACCTTCACTGTAGCCTTATGAAAGATCCTGAAGCAGATGATGCAACTAAACTGTGCCTGGACTTCTGATGCACAGAACTTGTGAGATAATAAATGTATGTTGTTTGAAGCCTCTAAGTTGGTGGTAATTTGTTGCAACAAAAAATAACTAATACATAGGGGTCTTTGTTAAGACTGCTGCTCTGGGTCTAACTGTTTTTAAGACTGCTGCTCTGGGTCTAACTGTTTTAGGAGCACCGTACCTGTTCCTTCTGAGGCATGGCCCTTCCATACCTCCAGATCCATCAGTCCTCCAAACAACACACACCCACACCACTACCACCTCTTCTCCATCTGAGACACTCTCCTTCTCTCTTCAGCTGTGGCTTCTTCCACCTCCTTCCTTGTGGTTTTTGCTTTTTTTTTTTTCCTTTGAATGGTCACTCAACATACTCTTCTAAGTTAGTTTAGATCATGATAATAGCCAGGAAGGTAGTGGCACAGGAATGTCTTTAAAAGCTGGAGAAATGAGACTTGAGGAATGCAAACGAATGACTGTTAGACATTGGGAAGTTGAGATTGCCTCAGAGAAGCCATCAGACCCAGGATTCTGGGAGAGATAGAGAGAGACAGTTAGGATCTTCCTAGAACCACCACCATATCCCCACTCAAACAGCTCAAGGAAGAAAGGGATTCTGGTCTTTAATCTGAACCCACCTCTTATAGATGCCAATGGGAAGAGACACTACCAGTTAAAACTATGGCATATTTACTATACTGACCATACTTGTAGTACCTTATATTCACAACAAAATACTTATTGAGTATATAGTATGTGCCAGGCATTATATTAGGCTCCAGTATGTGGTAGTGAATAGCCTCTGCTCTCCTGATGTCCCTAAATATTCCCTGTCAACATTCTGTATTTCTTACTAGACTGCCAGCTCCATGACAGCAAGAAACTTGTATGACTTTTTCATGATGGATGTTCATCTGTGCCATCTGTAAATATTTAATAAATATTTGTGGAATACCTGAATCCAAAAGTGAATGGAATGATAAAGAGGTAAGATATCAGGTGAGGGAGTAAGATTTTACAACACGGTGACTTAACTAGAATGCAAACTCTACGAGGGCTGGACCTTGATGAGTATTGGTTGCTTCATCTGTACAATAAAGAGGCTTGATTTGATGAACTCTGAAATCATTTTGGTTATAAACCTCAATGACTCTGATTCTGAACTCTCACAGAAAGATATGAGCACAGAATAAAATATCCAGAACATATATATTTAACTCAATTTTTGTGACTTCAGTTCAGAATTTAATTAATTTTAGTTGGGAATTTAGCAAACCCAAGTGATTATTTAGTGTCTTTATTCTTATATTTTGACAGGGAAAGGATTATGACATCTACTACAGCATTTGGTACAGACCCACGTAAATAAGATAAAACTTCTAAGTCACTTCTCCTCTTCGAGATCATGGAATATATTGTGTCAGACCTCAGCAATCAGCTGTGGACTTTTTAAAAAGGAAAATCAGATATGGATTTATTACCTGAGCATTTGCCGTTGTCAAAATGTGTAGATGTTACCCCATTCACTAGGTTTTCTCTTGTAAGGAAGCATTTCTCTAATGGTGATCTTCCATCCACCTGTCTTAGAGTCACTGGGGTGATGTTTATAATGAAACTAGCTTCGTCACCACTAGACCGAAGGAATTAGCAGTTCTAGGGATGTAGCTCAGGATCCTCCATTTAAATAAGCATCCCAGGTAATTTTCATGCATGTAAAAAGCTGAGAGCCACCATTCTTAGTACTTTGGCAACTTCAGACCAAAGCTTCTCTCCATACTTCTTCCGAGTCTTCTCTCAGTCTCTATGCTCCTCAACCATCTCTCCCTTTGCTAGGCTGCTGGATTCCTACTGAATGTGCTTACTTGTTAATGCACATGGATAATGATGTTTTCATTGGATCTGGCATGCTGTTTTCTCCTCTGTTAAATGAGAGGGTCAGAGTTGCTGATTTTTTTTTTTTTTTTTTTAAGACAGAATCTCCCTCTGTCACCCAGTCTGGAGTGCAGTGGCGCGATCTCGGCTCACTGCAACCTCCACCTCCCCAGTTCAAGTGATTCTCCTGCCTCCTGAGTAGCTGGGATTATAGGCGCCTGCCACCATGCCCAGCTAATTTTTGTATTTTTAGTAGAGATGGGGTTTCACCATATTGGCCATGGTTGGCCAGGCTGGTCTGGAACTCCTGACCTCAGGTGATCCACCCGCCTCAGCCTCCCAAAGTGCTAGGATTACAGGCTTGAGCCACTGTGCCCAGCCTCAGAGTCAGTGATTTTTAAGTCTCCAACCCCAACATGCTAAATTCTGTAAGTTGTGGCTGGGAAGATTTATCTTGTCTTAGAGAGCTCCCTTGATCTCTCAGGCATTGGGGCCTCCTTGGGAATATGCTACAGTCAGCATCATCCTAGCTTCTTGTTATTGTACACTAGGGAGGCCTCCTAAAGGACCCCAAACAACGATGATTAGATAGTTTAGACTTGGGGGCAGAGTGAGGGGCCCATTCTCTGAAAAAAAAAATCATAGAATCACAGAGGTATTTTCATTTATGTTACAGGTTTCCCTGGTACTGGTAATTCCTAGCAGCTTTCTACAATTCCAAAGGTCAGAAATAAACTGCCAAAAAAATTTTACTAAATCATGTTCTGGTCTGGGATACAGCCCTGAAATGCACTTTGAGCAAGAAAGACTTTGTAGAGGAGAAAAAAGGTGGACCAATGAGGATTGGGCTAGAACCAGAGGAAAGTGAACATTCTTGGTTTAGATAAATATCCACAACCTTCTAAGTTTTTCATGTGTACTACAGAGAAGATCCAGGCTCCTACACTTCCCTGTGGGTAGTTTTAAAAAGCTATTGTAGCAAAACAGAGGCTGGTGGTGACTATGCTTTTATCTTTCATAAGAGCCATCATTGCATTTCTGCAGCGCAGAATATACATGCGTTTTTTACTCTTAGTGGTGGAGTTTATATGTGACTCATGATGTTTAGTTGTTAATCATCCAATGACACTAAATACTGCTTAGTTAGCTCAGGATTCCCTTTAGGAAACCAGATATTGCTAAAGTCACTGTTCGACTTAATGGGGAAAATTCCACTAGCATATAAAATATATGATTTATAATTCAAAAATGTAAATCCTGTATTGGTATTACATACTATAAAAGGACAATTGTCTACAGAATTACATAACATGCATGTAAGGATCAATATTTAATTAAGACTATTGCTGTATTCTCATTGGGAGTTAGAGCCCAATATTCTCAATTGGGTGAGAATTTCAGCCAAATAGTCTATTCATTTTCTTTTCTTTTCTTTTCTTTTTTTTTTTTTTTTTTTTTGAGACAGATCTTGCTTTGTTGCTCAGGCTGGAGTGCAATGGTGCGAGCTTGGCTCACTGCAACCTCCACCTCCTGAGTTCAAGCGATTCTCCTGTCTCAGACTCCTGAACAGCTGGGATTACAGGTGCGTGCCACCATGTCTGGCTAATTTTTGTATTTTTAGTAGAGGTGGGGTTTCACCATGTTGGCCAGGCTGGTGTCAAACTCCTGACCTCAGGTGATCTGCCTGCCTGGGCCTCCCAAAGTGCTAGGATTACAGGCGTGAGCCACTGTGCCTGGCCAGTCTATCCATTTTCTATTTCCCCAAAGTAACTTGTGAGAAATGTCTTAGGCTAGAATTTGCTTATATATTTTCCATCTTGCACATGGTTAAAATGTGCAGTTTCCTAAACCAGTGGTTCTCAAACATCAGTGTGCCTTAGAATCACCTGGAGGGCTGGTTAAAACACAGATTGCCAGGCCATTCTCAGGGTTTCTGATTTAGTAAGTCTGGCCGTTGGACCTGAGAATCTGCATTTCTAACCAGTGATCCCAAGTGATGCTGATGCTGCAGGTCTGGGGACCAATGTCTTGAACTAACAGCTCTGAATAAAAATCTAATTGGATTCTGAATGCCACAGATGCAGTTTGGAGGTTGTTTTTCAAAGCAGAATATCCATTTGTGGAATAAAACAGTTTATCATTGTTATTACCTGAAGTAATTTCTCTTTCCTTTGTGTTTTTAGAGGAGTTTTGTTGGTCGCTTTTATCAGGCATTAAGCCTTGTATTACACTCATTTGTACCTATGCTTTATCTCCTTTGTGACTGTGAGCTCTTTGAAGGACTGTGTTCATCTTTAAATCCTCATTGTACCTTACATCTTGTAGACTTCAAATCATTGTTTGGTAAATTGAATTTAGTGATGTATACATGTTTTGTGCCTGCTTTCCTACATGTAATAATTATAAACAACAAATATCAAGGTTGCAGCTCACATATTCTTTTTTTTTTTGAGACAGAATCTCACTCTGCCACCCAGGCTGGAGTGCAGTGGCGTGGTCTCCACTCACTGCAACCTCCGCCTCCTGGGTTCAAGCAATTCTCCTGCCTCAGCCTCCCAAGTAGCTGGGATTATAGGCGTGCACCACTGTGCCCAGCTATAATAAGATTTATTCAGACTTTCTGGCTTACAGATGTTAGATTTGAGGCCTTTCAGCTTTGGAAGCGACCATAAGGATAATTCAAGTCCAAAGGTCCTTAAAGTGCACCACATCTCCTCTACAGCCTACTCATACTCACCTTTAGTTAAAAAAACACAAAACACAAAATTCCAAAAACCTGGGGTGAGGGAGGCACCTTCCTTCCTGGGGTCCATTCCAAATTTGAGAAGGTGCTCAAACCTTGCCTCTCTACTTCTACCCAATGACCCTATTTCAACCCCTTTTGATATCCTGTTTAGATAGGATATTCCCCACGTCTGTTATTCCCCATTTGTTTCCCCTTTCCTTACTCCTAGATCTCCCTGCTCCAGAAGCAAGGGGGCAGCCACAGCCCCACAGCCTCTAGCTGCTGGCTGCTCAGGGCACACAGGCTTGCTATTGACAAGTCTGAATCATGACTGTCGAAGGGAGTGCTCTCTCCCTAGAAAACAACTTGGCAACTTTCTACTTCAAACCCAGGCTCACTACAGAATTTCTTACCACAGTGACTTTCTTGGCGGTTGTCTGCAGTACTATTAAGAGATGACATGGACTTCAAGGATCAAACAGGGGAGAAAAAAACTTAAAAGAAAAACAAGTCTCCATCAAAGGTAATAACCACAATGAGAACAATACATAGCTATGTGCTTACAGGTCTTAGTTCACATTCCCCTCATTAAAATTATAGCTCAAGAAATAAAGGGCTGTTTAATGACTTAGGTATATAAATATACTTCATTTGTATATTTTTTACTTACTAAAATCTATCCAAACTGGTATTACCTCAAACCATAATCTTCTACTATATTTTATAATTTTACTTTCAATTGCCGTGTATTTTTCCCACTGATGTTCACAAATTCAAAGGAAACATCAGCCATGTACTAAATAAAATATGAATTGAATTGACAAATAGAACTATAAATTTAATTCATGCACATGTAAAATTTAGACCAAAGAATAAAAATATCTATTAAAAATACAGCCAAGCATGGTGACTCACACCTGTAATCCCAGCACTTTGGGAGGCCGAGGTGGGTGAATCATCTGAGGTCAGGAGTTCGAGACCAGCCTGGCCATTGTGATGAAACCCCATCTCTACTAAAATACAAAAATTAGCTGGGTGTGATGGTGGGCACCTGTAATCCCACTACTTGGGAGGCTGAGGCAGGAGAATCACTTGAACCCAGGAGACGGAGATTGCAGTGAGCCAAGATCCTGTCACTGCACTCTAGCCTGGGTGACAGAGTGAGACTCTGTTTCAAAAAAAAACCAAAAAACAAAACAATAGATTTAAAATACTACAATTTAGAATCCTGTTGAGTTCTGCATTATTGGGAGCAAAATCAAATCATGGACATAAATACTTTGAGAAAAGCAAGAGAGACACTTGACACAAAATGAAAGTTCCATGCTAGAGATGGACATGGATATATAGAAGACGTGTGACATCCACAAGTCAGAATGGAAAAGAAAGCAAGACATAGAATTTATAAGAATAAAACTCACATAGAGATAAGAGAAATGAGCTTTCATGATATCTGATGTAGGCTTTTAGGAAATTGCCACCAAATATTTTTAAAATTAGGACACATTTTCCCAACCATAAGCATAAATGAGTTAGCCTTGATATTTGCTTCATGAATTGGGTAAAATTAAGCTGAGGGCCAGATGTTTTCCATCTGTGTTTTAGATTATGCTAAACATAAAATGATTAGAAAGCACCCATATATGACTGGTTTAACTATACATGAAAAAATCGGATGACATTTAGACACTGCCTTAGACTTTAGAAAATTTTAGTGTATTTTGATGTCAGAATTTTGACAAGTAATGAAAATATTAGATGAATAGTTTTACTGTAAAACAAACTTCCATTTCATAATAGGCATAATGAATCTTCATAATGCTGAAGCAACTTTTTGAAAAGTGAAAGCTGCAGATTTTCCAAGTGGTATCAAACTAAGAGCTGGGTTTATTTACCCTGAATTAAATTTTGGTATTAGATAGACAACCAAAATGTATTAGTTAATGTGGTTTATTATGTGTTGTGCAGATACTACTATAGTTCATATGCATAGGCTGATTTATGAATTAAGTCTCAAATATCCAATAGAGGATTAGACTTTAGATAATTGCTGAAGGCACGGAAAGAAAAGTGCATAAAGTCTCGAAAGGGAAGTCATCAAAATGTCAGCATGAAACTATATCAATCATCATGTACAAATCTTCAGTTGGTAATAAGTTGTAATAGTAAAACAATTGTGAACTATCAATCCGTAGCTGTTTGATTACATCTTTGTTGAACAAATATCACTTGTTAATTATAGTCAGGAACATTAAGTTATTCTACAATGTCCATAAATTAATCTGAAACATTGCTGTCTCTGGCAACATATCAGATTCTTTAAAAATAATCAAGGAAGGAGCAACTGACATCAAGATCTTTATACAAAAATGTGTTGAGTCTGAACATCAGAGAAAAATTTACTGTCTATATTAAATAAATCACATGCCACACTAATCAGGTTACCATTATAGTGGCCCAATAATGAAACAAGTTCTTTTGTTGTATTAATCTAAACATATATCTCATTACTAACATACATTTATCTAGATATTTTCATTATTTTTTTCTACTCTATTGAACTATGTTGGTGCGTAACATTTCAAAACTGCCCTGGGTCTCATACTCCTTTAAAGTTCTCTCTATCGTGCAAACCAGAAGGTCACGATACTTAATAGAAAATTAATATCGCTTGTTTTGAGTGGCCCTCAATTTGGGACATTAGCAAACTATAATTACACTTACTATAACACAAAGCTTAAGGTTTGAATCTGATTCTATAACACTGACTATTTCCCAGTGAGAATGGTCAACTTACCTTGACTAGTCATTATTTAATGTGATGAGCTAATGCAAGTAAAAGTGGCTTGCAATTTTAGAGCCCTAAACAACTTACTAGATGTTTACAAGAATTTGAAGTCATAGCTAAAGCTATAACATTCTGTGAAAGTCATAGCAGAAATGAAATAAATAGAAAACACTGAAGATGTTGCTTTAAACTAATACTTAAAACCCCACAATATTAGAATAAAAAATAGTACAGCTTGGGGTAAAAAAACTGACTTTTCTACAAATGTCATTGTTTCAAATAGGTTTCTGCAAAAGGCATGCTTGGCAAGATTAATTTTTTAATTGGCATGTCTTGTTTGATTAAAGTAAAATAATTTAAAAGAATGTACAATATACGGCCGGGCACAGCGGCTCATGCCTGTAATCCCAGCACTTTGGGAGGCCAAGGTGGGCGCATCATGAGATCAAGAGATTGAGACCATCCTGGCCAACATGGTAAAACTCTGTCTCTACTAAAAATACAAAAATTAGCCAGGCATGGTGGCACGCACCTGTAGTCCCAGCTACTCAGGAGTCTGAGGCAGGAGAACTGCTTGAACCCGGGAGGCAGAGGTTGCAGTGAGCCGAGATGGTGCCACTGCACTGCAGCCTGGCGACAGAGCGAGACTCTGTCTCAAAAAAAAAATATATATATATATAATATAGTCATAAGATTTAAACACTAATTGAAACTAGAAAATAACATGGAGATTACAGTTGTATTTTCTTTAACATAATTTACTTTCTTTCATTACCAGAACTATTTAAAACTAGTGATCAGGTAAGAGTATATTTGCACAATTTTTTCTTGAGAAAAGCAGATAACTACAGTGTTAATAAATTCAGAAACACATGCTTCTAAATTAACTAATTTACTGATATTTCAATTTCTCCATGTTTCCAAGTTCTTGCTCAAAATGGTTCAAAAATTGTTAAAATAACACCACACAAATTTTAGTATTTTAAAAGAATACTCTACATTACATTTGCATGCTAATAAAAGTTGCTTTAAAATCTACAATGCCTACTGACATTTGAGGCAATCATTAACATATTTTCTTCAATTAGTTTTTTAAACTTAATTGAATTGTGTGCTGGGATCTTTAAGTGAAACCTTGAATAAAGTTGGTGGATTAAACTTACTTTTTTAATGCTGCCTACTTTTTTAATGTTGCAAATCCTATCAGATTTGCAGTGGTACAATGAGCAAGCCTTTCAGCTGTACCAAGTTAAAGACCATACTTTTTCAATTTGCAGGTGTAATTAAGTAAAACCATAAGAAAGTTATTTTGTCATATGACTTTGTTCTGCTTTAAAAAATTATATATATTTATTCAGTTTTTCTCTAATAACCACAAAATTATCTATCTCCAATATCTCATTTCTTTAGATATTAAATTCCATATATTTAACAACCAAAAAATTATAAGAAAACTTTATCTTCAACACCTCTTCTGTTTGGATACTAAATAAATGATTGGCTCTGTCAATAATAGCTAGTAGACTCATTTTTAAATTGCCATTTTTCTTTCTCTACCGAGGTCATTCTTTCAGATGAAAGAATCATTTCAAATTTTGAGTCCAAAGCCGTTGGTCTTTTCACTCTCTAACAAGGATTCCTCTTTCTCACCACTTTCCAAAAATACTTTTCTGAATCTATAGTTGATCCCAGGGCATGGTTCAGATGGGAGTTTCTGTAACTTTTTAGAGAAAGGTGAGAGTTTCTATAACTTTTCACATTGCTTTATACATCAAAATGTGTAGTCTTGATCTAATGACTTAGATCTAATGGTTTTGATTAAGATTACATATTTAAGTGTTTATTAATGTTACTGCCTAGTAACTTTATCACTATTGCTTGCAAAACTGCCACACCCTTGAAAATTTAACCCAAACTCCTCTTCCCAGGTGAAGAACCATGAAGACTCACATTCCAATTAGTCACTAAACAGTTCCAATATCTCTTATTCTAAGGTATATTGCCACTATGAATCTAACATTCATTTACTACCTTGTCCCAAGTTACAGAATAAAAATGCTATTTCTTAGGAGTATAAAAGTAATTTTCATCTGAATTATGTTGATATTTGTGTTTCACTTCGTATAAGAATTCAAGAACAACCCTCAAAGCTTTTAAGAACTGATCCTTCAGTTTGACTTCAAACAAAAGGCAAGGTAAAAGCAGTTTGTAAACTGTGAAATCCTATCAATTTGTACACACTTCAACTATCATGAAAAGATTATTCGGCTCTATTAAAATTTGGCATTAATGATGCTAGCTTAACATGTTAATAAAATTTACAACATTTTCTGTTCTTTGCTATCTTAAATCAGAAGATTTAACTACTGATTAGAGTTCCAGTTACAGGTTTAAAAACTCAAATATTAGAAAATATCAAGGACTTAGACACTTGATAAAACATTTGTAAACTTCAAAACTTCAACTTTTAGAGAAAGGCGAGGCACCTGGACAAAAAATACCCTATTTCCACATTTCCAAACCATGAGTATTCCTGGCTCTTCCCTGAGAAAATCTTAGACTATTTCAATGATTAAAAACATAACAAAATTCAGATACAAAATGGAACTAAACGTCTTGGCCTAGCCAGAAATTCCTGGGTGGTTACTGTGAAATAAGACTTGTTAAGATTTCCATCGCAATATTAAGAAGAAAACAAGCAAGACAACGCTGGGTATCGTGATGGGACTGAAATACAGGAGTGGCGTCTGGGAAACCATCTTCTTGGTTCTTTCCCAGGCAAAGACTAACCTGAACAAGGGTCCCGTTTCTCTGTACCTCTCCACAAAGTCTCACCTGTGAACAGATTCTCGCGCCTCTAATACCTCTCTTAACACCAGCATAGTTGTGACCTGTCCCGAGAGTACCAACAAATAGAAAGCCACAGGGAATTCGTCAGGTAAAAACAAACTTGGAAGAGAAACAGTCTCGGGTGAATCCTAAGGCCGCATGAGAAACTCAAGTTGTGATTGGAAAATCTTGCCCTACCTCTTTAGCACAAAACGGAATTGCCTGCCTTTTCCCATTCCTGAACCCAACACATTTGCCCAGATCCTTCCAAACCAAAGAAGCCTCCGACACAGGCAGACTATAGGAACCATCAAATTCCCGGGGAAACCCGACCGCTTAGTACAGCCTCCCAGAAGAAGAAAAGATCAAATGAGACCGGCTCAGCGGGGTCTTCCTGTAGTGACCCCTGAGTTAACGTATTTATTTTCACGCTGCAACTGCTGATCACTTTACAGAGACATATCATGCTGTAGCTCTGCATGGAGCTGAAGACAAAAGCAACATTTTTATTAATGTTATAATTATTATAATTATCTTTAACAAAGCTATTAAATAACCTGTACAAAGCCCAAACCGGTCCTAGCGAAAACCCGAGCACTATTTCAAATCTCCCAACTTCCTTTCGCTTCAATTCAGCAGCATTTCCTATATACAAGGCCAGCCCAGGGTAGTCCCCCAAAACTGTAGGTCTCCCTGACGGTGGGAACGGTTTAGAGTTTGGAACCGCCCTGGCGTAAGGCAGAGCTCCCAATTATAATCCAAATGCCCCATCCCCAACCCCACCTCCTCGCTCCTGGGAACTGGGTCCCTATATCCGAGGGCAGGGGAAGTTGGGAGCCTGGCTCCATTTTGGGAGGCAGGCAACGGAGAGGGTCCGTCTGCTGAGTCTCCTCTCCGCCAGCTGCCCACAGGTCCCCGGATTTCCCGCAGAGGTGCTGGGAAGGGGATCCACCTCCGGGAGGGCTCACAGGTCCCGCGCGTCCTCCCGCTTAACCCCGGCCTCAGCGACTTTGAGCTTCTTATTCTGGTGAGTCTTGACGTGCTTCGCGAGGTGGTCGCTGCGCATGAAGCGCTTGCCGCACTCGGGACAGGCGAAGCGCTTCTCGCCCGTGTGAGTCCGCAGGTGCCGCTGCAGCTCGTCCGAGCGCGTGAAGCTCTTCCCGCAGAAGAGCCAGTTGCACACGAAGGGTCGCTCGCCCGTGTGCCAGCGCAGGTGCGCCTTCAGGTGCGACGTCTTCCCGTACACCTTGCCGCAGCCCGGCACGTGGCACACGTGCTGCTTTTTCTTGCCCGGTTCCGCCTCGGGGGCGCCGCCCGCCGCCTGGCAGTTGGGACAGCGGCAGCGGCGGCACCTCCTGGCCGTGGCCGCCAGGGGGGCCTTGGTCTGCAGCAGCGCGGCGATCTGGCTCTGGTACTGCGCAAAGTCCGACGGGCCCAACACCAGGCCTCTTTGCAGGGCGGCTGCGGCCGCAGCAGCAGCGGCCGCAGAGGCGGGGAAGCGGGGGGCGTGGGGGCCCCCGGCACAGGCGCCGGAGAGGCCGCTTCCCGGAACCCCGGAGGCCCCCGGCCCGGCGCCCGCCTGCGGGATGCTCCACCACGGGAGGTCGTCGGGGGCCGGGTTGGGTGACAACTGGCGGCAAGTGGGCGGCGGGGGCGGCGGTGGCGGCGGAGGCAGCAGGTTGGAGTAGCCTGGCGGGAGCGCGGCCTGCGCCGCGTAGGGCACGTAGGCGGGCGCGCAGCTGGCGGGCAGAGCCGCCATACTCGAGGGCAGCATCTTGACCGGCGAAAACTCGTAGGGGTACGAGGGGTCGGCGGGGGGTGTGAGGGGAAGCTCGTGCGCAGCCCCGAAGGACGGCTGCAGGTGCGTCTTCTGCGGCGTCAGCCCCAGGCTGGGGTGCGGGGGCGGCAGTGCGCCTGGCGAGTGCGCCGGCATGTCGGCGGTCCACGGGTGGAAGAGCCTGGAGGGTGAGCCCAGCGCGGGGTCGTAGGGCACCTGCAGGAAGTCCGGGGGCGCCGTCGCGCCCGGCTGGCCGATGCGGCTACAGGTGGCGGCCAGCAATGCCAAGGGCGAGTGCTTGCCTAGGTCCGGGGAGGCGCTGGGGGTGCGGTCCTGCATAGGCGGCGAGGGAGGGCGGAGAAGAGACAAAAGGTTAGCTCCAAGCGCGGACTCCGGGCCAGCCCGCCGCCCCCACGCCCGCTATTATATTGCTACCCCTCCTCCGTCCCGGCCGTCCCTCCCGTCCCTCCCCCGCCACCGCACCCCACGCACGCACCCACCGGCCGCGGGAAACTTTTGGTGCCTGTGCTACCTGAACGTGGGACCCGCGAGCGCTTCTTGCTAAACTACTTGGTGCACTGAGACGCCATCCAGCCTTAGAGGAAGCAGGCGCGAAGTGGGAGGGGGAGGCATCCGACGGGCCGCTCCCGGCTCCGTGGTCAGTAAGAGTCGGGAAACACCCACAACCCCGCCGCCCAGCCGCTTTCCCTCCCATCTTTTAAGCTCTCTTGTCCTCACTGCCTTCGCGCTCCTCCCTGGCCCGCCCCAGGCTGAAATCAGCAGGAGGGCCCAGCAGGGTGAGCTCCGGTCCTGTTCTCGGCCAGCCGGGCACCTCCGAACAACCCCGGATCCACGCGTCCCTCCCGCAAAAGCCACACCGGATTAGGTGTGAAGTTGGCGTGAGCACCCCTACGCCTGGCTCCGGCTGCACCCATCGGCGGGGTTCCCTTTGAGGTTCAAGGTGCACAGAGTACCAGGAGAGAGCCGGACACGGCCCTTTCCACCTTTCTCCCGCCCCCTCCGGGCTCGGCCCTGACCTGGAGAAAGGCCTGCAGCGAGTCGTTCCGGAGGACGGCCACCGCGGCCATGGCTACGGCTTGCAGGCCCCTGGCTGCGGAGCGGGACGCCGCCGCCGAGGCATGGACACCCGAAGGCGAGGACGAAGGGCCGCCCAGCCTGCCTCCCTGGCGCCTGCTCTGCGCGCCGGGGCCCTCCCCGCCCTCGCTCCTCGCCGCGCCCCGCTCTCTCGCCCCGCGCGCGGTCTGAGCGCTTCAGGATCACCTCCAAGAATTTGATAAGGACTTTGCTGGGCCGCCAGCCAGTCAGAGGGAAGATTTATGGCTTTGAAGTTTGCCGCTACCCAATCATCAAAGAATAGCGGCTCTTTCAGAAGCGAAAGCAAATCCTTTGAATCCACAAAGCTCCTATGGTGTGTTTGTTGGTCTGGATAAAAGAACTGATTATTAGGGGGGATGGGAAGGGAGGAGATAAAGGCGGGACAATTAATGAAGTAATCACTATGTGGGAAATGTATATACACAAATAATTGGATTTTCCTGATCAAAGGGGGCCTTGCCGCCTGGAGACCCGCGCTTGGGTTGCTTGAGACACTCTTCCCGCCCCCCCAACACACACACACACACTTGCAATTAAAGATTTGCAGCGAGGCAGCGCCCAAAGTGACAAAGTGTCTTTGTTATCTCTGGAAAAATCTGCCTTCGGCTTCCAGGCGCCGGACCTTGAGACTGGAAAGAGTGTAACTCTCCCCTGTATTTATTTGCACACCCTGCACCCGCGCCGCACACGCACCCGCCCGCGCACACAGCGGTCCCAAGCGAGATCCCCGGTGGGGCGTGGGACCGATAGCGTCCGGCCCGCCGCGTGTCCCCCGCCCGCCGCGGTGGGGCCGAGGGCAGGGCTGTGACCTGGGGCGGGGCCTGGCGGCCGCCCAGCGCGGCGTTGGGTGGCGCCCACGCTCCAGGGCCGCCCGCCTGACGAGCGACCGGGGCTCTCCTGGGACGTTCCTGCTGGCGACCTAGAAGTTTTCCTCAGGCCACAACTTTTGCAGAGTGGACCTGGGAAAAACACCCGCGCCGCACATACCCTCAAAGCTGAGCTTGGCAGGACACCCAAGGCGACCCGTCATGCCCACCCGAAGGGAAGAAGCTGTGCTCTCCCGCCCCCTTCTCCCTAGGCCAGCCTGGACGCCCAGGAGGCCCGGGCTGGGCTGTGGGGGTCCGAAAGCCCCAGCGCTGCTGGTGATTTCTCGCCCAGAGCCCCGCCAAGCCAGCGCGCGCTCTCGCAAGCCTGGCAGACCAGAAACTACTGGAAAAAAGGCGCGGTCGAGAAAGCCTGGTTGTTGTGGTCCCACAAACCACAAATCATACGAGAGAGGATCCCGAAGAGGGGAGAAAAGTCAGTACAAACTTGTTCCTGTCACCTTTGGGAAGAAAAAGTTCCTCACCAGGCGCGGGGCGTGCTTTGCCCTGGGCAGGGTCGCGCTTGCAGGGGCTTGGGTGACCCCCATCCCTCCCTGGCCGCTCACCTCCTGCGGAGGAGGGCCGTCCGCCTCCTGGCCCAGGGCGCAGGGCGCGTCCTGCCCCGGCACTGCGGACCCCAGGATCGCTTCCCCCGGGCGCGCGGGCGGGGAAGGAGGAAGAGGCGGGCGGGGAACCGCGGGGTCCTCACCGCCCTGGGGCATTAGGGGCGCGGAACCGCGTTGGAGGCCTCGCGGCCCCGGCTCGCGAGACCGCACTGCGGAGTGGCCGCGGGAGCTCGGCCAACTCCTCTCCCCCACCCACCTCCTGTCGGACACAGTCTCCACTCTCCAGGCCGCCGGCCGTGGGGGAACCCCTAATCAGTTCGCGCCCGGCCTCTCTGCCCGTCTTCCTCACGGGAACCGCACCACGACCGGGACGGACGGGAGAGGACGGACGGGGTGACCTATCTCCCGATGCAGCGTCAGAGGTTAGCCTAACCACAACGGACTCGGAGTCTGGACTGTATAAGGATGCCCTCCGCACTTCCATCAGGGGTCGGGGATGCGATGTCTCCGGGCCCACCTTCTCCCACGCCCAGGGCGCGCCTGCGGAATGAGACTATCGTACTGAAGACGAGTGGGCTGCTTGCGACCCAAATACAATGGGCCCCTCGCACATCCTGCACTCGCACGCCCCCTTCTCCCCCAACGAATTGTCCCCTCTAAAACGCGAGCGGCGACCACACAGCTTGGCCGACCCGATCTGGCTTCTGAAGATGAGGTCGGCTGCTCTGGGAGCGGAGAAGGGGAGAGAGCTTAGTGGTTTCATCGGAGGCCTGGCCAACCTGCTCCTTCCCACGCTCCCGTCCAGGATTTGAGTCTTGGAGAAGCGTGGGACCCGAGGGAGCTCTTTCCTGGATCAAGTCGGAGGCCAGGGAGCCCCTTGGCACACACTCGCGCCTGCACATGCTCGCACCCTCGAAGCGATCTGGTTCCTTAGCGCTGGTTTCCTCTCCAGCTCCTTTGAGCTCTTCGAAGTCCCCTTTCCCAGGGAGGCGGGCAGGGCCAGGCTAAGCAGGATGGAAGGCAGCCCTTTTTGTTGAATCTGATAGCTACTTTCCCAAAAAGGCCAGAAAAGCCATTTCACATCTCCATAGTTATAGGAATAAACTTTTTCTCCAAGATGCTCCCATTAGCCAATTAAACCATCAGTGGGCCAACAGGGTCAAAGTTAGTGGCTTGGTGGTTAAAAGCTCGGAGTCCGAGCTCTCTGAAGACTTTTTTCCCGTCTTGCCACTTTCTAGTTGGTGACCTTGGCAAGCAAGGTACTCAGCCGCTGTGTACCTCAGTTTTGCGATTTGTAAAATGGGAGTTACAATAGTGCATTCCTTGTAGAGTGGCTATAGGTTTAAGAGTTAATATACGCAAGGTCTTTAGGACTGTGCTGAGCGCGCAGAAGGCCCTCTCTTGAGTGGTCGCAGTTGGCTGCTCTCGGCCTCATCTCCGTTTGTGAAAACCCACCCAGATTCCGGTCCTCCCAGGCCCCAGCTGAAGTTTGGAGAGAGGCTTTGCCGAATAGCTCTTTAGTCTCCCCCAACCCCCTTGGCCCTCGGAGCTCCCGGAAAAAGTTCTTAATGAAGTAATGTTGAGAGCGTCCATTAAAAATGCAATGCTGGGAGATCAAAGTACAATATTTATTTTAGAAGTTTGTTGCAATCACCAAGAGATACAGGTATCAAGGCCAAATGTCAGTTCCATTACACAAAGCCCCGCGCCCAGGAAGAGCGTGTGGCTGCTCTGCCATAATGTAAAGAGACATCAAAGACTGAGCGCGCTGCAAAAGTGCGCAGCTGTGGGGGAGGAAGTAAGCCCAGGAGGGCCAGGCGCGCCCCAGACAGCGCGGGGGCTGCGGGGGCGGGGGTCAGTTCAAAGAGGTATCCGCTGGGGCGCGAGTTCACAGGAGGGAAGATTTAATGGGCTTTCTTTTGTTGGTGGGTGTGTTTGCGCACGGTGGACCCAGGAACTCCTATGTGGTCCTCCTGCCTCGGGGCGGAGATGGGGGTGGGGTGGGAGCTGCGAATGTGGAGCAAACTTTAACCGTGGCGGGGGGCGGGGAGGTTGAATACCAGTCTCCTGGCGGCGGCTGGCACAGCGGAGCTGCTCTCCAAGCAACGGGGTTCCCAGGCTGGGAAGTTTGCATTGCAGTTTCTTTGCGGGCGGGCGGCGAGCGCCGACTGCATGCCACCTGCGAGAGGAAGAGGCCGGTAGGTGAACCCGCAGCGACACTTGCGCAGGGGACAGACCAGCTCTGCGCGCTCTGGGATTAACTCTGGGGTTGCTACTTCGAGCCCAAGCTTGGTACCTCGCCTCGGGCATTTTCTTGCAGCAAGAAGGGACGCACGCCTCTGGCATAAATCCAACCAGATAGTCACCCCTCTCCAGCTGATTTTTAAAAAATCTAGATATTATTTAGATCATTTCAGCAAATTCTTAATGCTTTGGCCTTTCACGGTAAGATGTTGCTTAATCGGCTGGATCTCCCCCCTCCTTGCCAAGGAGACTCAACTTTGCAATTGTCCAAATCTGCCTAGTTAAATCATTGCTATACTAAAGGTTCTGGGAGGGTGGGGACAGAATTTCCCCCGTGCTAATGCGGCACTGAATCGCAGGAGGCTGCCCATGCATTTCTTCAGTCATCTACAACCAAGAATTCTCAGAGCAGTCCCTCGGCAGCCTTTTGAAGCTGTGCTAGAGCAGAAAGCTTCTATTGTTCTCATCTCTCAACAAGGAAAGGATCAAACTTTGCCTCTTCAATTTGAAAGATTTTTTTTTATGGTGGTGGGGGGAGGGATTGCAATCTGATACTCAAAGTTAACTTTGAGGATTTGGAGTCGTCTCCCAGTTTAAGCTGCACTTCAAATCACAGATGCCCTAACGCCTGCGTCTCAAGTCGGGGGCACTTCATCATTAATACGGTGGAGTAGTCAGTCACAAGCAATTATAATGAGGGTAACCTAGCCTGGTGACCGAGCTAGTTTACTTTCCAAGGAAATGGGACCATTTCCTCAACTGGAATCCTTGAATTAATTTTAAACTTAAACTTCCAAATTGGATCAGTATACAATACTGGTTGTAGAAGTAGGAGGAATTTTTAAAAATCTCATCTAATTCTCCCTCATTTGGTGGGAGGAGGAAACAGCATTTTTATGATATGTATCCTGCCTGCACAACGCTGTGAGCTTCAGTAGATGCTCAATGAATGCTCATTGATGTTGGGTGGTGGAGTGGAATTGTGTGTACCAATGTCATCTGCGTAATGACTGGTGCCACAGAGCACACAAAGGTAGTAGGAAGTCAGAGAGGATTGGTGAGGGCTGGGGTGGTCAAGGGAGGCTTTATCAAGGAGCTGGGGTTTGGAGGAGACTTTAAGGACCTACAGAATTTTAACTTTAGTTAACTTTAGTGCAAAGAAAGGAAGAAGATGAAGGGGAAAGGGACAGCAGAAGAAAGAGAATTCCACTTCAGTGAAAAGTTGAACAACAATGAAGTTTTGGGCCTTTGATCTGTTGGTGTGGACATGGTGGGGCCAGATGAGAGAAGTCAGAACAAGGAGTTTGCCCCCATGCTGTATACATTATAGTAGGAACTCCTGAGCAGGTAAATAATGTGAGTTAAATTCCATTTCTGAAAGCTTCTTCCCTAGAAGGACTGGCTTGCAGAGTCTGGAAGGATAGATGCAAATGCAGTTACCTAGGTGTAAGATGGTGAAAGTTTTGATTGGGAACTGGTGGTAGTAGTGAAAGGATGACTCAGCATTTTAAAGGGGAAAAAGAGCAAAATTTGATGACAGGTTGGAATAAGACATTAAATAAAGGGGGCACTCAAAAGAACTTCTCTTTTGAGCAAATGGTGCTGGGACAACTGCATATCAACATGTAAAACAATGAAATTGGACCCTTTCCTTACAACACACACACAAATTAACGCTAATCATAGATTTAAATGTAAGAGTTAAACTCTAACGCTCTTAGAAGAAAACAAAGGAGGCTGGGCATGGTGGCTCACACCTGTAATCCCAGCACTTTGGGAGGCCGAATCACAAGGTCGGGAGGCCGAATCACAAGGTCAGGAGTTCGAGACCAGCCTGGCCAACATGGTGAAACCCTGTCTCTACTAAAAATACAAAAAAATTAGCTGGGCATAGTGGCGGATGCCTGTAATCCCAGCTACTCAGGAGGCTGAGGCAGGAGAATTGCTTGAACCTGAGACGCGGAGGTTGCTGTAAGCCAAGATCATGCCACTGCACTACAGCCCAGGTGACAGAGTGAGACTCCATCTCAAAAAAAAAAAAAAAAAAAAAAAAAAAGGAGTAAATCCTCATGACCTTAGTTAGGCAAAACCTTCTTAGATGTGACACCAAAAGCACAAATGACGAAAGAAAAAATGTTACATTGAACTTCACCACATTTAAAACTTTTGTGCTTTAATGAACACTGTCAAGAAAGTGAAGACAACTCACAGAATCAGAGAAATCATTTGCAAATTATATATCTAATAAAGGAACCCTTGCAACTCAACAGTAAAAAGACAACCCAATTTAAAACTGGATAAAGGATTTGGATAAACATTTTCCCAAGGAAGATATACAAGTGGCCAATAAACACATGAAAAGAAACCCAACATCATTATAGCCATCACTGAAAAGCAAATTAAAACCACAATGAGAGGAACTCCTTCACACCTACTAGGATGACTAGATTATAGAAAAGATAGTAAGTGTTAGTAAGGATGTGGAGAACTGGAACCCTTATACATTGCTAATAGGAATGTAAAATGGTACAGAAAACAATTGAAAAACAATGTGGCAATTCCTCAAAATGTTGAACATGGAATTATAATTCTCCTGCTAGGTAGGTACAAAGAGAATGGAAAATATACATCCACATAAAGAGTTGTACATGAATGTTCATAGCAGCATTATTCATAATAGCCAAAAGTTGGAAACCTAGATGTCCATCCCCTGATAAATGGATCATATGTGATACATCTATGTAAAGGAATATTATTCAGCTATAAAAAGGGATGAAGTACCGACACATGTTACAATATGGATGAACCTTGAAAACATGCCAAAGGAAGCCAGTCACAAAAGTCACTTATTTTATGTTTCCATGTATATGAAATGTCTGGAATAGAAAAATCCAGGGACGGAAAGCACATTAGTAGCTGCTAGGGACTTGGGGTGGGGGAAGAGGGAATGACTGCCAATGGGTAAGGCTTTTTGGTAGGGGTAAAAATATCTTCAAATCAATTGTAGTGATGGTTATACAACTCTGTGAATGTACTAAAAAAAATTGTACAGTTTAAATGGATGAATTATATGATACGATATGATATGTAATTCTATTTCAATAAAGCTGTTTAAAAATAACATCAAAAGGACCCCAAGGTTTTAGCCTGTGCAGCAGGAGGAATAGCTCAGTTGCTGACAAAAGCAGGAGAACAAGGAAAAGAGACAGTTGGGAGTTAAGCAGAAGGACTGAATTCAGGGTGGGCTGTTGAATCTAAGATTTTGACTGGCTGCTCATGAAGAAATGCCTGCAGAAAGCTGTAAATGCCAGCAGTGGCAGTGAGTCTGATGGACAAGGCTAAAGAGAAGACTCATGAACTTTTGGTAAGTAGGGAGGGCTGAAAAAGTGAGCTCATAAGAGTGAGTGGAGATCAAACAGGTAGAGAAAAGCTACAACAGGATTTGGAGAGAATGCACAAATATAAGATAAACAGAGGAAGAGAAGCCATCAAAGCAGCCCAAGAAAAAAAGGGTGAGAGAGGCAGGAGAAAACACAGAGAGTAGGGGTGGGAGGATGAGCAAGACCAATGTGCCTGCCCAGGCTGGGGAAGGCGGTGGAGAGGGCCGCGTGGTGAGCAACAGGAAGAGTCTATTTGCTGGAGAGGAAGCCTTGAGGGTCCATTCGCAGAGCCGAGGTGGGGAAGAAGGCAGAAGATTCGAGTTTAAGAAGCAGTGAGAACAGATAGCAGGGCAAGAAAAAAGTTATGTTTGTGTTTTAGGACCTGGTAAAAAGGGGGAAGTGGTAGGTAGGGAGCCTAGAAACTGGCCATTTGCAGTGGAGTGTGGGTGTTTCCATTAATGAGGAGAGGAACTTCTTTTTCCCAGCCTGGGGTGAAGCAAGTATATCCCCAGGACAGAACTTCTGAGCTGGGGGGAATGAAACAAACTCAAGGAGAAGCTGCTGCTTTATTGGTTTGAAAGGACAAGGGCGCAGTCGTTGCTGGGAGTGAAAAGGGTGGTCGCACATTCAAAAGGCAGTAGGAAACTGTGACAGGTCAGCCACGTACACTTGCTTGTGCTGAGTCTTGTCCTGTGTTTTACTTGATCACATTCAAGCCTTACACGTTTAAATCCCCCCTTCTCTTCCACTCTGCTGCCATTTGTATTCCCTCAGATAAGAAGGTAAGGAGAATGGGCTGGGTGCAGTGGCTCATGCCTGTAATCCCAGCACTTTGGGAGGTGGAGGTGGACGGATCACTTGAGGTCAGGAGTTCGAGACTAGCCTGGCCAACATGGTGAAATCCCCTCTCTACTAAAAATACAAAAAATTTAGCCAGATATGGTGGTGGGTGCCTATAATCCCAGCTACTTGGGAGGCTCAGGCAGGAGAATCGTTTGAATCCAGGAGGCGATGGTTGCAGTGAGCCGAGATCATGCCACTGCACTCCAGCCTAGGCGACAGAGCGAGACTCCATCTCAAAAAAAGAAAAAAAAAAGGTAAGGAGAGCAGGTGCCGTGATCTGGAGCAAAGGGAGGAGTCCTGGGTGCCACCTGCCTCCCATGGCAGGGAGGTCCTCTGGTAAACCTGCTTAGACATGCACAGTTGCTTTCAACAGTACTGCCATGGACACGGATGATCTTTAGGTACAGACAAGGCCTCCTTACAACAGACACATGTTAGGAAAAGGTAGTGCCAAAATTCCTTTATTAAGTATATATTTTCCTATTTAGTCATTAATATTCATGTTTCAAAATGACCCTGTAGCAAGTACCACTTGATGTGAGAAGGAATCAAGGCAGGTTCATGGATAAGGCATGAACTTAAGGTCATGGCAGGAGCCTGCAGAAGCTCACAGTACTGTGGCCTTGTACTCTGTGGCTGTGTCATCTATCTTTCTTTCTAGGCACGAGAAACCAAATCTTTACTGAGTGTGGTGGAAGAATGCCCAGGTGAGCACAGACACAGTGCCAGGTGCTGCAGAGGACCCGATACAAAGAGTCACTGCGCCCTCAGAGAGTTTAGAATCCAGCCCTGAGAAAAAAAGAGGTCATGGGGAGCACAGGTGGGTCCCACAATCTTGGGAAGAATACTGTTGGCTGCAAGGGCCTGGCAGCTATCTATGACTCATGAAGAAACAGGTCCAGTGAAGTAACGTGGCTCCTTGAGATCACAGAGTGAAAGAACTGAGTCTCACATACATTATTTGAGACAGGTTCTCTCTCTGTCACCCAGGTTGGGGGGCAGTGGTACAATCTCGGCTCACTGCAACCTCCATCTTTTGGGCTCAAGCAATCCTCCCACCTCAGCCTCCCTAGTAGCTAGGACCACAGGCATGTGCCAGCACATCCAGCTAACTTGTTTTTTATTTTCTCGTGGAGACAGGGTCTCCCTATGTGGCTCAAGCTGGTCTCAAACTCCTGGGCTCAAGTAATTCTCCCGCCTTGACCTCCCAAAATGTTAGGATTATGGATGTGAGCCACCACACCCAGCTTCATCATTTTTCCAGTGAACATTTTTCTAGGGAACATGAGTACTGAAAGAAAAGATTCTCCATGTACTGTTACCCCTCTGTGGTGGCATTTATTTCCTAAAAAGAAATGAATGTGATAAATCTTTCTTTTAGGCTGAGCAATAATGTTTCACATATAAAATCTTGAAATTTGATCTGGATTATAGCAATAAACTAAAACATGCATAAATATATAGGAGAATTACTTTGGATACAAACCCAACAAAGAATTAATGAAAAACATTGTCATATATCAAGAAATGCAAATAAAGTCTGAAACCCCCATTTCCACCCCTCTAAGTCTAGCACCCCTAGATGGAGGTGGGGGTTGGCTAACTTAGGCTGGAGAGACGCATGCTGGTGAGGTCATGGGTTTGCTCTGGTTTGTTGGTAGTGGTCTCTTGGGGGTCACAGCCTGTGCGCTGTCTCCCACCCAGTGTGCTTGTTTGACCATGTGGTTGGACGACCATGCTGCTGCTGCCAATCACAGCATGGAGTCTCATGGAATCCTCTCAATGACTCTATTTTATAGATGGGTAATTTGCCCAAGATCCCACATCTTGTTCTTGGAATTGAGTGCAGGTAATGTTACTCCAGAGGGCAACCTTTTAACCATCAGATTAGAGTGCCTCCTTGGGTGAGTGCAAATCTCTTTCTATTATTGGAAAAACAATGAAACACGTATGTCAGTCTGTGGTGGAATTATTAAATATGAAGTCTGGGATATTTACTGGCCACATTACAGGTTGTTTATTATTTGCCTCATGGTGAAAATGTCGGTCCCACATGAGATGTTTGTTATCTGGTTTTACCCAAGAGAAATATGGGTCTTGACCTCAAGGATTATAGTTCAGATCCATGATGACTTTTTCTTTCACTTCTAGAGTACTCTTTTCTTCCCCCCACCCCTTGCCCCAAGCCACCAGGGGGCACACAGAATTGGCCATTTACCTTGGAAAATTTAAGGCACCAATTTTAAGGATATGGATAAATATCAGTCCAGTATCTTTAGAGGTACAACTGGGAATAGACTAACACTAATATCAGGTGTCTGTCCCCATTTCCATTTAAAAGATCATCTCTACTTCCTTTAGGACTGACAAGTGTCTCACCCATGGGCCTTTTGGTCTTCGGGAGGCAATGCCCTTTTTATTTGTGTTTCAGTGTCATGGTGTAGTTTCAAGCTGGATCTGTCCTCTTTCCTCTGCACCTTCCCCTGCAGAATCACAGAGATAGATCCTCCCTTCCAGGGCACCAGCACCAATCCCCCTTTGCCTTTGTTCTCTTCTCCTTCTCTAGGCTTTATTCATGGCTGCTCCCTGATGCCCTTCTCATTTGTTATTTTTTAAAGGTTTCCCTAGGTAACTGCTACAAGAAGCTCTAAACCTGCACCAGAATCTCTGCTTATCTCTTGTTTATTACGTCATTAGGGCTCATTCACAGTGAACAGAACCCATTCTACCTGGTTTAAGCAGAAAGGGACTTATTATAAGATATTTAATGTCTAGGCCAGGCGTAGTGGCTCATGCCTGTAATCCCAGCACTTTGGGAGGCCAAGGTGGGTGGATCACCTGAGGTCAGGAGTTTGAGACCAGCCTGGCCAACATAGTGAAACCCCGTCTCTACTAAAAATACAAAAATTAGCTGAGCATGGTGGTGCACATCTATAGTTCCAGCTATTCGGGAAGCTGAAGTAGGAGAATCACTTGAACCTGGGAGGCAGAGGTTGCAGTGAGCCAAGATTGCGCCACTGCACTCCAGCCTGGGTGACAGTGAGACTCTGTCTCAAAAAAAAAAAAAAAAAAAAATTTAATGTCTTACAGAATGACTGGAGGGCAGAAGAAACAGAATTGCTACTGAGCTTTCAGGCATGACTCCCAGTGCCACATCACAGACTTAGGTTGACAAGGGAGCTGCTGCTCCCACCAGGATCAGGAGATTGTGGAATCAGAAAGCTGCCTGCCTCCTGGGAAGCCATAGTGACAGCTGCCCAGCTTCAGACTCATGCCACCTCTACTGTTATCAAACTGAACTTGGGTCTGACCACCTAGCACAGCAAAGCCAAACATTGACACTGGGATTGCAGCAAGAGAAATGAGGCATTTATTGCAGGATGCCAAGCAAGAAGGACTGGGCAGCTAAAGCTTATGACCTAAACTCCCAGATGGTTTGCAGTTAAGGGTTTTTAAAGGCAGGGAGGAAGATGTTATAGGCTGCTATGGTTTGGCTTTGTGTCCCCACCCAAATCTCATGTCGAACTGTAATTCCCATTGTTGGGGGAGGGACCTGGTGGGAGGTGATTGGATCATGGGGGTAGACTTCCCCCTTGCTGTTCTCATGGTAGTGAGTTCTCACAAGATCTGGTTGTTTAAATATGTGTAGCACTTCCCCCTTTGTTTTCTCTCGCCTGCTCTACCATGGTAGGGCATGCTTGCTTCCCCTTTGCCTTCTGCCATGATTGTAAGTTTCTTGAGACCTTCCAGCCATACTTCCTGTCTAGCCCACAGAACTGTGAATCAATTACACTTCTTTTCTTCATAAATTACCTAGTCTCAGATGTCTTGCTCTGTCACCCAGGCTGGAGTGCAATGGCGCGATCTTGGCTCACTGCAACCTCCACCTCCCTGGTTCAAGCGATTTAACTGTCTCAGCCTCCTGAGTAGCTGAGATTACATGCACGCGCCACCATGCCTGGCTAATTTTTGTATTTTTAGTAAAGACCGGTTTTCACCATGTTGGTCAGGCTGGTCTCGAACTCCTGACCTCGCGATCCATCCGCCTCGGCCTCCCAAAGTGCTGTGATTACAGGCATGAGCCACCATGCCCAGCCCCTTCAGGTACTTCTTTATAGCAGTGTGAGAATAGACTAACACACAGGCAAAATTATAAATCAGTTCTCACACTGCTATAAAGAACTACCCGAGACTGGGTAATTTATGAAGAAAAGAGGTTTAATTGATTCACAGTTCTGCCAAGAACTGAGTTTGAACTTGAACCAATTTAAAAACACCAATCAGAAATCTTGGGAAGACAAATTGGTTTGGAAAGTGGGAAGAGGGGAGGTGTTTCCTGGGCATGTATTTATTTTGAAGCTCTAGTGGGACGTTCCTGAGGGGATATCAAGGAGGTAGTTAGTAATTCAGAGCTGGAACTCTAGAGAAAAGTGAAGCTGGAGACAGATTTGGGAGTCATGTGAGAGAGAGGTAGTCAAGGGAGTGCACATTGTAGGAACTCAATAAATGTTGGTTGAATGACATAACCCCATCACAGCTGGGACCAGACTGGCTAAACCATAATTAGTGTTTGTAGTGAGCAGAAAGAGCACATTGGTTTTTGGCCATAAAGGAGAAGTGAGATTCTAGGAATGGAGACCAGGAATTAACATGAAGCAACTGCATAATTAGCAAATGTAGCAGATATTTGGATTGGTTCATTTCAGCTATTCCGATCTCTTTCTAAGATAGAAAACAAAAAAACTATATTTTCCAGATTCCCTTGCAGCTAGGGTTCCATATATAATATTTAGATCATACGCATCAGATGTAGCATACCAAATTTGGAAAGCAGAAGTAAACAGTTGTAAGGCAAGAACTGTGCTTTGGCTGTTCCTACTAGTAAGCACAGTGGTGATACCTTTGGTTTTTCTATGACAGATGTAACAGGTCCTAAGTCCCAGCCCTATATTCATAGTTGTCAAGAGATAAGACACATATCATGGTATTGAGATGGAGTAGGGACCCCCCAGCATGGAAATAAAGGAAAACCTTGAGTTCCTTTAAGGGTAATTCCAGGCACCTGGCTAGAGCTCAGAAGTAAATGAGCAATTGGATAAGCGAGAATGTAATTGTGGCTTAAAATAATAGCCAAGGAAGTTAGAGTCATAAGAATGTTTGGTTCCCTGTAGAAACTAAAAATAACCTTTTTTTTTTTTTTTTTTTTTTCAGATAGAGTCTTGCTCTGTCCCCCAGGCTGAAGTGCAATGGCGCCATCTCGGCTCACTGTAATTTCCGCCTCTTGGGTTCAAGCAATTCTCCTGCCTCAGCGTCCTGAGTAGCTGGGATTAACAGGCACCAGTCAACATGCCTGGCTAATTTTTGCATTTTAGTAGAGACGGGGTTTCACCATGTTGGCCAGGCTGGTCTTGAACTCCCGACCTCGTGATCCTTCTGCCTCAGCCTCCCAAAGTGCTGGGATTACAGGTGTGAGCCACCGCACCTGGCAAAAATCACCTCTTAATATATGTCCTTGAGTTGTTTTTTAGAAACCTGGAACCCCACAAAATGGATCCCCTGGCATGCAGACCTCAGTCAGATAAGGGGGAACTGAGGACTGAACTCTGACCACTGTTCCTTGTTTCAGATTTCTTCCTAAGGGGCCTGGAGGAGGTCACACCCACAAGCCAGAGCTAACATTCTTATTACTGATTCCAAATTTTTAGATGAAGCTTCGCCTCCTTAACCAATTGCAAATAAGAAAATCTTTGAATTTACCTGTGACCTGTGGGCCCCCTTTGAGATGTCCCACCTTTTTAGGTCAAACCAATGTATATATAGCCCAGGATCCAACATGTGAGGGAAGAAGCCTTCAGGTGACCCAGCCTCCAGCTGTTGGAGCCACCATAGCTGAGATGCCAGATATCATGGAGCAGAGATGAGCCATCCTCTCTGCACAGTCCAAATTCTTGACCCAGAAAATCCATGAGCACAATGAAATGGCTGTTGTTTTACTCCACTAAGTATAGGGTGGTTTGCTATATAGCAATAAGGAATCAAAACACCCCTCACATTCGTGTTGCTTATTATCTGATGGTTATCTTTCACTGGTACCAAGCAGCTCATATTTTTATCTTGCTCAAAAAACCTTAAATGGTTCCCCCATTGAATATGGAATTAATTATATGTTCTTTAGGCTTGCATTCAAGATCCTGCTCAGTTTTGAATCTTACTACCTTATCTTTCACTTTAACCCGCTACTCACTTTCAATCCACTTGTACCGTATATCAGATCTTCACTGGGCCACGACTGATGCTTTCCTATCCCTGTGCCCTTTCACCAGCACTGGCCTTTTGCTTGAAATTTTCGTTTTCTGTATTTACCAAATTCCTAGCTATCCTTCCTTCAAGCTCGGTGCAAATCTCACATCCTGTAAGACTTTGTTGCCCAATGTGGTAGCCAGTAGCCACATGTGGCTATTTACATTTAAAACAGCACTGATTAAAATCTAAAGTTTAGTTCCTCAGTCTCACTGGCCACTTTCAGTGCTCAGGGGCCACATCCCACTGAACAGCACTGTCTTTTTAGCTTTTCCTTTCTCAACTAATCTCTCCTTCTCCCATATAACCTTAAAAATGCATTTTTAGCAATTTTGACCTGAATATTTTTGAGGATTGTGTAATGCAAATCCATAAAATTACAGATACACCTTGGCTTTCTACCATTCTAGTGCACTGCTCTGTAAATGGGAGGTGGCTCAAATATTAATTGAGTTGGGAGGAAGCAGTGGTTAATCTCTATACTATACTAACGGGTCTGGGTGAAATGACCTCTTATGATCTTTTCCAGTAAAATATTCAACAAACAACATAAGTCTGTTATCTTCAACAATATATAATCTACCAGGATAGCTATTTTTTAAATCACAGATGATTTGGGAGGAAGGTCTCTTGAGAGGAGCATTCTGCCATTCTGGTATAGCTGTTTCTGTTCTCTCCAGCAGCTATTTTAGGTATTTAATTATTTTAGAGTGTGTGCTTGCATGTGTTTTGTCTCAATGTATGCCAGTTTTTTGCCTAGTCCTCCTGACGTCTTAATCTATCTGCCAACGCTACATGCCATCAAGCCAAGGAAGAATTTCCTTCTCACTGTTGCTTCTCTGACCAAGGAAGACATAAGCACAACCAATCACCAGACTGATGAAATTCCTTCCAGTTTCAGAAAAGATTATCACCAATCCCTAAATTATTAAATTCATACTAATAAAGCACAAAAATTGAATTCTAACATTATATGCTGTGTGACAAGACTACTTGATTGTATGTGTGTATGTGTAATTATTTTCAAGTTAACCATCTAAATTTTACCTGTACAAGAAAGCAGTTATTAGGCATGTGATAGATGCACTGTGTTAATTAACGTGGCCTTTCACAAGCCCTGTAGAGATAGCCCTTGATGGTGTTCATATATCACATGATGATGTGTTCATGTTAACAGTGTTGACTGTTTTCGTTTCCCTTCACTCACAGCCCGAGAGTGAGCTCCTCTTAAACCTGAGACATTTTTGAGGTTGAGGTTAATATTTACTTAATCTAAACGTTCTATTTTATTATTTTATCATTAGTTTTTGAGACAGAGTCTTGCTCTGTCACCCAGGCTGGAGTACAGTGGTGCAATCTTGGCTCACTGCAACCTCCACCTCCTGGGCTCAAGCAATTCTCGTGCCTCAGCCTCCCGAGTAGCTGGGAGTACAGATGCCCGCCACCATGCATGGCTAATTTTGTATTTTTAGTAGAAACAAGGTTTCACCATGTTGGCCAGGCTGGTCTCAAACTCCTGGCCTCAAGTGATCCACCCACCTCGGCCTTCTCCCAAAGTGCTGGGGTTACAGGCGTGAGCTACCGCACCTGGCTTAAACATTCTGTTTTAAATATAAAAACCTGGCCTCTGTAACAGAAGCCCCTTTTCAGTTACTCAATAACCTTACTTTTATCTAACAGTAATAAATGGGAATTTATCTGGAATAGATGCCGAAAATCAGGTCATTGCTCTTTGGTTTTGGATTTCATGACTTTTGGATACCTTTGGGCCTCTCTCCTAACTTAGCTGTCACTTTAGAATAATTTCTTTTTTGAGATGGAGTCTCTCTCTGTCGCCTAGGCTGGAGTGCAATGGCGCGATCTCGGCTCACTGCAACCTCTGCCTCCAATCCACCCTCCTCGGCCTCCCAAAGTGCTGGGATTACAGGCGTGAGCCACTCCACCTGGCCAAGAATGATTATTATTTCAGCCACAATGACAACATTTTGTGCTTATTTTGTTAGGATGTGTTTTTAAGATGCAGAAAGCAAGCCAGGCGCAGTGGCTCACACCTGTAATCCTGGTACTTTGGGAGGCTGAGGTGGGTGGATCACCTGAGGTCAGGAGTTTGAGACCAGCCTGGCAAACATGGTGAAACCACGTCTCTACGAAAAATACAAAAATTAACCAAGCGTGGTGGCAAGTGCCTATAATCCCAGCTACTCGGGAGGCTGAGGCAGGAGAATCGCTTGAATCCGGGAGGCAGAGGTTGCAGTGAGCCGAGATCGCACCACTACACTCCAGCCTGGGCAACAAGAGCGAAACTCCATCTTAAATAAACATAAATAAATAAATAAATAAATAAGTGCCTTTGGGGCTGAGGCAAAGCAGAACTCCAGCAGGGGCATCTCACTGTGGCCCACAGCAGGTCAGTCACCCTTCCCCCATCCCCAGTACTTGCTGAGGGTGAGGCCACCGTCTGTTTCTTTACCAGGGAGTGTCTGCCAAGTGAGTGGTGCCCTGGACGCACATCCCAGGACCAGGAGGGGGTGTTAATAACTTTCCACATAATTAGCCACAATAGCAATATCACTCTTCAGACCTCAACAGCTTAAGAATATGATGGCTTACATTTAGATCTAAAAGGGAGAACCATATAAAACACCTGTGTATTTTATTTTCTACTAACCTAATTAATAATTGACAAACATGTATATTGCTGTGCACTCTTGGCATAGCATGAAGAGTTAACATTGTTTTCTTCTAAAAGCTGTACAAGAAACCATAGAGGCTTTAACTTTCCTGTTTTTGACGATAAACTAGTAAGAAGTTTAGCGCTCTCTGTGAGCCCACAGGCAGAGATGTGTGACCATAGCAAGGCTCTTGACAATGCATTTTCGTCACCTGTGAAATAAGGGACAAATTTTCTTCCTGCCTGCTTTTCTTTCTGGATTCCAACAATACAGTAATAACATAATTTTTCCTTATATGTGAAGTTTGAGAAGGCTTTTTCCCCTTTTTATTTTTTATTTTTTTTGAGATGGAGTCTTGCTCTGTTGCCAGGCTGGAGTGCAGTGGCACCATCTCAGCTCACTACAGCCTCTGCCTCCCTGGTTCAAGTGATTCTCCTGCCTCAGACTCCCGAGTAGTTGGGACTACAGGCGTGTGCCACCACGCCCAGCTAATTTTTGTATTTTTAGTAGAGACGGGGTTTCACCATGTTGGCCAGGATGGTCTCGATCTCTTGACCTCATGATCCACCTGCCTCGGCCATCCAAAGTGCTGGGATTACAGGTGTGAGCCACTGGCCAGTTTTTTTCCCCTTTAAAAAATGTTGTTAATTGTGGTTATAAAAAAAAAAAACCCACAAAAAATTGACCATCTTAACCATTTCTTAACCATTTCAGTAGTGTTAAGTATATTCACATTGTTGTGTAACTAATCTCTAGAACGTTTTCATCTGGCAAAATGAGAACTCTGTACTCGTTAAACAATAACTCCCTCTTTCTCCTCCTACCCCCAGCCCTTGGCAACCACCATTCTACTTCCTGTTCCTATGAATTTGACACTCCAGACACCTCATATAAGGGGAATCATACGGTATTCATCCCTTTGTGTCTGGCTGATTTCACTTAGCATCATGTCCTCAAGGTTCCTCTAGGTTGTATTGCACATCAGGATTTCCTTTTTTTTTTTTTTTTTTTTTTGAGATGAAGTCTCACTCTTGTCCCCCAGGCTGGAGTGCAATGGAGCGATCTCAGCTCACTGCAAACTCCGCCTCCCGGGTTCAAGCGATTCTCCGGCCTCATCCTCCCGAGTAGCTGGAATTACAGACACAGACGACTGCCACCATGGCTGGCTAACTTTTGTATTTTTAGTAGAAACGGGGTTTCACCATGTTGGCCAGGCTGGTCTCGAACTCCTGACCTCAGGTGATCCGCCCGCCTTGGCCTCCCAAAGTAATCCCAAAGATTACAGGCATGAGCCACCACACCCAGCCAGGGTTTCCTTCCTTTTTAAGCCTGAAATCAAGACAGTGTGTGTTTTTTGTTTTTTTTTTTTTTAAAGAAACCTTGCTCCTGGAGGTAGATAAGATGATAACATTTTAGGTTAGAGATAGGCCTGGAAGGTAGATAAGATTATAGTATTTTAGGCTAGAGATAGACATGGAAATCCAATTTGAGGGCCAGAGAAGTTACTCATAGAAAGCCACCCCGAAGGTGAGTGTAGGTGCCTAGGTCAGAAACCAGGGTCTGAGGACATTCAGAGGAAGTACTTTTTCTGCCACATGAGATGAGGGGCTGCACTACAGGTAATCCAAAAAGAAAAATTACAGGGTTTAAAATAGCATTAGAGAGAAGGGAAAATAGCCTTGGTTGTGCAGGACAACACAATGTGCACCTGGGGATGTGCGGCAGCCAGCCAGGTGAGGGGTTAGAATATAAGGAGGGGGTGGGGGTAGAGGAAAGACTGATATGGGGAAGGGAGAAGTTAAAGGGAGAGAAAATCAGGAGAGGAGGGAAGGAGAGGGAAGGATGGGAACTTAGCGATGGTGGAAGACCCAGGCTTTATAAAAGTGCTAGTGACCTGGCTCTGTGGCTCACGCTTATAATCCCAGCATTTTGGGAGGCCCAGGCAGGAGGATCACTTGAAATCAGGAGCTTGAGAACAGCTTGGGCAATATAATAAGACTCTGTCTCAACAAAAATTTAAAAAGTTAGCTGGGTGTGGTGGCACATGCCTGTAGTCCCAGCTACTGCAGAGGCTGAGATGGGAGGATCCCTTGAGCCCAGGAGTTGGAGAGCACAGTGAGCTATAATCATGCCCCCTGTATTTGGGACAGAGCAACCTTATCTCCAAAAACTGAAAAAAACTTTTTAAGTGCTAGTGAATAAAAATTACTCTTGCCCTATAGCAGCTAAATCCTATTTACTTCAGGCCCACCTCCTTCAATAAGCTAAGTTTAGTGAAAAAGCATGGAATTCTCTAGTGTCCCCGACTCCTACCTGTCCACTGATGCTTGAAATACCTGAAAGTAGGACAATGGCTTTCAGGCAGTGGAGAGAAGTCTTAAATTGCACATGCCTTGCTGAGGTAACAGATTGATTGGCACTCTGGCCCTTTAGAGTATAATCAACCAGCCTTCAACAAGTGTAAATGATTTTTATCAGAAACTTCTGGGAAGGAGAGTGAGCGGAACAGGTGGGTTGCTGGATTGCTAAAAAGGGAGCTACTGTATTCATGCAGGAGGGAACCACGGGGGAAGCCAAATCAAAGACACCTGCACTATGGCTTGATCTCAGCCTCATTTGTCTGCGGTGGTGGTAGGCCTGGGTGGCAGACCTGCTGTGGCCAGACAATATGAATGTGAATCCATAGATTAGATTTGCATGATTTATGATGATTTTATTTTCTTAACCCAGTTCGTTTCTTTAACAAGGAAGCTTTGTCTCAGATGATTCATGAATAGCAATATCAGGCAACACATAATATGTATGTTTTATAGACACCCAGAATGTACTCACGCACACCCATGGAAACCTTAACTGGATGTTCATTTATTTTGAGAGACTTCGTTTTCTGAGAACTAATTCTTCAGAGACTTGCAGAAGAGAGCAGAAGCCACCTTTATGATAGACACAATTTTCTTTCTCTCCTCTGTTCAGCTCCTGGCTGCCTATGAACCTATCAGGCTCATTTCCATATCAAAGAGGAGGCAGGAAAATACTCCCCTGACCGACATAAAAAGACACATTACTGCAGATTGTCTAAGAACTTGTTTTTTTTTTTTTTTGGCCAAAATTGGCAAGTTATTCACAGTAATAGGTGAGTCAGATGACAATAGTGTTTAAGAGAACAAACCCACTCATCAGGACCCTGACCCCAAGTCTGCCCCAAGGCAGGTCCCCAGCTGCCAGAACATCTCTGCACACTGGCAGCCAAAAGGCTATAAAAAAAGAAAAAGAGGCGGCCAGGAAGTCTGCCACTCACCCAGATGCAGCGACCAGAACATTCATTCCAGGGCTGCTCTGCAGCTGCCCAGGCAGCTCCGTGGGTGGCCACTCTGCTAACGTGGGAGCACACGTGGCTCCCATCTGATGAGCAGTCTCAGGGAAGCTGGGGGCTTCAGACACCCAATGTCTATTTCCCTCCTTGATTTGAGACTCTTTTGGAGCTCTTGGAGACTTCCAGCAGAAACCTGAGCTGCCGGCTGCCAAGAATCAGCGGTGGATTTCTCGACCTGCTCTTAATCAATACCGATTGAATAACCCCTTTGAAAACATTCACATACATGGGGTACAAGGTGGTACCTTTGTGTATGAGACTGTTCTGGAGACGGCTTATCACCCAGCAAATCAGTGTTGGCCTTCTGGGACTCAGCGACCCTTTCTACGAGGCTATGGTAAGAGAGTAAATAGAAAAGGCCTTGAAACTGGACCTGGTGACTAGGGCTTCCAGGAGGGGAAAAAGGTCTTTTTTTTTTTTTTTTGAGACGGAGTTTTGCTCTTGTTGCCCAGGCTGGAGTGCAATGGTGCCATCTCAGCTCACCGCAACCTCTGCCTCTTGGGGTTCAAGCGACTCTCCTGCCTCAGCCTCCTGAGTAGCTGGGATTACAGGCATGTGCCATCATGCCCGGCTAATTTTGTATTTTTAGTAGAGATGGGGTTTTCCCATGTTGGTCAGGCTGGTCTCCAACCCCCAACCTCAAGTGATCAGCCCGCCTTGGTCTCCCAAACTGTTGGGATTACAGACGTGAACCACCAAATCCAGCGGGAAAAAGGTCTTAATGCAGGAGCTGGGATCCCTCTGTGGGCATCTGGGCTCCGACTTCCGCAGGCAACACCAGCAAGGAGCCCGGCCAAACCAGCACATTGGGGATTGATGCTGCTGATTGCTGATCACACCTCCTGCTGTAGGACACCCCCCACGGTCCCCAACCCCCGTAAGTAATGTGGATATGTCTGGGGTCCCGGCCTCTCAGTGGTCTGTCTTCTGCCAGGTGACAGCTAGGAACCTCATAAACGGCCTCGTGCATTCTATCAGAGGCTTTTGAAGACAACATCTCAACTCAAAAGAGTGTCTCCATCTTTAGGGATTCCCACAGAGGTGCTTAACTCTGGCTGTAGGTGAGAATTATTTGGGGAGATTTTCAAACCTAATGCCACCCAGGCCCCACCCACACTAATTAAATCAGAATCTGTGAGGCTCAGGCATGGGCTTTTTAAAATATACTTTTATTTTAAAATACAGATTTGTAGGAAGTTGCAAAAATAGAGATGTCTCATGTATCCTTCATTCAGGCTCCCCCAGTGATTACATCTGAGGTATCTATAGTACAATATTAAAACCAGGACGTCGCTGGGTGCAGTGGCTCATGCCTGTAATCCCAGCACTTTGGGAGGCTGAGGTGGACAGATTGCTTGAGGTCAGGAGTTTGAGACCAGCTTGGTCAACATTTCAAACCCCTGTCTCTATTAAAAATACAAAAATCAGCCAGATGTGGTGGCGGGTGCCTGTAATCCCAGCTACTCAGGAGGCTGAGGCAGGACAATCGTTTGAACCTGGGAGGCAGAGGTTGTGGTGAGCCAAGATCGCACCACCGCACTCCAGCCTGGGAGACAGAGCAAGACTCTGTCTCAAAAAAAACAAAAAAACCAACCAAACAAAAAAATACAACATCGGTGTTGGTGCACTGTGTATAGTTCCTGCCATTTTATGACACATGCAATTTTGTTGTTTTGTTGTGTAACCACCACCACGGTCAGGACCCAGACTATTCCATCCTTGCAAGACTCCGTCCTGTTGCCCCTTTACCCTCTATAGTCATACCCACTCTCCATGTTCCACCATCCCTAACCCCTGGCAATGCTAATCTGTTCTTCATCTCTCTAATTTTGTCATTTTGAGGTTGTCATACAAACGAGATTTTCCAGCATGTGACCTTCTGAGACGGGCTCTTTTCACTGAATATAATTCCCTGTGAGCTGTTCAAAGTTGTGTGCATCTGTCTTTGGGCCTTGTTATTGCTACATGGTATTCCATTGTACAGAGCTGCTACAGTTTACCCATTCACCTACTGATGGGCATATTGGGACAACCTTGGACTAGGTGGAGAAGTGAAAACATAGATATTCGAATACCAAATGTCCCCATGTTTCCAGTTTGGGGCTATTACAAATAAAGCTGCTATAAACATTCATGCACATTTTCTTCTTTTTCTTTCTTTCTTTGTTCCTTCCTTCCTTTCTTTTTTTCTCTCTCTCTTTTTCTTTCTTTTCTTTCTCTCTCTCTCTCTTTGTTTTTTTTTGATGGAGTCTTGTTCTGTTGCCCAGGCTGGAGTGCAGATGGCTCACTGCAATCTCCGCCTCCCGGGTTCAAGCGATTCTCCCCCTTCAGCCTCCTGAGTAGCTGGGATTACAGGCCCCCGCCACCATGCCTGGCTAATTTTTTGTATTTTTAGTAGAGACAGAGTTTCACCGTGTTAGCCAGGATGGTCCCGATCTCCTGACCTCGTGATCCGCCTGCCTTGGCCTCCCAAAGTGCTGGGATTACAGGTGTGAGCCACCACACCTGTTTCATTTTTTTTAAAGCTTCTCCGGTGATTCCAATGAGAAGCAGGGCTAAGAACCCTTGGACTAGGTGGGGAAGTGAAAAACGTAGATATTTGAATACCAAATGTCCCAAACATTTCTTAAATCCCTTGTGTGAGCTTGTGCTGTGTGGCAGGGAGTGTATCAGAGTAAATAAGAGCCTGCGTGCTGCTGCTCATCTATAAAGTGGGCAGCAACACCAACTTCATTGTATTGGTTTTTTTTTTTTTTTTTTTTTTTTTTTTTTTGTGTGTGTGTGTGATGGAGTCTCGCTCTGTCCCCCAGGCTGGAGTGCAATGGTGTGATTTTGGCACACTGCAACCTCCACCTCTTGGGTTCAAGCGCTTCTCCTGCCTCAGCCTCCCAAGTAGCTGGGATTACAGGCACCCACCATCATGCCCAGCTAATTTTCTTTGTATTTTTGTAGAGATGGGGTTTCACCATGTTGGCCAGGCTGGTCTTGAACTCCTGATCTCAGGTGATCTGCCCACCTCGGCCTCCCAAAGTGCTGGGATTACAGGTGTGAGCCACCGTGCCTG
This sequence comes from Pongo abelii, assembly GCF_028885655.2. Lineage (NCBI taxonomy): Eukaryota > Metazoa > Chordata > Mammalia > Primates > Hominidae > Pongo > Pongo abelii. The sequence continues at coordinate 73,266,334 of NC_071996.2, read as the reverse complement.
GCAGCTCATTGTATCGTTGTGAGCATGCAATGAATATAACGTACATAGATACTTAGAACACAGCTCGGCAAGTGCTAGTGCTTATTATTATTGTGTTGGAAACTGAACTTAAGTCTTGTTGATTCCTGGCCTAAAACTCCTCAGTGGCTATTGCAATAATCACCTGGGGTCCTACGTGCAAGCTTTCATTAGCTCGTATATCGTGAAACTTTGAGGGGGCTGAAGTCTGAGGGTGGGCGCCACTTCCTCCTGAGAAACTTCTGTTGGTTTTAGCCCCTTTGCTGTGCTCCACAACACCCTAGCATGGCTGTTCCTTTTATGACACTTCCTCCTGGATATTGAAGTTGCCTCTTTTTGTGTCTGTCTTCATCTGTATGTGCACTGTGGGCTCCTTGGGGGCAGGGATGTGTGTCTTGTTCACATTTTATCTGGTACTTGGCATAGTGCTTGATAGTAGGTCCTCATTAAACAGATGATGAATGGATGAACAAATGAATGACCCCAGGGTCCCGTTAGTGTGTGTGGCAGGAGAGGATTTCACCCCCAGTGAGTTCCCTGAGGAGGTCCTGGTTTGCTCCTTACTCAGGGCGGTGGAGGCTAAGGAAGCCTGAGCAGAAGGCGGAGCCTTGGGTGGTCACTGACTTCTCCCTGCTAGGGGTTTCCAGCTGTCAGGTTGACAGTGAGCACTCGGAGGGAAGCACTACAGCCTGGGAGGACGTGCACAAGGTTACCACCACAGGCCTCACCGAGGTGGTAGGAGCAGAGCAAGTCTGGGCTTCAGTTGGCAGAGGCAAGGTCAAGCGGTGTGAGTGCCATAACCTCTCTGCACCTGGCTTTAGTGATACGCAAAATGTGGACAGTTGGTGTTATACCTTAGGCACAGGTTCTGGAGGCAGACTGCCTGGGGGTGAATCCCAGCCCCTGCACTTCCTACTTCGTGACTTTGGACACTTAACCTCTCTCTCTGTGCCTCATTTTCTCATCTACAAAATAGGCATAATCGCAATATCTACCCTATAGGGTTATGAGGATTAAAACAGCTCCTAAATGTAAAGGACTTAGAGCAATGCACAAAATTAATGTCAATTACATTTTTAAAATGCACAAAAAATACAATGAGCATAAAGGAATGCTGTGGGAATGAAATAGAAGGAAAGCGGAGTCATGTTGCCTATGATTCTGGCAAGGCTCCCTGAAGATTTTGCTGCTGTTTTAGTCTAGATTTAAAATTCCACAGCCAGATAAATATCCAGAAAATAGTGACGCTGTAGCAGGGAGCTGTTGGACACCGTGTAACTGATCTGCTCAGGCGGGACCAGAAGCCGTCACCATCTGATGTCTGTCTTGTGGCTACATGAAAGGAAGTTGGGGGTATGAGTCCAGTTCCTAGTGGACAGGTGTTTGAAACTCCGTGCCATCCTTAGAATTGGCACCCTTGGTGAGGCCTCCACAGACAGGAGAGGATTAAGTCGAGAGGAGACCAAATTGCTCTTCCACCTGGAGCTGGTGGCCTCAGCAGGACAGGGCTGAGGCTCAGTGACAGAGAGTGGGCGGCTAGAGTTAAAACCTTCACTTTTGCTTATGTTCTGTTTTGCAGAGAAATCTCAAGTTCTGGTCCCCAGAGCAGTCAATCCAACAACTTTCATAGCTGCTGTCATATTCACACAATACTTCCATCTGGCCACAAGTGTTTCAAAGAATCAGATGCATCGCTTGTATTATCAAAAGAATAATGTAATTAATGCAAAGTTTTAGGCCCTGAATTCTGCTGTCAGAAATGAAATAAATCAGTGCCATGGACATTACCTTTTCTTTAGAAGTTTTTATTTTAATCAAAGAGTGCTGGTAAAGAAAGGATTTATTGTCTTTTTTTTTTTTTGAGATGCAGTTTTGCTCCTGTTGCCCAGGCTGGAGTGCAGTGGCGTGATCTTGGCTTACTGCAACCTCTGCCTCCTGGGTTCAAACGATTCTCCAGCCTCAGCTTTCCAAATAGCTGGGATTACAGGTGCTCGCCACCATGCACAGCTAATTTTTGTATTTTTAGTAGAGATGAGGTTTTGCCATGTTGGCCAGGCTGGTCTCAAACTCCTGACCTCAGGTGACCTGCGTGGCTTGGCCTCCCAAAGTGCTGGGAGTACAGGCGTGAGCCACCGTGCCCAGCCAAGAAAGGATTTTTAAATTATCTTCTTGTTGTCTATGAGGAGTTCAGATTTAAAGTGTTGATTTTTATTAATATATAGAGATTTTCAGACCCTAAGTAGAGTGTATCTCCAAAATTAGGAGCGTAAGAAGGAAATATCTCTCTCTGAATTGGAAATAACATAAGTATGGATGAAGTTTTGCATGTATGAATGTTGCATCTTTGGAAATCTCTCCAACTATTCTCATAAATGATTGGCAAGTGTGACTGACGGGACTGATGTTTCTCCCAACTCTCAGCTAAACAGGTGACTCATTCGGGATTAGCAGTATTTTAATTATTGGTGTTTCCTCTGCTCTGAAACAATGTTGTAAGGTCAGATGATCATGGTGATGAAGGTAAAATATCGGAAACGATCTTGAATGAAGAAGCATTTGTCAGTCATGAGAAAATGGTGCTCAGCTAGCCTGACACAACCTGTCCTGCCTTGTAGGAGACTAGGTGATGGAGCTGATACATGAGGACTTTGTCACTCCACACCTTCTCCCTTGCGACAGCCCCCTCCTTGGAGACTGTGTCTCCATGCAGACTCCCGGGCCCTACCTTGGAGACTCATACCCCCAACTTCCTTTCATGTAGCCACAAGGCACTTGGCTTGTGTGGTTGTCATGCAGTGGTTCTCACCCAGCACTTTGAGAAATGTGCCTACAGCTCCTCTATTGACCTCATCCTCCCCGGTCATTTTTTTTTTTTTTTTTGGAGATGGAGTTTCGCTCTTGTTGCCCTGGCTGAAGTACAATAATGCGATCTCGGCTCACTGCAACTTCCGCCTCCTGGGTTCAACCGATTCTCCTGCCTCACCCTCCTGAGTAGCTGGGATTACAGACATGCGTCACCACGACCGGCTAATTTTGTATTTTTAGTAGCGACTGGGTTTCTCCATGTTGGTCAGGCTGGTCTCGAACTCCCGACCTCAGGTGATCCACCTGCCTCAGCCTCCCAAAGTGCTGGGATTACAGGCGTGAGCCACCATGCCTGGCGACCTCCCCAGTCATCTTAGCTTGATCTTCTCAGAGTTTGTTTAGATTTTCCTACTGACAATAAACTGCTATTCTGTTTTATAAATCTGTCTTCTGGAAGATTATGTGGAGGTTTTAACTTGCTTAAAGGCTTAGGGTTCAGCAGAGGTGCCTCGGAGTACTGGGGGTGAGGGAACCTGAAGGAGAGGAGCTTGGGCCGGCTCTGCCTTCTCTGAAACTAGAACAGCTTGTTCTGTGCTTTTGTTTGTTTTTGGTTTTGTGGTTTTTTTTTTTTGAGACAGAGTCTCACTCTGTCACCCAGGCTGGAATGCAGTCGCATGATCTCGGCTCACTGCAACTTCTGCCTCCCGGGTTCAAGCGATTCTCCTGCCTCAGCCTCCTGAGTAGCTGGGACTGCAGGTGTGCGCCACCATGCCCAGCTAATTTTTGTATTTTTGGTAGAGACGGGGTTTCACCATGTTGGCCAGGATGGTCTCGATCTCTCGACCTTGTGATCCGCCCGCCTTGGCCTCCCAAAGTGTTGGGATTACAGGCGTCAGCCACCGTGCCCGGCCACAACAACTATTAAATGTTCAATGCACAAAGACAAACATTGCCAACTTTCTAGTATAACTTTCTAATATTTTCACGGCTACTTAGGCTTAATTGAAAAATAAAAATAGTGTCATTTTGTATTTTTTTAATAGCCAGGCTTCTTTTTCTACCTTTTTTGAGCCATTTTAAGGACTATTATTCCGGCTGGGCGGGGTGGCTCACGCCTGTAACCCCAGCACTTTGGGAGGCCGAGGCGGGCGGATCACGAGTTCAGGAAATCGAGACCATCCTGGCTAACACAATGAAACCCCGTCTGTACTAAAAATACAAAAAAAAAAATTAGCCGGGCATGATGGGCACCTGTAGTCCCAGCTTCTCGGGAGGCTGAGGCAGGAGAATGGCGTGAACCCAGGAGGCGGAGCTTGCAGTGAGCCGAGATCGCGCCAGGGCACTCCAGCCTGGAAGACAGAGCGAGACTCCATCTCAAAAAAAAAAAAAAAAGAAAAGAAAAAGACTATTATTCCATTGAATGGTGGCAACATAATTACCTAATTAATGTCCTACCTTTGAATATTTAAATTGTTTCCAGTGTTTTTTTGTTTTTGTTTTTTTTTTTTTGCTATTATATACAGTGCTGCAAAGAACATTTTGTATGTATCTCAGACCATTCTCCCAGGATGCCTTCCTATTAGGGAATAGCTGGGCAAGAAATAAGCATGGTTTTCAGGTTTCTGATGTATTCACTCTGGGTGCAGGCCAGGAACTTCATGCCAATTCATGAACTTCAGCTGACTTGGGTAGTACCCATTTCCCGGTATCCTCACCAACACTGAGCACTTTAAGGAAAAAACTGCTATTCTGAAAGTAAAATGGTATTTTGTTTGTAATTTCTATTTTACTACTAGTGAGGTTGAACACTTTTTTTTTTTTTGAAATGGTGTCTAGCTCTATTGCCCAGGCTGGAGGTAGCGGTTCAATCTCGGCTCACTGCAACCTCCGCCTCCCAGGTTCAAGCGATTCTTCTGCCTCAGCCTCCCAAGTAGCTGGGACTACAGGCGCCTGCCACCACACCTGGCTAATTTTTGTATTTTTAGTGGAGATGGGGTTTCACCATATTGGCCAGGCTGGTCTCAAACTCCTGACCTCGTGGTCCACTCGCCTTGGCCTCCCAAAGTGCTGGGATTATAGGCGTGAGCCACCGTGCCTGGCTCTTCTTTTTTTCTGAGACAGGGTTTTACTCCTGTTGCCCAGGCAGGAGTGCAGTGGTGCCATCTCGGCCCACTGCAACCACCATCTCCCAGACTGGAGTGATTCTCCTCCCTCACTCAGCTGGGATTACAGGTGTGAGCCACCGTGCCTAACCTGAACACTTTTTCATATCTATCCATTTGTATTATTTTGTGAACTACCTGTGTATGCCTCTCTTCTTTATTTTTTTATTGGGATGTTTTTCTTGTTCTTAATAGCTTGCAGAAGCTCATTATTGTCCTTGAAGGCAAGACCATGATGTCTTGATTTCCATCATATTCCTAATGCATCATAGCAGTCAATACGTATTCGTTGAATAAAAAAATAGTAAGGCTATTAGTCTTTATCCTATATGCAACAAATTTTCTTTCCAGCTTATTGGTGCAATTTAATATTTTACAACATTTTTATTGTAAAATATATATAGCATTTATCATTTTAAACATTTTTAAGTGTGCAATTCAGTGACATTAAATATATTAACATTGTTGGGAAATCATCACTGATACCCATTTCCAAAACTTTTTCATCTTTCCAAACTGAAACTCAGTACACATTAAACAATAACTCCATTCCCTCAGTGCAATTTATTTTATGGTGTCTTTGACATGAGCAGGTTTTAAATTTTTATGTAGTAAAATACATTATGATTTTTTCCTTTAAGTTGTCTTTGATGTTATGCTTAGAAAGGTCTCCCTGCCTGAGAAGCATGGATACGTTCATATACATTTTCTCCTAGTTTTTCTATTGCCTTGCCTCCCCTCCCCTCCCCTCCCTTCCCCTCCCCTCCCCTCCTTTTTTCCTCCCCTCATTTTTTCTTCCCCTCCTTCTTTCCTCCCCTCCTTCTTTCCTCCCCTACCTCTTTCCTCCCCTCCCTCTTTCCTCCCCTCCCCTTCCCTCCCCTCCCCTCCTTCCTCCTCCCCTCCCCTCTCCTCTCCTCCCCTTTCCTCTCCTCTCCTCTCCTCTCCTCTCTCTTCTCCTCTTTTCTTTCTTTTCTTTTCTTTCTCAGGGTTTCACTATGTTGCCCAGGCTGGTCTTGAATTCCTGGACTCTAGCAATCCTCCTGTCTCAGCCTCCTAAATAGCTGGGATTACAGGCCCATGCACCTTGTTCTTTTTATATTCAACTCCTTCTTTAATCTATCTAGAATTCTTTTAAAATAAAGCACTAGTTAATGGCCATTGAGGGGGACAATTCTCCATGTCTCTCATGTTGCTGCATGTTTTCTGAGGAAAGGCACTGCTTCGTCCTCAACTATCTTTTCAGAGTGTGTATAGTGAACAGACTTGGAAGACAGAGATGGTGTCCTCTTAGGAGCAGAGAGCAGGTTGGCGACTTATGCATGCAATAAAGATCAGGGGCAAAGATCAAGCAGGCATACTGCCCATTACAAAAGAGCATAGCTCCTTCAGCTTGGGATTCCTCTCCTGTAATCCACCCTGCTGCCTGCAGGCAGCATCTGGCCCTCTTCACATCACCCTGTGGGAAATGGGGGCTCAGGGAGCCAGTGTAAACGTTGACCTCCGGGCTGCTGCTACTGCCCTTTTGTCTCTGACCCAAAAGTCTTGTACCTTCTGCCAATATCTGTGAAACTACAGCAGGCTAACTTGGTAGTTTGCAAGTAGGTAAAAAGCCCGAGGCCCTCACAGTTTTTGACAAGGACTGAACTGTATTTTTTTTGAAAGTTTAATTTTTTCAATGCCATCTATTGAATTATTCTGGACTGATTTGAAATTTCACTTGTATCATAAGAAATATGAAGATATACTTGTGTTTGTTTCATATCTTTGCTGTTCTATTTCTCTGTCTATTCTGGTGCCAGCAAAATGCTCTTATTTTTGTAATTTTATAGTTTATTTTAACATTGAGCGGTAAATATCCTCTTTCTTTCTGATTTTCCCCCCTCCTTTTTTCTTTTTTCCTTCCCTGTCACTTTTAGTATTTTCTGGGGCTCTTTGTACCAGATAAATGGTACCTGGCACACAGCAAATATTCAATAAATATGTTTTGAACAATGTTAGTGAAATTAAGTTATTTTGTCAAGTACTCAATCCCTTTTGAATTTTTATAATTATAGCAATGAAACTGGAAACAATTTTCACATGTACTACTAATTTATTAAACCGTTCCTTTAAATGTTAAGAATTCAACTGTTACTGATTATACAATTTAAGCAAAGAATTTAACCTATTACAAAATGCCTAATATAAGTAAAAAGTGTTCTTGCACTGTTTTCTAAATTTCAGTTTCCTGGATATTTAGAGAGTTCTGAAATTAATGATATTTTTCAACAATCCTAAGGACATTTATAGGCCAATATTTATTTATCATCTTTTAATGGGCTTTATTATTTTGTCATTCCTGCTTTCCATTAGAGTAAAATATTGCTTTTGTCTTTGCTAGGAATGTTACAGTTTACCATCTCAGAAGAGACTTTTTAGTAAAAAAAAAAAAAAAAATTGATGTCAAATATAGCATTTATTTATGCGAGACATTAGGGACAGGGTAAATATGTGAACTTAGTCTGTTATCAGATTGTTACTTAGGTGTCACTGAGATTATTCTTAGGGATTGCTGCTTTTCTTTTCTTTTTCTCTTTTTTTTTTTTTTAAATTTTTTTGAGACAGAGTTTCGATCTTGTTGCCCAGCCTGGAGTGCAATGGCGTGGTCTCGACTCACTGCAACCTTCGCCTTCACCTCCAGGGTTCAAGCTGTTCTCCTGCCTCAGCCTCCCGAATAGCTGGGATTACGGGCATTTGCCACCACACCCAGCTAATTTTGTATTTTTAGTAGAGACGGGGTTTCTCCATGTTGGCCAGGCTGGTCTTGAACTCCTGACCTCAGGTGATCTGCCTGCCTCTGCCTCCCAAAGTGCTGGGATTACAGGCGTGATTCACGGTGCCCGGCCAGGGGTTGCTGCCTTTCTATGGGCTACTCTATGAGTCGCTGCTTGGGCCGTGACCACTGCTGGTGACCTGCCTGGCACTGTGAAGGTGACATGGCCAGCCACAGCAGATAGTGTCCCGTACGTGGGTATCTAAGACCTTGGCAAAGGCAGCAACTTCTAGAGCACTTGCCTTGCAGACAGATAGGGATCCTAACTTTGTTGACCTGAAAACATTAAAGCTGGCAACTAGTCCTAAATCCCATGTTCACTAAGCCCAGATGACCTGTTGATTGACGATATTGAAAGAAAAATAAAAGGATAATACCCTACAGGGAAACAAATAAATTTTCCAGCACAGGTTTAGTTGAGTTCACATGAATTTTCTCGTTTTTCTCTTGTGTTCAGGGCAAACTCCATTTCCACATTCTGGAAAATCTGGTAGAATTGCTGTCAGTATTTATTTATTTATTTTATTATATATATATATTTTTTAGATGGAGTTTCACTCTGTCGCCCAGGCTGGAGTGCAGTGGTGGGATCTCAGCTCACTGCGACCTCCACCTGCTGGGTTCAAGCGATTCTCCTGCCTCAGCCTCCCAAGTAGCTGGGATTACAGGTGTGCACCATTATGCCTGGCTAATTATTATATTTTTAGTAGAGATGGGGTTTCACCATTTTGCCCAGGCTGGTCTTGAACTCCTGACCTCAAGTGATCTGCCCACCTCCCAAAGCGTTGGGATTACAGACATAAGCCACCACACCTGGCCATACTGTCAGTCTTTTTTTATTTTATTTTATTTTTTGAGACAGAGTCTTGCTCTGTCGCCCAGGCTGGAGTGCAGTGGCATGATCTCGGCTCACTGCAAGCTCCGCTTCCCAGGTTCATGCCATTCTCCTGCTTCAGCCTCCCGAGTAGCTGGGACTACAGGTGCCCGCCACCACGCCTGGCTAATTTTTTTGTAGTTTTAGTAGGAGACGGGGTTTCATTGTGTTAGCCAGGATGGTCTTGATCTCCTGACCTCGTGATCTGCCCGCCTTGGCCTCCCAAAGTGCCAGGATTACAGGTGTGAGCCACCACGCCTGGCCACTATGCTGTCAGTCTTTAAATGACTTTGGTACCTGCAGTGGTTCATATAGACATAAAGGTGTTGAAGTTTTGGAGGTAAGGACTAGAAATATTTGCAAGTATCTGCCTTCTAGCCACAAGATCAACCTGGCTTTTACTTAGTGTTAATGCTACTATTTCTTTCTTTCTTTCTTTCTTTCTTTCTTTTTTTTTTTTTTAAGATGAAGTCTCACTCTGTTGCCCAGGCTGGAGTGCAGTGGCACGATCTCGGTTCACTGCAACCTCCACCTCCCGGGTTCAAGCGATCCTTCTGTCTCAGCCTCCCCAGTGGCTGGGATTACAGGAACACACCACCATGCCTGGCTAATGCTTCTATTTCTATAAAGTAAGGTTCCATTTCTTTATTCTTCTCACTTGAAACTATTCCCAAAATTTAGCAAAGCACTTTGTAATATGTAAGGAAATACATACAATTTCTAGATTTATACAATTTCTAGATGATCATACTTTCTAGTGAGAGGCTTATGACGTCTGTTTGAAACCAGTGACTGGAAAACAAAAATGTTACAATAAAAAAGCCAGGTGCTTTGCTAAGGGTTGCTAAGATGAACTTGCAGTCTCTTCCATTGCTCCTCCTGAAGTGGAGGGCGAGTCCCCTTCCCCCACATTTAATTGTCAAACTCATCTGTGTCATTTAGATAGTTTTGAAGTTGCATGGATCGATCCTAAACATCCTGCTGTGAAGGGCTTTATGTTTATGGCCTTTGTCTTTTCTCTCATTCCTTATCCAGTGAAGACGTGAGGCTGTGTAAGCGCCAAAGAGAGCAGGGATCTTGTTTGTCTTGGTCGCCGTGATATTTCAGCTGCTGACCCAGTGCTCGAAGCATAGTAAGTGCTCAGTAAGAATGTGTTGCATGAATGGTAGCTGGTGTTACAGACTAGAGAAAGTGTTCCTGGCTGGGCTTGGTGGCTCATGCCTGTAATCCCAGCACTTTGGGAGGCCGAGGCGGGTGGATCACCTGAGGTTGGGAGTTCAAGACCAGCCTGACCAACATGGAGAAACCCCGTCTCTACTAAAAATGCAAAGAATTAGCCGGGGTGGTGGCGCATGCCTGTAATCCCAGCTACTCAGGAGGCTGAGGCAGGAGAATTGCTTGAACCCGGGAGACGGAGGTTGCGGTGAGCCAAGATCACGCCATTGCACTCCAGCCTGGGCAACAAGAGCGAAACTCCGTCTCAAAAAAAAAAAAAGAAAAAGTGTTCCTAAAAGAAGAACTGCAATTTGTCATGGCAATCGGGGAATTAGAAATGGCATTCTGTGAATTCTGGTAACTAGCTTGATGACTGTATAACTTATTCCAGGTAGGATTATTCATTATGCTTTCCTCAACCAGCTACACTTTACTAATTGTTTTAGAAGCAAACATCACTAGCAGTCCAGAAAGCAAGCAAGCTGGAATCTAAGTAAAAGAGATTTACTACACATAATGAAAGCTGCAAATGGCTGAGGTGTCTGAAAAGGTGTCTGAATCTCTCCTAAAAAGAGTTTGCATTTTACTGTTGCAATTTACTTGGGACAATATAGATCTGGTATCCATAATAGGCCTGTGGGCCGAACAAAGCTTTGTCACATGGAAGTAGCTGTTGCTCAGCCAGGAATCATGAACATTTGCAAAAAGAGGAGTTGTGTTTGTAGCCATTGGAGAGAATCTTTGTAAATAAACTCTTTCTCTCATAATTGAGAGTTGCCATTTTATTGGTGGGGAAAAAAATGCCCAATTTTACAAAATAGCAAAATCTCTTAGATCCTGTTCTGAAAATAAGTTGACATAAGCATTTTCCACATTCCCTGAGGTCTGGCCTGGATTCTGTAATTTACATGACATGATTAGGAGGGTTCTATGCCATTTTAGACTAATTATGTAAATTGGAGGGAATTCACCCCTTCATTATGAATAAGTATTTATCTTATGAGTACTAACTTGTAATAAATGTTTAGTTTGCTTCTTTTTGTGCTGCTGTGGATAGTTGCCTTAAAGTGCTGTTAATTTGCCAATAAGTCTTAAACAGGATAACCAGGCATCTCTTTTTAAAAGACCAAAATTTAAAACCCAGATTAGAAGACTGGTACAAAATGCATTTGGCCGGTATTTAGTCATCTTATTTGGCAGATTTGTTTTTGTTGCTGCTCTCTTAAAAAATATAATGACAACTGTATAGTCTGTTAGATTTTTTTTTTTTTGCCTTTAACTTTTCAAAATGTTTCCAGGCTTTACTACTTGGCAAAGACAATTTAGGACAGATTTCTTTATTTTCTCCTCTGGCCTAAAACGAAAAACCCCCACTTTCCAAACTGTTACCACCGAAGAGTTTATTAAATGGCTGAAAAAGACAGCTGGTCCCACCATCTGTTAAAATTTTTCAGGGGCCAAATAAAACAGGTTACACCTTTAGCCATGCCAAGTCTTGCAATACCCCCTTCCTCTCACAGCCTGGGGAGGGCTAATCTGAATTTCACGCTCTGATTTTGCTGTTGCTAATGTCTGAGCTTCTTATGTGAGCTTCTCCACGTTGCTTGTATTACTTCTCTTTTTCAGTTACAAAGCTATTCTCAGATTTCAACCAAACTCATTTGCAACCTATTACCTTCCACCTCTATAGTCTCTATAGTTACACCCAGTAACTAGAAGGAAACCCACAGATACCTAGCTAATTTCTGACTTTTCAAGCAAAGGGGGAGAACCAAAAGTACATTTCTGTTGTTTTGCAACCATTTTTCTATAAATGCTAATGGAGGTAATTCAGATTTTGGAACAAAGGCTTAGCTCACCACACACTGCAGGTGTGAAAGGGTTGAAACAAAAGAGATGCTAACCCTAATGGTATTTCTTGTCATTAACAATTCTTTGATGTTCACACTGGAGCCTCCCTTTTATCTTTTAGTTTTTCAGCCATCTTTGTTAACAAGCAGCTCAGTTGAATCTTTTTTTTTCACCTCCCTCTGGCCTTTAAAGACATCTGCAAAATGTTTATGCTAAGTTAGTTTCCACTGCATCTTTTAGTACCAAGGCAAAGTAAAATGAGATAAAGCTTGTGAGGTTATTATTAAAACATCAGTAAGTTTCTATCATTAAGCTGAAGGGAAAGATCAATAAAAAAGGAGCACTTAATGTTACTTTAATAAGGATGCGTTTCCTGTAACAGGACTTGGGATTAACTTCAGTATCACTGAAGTGGGCTTTACAATAAGGAAGTTGCTGTGATCAGAAGAGTTTGACTTGCCCTTACCCAATTAAGCAGTTTGCAAATACTTTGAATGTACTTGATCTATTACTTCCTGTTTTACTGAAAGCTTTCATGATACATATATTTAAATAATATTTTACTATAGCTTTTCTCCCCCCTTGTATCAATCCCTGGCAGGCTGCCAAAGACTTTCTAAGGCAGGTTTGCCTGTCCTTCTGTCCATTTGGGATTGGGGGAAGGGAGAGGTGAGATGACAGGGAGTGGAACTGCAGCTTCAGAAAAGTTTGTTTAACTCACTTTGATGACAGCAAAATGTCCGGAACAGTCAACACTGCACAATATACCGCCCTGAGCTACTCAGCAGCAGGATCTGCAACTGTACTGTGGGTGCAAAGTGGAATCACATGTTTCACACCAAAATGGTCTGGCTGAGCTCACTATTCATGAGTATATTTTGTGTTTTCTTGATGTAGAAATGTTTATTAATAGTCTCTGGATCAACATACTTTTCCCTTTAACTGTGGGTGGGGGGGCAAATTGTTTGCTTAACTAGTTAACACTTTAACCAGTATAAGTGGCGATCTCTGGATAGTTGATTTCTTTCTGCTTGAAACTTGTTTTTTGGCAAGTATTAATTTGGAGCTAGTTGAAATCCTGAGTGCAGCTGTAATAGACATTGTAACTTCCTCAGCCTTTATGTATAGTCCAGCCCTAAATGTCAAATGCTAGGGAGAAGATAATCAGATAAAATACAAATTAATGTTAACAATGTAGCTATTTTATAATTTCCCCTCATATTATTTAATAATTCTTAGTATTTATATGATGCTTTTCATCTTCAAAGCACTTTACAAATGTTAGCTAATTAACCAAGAGGTAATGAGGCGTGGATGATAATGCTGTAGTAAATTTTCTGTAGCTCAGATTATAAAGTAAAAATGAAGATGTATATATTCATACATTTTTAAAAATAACATTAGGCGGTCTTAGAGAGTTTGTGAATCAGAGGCTCAGGCAATTCCTCTTCTATGTATAACTTATGTCTCTCTCTAAAAAATCTTGGGCAATTCAGATGCTCGTGAACTGTAAGGATTTTCCCATCTAGCAGGTGGTTGGCAAACTTCTTTCATCTTAGCCTTGTCTGTTCTTACTCCTTGATATTTTTCACCTGGATCTCTTTTCTGTCCAAGAACACAGAAAGGTCCAAAGGCAAAGACATTTACTGTTAAGAATTAGGGATAGACACCCATTTCATTTTTTCTCAGGTTTTCCTATAGACAAAAGCTGGGTGCAATACATCCTAACGCACTTGTGTTATTTTACATAGCTTTGTATAATGATAATAGTGCAGTTCGATTTCATTACTTGAGAATGAGTGTGTGTGGCTGTGGATGGGTAGTCTGACTTTGTGGAAGGCCTACATGATACAATTTTTAAAAAAGAAAAGGATATTTTATTCAATATAAAAATATTATCATCTGATATAAAATGGATTACTGTAAGAAAAATTAAGTCACTAATAAAAACATTGTAGTTTAGGAGTGGTGGCTCACACCTGAAATGCCAGCACTTTGGGAGGCCTAGGCAAGCAGATCACTTGAGCCTAGGAGTTTGAGACCAGCCTGGGCAACATGGCGAAACCCCATCTGTACTAAAAATAAAAAAATTAGCCGGGCGTGGTGGCATGTGCCTGTAATCCCAGCTACTTGGGAGGCTGGGTAGGAGGATCACCTGAGCCCAGGAGGTCGAGGCTGCAGTGAGCTGTGATGGCACCACTACACTCCAACCTGGACAACAGAGTGAGACCCTATCTCAAAAACAAAAACAAAAAACACTATAGTTTATAGACTTACATTACAAACTAATAAACACATCCCTTTATGAGACTGAGTTGCTAGACTCAGCCTCTGAGGGCAGGTCTTATTTTCCTGAACACATACTTTGGAAAAGCTACTAAAGCTAATCAGGCTCTTATTCATGAATAAGATCCTCACAATTCAGAGGGAATTCAATTTAAACCACCAAAAGGCTTATATACACTGTCTAATTAGCTCTACCTTAACAAGGATTTATCCTATTTGCTAAAGGCTTTCCTGTCTTCTTTCTGAGTTATGGTATTAAGCTATGTCTACATACCCTAAACTCAGGACTGACAAGTGATGGTTTCAGCCTGGGTGTTTTGTCCTCCAGAGACTTGGGAACATGCTGATACTATTTAGAAAAAGCCAGATAATGCTTGGTGCACGGTAGGCCATAAGGTCCAGATGCTAGATTGAATCTTTTTACTTTTCATTCTGATATTTTTGAAGTCCTGAACACCCAGTATCAGTTCATATGCCTTCACAATAATAATACATCACCAAAGGAAGGATCAGTTACTAAGATGTACTGAATCTGGTTCTATAAATGTCTTGGTGATATGGTCTTTTTATTAACTCAGTGCCTGCTGACAGATTTTACATAAAATGTACCGTTATTATAGGACTAGTTTCACCCAAAGAAATAAATGACACACTTAACTTGCCACAACATTAACTTGATCAAGTGGAGCTTACAATATGCTGGTCATGGAGAAGTGTTTCTATTATAAATCATGACCTTGTACCCACCCAGCCTTTTATCCTTACGGATACCCTTAGCTTAATGTGACATCATGATGGCCCCACTCTTCAGATGGAGTGTGGGAGGGGTCAGGAAAGAGGAGAAACAAAATAAAAACTCATCCATAATGTCAATGACACCCACCCTCTTCCCTGTTTGCAGGGGAAAGAAAGAAGGGAACCCCAGTGAAGAAAAGAAATGAATCCAATGCATTCATGATGTTAGTGAAATCTCTCAAATATTTCTTTGCTGATTTCACTGCTATTGAGATGATCAAATTCTTCAACTTCTGCATGGAAAGATACTATCATTCTTAAAGCATTCTTTGTGGTCATCCTCAATATCTCTGTATTTTTTTTTTTTTGGAGACGGAATCTCGCTCTGTCACCCAGGCTAGAGTGCAGTGGTGCGATCTCTGCTCACTGCAAGCTCCGCTTCCCAGGTTCACGCCATTCTCCTGCCTCAGCCTCCCGAATAGCTGGAACTATAGGTGCCCACCACCACAGCCAGCTAATTTTTGTATTTTTAGTAGAGATGGGGTTTCACCATGTTGCCAGGCTGGTCTCAAACTCCTGACCTTGTTATCCACCCACCTCAGCCTCCCAAAGTGCTGGCATTACAGGCGTGAGCCACTGCGCCTGGCGTATCTCTGTATGTTTTACAGAAACTTGCTGTAGCCTGCAAGATGCATTGAGTCTTAGCATAAACTCCATTACCAAGAAAAGTTTAAGCCTTCTCTCCCTTCTCCCCATCCTTTCCCCCAAATGCCCCACTCCCTTCTTTTACTAGAGCATATTTGATTTAGATGGAGAGGTAATAAATTTTTTTAAATCATTTTATTTTATTTTAAAATAAAATTGTATATATTTAAGATGTAGAATGTGATGTTTTCATAACAAGTTGTTGCTTTTAAAAATGCCATATGGTATGCAATATGATACAACTTATGTTTTAAAGTCTTGTATATGCCTGAAAAAGAAACTGTTTTTTTTTTTTTTTTTTTTTTGAGATGGAGTCTCGCTGTTTTGTCCAGGCTGGAATGCAATGGTGCGATCTCGGCTCAGTGCAACCTCCACCCTGCAGGTTCAAGCGATTCTCCTGTTTCAGCCCCCAAGTAGCTGGGACTGCAAGTGCGTGCCACCACGTCCAGCTAATTTTTTTTTGTATTTTTAGCAGAGACGGGGTTTCACCATTTTAGCCAGGATGGTCTCGATCTCCTGACCTGGTGATCCGCCTGCCTCAGCCTCCCAAAGTGCAAAAGAAACTGTTTAACAGTAGAATTAAGTAGGGAAGAAAGAGAGGTAACTTTTTACACTTTGGTATTATTTCAATGTTTTATAATAAGGATGTAGACTTTTAAAGTCATATTCTTCTGGCCTTCACATCTTAGCTCAAATGTCTCTTGCTCTGATCAGACCCACCTGGACCACCCTGTTAAAATTGCAATCCACCCTCTGTTCTCCCTTCTTTCCATGATCCTTATTAACTTCAAACATTCTTAGAGTGACTATACAATTTATTAATCAAATATGACCCTTCTGAGAGTGAAAGGGGTCATCAACCTGGGATGAGGGAAGCCAGGGCAATGTCTACAGTCTGAGGCTATCTGAAGCAAACTAGGATGTCTGCCAACTTTAGACACACCATGTAGTTGATTTTTTCATTATGCTTACCAGTCATCCCCCCAACCTAAATTGAAGCTTCACAGGAGTGAGAAGGCAGAGCTTTTTATCTGTTTGGTTACTGACATATTCCAAGGGCCGGAGCAGTGCTTGGAACTAATAGGTCGGAGATTCATTGAATGAATGAGTATATGAATGAATGAATGATAAAAAAATTCATTTTGGAAAAGATGTTATGTAAATGTGAAGGAATGTTTTAAACTATCCCATATGGTGCCAAGTCTTTGCCACATCAAGACATTGTGTTGAGTGTTCTGCACATAAAAAGAGCACGCTAAATATTTCCTTGTTAATTGGTTTGAGATCTGATGAATTCTCAGAACAGAACCCCATCCCTGTTAAAATGAGTAACTCAAATATATTTAAAGTCTAATAGTAATGCTATTTTTGGTTGGCCACCCTGGACTGATGTGCTGCTATTTTCCTTCATTAGGATGGGTAAGTGAGGGTTGATTTATTGTATAGTAACATAACACATTCAAGTGTTCTGTATCCCCTTTCTGCCCACTTGGAGAGCTATTGTCACCTTTTTTTTTTTTTTTTTTTAAGAGACAGAGTCTTGCTCTGTTGCCCAGGCTAGAGTGCAGTGGTGCAATCATAACTTACTGCAGCCTTGAACTCCTGGGCTCAAAGGATCCTTCTGCCTCAGCCTCCTTTAGTAGCTGGAACTACAGGCATGTGCCAACATGCCCAGCTTATTTTTAAATTTTTTTGTAGAGATGGGGGTCTCACTATGTTGCCCAGGCTGGTCTCCAACTCCTGGCCACAGGCAATCCCTCTACCTTGGTCTCCCAAAGTGTTGGGATTACAGGTGTGGGCCACCATGCCTCACCCTATTTTCACTTTTAAGGAGAAATTATCTGCATTTTAACATTTTCTCATATAGTTTTGTTTTTGGCATGAATTAAAATATTAATGTACAGACAGCCTTCCCACATGGTGTGATTTCATATTCTTCCTACTGTTTTTTTGCCCATTAGGTATTAACCAACAACTCTTGATGAATTAGTTCCTGCATAGTCTCCACTTAATTTTCTCACTTTGCCATCTATCTATGTATCTATCTATGTATCTATCTATGTATCTATCTATCTATCTATCTATCTATCTATCTATCGATCTGTATGTATCTGTCTTGACACCAATATGTATTTTTCAGTATAATCAGGAGGGAAATAGGAAAGACTGTGCTTCAGCCGTTTTTTTTTGTTTGTTTGTTTGTTTAGACAGGGTCTTGCTCTGTCACCCAGGCTAGAGTGCAGTGTTAGGATCATGGCTCACTGCAGTCTTGAGCTCCTGGAGCTCCTACCTCCACCTCCTGAGTAGCTAGGACTGTGGACATGTACAACCACACTCGGCTTAAACATGTATTTTTATACTGCTCTTTCATTCATTGCTCCCCATTATTTTGGTGCAATTTAAAAGCTGTTTTGGTTATCCTATAAAATAAAACAACTATTGAAGTCAACTATTTTCTTTCTTGAAAGCCCAGGTGGTACTTGCACTTACCTTAAAAAATGATTTAAGATTTTAAAATGACTTCATCATCAAATGCCTTTTGTTTAACATAGCAAAGGAAGTATTTCTCATTAGCAAAATGTTTTCAGTGATGTGTGGGAAAGATAGTGTTTAGAGAAAAGCAAAGGGCATAGGAGAAAAGTTGGAAACTTAAAAGGGTGAGCGAGCAGAAAGAGGAGCAAGAGAAGGAGCTGAGGAGTGGCCAGGAAGAGCTGTGTTGAATTGAACATCTGATTTAGGTTTAGTTGATCGCTGTCTCATGTAGATGGCATGAGACTGGAGGGCAAGGATATTTATTTCATCTTTCTGTCTAAAACATCACAGAATATGTAGGAGTGTGGGGACAAAGTTAAGTTAAGAAGACAGAGAGAGAACCTGCCCAAGGATAGAAGAGTGGTCAGTGGAGCAAAAGGCTTCTGAGAGCAGCAGGATGAGGAAGAAAGGGACCCCTGGGTGTCAGTCTGTTTAGGCAACACAAGAACAGGATAGAGAGATTGAGGAAAACTACTTCTTGCAATAGGGGTAATCGCATATATCATCTGTAATCATTATTAAGAAGTTAAGCTTCAGGGATAATTTGGAAGGAGATTTCTATTTCAGGGATAAATTCGCCAGTCTTGTTAATCTTTACAGATCAAATGTGATATATACATATATCACATCTGGGATATATATATGTATATATGGAAATGTCTACAACAGAAATGTAAACATTTTCCCTTCTCTGCTTTTTTCAGCAACTTTCTTATCCATGAGCTAATGCCTAGTCCTGCCCTGCATCTGGCCTTCAGTCTTTGTTGTTGGTGCTGCTGCTGCTGCTTTTATTGCTTGGTTTTTAGTCCTACAGCCCTTCCCATATGATAAAAGGGAGAGAGGGGTGGGAAGAGACAGGGAAGCTGGAGAGAAGAGGGTGGGAAGAAAGACCCACTCCAAGGTAATTTTCTGTCACTCATCATGGTGCTTTAAGGGCTTGAGTTTTAATAAACTCCATTATAATATTAGCCACACTTGTTTAAATCAATGTTTTAGTTAATTTAAAGTTAAAGGCCTGTACATTAATTCATAAATTCATAAATATTTCAACTGGGGTTCTCATACTCTTTTGTGCATGGAAATCACTTTGGCATATAGACTTTCTCTCACCCCACTCCAGAGGCCCTGATTCCCCAGGTCTGGGTGGGCCCAGGGAAAGGTCTACTGTACGGAGCACTGCAGGCAGCTCTGATATACTGAGCTGGGAGGCTCTTGGAGAAACATCAGCTTAGCAGTCACTATTTTTACCCCTTCTGCCCTGGATCAGGTCCCAAGAACCTCCTCTCATCTCTCCTATTTCTGAAGAAGAAAAGGTGGCTTCTGCCCCCAATACTTCTCTCTGCCCTCCAAAGCTGAGAGGGACAATCCAGTTTCTGTGACCAGCCCCGCCCCATCTCCCCCATCCCTTTCTTGAATTCTTATGGCTTTCTCATACATATCCTGGAGCTAAAAGTGGCAGGCTCCTTTTTAGCTCTAAATGGGATGGAAAAAGTGGGCACTATCACTGAGGGAACCGTATTGGTTAAATATGATGGGACATTTTGACCCCCTGGAGCCAAAGCCATCAAGAAAAAGTGGGTAATGCCTCTGATGTCCTTGCAGGAAGTGCTTTTTCCCTGTGATTTTTGTGTGAAAGTATCATCAAGTAGACAGCTCAATATTTATCAGAAAAATCAGGGAAAACTTGTGTAGTGTGGCTTATTTTAGCAAGAATGTGGGATAAAATGAAACACAAAATAATGTAAGGATTATAGTTGGAGACATGAGTTTAACCCAATTCCTGGCATAAAGTAGGTATTCAGCATATATTTGTTGAATAAATGAATATATATATATATTTGTTGAATAAATGAATATATATATATATTTATTTATTTATTTATTGAGACGGAGTCTTGCTCTGTTGCCCAGGCTGGATTACAGTGGCGCGATCTCGGCTCGCTGCAAGCTCCGCCTCCCGGGTTCATGCCATTCTCCTGCCTCAGCCTCCTGAGTAGCTGGGACTACAGGCGCCCGCCACCACGCCTGGCTAATTTTTTTTTTTTTTGGTATTTTTATTAGAGACAGAGTTTTACCGTGTTAGCCAGGATGGTCTCGATCTCCTGACCTCGTGATCCGCCCGCCTTGGCCTCCCAAAGTGCTGGGATTACAGGCGTGAGCCGCCGCTCCCGGCCTGAATATGTTTTTAATAGGCCCAAGCCCTATTCCTAGCTGTATAATATAGACATATGAGACGCACAGATAATTTCTATTTACACCTCTTCAGAGAGCTGTGACAGTTTTTAAAATCTCAATTAAGCTGCTATTTGGTCACAAGATTACCTACCATGATTGTCAGGAACCTACAGCTACCCAGTCACATGGACAGTTATTAGTCACTCCTAGCCTGACCCAAAATGTGTAGGTTAGTCGGCAGTTAGTCATTAATAAGATACTGCTGAGGCCTCAGAGAACTTTTGAATCTTGTAGTGTTCGGCTGAGAATGGTGTCTTGTGATAGCTGGCTTGTATGTATTAATATTGGGGAAAAGATGTGAATTTGCTAATAATTAAAGTTGTTAAGTCATTCAGACATATTATACATATGGAAACTAAAGATGTTGGAATAGTAATAGGTAACCAGAGAATCCCAGTATACTGAATAGATGCCTCATTGGTTTGGTGATTACTGATGGTATAATCCAAGAAGACATCCACATCCAGGAGTGAATGTAGGATGCTGGATTTCAGGACATAAAATCTTGGGATTTTTGTGGTGATTCAGAAAAAGCCAGTGAAGTTAATCCTAGGCCCCGTGGAGAAGCCCAGTGCCCTTATTCAATAGATGAGGAAACCACAGCTTTGAAAACATTCTTTCCCTCTAGGCTCCTTCACTCATTTTTTCTCCTCTTGCATGGTGAGCTGTAAAGCGTTCCACACTGTCTTCCCTCTTCCCACAGTTATTGCTTGATACAGGGGCCAGTAGTTAGGATAACCTTACTGGCTCATATTCCATAGTCCCATTCATATAATATTAATCCTGTAACTTAAAAAAAAGGCAACAGAATCATATTATCAGGCTTCTGATAGTCGTCTAAGAGTCTTTTTTTTTTTTCAGTTTCCAAATGGTTATTTTATCAGATTGTTTGAACATTTAATTTATCCTGTTTGCAATCCAAAATAGTTACCTGAAGTTTGCTGTTTTGTGTGTGTGTGTGTTTACTTTTATTGTATATGTATTTTTCTAAACTCTTTGGCACAATTTTCTGGGGGCAGTCCAAGAGTCTTTTACTAAGCCAAATTTATATGGCGTTCCCCCCAAAATTGTTAGAAAGTTGTTAGAAAAAAGTTTTTCCTCCATTTCTATCATTAGTAGTCTAGACTAGGGGTTGGCAAACTTTTTCTGTAAAGGGCCAATAGTAAATATTTTAGGCTTTGTAGGCCATAAGGTTTTTGTCTTAACTACTCAACGCTACTGTTGTAGTGTGAAAGCAGCTGTGGACAATATGTAAATGAATGGGTGTGACTGTGTGCCAATAAAACTTTATCTATAAAAAGACACTTTGGAGTTGGGTACAGAGGCAATCAATATGGTCCCAGCTACCTGGGGGGGGCAGAGGCAGGAGGATAGCTTGAACATAGGAGTTTGAGGCCAGCCTGGGCAACATAGTGAGACCCTCATCTCTAGTAAAAAAAAAAAAAAAAAAAAAAAAAAAAAAACATGCCAGGAGCGATGGCTCACACCTGTAATCTCAGTACTTTGGGAGGCTGAGGTGGGCGGATCACCTGAGGTCAGGAGTTCGAGACCAGCCTGACCAACGTGGAGAAACCCCGTCTCTACTAAAAATACAAAATTAGCCGGGCATGGTAGTGCATGCCTGTAATCCAAGCTACTTGGGAGGCTGAGGCAGGAGAATGGCTTGAACCCAGGAGGTAGAGGTTGCGGTAAGCCTGGATCACGCCATTGCACTCCTGCCTGGGCAACAAGAGTGAAACTCCATCACCAAAAACAAAATAAAACAAAACAAAAAAATACAAAACCAAAAACACTGTGGGTCCGGAGCTTTGGCCCACACAGGAGGTAGTTTGTCAACACATAACATTGAGAGATGCCACTTCCCTGCATGGCCAAGATGAGGAACAAATTTTGCATGTAAGTAATTAACAAAGTTGAGGGGCCGGGCGTGGTGGCTCACGCCTATAATCCCAGCACTTTGGGAGGCTGAGGCAGGCGTATCACCTGAGGTCGGGAGTTCAAGACCAGCCTGACCAACATAGAGAAACCCTGTCTCTACTAAAAATACAAAATTAGCCAGATGTGGTGGCACATGCCTGTAATCCCAGCTATTCAAGAGGCTGAGGCAGGAGAATCGCTTGAACCTGGGAGGCAGAGGTTGCGGTGAGCCATGATCGCACCATTGCGCTCCAGCCTGGGCAACAAGAGCGAAACTCCGTTTCAAAAAAAAAAAAGAAAGTTGATAATATTTATTTTATTCCCTGGATAGATTTATTATTGGGTTGCTGGGGAGAAGCCCAATGAGTTATATGCTTGAATTTTTGGTCTGAATGTTCTTTGAATGAAAGCAGAAATGATCGCTAACCAAAAATAAAGACACTGTTAATTTAGAGTTATACTTGCACAATAGTTGGGTAACTGCCTGAGTTTTTCAGTTTAGTTTCTGAATGTCAGAACTACAGCCAGAACTGACAGAGAAATTGTCTTCCGTTTTTCCTGCTTTCCTTTATCCCTGCAGGTTTTCTTTGCTGGTTAACGTTCTTCCTGCTTTGTGTCTCCATCTGCCTTTGCAGTACATGCCCTAGACTTCTTATTGCCCACAGATCCCCAACAAACTTGCTTATCCCGGTTCATTGGTTCATTGTCTCAGGACCAGCTCTCATCTGAGGCACTAATTACAACCGAAGCATAGATTGTAATAATAATTTTAGGCATTCTTCTTTGGGAAAAAAGATGGCTCAGAGTGGTCTCCAAAGAGAAGACTCACATCATTTCCCCCATTGCCTTGTTAATTGTCAGCAAGAGATCAGGAATTTCTCCACAAGGCTCTGTAAAGGCTAGTTCATGCTGCCTCAAGACCTTTGATAATTGTGTAAACTATTAATAATAGTTGTCTAAAAGATTCAGACTTCTTTCTACCTCTGCCTCCATTGCACCTTTAGCAATCTGGTGTCTCCACAACTTTCTTCATGGAACCACCACCAGGCCCCTTCTGTAGGCTTCTTATGGAGGCTGAAGGTGTCTACATGGCAGCATAAAGTAGTAATTAAGGACTCTGGAGTCACTGCCCAGGCTCAAATCCCTGCTGCAAATTGTGAGGTCTTTGGTGAGTCACTAAATTGCTCTACACCTCAGTTTCTTGTAAAAATGTTACTAACAATTATAAAAACATTTATCTAATAGGTTACTTGTGAAGATTAAATGAAGCAATAGGGTAAAGCCAGAGCTTGGTACACAAGTACTCAATACATGTCAGTTATTGTTATTCTCAGATAGAAATGAGATAAAAGCATCAGCACTTTTTTTTTTTTTTTTTTTTGAGATGGAGTCTCACTTTGTCACCTAGGGTGGAATGCAATGGCGTGATCTTGGCTCACTGCAACTTCTGCCTCCCGGGTTCAAGCGATTCTCCTGCCTCAGCCTCCCAAGTAGCTGGGATTACAGGCACGCACCAGCACACCTGGCTAATTTTGTATCTTTAGTAGAGACAGGGTTTCACCATGTTGGTCAGGCTGGTCTTGAACTCCTGACCTTAGGTGATCCACCCGCCTTGGCCTCCCAAAGTCCTGGGATTACAGGCGTGAGCCACCATGACTGGCTCGGTATCAGCATAATTTATATTGAGCTATATTTTGGTTGCTCTAGCTACGAGCAGATTGCCATTTAACCATTAGCATTCCTTAAAGACACTGAAAAACAGGCTCCTTGGCTCCTGAAAGGAGCATGGTTTAGGAATCTGACCCACTTGGATTTGCACATTGTTCCTCCCTACTAGCTCTCTGACCATGGTCAGGTAACATTGCTTTACTGAGTTTACCATTTATAATTTTTACCTATGTACAGCTGGTATGGACAGTACATCATGGGAGAATGCCAGTGAAATGGCAAGTTCTTGTTAAATATTTTTATTTTAATAATGGTCTTGGATGTCCTCAGTTTATATCTGCAAATATCTGTGGAGTTCTTGCAAGGCATTAGGCCAGGTATCAATATCTTACAAATTGGGAGAATTAGTTAGGGAAATATTTCTGGAGAGAAGAACATCTTCTTTCTTTCTTTCTTTTCTTTTTTTTTTTTTTGAGATGAAGTCTCGCTCTTGTTCCCCAGGCTGGAGTGCAATGGCGCAATCTTGGCTCACTGCAACCTCCGCCACCCAGGTTCAAGCGGTTCTTCTGCCTCAGCCTCCCGAGTAGCTGGGATTACAGGTGCCTGCCACCATGCCCAGCTAATTTTTGTGTTTTTAGTAGAGACGGGGTTTCACCATGTTGGCCAGGCTGGTCTTGAACTCCTGACCTCAGGGGATCCGCCCACCTCGGCCTCCCAAAGTGCTGGGATTACAGGCGTGAGCCACCGTGCCCAACAGAACATCTTCTTTCTAAGCAAGCTGTCTGTTCTGTGTGCAGACAAGGCTGGTCTTGGATAGTATATCATTGGCAGTTTGGTCCAACGAGCTCAGAATGCAGAAAAAATCAACCTAGATTCTTGACTCTGTTAGTGGCTCTCTGGATCTCTGTCTTGTCCTGTAAAGAGTGGATTGGCCTACATATTTTCTACGGATTCTTACTGTTCTAAAACATAGCCTTTGTGTGTATAGGGCAGTGATATGGCATTACTTATGTGTCTACACTGATCTGGCAAGAGGCATCCAACTGTCTAGTGTTGTCAAGGAAATGTTAGTTGGTCGGAATAGTTTCTTTGCTTTTAACATTGCAGGGTGAGTAGCAATAAGGGTTTTGTCTTTGTGGTTTTATTTGTGTTCCCCTCCTTTTGTTTTGAATGATATGTGGCCCAGTAATATATTAACAGTATAGAAATGAAGAAAACATTCTGCGTGACTCAAAAACTAGCATTTTTTGCTGTCATCAACCAAGGAGCCGGTTTGGAGAACAGTAAATACCAGAAGTTCACGGAAGTGGGAAGCACTACCCAATTAAACAAGTATAGTGTCCGCCCCAACCACCTGCTATATTCACAGGTTGTCGATGGTTTGTGTGCATCATGTGTAAATGCACAAAATCCTTCCCTACTTTTAACATGAATATAATGAAAACCTGATTTGGCTGGACACTTCAGTAAAAGCAGTCAGACTGGTTTTTACACATAGACACAATCTGAATTGATGACCCGTTCAGTCATTTAACCAATTAACTTGATCAATAACCAGTTAGTGACTTTATTAGAGGTCCTCCGTGGATCAAATAATTCAAACCACCACATATAATTAAATATGAGATTATGAGTTAGTTATGGATACAAACAAAAAACATTTAAGTGAAAACATCTCAGTATCTCTTTAAAATGTCCATTTCAAACAAATTTGATTTAGGATGAAAATTAATGTAATTCTGTCAAAGCTCCATAGAAAAGTGGCACCATATGCAATTAAAAAAAAGCAATACCCAAACATTTACTTTAGGGATAGTCTCTGAACTTTGAAATATCTATAAAATGGTATATGTGATATAACTGGCCCTTTCTGTTGGAGGTGATGTTAACTGTCACCAAGGAACTGGTAATAAATACATTATGAAATCCCATAAATCAACATTAGCAAACACAGCCCTCAGCAAACTATCTTTTGATGACTACTGTAATGATTAATAAGAATGTGAAGTCCAGTTAATACACTGATTTTTCACTCTTGAACTTCATCTAGTTCATTAACATAGAAAATATTTAATCCCTCCCATCTTCAATCTAAACCTTAATCCTAATCCTTCTCTTCAGTCTCTGATCGTTTCCATCCTAAAAATCTGGCCAATCCCACAACCCCCTTTAATTACCTTTCCATTTCTTTCCTTCCTTCTGCCACCAAGTTTCTGGAGTTGTCTGAGGCCACAGGAAACTAAAGTGACTGTCCTAATCACGCAGTTAAAAAACTGTGGAGCCAGATCTCAACCCATTTCTTCTGCATGGTATCATCTTTAATGTATTCTTCCTCCACCCCTTCCTTCTGTAGCCCATGCCCTCCGATATATAAAGTGATGTCTTTGCACGATGTGTTGGTCTCAAGCCCCTCTCTATTCTCCTATCATTATTCTAGCTTACTAATTGATCTCTAATTGATCTTCTAATGGATCTCCTTGTCTCTTGCTTCTCCCCTTTACACAACTGCCAACAAGCCCTCTTCAAATTTCAGCTCTGTTTATGGCATTCCTCTGAACAAAATCCCCCGTGGCTTCTTATTGTTTACTAAATAGAGTCCAAACTACTTACTGTAGCATTCAAAGTCTCCCACAGTCTACTTCTTCAGTTTTACCTTTTATTTTTAGTTTGACTATGCTCTATTCAAAACGACAACAGGGAGCGGGTGTGGTGGCTCACGCCTGTAATCCCAGCACTTTGGGAGGCCAAGGCAGGTGGATCACCTGAGGTCAAGAGTTCAAGACCGGCCTGGCCAACATGGTGAAACCCCGTCTCTAATAAAAATAAAAAATTAGCTGGGCGTGGTGGCGGACACCTGTAATCCCAGCTACTCAGGAGGCTGAGGCAGGAATCGCTTGAACCCGGGAGGCGGAGTTTGCAGTGAGCCAATATTGCGCCACTACACTCCAGCCTGGTTGACAGAGTGAGACTCCATCTCAAAAGCAAACAAAAAACAACAACAAAAAAAAACACAAAATGACAATAGGGCCTGAAGTTTCCTATTTCCTCAGTCTAACTGGGCTTTTCCAGGGCACTTAGTTGTTCCGGTTGCACAAGGCTGCTTAGAATGTGGGGCAGGAAGGCTGTCTCTAAACCTCACCAAGGGCTAGCCCAGCAGTCTTGGTGACCCACTTGATGGAGTGCCAGTTTGTCCTACTTCTGGCCATTTCTGCTGCACTGACCATTCAAGATTCAACTTAAATACTAATTCCTTCATGAAACATTCCTTTATGCGGCCTCCTCTCATCTTACCTGCTTTGCCATTTCTTATTGTAAATGTCTATGCATGTGTCACATCTCCCCTTCTATGTTGTAAGCTCCTGGAGCAGCTCCACAACAGTGTCTTAAAACAGTAGTATCTGGTTGGGCGCAGTGGCTCATGTCTGTAATCCCAGTACTTTGGGAGGCCGAGGCGGGCGGATCACTTGAGCTCGGGAGTTCAAGACCAGCCTGAGCAACATGGTGAAACCCCATCTCTACAAAAAAATACAAAAATTATCTGGGCATGGTGGTGGGCGCCTGTAGTCCTAGCTACTAGGGAGGCTGAGGTGGAGGATTGTTTGAGCCCAGGAGGTGGAGGTTGCAGTGAGCCGAGATTGCACCGCTGCACTCCAGCCTGGGTGACACAGTGAGACCATGTCTCAAAAACAAACAAACACAAACAGAAACCTACAGTAGAATCTGAAGAATTGTCATGAGGCATGGCACAAATAATTTATTCTTAATAACAGTTCCAAGTACTTTGGCTTTACTGTAAAAGGGGGAATTATATGGTATATGAATAATATTTCAAAACAGTTGTTATAAAAATAATAGTTCAAATCCTAATATTTATTTGTTTATCTATTTTTTTGAGACAGGGTCTCATTCTGTCTCCCAGGCTGAAGTGCAGTGGTGTGTTCATAGCTCACTGCTGCCTTGGCCTCCTGGGCTCAAGCAATCCTTCCACCTCAGTCTCCTGAGTAGCTGGGATTACAGGCACGTGCCACCATACCGGATAGTTTTTAAATTTTTGTAAAGACAATCCCACTATGTTGCCTAGGATGGTCTTGAACCCCTGAGCTCAAGAGATCGTTTTGCCTCAGCCTCCCAAAGTGCTGGGATTACAGGCATAAGCCACCATAACCCAGCCTGAATCCTAATATTAACAAATGATTTTAAGTTACTTAAAAATAATTTTAGGCCGGGCGCGATGGCTCACGCCTGTAATCCCAGCACTTTGGGAGGCTAAGGCGGGAGTATCACGAGGTCAGGAGATTGAAACCATCCTGGCTAACACGGTGAGACCCCGTCTCCACTAAAAATACAAAAAATTAGGCGGGCGCGGTGGCGGGCGCCTGTAGTCCCAGCTACTCTGGAGGCTGAGGCAGGAGAATGGCGTGAACCTGGGAGGCGGAGCTTGCAGTGAGCCGAGATCGCACCAGGGCACTCCAGTCTGGGCGACAGAGCGAGACTCCGTCTTAATGATAATAATAATAACAATAATAATAATAATAATTTTAAGCAGGACCTGGTACAACATGGCAGATATAGCATGCACACATTTATCTCAATTTCTCCGGAATTTTCTCCTCAGTTTCATCTTTAATCCCAATACTTTGGGAGGCTGAGGCAGGAGAATCGCTTGAGCCCAGAGGTTTGAGACCAGCTTGGGCAACATAGTGGGATTCTGTCTCTACAAAAATTTAAAAATTGGCTGCTGTGGTGGTACATGCCTACAATTTTAATCACAACAAATAAGAACAAAAGAGAATAAGCTCAAAATAGTGATAAGACTGGAAGAGGAACTGATCAAGAGAAGGCAGATTTCAACGTATTTCTGGAAGATGGCAAATGGAAAGAAGAAGATACTTGCTTTTAGTAATAAAGAAATAGGTGATTCAAATTGGCCTCCTCTTGAAAATTAGGACAAAATTAAAAATATACCTTATTGTAGGCATTGGAGAGCTAGCACGAGAGTAGGGAAATGTTGAACCATGGTCTAGTAGAAAACAAAATTCTTTTTTTCTTTTTTCTGATATGGAGTCTTGCTCTGTCGCCCAGGCTGGAGTGCAGTGGCACGATCTCAGCTCACTGCAGCTTCCACCTCCCGGGTTCAAGCAATTCTCCTGCCTCAGCCTCTCGAGTAGCTGGAATTACAGGCGCATGCCACCATGCCCGGCTAATTTTTGTATTTTTAGTTAGTAGAGATGGGGTTTCACCATGTTTGCCAGGCTGGTCTCCAACTCCTGACCCCGTGATCTGCCCGCCTCTGCCTCTCAAAGTGCTGGGATTACATGTGTGAGCCACCGTACCCAGCCAGAAGACACATTCTAAGAGGAGAGTTCTGGGAGGCATTTGCCCATTCCAGAAGAGGTAACTAAGAAGCTGTGAGGCTGAGCAGTGTGGGGCCAACAGGACAAAAGTTGAAGTCTTAAATATCTACCCCTCAACACACTTGCACTTTGACTTAGGATCACAAAGAGCTGCACTGTAGGAGATAGTGAACCAGAGAGTGAACTGCTCTTAGAGGAACTGCAGGCCAGTTTCAAATCATTACAGCTCTGAAGTTGGATTAAAGTGATCCTGACTTACTCATGCCCCCAGCAAATATAACTATATTACTATTTTATGGAGGAATGGAATATTATCCTGGGCCTCCAATTATCTTTACAAATAATTTTGCAAATGCAATTTCCAGCATGCAATAAACAAATAACCAAGAAAGTAAGAAAACATGAATAAGAACCACATTATAGTAAAAATGCTAAAAACCAAAGGAAGAGAAAACCTTAAAAGCAGTCAGGGAAAAAGACTGATTATCTTCAAAGGAACAACAACTTGACTCACAGCTGACCTTTCAGCAGAAACAAGGAGAACTAGAAGATAATGAAGTACAATCTTTAAGGTGATAAGAGAAAATAACCACCAATATAGAATTCTGTACCCATCAAACACATCTTTCAAGAATGACAGTGAAATAAAGACATTTTCTGTTAAACAAAAGCTTACGGCAGCAGAGTCACACTAAAGGAAACACTAAAGAATGTTCTTTAGGTAGAAGAAAATTGATCCCAGAATAGCAGGTCAATGTGAGAAGAAATGAAGAGTAATGTAAACAATAATAATAATGTCTTATGTGACTTGCAATAGCTACAAAATTAAATATACCACAACAGTGGCAAAATAAGAAGGAATATATGTTATATGTGTGTGTGTGTGTATATATATATGAACACACATATATATGAACACACATATATATATGAACACACACATAGAAGTATAGATAATGTTTTGAGGTCCTTCAATTCTGGAATTGTCTAGGTAGAGAGTAAAAATACAAATCATATTAGGTGACTATTATTGGATTACTATTATTGGATAAGTTAAGGATGCATACTGTAATTTCTTGGGTAGCTACAAGAGAATGATGATAAAAGTGTTTGTATGCACCTAATAATGTATTACAGTTTTAAAGTGTACTAAAATTTGACAAAAATTGGCTGGGCACTGTGGCTTATCCCTGTAAACCCATGTAATCCCAGCACTTTGAGAGAATGAGAGGGGAAGGATTATTTGAGCCCAGGAGTTCAAGACCAACCTGGGGAACAAAGTGAGCGTCCTGTCTCTACACACACACACACACACACACACACACACACACAATTAGCTGGGTGCAGTGGCGTGTGCCTATAGTCCCACCTACTTAGAAGGCGGAGGCAGGAGGATCTCTGAGCCCAAGAGTTTGAGGCTGCAGTGAGGTATGATTGCACCACTGCACTCCAGCTATAAAGTCTCAACAAATTTCAGACTTGAAATCATTACTGAATTGTTCTCTGTTCGTAATACGAGTAAGCTAGAACTCAATAACAAAAAATAAGTGACAATCAGCATCACAAATGATAAAGAGGATCTTACAATAGGTTGTACAATATTAAAAATATCTAGCCCTGTGATTTGGTTTGATTCAAAGAATGTGGTGGAATTGTCAATGTAGCACTTCTGAGAATAAAGAGACCTCTCTCTCTCTCCCTTCCCTTCTTGGAGACTCTGCCACTGCCACTGGGAATAATAGCAACTTGGAGCTTGAGACCATGTAGAACAGAACTAAGTTAGCCCAGCTGTCTCTGCTGTGGCCCCAAGTATGTGAGAAACCCAGCCAAAATCAACAAAGCTGCTTAGCTGACTTGTAGCTAATTGCAGATGCACAAGTGAACCCTGGCAAGACTAGCTCAAATCAGTAGAAATACTCAGCCAACCCCTAGACTTGTGAGAAATATGTAGTTGTTTTGGGTAATGTAGTAATAGCTAAATGATACAGGCAATAAGTCAAGAAAAAACAAGGTATAAAGATGAAAAAGAAAAAAAATCGATAGTTATTTGCAGATGGTAAAATTGTGTATACGGAAAATCCAAAGGTATCCATAGATAGATTATTAGAATTAATGAGTTGTGGATCTCAAATGCTAAAAATCAACTGCATTTCCATATAACAGAAACAAATAGAAAATAACTAAAAAAAACCTTTCAAATAACATCAAATCATATGTGGCACATAGAAATAAAACTAACAAAATCTGTGCCAAAATTCTCATGTAGAATTATAAATCACTGGCCGGATGTGGTGGCTCATGCCTGTAATCCCAGCACTTTGGGAGGCCGAGGTGGGTGAATTGCTTGAGTTCAGCAGTTTGAGACCAGCCTGGGCAATATGGCAAAACCCTGTCTCTACTAAAAACACAAAAAATTAGCCGGGCCTGTGGCGTGTGCCTGTAATCTCAGTTACTCAGGAGGCTGAGGCAGGAGAACAGCTTGAACCCAGGAGGCAGAGGTTGCAGTGAGCTGAGATCACGTCACTGCACTCCAGCCTAGGTGACAGAGTGAGACTCTGTCTCAAAAAAAAAAAGTATAAATCATTATTTAGAGACAAAAAGGAATAAATAACTAAATAAATGGAAGGATATGCCATATTTATGGATTGAAAAAGTCAATATTGTAAACATGACGATTCCTTTTAA
Organism: Pongo abelii; assembly: GCF_028885655.2. Classification (NCBI taxonomy): domain Eukaryota; kingdom Metazoa; phylum Chordata; class Mammalia; order Primates; family Hominidae; genus Pongo; species Pongo abelii. Next base: position 73,234,480 of record NC_071996.2, on the reverse strand, counting down.
ATTCACTTATAAATTCAAGATAATTCCAAAGAAATCCCAATAGTTTTAACAGTATTATTTAGAGACACAGTCTCATTCTGTCACTCAGGCTGGAGTGCAGTGTACAATCCAGAGCTCACTGCAGACTTGACTTCCTGGGTTCAAATGATCCCCCCACCTCAGCCTCCCAAGTAGCTGGGACTACGAGTGCACACTACTATGCCTGGTTAATTAAAAACATTTTTTTGGCTGGGCATGGTGGCTCACACCTGTGATCCCAGCACTTTGGGAGGCCGAGGTGGGAGGATCACAAGGTCGGGAGTTCAAGACCAGCCTGGCCAACATGGTGAAACCCCATCTCTACTAAAAAAATACAAAAATTAGCCGGGTGTGGTGGCAGGCACCTGTAATCCTAGCTACTCGGGAGGCTAAGGCAGGAGAATTGCTTGAACCTGGGAGGTGGAGGTTGCAGTAAGCCAAGATTGTGCCACTGTACTCTAGCCTAGGTGACAGAGCCAGACTCTGTCTCAAAAACAAACAAAAAAACACTTTTTTTTTTGTAGAGATGGGGTCTCACTATGTTGCCCATGGTGGTCTCCAACTCCTGGCCTGAAAGGATCCATGCTACTATGCCTGGCTAATTAAAAAAATTATTTTTGTAGAGATGGGGTCTCACTATGTTGCCCAGGGTAGTCTTCAACTCCTGGTCTGAAGAGATCCTCCTGCCTTGGCCTCCTAAAGTGCTGAGATTACAGGCATGAGCCACCATGCCTGGCCCTCCAACAGCTTTTGTTTTTCAGAGGTTGACTGATTCCATTATGTACATAGGGCCCAGACTAATGGGAAGTTTCTTCTGGAGAAGAAAAACAATGTTGGAGGCCTTGTGTTGCCATATACTGAAGCCTATTATAAAGGTATAGTATTTAAGACAAGGAAAAACAAATCAATGAACAGAATAGAGAATCTGGAAACAGACCCATGAACACTTGACTTACATAAATGGTACTATTTTAGAGCAGTAAGAAAGTAATGGCCTTTTTATTAAATGGGGCTGAGACCATTGAATAACCCTATAGAAAACATGAAAATTGACCCTCACTGCACACCATTCACAAAATCAATTCTGGAGGGCTGAGGAGCTAAATGTGAAAGGCAAAACAATAATGCTTCCAGGAGATTCTAAAAGCAAGTATTTCTGTGGCCCTGGGGTAGGAAAAGTTTTTTGTTTGTTTGTTTGTTTTGAGACAGAGATTTACTCCGTCACCCAGGATGGATTGCAGTGGTGCAATACAGTTCACTGCAGCCTTGACCTCCTGGGGCTCAAGCAATCCTCCCACCTCAGCCTCCCGAGTAGCTGGGACTACAGGTGCATGCCACCACACCCAGCTAATTTTTGTAGTTTTGGTGAAGACTGGGTTTTGCCATGTTGCCCAGTCTGGTCAAGAACTCCTGAGCTCAAGCAGTCTGCCCACCTTGGCCTCTTGAAGTGCTGGGATTATAGGCGTGAGCCACCAGATTTCTTAACAGACCATAAAAACGCACTAATGAAAAAGGAAAAGCTGGGTGACAAAATAATCTGTACAACAAGCCCCCATGACATGAGTTTACCTATGTTACAAACCTGCTCATGTATCCCAGAACGTAAAATAAAAGTTAAAAAAGGAAAAGATTGATAAATTATACCACATTAAAACTACATACTTTTTTCTCATCAAAGGCACTTTAAAAGAATGAAAGCGTAAGCTGCCTAGCGGAGAAAATATTTGCAATACATATAACTGACATGTAATGTGTTTCTTCACATTAAAAGAAAAAATGGTTAAACTAATTCAAAATGGTCATGTTATAAAAGTTATCTAAGTTGGGCACAAAATACATAAAATGTGCCCAGTATCATTATTAATGAGGGATATATAAGCTATAATCACAGTGAGATTCTGGGATTCAGCACCGCATCAGAGTCCCCAGATGACAGGCGAAGAGTTGGCAAGAGTTGGTAAGAATGCAGAACAATGGGAGCTCTTTTATATGACTAACAGGATTGTAAACTGGTATGACTACTTTGGAAAACAGTTTGGCATTCTGTACTAAAGTAAAGATATGTATACCTTATGACTCTGCAACTCTCATCTTAGGTATATAGCCAACAGAAAACCATGCAAAAACAGACACCAAGAGATAGATAGAATAATGCTCATAGCAGCAATTTCTAAAATAGCCCCAAATTGGAAAAAATTCATATTCATTAAAAGTAGAATGACTGGCCGGGTGCGGTGGCTCATGCCTGTAATTCCAGCACTTTGGGAGGCTGAGGCTGGCGGATCACTTGAGGTCAGGAGTTCGAGACCAGCCTGGCTAACATGGTGAAACCCCGTCTCTACTAAAAATACAAAAATTAGCCAGGCATGGTGGCAGGTGACTGTAATCCCAGCTACTTGGGAGGCTGAGGCAGGAGAATCACTTGAATCCGGGAGGTGGAGGTTGCAGTCAGCTGAGATCACACCACTGCACTCCAGCTAGGGTGACAGAGTGAGACTCAGTCTCGAAAAAAAAAAAAAAAAAAGTAGAATGACTACATCAATTATGTCATATTCTTCTACTAGAATGCTACACAGACATGAAAATGAGCAAACTACATTTGCATTCCATGACATAGGTGAACCTTGCAAATGCAACATTGAATGAAACAAGACCTAAAAAATTATTTACTGTAGGATTCCATTTATATAAAGTTCTCCAAACCTAATTATGAGGCAAAACCTAACTATAGTGTTTAGGAATGCATGTAAGTATAAAACTATAAAGAAAATCAAGGAAGTGTTTACCAATAAAGTCATGAGAATGTTTATCTTTGGGGAGGCACAGACAGGAGCGGTAATTGGCAAGAGCCTGGAGAGAGGCTTCTAGGTGCTAACAATGCTCTGTTCTAGATGGGAGGATGGTTACATGGGCGTTGATTTTCTGATAATTTATTGAGCTCAATCTTCTGATTTGTGCCCTTTTCTAGATATGTATTATATTTGAAAAGAAAGTTTGGGCCGGGTGCAGTGGCTCACACCTGTAATCCCAACACTTTGGGAAGCTAAGGCAGGTGGACTGCTTGAGGCCAGGAGTTTGAGACCAGCCTGGGCAACATGGCAAAAACCCATCTCTACTAAAAACAGAAAAATTAGCTAGGTGTGGTGGTATATGGCTGTAATCCCAGCTACTCAGGAGGCTGAGGCATAAGAATTGCTTGGACCCGGGAGGCAGAGGTTGCAGTGAGCCGTGATTGTGCCACTGCACTGCAGCTGCAGTGACAGAGCAAGACTCTCTGTCTCAAAAAAAAAAAAAAAAAAAAGAAAAAAAGAAAAAGTTTAAAAAAAGTGGATGAAGGCATCTCTGCAAATGACCAAAATGGAAGAAGCAGCAGCTCAAAATATGAACACTAAATGTCTGCAGTGGAACTTTTAAAAAATGTTCTACTCCCAGAATCATTTCTGTTTGACTTGACATTGTTCAGTCTGCTGGTTTTCTTATTTTATTTATTTTTATTTTTTTTGAGACAGAGTCTCACTCTGTTGCCCAGGCTGGAGTACAGTGGCGTGATCTTGGCTTGCTGCAACCTCCACCTCCCAGGTTCAAGCGATTCTCCTGCTTCAGCCTCCCTAGTAGCTGGGATTACAGGCATGTGCCACCATGCCTGGCTAATTTTGTATTTTTAATAGAGACAGGGTTTCTCCATGTTGGTCAGGCTGGTCTTGAACTCCCGACCTCGGGTGATCCACCTGCCTCGGCCTCCCAGAGTGCTGGGATTACAGGCATGAGCCACCGTGCCAGGCCAAATCTACATTTTTCATAAGGGGGAGATTAAATATTGTCTAAAATGACAAATCAAGAAGATAGAAGCAAATTATTCAGAGGCACACTAGCAACCATTAGAAGAATTAGAAATAATTTTAAACAGTGATTGCTTCCTGGAGAGAGGCACACGGAGAAGAAGACTGCTCTCCACTATAAACCCTCTGGACTATTTGATTTTTGTCATGTGCATATTACTTTGATAAATCTAATAAAAGTTACAAGATTCCAGGTTGCATCATTCTCATCTACTTGGTTTAAGAATTGCTTTTTGAGGCCGGGCACAGTGGCTAATACCTGTAATCCCAGCACTTTGGGAGGCCAATTCCGGCGGATCACCTGAGGTTGGGAGTTTGAGACCAGCCTGACCAACATGGAGAAACCCCGTCTCTACTAAAAATGCAAAATTAGCTGGGCGTGGTGGCACATGCCTATAGTCCCATCTACTAGGGAGGCTGAGGCAGGAGAATCGCTTGAACCCGGGAGGTGGAGGTTGCAGTGAGCCGAGATCATGCCATTGCACTCCAGCCTGGGAAACAAGAGTGAAACTCTGTCTCAAAAAAAAAAAAAAAAAAAAAGAATTGCTTTTTGAGTTTGTGGCACTGTGACTAGCCCAAGAATAATGTCTACAGTCTGTCTTCTCTATACTGTGACTGAAAGTGAACATCATTTCTAAAGTACTCTTAGGAGTACAGCTGTATTAATGACTTAATTATGCAGAGCTTCTGGATTATGATTCCACAATTACTTCTGTTTTCTTTTTAAGTTTATTTATAGATATATTTAAATGAGAAACAAGCCAGGTTTAGAATTACATTGTGCACAGACAAACAGGGAGTTATGAACATTTCCATTCAACAATTTGAAAAGCAGCTAATATTATCAAACCAAAAGTAGACAATCAATGACAAAAGTGAAACTTCCAAAAGCACTCATATATTAATAGTAACATGAAAAATTTATATATTCTATGCATTATTTTTTAAACAATAAAATAAAATTTATCTGCATTTTTTCTGCTCTACTTATAAACATTACCTTTTGGGTGAAGTTCAGCTATTGAAAAATTGGCTATATTTATTTTACTTGTAAAATTATAATTTCTGAGATCTTTAAATGCCTCATTTCATTATTCATCTTCATAAAAGGCCTATTAATGTGCTCCCTTTCAAAACTCTGATAAGATTTTTCAAGGTTACTTCTCTCAAAATTTAGGTATCTTCTTGCATACTATCTTTTTTTTTTTTTTTTGAGACAGAGTCTTGCCCTGTTGCCCAGGCTGGAGTGCAGTGGTGCGCTCTCAGCTGACTGCAACCTCCGCCTCCCGGGTTCAAGTGATTCTCCTGCGTCAGCCTCCTGAGTAGCTGGGATTACAGGTATGCGCCACCATGCCGGGCTAATTTTTGTATTTTTTTTTTTTTTTTTAGTAGAGACAAGGTTTCACCATGTTGGTCAGGCTGGTCTCAAACTCCTGACCTCATGATCCGCCCATCTTGGCCTCCCAAAGCACTGGGATTACAGGCCTGAGCCACCGCACCCGGCTTTTCTTGCATACTATCTACCACATATTTTAGAGTAAGAAAAATATTAAGAACATCTGTTCTACAGAAATGGTCTTATAGAGCTTCTTTGTTTTTGATTACATCACACAGCAATTTGTCGTGTTTTATATAAAGTAGGTGCTCAAAAAAGTTTGTCATATTGAATCATGTTGAGTATTATATTATCTAATATCATTACAATAGAATTAGCCCAAACGAGTGAAAAATCAGAGGTTATAGTGTACGAAAAGTGACTAATCATATGTAACATACAATTGAAAGTAACATTCCTGTCAGATATGCTTGTGTAACTTAGTTAAGTCTCTCCATGTATTCTACATTCACTAGATATCCCCTCTGCCAGGCCCTGTGCTAGGCTCTGTGCACACAAAGATGGACAAGATCAGGTCCTTCCACTGTAGCCACTGATAGCCTCATGGAGTTATTTGACCAGTGAATGGAGAGTTACAGAATAAAGTGACCTGGACTTTCCCTGTCACCAAAGTGACAGGTCCAAACTTTCCCTCTCATTCCTTTCTTTTCATTACTAAAGTAGTGTGGGTGTCTTGGCAAGGTGAAATAAAGAGACAAAGGCTTTCTCAGCATAACAATTCACAAGAGAGGGGTTATTTGCCTTGTAGAAAGAATCTGAAAGATTTATGCCTATCTGCCTAAACACAGGCAATTATCCTGTTCTAGGAGATCTTGGGGCCAATCCTCCAGGATGGGGCACTCAGCAATGGAGCCCTGACTCTGGGGAAGGTGGGAGTGATAGAAAAGCCCAGCAAAGGTGGGAGGGTGGAGAAGAGTGCAGGAAAGGAACTCCTGGGTCTCCACTGGGACAGATTCTGAATGGATTGAAAAGTAACTTGATAGGAAAAATCAAGAAATATTATCAGTGTCCATGATTAGACTGGGGTGAGACTGTTATCTTCCTAGACACTGGGGGCATGAATGACTGTTTATACTGTTGTAAAGCTGTTCTCAGTGTCCCACAGGGCCCCATGGGATGAGAAAGGAAGGGAGCGTCCAGCTCAGGCTGCACAACAGATATGGGAGAGTGGTGGAGATAGGATAAGATGTTTTGGAATCTGCAAGTTGTTCAGTAAGGTTCAGGCATGGACCATATGTCCAAAGAAGCTGACCCCATATCAGTGCTTTCTTCTGCAATGACAGACAGTCAATTACCATGAATGTTCCTACTCTGGACAGATTTGGGGTTAGGAAGTACAATTAATGTTGAGCAAAAGAGTCTCCTTTTGAGGATGAAGAAAAAAAGGAAGGGTGGGCTGAGTTGTTCTCCTCAGGGATACAGTCCACTGGTGACAGAGATTTGTAATATTCATCTTCCCCATCAAGTACTTTGATTTGGCTGCAACAAAGAAAACAACAGGATTTTCAACAAAAAAGAAAACAAATGTTACAATCATCACTGGGGCAGCTAAAATCATGTGAGTAGATGGAACAGGGTTGGGGTCCAACACCGGAGGGGAGGGACAGCTCCTAGGTAGTTCAGGGTCTCCCAGTACAGAGGTACCAGGGTCTGATCTACAAAGCCCTTCACCTTTGGGTCACGCACTGATAATGGGTCCAGTTTTGTGGTGTCTGGAAGTTGTGGTCATATTGCAACTTGCTTTATGGGATTGAACTCTGTCTCCATCTGGTTCCCTCTAGATGAGAAAGTTTTCCTCCTGACCTCCCCCAGTTCTCTAATTATTACCATTATGTACTTCATTGCTATTCTCAATTGAGATGCTAACAATGAAATGAACGACAAATTCCTTACTATCCTCTATCTAACCAGTTGGGCATGTTTCTCCTTGTCCATGTTTTTAAGGCCCAGGGGTAGGATAATGTGGAGGAAGTGGCCTATTTGTACTTTGTAGAGTGCTCTTATTTGTGGAAGGAGAGTTTTATATAACCCACTACATGTCTCTAATTATGAAGAAAGTACAATTCCCTGGAATAATTATGAGAAATAACATTTGCCCTTAGGTGACAATTTCAACCTTTTTGGACAGAATAGATTCAAGTTTTGTATACTTGCTACTGTGAAAAGTAATTTCCAATGTCAATAAGAGTGGCAATATCTGGATTGCATATTTTTAGAAGCCTCTCTGGAAAGTTTTGCATTTTCTGTAATATCACAAAGGACCCCTTCTGTTTACAGTTGCTTAGAACTAAGAAGACAGATATTTACCCAAGTTTTCTTGGCTTCCTCTTGCTCCCTTGATATTCTAGAGTTCCCTGTGGAGAGGGCCAAGAACACACAGTCAAAGCAAAGCAGCAAGTCGTTAATTTTTAATTCAAAGTGATTTTGTGTTGAATGCAAGCAGATGCTGATAATATCAGAAGTCACAGCATAATTTTTTTGATCAAAGGGCTCAAGTGAGCCTGATGAAGCATGCATCTTGCTCGTCTTTGATAAACCACATCAATTATTCACCGTGAAGGCAGACATCCTGACATGAAAGCAACAGATAAAGAGCCTAAGCACATGTTCAAGACAAGAGCATGAGGGTGGGGGTGGGGCTGCAGGGGCTGGAACAGGTAGTAATAACAGAATTATTAACTGGAAACAAAGCCAGTGAAACAGCTTTATGGCCACTTTGAACTCACATTTAACTGGTTATAGTACATGGTGTCCTCAGGGCTACTCAGCATTTTGGGCTGCTGACATCGTCGGCGAGGTGTTCGATGCTTCTGTGCAAGACCATTTTCTGAACCTGAAAAAAGAGCAAAACTTTGCTGTAAACTGTCCGAGGTGTTGGGAAAATTAAGTGAAAAATGGCTGTTCACATAAATGCACTTAGTATAAACTGTGTCCTATTTTAATGGGCATATTAAAAGCTTTACTAATATTAGGAGAAATGCCATCCTAAAAAATACACACAGATTGCTAAGTGTAAACAGGGGCCACTGTCTGTAACCTTGCATTCAGCTTTCTGATCTGAAACAGCGGTCCAGGGTGACAGAAAGCAAGTTGCTGTTTCCACATTGGTGAAGTATAAATTGGTGGTCAGCATTTATAGAGTAGGGTGCCCTTAGTGGGATGACTATGTTAGGACAACCAAACTAATCTGGGATTGTTTGCACCACATCCTGCAGTGAGAGTTCAAAAACATCTGGAGCACACATACTCTTGGGGAGATGAGAAGCAAACCTTTTGGTGGGATACATTTTGTCGGGGGGGAAATGGCTCGAGCTAAAATTTACTGAAATGCTTTGAACAATACCACTGATGCATGCAGTCTTTGGAGGTAATGTAAAGAAGGAGAAAGGATGATTGCACGATTACATGAAGCAGTCTCTCCCTGTTTGACCTGATTTCAGAACTCTGGACCAAGAGTGCACTGGAGATTAAGAAACCACGAGTCAGAAGAAGTCACAATTCATGGCTGGGCGCAGTGGCTCATGCCTGTAATCCCAGCATTTTGGGAGGCCGAGGTGGGTGGATCACGAGGTCAGGGGTTCGAGACCAGCCTAGCCAACATGGTGAAACCCCGTCTCTACTAAAAATACAAAAATTAGCTGGGTGTAGAGGTGCACACCTGTGATCCCAGCTACTCGGGAGGCTGAGACAGGAGAATAGCTTGAACCCGGGAGGCGGAAGTTGCAGTGAGCCAAGATCGTGTCACTGCACTCCAGCCTGAGCGACAGGGTGAGACTCCATCTCAAAAAAAAAAAAAAGTCATAATTCATTTCCTTTCCAAGCAAATGATTTTATGGATCTACTGTCCTTTTGGCTCTATATCTGAATCAGGATTCAGCAGTTCTAATTTCTTGGCAACACACACACACCTCTGTCATAGAAAATTGTCCATGAATGTTGTTGTTTAGAGAAAAGCTATCACTATCCTGGAGGACAGAGTGTTTATTATAAACTATTCATTAAAAAGAGTTGGAGATTTTACTTGGAATCATGTTTTAACTTCACCAGAGATTTCCAAGATTTAAAAAATTCTGGGGGAATTTTTAAAGTAGAGGGTGACTTAACAAGGTCCATTATTAATAGCAAAATATTTGTTCCCTAAGCATAAAGTTTTGTATCTTGATTTTTCTTGAATTGGGACATATCTATATTTGGACAAGACTATCAGAACCCAGCCTGGCCAACATGGTGAAACCCCATCTCTACTAAAAATACAAAAATTAGCTGGGTGTGGTGGCAGGTGCCTGTAGTCCCAGCTGCTTGAGAGGCTGAGGCAGGAGAATCACTTGAACCCGGGAGGCAGAGGTTGTGGTGAGCCGAGATTGAGCCACTGCACTCCAGCCTGGGTGACAGAGTGAGACTCTGTCTCAAAAAAAAAAAAAAAAAAAAAAAAAAGTATCAGATCCATCCATTCTAAATACCCATTTTTTTTTTTTTCAGAAGAGAAACTGAGGCCCATAACATTGAATGGCTCATCTCAGATCAAGTGGCCAGGTGGGTACTCAACCCTAGATTTCTTACTTCTTGTTCCAATAGGTTTTTTTTTTTTGCACTATAGCATATGGTCCTTTTTTTTTTTTTTTTTTGAGATAGTCTCGCTGTTGCCCAGGCTGGAGTGCAATGGTGGGATCTTGGCTCACTGCAATTTCTGCCTCCCAGGTTCAAGCTATTCTCCTGTCTCAGCCTCCCAAGTAGCTGGGATTACAGGTGTGCACCACCACGCCCAGCAAATTTTTGTATTTTTTGTAGAGATGGGATTTCATCATGTTGGCCAGGCTGGTCTTGAACTCCTAGCCTCAAGTGATCTGCCCTCCTCGGCCTCCTAAAGTGCTGGGGTTACAGGCGTGAGCCACCATGCCCATCTTATAGGATATTGCCTTTCTTAAGAAGAAACATTTTTTAAAGTCAAAGGTCTAAGTAATAGTAAGTTCAATGAAAAAATATATATAATATATATTATATTTTATATATACTATATTTTATATAATATATATTATATTTTATATACTATAATATATTTTATATTTTATATACTATAATATATTTTATATTATATTATATTTTATATAAAATATAAGATATTTTATATAATATATATTTTATATATAATATATTATTTTATATATATTTTATATATACATATTTTTTGAGACAGAGTCTCATTCTGTCGCCCAGGCTAGAGTGCAGTGGCATGATCTCAGCTCACTGTAGCCTCCACCTCAAGCGATGCTCCTGCCTTAGCCTCCCAGGTAGCTAAGATTATAGGCAGACACCACTACACCCGGCTAATTTTTTGTATTTTTAATAGAGATGGGGTTTTGTCATGTTGCTCAGCCTGGTCTCGAACTCCTGACCTCAAGTGATCTGCCCACCTCAGCCTCCCAAAGTGTTGAGATTACAGGCATGAGCCACCATGTCCGGCCTCAATGAAAACATATTAATTAGCATAGCAAAACAGTGTTGCTTGCAGAAGGTCCAACAGCCTTAACAGACATTCTCATCCACCTCTTCATGATCACTGTGCAGAGCACAGGAATCTTGCCTGTTGTGCTGGCAGAGTCCTCAGAACACAAAGAACACAGCGGTTCTTTCTGATGGTTCCAGCATACCTCCTCCTTGTTTGCTTTCTGAAGTCCATACTCTGCAATATGGTAGAATGTGAAGCTGTGAGTCCCTTTTGTGTCATCTCCTTTCTGATTTATAGATCAATGAACAGAAGTGTCCTTAGGTCAGGCTGCTGGTGTGAAGTATGCTCTGGAGGTCTGACATCCACTCTCCCTCAGACTTTCTAATACGGCAGGAATTCCGTCCATGGTAACTCAAAAGACTGATCTTAAGAAGTTTTTGGGTTCAACTAGAGTTCAGCCTAGTTCAGCTGGACTTCATATTTATATAGTGTTTACATTTTATCAGAGGTTTTTATTTATATTGTCTCAACTGGTAATGCTTTATATACGATATGATTTTCAACTTTTGTTCTTGACGAACTTGCTGTTTCATTGGCTTTTATTTTTTTCCTGATTCTTATAAGGAATTAAGTTATTGGATAGAATGTTCTTAATTTTAATATTTCTCCCATTACTTAAAAACAACTGTTGGTGTCTAATCTTATGGTTTCTATACTATACTAGAATCTGGTATAAGCTAGTTATCTGATTTAGCATCAAATTTTAATTTTCATTATTTTAAGTTTAATTTTTCCATATTTCACAATGTTCTGCAAAGAATGCTGTAACTTCCAGGTGCTTTGCCATTGGAAGAAATCTGAGTGTCACTGATATAATGATCCATTGTAAGGAACCAAATAAATAATTGGGAAGTAGACCGTTATTTAATAAATGCTATTGGAACAATTTAATGGCAATATGCAAAAATATAACTTAAATACAGACATATTAACATTTATCCTATATACAGGGTACTTTACTGGATTTTGTGGAAAATACGAAGAGAAATAAGACAAAGTCCCTGTTTTCAATCTAGTAGAGGACACCGTCTTAAGATGTTGTGACTTCTTTAAAGCCGTTTAAGCTAGTGCTGTTGTACTCAAATTGTTTAGTTTTTAAAATTCTAAATCCTTTACTCTTCTCAATACATTTCTTGATTCTCACAGGCCACAATAAATTCTAGATGAGTTATATAGTTGAGAATTTTAAACATTCTCCAAAAAACTTTAGAAAGAAATGAAATAGAGTATCTCAGCTGTACAAGAAGATGTGACATGCATGCGTTTAATTATATTAAAGTAAAACATTCCATATGATGGACAGTAACAAAACTAAGATGAAAGGAAGTACAACAGAAAGATAAAAACAATTAAAAGATATATACCCATAAAAGTTACATCCATAATGTGGAAAGGCTGAGGCAAGAGACAGAGAAATATAGTTAGAAGACGAGATACTGAAAAATGTTGAACTATTCTGACAAACAGCTTCAATTTAACAATTACTACCGCTTCTCTATTAATTCATACACCATAAGGTTAAAAGACAATGTGGGAGGGGCCCCAGAGAAACAGGAGAATCCACAGGTTCCCTGCCTCCTGAAGTGCAACTTGGCAATAAACAGAGCTGGCCGGGCACGGTGGCTCACGCCTGTAATCCCAACACTTTGGGAGGCCTAGGCGGGCAGATTGCTTGAGCTCAGGAGTTCGAGAGCAGCCCAGGCAACATGGCGAAGCGCCATCTCTACAAAAAATACAAAAAATTAGCCAGGCATGTTGGCATGCACCTATGGTCCAAACTACTCCGGAGGCTGAGAAAGGAGGATCCCTTGAGTTCAGGAGGCAGGGGTTGCAGTGAGCTGAGATCATGCCTCTGTACTCCAGCCTGGGTAATAGAGTGACACTTGGTCTCCAAAAAAAAAAAACCAGAAAAAACCCCCAGAACTCAGCAACTTGTTCCAAGGAATACGTTGCAATGAAGTAAACCAAAATAAAAAGACCCAATTTGTATGAAGACAGACAGACATAACGCTTTTTTTTTTTTTTTGAGACGGAGTTTCGCTTTTCTTGCCCAGGCTAGAGTGCAATGGCGTGATCTCACCTCACCACAACCTCTGCCTCCCAGATTCAAGCGATTCTCCTTCCTCAGCCTCCCTAGTAGCTGGGATTACAGGCATGTGCCACCACGCCCGGCTAATTTTGTATTTTTAGTAGAGACGGGGTTTCTCCATGTTGGTCAGGCTGGTCTCGAAATCCCGACCTCAGGTGATCCGCCTGCCTCAGCCTCCCTAAGTGCTGGGATTACAGGCATGAGCCACCGTGCCCGGCCATAACACTTTTATAGCAGTAAAAAAGCTGGAAACATGATACATATTTAATAATCGAGAAGAAATTAACTCAGATATAAAAATTGTTTCATATCTTGAGTCACTGACAAAGCAGCGATAAATGTGTATGATGTTGACAGAAGAAAATTCAAAACTTGGAAAAAGAAGTAAAATACAAAATAACATACAGCACATTGACTAAATCTATGCATGTACATGCATTGAGAAGTTTATCATAATTTTTCCCTTGAAAATTTAAATATTAAAAAATCAATAAGGCACATAGTACCAAAATTGTTAGTTCTTTGCATATATGAAGAAAGTATAACCAAAAAAGGCTAAATTTGTAAGTGGCAGAGTGAAAACTTGAACCCTGTCTTTTGGATTTTGGGCAGGTCAGTTTGCATTAAGACATAAAACAATATGGTTATCAGATAGTTACCTAGTTTGTTTGATTAGTTTATATACAGAAACTGGGCAACCCAAGTTTGAACATTCACTTTATTTTTTTATTTTTTATTTTTTTGAGACGGAGTCTTGCTCTGTTACCCAGGCTGGAGTGCAGTGGCACGATCTTGGTTCACTGCAACCTCCACCACCGGAGTTCAAGCGATTCTCCTCCCTCAGTCTCTTGAGTAGCTGGGATTATAGGCGCCCACCACTGTGCCTGGCTAATTTTGTGTATTTTTAGTAGAGATGGCATTTCACCATGTTGGCCAGGCTGGTCTCGAACTCCTGACCTCAAGCAATCCACCTGCCTTGGCTTCCTAAAGTGTTGGGATTACAGGCGTGAGCCACTGCCGCTGACCTGAATATTCACATTAGAATGTGAGTTTTTACTTTGAGGACCATAATGCTCATATTCTCAAAGTGGCTTATTTCTACCTCGCATAGATGCCCATGAGACAAACCAAATTCTCCACTTTGTCGTACATTGGCAACTACCTCCTTACTGGGCTTTTAAAGGTATATTATGTTATGAATACCAGTTTGCATTTAACATAGGTCTCTTTCCTTTTCAAGAATCTTTGCATCTCCCCGCAACCCCCTGCCCTGCACCTTCTGATTTCATATTTGAGAACTTTAACACATCTTTCTCTTCTGAATTGTTATAGAACTTTATAATAAACTGGAGCTAAATCTGTCCGAAAATGGAAGAAATCTGGACAGCATTTCAGGAGCACTGGCAAATGCATACTCCTTACTTCCTAATCCCAGACTGTCACACTGTGGCTGCACATGCGCCCAAGCCCTTGGTGAGAGACAAATAGCTGAATTCAGTCAATCTGTCACATAATTTCAAACAACTGGTTTGTAAGTTTAATTTTTCTTTTCTCTTTATTGAACATGCCGGTATACTCAAGCTAGAGTTGCCAGATGAAATGGAGGACACTGCCGGGTGCGGTGGCTCAGCTGGGCGCAGTGGCTCACGCCTGTAATCCCAGCACTTTGGGAGGCCAAGGTGGGCTGATGGCCTGAGGTCAGGAGTTCGAAACCAGCCTGGCCAACATGGTGAAACCCTATCTCTACTTAAAATACAAAAATTAGCTGTGTGTGGTGGTATGCACCTGTAATTCCAGCTATTGGGGAGGCTGAAGCAGGAGAATCACTTGAACCCGGGAGGCAGAGGTTGCAGTGAGCTGAGATCGCATCATTGCACTCCAGCCTGGGGGACAAGACTGAGACTTCGTCTCAAAAAAGAAAAAAAAAAAAGACACACAGTTAGATAGATTTGAATTTCAGATAAACAACGAATAATTCTTTATTACATCCATGAAATATTTAAGACATATTAAAAAATGATTGGTTATTTGAGATTCAAATCTAGCTGAGTGTACTGCATTTCTATTTGTTAAATCTGGCAACCCTAATTCATGCACAGTTGTAAGTCACAAATGAGGCTTTTGTTGTCTTCCAAGGTTTCAGAGATGAAGAAGAAAATGTCTTCTTCTACTCCATTTGACTTGCTGAGTTCCAGCTATTTTGGCTACACATGCCCCCTCCTACACTGTCCTCTAAAACTTAATGTTTCAATTTTCATCACCTGCTACAGATGTGCCAGTTCTGGTAAACTTCCTAGCAAGATTGAAGGAAGGGAAGGACAACTGCAAGGAAGGGCAGGATGGAGCATGCAGCCCACGTATTCCCCAGCTTGGTGGGGCAGAATGGGTTCTTGGCTCCTGAGGAACGGGCAGGGAACGCACAGGGGTCCTGGGAAGAAAGGGAGAGAATATCCTGGGAGAGCCATAGTCCCTGGCACTCTCCTATGGTCCTTCGTCAGGTATGGATACTTTCTGAGCAGTGTGATTGCTGATCTGATTGCCATTTTGTGGATGAGGTGTTCTCAGGTTCGTTTGCCAAATGAAACATCCCCTTTAAGCAAACAGAGTGTTCAGTGTTCTAGATTTGCAGATGGCAAATCCTATATGAGGTTATAAGCTATACCCCTGGGGCATTTAAATAGGATTAGAGTTGTGCAATTAATTTACAGAGCTCTGCCAACTCTGTGCATAAAGGAAGGTGCGTCACTCCTCTGACCAAGGTTCTCAGGGCATTTGGAGGTGACAATAACCCAGCTGTCAGCTAGACAATCTTTCTCCTCAATGAGGGTTGACCATGCGCATGGTACTCCAGTGGATACTCCCATGAAATAGCTTCTGAAGACATGACCTGTCTTTTCTGGCTCTGTCTCTTCCCCTAACCATTTCATTTTTATATAGCAACTCCTGTTTTGCAAAGTGCTTTTTGTTTACTTCTTCTCATTTTAGCAAGGCCAAATAACCCTAAAGAGCTAACAGAGGCATAGTGAGACTAAGAGATTATACAGTTAGAGGCAAAGCCCAAATGAGAATTCAGGTTTCTGAAGTCCAACTGAGAGTATTTTTAACATGATACCAATTGTTCGACTTTTAAAATACTAATGCCCGGGTCAAAGCCTGGACATCGATTTTTTTTTTTCAAATCTCTTTAGGTGGTTCTACTGTGTAGTCAGGGTTAAGAACCATTGTGCTTGACCGTATTAAATCTTTCCTTCCCAATAAGAACTATATCAGCAGAAAGTCTACCAATAATCTACATCACCTTAAAAATGAAGAAATGTATTGTAATCCCCTTGTCCCTAATATGCCTTGAGGCATGGACTATTTCAGGAATGCTCAGAGCCTAACAGATCCTCAGGTTATTGGAGAAAGGTAAGTATGCTCTGGTAGCTCAGATTTCCAAATTTAAGTCATGTCATGGAGGATAATTCTCTGTGGTCTGGCTCCTTGCTCTTATATCTGAGAGGTCTGAGGTTCAAGGAGCTTAGGTCCCTAAGCTATAACTCAAGATTCTTGATTCAAAATCCCAGGGCCTAGGTCATGGCCTCTATTATGATGCTTGTACTTTTGCTGAGACATTTTCATAAGTTTTCACTTCACCAAGTCTAACTTCAGGAGGAACTAAGGAATTCAGTGGGCTTTTGTAAAACACGTACACACACAACCAGAAAGAGAGATTTTCTCCTGGGGTGCATGTAATTCAGATCCTGCTTTTTAAGATGAAAGGAAAACTACAAATTTTCCCACTTGCCATGTTATGTCATGAACAATCTTCTTCAAAATTGCAAAACTGCTACAAAGAAAACATCCCTGAGTGAAATTAGTGCCTGTGGAAGATGCTGGAGTTATAAATTGTCTATGTGGAATTTTCTACTTATTAGTTAAGGAGGTGGCAATAACTTCTCCTGAAACCAATAGCTCAGAGCCTGGCACACTCTCAACAAATGACGAATGAATGAAGAATGAATGAGTGAATGAATGAATGAGTGAATACTGACTATTCACCATTCTCATTAAGATCTCTTCCATCTATGTGGCCTATTCTTTGGTTCTCAGACTGTTAATTGGGATGTTTTTGTCCAGGCTTCCAACAGGAAGAGGGTCTTTCCTATCCTGGGATACCTCTGGGGAAACTGTCCAGAGGCGTTTCAAAGAGGTAGATGAAATCAGTCTCTAAAAACAAAGTTCCTTACTATTTTTTATTACTGTCCTTTAATATCTTTATAGGAATATGTATTCTTTTTTTTTTAACTAAAAAATTCATTCATTCATTTAATTTGGGTTATGGCTCCCTACCCCCCCCCACTTAATAATAAAATCATAAATATTTCCATTCTATTAGGTAACTTTTAAAATAGTATGTTTCTTTTAGAGTTACTTTTTGAAAAGGTAATAAATGAACCTAATGTTCAAATAAGTTAAGCAGTGAAAAGTTTGTCTTTTTTCCACATCCAATCTCATTCCCACAATAGTAGTAACTGCTGAGACAAGTTTCCAGAGATACCTGTCTTCCAGAGATAGTTTAAATGGCATCATTTCTAATGCTTGCATGGTATTTCATTTTATGGATGAATCATGATTAATTTATACAATTTCCTATTTTGGGCATAGAAGTTGTTTCCAATGTTTTTCTATAATAACAGTGCTTTGAGGAACATACTCATAGTTTGGTGTTTGACAAATGCTCCTTATTCCTTAGGATAAATTTCTAAAAGAAGAATTACTGGCCAAAGGTATGCATATTTTAAAAACTTATGATTTGTTTTTTTCAATTGCCATCCAGAAATTGTGCAGCAAAATACACTTCTGCTACCCGTACCTATATTACCCATTTAAGCAAGCCCTCACCAGCATGAGATGGTTCTTAAGAAAAAGTCTGACGATTTAATAGGTGCAAAAATAACACCTCATTTGTGTTTCTATTTGCATGTCATTGATTATTTGAAAAGGGTGAATGTTCCCTACCCTCCCAGTTTATTAACCATTTGTGTTTCAGGATTCCTTTTCAGTTGGAAACAGCAGCAAAGTTCACAGGTCGTGGGTGGATATAAAGTGGATGGAACAGGTTGTTGCCAGTCTATTGGAGTAGGATGGTAGATGAGCAGTCCCCTTGGCTAACAGGTGTGGGTATGCCTATTTTAAAAATTAGCATGTTGTAGGGGAATATTTCTCAAACTTTTGTCACATATCTAACTCTTAGGCATTTTTTACTTTATTCACCTGTACTACTATTTAATATTTTTAAAATTCGACTGATTTTTTTTTTTGCTTAAATACATTTCTTTAAAACTGGAACTTTATTCACCACTGTAAATGGAAAACCAGTGTCATTTGCCGTATATAGAAGTGAACTATATAGTAAATACAGTGAAAATGAAATGGTATCATCACACTTGTGCTAGATTCCATTTCCTATAAAAGGTTCTGGGTTTCTTAAAAGGCTTGTTAAAAAGAGAGATGAGTAAATGTGAGAGGAATTTAAGACATACTAGCACCACTAAGACTTTCTCCTTAAAGTAATCTGGAGGATTTAAATTGAGAATTGAAAAAAGTAACTTTATTTTACATAAGAAATTATGTAAAAGAATTATGTTATTTAATGCCACATCCATACGTCATCAAAAGTCAACTTGGTGACCACCAGTGGCCCATGTCCCACACTTTGAGAAACATGTGTTGGGGTGGGAATCTGAAATCAGAAAAACTGGAGTATGATAACCACCTCAGCACTTATTAGAGGCCTTCACTTGGGAATGATGACCCCTTCCTTGTAGGGTTGTAGTGAGAATGACAGATAATATACGAAAAGATAAAACATGGTACCAGAGGCATTAGCAGGTGCTGCGAAGGGGCTGTTGTATTTCTTGTTATACTGGAGTGGTTCTCCACCCTGGATGCATATTAGGATCATCTGAAGGGCTTTTTTAAAAATACGGATATCATGACCTCACCCCTGGAGATCCTCATTGGTCGGGGTAGGGTTCCGGCATTGTTACTTGTTTAAAACAAAGTTCCTCCTCCTTCCCAGTGATTTTAATTTGTAGCCAGTGTTGGAAAAACCCATGGACTTAACCCTTTCCTAAGAGCTTAGATCAGTTCTGCAGATTAGCTATCTGCCATTTTGAAAAGGTGGCATAGGCTCAGGGAAGTATTCACTGGACGAAAGGAATTCTGGATGGGGGAAGCTCTAGGCACCATCAGGCATTTGCTTTGTGCTGGAAGCTGCATCAAATGGCTTGAGCCCAAAGCAGACATAAGGGCTCCTTATTTCCCTGGACACTGAGAAAATCATTTCTCTTATTCCAAGAAAACAATTTTGCTGACCATGGAAATACTATCTCTGGTTTCCAGAGGTAAAATGCTGTTCAGTGCACTTCTGGAGGTTGTAGTATGAAGAAATGACAAAGCCAAAAAGGCATTCTGAACTAGGGAGACTCTCTTTAAATCAAAATATAAATGTAGGGCAAAAACTCTGCGGTCTCAGGAGGATTGGATCCAGGGGAAAATGTTTAAAAGGCAAACGTTTAGAATCAGTTATACAGCTTCAGCAATGGTTTTCTATTGTCTTGCTGTCTTTTTGTTTTGCTTTGTGTAGTGCTCAGAATATCTGCATCATGTAGCATCTTTCTATTTTTAGGAGTCTTTAAACTCCTTTATTCTGAGGCCCCAGAATATTCTCATCCACCACGTGCTTTCACGTGGAGATGACTGACTTCATCTTTGATAATGGCAGTTCCCTAACCTCGATCCAGCACGGGAGCAGGAATTAAGGCGAAAATGGCCACTCAAATGGCACCCAGTGGGAAAACAGCATTAACTCAGCTTTTAAAAAAAGCATCAACTTGGAAAATCCAAGACCTAGATCTGATGCTTAGTGGACCCACAATGCCAGGCAGCAGTCTGGGAGATGTCACTTCTGGAGCTTCTAATGAGATGCAAATCACCTAGTGAACTACTGGGGAGCTGGGAAACAATGTCCTGGGTAAAAGCAGATAAAAATGGAATGAAAGAATTTCTTTGAAGATTGGAACGACATTTTAAGTGCTTGCGGATATGGGACACCAGATAGTGTTGGTTTTACTAAGCTAATTGTGACGGGGTCTTTGATTCCCTGCAGCAGGGGACCCTGGGGCACTCGTCTCCAGCTCTGCCTCACTCTTTGAGGAGCTAGTTCCAGTTCTACTGTGAGTGTGCAAGGGGGGTTGGTCAGCTGTAGCAAAACTAGCACTGGACATGGGGGATCAGAAGACCTGGGCACACATAGTTCAAGTTCTGACACATATTGGTATGTGACCTTAAGTGAATCCCTTACCCCTCTGCTGCCATGTTTTATGTGTAAAATGATAAAGAGAGGGGTGGACTGAGGTAGTAATTTTTAATGGAGGACATTGGTGTGGCAAATTATACATGTTCTGGCCTGAAGATTCTGAGCTGCTCTCCTTGGAGTCACATTCTTTCCCAGTGTATGAACATCCGTGTGCAGTGAGAGACATGCCTGATGGGGATCTGTTGCCTGAAGCCAGTGTGAAGGCAGGAAAAGGGTAAGAACCATTAGCCCAGAGGCCCTTTAAAGTTCCTTCCAACTTTAAGACGCTGTAACTCCAGAGTAATCGCCAGTTAACCTCTTGGAGCCTCATCTGTGAAACTGACATAAATGCTTTTGCTTTTCAGCTTGTTGGAATTTAAAGATGACCAATCAAAATGCATTTAGGCTTCAAAGGAAAAAGTTCTCCATAAATACACCAGAATTTCATTCTAACATGATTCATTCATTCAAAGAGCAAAGCTGCACAAGGTAGGTTCCTCTGAACCACTTTCTGGGTCATTTGGTTACTGATGGGCTAAAGGACATCATTAAAACCTCACCTCAGCCTTTGCCCAGCTGTGAACAAAACCTGCAGTGTATAGATTAATATTGCACAGCTGTGCAAATACCCACCCAGGTCCATAAATTATAAAATATTTTTACACATAATAGAGAGGGCAGTCATTAGTATGAGTGGCATGATTTGGGGAAGGTTATATCTACAAATGTCTGGCAGGTGTGTGTGTGAGTGTGAGAGAGAGAGAGAGATTGAGTGGAAGTAGAAAAGAATGTGAGTAGTAGACCAAAATAAAATCACAAATACAGTTTTTATCTTGCATTTAATTAATAAGATGTAAAAATGAAATCAATGAAGTGTTAGTGGTGAGAAATTCAGTTGTGATTCTTTCAGTCTTAATCTTCAAAAAAGCCAAGAAAATAGTAAGTATCTGAGAGAAGCAAAGATTAAATAGAAAGGTATGGTTTGGTTATTTTCCTAATTTGTGCTGAATTTTGGAACAAATTTCTTAAGTACATTATAAAATCAATTTGGTCCAACTATCCAGTAAACATTAAGACATTTATACAAGTAGGGCAGCACAAAGCTTTCAGTTCTCTGCTCTAATCAAGAATTTAAATTTCAGTTCTTCAGGGTCACAGAGAACTACCAAATTTCTTTGCCTTGTTTTACAATCCAATATGAGATTAGTAAAAATCCGTTATGGAAATAATGCATAAAATGATGACTTCTCATGCCCTCCCTGACCTGAGGAGGTTGCAAGAGATCTGAATTTCTCCACTGGACTCAAGATTTCTCAACAAATTAGCATCAGCAGCTTCCTGCCCCCACCCCTTTTAAATATCCCTATACTCAGGCGGGGCTCAGTGGCTCACACCTGTAATCCCAGCACTTTGGGAGGCCGAGGCGGGTGGATCACTTGAGGCCAGGAGTTTGAGACCAGCCTGTCCAACATAGCGAAACCCTGTCTCTACTAAAAATACGAAAAATTAGCCGGTCCTGGTGGCGTATGCCTGTAATCCCAGCTACTCGGGAGGTGAGGCAGGAGAATCGCTTGAACCCGGGAGGCAGAGGTTGCAGTGAGCCAAGATGAGGCCACTGCACTCCAGCCTGGGCAGCAGAGTGATACTCCATCACAAAAAAAAAAAAAAAAAAAAAAAAACCCCTACACTCTGAGTGACCTACCTGATCAGTATAGCTATAAGCACCTTCCTATATGTCATAAAAAACAAACCAAGCTTAACCAAAGTAAATGGTTACAGCTGTTGCTAACAAAGCTGAGAAATGGGTATCTCCTGTGTTATACAAGTGATATTTCAGCCTTGACAAGGAAATTATTGCCTACACACAAACACACACACACACGCACGCACGCACAAAAGCAAATGCTTTGGCCATGAAGTTCGACCAAACTAAAAGATAGTTCCAGTGCAATGTAATTTTAAGTTTCCAAATGAACATATTCCAGGAGGCTCATATCAGTGGTCCTCAGCTCTTGACCCCTGAAGGAAACATTCTTTCAGGGACTTGGTTGTCTTGGTTTAATCAAATAAAATATTAACAATCAGAAACCTGGCAGCATTTATCTGACAATATAGAGGAAATCATATTAACATGAGCTCTTCACTGGAATGATCTTGGACATCCATGATGGCACCGGGAAACACGCCACCAGCTCTGAAAGGGTGGGAGGCTCTGGCTGACTTGGCACCTTCCCACTTCCAGCTCTCATGGCCGCTCATCCTGCATGAGATGGGGACCCAGCAGAGAGGGGTTAAATGAGTTGAGAAGCCAGTCCAGCCAGGGGTCATTAGCAATCAAGGACCAGCATTAAAAGGCAGCAGGAGACTAAGGGTCTCTGACAGGCTTGGCTCCAGGCACCATCTGGAAGGAAAGAGGCTGTCAAAGTTGGCTTAAAAAAAAAAAAAAAAAAAAAAAAAAAAAAGAACTTCATGGAGATCTTTTCTTTTCAATAACATAACACAAACAGTTATGTTATTTCCAACGTGGTTCCTTCCTTGGAAGTTAGGTTATTATTTTCAAAGTGCTCTGTTTTTGAGAGTAGGGCCAGGCAGTCACATTTCTAAGCCTGTTTCTGGCCATGATGAACCAGTTACTGGCACCTGGGTTGGGACCAGCCCAAGACCAAGTGTATGGCCAACAAACTCTTATACTTTGATAGTGGCGAGAGATCGTAACACACATGCTTCATAATAAGGTAACTGGAACATGTCAGATGTAAAGTATGGGGCACGGCTCATATCCAATAATGCATTAATCGTATTCCACACACTACAATATGATCTGTGACTAAAAAGAAAAAAACAGCTTTGCTTAACTTGTGTTCAAGCTGATCATTTAAGTTATGATTTTTGACACAACTTAAAGAATTATAAAACAAGCCTGGGTTCACTTTCTAAGGTAATTTGTACAAGGAAATGGCAGTCAGGGGTGTTGCATGTTAGATAAACATGGTTACCAACTTTACATTATTGATTAAATTCATTTTCTCTTTCTTTTTTTTAGACCTTTGGGTATCTCCTCCTCCTTCCCCTTATCTATAAATATGTAAGAAAGAAAACGTGTAAAATACAGTATTTTGTTTCTTTTGATCACAGATTAGACTTAGAGAACAGAGATGCCCTATAATGTGATCTTTGGAAGCTTTGTAATATCTCTTAATCTCACCGTAAGGATCATTAATATATACATATATTTTATTATACTTTAAGTTCTAGGGTACATGTGCACAACATGCAGGTTTGTTACATATGTATACATGTGTTGTGTAGGTTTGCTGCACCCATTAACTCGTCATTTACATTAGGTATATCTCCTAATGCTATCCCTCCCACCTCCCCCCCACCCCACGACAGGTCCCGGGGTATGATGTTCCCCACCCTGTGTCCAAGTGTTCTCATTGTTCAATTTCCACCTATGAGCAAGAACATGTGGTGTTTGGTTTTCTATCCTTGAGACAGTTTGCTCAGAATGATGGTTTCCAGCTTCATCCATGTCACTACAAAGGACATGAACCCATCATTTTTTATGGCTTCATAGTATTCCATGGTGTATATGTGCCACATTTTCTTAATCCATAGTATTCCATGGTGTATATGTGCCACATTTTCTTAATCCAGTCTATCATTGATGGACATTTGGGTTGGTTCCAAGTCTTTGATATTGTGAATAATGCCACAATAAACATACATGTGCGTGTGTCTTTATAGTAGCATGATTTATAATCCTTTGGGTATATACCCAGTAATGGGATCCCTGGGTCAAATGGTATTTCTAGTTCTAGATCCTTGAGGAATCACCACACTGTCTTCCACAATGGTTGAACTAGTATGTACTCCCACGAACAGTGTAAAAGTGTTCCTATTTCTCCACATCCTCTCCAGCACCTGTTGTTTCCTGACTTTTTAATGATTGCCATTCTAACTGGTGTGAGATGGTATCTCATTGTGGTTTTGATTTGCATTTCTCTGATGGCCAGTGATGATGAGCGTTTTTTCATATGTTTGTTGGCTGCATAAATGTCTTCTTTTGAAAAGTGTCTGTTCATATCCTTCACCCACTTTTTGATGGGGTTGTTTGATTTTTTCTTGTAAATTTGAGCTCTTTGTAGATTCTGGATTTTAGCCCTTTGTCAGATTGCAAAAATTTTCTCCCATTCTGTAGGTTGCCTGTTCACTCTGATGGTAGTTGCTTTTGCTGTGCAGAAGCTCTTTAATTAGATCCCATTTGTCAATTTTGGCTTTTGTTGCCATTGGTTTTGGTGTTTTAGTCATGAAGTCCTTGCCCATGACTATGTCCTGAATGGTATTGCCTAAGTTTTCTTCTAGGGTTTTTATGGTTTTAGGTCTAACATGTAAGTCTTTAATCCATCTTGAATTAATTTTTGTATAAGGTGTAACGAAGGGATCCAGTTTCAGCTTTCTACATATGGCTAGCCAGTTTTCCCAGCACCATTTATTAAATAGGGAATCCTTTCCCCATTGCTTGTTTTTGTCAGGTTTGTCAAAGATAAGATGGTTGTAGATGTGTGGTGTTATTTCTGAGGCCTCTGTTCTGTTCCATTGGTCTATATCTCTGTTTTGGTACCAGTACCATGCTGTTTTGGTTACTGTAGCCTTGTAGTATAGTTTGAAGTCAGGTAGCGTGATGCTTCCAGCTTTGTTCTTTTGGCTTAGGATTGTCTTGGCTCCATATGAATTTTTTTGGTTCCATATGAATTTTAAAGTAGTTTTTTTCCAACTCTGTGAAGAAAGTCATTGGTAGCTTGATGGGGATGGCATTGAATCTATAAATTACCTTGGGCAGTATAGCCATTTTCACAATATTGATTCTTTGTATCCATGAGCATGGAATGTTCTTCCATTTGTTTGTGTCCTCTTTTATTTCATTGATCAGTGGTTTGTAGTTCTCCTTGAAGAGGTCCTTCACATCCCTTGTAAGTTGCATTCCTAGGTATTTTATTCTCTTTGAAGCAATTGTGAATGGGAGTTCACTCATGATTTGGCTCTCTGTTTGTCTGTTGTTGGTGTATAAGAATGCTTGTGATTTTTGCACATTGATTTTGTATCCTGAGACTTTGCTGAAGTTGCTTATTAGCTTAAGGAGATTTTGGGCTGAGACGATGGGGTTTTCGAAATATACAATCATCTGCAAACAGGGACAATTTGACTTCCTCTTTTCCTAATTGAATACCCTTTATTTCTTTCTCGTGCCTGATTGCCCTGGCCAGAATTTCCAACACTGTTGAATAGGAGTGGTGAGAGAGGGCATCCCTGTCTTGTGCCAGTTTTCAAAGGGAATGCTTCCAGTTTTTGCCCATTCAGTATGATACTGGCTGTGGGTTTATCATAAATAGCTCTTATTATTTTGAGATATTTTCCTTGAATACATAGTTTATTGAGAGTTTTTAGCATGAAGCACTGTTGAATTATATCCAAGGCCTTTTCTGCATCTATTGAGATAATCATGTGGTTTTTGTCTTTGGTTCTGTTTATATGATGGATTACGTTTACTGATTTGTGTATGTTGAACCAGCCTTGCATCCAGCGATGAATCCAAATTGATTTTGGTGGAAAGCTTTTTGATGTGCTGCTGGATTTGGTTTGCCAGTATTTTATTGAGGATTTTTGCATTGATGTTCATCAGGGATATTGGTCTAAAATTCTCTTTTTTTGTTGTGTCTCTGCCAGACTTTGGTATCAGGATGATGCTGGCCTCATAAAATGAGTTAGGGAGGATTCCCTCTTTTTCCATTGATTGGAATAGTTTCAGAAGGAATGGTACCAGCTCCTCTTTGTACCTCTAGTAGAATTCGGCTGTGAATCTGTCTGGCCCTGGACTTTTTTTGGTTGGTAGGCTATTAATTATTGCCTCAATTTCAGAGCCTGTTTTTGGTCTATTCAGCAATTCAACTTTTTCCTGGATTAGTCTTGGGAGGGTATATGCGTCGAGGAATTTATCCATTTCTTCTAAATTTTCTAGTTTATTTGCATAGAGGTGTTTATAGTATTCTCTGATGGTAGTTTGTATTTCTGTGGGAAGGGTGGTGATATCCCCTTTATCATTTTTTATTATGTCTATTTGATTCTCCTCTCTTTTCTTTATTAGTCTTGCTAGTGGTCTATCAATCTTGTTGATCTTTTCAAAAAACCAGCTCCTGGATTCATTGGTTTTTTTGAAGGGTTTTTTTGTGTCTCTATCTCCTTTAGTTCTGCTCTGATCTTAGTTATTCCTTGCCTTCTGCTAGCTTTTGAATGTTTGCTCTTGCCTCTCTAGTTCTTTTAATTGTGATGTTAGGGTGTCAATTTTAGATCCTTCCTGCTCTCTCCTGTGGGCATTTAGTGCTATAAGTTTCTCTCTACACACTGCTTTAAATGTGTCCCAGAGATTCTGGTATGTTGTGTCTTCATTCTCATTGGTTTCAAAGAACATCTTTATTTCTGCCTTCATTTTGTTATTTACCCAGTAGTCATTCAGGAGGAGGTTGTTCAGTTTCCATGTAGTTGTGCGGTTTTGAGTGAGTTTCTTAATCCTGAGTTCTAATTTGATTACACTGTGGTCTGATAGACAGTTTGTTATGATTT
Organism: Pongo abelii; assembly: GCF_028885655.2. NCBI lineage: Eukaryota > Metazoa > Chordata > Mammalia > Primates > Hominidae > Pongo > Pongo abelii. Next base: position 73,207,669 of record NC_071996.2, on the reverse strand, counting down.
CTGTTCTTTTACATTTGCTGAAGAGTGCTTTACTTCCAACTATGTGGTCAATTTTGGAATAAGTGTGATGTGGTGCAGAAAAGAATGTATATTCTGCTGATTTGGGGTGGAGAGTTCTGTAGATGTCTATTAGGTCTGCTTGGTGCAGAGCTGAGTTCAAGTCCTGGATATCTGTGTTAATCTTCTGTCTCGTTGATCTGTCTAATATTGACAGTGGGGTGTTAAAGTATCCCACGATTATTGTGTGGGAGTCTAAGTCTCCTTGTGGGTCTCTCAGGACTTGCTTTATGAATCTGGGTGCTCCTGTATATATTTAGGATAGTTAGCTCTTCTTTTTGGAATGATCACTTTACCATTATGTAATAGTCTTCTTTGTCTCTTTTGATCTTTGTTGGTTTAAAGTCTGTTTTATCAGAGACTAGGATCACAACCCCTGCTTTTTTCTGCTTTCCATTTGCTTGGTTGATCTTCCTCCATCACTTTATTTTGAGCCTATGTGTATCTCTCCATGTGAGATGGGTTTCCTGAATACAGCACACTGATGGGTCTTGATTCTTCATCCAATTTGCCAGTCTGTGTCTTTTAATTGGAGCATTTAGCCCATTTACATTTAGGGTTAATATTGTTATGTGTGAATTTGATCCTGTCATTATGATGTTAGCTTGTTATTTTGCCCGTTAGTTGATGCAGTTTCTTCCTAGCATCGATGGTCTTTACAATTTGGCATGCTTTGGCAGTGGCTGGTACTGGTTGTTCCTTTCCATGTTTAGTGCTTCCTTCAGGAGCTCTTGTAGGGCAGGCCTGGTGGTGACAGAATCTCTCAGCATTTGCTTGTCTGTAAAGGATTTTATTTCTCCTTCACTTATGAAGCTTAGTTTGGCTGCGTATGAAATTCTGGGTGGAAAATTCATTGCTTTAAGAATGTTGAATATCGGCCCCCACTCTCTTCTGCCTTGTAGAGTTTCTGCCAAGAGATCCGCTGTTAGTCTGATGGGCTTCCCTTTGTGGGTAACCCGACCTTTCTCTCTGGCTGCCCTTAACGTTTTTTCCTTCATTTCAACTTTGGTGAATCTGACAATTATGTGTCTTGGAGTTGCTGTTCTCGAGGAGTATCTTTGTGGTGTTCTCTGTATTTCCTGAATTTGAATGTTGGCCTGCCTTGCTTGGTTGGGGAAGTTCTCCTGGATAATATCCTGAAGAGGGTTTTCCAGCTTGGTTCCATTCTCCCCATCACTTTCAGGCACACCAATCAGACGTAGATTTGGTCTTTTCACATAGTCCCCTATTTCTTGGAGGCTTTGTTCATTTCTTTTTATTCTTTTTTCTCTAAACTTCCCTTCTCACTTCATTTCATTCATTTGATCTTCAATCACTGATACCCTTTCTTCCAGTTGATAGAATTGGTTACTGAAGCTTGTGCATTCGTCATGTAGTTCTCTTGATTTTCAGCTTCATCAGGTCGTTTGAGGACTTCTCTGCATTGGTTATTCTAGTTAGCCATTCATCTAATCTTTTTTCAAGGTTTTTAACTTCTTTGCCGTGGATTCAAACTTCCTCCTTTAGCTTAGAGAAGTTTGGTTGTCTGAAGCCTTCTCTCAACTTGTCAAAGTCATTCTTTGTGCAGCTTTGTTCCATTGCTGGCGAGGAGCTGCGATCCTTTGGAGGAGAAGGGCACTCTGGTTTTTAGAATTTTCAGCTTTTCTGCTCTGGTATCTCTCCATCTTTGTGGTTTTATCTACCTTTGGTCTTTGATGATGGTGACATACAGATGGAGTTTTGGCGTGGATGTCCTTTTCGTTGATGTTGATGCTATTCCTTTGTGTTTGTTAGTTTTCCTTCTAACAGTCAGGTCCCTCAGTTGCAGGTCTGTTGGAATTTGTTGGAGGTCCACTCCAGATCCTGTTTGCCTGGGTATCACCAGCGGAGGCTGCAGAACAGCAAATATTTCAGAACAGCAAATATTGCTGCCTGAGCCTTCAGGTGCTTCGTCTCAGAGGGGCACCCAGCTATATGAGGTGTCAGTCGGCCCCTACTGGGAGGTGTCTCCCAGTTAGGCTACACGGGGGTCAGGGACCCACTTGAGGAGGCAGTCTGTCCGTTCTCAGAGCTCAAACACCGTGCTGGGAGAACCACTGCTCTCTTCAGAGCTGTCACACAGGGAGGTTTAAGTCTGCAGAAATTTCTGTGCCTTTTGTTCAGCTATGCCCTGCCCCCAGAGGTGGAGTCTGTAGAGGCAGGCGGGCCTCGTTGAGCTGCAGTGGGTTCCACGGTTCCACTCAGTTCCAGCTTCCTGGCAGCTTTGTTTACCTACTCAAGCCTCAGCAATGGTGGACACCCCTCCCCCAGCCAGGCTTGCCGCCTTGCAATTTGATCTCGGACTAGCAATGAGCAAGGCTCCATGGGCGTGGGACCCACCGAGCAAAGTGCAGGATATAATCTCCTGGTGTGCCATATGCTAAGACCTTTGGAAAAGTGCCATGTTTAGGTGGCAGTGTCCCGATTTTCCTGGTACAGTCTGTCACGGCTTCCCTTGGCTAGGAAAGGGAAATCCCCTGATCCCTTGTGCTTCTCAGGTGAAGCAATGCCCCGCCCTGCTTCAGCTCGCCCTCCATGGGCTGCACCCACTTTCTGACCAGTCGCAATGAGATGAAGCAGATACCTCAGTTGGAAATGCAGAAATCACCCATCTTCTGTGTTGATCACGCTGGGAGGTGTAGAATGCAGCTGTTCCTATTCGGCCGTCTTGGAACAGAAATCAGATCATTAATATTATAGCTGAGTTCATTAGAGGAATTACATTCTAGTTCATTCTTGTGTGGGTTTTGTTTGTTTGTTTTTAGATGGAGTCTCACTCTGTTGCCCAGGCTGGAGTGCAGTGGCGCGATCTTGGCTAAATGCAATCTCTGCCTCCCAGGTTCAAGTGATTCTCCTGTCTCAGCCTCTTGAGTAGCTGGGATTACAGGCATGTGCCACCATGCCCAGCTAATTTTTTGTATTTTAGTAGAGATGGAGTTTCACCATGTTGCCCAGGCTGGTCTTGAACTCCTAAGCTCAGGCAATCCACCTGCCTTGGCCTCCCAAAGTGTTAGGATTACAGGCGTGAGCCACTGCACCCAGCCCGTTGTGTGGCTTTTAACATTAGTCTTCAGTATACCCTTAGTTCTGATATTAAAAAGCTAGTACAAGAAAAAGGATTCAGGGTATATTTGTTTTTAGATGGTGATGGTACTTTTCTGACAATTTTACCCTCTGCTAAAATTACCCTCATGAAGCTTTTGGCCAGTTTATAGATGCCTGGGATGGGAGAAAAATAACAGGGAAGATCTAAGACTCTGTAGCCTCAGATACAGCCTCACCAGAGGGTGAGTCAGGTGATACTGGCTGCTGATCCAGAAAGTGGGCATCATTTGGAGGGGTAATCAAGGTGGCTGGCAGCCCAGCAGAAATGCAAGATGCTGGGGATTGAATCTGGATCATTTTAAATCATCCAATCCTAAACTTTTGACAGTTTATGCCCATACTGGCCAGCCTGTCCGAGACAGTGTATTAATTGGAGGTCCAATTACACAGAACAGAGTTTGTTTAAAAACAGACAAGCAAGTCCCAGAGACAGAACACTGTGGGTATGGATGAATCCTGTCCTTAACGTTCTTTAACTGGGCTCACTCTGATTTTGACGTTTCTCACTGTTCTCATGGAGACTTTTGGTTTTCATAGGATATAAGTGTGCCTACATAAACATGACACTTGAGTAATGAAAACCCAGACCTGATCAGAGTTATAGGGTTCCTGGGAAAGACTATGGGAAGATTCTTTTAAAAACAATTATTTGGTAAAAATATCCAAACTTGAACCTACTGTCCAATCCTATACTAAAGCTTCACAAAAGATGCTGTATGGACCATTGTTGGTAAAGTGAACTTCTAGGAGGGCTTTGATGCCTTTAGTGGCTATAGGTTTTGTAATCTCAGAGTTTGATTTATAAGAATATAAGAGGGCAGTTCCAAGATGGCCGAATAGGAACAGCTCCAGTCTACAGCTCCCAGCGTGAGCGACGCAGAAGACGGGTGATTTCTGCATTTCCAACTGAGGTACTGGGTTCATCTCACAGGGGCTTGTCAGACAGTGGGTGCAGGACAGTGGGTGCAGTGCACCGAGCGTGAGCTGAAGCAGGGCAAGGCATCACCTCATCCGGGAAGCACAAGGGGTCAGGGAATTCCCTTTCATAGCCAAGCAAAGCTGTGACAGATGGCACCTGGAAAATTCGGTCACTCCCACCCTAATACTGTGCTTTTCCAATGGTCTTAGCAAACAGCACACCAGGAGATTATATCCTGCGCCTGGCTAGGAGGGTCCCACGCCCACGGAGCCTCGCTTATTGCTAGCACAACAGTCTGAGATCGAACTGCAAGGCAGCAGTGAGGCTGGGGGTGGGGTGTCCGCCATTGCTGAGGCTTGAGTAGGTAAACAAAGCAGCCAGGAAACTCGAACTGGGTGGAGCCCACTGCAGCTCAAGGAGGCCTGCCTGCCTCTGTGGACAGGACATAGCCCCAAAAAAGGCAGCAGAAACCTCTGCAGACTTGAATGTCCCTGCTGACAGCTTTGAAGAGAGTAGTGGTTCTCCCAGCACGGAGTTTGAAATCAGAGAACGGACAGACTGCCTGTCTGACCCCCGAGTAGCCTAACTGGGAGGCACCCCCCAGTAGGGGCAGACTGACACATCACATGGCCGGGTACCCCCCTGAGACAAAACCTCCAGAAGAACGATCAGAGAGCAATATTTGCTGTTCAGCAATATTCGCTGTTCTACACCCTCCGCTGCTGATACCCAGGCAAACAGGGTCTGGAGTGGACCTCCAACAAACTCCAACAGACCTGCAGCTGAGGGTCCTGTTAGAAGGAAAAACTAACAAACAGAAAGGACGTCCACACCAAAACCCCATCTGTACATCACCATCATCAAAGACCAAAGGTAGATAAACCACAAAGATGGGGAAAACAGAACAGAAAAACAGAAAATTCTAAAAATCAGAACACCTCTCCTCTTCCAAAGAAACACAGCTCCTCACCAGCAACAGAACAAAGCTGGATGAGAATGACTTTGACGAATTGAGAGAAGAAGGCTTCAGACGACCAAACTTCTCTGAGCTAAAGGAGGAAGTTCGAACCCATGGCAAAGAAGTTAAAAACCTTGAAAAAAGATTAGATGAATGGCTAACTGGAATAACCAATGCAGAGAAGTCCTTAAAGGACCTGATGGAGCTGAAAACCATGGCAAGAGAACTATGTGACGAATGCACAAGTTTCAGTAGCCAATTCTATCAACTGGAAGAAAGGGTATCGGTGATTGAAGATCAAATGAGTGAAATGAAGTGAGAAGGGAAGTTTAGAGAAAAAAGAATAAAAAGAAATGAACAAAGCCTCCAAGAAATAGGGGACTATGTGAAAAGACCAAATCTACGTCTGATTGGTGTGCCTGAAAGTGATGGAGAGAATGGAACCAAGCTGGAAAACACTCTGCAGGATATTATCCACAACTTCCCCAACCTAGCAAGGCAGGCCAACATTCAAATTCAGGAAATACAGAGAACACCACAAAGATACTCCTCGAGAACAGCAACTCCAAGACACATAATTGTCAGATTCACCAAAGTTGAAATGAAGGAAAAAACGTTAAGGGCAGCCAGAGAGAAAGGTCGGGTTACCCACAAAGGGAAGCCCATCAGACTAACAGCGGATCTCTTGGCAGAAACTCTACAAGGCAGAAGAGAGTGGGGGCCGATATTCAACATTCTTAAAGCAATGAATTTTCCACCCAGAATTTCATATCCAGCCAAACTAAGCTTCATAAGTGAAGGAGAAATAAAATCCTTTACAGACAAGCAAATGCTGAGAGATTCTGTCACCACCAGGCCTGCCCTACAAGAGCTCCTGAAGGAAGCACTAAACATGGAAAGGAACAACCAGTACCAGCCACTGCCAAAGCATGCCAAATTGTAAAGACCATCGATGCTAGGAAGAAACTGCATCAACTAACGGGCAAAATAACAAGCTAACATCATAATGACAGGATCAAATTCACACATAACAATATTAACCCTAAATGTAAATGGGCTAAATGCTCCAATTAAAAGACAGACTGGCAAACTGGATGAAGAATCAAGACCCATCAGTGTGCTGTATTCAGGAAACCCATCTCATGTGCAGAGACACACACAGGCTCAAAATAAAGGGATGGAGGCAGATCTACCAAGCAAATGGAAAACAAACAAAAAAAAGCAGGGGTTGCAATCCTAGTCTCTGATAAAACAGACCTTAAACCAACAAAGATCAAAAGAGACAAAGAAGGCCATTACATAATGGTAAAGGGATCAATTCAACAAGAAGAGCTGACTATCCTAAATATATATGCATCCAATACAAGAGCACCCAGATTCATAAAGCAAGTCCTTAGAGACCTACAAAGAGACTTAGACTCCCACACAATAATGATGGGAGACTTCAACACCCCACTGTCAACATTAGACAGATCAATGAGACAGAAATTTAACAAAGATATCCAGGAATTGAATTTAGCTCAGCACCAGGTGGACCTAATAGACATCTACAGAACTCTCCACCCCAAATCAACAGAATATACATTGTTCTCAGCACCACACCAGACCTATTCCAAAATTGACCACATAGTTGGAAGTAAAGCACTCCTCAGCAAATGTAAAAGAAGAGAAATTATAACAAACTGTCTCTCAGACCACAGTGCAATCAAACTAGAACTCAGGATTAAGAAACTCACTCAAAACAGCTCAACTACATGGGAACTGAACAACCTGCTTCTGAATGACTACTGGGTACATAATGAAATGAAGGCAGAAATAAAGATGTTCTTTGAAACCAACGAGAACAAAGACACAACATACCAGAATCTCTGGGACACATTTAAAGCAGTGTGTAGGGGGAAATTTATAGCACTAAATGCCCACAAGAGAAAGCAGGAAAGATCTAAAATTGACACCCTAACGTCACAATTAAAAGAACTAGAGAAGCAAGAGCAAACACATTCAAAAGCTAGCAGAAGGCAAGAAATAACTAAGATCAGAGCAGAACTGAAGGAGATAGAGACACAAAAACCCTTCAAAAAATCAATGAATCCAGGAGTTGGTTTTCTGAAAAGATCAACAAAATTGATAGACTGCTAGCAAGACTAATAAGGAAGAAAAGAGAGAAGAATCAAATAGACATAATAAAAAATGATAAAGGGGATATCACCACCCTTCCCACAGAAATACAAACTACCATCAGAGAATACTATAAACACCTCTATGCAAATAAACTAGAAAATCTAGAAGAAATGGATAAATTCCTCCACGCATATACCCTCCCAAGACTAAACCAGGAAGAAGCTGAATCTCTGAATAGACCAATAACAGGCTCTGAAATTGAGGCAATAATTAATTGCTTACCGACCAAAAAAAGTCCAGGACCAGATGGATTCACAGCCGAATTCTACCAGAGGTACAAGGAGGAGCTGGTACCATTCCTTCTGAAACTATTCCAATCAATGGAAAAAGAGGGAATCCTCCCTAACTCATTTTATGAGGCCAGCATCATCCTGATACCAAAGTCTGGCAGAGACACAACAAAAAAAGAGAATTTTAGACCAATATCCCTGATGAACATCGACGTAAAAATCCTCAATAAAATACTGGCAAATGGAATCCAGCAGCACATCAAAAAGCTTATCCACCATGATCAAGTGGGCTTCATTCCTGGGATGCAAGGCTGGTTCAACATATGCAAATCAATAAACGTAATCCATCATATAAACAGAACCAAAGACAAAAACCATATCATTATCTCATTAGATGCAGAAAAGGCCTTAGACAAAATTCAACAGCCTTTCATGCTAAAAACTCTCAATAAATTAGGTATCTATGGGATGTATCTCAAAATAAGAGCTATTTATGACAGACCCACAGCCAATATCATACTGAATGGGCAAAAACTGGAAGCATTCCCTTTGAAAACTGGCACAAGACAGGGATGCCCTCTCTCACCACTCCTATCCAACATAGTGTTGGAAATTCTGGCCAGGGCAATCAGGCAAGAGAAAGAAATAAAGGGTATTCAATTAGGAAAAGAGGAAGTCAAATTGTCCCTGTTTGCAGATGACATGATTGTCCTATATCTAGAAAACCCCATTGTCTCAGCCCAAAATCTCCTTAAGCTGATAAGCAACTTCAGCAAAGTCTCAGGATACAAAATCAATGTGCAAAAATCACAAGCATTCTTATACACCAATAACAGACAAACAGAGAGCCAAATCATGAGTGAACTCCCATTCACAATTGCTAGGAATGCAACTTACAAGGGATGTGAAGGACCTCTTCAAGGAGAACTACAAACCACTGCTCTACGAAATAAAAGAGGACACAAACAAATGGAAGAACATTCCATGCTCTTGGATAGGAAGAATCAATATTGTGAAAATGGCTATACTGCCCAAGGTAATTTATAGATTCAATGCCATCCCCATCAAGCTACCAATGACTTTCTTCACAGAATTGGAAAAAACTAAAGTTCATATGGAACCAAAAAAGAGCCCACATTGCCAAGTCAATCCTAAGCCAAAAGAACAAAGCTGGAGGCATCATGCTACCTGACTTCAAACTATACTACAAGGCTACAGTAACCAAAACAGCATGGTACTGGTACCAAAACAGAAATATAGATCAATGGAACAGAACAGAGCCCTCAGAAATAATACCACACATCTACACTACCTGATCTTTGACAAACCTGACAAAAACAAGAAACGGGAAAAGGATTCCCTATTTAACAAATGGTGCTGGGAAAACTGGCTAGCCATATGTAGAAAGATGAAACTGGATCCCTTCGTTACACCTTATACAAAAATTAATTCAAGATGGATTAAAGACTTACATGTTAGACCTAAAACCATAAAAACCCTAGAAGAAAACCTAGGCAATACCATTCAGGACATAGGCATGGGCAAGGACTTCATGTCTGAAACACCAAAACCAATGGCAACAAAAGCCAAAATTGACAAATGGGATCTAATTAAAGAGCTTCTGCACAGCAAAAGAAACTACCATCAGAGTGAACAGGCAACCTACAGAATGGGAGAAAATTTTTGCAATCTGACAAAGGGCTAAAATCCAGAATCTACAAAGAGCTCAAATTTACAAGAAAAAATCAAACAATCCCATCAAAAAGTGGGTGAAGGATATGAACAGACACTTTTCAAAAGAAGACATTTATGCAGCCAACAAACATATGAAAAAATGCTCATCATCACTGGCCATCAGAGAAATGCAAATCAAAACCACAATGAGATACCATCTCACACCAGTTAGAATGGCAATCATTAAAAAGTCAGGAAACAACAGGTGCTGGAGAGGATGTGGAGAAATAGGAACACTTTTACACTGTTGGTGGGACTGTACACTAGTTCAACCATTGTGGAAGATAGTGTGGCAATTCCTCAGGGATCTAGAACTAGAAATACCATTTGACCCAGCTATCCCATTACTGGGTATATACTCAAAGGAATATAAATCATACTGCTATAAAGACACATGCACACGTATGTTTATTGCGGCACTACTCACAATAGCAAAGACTTGGAACCAACCCAAATGTCCAACAATGATAGACTGGATTAAGAAAATGTGGCACATATACACCATGGAATACTATGCAGCCATAAAAAATGATGAGTTCATGTCCTTTGTAGGGACATGGATGAAGCTGGAAACCATCCTTCTGAGCAAACTATCTCAAGGACAAAAAACCAAACACCGCATGTTCTCACTCATAGGTGGGATTGAACAATGAGAACACTTGGACACAGGTTGGGGAACATCACACACTGGGGCCTGTTGTGCGGTAGGGGGAGGGGTGAGGGATAGCCTTAGGAGATATACCTAATGTAAATGATGAGTTAATGAGTGCAGCACACCAACATGGCACATGTATACGTATGTAACAAACCTGCACGTTGTACACATGTACCCTAGAACTTAAAGTATAATAAAATATATATAAAAGAATGTAAGAATGTGCATATTTATTTCCTTGCATATTAATGGCATAAGAAACTGTTAACAGGGACTTGGGGTAAGGCTTGTGGGAGGAAAGTAATTTTCACTGTATTCCTTTTGTATTGTTTGAAGTTTTTGCTTGCTTTTTAAGCAAGCATGTATTACTTTATATGATATTTAAAAGTTGCTCTTCTCAGGACAGAAAATCATTTTGATTCCTTTCTAATTCAAATAAGCATTGATTGAGAATATTTTAAAATATCCTCACATTTTGAAAGGACTAAGGCATAATTTCTAGCTTCAAAACTGTACAGTAGGCTAGGGTTAGGATCCTTAATAATTAGCCACATTGCAACACTGGAAATTACTGATTTTCTGAACATTAAGTAGTTCAGGCTTTCTTACATGAAAATTGAAACTTGAGCATTTTTCTTTTTAGAACTATATAAGTAAAGGACGTAAGATTTAGATTCTCAGTATTTAGAAGGGTGGAGCCAATTTAAAGGTAGAAATAGTTGGCTTTTGGCTTTTGAAATGAAGGTCGAGAACAACCACCAAGTTGCAAGATTACTTCCTGAGGGTCAGTTGTATGCAAAGCAAATACAAGGGTAAGATCAGCTCCTACATTCAAAGGGTTTAAAATCTAGGGGACAGGTGGGAAAAATAGGTAAATTGTAATACATGGCAGAATGTGACATGTGCTCCAAAACAGGTATGCAATTCAGATTATAAAGGTCATTCCTAGCCAGGCATGGTGGCTAATGCCTGGTGGCTCACGGTGGCCCCAGTACTTTGGGAGGCCGAGGCGGGTGGATCATTTGAGGTCAGTAGTTTGAGAGTGGCCTGGCCAACGTGACGAAATAACATCTCTACTAAAAATACAAAAAAATTAGCTGGGCGTGGTGGCACACGTCTGTAGTCCCAACTATCCGGGAGGCTGAGGCAGAAGAATCACTTGAACCTGGGAGGCGGAGGTTGCACTGAGCCAAGATCATGCCACTGCACTCCAGCCTGGGCACAGAGTGAGACTCTGTCTCAAAAAAACAACAAAAAAAAATCATTTCCAGTTGGTAGTAAGAAAAGGTTTCATATAAGTTGCAGTATTTAATATGGAGCTTAAAATATGTGTGAAAGGTGGGAAAGAAGAGCATCTTGTAAGTTGCCTGAAGGAAGGTGTTATATTAGAAGCGGTGTCATAATAATTTATTGAGCCCTTACTATGTACCAGATACTCCACATGAATTAACTCATTGAATAAAACATAAAATAAACCTATGAAGTAACCTCCTGGGGAGCAGTTCTCCAAGTGTTTCTATACATATGTGACAACTGTTGTCCTGGATTATCTTTTCAAAAATATTTGTATGGTTGGCCGGGCACGGTGGCTCATGCCTGTAATCCCAGCACTTTGGGAGGCCGAGGTGGGTGGATTGCTTGAGGTCAGGAGTTCGAGACCAGCCTGGCCAAGATGGTGAAACCCCATCTCTGCTAAAAATACAAAAATTAGCCGGGCACGGTGGCGGGTGCCTGTAATCCCAGCTACTCGGGAGGCTGAGGCAGGAGAAGCGCTTGAACCCGGGAGGCAGAGGTTGCAGTGAGCCGAGATCAAGCCACTGCACTCTAGCCTGGGTGACAGAGCAAGACTCCATCTAAAAAAAAAAAAAAATTTGTATGGCAAACACCCTGAGAGGCTAGAGATCATGTCTTTCTCCAGTGCAGAGGACAGAGTTGCTTCCTGACTAGGATAATAAAGAAAATGTCTCTCTCCAGGCCAAATGGTGGGCAGGCTTGCTGCAGCCTGTTATGAGACTGAAAGGTTCCTAAGCTCAGGGTTCTTCAACAGTGACACAAATCCACTGTGTGCACAGATCTACTTGGGCCATTTTCCATCTACCCCATGGGATTTGGGGACAAGGGAAACAAATGGGAACATGAAGCTCATGCTGCCTACTGTCCTGTGAATAATAAAGTCTTTTGTCTCTGACATAGGAATCTCATGCCTTCTGCTAGTTTCTGTGAAGATGGGGCAGGCTAACTTGTTAGCTTACAAGCAGGGTAAAATCTCAGACCCTTTACAGTTCTTGACAAAAGTACAATTATTGTCACTATTTATAGAGAAAGAGGCAGAGAGATTTGATGACTTGCCTAAGATAGTTAATAAATGGAAGAGGAACTGACATTCCAGCTCAGGCGCTCTGTCTCTAGAATTGAACTCTTAACCAGTACAGTAAACTCTTATTAATTGGCCTCAGCCTGTTATGTGTCATGGAAGTACAGTCTAAAAGCAAAGTGGAGTTTTGCCTTGAATGTTAGACTGAGGTATTTGTATGAAATTCTTAATGAAGAAGTGTTTTTTTGGTTTGGAAAAAGCAAAGAAATCATGTTGTTTCTTTGTTTGAAACCCTCCAAAGATTTATCATCTCACTTGGAGTAAAAGCCAAAGTCCTTATAAGCCTTATCTCATATTATGGTGGACAGCCTCTAAGGTGGTCCTTTAATGATCCCCACTTCTTGGTATTCACATTCTGTTTAATTCCCTCTCTTTGGGCTTAGTGACTTGCTTCTAATAAACAGAATATGGCAGCAAGCCAGCCTGGCCAACATGGTGAAACCCCGTCTCTATTAAAAATACAAAAATTAGCCAGGCATGGTGGCGCATGCCTGTAATCCCACCTACTCAGGAGGCTGAGGCTGGAGAATTGCTTGAACCTGGGAGGCAGAGGTTGCAGTGAGCTGAGATCACCCCACTGCACTCTAGCTTGGGCAACAGAATGAGACTCTGTCTCAAAAAAAAAAAAAAAAAAAAAAAAAGAATATGGCAGCAGTGATGGGCCATCACTTTAGAGATGAGGTTTCAAAAAGACTGTGGTTTCTATCTTGTGTGCTTTCTCTCACTCTCTCCAGGGGAAGACAGCTTCCATGTGGTAACGCAGTCCTGTGAAGAGTCCCATGTGGTGGGACACATGGTTGGGAGTGAGCTTGGAAGTGGATCCCCAACCCTGGTCCCCAAACTGAGACTTCACATGAGACTGCAGCTCTGGCCAACAGCTTCACTGTAACCTCACAACAGACCTCGAGCCACAAGCACCCAGCTAAGCTGTAGGGAGACCCCCTGAAGCTATTGCTACGGAATAAAAGATGAAATGCTCCTGATGATTATAAATACAAAGTTGCATGCAGGATTGTGTAAAGACAATGCCAGGTTGGACTGCCAGAACGAGCTAACTGCACGTGATGTGCTTCCCCCTGCAGAGAGCCTATGAATGGACGTGCAGTCAGGGAGGTTTCACATCACCAAGATTCTTATTCCAGAAAAGCAGATGTTCATAGCTTTGGGAATGGAATGCGACCCTTGTGGAGAGCCTATAAACGGATGCATGGCGGGGGGGGGGGCCCTGTCCATATGGATAAGATAGGGCTATAAACGTCCTCATCTTGCCATGGCTCTTCTAGGCCTCTTTAGGGTTAAGGCATACTCCCTTCTGAGAATTTCTGGTCTAACTGGTTGTCTAGCTTCACGTCCTGTTTCCATGGATTGTTTGTAACCAGCTTTTGTTGCAACTGTTACTACTGATTAATATCTTGCTAATCATAGGTTATGGAAAGATTGTGTTTCTGTTTTAAGGCTCTGTTAGAAATTACTGATGCACACACTATATTGTAAATTCTTATCTCTGTATACTGTACTTCTACATATAAATGTTATGTTAAAGAATTACTTCATCCCCAAGTGACCATCTCACCTCATAATCAAATGACCCTAAATCCCTCACTAACCTACCCCCACCCTCACTAAACTTAATAATAAATTCTGGTATATCCAGTGCATTGTTGGCACCATGGAACCAGAAGGCGGTGACCCCCTGGACCCAGCTTTCACTATCTTGTGTGTGTCTATTATTTCTCAACCTGCCGATCTGCCTGGGAACAAAGAGAGAGCCCCGTTGCATTGTGGGCTGCTGGCCAGATCCTGAAGATGCATGCAACAACAAGACAGAGAAACTTGCTGAAAAAGCACCATAGCAGGAAACAACTAACACATCCAATCATCAAAAAGAAGAAAAGATCACACTAACACCTTTACAACAGACAATCCAGACAGCCACCCTGAACAACTTGTCTCCAGTGATCCAGGTATGGCTCAACCTCTACCTCCTCCTGATGACACTGATCCTTCTACCCTCTGTCACCCCACAGACTGTTAAAAACTATACATATTGGGCTATATTCCTTTTCCTCCTCTTATTCGAGCCGTGACATGGATGGATGCTCCTATCGAGGTCTATGTTAATGATAGTATTTGGATGCCTGGTTCTGTAGATGATCGTTGTCCTGCACAACCTTCAAAAGACGGAACCCCTTTCAATATCACTTTAGGTTTGAGGTATCCACCTTTGTGCCTGGGACCCACTAATGGATGTCTCTCATTAGATATTCAAACTTGGGCTGCCACACTACCGTCTGGTCACTCTGTCCCTCCTTTAGGACACTTGGTATCAGGGCTCTCATTAAAACCTCTAAGGCAGATCAAAACAGTAATCACTGATTATATTCACACATCCCAATATAAGCCTTTAGGACCTGCGTGTCCTCTCAACTTGTCTTCAAATGCTCACAAATTAATATGGAAAGATTGTGTTAGCTCAGAAGGAACCGTGTTATTTAATTCTTCTCACTACATCATTGTTGATTGGGCTCCTAAAGGTCATATTACTAATGATTGCTCTCAAGGTCACAGAGATTGTCAACATTTTCTCTTTAATATTACTTATCAAAAAGGCAGTGACAACCCTCCCCTATTATATTGTAGATTTAACTCCTTTTTTTCTCTTAAGTGGAAAAGGGCAGGGGTTGCACCTCCAAAGCCAAGGCTCATTGTTCCCCACTTAGGACCTGAACATTCAGAATTATGGAGATTAACAATAGCTATGACTGGTGTGAGAGTTTGGGCTGGAGAAAGTGTTATAAGTAAATCCACCTTGTCACCTCAAAATATATATATTATCTATATGGAGTCCAACAAAACTATACCACTTAAAAGTTGTGTTAAACCACCATATATGTTATTAGTAGGAAAGCTGCATATTAGTTCAAAAACCAACATAATTACCTGTGTTAATTGTTACTTGTATACTTGTATTGACTCATCCTTTAATCAATATCATAGTATTTTAATAGTCAGAGTGAGCCAGAGAAGGTATTTGGCTCCCTGTAGCCTTACATAGGCCTTGGGAATCTTCCCCCTCTATCCATGTTATTAACAATATTCTACAGAAAATTCTTAAAAGGAGTAAACAATTTATTTTTACATTAATTGCAATAATGGCTTGATTGCTGTTACTGTGACTGCTGCTACTGCTGGAGTTGCATTACAGCAATCTATTCAAACTGTTCATTTTGTGGATAAATGGCAAAAAAATTCTACTTGGATGTGGAATTCTCAGGTATTGATCAAAAATTGGCTAATCAAATTAATGATCTAAGACAAACTGTTATATGGATGGGAGACAGAATTATGAGTTTAGAACATAGATTACAAATGCAATGTGATTGGAATACTTCTGATTTTTGTATAACTCCATTTCAATATAATGAGTCTGTTCACAATTGGGAATCAGTAAAATGCCATTTATAAGGAAGTGAAGATAATTTAAATCTTTAGACATAAGCAAGCTAAAAGAACAGATTTTTGAGGCCTCTCAAGCACACTTAACTGCTTTACCTGGTGCTGAAGCTTTAGACGGTATCTCCGAGGGATTATCTAATCTCAACCCCATTCAATGGGTAAAATCTTTGGGAGGATCCACTATCGTTAATTTTGTTCTGTGTATAATTTGTACTATTGGTTTATTGTTCATGTATAAAATTGGAAAAAATATTCTTCAATCCAATTGTGATCAGTGCCAAGCTATGATTGCTATGGTTCAATTAAATCAGAGAAAAGGGGGAGATGTAGGGAGATCCCCTGAAACTATTGCTACGGAATAAAAGATGAAATGCTCCTGATTATTGTAAATACAAAGTTGCATGCGGGATTGTGTAAAGACAATGCCAGGTTGGACTGCCAGAACGAGCCAACAGCGTGTGATGTGCTTCCCCCTTCAGAGAGCCTATGAATGGACGTGCAGTCAGGGAGGTTTCACATCACCAAGATTCCTATCCCAGAAAAGCAGATGTTCATAGCTTTGGGAATGGAATGCGACCCTTGTGGAGAGCCTATAAACGGACGCATGGGGAGGCACCTGTCCATATGGATAAGACAGGGCTATAAACGTCCTCATCTTGCCACGGCTCTTCTAGGCCTCTTTAGGGTTAAGGCATACTCCCTTCTGAGAATTTCTGGTCTAACTGCTTGTCTAGCTTCACGTCCTGTTTCCATGGATTGTTTGTAACCAGCTTTTGTTTCAATTGTTACTGCTGATTAACAGCTTGCTAATCATAGGTTATGGAAAGATTGTGTTTCTGTTTTAAGTCTCTGTTAGAAATTACTGATGCACATACTATATTGTAAATTCTTATCTCTGTATACTATATTTCTACATACAAATGTTATGTTAAAGAATTACTTCATCCCCATGTGACCATCTCACCTCATAATCAAATGACCCTAAATCCCTCACTAACCTACCCCTGCCCTCACTAAACTTAATAATAAATGCTGGTATATCCAGTGCATTGTTGGCACCATGGGACCGGAAGGCAGTGACCCCCCCTGGACCCAGCTTTCACTATCTTGTGTGTGTCTATTATTTCTCAACCTGCCGATCCGCCTGGGAACAAAGAGAGAGCCCCGTTGCATTGCAGGCTGCTGGCCAGATCCTGCAATACTAAGCTGTATCCAGATTCCTAACCCACAGAAACTGTGATATAACAAATGTTTGCCGTTTTAAGCCACTAAGTTTTGGTGTAATTTGTAAGAAGCAATAGATAATGAATACACTTCTCCTCCTACCCTCACTCACTTCCCTCTGTCTACACTGAATTCCTTACTGTTTCTGGAACATACCAGCTTTGCTCCCACTTCAGGACCTTGGCACTGGCCATTCCGTCTTTAGAAAGCTCTTTTCTCAGACAGCTTTGTGCCTCTAGCACACCCTATCCCTCCGTCCTGACTTGTAGGTGCCACCTTCTATACAAGTGATTTTCTTTCTTGTCTGACTTTTCCATTGTCAGCTCCATGGGGCCAGGGATTTTTGCCTGTTTTGTTCACAGCTTTTCCTTCAGTGCCTAGAAGTGGGTTTGGTACATGGTAGGTACTGAGTAAACGTGTGGTGAAGTGAGGGAGGAAGATACGTCTAGAGCTAGATATGTTGGGTTTTAGGTACCTGTGGGATTTTCAAGTGTAGTCACATGTGAAGGCCTGTGGGATTTTCAAGTGTAGTCACATGTGAAGGCAGGATCAGAGAGCAGGGAGCAAAACAGAGGAAAGTGTGATACCGAAACACAGGGAGAGGGACTCCACAGTAGTGAATGCTACAGAGAGGCAGGGAGGTCATTTAATGTAAGAAACAGAAAGTGACTGTAACATTAAATAACATCAGTTTCAAGACTGTGTTGGAGGCGAAAGCTAGATTAGTGAGCAAGGGAGGGAGCGGGAGGTGAAGAAGGGCCAGTAGTAAGAGTTACCTTCCAAGGAATGAGGCTGTGAAGAGTGGAGAAGACAAGACAGTAACGGGTGGAGGGTTCATGCTGGGAGGGAACTTTCTAAAGACAGAAGAGATAGGGCCTGTGAATTCTCTGAGAGTCAGGACTGAGGGGAGTTGTGGCCTTGGTGCAGCAGGACAGAATGTGATAGAAAGCCTTATGCTATAGATGCTGGGCTTTGGACCAGCAGCATCAACATCACCTGGGAGATTGTCAGAAATATGGGATCTCAGTCTGTTCCAGACCTACTGAATCAGAATCTGATATTAAGGTTCCAGATGATCTGTGAGGGCATTAAATTTGAGAAACTCTGGTTAAGAGCACAGCAAAGAGGAGTAAGTGCTGGTGAGAGAAGGAAGAGCAACTTGTTTGTGGAAATGGCAGGGTCAGCTCATGATGGGTACAGGTGGATTTAACATTTGGAAATCCCAGTAGGAAGTAAAGGGAGTTCCTACCTTGCAGCCTCTCCCTACTCCAAAGAGAGCCCAGGAATCCAGATAGTCTGCTGACAATGATGATCCCCATCATAATAGCTACTATGTGTTGAGTAGTGTGCTTTGTGTCAGGTGGCATTCTGGATGCCTTATATAAATTATCTCACTTAATACTCTAGCAACCTTACAAGGTGAGAATTATTATCCTCATTTTGCAGAAAAAAATAAATCACTTAGGTTTATCCAACTAAGAAGCAGAGAGTCGAGCCAGGATTCATTTGGCACCAAAGTCCATGCCCCCTTTGATATGCCCCATTGCTTCTGCTACACCCTAGTGGTAGGGGAGGTGGGAGAGAGAGCATGAGCATTGAAGAGAGGGATGAAATCTTGAAATAGAATGCAGAAGGGGATGGGAATGGGAACTTGTTCGGGACTTGTATTAATCAGGGTTCTCTAGAGGGACAGAACTAATAGGATATACATATTAAGGGGAGTTTATTAAGTATTAACTTACATGATCACAAGGTCCCACAATAGGCCATCTACAAGCTGAGGAGCAAGGAGAGTCAGTCAAGTCCCAAAACTGAGGAACTTGGAGTCCCATGTTCGAGGACAGGAAGCATCTAGCACGGTGAAAGATGTGGGCTGGGAGGCTCGTCTTGTCTTGTCTCTTCCTTTCACATTTTTCTGCCTGCTTTATATTCTAGCCACACTGGCAGCTGATTAGATGATGCCCATCCACATTAAGGGTGGGTCTACCTTTCCCAGCCCACTGACTCAAATGTTAATCTCCTTTGGCAACATCCTCACAGACATACCCAGGATCAATACTTTGTATCCTTCAATCCAGTCAAGTTGACACTCAGTATTAACCATCACAGGACTCAGACTTGGGAGAGTGTTATTGGCCCAGCTAGGACTGGAGATGATGATTTTGTGAGTGGCATCAATCTGCATTAATATGCTTTTTAGCAGTCGTGCTTAGAATCTCAGGTGTGGTAATAGAGAAAGAAGGATTAATGTGGAGCTTGGATGCTCTGGGTAGAGGATGGAAGGACTGAGGTGTGCGTCAGAGTTCAACATAGACTTAAGATATCAAATAGAACAACCTCTTCTGTGAAGTCCCATCAGTGCCAGTGTGAACTTGGATTGCAGGTAGGGGTGGGAACTAAGAGCTGGCAGGCTGGATTGTGTTCAGCACTCCAAACCAGAAGTTGATGGGAGGTTGTTTTCATGCTTCTGAAAAGTCATTGCTGAGAGTGAGTGAGATTAATAGAGATGATCTGGTGTTGGTACACAGAATAGTTTGTGAAAGCTGGAGGGTAGCTGGGAAGTTCCTGCAGAGCTCCAGATGGGTGGTGAGAGAGACTGGAGTATGGCCGTGCTTTCCGCATTACCAGAGTCGCCTGCTCAGGATGGCCAGTCCACACCCTCAGCTGAGTGTTGTTCCTGGTCCCAGTGCTCTGCATGGGCCTCCCCACTTACCAAGGACAGATCGCTTCTGATGCACCCAATCTGTGAGAGCTTATAGTCCTCAAAAAGACAGTGCTTGAGTCTTTCTAAAGTGAAAAAGGAGACATCTTCCTTGGGTCATGCTCTGCTAAGAAAGCTGCACAGTAAGGTTGCTTGTCCTGAAGTATTAGGGAATTTAACAAGGCCTCTCTCTTGTTCACAAGCATGGTCTCTTTCTCCATGCAATACCTGCACTAGGCTAGGTGAGGTAAGATGAGTGCAAATATCAATTGCCATGTTGCACCCAGAATCCTCACTCCCTCTAACTCCTGCCTCCACTGTTACGTGTGGGTCAGTGTGTCAGACTCCTTTTCTCCCTGATGGTGAAATCTGTTTCTTGTTGCTCATTTGATTTTATTCAGTGCCTATTCTGGGCCTGGCTTTTTTCTACACACTGGGGATGTGGTAGTGAACAAAGATCTCTGCCCTTATGGAGTTTAGAAGTTAATGAGGGGCAGACACAATAAACAACAGGGGTAATAAATAAGTGTGGCATATAGAATGTTAGAAAGTGATAGAGATTATTTACACAAAAAAAGGAATCATAAGTCAGGGCACAACGACTAGCCCTGCTGTCCATAAGGCCCTGAGCACTGGCGCTGCCAAGCTTCCTTTCCCAAGATCTGATGACACCTCACACAAACCCCTTAATACAAACACACACTAGGAATGGCCCTTGCACCACCAGGGTTGGCCTGCCCTGTCATGCTCTTTCCTGTAAAATGTTTGGGTTCATGGGAGCTGGACCAAAGAGTGGAACAGGTGACAGACAAGACAATGCATTAGATTATGCTAACTGGTGGGAGTGCAGATTTTTAGGGAGGGGGTGGCTGAGTCCAGGCTCTCCTATTGTGCCCAGGTATCAAGAGAAGGTGTGGCCAGGCAGTCCACTGTTGCTCTATGAGTAGGACTCAGTGTCCCTGAGAACTGACCTGGAGATCCATTAGGATGCTATAGACAACATATTTTTCTATTTTTTGAGAAGCATTTTTGGGCCAAGGAAGAAATGGAATTCAAAAATTGATCTGTGAAGTTTCTACATTTGGATGTAGGTCCACACAGGAGGAAAAACCCTGCTTCAGTCTATTCACTTGTAACAAAGCAAAATAAAGCCATAAACTCCTCATTGAAGCTATAGGGAGGGAGAAACTGACAAGTTCCCTATGAACAAGAGATGGTGTATAGAAATTAATTGTGCTATACCCATGGTTGCTATTTTCAAAGATTTATGAAATGTTACTGCTAGTCTTTTTAACATGCTGTCTTCTTTTTATTTTATTGAATGCAGTAGTAGGAGGCTTTTGAATTCTCCTGCCTGGTCCTCTCCCATCCCCAGGAATATAACTTTCAAGGAGAAAACACTGAACTACTCCTGATTTCATTTCCAATCTGTAGAATTCCCACTGTCCCCACTGTCCTCAACACCCGCATTTTGTGCAAATTTTTTTTCACACACATTTTACACATTTTACATGAAGCTTTGCTGCAATAAGTGTTATTCCAGGGGCTGGTCTTTGGGGATTCTATTTTATCAAAATGACTCTGGCCCTTGCCCTTTAAAAAAACAAACAAACAAAAGAGCCCAATCATTGTTGATAGAATATTTACTTAAAAACATTACCCCAATCATGGGTTAAACATACTGCTTCTACATGATGGATGTTATGTAAGTAATTTTGAGGCAGAGTGTTTTTAATCTGCCAAATCTCTGCTTCATAAGGATCTAGGTGGTGCCCCTCCAGTTGCCGAGGGGGCTGACCTGCTAATCCCATCCATCTCAGAACATGGTTTGTTCGTAATCCTGATGAATTTGCCATGCCTTTCACTGGGGTAAATCTGAATCCTACTTGGACGTTAATGAAGCACCAGCCATGCTTATCTTTCTTCCCAAAAAGAACAGACTCAATGGCTCCTCTGGTCTCATGGATCTGCAACTACTTGGTTCAGAGACTATTCTCTTTTCCATGATAGTATAGCTTTGGAGAATATTAATATATTTCCAGCTCTGTGTCCATGTATTGAGAATTATATAAACTAGCTTCACAGTATATAAATTGCTCAATAATTAGAACAAGCATCTCACACCAAAATAAGCAATTCAAATTTCATCTACTACCCAAATGCGAAATCCTCAAGAGTGCTGAGTTATGAAATTATGCAAACACAGAAATGAGCATTTTAAAAGTTCTCAACTGATAAAAAGTACTGTACTCTGTTGGTTTTTCCTGGGTATGCTTTAGTAATAGTAAGTAATAATTAGCACAGATATATTCCATCAAGTAGGATGTAGTGGGAAGTAGGAAGTTATTTAAATTCATTTGAGAAAGCTACCATAACTGGGAAAAGAAACATATGTAGGTAACTCATGTCAGCTTTTAAAGGCCTATAGTGAGTTTTTGTTTAGAACTTGATAGAAAATTACTTGACTGCCTGATAGAGGGTAATCAATTTTGATAACAGAGCTTGGACTTGCTATATAAACATAAGGATCTCTATCTTGGCCTCTTCTGTAAATCAGCTAATTCAGCAATTGAACATGATGAATACACTGGAAATAAAATTCTTTTTTTTTTTTTTTTTTTTTTTGAGACAAAGTCTTGCTCTGTGGTCCAGGCTGGAGTACAGTGGCATGATCTCAGCTCACTGCAAGCTCAACCTCCCAGGTTCACGCCATTCTCCTGCCTCATCCTCCCAAGTAGCTGGGACAACAGGTGCCCGCCACCATGCCTGTCTAATTTTGTTTTTGTATTTTCAGTAGAGACGGGGTTTCACTGTGTTAGCCAGGATGGTCTCGATCTCCTGACCTCGTAATCCACCCACCTCGGCCTCCCAAGGTGCTGGGATTACAGGTGTGGGCCACCATTCCTGGCCTTGGAAATAAAATTCTTGAGGGGGGCATTGGTTGTTTGACCTGTCTAACATCTCTACCCCTCTGCTGTGGTGAGAGTCTTCTCTTTCCTTTGCAGGCATTTGGATGTGGCTGATCCCCCCAGTCTGCCTCTTTCCAAATCAATTTGAACACATGGCCAGGGCCTGGCCCCCCTTTCCCCACCCAGAGTGATTAATTAGTTCAAGAGTGGGCACAGGACCTAGGCAGAGCTGAAGTTCCTCTAGGAGATCTGAGATATGGACACTGGAAGAGGAACAGCTCTTTGTCTTTTGGGATCTTGAGTTCTACTTCACGGATATAGGCTCAGGGCTGGCAGTGGCCACCTTAACCAGCACTGATAATGTCACCTGCTGAGAATAAGCAGCACTGAACCATAGGAAGACAGAAACAGCAGCCTAATGACATCATTGGACCCCAATAAATTGTCTTTTAGTCTACGCTAGTTTGACATAGATTTTTTCTGGTTCTTGTATTTAAATGAGTTCTTACAAATAAGTAACTTACATAGTTGTCTCTCTTCCTGCTAATCATCAACAATTTCACTCCACACCTGCACACAGTGAAGGGCACATAGGGATTGTTAGCAACAGAGGTCTGCGGTATGAACATCTTGGATGGGTCTAGTATATCATGTATTAGGCCATTAGGTCCTTTTGAGCCACTAAAAATGTATGGAGATTCCTGAAGGAATGCCTGCTTATATGACGTGTGTGTGTGTGTGTGTGTGGTATGTATATGTGTGAGTGTGTACATTTGTGTATAGTTTTCCATTATGTTAATGTTAGCTAGAGGTGAAACAAGCTAAGTATGCCAGTATAATGTGTGGGGCACCCATTTCTCATTAATGAAGTAAACAGTGGTATTTGTGTAGAAGTATGGGCAAGGAACTCAGCAAGCACGTGGGTCATTTCCCACCTACATCAGAAGAAACATGAAAGAGCAACTCTTAATTACAACCAAATATTAGCTTTGGCTCCTGGGAACTCATCATCCCATCTCAAGGTCTGTATTTATGAAAATTTAAGCAATGTCTTAAAACATGTTAATTTGTTCTTTGTTTATTTCTTTCCCTGACAGATTAATTTATTCCAAGGGACTTTGGTTCTCAAGCGCTAATATATCGATTGGGCCCATGTACGACATAGCTAACAGCCTGGGGAGGAGATTTTGATGGAAAACAAAAGTCTTTCTTGTAGTTTTCCTTAGGTAATTAACTTTACATTGTGGGCCCTGGACTGCTTCCAGTTTTCTCTGGATTTGCATCCCTGAGTTTTAGATCAATGGTTAATTTCATGAGATGCTGGAAGCGCTGAAACACACACACATTCTGTCTTTCTCTGTCTGTCTGTCTCTCTTTCTCTTTGGGCTTGAATAAGCCAGTTGAAGCATACTGGGACCATGAGCAAAGTTATATGTTTTTTTTTTCCTGTTGGATGATGTCTTTCTGAGCACATCTATGCAAAGGACATTTAAACGGTAACAAGAATCTGAAGTACCACCTCTGGAGAAGCAAAGGAGAGGATAAGAGAAATGCTGTTTATCATTAATGGGAACTTCTCTTGGTTGCCTTTTGGATCCTTCAATCTTGTATAATCCCATTGGGAAGTCAAAGTAATGCTTACAAATTACCATCCTTTTAATGTCTATTAATTGATTATCAGTTCTTTTGTTGCCCATGAACTGTACTCAGAAGTCTGTGGCACTTACATATACATATCTGTATCTTGTAGAAAGAGAAGGTACATAGCAAGTAAGTAATAAAATTACCCCAGAATCCATATGCTCCCAAACCATTCTGATGTCTGTAACTATTCTTTTTTTTTGAGATGGAGTCTCACGTTGTCACCCAGGGTGAAGTGCAGTGGCCTGATTTCGGCTCACTGCAACCTTTGCCTCACCTATAACTATTGTTTACATCATGGGATTAACTTAGAATAGGAAACCTCCAGAAGTGTACCTGTCCCTAAATTTCAGGCAACTTCATAAGCATTTCTGGATTTTGTCTATAGGTATCCTTTAAAGTGTACAAATTTAAAACAGAACATCAAAAGTCAGTGACCCCCAATTACATTACTTCTCCTTCACAAAACATATCTTTCAAATCAACAAGCAAAGGAGAGGGATTTCTATTATACTTTAGAATTCCTGATTTCTACAAACTTTGTTCCTTTACCTAGAGTGTCTACTAAATAAAAGAAACCTACATTATTATAAAATGCTAAATACAGGTCAGAACACTAATGTAGGTATTTTTACCACATAATATTGCATTTATGAATAGGCTAAATGGCATAAGCCTAGTCCTATTTACTGCTAGGATATATATTAATAATTAAAATGTAGCTAACTACTACCAGGTGAAAACAGTAGCTGCTCAGGCTAACTGTGATAGACTGTATTACTTTTACACTAAATATTTGTGTTCCTATCCCTGAAGTGCCTCTCCCAGCAGAAAGATTCACTTCTCTACCCTGCTGAATTCAGGAATGGTCGTGAAACTTCCTTTGGCTAGTGAAATGTGGGCCAAAAGGATATGTGTATTTGTAGATAGAAACTGGAGTGTGGTTTGCCAAGTCTCTGCCATAACCCCCAGGATGATCTAGATGAAAACTGCTATTATCAGCCTGAGGTCTGGAGTGAAGAGGACACAGAGCAGAGCCACAGCTGACCCACATAGTATAGCACAAATACGAAAGAAACCTTGGTGGTTGTAAGCCACGAAGTTGTGGGGATTCTTTATTTCCGCATCATAATCTAATCTATCCCTACTGATACAATAGCTTAAACTAAATATGTACACTTTATTAGTTTGTACCTTTTGAAATTGTTGTTTGGTAGTAACAAACTATCTAATAGCAACAATCTCATACAATTTGACTTATTATAACTGAGAAAAATAGGAATATAAATTTCTACTCATGAATGCTTTCCCTCCCAGACGATAATTACTTATTAAGAGAAGAGCATATTTATTACTTGTATTTTATTTTATTTTATTTTATTTTTTGAGACAGAGTTTCACTCTTTTGCCCAGGCTGGAGTGCAATGGCGCTATCTGGGCTCACAGCAACCTCCACCTCCTGGGTTCAAGCGATTCTCCTCCCTCAGCCTCCCCAGTAGCTGGGATTACAGGCATGTGCCACCACGCCTGGCTAATTTTGTATTTTCAGTAGAGACAGGATTTCTCCATGTTGGTCAGGCTAGTCTTGAACTCCCAACCTCAGGTGATCTGCCTTCCTCGGCCTCCTAAAGTGCTGGGATTACAGGTGTGAGCCACCGCGCCCAGCCTGTATTTTATTTTTATAAGGAACACCATAGCAGAGTTAGAGAAAATGTCACAAATATTTACGCATTCCTAAATCCACAGCAACCCTCATCATTGATTGAATGTCCTCCATGTGTCACTTTCTAGGAATGTATTAGGTGGGCAAGACAGACATGACTCATACCTTCATGGAGATTTCATTCATTCTAGTGATGGAGTTCAACTATAAACAATAATTGCAGGCTAGGAAAAGAATAGGTTGTTTTAAGTCAAAATTACAGAGGAAAAGGAACTCGAAGATATGGTGGTGGGTGATGGCCTCTCTGAAGAGTTGATGGTTGAGGCCTGAAGAATGAGAAAAGTGTTCTAGGCTGAGAGGACAGCATAATGCAAATGCCATCTCCACGTCCTGGAGGCAGATCAGATCTGCCCAGTGCAGCTAGAATGTAGTGAGGAAGGGGATCATGATGTGAGGTAAAGCTGAAGAAATGGAGTACGGACATGTCATACAGAGCTTTGATGGCCAGGGAGGGTGTTTGAATTTTTTTTTAAGTCAGTGGGAAGCTATGGAAGGAAAATGTGAAGAAAAAGACATGAAGCAGTTTATTTCTTCAACACTGATCACTGTCTCTGGTGGGAGTCCCATATACGTACTGACACAAGAGGGGAAGTGAGGGGGCCAGTGAGGAGGCTACTACAGGTAAGAGGCGATGGTTATCTAGACCAGGGTTGTGGCAGTTAAGAGGAAGAGAAACGGACAAAATCAAGATGTACGCAGAAGGCCAAAACAGAACTTGTTGATGCGCTGGATGTGGAAAATGAGGAAAAGGAGACCAGCAAGAATGGCTTCCAGACTTCTGGCTTGAATCCTTGGATGGACGTTGGTGCCACTTCTTTTTTTTTTGAGATGGAGTCTCACTCTGTCACCCAGGCTAGAGTGCAGTAGCATGATCTCAGCTCACTACAACCTCTGCCTCCCAGGTTCAAGCAATTTTCCTGCCTCAGCCTCCCAAGTAGCTGGGATTACAGGCACCCGCCAGCAGGCTTGGCTAATTTTTTTTGTATTTTTAGTAGAGATGCGGTTTTACCATGTTGTCCAGGCTGGTTTTGAGCTCCTGACCTCAGGTGATCCACCCCCATCGCCTCCCAAAGTGCTGGGATTACAGGCGTGAGCCACCGTGCCCGGCCAAACATGATGCCACTTATTAAAACAGGAAATACCAAGGGAGGATTAAGGTTTTCAAGATGTGAGGGGATCAAGAGTTCAGTTCTGGACATGCTAAGCATAGGATACCCTGGAAATATCTGAGTGGAGATATCAAGTAGGAAGCTCTGTGTGTGTCTGAAATCCAGAGAAAAAATCTGGGCTGGACATATGAACTGGGGCATCATCAACACATCAGTGGAATTTCAGGCTTGGAGAATAAATGTAAAGGGAGAAGAAAAAAGGTTCTCTGATGCCTGACGAACGCTGGCATTTAGAGGTTTGGGAGGAAACAAAGAGCAGCCATGAGGCTGGGGGGAAGCCAGAAGGGTGAGTCTTCACAGAAGCTGAGAAGAGAGTGGTTTAAGAAAACCATGGGTCAGCCTTGTCAAATGCTGCTGAGAGGTGGAATGAGAAAAGGACAGAGAAGACCCTCTGGATCTGGCAACCTGGAGGTCTTTGGCAACCCTGATAATGTGTTTCAGGAGAGCGATAGGACCCAAAGGAGTTCTCTAGGGGGAAATATAGATAACAGGTACAGTAAAAAATGTTTCAAAATTTGGCTAAGAAGGGGATAAGAGAAGAAGTGTGAGGGAGGAGAAGCCTAAATTAACTGAGTGTTTATATTAAAGAGAGGCTGTGAAAAATCCTGGAAGTGATTGAGTTTACCTGGAAGCTACCAGATTGTTTTCTACCATCAGCAAAAATGGAGACTTGAGAACTAGCTAACTTGCTATACATGTGCACAACTGCATTGTGTGACCTGTTTCTGGAATACCATGTTCCTTAAGGGTCACCTTCTCTTCTACTTTCTTTTCCCACATTTCTGGAAGGAAATGGTTTGGGTTGCATTATTATAGCTTTTCTATCCCTGCTTTGTCTTTTTTTTGTTGCTTAAGTTCTGAATGATATGCAGTCACTGAAGAATGTTCTTCTGTTTCAGAAAGAATTATTGTTACTCTCTAACTCAAAGGTGCTGACCTAGTTGGTTTCTGTATCTGTTGATAGAGTTCACTTCCCTGTTAGCTTAAGGGTCATTAAATGACGGTAAAATTTCATTATAAATTTTATTTTTAAAATGTTTAATTAACAGTTTTAATTGAAAAAATTCCCACACTTTAGGTATAGGAAAAAAGTTAAACAGCACCAAAGATTATGGAATAAATAAGTCCTCCCCAGAACCCTAGCCCTTGCTCCAGAGGAAACTGTTGCCATTACTATCTTGTGTGAACTATTCTATATACACACAATTCTAAGGCTACATCTCCTGCCTGTGAAACAAAAATAAAAATAAAAACAAAACCCTCAAATGTGAGCATATTTACACACTCTGTGCTTTGCTTTTTTCATATTTCAATATAACACGGAGGCTTTTGCATAAAGTCAAGCATTGCTTAACAACGAGGATATGTTCTGAGAAATGTGCCATTAGACAATTTTGTCTTTGTTGGAATAACCTACAGTGTACTTACACAAACATAGATGATATAGTCCATCAGACACCTAAGCTATATGTTATAGCCTGTTGCTCTTAGGCTGCAAACCTGTATAGCATGTTCCTGTACACAATACTGTAGGCAATTATAACACAGTGGTAAAAAAATTGTGTATCTAAACATATGTAAACTTAGAAAAGGTACAGCAAAAATAGGGTATTATAATCTTATGGGACCACCATCCTACATGTGGTTCACTGTTGATCACAACATTGTTATGTGGTCCGTGATGATATAGCTGTCTCATTCTTATTCATGGTTCCATAGTATTCCATTTTATGGATGTGCCATCATGTTAACAAATTTCTACTGATGAATATTTATGTTTTTCTAAGCATTTTAAAACCAAACCAAAAATTTTCTTGAATGATTACACAAAACCTTTGCCTAAAAACACACAAAATCTTTACCCAATATGAAGTAGACAACTGTCATCCTAAATCCCAAAGACGGTTGGATTGGGAATAACTACTGTTTTCCTGTTTTGTGGTGAAAAAAAGGTGGCTGATGTTTGTGTGACTCTTTCATCTATGAAATCTGGGGATATCAGTGACACTAATCTATGCCATAGGAATAATGAGAAGAGAAAAAATATGAAAGTTTTAAGACTTTTAGAAAAACAATCTTTCAGAATAAAAAATATTTTATGGGCTATCAAATGGCTTATATAGCAAATGCATAGTATTTTGTATTTCCTTAGATAATAATATGCTACTAGATTTTTTTCAAAATAGCAATGTTTCCTAAAGATGCTTTCTTTCACACTTATATGGACAATTAATATTTTCAATTTCAAACAATACTAAGACTTCTATGGGTGGGGGTGGATTTCATGGACCTAGGTAATGTATTCTGAGGGTGCTTAAAGTGCCCACAGGCCTTCCCCTAGTGTCACCACTGATTTCAGGGGCAGGGAAGTGGAGATTTTAGGAAAATAAAGTTTATGAAGGTTTGGAAGTTTTTTTTTGTTTGCTTGTTTATTTTTTTTGTGAGACAGAGTTTCGCTCTTGTTGCCCAGGCTGGAGTGCAATGGTGCGATCTTGGCTTACTGCAACCTCTGCCTCCCAGGTTCAAGTGATTCTCCTGTCTCAGCCTCCTGAGTAGCTGGGACTACACAAGCATGCACCACCATGCCTGGCTAATCTTATATTTTTAGTAGAGACAGCGTTTCTCCATGTTGATCAGGCTGGTCTCGAACTCCCGACCTCAGGTGATCCACCCGCCTTGGCCTCCCAAAGTGCTGGGATTACAGGTGTGAGCCACTGCGCCTGGCAGAAGTCATTCTTAAAGATTTTGTCTTTTATCCCATGGGCTCTGGAGAGACATTGGAGCTTCTGATCAGGAGGATGACATATAGTAATCGGCAGTGGCATGCAGAATAATTTAGAGGAGAGAGTGAAAGAAGAGAATCAAAAAGGACATTATAATAGTCCAACTGAGGTGAGGAAAGCCTTGGCTGGAATGGGAACAGCAGAAGCAAAAAGTAAAAAGGACCTAAGAGTGAATTTAACTTTTTTTCCTGCCCTAGCACACTTGAGAAGACAAATCCTATTAACAGTGATTCACTCTGTATTCAAAACTTTGTTATAAGGGCAGCAGAAAACCCAAATTAAAAGGCTAAGCTATTACAGTATATTGGTACAAATCATTAAACTATATAAAAACAAGGAAGGGTAATGTTACAGAGCGGAGAGGGTGAGGAGGCTGTGCCTGGCTCCCACTCTCACAGCCACTGCAGTACATTGAGCTCCATAGAGACAGTGCTGGGGCAAGTGAGAGCTGGACGGGCACTGGGCGACTCTGTGCCTTGCTGAGGAAAAATAACTCAACATGGGCAAAGGAGACCCTAAGAAGCCGAGAGGCAAAATGTCATCATATGCATTTTTTGTGCAAACTTGTCGGGAGGAGCTTAAGAAGAAGTACCCAGATGCCTCAGTCAGCTTCTCAGAGTTTTCTAAGAAGTGCTCAGAGAGGTGGAAGGCCATGTCTGCTAAAGAGAAAGGAAAATTTGAAGATATGGCAAAGGTGGACAAGGCCCATTATGAAAGAGAAATGAAAACCTATATCCCTCCTAAAGGGGAGACAAAAAAGAAGTTCGAGGATTCCAATGCACCCAAGAGTCTCCTATGGCCTTTTTCCTGTTCTGCTCTGAGTATTGCCCAAAAATCAAAGGAGAACATCCTGGCCTGTCCACTGGTGATGTTGCGAAGAAACTGGGAGAGATGTGGAATAACACTGCTGCAGATGACAAGCAGCCTTATGAAAAGAAGCCTGCCAAGCTGAAGGAAAAATACGAAAATGATACTGCTACATACCGAGCTAAAGGAAAGCCTGATGCAGCAAAAAAGGGAGTTGTCAAGGCTGAAAAAAGCAAGAAAAAGAAGGAAGAGGAGGAAGATGAGGAAGATGAAGAAGATGATGATGAATAAGTTGGTTCTAGCCTAGTTTTCCTTGTCTATAAAGCATTTAACCCCCCTGTATACAACTCACTCCTTTTAAAGAAAAAAATTAAAATGTAAGGCTGTGTAAGATTTGTTTTTACACTGTACAGTGTCTTTTTTTGTACAGTTAACACACTACCAAATGTGTCTTTAGATAGCCCTGTCCTGGTGGTATTTTCAATAGCCACTAACCTTGCCTGGTACAGTATGGGGGTTGTAAACTGGTATGGAAATTTAAAGCAGGTTCTTGTTGGTGCACAGCACAAATTAGTTATATATGGGGATGGTAGTTTTTCATCTTTAGTTGTCTCTGATGCAGCTTATATGAAATAATCGTTGTTCTGTTAACTGAATACCACTCTGTAATTGCAAAATAAAAAGTTGCAGCTGTCTTGTTGACATTCTGAATGCTTCTAAGTAAATACAATTTTTTTTATTAGTATTGTTGTCCTTTTCATAGGTCTGAAATTTTTCTTCTTGAGGGGAAGCTAGTCTTTTGCTTTTGCCCATTTTGAATCACATGAATTATTACAGCGTTTATCCTTTCATATAGTTAGCTAATAAAAAACTTTTGTCTATGCACCCTGGATATCACAATGGGGGTAAAGTTAAGTTGAGATAGTTTTCATCCGTAACTGAAAATCCAAAATCTTGATCAGTTAAGAAATTTCACATAGCCCACTTATATTTACAAACTGATGAGTAATCAATCTACTGACAGCATGGGATTATTAGAAGCAAACATTTTGAAAGTCTGTCCTTAAAGGACTAATAGAAAAGTATGCTTTATCCTTTACACGAAGACTCTATTCTTTTAACTCCCATTACCATGTAATGGCAGTGATATTTTGCAGTTCCCACATTAAAGAAGACCTGAGAATGTATCCCCAAAAGCATGAGCTTAGAATATAAGACTGCCAAATTAAATTTTTTGTTGACATTAGTCTCAGTGAAGACTACGAAAATGCTGGCTATAAATGTCTTTTCCCATTTATCTAAATATGGACTGCTCAGGAAATGAGACTTTCCATTAAAAGTATTTTTAATTAATTGGGCCAGCTTTTAAAATGGGGTATATTTTCCCATATTATGGTTTGCCCCTTTATAAATCCAAGTAGATAGGAGGAAGGAAGACACTTAAACTTTGCATTTCGGTATGAATTATTCAATTTATTTGAATGATTTTTCTTTACAAAGCCCAAACTCATTCATTAGTCATGTTTATCTGCTTAGCAGTTTAGGGAACAATTTGGTAATTTTGTGGTTTCCAGATTATCGTTTTCTTGAAGTGCCAGTATTCTAAAATGGCGTTCTTATAATTGTACATGCTTTTATGATGGAGTGTTGTTTTGTTATATAATTTTGACTTGGATTATTTCCATTTGCATTTGTTTATGTAATTTCAGGAGGAATACTGAACATCTGAGTCCTAGATGATACTAATAAACTAATAATTGCAGAGTTAAAAAAAAAAAAAAGGAAGGGCTTATCTTCAGAGTTCTCTATTGTTTACATCCAGTGGACCATTTTTGCATTCCTTCATTAGTGCCTTCCCAGAGCCATCACTTCCATAAGAAGCAAGGCAAGATCTCCAGGAAGGGAAAATAATCAACAATCATGGCTGACTTATGAATTTAATAATTTTTGCTAGATAAATCCTAGATAGTTTAAAGATAAACATTTTAAGGATATTTGTATTAAATCTAAATATTAAAAAATTTGAAAAATGATAAAAGCAAATATGGGTGAATATTTAATCACAGGATGGGAAAGACTTTTCTAAGCATGAGACTAAGGGCAAGCACTCTAAAATATTGAGCTGAGTACATCAGAAAGAACTTTTTTTGCTGTTTTTCTGAGACAGAGTTTCACTCTGTCGCCCAGGCTGGAGTGCAGTGGCACAATCTCGGCTCACTACAACCTCCACCTCCCAGGTTCAAGCAATTCTTCTGCCTCAGCCTCCCAAGTAGCTGGGATTACAGGCGCCTGCCACCATGCCTGGCTAAGTTTTTGTATTTTTAGTAGAGATGGGGTTTCACCATGTTGGCCAGGCTGGTCGCTAACTCCTGACCTCAAATGATCTGCCTGCCTTGGCCTCCCAAAGTGCTGGGATTACAGGCAAAAAAATCCCTTTTAACAGTAAAAACAAACAAGTGATAAATAGAAAAAAAATACTTGTAACAGCTATATTTGACAACAGATTACTGTGCCTAATATGTAAAGAGCTACTACAAATCTTTGGGAGTAATAGATTTTCTACCCAGAAAATAAAACAGATTGTATACACCTTCTGAAATGCCTCTCCTTTGATGTAACTGCCTGGAGTATTGTCAAATGGGTGCTACCAGTACGAACAGTATTCTATGCTTTAGCTTGATGTAGTCCTTACTACTGGGTGGTACAGAGATAAAGAATGACTAGGAACACAATGAGGAGTGAGGGAGAATGTCCTGTAGGGTGAAATGAAGACAGGATGGGTGGAACACTGAAGAAAATGAACACAGAAATACAAAAGCTATTTTTCAAGCCATACAGCACTCTGAGAAGTATGTAAAAGCATCTAACACACTGGGCCTGACCTGCAGTAGGCACTTCATTAAATGTGCATTGAATTTAAGCAGAGGCATGAAAGGACTTGAGGCAAAGAGGCAGGACCTATTTCTAACAATAATTGTAATTATAATTACGATAATGGTTAACTATAGTTTTATAGCTTACTAGGTACTAGATTCTTAGCTTAGCTCTGGACATGGGTAATTTCATTTAATTCCCGTAACAACTCTGAAAGATTTGTACTGTTATACCATTTTATAGATTCTGAAACTGAAGCCCAGGACCCCTTAACCCAAGTTCACATAACTAGGAAATGGCTTGTTGATACAAATTTGGGCCATGTAAGTCCAGAGCCCACATCCTTACAACTACACTCTGTGTCCTTACTGCCATCCCTCACCAGCAGGTAGACACCACATGTGGTCTCAACGGACTCAGGTCTGTGGCCTGTAGCCATAGCGTGGTTCTTAGTATAAAGGCTGCAGTTCTGAATTTCCACACAGGAGAGCTGGATTCCCCAAGGGCCATGAAGTGTCAGACTAAGCTGGAAGGCTGAGAGATTCAAAAAGGAAAAGTTGCCACAAAATAAATGATCTTTTCGGCCTTCTAATCATTCTAATCGTAGTTTCCAGTGACCAAACTGCATTCTGTTTATTCAGATGGAGGCAGGCCGTGGTGCCAAGCACTGTGCATTGCAGAGGAATTCGTTCGTGAGGCCCTTTGATGTCTCATGAATCCCAGGAACAGCCGGCTGAAGCAGGCAGAGCTGCTTTGTGTTTATGCCTCTAAACAGAACCATTTGAATACACAGACCAAAAGACCTGGTCCAAGAGCACTGCATTTTCTCCAATAGAGTGATTCATTGTGAATGTCTTCATTTTGGACACTGGAGTTGCATGTGAAACCATATGCTTTAAATTAAAAGCACACTAAGCAAATCACAAGTTTCTCAAGATGGTGCTTAAAGTCTGTTTTGGCATCTGTTCGTTGCCAAAAGACCCATATGATCCTGTAATTAAACAACAGATATTTTCTGGAAAATCAATCATTTTAGCTGTCCCCAAATGCTATAATTATGTTTAGGTGCTATGTTGAGAAATAGGTTGCACAACTAGACCCTTTTAGAATTGTTTGTTCCCTACTCTGATATTGTCCTGATCTTTCTCTAGCCATCTTATTCTAATTCATTGTATTAGAATGTGAAGCTTTTTAGTTAAGTGAGCAACAAACAGCAGAACACAGGGCCAGAAATGTTGGCAACAGAGGCACTAATAATAGATATTATTATATCTACTTGTCCAGAAGATTCATTCACCTTGAGGATAATACCACAGTCATATAGGGTTCATGACTGTAGTCATCAGAAACTGAGACCATCTTTTCTTTTTTTTCCCCTAACCACTAGACAGGGTGGGAACAATTGAGACCACCTTATGCAAAAAGGAAATTCACTGGAAGGAAGTCAGGGACTCATAGAATTGATGGGAGGGTTGAGAACCCAGCATGGACAATAGGCAGGATCCAGGGGTACTCTGGAGGGCCAGGCAATACAAACAGGCCTTGCTGCTGTTGTTCTCCAACCTCCACATCTCCTTGCTTGGCTGGCTGCAGAGTCTGGGAGGAGTACCAGCTTGGCAGGGCTTCTTTTTTTTTTTCTTTTGAGAAGGAGTCTCCCTCTGTTGCCCAAGCTGGAGTGCAGTAGCGCAATCTCGGCTCACTGCAACTGCCTCCCGGGCTCAAGCGATTCTCCTGCTTCAGCCTCCTGAGTAGCTGGGATTACAGGTGTGCCACCATGTCCGGCTAATTTTGTTTGTATTTTAGTAGAGCCGAGGTTTCACCATGTTGGCCAGGCTGCTCTCGAGGCAGGGCCTCTTTCAAGGGTTTGTTCCATGGTGGCTCTGTAGTGGGAGAGAGACAACATGGAGCCTACTTCCCACCTAGACAGTGAGATTTCCCAAAGAAGACAGGGATGCTGAGAGTAGGGCAAAGTAAATGTTGGACAGCCCAGAATTCTGGCACTACACTCCTGAAACAGAGATTCCCCACCCCAGCCATATTTTCCTGCCTAAGCAGAAAAATGTGTAGACAGAAAACCAACTTCATGAGGGTCAAGAAGAGGTGAAGATAGTACACCTAGTTAGAAGGGGCTAGGCTGCTCAAAGAGACTCCTTTTCTGAAGGAATCTAAGCCTATTTTACAGGCCTGTGGCTGGTGACTATGTGTGTTAAGAACAATGGCTTCTTTCACCTAATTCAGCTTGGAGGTTGCTTTCTACAAAATGCACCATTTCTTATCCCCTTAAAGGGCCTTCTCTAGGCCCTGGGGGGCAGCGAGAGGTTTGTAGGGTAGTGGTGGTTTGGGGGCAGAGGGTGGAAAAAGAACAGAGGAAGAGTTGCCTATTTAAATGAGTTTTTCTTCCCCCTATAAACCTTATGGGTGGGAGAAAACATGTAGTCAGAATTAAGGAATTTATGGCCAAATCAAGTCCAATTATGAATGTGTGGTAATGCGTAGGTATGTGGAACATTTAGAAACATCGTTCTGCACGATTTACGTTGTACTCTGAGGCCCAGATAAACTCAGGTAAAAGCCAGCTCTGGTGAGGAGAAAGCAGAGGGGCTGGAAATGGTAACAGTCAAACAGGGACCACCTACCAGGTAAGGGGCTCACGGGCCAGTCCTCTCCAGGGCCTCTACCTGAAGTGACAGCTTTTGGGGGAGTTCAGGTAGGGGTGCCCTTCAGAAAGGTTGTGATGGGACTTGAATTATTTGCAGTTTTACAACAAACCCAGCCAGAATCACAAACAGGCTAATTAGTACTTCAAATTTTTTTTTCCTTTTGGCCAGAAACTAACTTACTCTGTGTGGTAACATTGACTGTATCACGCTCTTGGGTTAAGCCCTAATGGCAACCATTCCTATAATTAATGAAGTAGGAAAGTTAATTTTATTAAACAAATCCTACCCTTGGGAGAAGATATCCATTTCAAAATATAGCATCAAGAAGACAGAGAATAATAAAAGGTGTAATAGATGATGAAAATGTTAGAAACACCTGGATTCAGGTATTTTGACTGTAAAAGGTCCTCACTAAGACGCAACTACATTTGGGAGAGTGGATTCCTTAGCAACCACAACCACAGAAGCCTCATTCATTAATCAGGCTAGCTGAGCAAGGAGAAAGTTGGTTGGAATAACAGTGAGAAGGGAAGGCTACGAAGGCACAGATGGCATGCTCTTTGGAGCTGGGGGACCTTGGATAGCTGGGAATACCCTTAACGCACGCAGAAGCCAGGCATGGTGGCTCACACCTATAATCCCAGCACCTTGGGAGGCCAAGGCAGGAAGACTGCTTGAGCCCAGGAGTTCAAGACTAGCCTGGGCAACATGACAAGACTCCATCTCTACAAAAAATACAAAAATTAGCCAGTTGTGGTGGTGCATGTGCCTGGTCCCAGCTACTCAGGAGGCTGAAGTGGGAAGATTGCTTGAATCTGGGGGTTCAAAGCTGCAGTGAGCCATGTTCACGCCGCTGCACTCCAGCCTGAGTAACAGAGTGAGACTCTGTCTCATAAAACAAAAACAAAAACAAGCACTTAGAGAATAACAGTAAACAAGGAAAAAAGGGGCAAAATTAAGATGCAGCAGAGACATAAAGCTAATAATGGCTTCTACCTTGTAATTCATCTAAGGCTGCACCAGACAACTCATGTCTCCAGTGCCCACAAGATCCCCATCAATCATCTGGCCGTCTTTAGTTAAGGCAGTAGTGCAAAAACTATCATTTTTGGAACACCTCCTACCTGGTGTGATTGGCATGTACTATCTTTACTCTTCACCACAACCCTGCAAAATGATGGTTACTGTTCCTATTTTACAGAAATCAAAACTTAGGTTTGGGGAGGGTAAGTAACTTACTTGCCTGAGATCCCATGGCTCAATATCAGAGCCAGATGTGATCATCAGGCTCCAGAGCCCATGTCTATGTCGCTCTCCTGCACAGGTTCTTTCTCAGAAGCCTGGGGCACGACACTGTCCTTAGATCCTCTTCACACCACAAATTCAGCTGGCTCAAGAGCAGCTAATGAGGATTTAATGATTACCTTCTGTACCTGGTAGTTGCTGCCTTCAGGAAAGTAGAGAGGAAAGTGACAGCAACAAGGGTGTGTGTGTGTGCTGGGAGAGTGCACACTCATCGGGCAGATTGGAACAACCAGAGAAAAGCAAGGTAGGAAAGGCTGCAAGGAGGAGGTGGCGACTGAAATATAGATGGGATTGGGATTTGCACACAAAGGGTAAATCTTAGCTTGAGGCACAGTTTACCTCAACACATCTGCTACTGGGTGGGATGTTCAGCATGGCAATGAATTCACAGCACAAAGTAGCCATCATGTTCCCCTCTCCCTTGAAACCTGTGGTAAAATTCCTATTTGCTATTAGAAAATTTGTTAGATGTCTGTTAGTTGCAAATAACAGAAACCACTGTAAATGTGTTTACCCAACATAGGAAACACTGGCTTACTAGAAGAGCTGGCTTTAGGTACTCCAGGGACTAAAATCATGTAACCCGTATCTTCTCTCTCCTGCTATCCCCTGTAAGCCTAGAGTCTCTCTTCTCCCCAGCTTCTCCATGCACTGACGATACTTTTTTTTTTTTTTTTAACTTCATACAGCCTTCCTCTACTTGGCCACGGCGGTGGTGGTAGAAATGATAGGGCAGGAGGATGGGATTTGGAGGTCAAGAGGTAGCCATATATAAAGTCTCAGAGAGGCCTAACTTGAGGCATTTGTCTTACTCTGGACCAATTACAGTGATCAGAGAGATAGTTGATTTGGACAGATGAGCTTGGGTCACAAACCCAAAGTTCTGGCCAGGGTTTAGTGTAATATGCCTGACAGCCCCATCAGAACCACAGTGTGTATGTGAGGGTATAATTTTCCAAAGGAAGGAAGGTAACATGATTAAAGTGGACAAGAAGGAATGCTGGGCTGACACCACTAACAGTTGGTGACAGTGTCTTTATGAATATCAGAATGTACAATATCAGTGAGCCCCAAGAAATAACAAAGATTCTCTAGGAAAAATGTTTGGATGTTTCATGATATAGGAAAATCTTGCAGATGCTCCTGACTAATGACTACTAAGGTGCACATCAGAGAGAGCTGGAAACAACAGTGGAAGGCCAAGGCTGCATCACGTTCAAGTGTATAGAGCTCATTTATTTTAAGATGTGCAGTTCTCTTTTAATTACTTATGATGTCTCACAGCATACTATAAGTAGATCCCAGTATGTATTGTGATAACAACAACATCTTAGGACTAACAGACCTCACTTGGGTCTTTGTTCTCCAGCTCTTGCTAAGAGGCAGGAGAGAGCCAGTGTTAGCTGATATTCAGATTTGCTTCTCAGCTTGGTGATGTAGCTTTTCTGTGCTGATGTATACAAGGGGCTATGCACCTTGCAATCAACTGACTTAGGTAAACTCTATGAACCTGGGTAAGTTGTTTTGGGTCACTGCACCTTGGTTTTCTTATTTATAAAATGGAGATGGGGCCAGGCATGGTGGCTCATGCCTGCAACCCCAGCACTTTGGAAAGCCAAGGTGGGAGGATCACGTGAGCCCAGGAGTTCAAGACCAGCCTGGGCAACATAGTGAGACCTTGTCCCTACAAAAAATAATTTTAAAAAATTAGCCAAGTGTGGTGGCAAGCTCAGGTAGTCCCAGTCACTTGGGATGCTGAGGTGGGAGGATCGCTTGAGTTCAGGAATTTGAGGTTGCAGTGATCTATGATCATGCCACTACACTCCACCCTGGGCAACAGATCAAGGCTGGCTCACTCTCTCTCTTTCTAGAAATCTGTCTCCTCCTCTCGCTATAGACAGATAGATCTATGTATAGAAAGAGATGTAAATAGATTTATCTAGAGATCTATATATCTATTTATCCATCTATCTATCTATCTATCTATCTCTTTAGGTATATAATCTCTATCTATAGATATATATCTATATCTAGATCTAGATATCTAGATATCTATATCTAGATCTAGATATCTAGATATCTATATATATCTATCTCATAAAACATATAGATATATCTGTGTATATATCTATATAGATATCTATATATCTATATGTATCTATATAGATATCTATATATCTATATGTATCTATAGATATATCTATCTATACAGATAGAGAGAGAGAAAGAGATCTCAGAGATGGTAAGACTCCTTAGAGTTGGTGAGTGATTCATTCATTAATGTATTCCAACAGTCAGAAATATTTATTGAGCATCTACCATGGCCATATGATGGGCACCAAGGATACTTCACTAAAGAGAATGGACATGATCCCTGCCCTGTCCTCATGAACCTTATGGTCATTGAAGGAGACAGACGAAAGGAAAGGAAATTCAAACAGCACCCAGGGACAGGGCCTGGTACACAGTAAGTGCTCAATAAATGTGAATTGCCTTATTTTCTCTTTGCCTGCCAATTCACTCACTCATTTTGTTTTAACCTAGAAATGGTGGCAAGGCTCTTAATTTCTCTAAGCTGTGGTTTCCTCATGGGTTTATTGAGGTGTTTGGGGAGGCTTTCTAATCTCTCTTTTTGCCCCAAAATTCTGCAGATCTTTGGTTCTCTTTCCTCTTCACCCAGGGTGTAGGGAATGGTCTTATTAAAGAGAAACTTTCACTCGAATCCTATGTCTTTGAAGGACAGCCTCATTAGTATTGCCAGGTTGGCCCTTTACCACCCACTTCACAATAATATGAAGCTTTTTAGGGATATTTGTACCCTGCCACACCTGAAACATCCTCAAAAAGCACCTCTATCAACAGAATGGCACATACGAGAACAATTTTAGTGATACGGTTATGGTGAGGGCTTTGGCTCAGGTAGATCTGGTTGGAATCCCAGCACTGGGTATGGGATTTGGGCAAATGATTTAACCTCTTCATACCTCACTTTACACATTGTAGGTGGGAATTAAAAAATCAACTTCAACAGAATTATTGTGGGAATTGAATAAGATAATGTGTATAAGATAATGCTTAGTATGGAGTACGTGTTTAATAATGGAATATACTGCCTTGAGTTGAGAAGCAACTGCATGTTTATTGCAAAATGGTTGAACTTCCGGAAGCAAACATTTGCAGCTGGTTCTAGATTTCTACGACCAAGCTTAATGTGTTTTTAAGTTCAATATGTAATACTGTGCATTCTGTATATACATTATTCTTTTGGCAGAAGTATGGGGGAAGAGACATTAAGAAAGGTAACCAGGAAATGTAGTGGCCTTGGGCCAATCACATGCTCTGGGCTTTAGTTCCTCACCCCTGAAACAAGAGGGTTGGAATAGATAATCACTAAAATCCTTTTTAATTCTAAAGTTCTATGATTGCAGGGCTGAAAATCTGTGGGAGAATTTTCCACAAAAGAAAAAAAAAATAGTCTTTCTCCTGCTCTGCTGCACCCTCCCTTTCCACACTAGACCTGCCAACTGATGACTGTGTTAGCCACCCTTTTCTGTCACTAACCTCTTTGTCATTAACCTCACATTTTCACAGAAAATCTCTTTTGTCCATTGAATGTGAAAAGGTGTGGTTTACAACCCTGAC
The DNA here is from genome assembly GCF_028885655.2 of Pongo abelii. Lineage (NCBI taxonomy): Eukaryota > Metazoa > Chordata > Mammalia > Primates > Hominidae > Pongo > Pongo abelii. Next base: position 73,166,544 of record NC_071996.2, on the reverse strand, counting down.
ATCTCTTTGATTTTTAATTTTTGATCTCAGAGAAAGTAGTTTGAACTTATTTAGCATATCATGCAAAATACTAGAGGGTCTATGAACCTTTAATACAGATACCCAAGAGTTTTAGGCCTCCTGGAAATGAGATGAGCCTTTGTGAAGGTCTGAAATTGCAGACACATATTGATACTGTACAATCTCTTAAGTCCACAGGAATCCCCTGATGCTCAAAGGAGAGCAATCAAAAGCCTAAATTAATAATTATGTCAATAGATTTTCCGAAAGAAAAAATTACCTACACCTGAGGCAACCGGAAAAAATAAAGCTCCAAGTTGGGAGAGAGAAGTAATCAAGCATCCAAAGGCCCACTTTGATAATGTTCACTTTTAAACGTTGAGAGCAAATCTGCTATTATGCCCTTTTTCTTCTCCAGCCCATTTTAGCAGGAGTCTGTGGCCTCTGAATATTGAGACATATTCTCTCAAGGTAATTGACTCTAAGATCCCACTGCAAAGCCAAAATCTGAGAGACTGTGAGTGTAGAGTATCGCGGCCAAACGTTTCTCCCTGCAGCACCCTAGAGGGTCTGAGGGAGAGAAGCCACTGTGAATACTATGACCCATGGTCCAGGCAATTCTAAGTCTGGTGTCCAAGTGTAGCACCCCACCACCAACTCTCCCCTTTTGGGTTTCTCTGCAGCAGACCACTTTTTCTTCTCCAAATTCAGCCAGATTTTTCTTAGCTCAGTTCCATGCAGGAAAATACAAAAAGGAAGATCTTTCAGGTAACTGAATTTTGTAGATTCAGAGAGTTTTGAGGCAAAAAAAAAAAAAAAAAATCTATCAATCATATATAGTATACTACTTCTGGTAATGGGCAGGGAAATGTTTGAAGAAAGTAGCCTCAGCTGGTGTGAGGAGAGGTACATTTGGTGGGTTCTGGCTCCCTCATTACAGGTAACTTAAAATAATATGTTAATGTAGGGGTGTGAGGGTGAGGTGGGGATACAATGAGAAATTTCACTGGATGGAAAAACAAAATATGAAGGAGTATTTCCATTTCTTCCAACCACCTCAGGTGTCTACTCTTGTACTAGAAGGAGAAAAGTTAAGATAGAACTTTTGAGAAAGAAACCCCTCATTTAAAAAAATATTTGTCCTTTTACCCATAGAAAACATTTACTCTCCTATCCCTTTTGGTTCTGTTTGGAGAAAGTAACTGTAACAAGACTTTTGTCCTGGAAAGTAACTTCCCATATCACGTATATACAGGCATATATCACTTCATGATGGGGATAATGTTCTGAGAAATGTGTTGTTAGGTCATTTTGTTATTGTGTAAACTTCATAGAGTACTTACACAAACCTAGACAGTACAGCCTACTACAAACCTTGGTTAATACAGTACAGCCTTTGCTCCTAGGCTACAAACCTGTACATCATATTATTGTACTGAATACAATAGGCAATTACAATATGATGGTATTTGTGTATCTAAACATAGAAAAGGTGCAGGAAAAATATGATACAAAAGATAAAAAATGGTACATCTGTATAGGGCACCTGACATAAATGATGCTTACAGGACTGGAAGTTGCACTGAGTGAGTCAGTGAGTGAGTGGTGAGTGAATGCGAAGGACATTACTGTACATTGCCAGAGTTTATAAACACTGTACACTTAGACTACACTAAATTTATTTAAAATTTTTTCTTTCTTCAATAATAAATTAACCTTAGCTTACTGTAACTTTTTAACCTTATAAATTTAAATTTTCTAAATGTTTTGACTCATGATAACACAGCTCAAAACATAAACACATTGTGCAGCTGTACAAAAACATTTTCTTTATATCTTTATTCTATAAGCATTTTTCTATTAAAAAAATTTTTTTTTTACTTTTAAAACTTTTTTTTTTGTTAAAAACTAAGACAAAAACATATACATTAACCTAGGCCTACACAAGATCAGGATCATCAATATCACTGTCTTCTACCTCCATATCTTGTCCCACTGGAAGGCCTTCAGAGGCAAGAATATGCACAGATCTGTCATCTCCTATGATAACAATGCCTTCTGAAACACCTCCTAAAGGACCTGCCTGAGGCTCTTCTTGAGGAGGTGGTGTCACTCTTTTCACAAATATGTCCACAGTAGTTTACTTGGTTCATTTCTTTTTTTCATTATAGGTTTTCTTGTAAGCAGATAATACACCATGAACATCCTCTGTATTATTGAAAACCTTTCAGTGTTGGGGTCCATGGTATCAAACTTTTTAAGGAGCTTGTTGAGGTCTGCAAAACTTCTGCTAAACCCTGAATTTTCTTGGGGGTTCTTCTTTTTTTCATCTTCTCCTGTAGTTTCCTTTTCTCTTGCCTCTTCTTCAGCTACATGTTCTTGTTCCAGTTCCAATAACTAATTATTAGTTAATTCCTTAGGAATCACTTCTGGAAGCTCCCAATCTCATTCTTATTCACACCCAGGTTAAAGTTGTTGGCCATCTTGGCCGGGCGCGGTGGCTCACGCCTGTAGTCCCAGCACTTTGGGAAGCAGAGGCGGGCAGATCACAAGGTCAGGAGATTGAGAGCATCCTGGCTAACACAGTGAAACCCCGCCTCTACTAAAAATACAAAAAATTAGCCGGGCATGGTGGCGGGCGCCTGTAGTCCCAGCTACTTGGGAGGCTGAGGCAGGAGAATGGTGTGAACCCAGGAGGCGGAGCTTGCAGTGAGCCGAGATTGCGCCACTGCACTCCAGCCTGGGCGACAGAGTGAGACTCTGTCTCAAATAAATAAATAAATAAATAAATAAATAAATAAATAAATAAAATAAAGTTGTTGGCCATCTCAACCACAGCCTTGTTGATTTTTGCAACATTGGCAAATTCTTTAAAATCATGGATGAACCTCTTGAGTGTCATCTTCCAGAAGACATTCATAGATTCTTTGGTGACATTACCCCATGCCCAAGCAAGGTTCCTGATGCAGTCATAGATGTTATAATCCTTCCAGAATTGCATCAGTGTTTTCTCAGTGTCTTCCTCAGCTGCAGCAATAGCTTGAACAAAGGTCCTCTTCAGGCAGTAGACCTTAAAAGCTGCTATAACTCCTTGATCCATTGGTTGGGTCAGAGGTGATATTTGGAAGGAGAAATGCCACTTCGATGTTGGGATAAAGATTGTCAATAAAAGAAGACTGTGTGGGAGCATTATCAACAATATGCAAAACCTTGGAAGGTATTCTCCAAACGGTAGTTCATTTCACTGGCATAGCAATTCAGGAGGGCATCCTGGAGAGGAGTTGAGTCAACCATGACTTCTTATTGCTCCTGTAGTACACTGGCACTGTGTGCCCTCTCCCTTTTTTTGAGCCAGTGTCTTGCTCTGTCACCCAGGCTGGAGTGCAATGGCAAGATCATTGCTTACTACAACCTCAAAATCCTGGGCTTAAGAAATCCTCCTGCCTCAGCCTCCTGAGTAGCTAGGACTACAGGCATGTGCCCCACACCTGGCTAATTTTTTTTTTCTTTTATTTTTGTATAGAGATGAAGTCTCACTATGTTGCCCAGGCTGTCTTGAAGTTCTTAGCCTGAAGGGATCCACCCTCCTCGGCCTCCCAAAGGGCTAGGATTACAGAAGTGAGTCACCAAGCCTGGCTTGTGTGTGTTTATTGATATACTTGAAGGCCCTGGGGTTCTCATAGTGCCAGATCATAAACGGTTTTAATTTGTAGCCTTCAACATTCCCCCCAACCAAGACTGTTATCCTATTCTTAAAAGCCTTGAAACCTGACATTGACTTGGCCTCCATATGTATAAGTCCATTTAGAAATCTATTTCTAGAATAGGGAGGTTTCATCCATACTGAAAATTTGCTCTGACAAGTAATTTTCCTCCATAATCAGCTTATCTAGACTTTCCAAAAATTCTTCATCTACTTTCACATCAGCACTCACAGATTCAGTGCTCACTTTTGCATTATGTAGTGAATAACAAGTCTTGAATTGTTTAAATCATCCAGAGCTAACAGTAAATTCAACACGGTAGTCAGGTCTGGCCTTTCTTTTACACTGCAAACAAACCTTCTGCCTGGGCTGTGATCATTATGGTACTGAGAAGAATGTGCTTCTGTGACTGGCCATCAGTCCAGGTCATTAAAAGTTTCTCTATACATGATATAGACCCTTCTTGCATTTTTGTGAGTCTCATTATTTTCAATAAAGCCGATCCCTTAACAACTTCCATCACTTTGCTCTTGTTCTTCAAGATCATAGCTATGGTGGAATAGGACATACCTGACTGGTGAGCAATAACCATCACTGACTTTCTACCTTTGTAATTAAGTGGTTCTTAATCACTTTTGTTTCGAGGTCAGTCACTCATTGTGGCCTCTTACTGGCAACATTAGCCATGAGTTTTGTACACTTAGGGGCCATAATGAACAAAACAACATGAGATTAAATCAAGCACAAGAGAAAATGATGCAATCAAGAGATGTGGTAAACACAAGATGTATGAGGCTGCTGCTGGCATAACATGGCATACTGTTTTACGGCACACATTGTTTTATAAGTAGAAGGCATAATAATAAAAAGTACAGTATAGTAAATACATAAGTCAGTATTATCATTATCTAAAATTATGTAATATACGTAAGTATATGTGCTATACTTTTACACAACTGGTAGCACAGATGTTTATGTAATTTTTCTCTTATCACAAAGTGACCCTTCAGCAACAATGCTGAAATTCTTGCTTTGTTGGCATTGGGTAGACTTGGCAAGAGAGAAAACCAACATATTCATTCATTAAAAGAAGAAAATCCATACGAATTGAGTTCCAAAGCTTTTAGTTGAGTGTTGTTTATACAAACTCTTAAATATTTGGATAATCAATTGTCAAAGTAGAAGTTCTGGAAGAATTATGTTCTAAAAGGCTGCCAAGATATCTGATTTTGACATCAAAATTAATTTCACAAAATTTTAGACTTAGTTCAAATCAAATTTAGATTTGGCTCCCAGACATCAGTAATTAAAATTTATGAGTACACAGCAGTATCTCTGGTGCCTGGCAAAGGCTTCAGGACCACTAAAACGAAAACTTCTACCATGTGACCTTTATTCCAGGGGCAGATCCACTTTTAACTTAAGAACTTTTCATCTCACAGAAAATGAAAAATAATGAGCCATTTCTTTGGGTCATGTATCTCTGTTGCCAGAAAAATAAAAGACATCAAAATTTTTAGTAACATACATAACAGACACCATTTTTGCTTTTATGTAAAGTATCAATTCCACATGTAATTGCTAAATATTTTCTAAATTAAGAGCCCATGTGGTGAGCGGGTGCACACAAAAAGATAATCAGAAAAATCTTAGCATTAAAGTATATTCTCCAAGTAAAAACACATAAATCATGTTGGTGAGGTCCAGGCTGCTGTGAAAATTACTGCTCTCAGCCTTGTGTTTCTGTTGAGTCTAGTGCAGAGGAACTGCAAAATGACTGGGCCTGTGAACTTTAGGTCACAGAGTAAAGGCAACAAAAACAAATGGCTACATCCCACAAAGTCAAAGACCAAACACAAAGCAATCTAGAGATATACTTTTGGATTATAATATAGTGTTTACTAGAAAAAGATCTGCATTCTAGTTTCCAGTTTTCACTCCACTGCTTGGTAAATTCACTCCGCCAAAGGTGCTGCTTCCTAACTGAGGACAATAAAACCTTCTTTCCCTGAACAAACACTCTGTGATTTTTTTTTTTTTTTTTTGAGACAAAGTCTCCTCTGTGGCCCAGGCTGGAATGCAACCTCCACCTCTCCTGCCTCAGCCTCCCAAGTAGCTGGGACTACAGGCACGTGCCACCATGCCAGGCAAACTTTTATCTTAATATTTTTAGTAGAGACAGGGTTTCGCCATGTTAGCCGGGTCAGTCTCGAACTCCTGGCCTCAAGTGATCCACCTGCCTCGGCCTCCCAAGGTGCTGGGATTACAGGCGTGAGCCACCACGCCTGGCTACTGTGTGATTTCTTGAAGTGATTTCCAACTCCAAGAACTGTGACTCGATTTCCTTACTTATTGCTTGTTCAGAGCCCATTGCTGGTAAGGCCAGAGCTATAGGTGTCCTGATCACCTGGACTGTTGTACTGCCCACAAATGGTACCCCTAATGCTAGTTGATCATCTCACAAATCTCACAAGGGGGCCAGGCCAAGAGAGTACCTGTGCCTAGTGTGTCCACTCCTGAAAAACCACAAAAAGGTATGAAAAATTGAGGATGGTTCTGCAAGAGCTCAACGCTCTACAATGCAGGCAGGAGGTGGAGGTGAGCAGGTAGGACATCCATGTTGCTTTTTTTTTTCTGTCTGGAGATTTCAGAGGGCAGTTGGGTATAAGAACTGACACTTTTTTGGGTCCTCCCCAACTGCATAAAATGAAGACATGCTCAAGTGACTCCTGAAACTCTTCTTGGCTCAGGACACAAAGAATTACTATGAGTACTACATTACTCACCTGGGATGCATTATTTAGGCTAGTAGAAACCTGAAGACATGCTGGAATTTATGTGTAAGACTTATTTATCAGGTTTCCTTTTTGTGCATGCCCCTAGAGCAGTAATTTTCAACCCTGGCTGCACATTAGAGTCATCTGGGGAACTTTAAAATAATCCCAATGGCCAGGCCACACCCCAGCACAATTACATCAGAATCTCTGGAGGTGGGACTCCAGCAGATCAATATTCTTTAAAGCTCCTCTGGTGATTTCAATGTGTAGCCAAGGTTGAGAACTGCTGCATGAGAGGAATAACAGTCAGTAGCATGAACCTGCATTTCACGAGCTGAGAACACAAAGGTGGAAAGGTTCTCAGTTCAGCTGACTTCTTAAAAGCATCCCAGATGTCTAAAGTAACTACCTACTGTCTACTGAAAACTTATTTCAATTTTTCTCCTGTGGGTTAGAATCAAAGGCAGACAGCCTAAAAATAACTCATTAGCAGCTTGCGTGGCTGATGGCAATGTTGGAAATTCTAAGTTGCCTTTTAACTTAAGCTTATTGCCTTCTCCCTTTGAAATAATGTAACTATTAAGAATCAGGTTACAGATCAATAAAAGGTCTTATTAATCATGTTAACAAGTGCGAAAGGTCCAATCCAACACCTAATCCCTATGAGTATTCTCTGGCGCTTATGCAATTCTTTACCTAAAATCCAAGAAACACTTAATGGGGGAAAAAGCACAAACAGCAAAGATAGTTGAAGAGAAATGTATTTCCTTAAAGGAATGACAAGTGATACATTTTCCACATTAATTTATATCTGCCCTTCATCTCCACAGGCTCAATTAATAAAAGCTATGCATAACTCATATGAGAGATCATTAAATCAACCAGTTCACAGTGCAGACTAATTGGTAAATAAATACTTTATAAAGATGGTGATGGGTGTACAGACCCTGTTTTACTCTTAAAAAGAAAATTAAAAAACTTTATCCATAGCTTTGATATAAATACCCACATCTCACCCTCTTCAATTTCATAACGTTTTCCAAGTTTGTTGGAGGGAGACACACCACAGAATTAGAGCCCCATAGGGGGACCACAATCCTGGATGAAAAGTTTAAAATCAAATAAAAAATTCAGATTCATTTAATTGGCCAGAAGCCTGGTGGCACGCACATAAGACATTCTCTACATCTGGGTGTCACTATATTTTTGTTTTGATCCACTAGGTTGGCATTGTGTAACTGTAACCATAGACAGAAGGAAAGAAAGCAAGACAGAGACAGGAGAGGAGAAACATACAGCTCTTTGCCAGGTTATCTTGAAAACAAAAAAGATCTTTTGTAAGTTAGCTTGCTTTCTGAGGTTTAATTTTTTTTAAGTTTACTGTTGCATATGGAAAATCACATCTTCAAGATGGAAAATATTTTTTCCTTACCATGAGACCTGAGTCTGAAGTCACAATGTACTATTTGCCAGCTGTGTGACCTTGGGCAAGGAGCTAAACTTCTCTCAAACTGTTTGCTCATCAAGGAAGAGTATCTTTTAGATACTAGATACTTTTAGACACTAGCCTACTTAAAAAGATATTGTCAGGATTAAATACAATATTGTGTGAAAAACACTTAACCCAGTTGCATGCACAGAATAAAGTGCTCAAGAAATATTTGTTGTTGTTATTTACTATGCATAGACAATCCTAGTATCCATCTTAATTTTTCCACAGAGAAATGCAATTATTATAGAAGTGGAGCCCTCAGAGCAAAGGCTTCGGTTTATATATGAATACAGACCAGTGGCCGTAAGTAAAATAAAAATTCAAAAAAAACTATGCTCCTAGCCTTGACCTGTCATTCCCATTTCTTCTAGAGATTTTGATGTGGCCAAGGGAATGGTGGAGGCAAATTTAGAAATGATGCCATGTTCTTCGAGGCCTGCAGGCAAGGCTCAGCGAGAAAGGACCTAACCGCTGAGAGCCTCTGCCTCATGTCAGCAGGTGAGGCAGGCTGAGATCTCTCCCTGAGCACTTTCTGTGTGATCAACCCTAGGCAGGGATCAGATGTGGATTATATTGAGCTAGACTTTATCCCTGCTCTAAAAAATCTATCAGTCTGGTAAGGGAGACAAGGGGTAGTTACACACATAAGTACACTCAAATAATCATCAGAGCTCAGTCAAGGGGGAGGGGGTGGAGGGGATGCAGTGGGGGGGGGGTGAGGGGTGTCAGGCGGTGTGGCGGGTAGACTCTGCAGTGTGGCAGCACTCCAGGGCAGGGGGAGCTGTCAGGAGCAGCCAGAGAGTCCAAGGCAAGTTTTTGTGGCAAAGGGGTTGTGTCTCCTAGCCAAGCTACTGCTTTTATACCCTTTGAAGTGAGCTGTGGCTGAAAAGGATCTGTTGACCTCCAGAGAATAAGCTCAGGAGGAAATTCTGTGGAAGAGGGAAAGAGAAAATCCCATCGTTTCTCTCCCCTGGGCCTCAAGAAAGAAAAGCCACAATGACAATTTTTTTCTTAACAAAAGGCCTGAATTTTTAATGCCTGTTGCTGAGTACTTATTTCGCTTTTCCAGGGGAACTAGGAGCAACAATTCCTGCTGGGGTTTTTTTCTTCTTTTTTTAATAAAAAGTTGAGAGGAAGAAAGAAGTAGAGGAAGGGTAGGGTGGCAAAGTGGGGGAAAGGAAGGTGGAAGAAAAAGCAAGCCACTGAAGGAAATGGGATTTCTTCCTGCTTTGGAGGAGAACAAGGCCTTGCTGAGCACCTGTAAATCAGTGCTGCCCATTGGAGGGGCCATCTTGGCAGCCATTTAGAGCACCCCTCACCAGGGATGTGTGGTTGGATTCAGCTCACCCGAAAATGATACCAGAACTGAAGAGGAGGGCAGTGAGGTCATCTTCCCTGCAAACAGTGCTGCTCCCCTAAAGCTTGACTCCACCCCACGCACATTTGCCCCAAAGCCTTATTGTCCTGTTTTCTTTCCAGAGTAGAAGTAGGGAAGCAACACTTGTTACACTAACTTCATTTGCTTCTCTGAATGACATCAAACCCCAGAAGCTCCTATCCCTTTGCTTCCTGGTAATTCTACAGACCTACTGGTAGTGAGTCTGTAGCCATCATGAACTTTAATCTGATTACAGTCCTAAAACTACTTCTTCACAAAGTTATGTTGCATGAAAGAATCTTTGCCCTTGCAGATATTTATTTTTTTCTTCCGCAAAAGTGGATAGAAGGTAATTTATAAATCAATAGGCTGCCTTACAACTGCCTTACAACTGTTGGCCTGTCCAATCTTGGTGTATATCCCACATTACATTAAGGAGACATTTACAGCTTTGGTAAACTTGCCATAAAAAAATCTCGCCTGAGAAGGTAGCTCATTAACATATACCATCATCATCAAAAGCGTGATGTTATTATTGTATATACAGGAAATATTAGCTTTTATAATAAATCAGAAGTTAGGTTGTTTAGCTAAAATTGTGAGAGTTGAGCAAGATCTAATGGGGAAGGATGCACTATTCAATAAATGGAGCTGGACCTATTAGTTATACATATAGAAAAAAAGAAAATTAAGTTCATCCCATATATCATATATAAAAATAAATTTGAGGTGGAGTGATTACCTATGTGTGGAAAAAAAAGATTAAAACTTTAAAAAGATATAAGGCTTAATATCTTTATAAGTTTGCAGAGGAAAGACTTCTTAAGGCACATAAGCCATTAAAAAAAGAAACTAATAAAACTGTTAAAATTAAAATCATCTGTTCAATAAAGAATGCTACATATACATACAGAAGGCAAGGCACAGGCTAGGAGAATATATTTGCAATGCATATAATCTGCAAATAATTAACAGCCACAATATAGAAATAATTCTTACAAAAAAATGAAAAATGGACAAAGGACATGAATACGTAGATCACCAAAAAGTAACACATGAGAAAATGACTATCTTTATTACTAATCAGAGACAAGCAAAGAAAGTGATATGTCATTTGTGTTTCTGACTCCGATATTTATTTTTTTAATCTGGAAATTCAAAGAGTTGGTGAGAATATGGAGAAAAGGAAGGTTCATCAGTCTGTTGGTATGAGTGCAAATTTGTACTACATGTTTGGAGAGCAAGTTGGCGATATTCTGAATGGTAGATGTGCATCCTGTGTGGCTTAGCAATTCCTTCCTAGGGAGATATATACCCCAGAAATTTTCTTGTGCTTCCACGTGAAGAGATATATACAAGAACATCCATCATAGTGTCATTTATAATAGCGAGAAATCATGAACAACCAAAATGGCAATAAAAAAGAGAATATTGTGTTGTAGTCATGAAATTAATGAGAGTTCTATATGTATCAACATGATAAATATTGGAAACATTTCAAGGAAAAATAAAATCCTGCAGAGTGATAAATATATTCTGCATTTATACAAAGATTAAAAACATATACTATTTATGCTTTCATACACACACACACACACACACACACACACACACATATGTATATAAGGTTTTGTGGGACCTGAAGCTTATACAATTTGAGGAGTGGTTTTTTTTGTTTTGTTTTCTTTTGTTTTTGTTTTTGAGACAGATCTTGCTCTGTCACCCTGGCTGGAGTGCAGTGGTGTGATCTCAGCTCACTGCAACCTCCGCCTCCCAGGTTCAAGGAATTCTCCTGCCTCAGCCTCCCGAGTAGCTGGGATTACAGGCATGTGCCGCCATACCCAGCTAATTTTTGTATTTTTAGTAGAGACGGGGTTTTGCCATGTTGGCCAGGCTGGTCTTGAACTCCTGACCTTGGGCAATCTGCCCACCTCGGCCTCCTAAAGCGTTGGGATTACAGGCGTAAGCCACTGTGCCTGGCCTGAGCACTTGCTTTTAAGAAAAGGAATATAAAATTATAAATATAAAATTAGGTACAAAATTGAATATCAAGTTTGAATAAAAAAATCATACTAAGTTATAAATTTGCAAAAGCTGGCAAATACCCTACATAATAAAGTCCAGAAAAACAATGTGATATTATTAACTACTAGACATACCTTTATGATTACTATTAGACATACCTTGATAATATTGTTTTTCTTATATTTATTAGTTGCATTCTTTTTAACTCTAATATAGTAATAAATTTTTCTGTAAAGAGTAAAAAGATAATGCCATTTTTTTCTCTAGCATGGTTGATCAACAAATTTAAGGAAGAAAAATGGCACTTTAGAAAAGAGTCTTTAAGCATCACAACTCTATAACTTCTGTTCTTGGATAGCAGAGTAGCTGTTTGACCTCTCTGGGCAGGGTTCCCAGAGCAGCCTGGGCTATGGCCCCTGAACAAGGAGCAGATCCTTCACACAGGATAATGTATGGTCATCAGTTCACACAGGATAATGTACGGTCATCAGAGGCACTGAGGGATCCACCAAGAGCAGGTTTTCCTTGGGAGCTGGGAGGCTCTGGAGGTAGTGCCAATGGCTCCAAGACCACCCACTGAAGACCTGGCACTGCCCTCCAGGCTGTGGTGGTGCTCCAGGTTTCTAGCCTGTGGCTGTGGCTGCTTCCCTGACAATGGCCCTGACAACTTCTGGGCCTTGGAGGAAGTGGTGGGAGTGACTGGCCCAGAGGCCCAGTATTCCTTTGCTTCAGGATAAATTGGCTTCTGCCTACACATTTAGTAAAAGTATAAAAATACGGTAGGGAATAAAATGAAAATTCAGGATAGTGATTACTATGGAGATAAGAGAAGAAGGATAGAATTGGGACAGAGGAATGGTGGGGGTTTCAACAGAATTTCAATTTAACAAGACTTGAAGCAAATATGGTAAAATGTTAAAACCTATTACGTGGGTGGTTTTTGGTATTTTCCCTCTCTTCTGGGTGTTTGAGATAGAATTATACTTTATTTATAATATAATAATTATATTTTGTTTATAATATACTACATAATTATATTTTTAAAAATCAAAGGACCGAGTATTGGGTTGTAACTAGTAGTGCCCCACTGTGCTCAAATTGCTGGAAATGGTCTCATGCAAACAAAGCATATTGTTTACAGAATGCAAATCTTTACATTTGATGATCCTGATTCTCCAGTTCTTTGCTAGTCATAGTTTTTCCACATAACTAGTTACACAACCAAGAATTATACTTCTATTGCTTTATATGAATAGTTGTTTCTATGGCGATGTGCTCTGCAAACATACTGAGTAATTATATTCAATCCATAACTTTGAGTTTGCCCAGGATTTACAGACTAATTAGAATGTGGACTTCCTGAGTACAATAACTTGCTGCTCCCCAGACTATACAAAATTTCAGTACCAAGTCATTCTTCTAAGAAAATGCTAAGCGCTTTGGAGCTACTGCTAAAGAGCCAAGCCTTGGGTAGGCTTTCAAGGCCCTCTGCGTAATGCCACAACAGGCTGAGGACAGCACAATTCCTCGCGGCGGGGCAGCGGAGGTCCGTTCACTTAGACCACAATAGCTACCTGTTAAAGCAAGTTTCACAACTGAACATCGGAAATATTTTTTTAGCAGTTAGTTTAGAGAAATGAGTACAAACTGTGGATAATGCAGTGAATATATTAACACACTAGGATGTTGAATAAATTTTTAACAACGCACAGATTATGTAAAATGTAAATTTTAGTAGTAATTAAAATTAGTAGTAATTAACAGCCTTTGCCTCTTTACCTTCAATGCTTTTGAAATACTTCAACAGAAAATGTACACTAAGTTTCCAACACCCACTCACTGGGAACTACTTTTGATATGGTTTGTTTAAAACAAAGTACTTCATAGACACTCGGGAGAGAGTGAAACTTCAAATACAAAACAGCTGTTCTGTTTTAAAAGTCCAGGCCATCCCTTAAATTGTGCTTCAGTAAGATAGATACAATCCAAATTAATCTGAGTGGTCACCCTTTTGGCCCTGCCTTCGTCCTCCCCACAAACAACATCCCTCAGGTCTCCAGACATCACAACCCCAAGAGCTGCAGGCTGTGACCTTGGCTGTGAGAACCCACTTTTTCTCAGGCTAACAGCTTGTCTGTGTTGTGGGGAGAGCATACGCCCCTTCTACCTCTTCCTAATGAACGCTTGACGTTAACACTGGGGACCAGGCAAACATAAGCAGGTATGTTTGTTTATGCAACCTTGTTTAGAGAGGGTTTGGGCCTAATATTAAATCCATTTCCAAAATATTAAACAGGAAAAACATACCTGTGTGTGCATGTATGTTTGAGCAAAATCTTTGCTCTTCACATTTAATATTTGGAAATGCTTGAGGTTTAAGGAAAACATTTTTATTAAGTGTTTGATGTTGCAAAGGAGCTCCAGGCAGTGGAAGACTGCTTTGGTTCTTATTTCAGAAGTTCCTCAGGACTTGGGAAGAGGAGCTAATGAAATGCTTCTCTGCTTCAAGTCACTCACAGGAAAATGAATCTTCTAAAATTTAAGATATTTCATTTTAAAGTGCCCAGTAATATTAACACTACCCAAAGCTACAATTCTCTGATGGGGAGTGGAGACCCACTGTCTCCCCTAAGGAATGCATATACTTGTAACCAACAACCTAATACTGATCAATGGAATTGCTGAGTCACAAATTACTAGAGTTTATTCGTAAGTCCAGAGATGGAAGAAACAGCTTTCATGTGCAAGGTAGCAAAGGAAAATTTAAAATTGTTAGTCTTCTAATATTAACCAGTTAGTCAATATAAGCTGGTTTATAGCTACCTATCAACCTATACATTCAACCAGGGTTTATTGACTGCCTGCCAGGTAACAGACGTTATAATAAGGCCCACTGGATATGTGAACATGAACCAGCTACAGATTTTGTCCTCAAGGAGATTAAAGTCAAAGGTAAAAAACGTATTTTCAGGGAAATGATAAATCAGAGATAATCGGTCCACTCTGGATTTTAAAAATTACTTTTAAAATAATTAAAATAGTTTTACATAGAATTTTTTGCTCTTTCTCCTCACAACTTTGAGTTCTACTGGTTCAAAGATCTTTGTACTTAAGAAGGGAATGCTTCTACCAAGGGATGCAACAACGGTTCCACTGAATTAGAAGTTGACACTGCCACTTGGCATTTGGCTTCCTTCTGCAACTGAACCAATAGGCCAAGAAATTACTCTGTTGGATGTATTGATCCTGATTAGCTAGGATTGGGACTATACAATGGGGGCAAAGAGGACTATGTCTGGAGCCCAGGATATTCTCCGAGTACCTCTTAGTACTTGCATGTCTAATAGTAAAGGTTTACAGAAAACTACAGCAAGCAGAAATCTGCAGAACCGCTGGTGATTCAGACCCTTCAGGAATGAGGCTAGGCTCACCTTGCCAGGCAAAGAATCTCAACAAGCTGAGGTCCCTGCTAAGAGATCATAGAGTAAGGAACAAGGAAATTATAAGCATCAACTATTGCTTTGTGGCCATTTCACTTACAGTAACAAGGACTATAGCAGTTATATACATTTTCTTCTTGCTTGTTTTAATGCGCAAGTATGTACACACAAGAACATTAATTTCTTTTCTCTTTCTTTCTTGTCCTAATAATATCACTCACAGCCTCACGCTCTGTGTGATGGTGGAATGGGACTCCACAAATCATACTTCTCCTTTGCCATATGACTCTTCATTAGACTCCCAACAGGGGATGCTAGAGGAAAACTACAAGGCACGAGGGAGAAGAGGGACTTGCTTCTTCCAGTTTGCTTCTTGTTCCTACCACGGTTGCCACAGCAACAGATCTTCATTCTGGCAGCAATGCTTGATTTCAGCTGTAGCAGTAGTTCCAGTTTGCAGGGTCCCCATACTCCCAGAACTAGCCTCAGCAATCCCTTCAGAGACCAGCATCAGCCAGACAGTAACCCTACACAGAGGTCTGAGTTTCAACTATATGAGGCCCCTCATCCAAGTCTAAGTTCCAACAATCACATCTTCTCTCTGTTCCTCAGGCTTTAGGAGTGGTAGCTGCTTCCTAAAATTATTATCTCTGGCATACCGCTGCATCTCCTT
Source organism: Pongo abelii (assembly GCF_028885655.2). Classification (NCBI taxonomy): domain Eukaryota; kingdom Metazoa; phylum Chordata; class Mammalia; order Primates; family Hominidae; genus Pongo; species Pongo abelii. The sequence continues at coordinate 73,151,055 of NC_071996.2, read as the reverse complement.
TCTGTCTTTTTCAGTTCTCTAATATAAGTTAACAACTAAAAAAAATGTTGAATTGTTAAATTCTTTAAAGAAAGAGCACTGCATAGGGAGTCTGGGGACTTTGGCTAGCTGGGACTCTGCCACTAATTGCCTCATGACCTTGGGTAAGCTGTTTAAGTTTTTGGAGTCTTCATTTCTTTTGTAAAATAAAGGAATAGATTGTTCATAAATCTCTAATGAATCCTTTCAGCTATGAGAGTCTAGGAGGCAATAAGAATGGGAGAAAGGGGTTTTCTGTTCAAAACCTGTCCCTGCCAGTTACGATTTGTTAAGCTTGGACAAACTTTTTCTTTTAAAAAATGCTTTTTCTTTGTATTTTTAAAGTATAGAATATGTATTAGAGAAAATATTAGAAGTATAGGTAAGTATTAAGGAAGAAAGTAAGGACTGCCTATAATCTTGTTACCCAGAGGTAACTGACTATTTTAGGGTATGTTTGTCCGTAATATCAATTGGGTTGATATGACCATTGGCCCATATCTGTTCAGGGATAGCCCATGAGCTAAGGATGGTTTGTACATATTTAAATGGTTAGAAAAAAAGCCCAAAACACTAATAATATTTTGTGGGACATAAAAATTATATGAAGTTCAAATTTCAGTGCACATAAATAAAGTTTTACTGGAACCACATTCATGTTTATTTATGTACTGTCTATGCTTTTTTTACCCTACAATGGCAGAGCTGAATAACTGCAACAGAGACCTTAAGATCCAAAAAGCCAGAACTATTGACTCTCTGGTTTCTTTCATGAAATATTTGCTGACCCCGATAGAGAGAAAAAAAAATACAAACATATGGGAATATATAAATATATACATGAAAATTATATACTTTATTTTCTACTTCTTTCCTAACATTTAAATACAAACACTTGCTGGTAAACTGTAAGTATTCTTCGTAAACATGATTTTAATAGTGCCCTAATATTATATCATTTAAGGTATAATATAATCCAAATATTCTTTTGTTGGACACTCGGTTTATTAAAATTTTTCACTTAGAAGTGCCACAAACATCCCTAGGCATAAATATTTCACTACATCTTTGATTTTAAGTTATAGGTACTCTCAAAACCAGTTTACACACCCTTATTCCCAGTGAATGAGAGCACTCATCTCCCTGCACTCTTCTGAGTAATTATTATTAAAGGGAGTGGGGAGGGTAAGTGAAAGGGGAAAGAGAAGAGGGAGAGGGAGAAGGAGATCAAGACTGAGACTGATTTATTAGGTCCAAGTTCATTTGCCTCTATGAGCATCTTTCCTCTTCAGTGAAACAGGGGTAAGAGTTCTAGGAACTAAAAGATTTCCTTTGAGGATGAAAAAAGATGTGAAAGCACTTTGTTAACTGTTAAGGCACAATCACTGTGCTCATAATTATTATCCTGATTCTAAGAAAGCTGTATATATGAACCAGCCAGTTTTCACCCTGAGGGGGGAAAAACAACGCAACATAACTGTCCTTTTTACAAAAGAATCGTGTTTTAACTTTACAAAGAGTATTTCATCCTTGCGTTACATTCTTAAAATTAGATCCATGTGTTTCTTTTAATTAGTATTTGATACAGTATTAATATTCTTATTTATCTTCTGCATGCCATATGGATTAAATTCTCATTACCTTTGATCTTAATACTTTTAAAATATGTAAATCAGCAGACACCCTCTTTAAAGTAGTGTTTTCATCCCTGTCTATTATTACCTTGGGCAAAAGGAAAATATCTGCATTGCAAAAAAATCCCCAAATTGTGTTGAAATCCTAAAAACCATATATTACATTAGTCAATCTCAATAAATCAAATAACGGCCAACTGAAAATAAAGCCAATTAGAATTAAGTATACTTAAATCTGACAAAGGTTAATGAGAGCCTACCGTGCATGCATATCATCAAGATGGTCACATTTCAGGGCTAAACTAGTAAAGGCTTTGTGATTTACTTATCTTTAGTAAATAGAACACAATAAAGTGTTTCCGATTAATGAATATATGCACATTCTATTAAGTGCTTCAGGGTTCTGAAGCAGTGCGGGGTGGGAGTCTTCTTTGCTTCCTTTGAGCTGCTGCAAGTCATTTTGCTTTCTTGGCCCTCAGTTTCCTGTATTATAAAACAGGGTGTTTTCTAATGGTGAATTCTAAGGCATATTCCAACTCTAAGCACAAGTAAGAAATAATAACAAGGCAGTCACCGAACACACTTTAAAGGAACTTGAAACGTAACTGAGATTCTAGTTAATAATTAACTTGAGAATGACTAGGGAGGGAAAAGGACAACTATGGTTGATTGATAGAAATTCACCTTAAGCAGGACCACTTATATGTCCTATTTATGATCACACCTAGTCTTTTAACAAGTCTCTTTTTTCTTAAAAAAATAAAATATGTATTAGCATTATCTTTTCACTTCTTACCTTGAAATATTCTTCCAGTTTGTGCTGGGACAGTCATTCCCTCCCCTTAGAGCTTATTTAATAATGGTACAAAATATTTTTAGGAGAATTTTATATCAATGAAAGGCCAACTAAAGTGGCATTTGTATGCCACTAAATAGCATAAATTATTCCTGATTATTTATAAGGTTAATTGCCTTTTGCCAGCTGTTCATTTTACTTTGGAAAATAAACAATATCCTAGACTTATAATGGAATTGACAGCCCCTTTGAACCATAGGAGAGTTATGTTCTTAGGCCTATATGCAGCTCTTTTTGGAAGAATTAATTTTTAATTAATCACACAGGTATCCACTCTATAGTCTTCTTGTACTTTGATTCACAAGCATGCTACAGCCTACTAGCTATTAGATAATTCAATTTGATTCTAAATTCAGTTAAACTTTGCTAGTACAACATAGCATACATATATATATACACACAGTATACGTATATGTTTATTACATATGTTTACTACATATAGATGTATACTAGGTGTATATATATATAGTATCCCCTAGAAGCAGTCCAATTTCTAGAATAACAGAATTCTTCTAGAGACTTTCTCTAGAAGAGAGAGCAGTTCTGCCTTAGAGATTCATACTGTACCTCTAAAGAATATATACCTTTTATGAGAGTCCTATCTCTGATCACTAAAACACAAAGACCAACTAAAAGGCAAAGCCAAAATACTAAGCATGGGAGATTAGAGTTTATACAATGAATTACTGAAGGGATAAGAGACTAAGGAATAACTAGGGAAAAAAACAGTCATTAATTATTTCTCATAATATTTTGGTCTGGAATAAGTGAGAAACCAGGTAGAGATTCACAACATATATTACATTGTGCATTTGATTCTTAAACTAAGCAAAACGTATTTGTAGATATTTATGTTTGCTAAAATTATTTCAAAAAGAGGATTATCCAGTGGAACATCTCTCATGTTGTACAAGGGGTGCATCACATCAAAAGTTGCTAACTTTGGCCTTGAGCATAGGGCGTATGCTGTTGGTGGGAGGAGGAGGAGGTCCTTACCTTTCTTTTTTTTTTGATATAGGGTCACTGCCCAGGCTGGAGTGCAGTGGTTCAATCATGGCTCACTGCAGCCTCAAGCTCCTGTTCTCAAGCAATCCTCCCATCTCAGTTCCACAAGTAGCTGGGACTTCATGGGACTTCAGGAGCACACCACCACACTCAGCTAATTTTTGTATTTTTTGTAGAGACAGGTGGTTTTTTTTGTTTTTTTTTTTTTGAGACGGAGTCTTGCTCTGTCACCCAGCCTGGAGTGCAGTGGCGCAATCTCAGCTCACTGCAACCTCCGCCTCCCAGGTTCAAGCAATTCTCCTGCCTCAGCCTCCTGAGTAGCTGGGATTATAGGCACCCGCCACCACACCCATTTAATTTTTGTATTTTTAGTAGAGACGGGGTTTCACCATGTTGGTCAGGCTGGTCTCGAACCCCTGACCTCGTGATCCACCCGCCTCGGCCTCCTAAAGTGCTGGGATTACAGGTGTGAGCCACCATGCCCGGCCAGAGAAAGGGTTTTGTCATGTTGCCCAAGCTGGTCTTGAACTCCTGAGCTCAAGCAATCTACCTGCCTCAGCCTCCCAAAGTGCTGGGATTACAGGGGTGAGCCACTGCTCCTGGTTGAGGTGTTAACCTTTGAATGCTTTCTCCACCTCTCTATCACCTGACCACTGATGTTTCAATGGTATACTGAAAGACTAACCCTTGTTTACATGCTTATTTCTCTAGCATCATTTCATCATCATGTAGCAGCTGTCATTGAGATTTACTGCCTTAAAAAGTTGTTGAAAAGGCATCACTTTTCTGCAATGTGTTCAGAGAGAACACAAGTCAGAAACATTCCAAATTCCTCATCATTCCAGATTCCTCCCTCTATTACTCCCCACCATACATCAGTCATCAAGCCCTATATACTCCACTTTTATCCTCCCCACATGAATCATCCCATCTATCTCACTGCTTTGACTCAGGCTCTCATCAGTTCTTGCTTGGACCACAGTGACAGCCTCTCTGCTAATCTCATCTCCAGTTTTGTACTATCCTATCTATTCTCCACATGGTAGACAATATAATCTTCTAAATGAACATGTCATGCCTCTGCTTACTATCTTTAGTGGTTCTCCACAACATTCAGAACAAAAATGGCACTCTTCAGCACATAAAGCCCTTCCTAATCTGATGCCTACTTACCTCTCCAGCTCACCTCCTGCCATTCCTCAGAACTCAACCTACACTCTAACACAGCAAACTACTAGCCTTGCTAGCCCCATAAGAAACACCTCAGGCTCATCTTCTCTGGAAGCCTTCCCTGACTTCTAGGTCCATGTTAAATGCCCTTCCACAGGGCTCCCATTTCATCCTGTGCATAACAACATAATAATATTATCCACCTGAGGGCAGGTACAGAATCATTCATATTTCTATTTCTGTGGCATGGATCACAGCAAATAACAAAGGAATGTATATTCAGGAATGAATAAATCCTTTAGTTGCTGTTGCTCAAAAATATCCACTAACATCTCCTGTTCCTTCAGAAATTACTCATTGCTTGGTGAAAGCCAGCTAGTCTGACAAATTAAATCTATATACAGGTTACCTGTCTTAAGAAACATAAGGTTATATTAAAAATATGTTTTTTGGAGGTAATCCTACTTCAGCAAAAGAGATGTTATTGGTGATCCTTTTAGGATGATGGGATAGCCTCATTCATTTCACAGAGATTGAGTCCCATCTACATTCCTAGCACCACACAGAGAACAATGAGAGCAAGAGGCTCAAAGAGGGTTGCTGGGATAATGCTAATTTGTAGAGCATTTTGATATTTGTGCAACAACTGAGAACTGCCTGGAAATCTGAAAAACCACTGAAAAAAAAATCAAATAAAGAATCCAAAAACAAGGCCAGAATAACGTGCAAATGACTGTTTCTTCAAGGACAAATAAGCAAAATGGTCATTTGCTAAATAAAATCAGCCCTGCTGGCCTTACAATAATGATCAAAGAAAACCGCCAAAAAGCACAGTTACATGTCTTACAACACTGAGTAGAGTAATTTGCTGTGGAAGACATAGCAAGGTCTGCTAGAGCCCAGACACTGGAGTGAAAAGAGCCTGGGTTGCATCTTGGCTCCAACACTTTCTGGCTGAATGAATGCGGCCAATGCACCCAACCTTTACAAGCAGCAGTTTCCTCACCGGTGAGATGGAAATATTCTTTTATTTGGTTCACAGAGATCTAATATAAAAAAGATTAAGTATCTCATAATATAAGGTTTCCTAGCATAAAAGAAGGAGCTAAATAAAAAGGAAGATAGACAAACCAACTCAACTCCAATCTTCAAACTAATGTTTTACATTCAGGTCTCCTTTCCCTCTAAACATCATTTCCTTACTTACTCTTGTTACAGCAACTGGGCAAAGTTGGTTTTCTCTCTAAATTGGAAAACTCTTTTTCTTCAGCCAAGAACTTTCATACAAGATCTAAATCTGATTTTGCAACATTTGAAACAATAATTCTGGCATCTCAGTATATTAATCTTGGATCTTCCTCCAGAATCACACCAGTGTCTGTCTCCTTAACCCTCTTCTAGTTAAATTGTGTTTAGGTAGGTGAAATATGCTCATGTTCAAATAATCCATGTTGTCTTATCTTGAGGAGCTTTTTAAAAGAGCCAGGTCCTTCAGAAAGACCTGGCAAAACAGTCTGAATTCTAGGATTTAGGGAATAGAAGAGCAAAACGTTTCCATGACTCTCAGTTTTCTTACTTTTTTTTTTTTTTTTTTCGAGATGGAGCCTTGCTCTGTCACCCAGGCTGGAGTGCTGTGGTGCAATCTCAGCTCACTGCAACCTCCACCCCAGGGTTCAAGTGATTCTCCTGCCTCAGCCTCCCGAGTAGCTGGGATTACAGGCACGTGCTACCACGGCTGGCTAATTTTGTTATTTTTAGTAGAAATGGGGTTTCCCCATGTTGGCCAGGCTGGTCTTGAACTCCTGACCTCAAGTGATCTGCCCATCTCGGCCACCCAGAGTGCTGGGATTACAGGCGTGAGCCACCTCACCCAGCCAACTCTCAGTTTGCTATGGATCATAATTCAAAAAGTAAAGTTTAAAAAAAAAAAAAAAACCTCAGCCCAGTTTTATAGATTCTGTCTCTCCCTCTCTCACAAGATTCCAGGAAGGAAATGGCTCTTCTGCTTATGAATTAGCATACAATTCAAGTTCAGGTCCACAGATTCCAGAAGAACAGCCTTTAGAGGCTGTTAGTGACTAAGTGGGTATCTTATTATACAGTCATATTGTGAAGAGAAGAACATATATTTGAGTATTGCTGGAAGTAGACTTTTTTTTGCCTAGCTCTGGGGAGATGCAAAAGTGAGACTCTGACTTTAGCCAACTTTTGGAAGAATGGGTGAAGGAAAGCTAAATACAGAGGGGAGGAAACAAATAGGCACTCTCTTGTTCCCTGGAGTAGTATCGAGGCCCTTGGTAACAGGAAAGTGTAGTCATGAGGGTTAATAAACAAAAGAAAAACGTTCACAATTTTATAAATTTCTTGTATTTTAAGGTATTATTTCTATGTGTTTGCTTGTTTTTCTCTCCTCCTACCCACCGACACTAACAAGGTTAGAAGCAAAAAAATGGCAGACTGGATGTCTAAAAATATCTTTAGATACAAAACAGAAACTTATCTAATAGGACACACATGTCACCAAGTTCATTTTTTGTAGACCTTTTCCCTAAACATCTTTTAAGAAGACTGTCCAACCTTTAAAGAAACAGTGAGTTGACTTTGTCAGCCCTAGTATCATGGCCAGATTGCTGCTACAGTCACTGCACTCTGGAATCTAAATATCTAAACATCTAAACCCACGGTTCATGCAATTTTCATGGTCTCCTTTTATGTCTTAATCCTTATATTTCCAGAGCCAATTAAAATCGTTGCTGAAAGTCACTGTATTCTCATTGATACGCAAAGGTATCTTTGTGGACAAAATGGGACAAGAGCCTCTGCAGAATGTGGTGGGGCAAACTGCAGAATACAAACCTAGTAGCTTGAGTTTCAAAGAGCTATGGTTCTCATCTCTTATTTGGGCAAAAGAAGATCCAAACAAAGTCACACAATAGCTAAACCAATGCCATCTGTGTGGAAACAATATTTTAAACACAAACAAAATCAAACGCTCCATATGCCCTCACTCCTGAACATTTGCTAGAAAATTTCTGAATATTTATTGTTAGAGAGTCAGTGCAGTCAGGCAGAAGAAGCAGAAAAGCCCAGACGGGAAGTCCCTGGCTTTCCTTCACTGGCCTTCTTCCATATTCCGCCCCTGTTATTACCAAATGCACTGTGCATAGTATCTGGGGATATATACTACACTCTTTCTGCCTCTGTTTATTTAGATATAAGATAACTTTACATACCCCTTCTTATTGGAATTCAGCGGTTTTGCAAAGTACGTTTGCAAAGCAGAGTTTTTCAGGCTTTGCCATGTCATGGCACACATAGAAAATGATAATATTTGTACGGTCTGGTCTGGTAAACAGAGATCAAATACACAGAAGTGCCTCCAGTTGCCCAGCACTGCCTGACTGCTTTGAAAGCTGAGGGTATCAATATCTTGGCACAACCATAACACATCCATGACCCATCAATGCACCTTGGGACCTTGCTTGAAGTTCCATTATAAAATGTATTCATTTTCCATGTGATGTTATACTACTACTTCTTTAAAAAGTTGTTAGATGGAATATAAAGGTTTACTTAAAAGCACATAAAAAATGTGCATGGCTTTTCACCATCCCGTGTCTAAATTTCATCAAACTTTTCAGAATTTGGGTCTGTGTCAAGACTACTTAAGATGCTACTCTCCAAACACCTGGAGTCATGTCCGCTTTTCTCACAGTGATACTCAGTTTGTCACTCTTGCTGTGTTGTACTTTTTGCACTGGACTTTCTGCCTGGAGGCCTCTCAGCACTACCAGAAGAGCTGTTCAGAAGGTCATTCCCCTTCCAACTTCAGCCAAAGACTGAAACAAAGCATTCTCTGCTGACAGAAGCAAAGCGCAATGATTTGTTCTTTGCTGCTCTGATTGGAGTTTTGTGTCCTGTTAACGTTCATAAACATTTCATTATGTGATTAAAAACAATAAAAACAAAGGAATGTCATACTTTCAGGTCCAAAGAGGGCTTCAAACATTTCTATTAGTCCTTTGCTTTGGATCTCCCCTACGCTTCACTAGCATCAACTAAAATCAGTGGTTACAGGAAAAAATTTACATGGTTAGCTGAGAATCTTAAAGAAATTCACAAAGATCTTATTGAAATCCTTATTCATTTCATTAATACTCATCTAGCCATGATTTTGGTATCAGAATGACAATTTCAGTAGAATACATTATTAAAATTGGTACTAAGTTTAGAACTAAATCAGCTCCTCTTCTTCCTCTACTGCCTTATTTAATTTTTGCTCTTAGGAAATAGGCTCTGGAAAGACAAGACATCCTCTTCATAACAATGTATGCAATAAATACAGCTCAAATTGTTGTTTCAACAGAAGGTTGCCTGCAAAGATCTACCACCTCTTTTTCATATGCCACTTGGCTAAGTGTCTCATTTTAAATACGACAATATTAAAGATTGGATGGTTGAAAAACAGCCATGTTAAAGTCTGAGTCTGTGACTCAGGCATAGAATGATGTGGTTCTTCATCAGGGTTACTGCCCTGCTTTCAAACCTGGACTCAATCATGACAAGATATAAAGGATTCATGCACTCCACTAATCTAATTGCTTTTCAGGAGGTACCAGTAAGACAGCAGGGCTCAAATGGTTCAAATCAGAGCCATCTGAACTCCAGATTTATACAGAGAAGATTTATTTACTGAGAATGAGACCCTCTTCAAAATCCTAAATCCATTCACACTTGGTGCACAATTTTTTAAAATTTGAGCTTTCTTCTACCTGTGTCATCTAGTAACTCCAGAGATTTCAATATTTTAATAAAATTAGTGGGGATATCAGTAATAAATTGATCAGTGAAAAATGTTATTGAAGAAATTAGAATTTTCTCACTGGCTACTCATAACTCCCTCTATAAGATCAGTAATATTTAGTTACCTGGGTAAGCAGAACCCAGGAAAATCCAGGTGACAGAATTCTAGCTGTAATGCATATTCAAAAAGAGACTAAACTTTAAACTATTTTAACATTATTGCCTACACGGTTCACGTGGTAAAAACTCTCAAGCATTACAATCAACAAAATCATTGTGCAATGCCATATTCTGGAACTCATAATTTTTATTTGTCACCATGTACTTACACTGCACTTTCAACCCGAAATAATCATTCTAACTAGCAGCATTACTTCATCCTTTTGTAACATAAACAGTTAAGAATAAATTCCTTAATCTCCTATTTTAGATGCTTTCTTACATTAAATGATTTGAGTACAATCTGTTGGGAATTACTGAGAAAATAATGAAACTTGCAGAAGTTTCTAATTCAGCATATTTTCATCATTAAAATCCAAGGATATTTTAATGTACTGTAACCTACTGATATGAAGAGTAATATTTCAAGTTGCCTTCACTGATTATTATAGTCAGAATCTTGCAACAAAGGTTTGGGGATTTTTGAGGTGTGTTATGGGAAAAGTATCTGAGCAGAGGAGGAGAAAAGACTTTAAAGCAAGCTACACCCTCCTCTCTCAGTAGGGCCTGAGACCATCTCTATAGACTATGCAAATTTATCTAAAATGATTATGCTTATCAATCAGATAACCCAGTTAATTTTTCTCTCATCGAAAGTATTGTATACAGTTACATAAACCACAAGAGTAACCTCATTTGGTCTACCTTGCCCCCTGCAGACTTTTTAAGGCCCACTACTAATCTCTTTCTCTACTCTCACTTGGAGACTTCATTTCCGCAATGAATTTGACTATATAAAAAAAGACAAACAGAAAGAAATGTCATTCCTTATAGTTCCCCACTGTTCCAGGCAGACGGCTGTGCCCATCTCCTGAGCTCCAGTCCTATGGCTATAATTGTTGACAAGAAATATCTACAAAGTGTGACTAAAATGCAAGATGCAAAATGCTGTTTGAAACAAAACCAATTTCTCCCTTAGAGACTACCCATCTGAATGAATTTCATCATTCGGCAAACACTTATTAGGCACTTACTGTGTGCTAGGTACCACGTTGAGCAGTTTCCTGTTCCTCTGTTCATCTACCACCATTCTCAGGATGACCCAAAATGAACATCATTGAGTTTTTGTTTCAGTACAACCATCACAAAAATATTATGCATAGCTTAATCCAATTATGTACAGAGGATACTTTATAAAACAGGTATTGCTGGGTCAAATAATATATTGGCAGATTGCTCTACAAAAAGGCTGTTTCCTGCCACAAACAATACTACGAATGCTCTTGTTTCCTTGTATTCTTGACAGCCCATGTACTATCTTTTTTGTTCAATCCTAGCCTGTTTGATATGCAAAAAAATAAATTTTTATTTTTCATTAAATTTCGAGGTTGAACATTAATGGACTGAATATGAGGATGTGGGTCTAGGGCAAAGAATAAGCAGTGCACAAGAGAAGGGAGGTACCTTGCTTTCTTAATGGCAACCCAAGTTGAAAATCAGAAGGCAGAGTACAAGTGTGTTGTGAGCTGACTGCTCTGGACATGGGTAAACATAGCAGTAAAGGACAAAAAAGGAATGAACACTTTGTAATCTGACCCTCAGAGATTTAGAATGGATCCTTGGATGTTCTGTCCCCCATCGGTACCCCAAACATTCACCCAGGCTGAGTTAGCATGGAAACTGTACTTTGGAGGACAAATCAGTTAAGAGCAGAAACAAATCTAGAGCTCTTTCCATTTATCTGATTTCTGCACAAATGCAGAGTTTGCCATTTAAAGTGGGTGTGTATCCATTGGGAGAACCCAGCCATTGTGTCTTGGCATAAAAACGACTCCTTTGAAATTAGGATAGTGTGTAAACTCATCCCCTAAGAGCTTTGTAGATCTCTTGCAATTGTTTCTTGGACCCTGTTTGAATTTGCTCTTTTAAATGGGCTGCTTAGGGAAAACACTGGCACCAATTTAACAAAAAGGGATATCATTAATTTCTTCCTCTAAAAAGGAAGAATCCCTTTGGGAACACTGAGTCTTCACGTATATTAGGTCAGACAAACCAGCCTGGTGTCTGGGTAGACTGGCTGTTCTAATTGCTCACTGCTAAGCAGCCAAACAGACCTTTCTGGATGGTGACTTGGGGATCTGAGTCTGTGGGAGCTATAAATATTCCTGAAATCGTTTAGGTGGATTAATGAAACAACTCCCTCCCATTGCACAAACTGCCACACACAGAAAATACCAACAAATTGGTCCCACTCAAATGCAGTAAAGATTCAAGGTGATATACTCTTGAGACTTGTGGTAGTATCGAGAGAAAATAAGTACAGTTTTTTAGAAATTGTAGCACACTCCAGAAGACTTGATCATTTGAATGGAAAGAAGAAAGGAGTTGCTAACTTGGAAATTAGGTACTTTCAAAAGTGATACTCATTGGAAGAGTGAGAAATAGCAGTAGCAGCAGCTAAACTTTATTAGATGCTTACTATGTACCAGGCATTAATCTACATGTAGTAAGCTAATAATCTGGAGTCTTATTTTTGGATAAGTCCTGACCCAGAATCCCCTCAAAGCTTCCAGAGTATCACACACACACAGATAAACACATACACATTCTTAGGAACCTAGGAACACAGATCACAGAACAGGGAATTTTAGTGTAATAAAAACCTTAAACATCAGCAAAACACTGGAAAGAGGGGACAATGTGGGACCGGAGGAGTGAGTGTGGCGGTGATGGTGATGGGCAGTGCTCAGGCAAAGCTCTAGGCTAGGACAGAGTGCATGATTTGAAGGTGGGAGGTCAGGAAGTCATTGTGAATTGTTCTTGGTTGGGAGAAAAATTACAGACTCATTTAATATCCAGTTTATGTTGAATTTCTCCCTCCTGTCATTATCCAAACTATATTTACAGTTTGTTTAATAAGAGATATAGCTGTTCTCTTTAAAAAATTGCAAGTATTGTTAATCCAAATTCAACAGCAGTCCAAACTAAACAGAACACCTCTACCTAATGCCAATAATTCCCCAGGCATGGCTTTATGTCCCTTATTTTGCTCTCTGATCTTTGGGCCTAATTAGGATAGAGCCCTTGAAACCCTAAATTCTGACCAATGAATAAATAATCAAACAACTTGGATATAATGTAATAGACTTTACAGTCTACAGCTAAATATAGAGCTAACTGGTCAACCCCTTAAGGCTTCTGTTTTACCATTTATTTATAGAACAAAGAGGAAAATACATTTAAGAAGCTAAAATGGCCATCCAATGAGCCCTTAAGAATAGCCTGGGCCAGAATGCTGATCCAGAGGTACTACTGACTCTATGTCTCACTAAAGCCCAGCTCTGGGTTGGGTTCTAGCTCTGGATTGGCCAACTAATATGCAGTTTTTTCATCTATAAAATGAGAGTTGAACAAAAGGACCTCAAAAGCTTCTACAATCTTAAATCTGGATGGGTTAGGCCATATTAACTCTGTAGAAAACTTCCTCAAAGAAAAATGAAATATTTCTATGAGTAACAAGAATAACTCCACGCAGCACCAAATTTTTGTTGAATGCTTACTACATGTGAAGTAGTGTGTTAAGCACTTTACATCTATACCCTATGACGTAGGTGCTGTTACTACTCCTGTTTTGGAGATGAGGAAAGAGGGATATAGGGAGGTTAAGTTAACTTGACCAAAGTCACAAAGCTATTAGAGTGGCACAGCTGGGATGTAAATTTAAGTTTGACTGACTCCAAAGCCAGCTTTGCCACCCTGCCAAGGGTATGGGACCATCATCCATGAACATCTCTTCTTTGTAAGGGTTCCAAACTAGAAACAACCCAGATGCCCATCAACAGAAACGTGAATTCATAAAGTGTGCTCTCATCCTAAAATGGGATACTATACAGTAATGAAAATATACAAGTGAATCTTTAAAATATAATGTTAAGGGAAAAAAAGAGAAAAAGCTAGAAGTCAAAGAATATATGCTATGTGGTTCCAGCTGTGCAAAGTTTAAAAACAGGCAAAATTAAGCTATAGTATTTAGGGATGCATACTTAGGTGGCTACCTGTAGGGTGCAGGAAGAGAGTCATAATCCTGAAAGGGCATGCTGACGGCTTCCGTGGCACTGGCAACGTCTGTTTTGTGATCTCGGTTGTGCTCACATGGTGCTTGCATTATAATAATTTATTACACTGTCTGTTTTCGTTTTAAGCTTTTTTTTTTTTTTTTTTTTTGAGACAGAGTCTCACTCTGTCACCCAGGCTGGAGTACAGTGGCACGATCTCAGCTCACCGCAAGCTCCGCCTCCTGGGTTCACGCCATTCTCCTGCCTCAGCTTCCCAAGTAGCTGGAACTACAGGCGCCCGCCACCACGCCCGGCTAATTTTTTGTATTTTTAGTAGAGACGGGGTTTCACCGTGTTAGCCAGGATGGTCTTGATCTCCTGACCTCTTGATCTGCCCACCTCAGCCTCCCAAAGTGCTGGGATTACAGGTGTGAGCCATGGCACCTGGCCTCCGTTTTAAGCATTTTTTTTTTCTGTAAACATGTTACTTTTCAGAATTTTTAAAAAGGCAAAACCAAAAATAACTAAGGATGGGGGCTGGGGGTGCAAAACAAAAATAAACAACCACCTTGATCTTGTATCTCTCACATGTGAGCTTTTCCCAGTGTGGAAAAAGAATGGGCAGACGGCTGGAAACATCTTTTCTGACTCTTCACCGCAGGTCTGAGTTTTGGAGTAAGCTTGTCTGAACCTTTCCCGGAGACCATATCACTGTTGCAGCTCCCACAGCTCCTGTGCTCACCCCTATCAACACCCTAGTCAAAGGAGACTTGTTTTCAAATTTATTTGTCCATCTCTCTCGGAATATAAATTTCACAAGAGCAAGCCTGGATCTTGCTCCCTGTATTACATCAAACATAGTGTCTGCCATTTAGTGGGTGCTCAAGTAACATCTGCTGGACAAATATCCTAATGAATGACGAATAAAGGTATATTTTATTCTCTCTCAGCCCCCTCTGAAATTTAAACCAAAAAATTGATCTCTTGCTAAATACTGTTTTAGCAGACAACCTGAGTTTTTCTAGTTTTTCCAGGAGTTATAGTTACTTAACAAACATAAATAGTGACGAAACCAAGAGAGTAAAATAAAAATAAAGACTGAGAGAAAATATATGGTTCTACAATCACACAGCCAAGTTTCTTTTTTCTCCTTATATAATTTGGGACCACATCTCTCTGGCCGCCCTATAAGCACTAAAAACTGATTACACTGAATTTAGGGATCACACTCACGCCATGGTTCTTATGTATTCAACTTCTGTACCACCAACTACCTTGTTCCTCTCAAGCTGTTCTTATTTTTCTTAGGTAGGTATAGTGGGTATCAAGCCAAAGTGGCTTATTTAAAAACGTTCTTCTCCCTGATTATATACATATAAAAATCATTATTTTTCTGCAAAAGACACTGTTAAGAGAAATAAAGATAAGCCACAGACTGGGAAAAAGTATTTGCAAAACACATACTTGACACATGCACGTGTATGTTCATTGCAGCACTATTCACAATAGCAAAGACATGGAATCAATCTAGATGCCCATCAATGGTAGCCTGGATAAAGAAAATGTGGTACAGATACATCATGGAATACTACATAGCCATAAAAGAAGGACGAGACCATGGCCTTTGCAACAACATGGATGGAGCTGGAGGCCATTATCCTAAGTGAATTAATGCAAGAGCAGAAAGCCAAATACTACATTTTCTCATTTATAAGTGGGAGCTAAACATTGAGTACACATGGACACAAAGAAGGGAACAACAGACACTGGGGCCTATTTGAGGGTGGAGGGTGGGAGGAGAGCGAGGATTGAAAAACTATTTATCGGGTATTATGCTGATTATTGGGGTAACAAAATTATCTTTACACCAAACCTCTGTGACCTGCAATTTACAATTCTATGTAACAAATCTGCAGATTCAAACCCTTTGAACCTAAAATAAAAGTTGGAAAGAAAAACAAAAAAAACACATATCTAACGTAGGACTGTATCCAAAATATACAAAGAACTCTTAAAACTCAACAATAGGAAAACAATGCAATTTTAAAATGGTCAAAAAATCTGAATAGATACCTCACCAAATAAGATACGCAGATGTCAAATAAGCATGTGAAAGAAATAAGCATGTGAAAAGATGCTTAACGTCATGTTATCAGTGAATTGCAAATTAAAATAATGAGATGTGACTACACAACTATTAAAATGTCAAAATCTGGCCAGGTGCGGTGGCTCACACCTGTAATCCCAGCACTTTGCGAGGCCAAGGCAGGTGGAGCACCTGAGGTCAGGAGTTCGAGACCAGCCTGGCTAACATGGTGAAACCCCATTTCTACTGAAAATACAAAAAATTAGCCAGACATGGTGGCACACGCCTGTAATCTCAGCTACTTGGGAAGCTGAGGCAGGAGAATCACTTGAGCCTGGGAGGCGGAGGTTGCAGTGAGCCAAGATTATGCCATTGCACTCCAGCTTGGGCAACAAGAGCTAAACTCTGTCTCAAAAAAAAAAAGTAAAAATCCAAGATACTGATGACCCCAAAGGCTGACAAGGATGCAGAGCAACAGGAACTCTCACTCACTGCTGAAGGAAATGCAAAATGGTACAGCCAGTTTGGAAGACAGTTTGGCAGTTTCTTGCAAAGCTAAACATACTCTTACCACACAATCCAGTAATCATGCTCCTAGGTATTAACTCAAATGAATTAAAAAGTTACATCCACACCAAAACCTGAACACAAATGTTTATGGTAGGTTCACTCATAATTGTCCAAACTTGGAAGCAACCAAGATATTAAGCTATCAAGCCATGACAAGACATGGAGGAATCTTTTTTTTTTTTTTCTAGACAGAGTCTCGGTCTGTCACCCAGGCTGGAGTGCAATGGCGTGATCTCGGCTCACTGCAACCTCCACCTCCCAGGTTCAAGTGATTCTCCTGCCTCAGCCTCCTGAGTAGCTGGGTTTACAGGCGTGTGCTATCATGCCCAACTAATTTTTGTATTTTTAGTAGAGACAGCGTTTTGTCATGTTTGTCAGTCTGGTCTAGAACTCCTGACCTCAAGTGATCCACCTGTCTTGGCCTCCCAAAGTGCTGGGATTACAAGCGTGAGCCACCACACCCAGCCGACATGGAGGAATCTTAAATGCATATTATTATTATTACTTTAGAGATAGGATCTTGCTCTACTGCCTAGGCTGGAGTGCAGTGGTACCATCATAGCTCACTGCACCCTTAACCTCCTGGGCTCAAGTGATCTTTCCACCTCAGCCTTCCATGTAGCTAGGAATATAGACGTGCACCAAAACACTTGGCTAACATTTAAATTTTTTGTAGAGACAGGGTCTTGCTGTGTTGTCCAGGCTGGTCTTGAACTCTTGGCCTCAGGCAATCCTCCCACCTCAGCCTCCCAAAGTGCTGGGATTACAGGTGTAAACCACCACACCTGGCCTCTTAAGTACGTATTGCTAAAGTGAAAGAAGTCAATCAGAAATGGCTATATACTGTATCATTCCAACTATATGACATTCTGAAAAAGGCAAAGCTACAGAGGCACTAAAATAAATAAGTAAATAAATAAAAAAACAAATAGTGGTTGCCAAGGGCTTGTGGGGAAGGAGGAATAAAGAGGTAGAGATGGGATTTTTAGGTCAGTGAAATTATTCTGTATGATACTGTCATGATGAATACAGGTCATCATGCATTTGTCAAAGCTCACAGAACGTACAGCACAAAGAGTGAATTCTAATCTAATAATAATAATAATAGTGTACCAATATGGGCTCATCAATTGTAATAAATGAACCATGCTAAAACAAGATGTTAATTATAGAGGAAACAGGGAGAAAAGGAGAGGGGCAAGGGTATGTAAGAATTTTGTACTTTCAGCTCAATATTTCTGTAAGCCGAAAATTACTCAAATAAATAAACTCTATTAATTTTTTAAAACTCAAAAAAATTTATTATTCTCAATCTTAGAAAACAAACAAACATAAAAAGAAGAAAAATCACTACACCCCTACCATTAAACAAATGTATGTTTGATTTTAAAGCTGAAAGAATCCTTTAAAATGAAATAAACTAGGCAGCTGTGGTTAACAGGGCAGTCTAGAGAGTATGTGTTGTTTCAATTATATCAAATAAGAAAAGAATTTAAAAATAAATTTTCTCTAGGCACATTTTACAGCCATGCCATCAACATCCAATCTTGGAAGCCAAATACCCTAACTTGACTCACACACTGCCCGCCTTGTGTTGTTTGGCATCTGCACTCCTGATGTCCTGGGCCAACGCCAAAACCTAACTTGGCATTGGCAAAAAGTGCATCATGACCTAACGAACTCAGGAAAGCACCGGAAAAGTTTAGCAAGAACTTTTCACAGCTATGTTTGCAGCAACAATCTAAGAAGAAATGATGTCAAAAACTGTTCAATTCTGTAATGTGCTTTAATGAGTCACAGGAATGAGAACAGGCTGTGAAAGGTTTTTCCTGAGGTATGTGGCCTCAGGAATGGTGGCCTGGCATGTGACCTCTGTGGCTTGTATCTGACACTCTCACAGCTGTGGCCACTTTCCCCTCCAGCCTCCTCTAGACTCCTTTAGCCTCAGCTCCTCCAATAGAGTCAGAAAATTGCTATTGATTCAGCTGGCTGAGGGTGGAGAAAAGCACTGACCTTTGTGGAGTACATCCCTTGTTCTTCCTTATCATCCTGATTCTTTCAAGGGAAATGGGGTGCTATGATCAATCTTGGTAGGTATCCACAGAGTTCCTTCAGAGATCCCCAGTTTTGAACAGAGCCCTCAGTTGAGGTAAACTACTAGGACTATAACTGATGTCCAAAGCACCCTGTTCCTATTCTTCAAAATTACAAAATAAAGCAAAACAAAAACAAAGAAACCAAACACCCAGATCTAGTAAAAATGAGAAAAGTCTCTGTATTTGTCCATTCTCACACTGCTATGAAGAACTACCCGAGACTCCGTAGTTTATAAAGAAAAGAGGTGTAATTGACTTACAGTTCCATAATCTGTACAGGAGGCATGATTGGGGAGGCCTCAGAAAACTTACAGTTCTGGCAGAAGGTAAAGGGGAAGCAAGCACGTTTTCACATGTCAGCAGGACAGAGGGAAGGGGGAAGTGCTGCTTACTTTTAAACAATCAGATCTTGGGAGAACTCACTCACTATCATGAGAACAGCAAGGGGGAAATCCGCCCCCACGATCCAATCACCTCCCACCAGGTGTCTCTCCCAACACTGGGGATTACAATTCAACATGAGATTTGGGTGGTGATGCAGAGCTAAACCATATTATTCCACCCCAACCCCTCCCAAATCTCATGTCCTTCTCACATTTCAAAACCAATCATGCCTTCCCAAGAGTCCCCCAAAGTCTTAACTCATTCCAGCATTAACTCAAAAGTCCAAGTGCAAAGTCTCATCTGAGGCAAGGCAAGTCCCTTCCACCTATAAGCCTGTAAAACCAAAAACAGGTTAGTTACTTCTAAGATACAATGGGGGTATAGGCATTGGGTAAATGCTCCCATTCCAAAAGGAAGAAATTGGACAAAAGAAAGCGGCTATAGGCCCCATGCAAATCTGAAACCCAGCAGGGTAGTCATTAAATCTTAAAGGTTCAAAATAATATCCTTTGACCCCATGTCTCACATCCAGGCCACACTGATGCAAGAGGTGGGCTCCCAAGGCCTTGGGCAGCTCGGTGTTTTGGTTCTGCAAGTTTGGCTGCTTTCACAGGCTGGCATTGAGTGCCTGCAGCTTTTCTAGACACATAGTGCAGGGTATTGGTAGATCTACCATTTGGGGTCTGGAGGACAGTAACCCTCTTCTCAAAGCTCCACTAGGCAGTACTCCAGTGGGGACTCTGTGTGGGGGCTCCAACCCCACATTTCTCCTCTGCACTGCCCTATTAGAGGTTCTCCGTGAGGCTCTGCAATTGCAGCAGACTTCTGCTTGGACATCCAGGTGATTCCACACATCCTCTGAAATCTAGGCGGAGTCTTCTAAGTCTCAACTCTTGTTTTTGTGCACCCACAGGCCCAACACCACGTGGAAGCCACCAAGGTTTGGGGCTTGAAGCAATGGCTTGAGCTGTACCTTGGCCCCTTTTAGCCACAGCTGAAGCTAGAACGGCTGGGATGCAGGGCACCATGTCCTGAGGCTGCACAGAGCAGTGGGACCCTGGGCCCAGCCCAGGAAACCATTTTTCCCTCCTAAGCCTGCAGGCCTTTGATGGGAGGGGCTGCCACAAAGGTCTCTGAAATGCCCTGGCGGCATTTTTTTCCATTGTTTTGGCTATTAACATTCAGCTCCTCTTTACTCATACAAATTTCTGCAGCCTTGAATTCTTCCACAGAAAATGTGTTTTTCTTTACAACCACATGATTGGGCTGCAAATTTTCCAAACTTTTATGCTCTGCTTCCCTTTTAAATAAACGTTCTAGTTTCAGGTCATTTCTTTGTTTATGTAAATGAGTGTAGACTTTTGGAAGCAGCCAGGACCCCTCTTGAATGCTTTGCTGCTTGGAAATTTCTTCTACCAGATATCCTAAATCATCTCTCTCAAAGTTCAAAGTTCCACAGATCTCTAGAGACACAATGCTACCAGTCTCTTTGATAAGCATAGTGAGAGTGACCTTTACTGCAGTTCCCAATAAGTTTCTCATCTTCATTTGAAGCCACCTCAGCCTGGACTTCACTGTCCATATCACTATCAGCATTTTGGTCACAACCCTTTAACAAGTCTCTAGGAAGTTCCAAACTTTCCCTCATCTTCCTGTCTTCTGATCCCTCCAAACTGTTCCTACCTCTGCCCATTACCCAGTTCCAAAGTTGTTTCTACATTTTCAGTTATCTTTATGGTAATACCTTTATAGCAATACCCCACTCCTGGTACCAATTTTCTGTATTAGTCCATTCTCATGCTGCTATAAAAAACTACCTGAGACTGTGAGACTGGGTAACTTATAAAGAAAAGAGGTTTAATTGGCTTACAGTTCCACAGGGTGTACAGGAGGCATGACTGGAGAGGCTTCAGGAAGCTTTAAAATCATGGCAGAAGGGGGAAGGGGAAAAAAGCACATCTTCACATGGCAGCAGGAGAGAGAGAAGGGGGAAGTGCTACACACTTTTAAACAACCAGATCTCACAAGAACTCATTCACAATCATCAGAACAGCAAAGGGGAAATCCCCACCTCAATGATCCAATCACCTCCCACCAGGTCCCTCCCCCAACACTGAGGATTACAATTCAATATGGGATTTGGGTGGGGACGCAGAGCTAAACCATATCAGTCTCTTAAGCAAAATAGAGAAAGTGTATGATTAATATAAATGAAGCTAAATTAGAAATTGGATTGGGGATTAAGACAACTATAATCTGTCTTCTTTCTCCTTCCATCCCTTTGTCCTCATGCCCACAAGCCTCAAACTGTACACTTCCTTATGTTGGTCTTGCCTAGATTTTTTTTTTTGCAAAAAGTCAGGGAACAAACATTATGGCAATGACATACGTATTAGAAATATGTAAGAACGAATCACATGAACCCGGGAGGTGGAGGCTCCAGTGAGCTGAGACCATACCACTGCACTCCACCCTGTGTGGCAGAGTAAGACTGCATCTAAAAATAAATAAATAAATAAATAAATAAATAAATAAATAAATTAAATTAAATATATATGAAAACATTCAGATCTGGTGGGGCTTAGAGTAATTTTGCCATGTGGGAGAATATACTACAGCCAGGTTAGCAGAAGTAGCATAGTTTATAATCTGGAAATAACCTTTAAAAGCAATAATTTCTGGCTGGGTGTGGTGGCTCATGCCTGTAATCTCAGCACTCTGGGAGGCTGAGGCGGGTGGATCACTTGAGTCCAGGAGTTCAAGACCAGGCTGGGCAGCATAGTGAAATCCTGTCTCTACAAAAACATACAAAAATTAGCCAGGTGTGGTGGCTCAGGCCTGTAATCCCAGTTACTTAGGAGGCTGAGGCATGAGAAAAGCCTGAACCCAGGAGGCAGAGGTTGCAGTGAGGTGAGATCATGCCACTGCACTCCAGCCTGGGTGACAGAGCAAGACTCTGTCTCACAAAAACAAACAAACAATAAAGGCAGTCATTCCTAATAATTTTAGAAAATGAAATACTTTATAGA
The DNA here is from genome assembly GCF_028885655.2 of Pongo abelii. Taxonomy (NCBI): domain Eukaryota; kingdom Metazoa; phylum Chordata; class Mammalia; order Primates; family Hominidae; genus Pongo; species Pongo abelii. The sequence continues at coordinate 73,129,190 of NC_071996.2, read as the reverse complement.
CTATTTAGAAGTCTGGAACACTCCCACCCTCTTCCTGCACAGCAAAGCTAAAAGTAAATGTAACTTTGTTCTTGACAACTTCCTGAGAATTTAATGAGATCACTTGAGATACAGGAGGACACTCGACATGTCACCAGACTAGCTTTGGAAAACAACAGCTACAAAGACCAAGATATTATAATCGTATTAGTCTCTTAAGTGTCTTATTTCGTTTCCTGGCCCTGTGGTTGACATATAGTAGGTGCTCAATAAATGTTTGTTGAATGAATGAGGAGAAAGCCACATATATAAAGCCCACTTTCTCTGATTCAGTGTTGTGTCACAGAGATGGGGAATGTCCAGAGCAGTGGTTTTCAAAGGGAAGTCCCCAGACCAGCAGCATCTCATCCTCTGGAAACTTGATAACAATACGAATCCCCGCCTCCATCACACACAGAATTGGAAACTATGCAGTGGGTTCAGCAGTCTGTCTTAGCTAGCATTCTAGGTGATTCTGGAGAGCACAGTGAAGTTTGAGAGCCATTTGTCTAAAAAGATCCCTTAATATGAGGTGTTTTTCTAACCTCACATGGTAGCAATAACAATTCTATACCTGTAATTCCTTTGTCATTTTACTGAGAAAAGTCCTCACATAAGACTTTACCAAGTTTTACTGATGAGGGTTTAAGGTGAATTCAATGGCATCCAGACAAGAAGAAAAGATATTTTCAGCCTAAGGGAGCCAAAAAGAGCAGGGATTCAGAACCTCAGAGACTACCCATAAATGAATACAGTCTTGTGTGTGACATTCAGTCATGAATTTGGGTATGGGACAGACAGGCCCAGTAGCCTTGCCTTTGTTTAGTGTCTGATTTCCATGTGCCTTCCTGAGGGAGATTATGCGGCCTTTGAGACTCTGTTGTAGGAACACGCTTTCCCTATCAAATGGGAGACATCTTAGCCCTTTATGATCACAGCATTGCTATCTGGCAAGCTGCTTGCACTCCCTTCCAAACACAGGCGGCCAGTGTGAAGTGATTCTGTTGCATGGATCTGAGGCATAGTCTTGCCCGATATAGTGATCTTGCTCAAATCAAACTCAATCTCCTGTATTATTACAGGGTGACCGACTCATCTGTTTGCCTGGGACTGTCCTGGTGTAAGCACTGAAAATCCCACATTTTGGAAAACATTTCTGTCACAGGAAAGTTGAGATATTTGGTCACCTTAAGGATCAAAGTTTCCAAGAATAAAATACAGCCTGAGTTTGCTTTCTGATAGCTGAATTGCTGCCAAAAACTATAAAATTTATAAAATTTAGTAATGAGAGAAACTGGAAAGGTAAAGGAAAATAATGAAGTAGATGGCATTAAAGAAGCTGCTAAGTGAAAGAAAGTGGTGTGATTTGCTCAGGAGCCGTGGCTAGACAGGCCATGAAAGATCCAAAATCAATCACTAATGCCCGATGCCAGGTTCCACATGCTCTCTGGTGACTCTACCACATCCCAACAGTGTGCTTTGCCAACTGTGAGCCCCTCAGGAGGCCAGTAGAATACTGCTTGCTACTTTTGACCTTCAAAAAGAAATGTGATTAAGGTATACTCCCTGTAGACAGGAAGAAAACCCAGAACAGAGGTACCTCTTAGGTGAGGTATAACAGAAAACCCAAGCGCAGGTAGTGAGGGTTCTTTAACAAGCACAGGTCACAAGGTTAAACTAAAGGTTGTGTACTTTACATTAAGAAAATGTAAGTAAAGGGCCTGGCATGGTACCTAATATAGGTACTACATACATGAGAGTTCCTGTTCTTTTATTCATAGGGGATTTTCTCAGATCTCCCTCTCAAACCCACTTCTTTTACTGCCTAAAAAAAATGCTTAAAACCTGTTTTTTAGACCACAGCAAAGACGAAAAAGGAAGAAGGAGAAGAAAAGTATGTTACAAAAAGTCAGCTCATTAACAACAGCAAGAAACATCAGCTTTGTGTTGAGAGAGGAGAAACTAAACAGAGAATCTGGCACATTAACTAAAAATCATAATGGTCAAGGGTCATTTACTGCAAGGGTAGGTGGCCCCATTTCATAATGGTCTCTGAGGATTGCTCTGCATTACAGCCCAATGTGATAACTGCTGTTAATAATCATGCCCCTAGATACAAAGAATAAGGAGAACTGTGTTTGTGCACTCAATATGGAAGGTAATTTTAGGTCTGAGAGAGTTTCAGCTGTACAGAAAATGTACTTACACAGACTATCTCATTTCTTGATGATATCTAGTTGGTTCTCAACTCCAAAACTGGAGTTATTGTTAAAATCATAACCCAGATCATGCCACTCTCCCACTCACTGGCTTCCCATTTCACTGAGACTAAACACTCACTACTCATAAAGTGAACCTCAGACCAACAATATCAGAACCACCCGCAAGCTCATTAGTGCGGCAGAATCTCAGAGCCACTCAGAGCTGCTGAATGAGAATCTTCATTGTATCTAGATCCCTAGGATGTTGGTTAGGACATTAAGCGGTACGAACCTGTACTATCTGGCTCCTCATTTCCTATGACTCTACTTTTTGCTCTCTTAGCTCCAATACAGGGACTTCTACTCTTCATATAGTCCATTCACGTTCTCTCCTCCAGGCCTTTATCATGGTCTTCTGCCAGGAATGTTCTTCTCTTAGATATTTACAGGGTGAACTGGCTCACCACCCTCAAGCCTTTACTCAAACCTCATATTCTTTTTTTTTTTTTTTTTTTTTTGAGACGGAGTCTCTCTGTTTCCCAGGCTGGAGTGCAGTGGTGCGATCTCGGCTCACTGCAAGCTCCGCCTCCCGGGTTCACACCATTCTCCTGTCTCAGTCTCCCGAGTAGCTGGGACTACAGGCGCCCGCCACCACGCCCGGCTACAAAACTCACATTCTTAATGAAGCCACCCTGTTTAAAAATACAACCACCCAAACTCACCCTCTACACTTGGGCCACTCCTTATCACCCTTGCTGCTGTATTTTCTCCCTGTAACTCCTCACCCCGCTAACATCCCACATAATTGACTTATTTGTCTGCTTATTGTTTATTGTCTATCTCCCTCTGCTAGAGTGTAGCATCAAGTGGACAGTGTTTTGATATTGACACAACATCCAAGTGCATGATTATTGTGTTAGTAATTCATTTTTATTGTATTCCACAAAAGTATCAGACTGTGGTGAAATGGAAAACAACCAACCAAAAACTGGTCTTTTATAAAAGTTTTGAGAAATACTGGTCAGTTGCCGGCACATAGCGTTAATAATTATTTTTTGAATAAATAAATAAATAAATAGAAGTACAAATGCCTAAAGTATAACCATTTACATTAGTAAAACAGATGAGGTCTGTATACATTGCTGTCAGTCCTATTAAATAATTTCACTGCTTGGATTAGTGACCAAGTGACTAAAATTATGCACTTCCTGGGTATATTGTGCTTTTCTCTTAGTGTGAGCAATAAGCCGGCCCACATGGGCCAGTTAGGGACACTTCATTTTTTTTTTGTTTTTGAGACAGAGTCTTGCTCTGTCGCCTAGGCTGGAGTGCAGTGGCGCGATCTCGGCTCACTGCAAGCTCCGCCTCCCGGGTCCACGCCATTCTCCTGCCTCAGCCTCCCCAGTAGCTGGGATTACAGGCACCCGCCACCACGCCCGTTTTTTTTGTATTTTTAGTAGAGATGGGGTTTCACCGTGTTAGCCAGGATTGTCTCCATCTCCTGACCTCGTGATCTGCCCGCCTCGGCCTCCCAAGGTGCTGGGATTACAGGCGTGAGCCACCGCGCGCAGCCAGGGACACTTCTTATACTCTGAAGACAGCCTTGTTTAAGCCCCATATTTAGAGACTTCTTTGCGTGGCTGCTCTAAGCTGAGCTTGAGATGGAGTAACTTTAGACTTATTCCCTGCCTCTCACTCTCACCTCACCAGACCCCTTCATAGAATAACGAAGTTAGGCCTCACTGCAAGTTAGAAGGCAAACCTTCTGGATGTTAGTGTTCTTTTAAACTGAAAATGTCACAATGTTCTCATTCAGCCTTCCACAAAAACATGGGTTAAAATAATGGGTCGTTTAAAGCACAGAATTAAACACAAAGGTATAATTTGCTAAAAATGTTGCTTAAATAATATATTCTTGTTTCTACAACTGACAATATAAGCGAAACAGAAAAAATATTTTGTTCTTCATCTTTGTCGTTTTCTAAGATCAAGGGCAATTTGATTTACATGTAATGTTTTCTCATGTCTTCATGTCTAAACTTTCTTTGCTTCTTGTGCTCAAGACAGCAATAGCAACAAAATGAAATAGCTTGGATTATTTTAATTTCTTCCACTAGTACACTATATCTATTTGGAGGTTGTCTCAGAAACATTTACTTTGTTCTAGGATTGTTGGAAATAACATTTTAAAACTTTTCTCTGATTGCCTACTTAGGTAGAGTTTCATTTCATTCTTGCTTCCATTATATTTCATCACCACTTTGGATGCTCAAGAATTCAACTCGAGACCTAGGCTAGGTTTTGAGGAGAGAACTCATAAATGGGAAGATATGATTCTAGAGAGTTTTAAATCTAGTAGATGCATTAAAGTAACTATAATACAAAGCAGGATGTGATAAGTATTATAAGAAAGAGTAAAAGAGTAGGGAGCCATTGTGGACCTCGAAGAATGGAGAGGATTTTGAAAAGTAAACGAGGAAGGACATGTGGAGCGGAAGAGGCAGCATGAACAGTCACAGAGGAGGGAAAGAACACACCAGTCATGTTCGGAGAATAGAGAATAGTTTGGAGATTCTGAAGCACAGAATGAAAAAGAGAGAGCAGTGGAAGTTAGAGCTAGAAAAGAAGATTAGGACCAGAACAGAGAAAACTTTGAAGGTCATGCTGGGATACTAGGGAGTCACTGAAGACTATGGAGGGAGAGAATGTCATGATTAGGATTTTGCTTTAGAAATCTTAGGTTTCTGTTGGCATAAGAGAAGCTAAAGGAGAAGAATGGAGGCAGGAAGATGACTTAGGATGCTGTTTATAAGAGTGTAAGCAGAAGTAATGGTGATGGTGGCAGACCCAATAGAAAATCATTTAGACTGGAAGGAAGAGACAACTCTAGAAAAAAAGTGCATATGAGCCATTTATAGCAAATCAGATGTGTAACTTATTAATCAATTTGACTTTTTAAGATACTTTCCTAAAGAATGGGAAAGATTATTGTAATCCAACAAGTCTCTTTTCTTTTTAATAAATATTAATTCAAAATGCAATGTATTTTTACTTCCCCTGAACTATCACACCAAAACTTAATGCCTTACAAAAAGAACTTTATTTCTCTACCTAGCATTCATGTTCATAAATTAACTTTGTATTTATACAATGTCAATAACAATAATTACCATAACAGCAATTGACATTTACTAAACACTCACTATGAGCCAGACACTATGCTATGCCCTTTACTTACACTAGCTCATTTAATCCTAAGTAAAACCTCTCAGATATGCATTACTATTTCCCTCACTTTACATGTGTAGGTACCAAGGTAAGGAGTTGCTATGTAACTTGATTAACACAGGAGAGCAGAGATTTGAATCCAGGCAGGTCTGATGCCAGAACCTGTCAGTATGGTTTAGCTATTCAACCGTACTTCAAAGTTTTGTTTTTAGGAATTACATCTATTTAAAAATAGAATATACCAAGAGAGAACAAAAACTAGATAGGACAAATAGAAAATAAATAGCAAGATGATAGATTTAAACCAAAACATATCAATAATCACATTAAATATAAATGATCTAAACACTCTAATTAAAATACAGAGACTGTCTGTTTGGATAGAGAAAAGTACCAACCAAACTCTTGCATAATGAATTTTGCTCCATTATACTGTTTTTCCCCTAAATTCTCTCCTCTTTTTTTGTACTACTTTTACCTCCACTTCATTGTGGCCTTATTCCTGAATACTGTCTGCCTATGAGGAAAATATTTCCTTTGTCAGGTTTATCATTTACTACACGTCCATTTAAAAGGTTCTGCTATAATGGACCCAACTCTCTCCAAAAGTTTAAGATCCATATAGACTGAAGTCATAACACATTTATTATGCATTTCCCACTTCCTATTGTGCTACTTTGTCACTGAAAAACAGGCTAAGAAGAAAATTGAAGAGATCTGAGAAATTACTTTATATTTCAGAAAAATAGATGAGGTTGACATTAAGTGTAACATCAGGAGCATTTCTTTTCTTGGAATGGTTCACGTAGTCCTTAGTATCTTCTAGCTTGTAAATATTTCTTACAATTATGTTTCTATTTTATCTTCCAGAAGCACTGGTTTTAGCTGCATGCAAACCTGAAACTGACTTTTACTATATTCTGTAGCAAGACATTTAGAAAACGAGCCAGAAAGAGTTGTGTCCCAAAGGCATGTCTGTCTTCTTGCTCAAAGAATGGCCATGTTGCCAAAAGGGCAGAACTACTTTCTAAATCCATATTCTTTATCAACTCCTAGACTTCGACCCTGCGTGATCTGCTCCACTAAAAGCTGGTCAGCTGTTTATCTTCCCTTTAATAAAATGGAATTTTAGAACAGTTTCCTAGTTTAAGGTTAAGTAAATGGAAAAGCATGGACTTTGATATTCATTGTCTTAAATGACATGGGTACATGGTAAACTGCTACCTTTAATACAAGTTTTACATCCAGCATGTACGGCTTCCCAAAACCTTTTGCCAACATTTGGTCATATTACTATCTAATTGAGTCCTGCCCAAACAACACACTAAAAAGTACACAAACATGCAAATGGTAGAAGCAGCATGCAATTCAAAATGTTCTTCTTACCAGGCTTTTGAGGGGGTCCCCAGAGACTCAATCCTTGGTGATCTGGAGCAGGATGGCATATCTGAGAAGACAGCAAATCAGTCCCAGAAACCGAGTGCTTCAGAAAAACCCAGTAAGAGAAATATTATTCTTATCCTCTGATGAAACAGCCTTAAGGACATGGCTTCTATTTAATGAAGGGGCACTTAACCCTGACTAAAAGCAAGAGGCTAAGTATACTGGAGTCATTTGTAAGTTGCTCCCATCTTACATAGAATTGAATGGAGGTCCTCTCCTTGGGGCAATTAGAAGCCAAGTCTTAACATCTTTTGCTTCATTCATTTCTTCCTCAGAACAAGTCAGCATAGCTTCCTGTTAAATTAATTATAGTCCAGAATATAAAACAGCTATGTGCTGATTTTCACCTATTCTTATTTTTTAATCTCTAAGAAAGAAAAAAGAAAACCTATAGGAAGGTATTAATCTGCTTAACATTTCTAAGTACATCATCCAAAGGATTTTTTTTAATCTTACATATGCTCAGCAGAGTTACTGGCAAAAACTGTACATTTTCTTCATTTCATCCTTTCAACATCAAATAGTCGGCAGCAAAAATTGGATCAGACTTCAAAGCCTGCTGTGGGCTCCAAGTCACAGAGAGACGCCTCCATTTCACATATTGAATTCGAGCAGGATATCAAAGTGCTACCAAAGAACCTCGGGTCCTTACTCAAAAAGAGGCTCTAACATCTGTAGAGAGTGGAGTGCACAGACAAATCACCTCAGGGAGCAGCTAACATTTATTCTCAGCAGCAAATTTCCAGGCTTTTGATTCTCTCTCCACTGTACCTCCCTGTCTCTCTACTGAACCAAAGTTCTTTAGCAAGCTGGGCTTTTGTCTCAAAGACTTCAAAATATCACTAACAGTTTCAAGTTTGGATGGCCCGACCAAGGAGCCACAGACAAGCTTCATGCCTATGAACTTGGATGAGTCTGAAGGAGTGATACACAGTTACTTTGGAATCAAGATATCCAGCTACCTTGTTTGCATGTCCTGCGAAGATATCGCACCCTTTTGGAGAACTCTGGGCTTGTGAATGCCTGAAAAGATAACAATAATAATAATTTTAAAAGACTTGAAAATATAATAGAAAAACTTTAAGAGGACTGTTTTTCTTCAAAGATATATCAAAACATACTCTTTATGCTTCCATGGTTTCCCATTTCAGTCCTTGGTTAAAAGGACATGGTCACCTTAAGAAAATGAGTCCTACTAGGTGTTGCTCCTACATGTTACAGCACATCCACAGTCTGCCTGAATTCCTAAGACCCAAGAAACTGCTCCTTTTAAAGTTGTGTGATTGGCTTCGGTTTAGTGAGCTCTATTGGGCTTCCACAACCTTTACCAAGAAGCCAACTAAATGGATGCTAAGGCTACCCTTCCTGCACAGCACATGAATCACATTCACGGTTACAGAATTTAAAATGGATTCTGTAATCAAGTAAGTTTGGGGAATGTTAGGTTGGGTGTAGTTTGAAAGGTTTCCTTACTGCAGGAATAATCTTTTAAAATTACAATATACATTTATGGATCTCTATTGTAAAGATCCAGGGGGGATGCAGAGTGTCCAAAAGTAATTTGACCAAGAAGCTTAAAGTGATAACCTATTAACATCTAGTAAAATCCTAATGCTTCATGGAACAAAGTTTGGAAAAATCAATTGGTCTGGGTCCCCAATTTTTTATAATCAGAACACATTGCATAAGAGTGTGCTTCTAACACACAGATAAAATAGGAGCCACTCATAATGCCTTTCAGACGGAACCAGCAGAGTGGAAAGCACTGAGTAAAGAAGGGAAATCTGTGTTCTGACCCCTGCCTCACACACACGCACACATGTGACACACATGACACAACAAACATGTGACTTTGGGTAAGTTTCTATAGTATTCGGGGTCCTAGTTTTCCTCATCTATAAAATGAGGAGATTGAGATAAATTATTCCCAAGATCTCTTCCAGTTCTATATTAATAATCTTATTCTTTACTTAAGCTGACAAATTCATTTCCATATATTTATTTGTGGATATTACCTTCAAAATATGTATTATAAGCAATATGCCCATTTAAAAATTACCACATCAGTACCTGGAAGGAGGGGACTATAATTCTATATTTATTTCTGTGTATATTTGCTTATCATATGTCTCCCACAATGGAATGTAAGCTACATTAAGTCAGGGACTGGATCTGCTCTATTTCACGTTCTGTGTAAGCACCTACCCAGTGCCTGGTACATAGTAAATGCTCAATAAATATTGACCATTTGAATAAATAAAACAATGATTAGTCAATCCACAAAATGTGGGGCCATGTAGATCAGTAAGAATACTCTTACTATTAAAATTAAATTAACTATCATTTATATACTACTTCATTTAAAAAAAATGCTTTTAAATATTTAAGAAAGCTTCACAACCATTTGGTCTAAGTACTTTAATTGTATCTATTATATAGATGAACAAAGAGGTTCAGAGAGGTTAAGAGATTTTCCCAGGTATCATGGTAAATACGTGGTAGAGCTACGGCATTCACCCATGTTTGTCTGACTCCAAATCCTCTACTCTTCCTCTGAACCATAATATATTCTATACCCTTCAGTATCTAAGCATTGGCCCAAAGGACTCACTCCTGTCTGGCCTAGGCAAATCCCAGTAGCTGTGACACACCTATAGGATGGGTGGATTCTAAGATCCTCTAGGAGAAAGTCTAAGAAAGAGAGTTTAGCTGTTGAATTACTGCCAGACCCCCAATTTATGCCTTTCCTGACCCCTCAAAAAATGAACCTCTTGACAACTCCTCTAGCTTGTGTGGCTTTTCAGAATCCAAAGCCAATGGCAGACACCTCCCAACTCTCCACAGGGAGTCAGCTTATCTGTTTTATTCCCTCTTCATTCAAGCCTTTGGAAGAATCGAAGGCAGCTCAATGTAAGGTTTGTGTGTGTTTAAGAAAAGTAAGCGGCAGAGATCAGGGAGTAGCGTCTACAGGCAAATAAATTAGAAAATACTAGATTAGCCTACAAGCCAGGTTTCTTTCCTGAGAGGCTTTCCAGCAACTTTAATTTAATAATATGTTCAATGAGACTCCAAGAAAGGAAAAGAATGGGAAACATCTAGACATTATTTTAACAATGGGCCCTTCTCCTCTGTAGCATGTTGAGGCACTACTGATTCTTAGAACACACGTTGCTTTTAAGAAAATGGTACAAGTCAGTTTTCTTAAAAAATCTAACTTCCTCAACTCCTTTATAGAGTTGTTGTTGTTGTTGTTGTTGTTGTTTTTTGCCTCAGGGACAGGAGACTGGATAATGCTCTGCAATCCATCACTACCAAAATAAGGAAAAGCACAATAATAACAAAAAGCCATGGCTCAAGCTTACAATCCCAGCTACTGGGTAAGTGGAGGTGGGAGAACTGCTTGAGCCCAGGAGTTCAAGATTAGCTTGGGCAATATAGCAAGACCCTGTCTCTATTTAATTGAATTTTTAAAATATTTTTTAAAAAGAAAGAAAAAAAAGCCAATGCTTATTGCATGGATACATACCACCAGGCACCAGGCAAAGCATGTTACATACTGCTGACAGCCACGTGGATTAGTTCTTTTTTTTTTTTCTTTTGAGATAGAATCGCACTCTATTGCCCAGGCTAGAGTGCAGTGACATGATCATGGCTCACTGCAGCTTCGAACTCCTGGGCTCAAGTGATCCTCCCACTGCAGACTCCGAAGTAGGTGGGACTACAGGCATGTGCTACCACCACACCTGGCTAATTTTTTATTTGGAGAGATGAGGTCTCACTATATTGCCCAGGCTGATCTCGAACTCTTGGCCTCAAGTGATCCTCCTGCCTCTGCTTCCTAAAATAACCTATTTTTACAGATAAAGGAATTAAGCATCAAGAAGCCAGTGATTTGCTTCAAACTATAACTGGTAAGCAGTATACCATAAGACTATGGTATATTGACTATGGAAAAGGTGATGCCAGAGGGAAATTATCAGGCCAAAATTATCAATTGTTGCTGGGTGTGGTGGCTCACACCTGGTATCCTAGCACTTTGGGAGGTCGAGGCAGGTGGATTGTTTGAGTTGAGGAGTTGGAGACTAGCCTGGGCAACATGGTAAAACCCTGTCTCTACTAAAAATACAAAAAACTAGCCGGGCCGTAGTGATGTGCACCTGTAGTCCCAGCTACTCAGGAGGTTGAGGTGGGAGCATTACCTGAGCCCCGGAGGTCGAGGCTGCACTGAGCCAAGATCGCACCACTGCACTCCAGCCTGGACAGCCGGAGTGAGACCCTATCTCAAAACAAAACAAAACAAAACAAAACAATTATTAATTGCTGATAAAATCATTAGACAAACTGTTAATAGGGAACAGGACATTCATATGGAGCCAAAGTACCACCATACAGGTGATTTACCTCCTTTCATTTCACAAGAGAGGCAATGTACACTGGAGAAATCAGAAGGTCACTATTGTAATCCAGTGCTCAATTTTAACACCACTAACGCCACGACAACATTGTCTTGTAATGTGAGGCAACATGAAGTACGTAATATCACCCAGGATGTATTTTTTCTTTTTGGTCAAAAACATTTAACTTAAATCGGATTAAGTCTTTAGATCTAACTTACAGTCTACACAAAACACAGGGCACAGGGGGACAAGCTGTATAAGACCACAGGAAGCAAGCAGCTAAATACAGAAGGTGAGCTATTTTATGAGATAATCCCATTTTATGGCTTGATTCTCTGAAAAAGTCAATATTCTGAAAAAAGTGACTATTCCGTATCAAAAGAGATTTAGATGAAATAACTACTTGATGCACTGTAACATTCTAGATTGGATCCTGGCCTGGATAAACATGTGCAAAGGACATTCTTAGAACAATCGGGAAATTTTGACTATGAATTGGTATGGGACGATATTAAGGAATTAATTCATTTATGAAGTGTGATACTGTTTTTTGAATCCGCAGGAAATTTTTTTTAACAAATAACACTGTCCTCGGCCTCTGTTGGAAATCATAAGCTAAATGGGCAGAAGCAGTGTATATGACTATCAAAATAAGGTGAATAGAAAGTACTTGTCCCTCTTTGTATAATTCATCACATATTTCTAGGGCTCCACTGGCCTCTTGGAAGCATAACTAAAGTCTCAAACAGATTGCCTCCAGGGCTCAACTGCTTCGCTGAAGTCAGTTCATTGAACTGTGGGTTCTAGGGGAGACGGAAACTCTCAGTCACCGTTGAGAACCCTTCTGCTGGGCATCTGTCCTGAAAAAGCCCCCAGACAAAACTCACATCTAATTCCTTCTTCTTAAACCCGGATCCCAGTGTGAGTGGATGAGGGGCAAAGTGAAGGCTGGCTCCTGAGTAGCTGGCTGCTGAGAATACCCAGCATCTCCCTTCTTCTGCAGCAGAGATCCATGAGGCCAGCTGGCTCTGTCACGCTGCGCTGGTGGCACTAGGTGAAGTCACCGTGGTCCAGGGACTGGGCCTCAGCTTCACAGGCTCCAAAATTCAATTTGTCAGTTCATTGAGGGATGATGATTTTGGGGAGAGCTGAGTTGCAATAACCAATCTCAAAAGAGTCATATTTGAAATGTACAATGCAAGTGTGATTTTACAATGAATGGTATGATCTGGACTCTACTTTTCCCCTCTCTAGTTGGTTGATACACTCTGGAGACTAAATTACACATTAGAATTAAAGCAAAAGAAGCAGGGTGCTCTTTGAGGATGTATCTGATCAGTCAAGCTTGTCTAGTAACTGGCTTTTTCTATTTTAGGGTTAGAATCAGTACCTTTTTGCTTGGATAGGCGTTGAGACACACTGGCTCCCCTCAGATTCTCCATTTTCTAAACTTTACTTAGTTTCTTTGTGTACTTTTTATTAATTTTGATAAAGTTTTCAAGATTATCTTTTATCAATTGTAAGTTAGAATGGCTTGGAGACAAACTGAGAAATCCATTTAGTCATTCACACTTGAAAGCATACTCTAATTTCAAAATAGCTAATTCAACGTTGGTTGATTTTTGTTAGCTTTCCATTGTCTCTAAATTTGGGAGTATTTCTCCTAATAAATTTGTGTCTCATTTGGTAGCCCCAGAAGAAAGGCTAATCAGCATAGCCAAGTAATTTGTTTCTACTTCTTTGATAACTTTGAACAAAAACCAAAGAGCTCTTGGCTGGGCATGGTGGCTCAAGCCTGTAATCCCAATACTTTGGGAAGTTGAGGCAGGAAGACTCCTTGAATCTAGGAGTTAGAGATTAGCCTGGGGAACATGGTGAAACCCTGTCTCTACTAAAAATACAAAAACTAGCCAGACAGGGTGGCATGCCCTTGTAGTCCCAGCTACTCAGGAAGCTGGGGTGGGAGGATCATCTGGACCCGGGAGGTCGAGGCTGCAGTGAGCTATGATTGTGCCATTGCACTCCAGCTTCCTCACCAAAAAAAAAAAAAATCAAAGAGCTCTTAATAAGAGAAGGTCAATTTCTTGTTCCCAAGAAGCAGCAGTAAAACCACTCTGCAGAAGATATGATCAGACCAGAATTATTATTTTTGAGGTAGGGTCTAACTCTGTCACCCAGGATGGAGTACAGTGGTGAGATCATGGCTCACTGCAGCCTCAACCTCTCAGGCTCAGGTGATCCTCTTATCTCAGCCTCCTGAGACCAGGATACTTTTTTTTTTTTTTTTTTTTTTTTTGAGATGGAGTCTCGCACTGTCACCCAGGCTGGAGCGCAGTGGCACGATCTCGGCCACTCCGGATTCAAGCGATTCTCCTGCCTCAGCCTCCCAAGTAGCTGGGATTACAAGTGCCTGCCACCACGCCCGGCTAATTTTTTGTATTTTTAGTAGAGATGGGGTTTCACTATGTTGGCCGCCAGGCTGGTCTTGAACGCCTGACCTCGTGAGCCACCCGCCTCAGACTCCCAAAGTGCTGGGATTACAGGCGTGAGCCACCGCGCCCAGCTGAGACCAGGATACTTATAAATAGTAGGGGTCCCCAAGAATCTTGAGGGAGGCAAGTTTCAGATAAACAAGTCATATAACTTTCATTATGGAAGTTATTACCATAAGAGATAATAGAAAACATATACATCTTCAGAAACGGTTTCAGTAAATTCAAATTATGAAGGCAAATTAAGACATTTAAGGAATGATATCAGAGAAGAGGACACTGTCCATTGTTAATGATGCAGTGCTGACTTAAGTGCCAACAGGATTTTCATATGAACTTGGCATAGGTTGAACCCCAATTGGCAACTCAAGCATTCTTATTTAGTTTTTATATGGAATCTGAACATTCCAAGGACTGAGGGTATAAATGCAGAAGAACACCCAGATATGAATCCCCCAACATTGTCACTATGTATCACTTCTTCCCTGATTTGCATCAGCTGGGTATTATTGCATATTTTTCTTACTTTATGTAGATATTTAAATAGTTTTGAAGACATAGAGGATTGGAAGGTAACAAATGTCTCAAGAAAAACACAAACTATCTACTGTATTATTGTGTGTCATTATGGGTTAAGTTAAAAGGCACCCCAAAATGTGTAAATTAATGCACCTTTTATTACAAAAACTGGAAAGCTAGGATTTATAGAACACTTTTGTTTCCTATTCACTGCTAGCACTACCACCACAAATAAGCTTTTGTCAAGTACCTACAAAATCTCCGAGGGTTGTATTCTGATTTCCATGCTTTTGAATGCTCCCTCTTCTCCTGTTCAACTGGTCATTGCATTCTTACCCTTTAGCTCAGGTGTCAGCTCCTCTGAAAAGCCTTTCCTGCCTCAACTCCCCCATCTACTTCCACTCTAGGAGGAATTGGAGGCTGCCTGGTGTATTTACACAATATATTGAGGATAACCACACTGAAAATTGGTTTGCAACTGATTTGTCTGGTGCTACTTTCTGACCAACTAAAAGTGTCTGCAAATCACCTACTGAAAGCATCCTGTATAAAATTTTGCAAGGGAGGACAGCAAACCATAGCAAGTACCATAAGCCACTTGGCTTTTGAGATATCAGAGCTCTAGGTATTGCTGTGCTCATTATCTTTGTCTTTTATTTTTTAGCTGATGAAAATGCTCCAAATTCCCAAGTTGTCTGAATATTCACCAGTCACTAATCAATGAAAATGTAGTAATATCTGCCTTTCTCCCAAAGTAAATGACTAAAAGAACTGATGGCAAAATGTTGCTCTTTTTCCCTTTTTTCTGATCAAAAATTATTTTGTATGATTAAAAAATAATACATATATATTGTTGTACTGTACAAAATACAGATATTCTATGAGAAGAAAATAAAGACTAGGGAAAATGTCCATATCCAGATATAATTAGTTTCTTGCATATATCTTTTCAGATACTTTTCTATGCACATAAAATACATTTTTAAAAATAATAGCTCATCATATTTATCATTTTAACCTACCTTACAATTATGAGCATCTTTCCACATATTTGTGTATAACACACATACATCCACATGTACACGTATATCATCATATTCATAGCTATATAGTATTCTATTGGGTGATTATCATGATTTAACTAATCTCTTATGTTTGGATATTTAAGTTGTTTATAAATTTTTCACATTATAAACAATGGATCATTAAATATTTGGAGCCAGTGTTATGAGTATTCATTTAGTTATCTTGCTAGGATAAATCTTATACATAAAGCTGTCAGGTCAAAGGGTGAGAAACTTTTTTCTATTTTAAAGTTTTGAAATTATGTCATCAAATTCTCTAAAAAGCAACAAAAATTAACACTCATATCCACAAAAAATATGAAAGGGCCCATTTCCTATTATATTGCCAGCACTGGGAATAGTCTGTCTTTTAAATCTTTGCTTATCTCTGCAAAGCATGCCTCACTACTATTTTAATTTGTACTTCTTGATTTCTAAAGAGGAAAAACATTATTCCTGGGCTTTAATGTGTGATATGAAGGAAATGCAAAGAGCATAGGAAAGGAGAAACAATAACAGTACACAATAAGATCACCATTATTGCAGGAAAATAAGGGAAACAAGAAGGAATAAACTTCACACCTTTTGTATTACTTTTTCTCATTAGGTTTGGATACCCAGTAACTTTTAGAACAATTTTGAATGCA
Organism: Pongo abelii; assembly: GCF_028885655.2. Taxonomy (NCBI): domain Eukaryota; kingdom Metazoa; phylum Chordata; class Mammalia; order Primates; family Hominidae; genus Pongo; species Pongo abelii. Next base: position 73,113,181 of record NC_071996.2, on the reverse strand, counting down.
TGCACTGCATCCCACACCAATCATTACTGAATGAGTTGAATATGCAAGTTACATCTAAATATATGGATATTTGTTTGCTCTAAAACACACAATTATTTTAAGTTTTAGAACATGGCTCAAGGATAAATTCATCAGAAGGGCTCAAAAAGGCTGATGACTGTCTCATAATGCCATTGCTCTAAGTTAGCAGTAGTTAGATTTATGCACTTATGCTAATTTCTCAAATTCCACTGAGCCCTTTAAATGTGATCATATTTGTTTACCTCATTGCTTTTCCCCAACCGTGAGCCCACACAGTCTTAATTTGCCAGTCCTTGCATTCTCATTTATTTTCTTTTCCCTCCTTCACTACTTTACTGCAGGCAGCTGTCACTGTGTAAAAGCCTAAGGTAGGAGCAGAAGGCTTTTCTTCATTCTGCTGAGAATGCTTGCTTTATTGGAAAAAAGGACACTCAACTGAGAGCTGCCCATAAAGCTTATTTCAGTTCTTTGTCAGCAACCAAGGGAGCTGAAAGTTCAGGGATAAAACAAAAGATGCAGTAGTGGAGAAGCGCACTATGATCCGAACGGATGCAGAGCCGTGGGCTGAGGGCCACAGCATGGCTAGAACAACTGAGCTTCATGTGAGCTCAGGTGGAACTTGTGGTGTGGCCTGGGTGATGGTGATGGAAGCAGCTTCCTTTCCGTCAGGCACTGTGCTGAGGACTTGGCTGGAGTATCCATTTCATCCCATGCCAGTGCTAGCAGCATAGGTCCCCCAGTGTTCCCAATTCACAGACCAGGAAACCCAAGCTTGGCCTATTTGAGTAACATAGGTCATAACCAGATACAAATCCTGATCTGGTTGACCCAGAGCCCATGCTCTCAGCCTCAGCATAATTTTGTTACTGGACTCTTCCAGATAATCACACAATTCTATTAAGGATCTTAATGAATAATACCTGGGGCTACTAACATTTAGTTCTAGAAAATTTGCTAGGAGGCAGATTAAATGAAGCCCAATGATATCTGGAGGTATAACCCCTGGCCTGACTTTCTATTTATCTTGTGTCTTTTGTGGACTATTACTAAGGTTATACACACTCGTACCACACTGAAGACTCTAATCTGGTGCAAGTCTCCTTGAGATTCTGTATGAGAACAATATGTATGACATGTGCAATGTAAGGTCTTCTATAGGCTCCCAGACATCAGTCATTCAGCTCCCAAGTCTTTACTGAGCACCTTTAAATTTGTCTCCTACTATTGTAAGTACCGGGGATACAGCAGAGGAGATCCAATAGTCCTCTGCTCATGAACCTACATTCAAGTGGCAGACACAAATTGAAACAGAAAAGTAACTATGTAGCATATTAAATACAAGTAAATGCCAAAGAGGAAAATTAAAGCAGGGAAGGGGGATAGAAAGTATTGGAGGCAGGGTCTGCAATTTTAGATTGAGTGGCTACAGAAAGTGACATTTGAATAAAGACCTTAATAAATAAGTAGGAATTGATATCCCTGAATATGGTTTCAAAAGTCCTTAAAGGGCAAAAAACACTATGTGTTACGGCATGCAGAGGTTAGAGGAATGCTATAAACACTTGGTAGATTTAGCAATATATTTCATGATATACAGTCAGGCTATACGCATACATATTCATGATACATTAGTTCTAAAACACCTGAACTAGAGTTGCCAGATAAAATACAGGACACCGAGGCTGGGTGTGGTGGCTCATGCCTGTACTCCTAGCACTTTGGGAAGGCCAAGATGAGAGGACTGCTTAAGCTCAAAAGTTCAAAACCATCCTGGGCAACATAGTGAGAACTTGTTTCTACAAAAAAATTTAGTCAGGCATGGTGGCGCACGTCTGTAGTCCCAGCTACTTAGGTGGCTAAAATGGGAGGATCACTTAAGCCCAGAAGGTTGAGGTTACAGTAAGCCAAGATCATTCCACTGCACTCCAGCCTGGGTGACAGAGTGAGGCCCTGTCTCAACAAACAAACAAACAAAAAAACAGGACAACCAGTTGAATTTGAACTCCAGACTAACAACAAACATATCTCAGAGATACTGTGGGTTTTGTTCTAGACTTCCTCAATAAAGCAAATATCGCAATAAAGTGAGTCATACACATTTTTGGGTTTCCCAGTGCATATAAAGTTATTTTTACACTATTATCTATTAAGTGTGCAATAGCCTTATTTCTAAAATATGTACATATCTTAATTTCAAAATATGGCTAAAAAATTCTGACATAGAGACATGAAGTAAGCACATGCTATTAGAAAAATGGCAAAAATAGACTTGCTCAACACAGGGTGGCACAAACCTTCAGTTCGTAAAAAACACAGTATCTGTGAAGTGTAATGAAGCAAAAGGGAATAAAACAAGGTATGTTTGTAATTATTTAGTATAAGTATTTTCAAATACTTAATGGGATATACTTAAACAAAAAAGATTATTTGTTGTTTATAGAAAATTCAAATCTAAGTGGGTATCTTGCATTTTTATTTGCCAAACATGGCAACTCTAACTTGGGCAAATCACCTCTCCACTTCTTCATCAGCAAAATATAAATAAAAACTCTTGCCTGAGCTAAGGAAAAAATGATTACATTTGTTCTCCTGGGCAGAACAAAATAAAAACACAAGACAAGATTTTAAAATAATTAAATTAAAGATGCATATATAGTCAGAAGTTAGAAATAAAACACATACTTAACAATGTGGTTACTTATTGTTTATGATTTTGCACATCTGAAAGACAAATCCGTAAACATGGAAACTTCAAGGGAGAATAATAATGATGAGGTATCTGTGTGGCTGCCTTTCTAGAATCTGTGCTTTTCCTTTGGGTGGAGTCTTAAGATAACTTGTGGGTTGAGCTACTTTTGAGTTACAGTTCTAGCACTTTAAGACTGAATTAGGCCAAGGCATAGACTTGTGGAGAAAAAGGAAACTTCAGAGACCATTTATTACATCCTTTTCATGCTGTAACTGGGGGATGTTCTTTTCACCACTGCACACACCCCCACCCCCACAAAAGATAATATTTAACCCAGTTTTCCTCTTTTAATTCTGAAAGTAGTACTTAGTTCAGGGAAGGAGAAGAAAGAAGTGCTGAAATGAAGTGCATGATGCACATGACACTAAACGATGGGGCCCAAGGACAGGTGAGGGAGGGGGCGTGAGAGGAGGGAAGGACATTTTCAGAAACTTTTACAAATGAAAAGCCTAAACAAGATTGTGTGCAGTGGGTGGTGACTAGTCAGCAATGTCACAGCTGAGAAGCTTGAGGACCATCACTGAGCAGGGCAATGATGATGTGGAATAGACTTTTAGGTGTGAATGGAGAGGGATCAGGAGTCTAAAGAGAAAGTGGCTGATGAACTACGATTTGTGAGTGCTTTTTATGCATCAAATGAGATGCTACATACTTTGTATATGTTACCTCATTTAACTTTCATGTCTTGGTGAGGTAGATATTGTGCTATTTGATCTTCCATTTAAAGATGAGGAAACTGAAGCCTTGAGAAAATAAGTGGGTTTATGAAGTTCTTACCCTGTAGTAGCAGGTCTAGTGCACTCTAGGGCCCTTGTTGTCAACCACAAGACAATCCTACAAGTAGGTGTAGAAAACCCCCAGGAAAGAATGAGTCTTTAAAAGCAGGGTCACACTATTCCTGAGGGTAGCTAGACACTTTTTCCAGGACCTACAGAGAAATCTGAACTTTCTGCATTTTCACAAATGGGGCATTTGGAAACTGTCTACATGTCTGTCATCACTCCAGGTACTTCCCTAACCTGCTTTGTGGAAACCATCCTACCCTGCCTGAAATCCAGTAAGGAAAGCATAAAGAAAGAGATCATCTGTGTCAATGTCAGCAGACACAGATCCAGAAAGGCATGACTTGGTTGTGTCACCCAGGGAAACATTCCTATGGGTCAAGGTAAGACAAGTTAAAGCCATGCTGGGGTGGAGGAGAGGGAGGGGGAGAGGACTAAGGGAACTGTAGAGCAGAGAAATTCACTGTCTATCCAACTCTTTAGATCCCAGGTGAAGACAAGGGCTGTGGCTTCCACTGTTTGCCCTCCCTGCAGGCTAATACACTAAATCTTTCTCGTGGCAACAATGCCCCTTCCACCTTCACCATACCACCACTTTTAATATGAAGTTTCAGATTCTGAGAATGAGCTTAGGTGAAAGGATCCTTCACGCTAGTAAAAATAATTTAAACAACTGCCCTCCCTTGGAGAAAAAAGCACAGTTGGATCTGAGAATAACATCCTTGCTCTCCCAGGAGGAACAAACTAAAAATAAAAGTCAACAAGGTGTTTCCTGCCAGTCAGTAAATCCAATAAGCAAAGATGATGCCTCAACCTGGCACTGGGTAGTTAACAGCTAGCCTGACTCCCTGCACCCGAGAGTGGCCATGTGGTTCTCAGAGCTAACAGCTGCCAAGCAGAACCCCTCAGATTAACCCATAGGTGGTGTTGAACCACTTCCCATTAAGATATTTGCAAAGCAAACAAAAATGATAGCCCCACTCTGAGTCCTGGGAGCTGGCCAGGAGCACTGGCTGTTCTTGTTGACACAAAGAGCTCTCCTGGGAGGGTCTGGATCAGAGCAAGGAAGGCCACTCCCACCTGCGTCTCCAGACTGTGTTGATCTTAGGCCATTAGAATTTTGGTATCAGGGACTGTTTATTATCTAATTTCCCAAGCACAGCAGTTGCTACAGCTCTGTTTCACGAGAGCTCTCTATTGCTCTCTGTCTTCCCTACCTACACCATTCAGATAAAAAGAACAAATTCACCCCTCCTCCTGTTTTGTCTATTCATCAAGGAGACAAGTCTGAGAAGTTACTAAGATGCACACAGAGATTTGGCATTACCACTGTTAACAGCCTTTAATGGCAAATACTCCAGTGTCTTCTTAATTTAAGGTGACCAGGGCGATGCTAGTGGAAAATACATTGGCATATTTGTTTTTTATAGTGAGGAACAAGCTGCTATTTAATTCACAAAATATACTTGGAACTGAAACACCACTATGTTTTCCTTATAACCCAGTGAAGAAAGTGAAGTTAATAAAATTGTGAAAATGTACAAAGTTAATCTTCTTTCAACCTGTAGGATTATAATCTAGGTTTCTTTATGTGTTGATAATGAAGCACTCTTATATAAAGCACATTTTTACAAAATTTTGTTTCCTGTAATATTTTCCACTTGAGTCCATTTTCCTTTCTCAAACTTTTGAAAATAGGCTCAATATGTAAAGATCTTTTGGGCAGAAACTCATTCTGAGACTGAATATAATAAAGGTCTTGATGAGGATACAATGTAGGTACCAGCAATGTGCTGAATTTCTACGGGTAATGCAGGAAGGGGATGAGGAACAGAGAAATGGTTAGAGATCTTATCAGATTTTCTTATTATTTGAAATTGTCTTTTGGATCAGAAACCAGAACTTTAGAGATGTAGATATAAATAGTATAAGGAGAGATACAAAGAAGAAAGAAAGAAAAGGAAGAAGGAAGGGAGGGAGGGAGAGAAGGAGGACAGAAGGGAAGGAAGGAAAGGAGAGGTCTAAAGGAGATTGAAATTTCTTTTTTTTTTTTTTAACTTTTATTTTAGGTCCAAGAATACATGCTCCGGTTTGTTATATCGGTAAACTTGTGTCATAGGGGTTTGTTGTACAGATTATTCCATCACCCAGGTACTAAGCTTAATACCCAATAATCATTTTCTCTGCTCCTCCCCCTCCTCCCGACCTCTACCCTCAAGTAGGTTCCAGTGTCTGTTGTTCTACTCTTTGTGTTCATGTGTGAGAGATTGAGAGTTCTTTAGAAAAAGCAGAGGCACTATCATGCTAAAAATATCATACTAAAAAATTGACTTTTTATAAGAAAGAAGAGAGCTATCAGGTGAAATTAAACAGCAATTTTTTGGGATCTTGAGTACATGATTCAGTTTTAGATGAAGTTTATTCAAACGAAATTAAAATGGGTTTGAAAATGTTCAAGTTTTCCAGAGAGCCCGTGAGCCCAACATTGCTAGTCAACTTTGTAGAGCAACATTGTTGACAGCAAGTATGTTTAGGGATAAATTAATGTAAACATAAAAGTTCACGTCCACAGGTGATCACATTGAAGGCCTTGATGGGGATGATGATGTGACTTCAGTTATACAGAAGAAATGTTAAAAAACTGAAAGTTGGTTCCTATGCCAAACCGTCCATCGTCATCTGATGCATCGGACACAAAAATATTTGCCTTGAGGCTGGGCACAGTGGCTCATGCACGCAATCCCAGCACTTTGGGAGGCTGAGGCAGGTGGATCACTTGAGGTCAAGAGATTGAGACCATCCTGGCCAACATGGTGAAACTCCGTCTCTACTAAAAATACAAAAATTAGCTGGTCATTGTGGTACGCAGCTATAGTCCCAGCTACTCAGGAGGCTGAGGCAGGAGAATCAATTGAACCCAGGAGGCGGAGGTTGCAGTGAGCTGAGATTGCGCCACTGCACTCCAGTCTGGCGACAGAGCGAAACTCCATCTCAAAAAAACAAATAAATAAAGTTTTGCCTTGAAGTGTGGATCACGTGGCAGGCATGGGGTATAAGAAAACCCAAGTCAAACATCCATTCTAACATCATATCTGCTGAAGTCCAGCACGTCCTAGTTCCTAGCAACTGACCCTCAATTTGAGATATTAACCATAGACGGCTACCAGCCAATAAGTGAGCTTCCTAAAGAAAACACAGAAACATCTTCCCAAACTTGGAGTTTATTTTTGAGTTAGGAAGGTAGATGCATCACAGAAAAATGACACAGTGTTAATAGAATCTCCCTTCACTTGTTTAATTAGGATTTTTGACTTTTTGAGAAGCTAGCTCCTTTATCAACTAACTAGGATGCTCAAATCAAACTCAAGGTAAATAGGAAGCATTTCTAGAGAACAAAGTAATTAAATTTAGCTTTGGACCTCACAGAAATAAAAACTCAAGGAGCACATATTCACTTATCCATTCATCAATTATTTCATTTTATGCCAGTTATGGCCAAAGATTCTAAATTCTAGAGTCTGTGAGTGCTACAGAAATAAGCGACAGTTTCAGCCCTAAAGTTTATTATCTCATGTGGGATACAGTAATAAGAGCTAACATTTTTGTCCACTTAACTACATACTAGGTAGTCATCTAAACGTTTCCTACGGTTTATTCTCACAATGGCCACATGAGGTAAGTACCATTATTAGAAACACACTTGCCCAAGGTCATTGAGGTAGTTGGACACAAACCTGGGCCAGAACAGAGGCAGTTCAGCTCCAGGGTCTGTAGCTGAATCGTTTCCTCTACCTAGATGGTGCCCTGCACACAGCAGGCAAGAATCAAACTTGGATGCTGGCAGGCCAAGCCATGAATTATGCAGGCGGGCAAGTAGGGATCTGTAAAAGACAGCTCCTGCTCACTTCCAGCAGTTTGCTGCCAGATACTCAGGTTTTTTAAGAGCTATCAGAAGTCTGAATGACATGAAATCTATTTTTATGTGTTAGAATCTAATTTTAAAAATTTAAAAACATTCAGCCAAACAAAACATGTCTGTAGACTATATTCTACCCAAACACTATGGGTTTACATCTTTTGACCTATAGAATGACAAAACATTTTGTGTACTTTGAAGACCTCCCATATCTTGGTGCCTTATTCCCTGTAATAGTTCTTCCTGCCTCACACCACCCCCATCCTACCCTCTGCCTTCTTCTCACTGGACCTCTCACCTTCCAAGAGTGGCTCTGCATATCCTGCCTCTGGCTATGGCACACTCCGTTTCTCCTGCCTGGGATGCTCTTCTCTTGCCCTTGTCTGCATGTCACGTGAATGAGACCTTGAAGGATGAGTAAAACATCAACAGGTAAAGACAGGACTGGCAAGGGAATTCTATTTAGATGGAATAGTGTGAACAGATATACAGAATATGAAAACAAAAGACATGTTGAAAACCACCAAAGAGTTCCAACTATTTTAAAAGAGGCCTCTGGTCCTTGGAATCTGTTCTTAGAAAGAGACTGCTGGAATTCTTGACATACAGAAATCTTCTAAAAGGACTCTTTGCATAAGAATCACTGATGATTTAGGGTTTGTTGAAATAGTTCAGATAAATATTTATGTACGGCCATAAGCAAGTCCTCAAGGAAAAACATAACTCAAAACAGATTTTTTCCTTGAAGCTTCTTTCAGCTGGTGATAAGGTTTCTGCCTTCAAGAAGGTTTTGAAAATACATGTGACCAATTAATATTTTAAAAATCTAGAAAGTCTAAGAAAGTTCTAGCAATCAACTAAGCTCTGAAAGTTATTATTTGAGGGTATGATAATGTCATGCTGGCAATGTTGGTAAGGGTGACTCCTGAGCCCAAAGTCAATCTCAGATTCACTCCTGAGATAAGAGCCAGGAATACAAGAAAATAAAATTTGTCTCTAAAGTTAAAGCACAGAGTGAGCATTGTTCAAAGTTTCTAAGGTGATGGAAACCTCAATGCTTATTTTAGTCTACAATTCTAGAGCTAAGTCAAAGTCTTGATCCTTCATATGAGTTTAACTTTATAGAAAACTTCTCCGTACTAATATTACTACTATTATTGCTGCTACTTCTATCACCATGACCAACAACAGCTTGCCATAATTCCTTATTGAGTATTCATTACATGTCTAGAACTATGCTAGTTCCTTTGCTTTGATTATCTCCAGTCCTCCCAATTATTCCCTTTTTGCAGTCTAGGATACTGAGGTTCAGAGAGAGGAAGGAACTTGTCCAATGTCTCATAGCTTGTAAGTAATTGAACTAGGATTCAAACCCAGGTCTGTCACCAAAGCTCATCATTTTTCTACCCAAATGAGACAATATATACAGTGTCTACCACATCTTAAGCACTCGATCAGAGAAGGCTACTATTCCCACCACCACTCCCACATCATGCTGCCATTTTCCCTCTGGTTTCATATGGGGTCCTCTAACGTATTAGTGCACTAACTTGACCACACTGGTAGGAAATTTGCTGGAGGATTTGTTCTGTTCAACAGTCTTAGAACTGCCATGTATTTCTGCCGTGACCCCTCACACACAATGTTCGTCAAGATATGTGACAATCTGTACTTCACAGCCCACATGAAAATCTGGCCCACAGTTGGCCCTGCTGACTGGGAGGCTGTTTCTCTGGCTCATCAATTCTGAGGTCAGCCCAATTGGCTCCAAGCCCCAGAGCCGCAAGGATGACACACAGGAGAAATATGCACTCATTTTCCCCTTGTGAGGTGCCAGTTCTCCTCGAGCTGCCTGAGTCACGGAGGTTCCCATCACTCTGAATCTGAATCCTCATTGAAGGGCCCATAACGAAGCAGCTTCACTGGGGGTGTGTTACAAGCCGTCTTGTGAAAACATTTGCACCAGCATTATCAATCTCCTGCCTCTTCATATGGGTTCCTTTTACACAACAACAGGCTAGCTGTGTTAAAGAATGTCACATAAAAGCCTTGTGAGAGCTTTGCCATATGCAGGCCAAATTAAATTAAGGGGCATAATCCTCACCATTGTATTTATCAGCATTAAAATGGGGGACTACCATCATGGGAACAAAGCCCCACAACATAAAAGACTATTTCCATTCTGGCATTCACTGTACACAGTTACAGGCTCACATAGGAAGTGAAGCAGAGAAGCATCACCCCAACCGCTCACTTTTACTTTCAACTTGAGGTTTCCTTCTCTCCAGCCAAGTTAACCCTGTCCCATCATGCACAGATGGGACCACCTTTCCCATGAAAGGCTTTAGGCTTTCTCCCAAGAACTGGGTGCTGGAATTTTCTTCATCAATCACAGGGTGACAGTTATAACAATTAGGGTGTATTTCTCAGTGGGTGGTGATTTAAGATTTAAACAATGACAGGTATAGAGACAATGTGGGTAGAGAGAAAAAGCCTTGGACTAATTATTTGGAGCCTGGAGCCATGAGAGGCAGTAGAATGTACCAGTTAAAAAATGAGTGCTGTGGTCAGAAGGCCCATGTTCAAATCCTGATTCTGTCACTTTACTGATTAAGTAACATTGGCAAGTTACTTGTAATCTCTCAATGTCAGAGATTACAAAATCTGTACCTTTCCCATAAGGTTGAAGAGGATAATGCGTGTAAAACCCTTAGCACAGGCCAGGCGCGGTGGCTGATGCCTATAATCCCAGCACTTTCGGAAGCTGAGGGGGATGGATCGCTAGACGTCAGGAGTTTGAGATCAGCCTGGCCAACATGGTAAAACCCCATCTCCACTAAAAACACGAAAATTAGCCAGGTGTTGTGGCACGCACCTGTAATCCCAGCTACTCGGGAGGCTGAGGCAGGAGAATCACTTGAACCCAGAGGGTGGAGGTTGCAGTGAGCTGAGATCACGCTACTGCACTCCAGCCTGGGCAACAGAGTGAAACTCCATCTCAAAAAACAAAAACAAAACCACTTAGCACAGTGCCCAGGAAGTTCCTAATGAACCAAATGCTAGCAGTTGTTAATATTGTTGGAGACAGAAGATCTGAATTCAAAGCCCAGACCCACCATTTATTCTCTGTGTGACCCTGCATAACCCAGTGATTCCCCGACTAGCTGATGGGAGGCAGGTGTAGGTAGATCTGAAACCAATCCAGCACTGGTCTCTGAGATACTGTTTATGAGCTATTTGCCTTAGCTTTCCTCAGGTTCAGTTTATCTGTAATATAGAGTGAGTAACACCAACCCAGAAGGCTGGTGTGAGAATTACATGAGATAAAATGTGGGGGAAAAAAAAACTGGCATAGCAATAAATGCTACCAATAAATCTGAATGATCTCAACACTTCCCTTCAGTTCTTATTTGCAGCAATATTTCTTGATGTGTATGGATCTTCCTTATGAACTCTTCCCTCTGATTTTGCCTTCCCTTCATCTTTTCCTGGTACCTATCTGCTCCCATTACTGTCTCTCCAGGACTGTTGAGGCAGACCTTGTTTGTTGCTTCCCTCTTCTTCTTTGCCTAATCTCTCAACCTCCTTTGCAGCTCTCCTGCAGAACCACCACTGCAAATTCTGGCCAATCATATGCAAGAAAAGTCTCCTGGATGACTTCTGGGAAAGATTTCCCTCCTAGCAAATGGAGAGAGACTCCTGAGAAGAACCCCCTTTCCATCCACTTCTGTCTTCCTGCTCCAGACATTGCCATGTGAGGAAGTGATGCTTAGTGTTGCTTCGGCCACCTCGTGGCCATAAGTTGGGGCATGACTGACATGCCGAGAACAGCAAAGCAAAGAGATGCAAGGGGCCTGTGTCTTTGCTGACATTCCTGAATGGCTGACCCAGCCCCGGAACTTCTGTCTTTGGACCTTTTGTCTCGAGGGATCCTTGAATCTATGGGTTGAATGTTTGTTACTCCCAATGAGAACATCACCAGTGACACAACCCAGCTCTCTTCTTACTCTGCCCACCCCAAACCCCTCCCTACTCCTACCCCACCCTCTGCCCCAGAACTCCTTCCTATCAGCCCTTGTTGATTCACAGAACACTGAGTTGACAAACATAAGGGGGACAACAGAATCCCAGTCCCTGGATCAGGGATACCCTGGCCCACTGTTTGGTAAGTTATCCGGGATCCTCTTATTGTTGCCACTACCCAAAGACTGACAGGAAAAACACTTCCCTCATAAAAATCTGAGTGCTGAGAAGTGGCTTTGAAAGTTAGCTCAATAAACTTATTGAGTAGCTATTGTGTATATTGGATACAAGAAAGAGTAAGACTCAGTCCTCACTGTTGAGAAGCTAACTTGCTAGCACAAGGTCAACCATAACACCCGGCAAAATATGAAGAGCACCAAAGAGACTGAAACACCAAAGTGTGGTGTGAGGACCCAGTCTGTGAATTGTTACTACTCACAATGACATAAGGGGCTAGTGCCAGAATGCAAATCAATTCATCACCAAGTACATTGTTTGGTTCAGCTGATTTTTTTTTTTTTTAGTAACGAGACTTTCTTAATGAAGAAAGCAGTGAGTTGATTTACATTTGGGCACAAATTCATTATTCTGTTGTGAAAAAGCACTTTGAGTAGTACTGTTACAAAAGGGCTACAGCTCAAGGAGTATTAAAAAGAATTAGGTCTTCATGGAGGAAAGGGATATGACAATGTGTCTTGACCAAAAGGTAAGAGCTGAACAGAAAGGAATGGGCAGAGAGAAGAGAGGAAGGTGCACCGGTAGAACAATAAGAAGTCTGATTCTTGTTGGCCATAAGGTGTATTAGGGACAAGGTGGAGGTGATCCTGGAGGACAAACGGAAGTGAGCTAGAGAGAAGCGTGGAACAGCAGCCTGAGAAGTCGGAACCTCTTTTGGTCTAAAATAGGAAGCCATTAAAGTTCTTTGAACAAGTCAGAATATGCTGTAAGACAATTGATCAGGTGTGAGAAATGAAAGCTGGTCTGTAAAGACAGAAGGAGAAAGAAAAAGAGATAATGGCAGTCCTCGACCAGGAAAGGGTACTTGGAAAATGATTGGAAGTGAGGTTAAGTGAGAGGTAGGGGTCAAGAGTGACTGTGCCAGGTTTGAAGGCCAGGTCACAAGACAGTTTTTATGTCAATCATAGAAGTCGGAAGGGTGAGTGGAGGAGGTGCTTTAGGAGGGGCTTTTCTGTTGAAGTCTTGGTGTGTGAATCAGGAATATACGTCCACTCTGAGTTGGGTGTAGGAGTGTGGAGCTCAGAACAGAGACTTGGGACTCGTGCTCACACAGCTGAGACTTGATACCATAACACACTGGTGAGAGATGGTATCATCCAGGGGAGAAAGAGAGAAAGGAGAGAATCTAAGACTTGGAGAATTGCCTTTATTTTAATGGTGAGTGGAAGAGAAGAAGGATGGAACCAGAGAAAACGAACACTGAGAATACCTCTGAGGAAGCACCTGAAGAAGGCAATACTACAGATACCCTTGGAAGAGGGCTCTTCAAGGAAAGCACACACGGCCCATGGAACTAAATGCTGCAGAGTCTGATGAACATAAAGCTCTAGCAACTGGGAGCTGTGCTTCCCAAGAATAGTTTTAGGGACATTGTAGGGACACAAATCAGAATTCAGGATTGAGGAGAAAGGGGTTGGTTTAGCGAGGAAATGAGGCAGTGTGGACCTGGATAGCAGTTGGAGGAAGTCTGGTGGTAAAAGTAAAAAGAGGGAAGGACAGGCCAAGGGCAGGCTTTTGTTAGGATGGGGGGAGGTATAAGCAAAATGGAAAGTGATAGTAGAATGTAAAAGATGGGAAAGCAGGGGAGGTGCTAACTGATAGTGGTAGGGCCTGGATGGCAGGAACACAGCACAAGGAAGAGGATCTGGGGTCTGTGAGATGGGAGCAAAGGAAGGAAGGACAGCTGAAGATAAGGAGAGATTCTAAGGTGAAGAGAAGGGCAGTGGAAGAGCTCAGAGCACTGTCCTGATGTTCTCAGTAAAGTCAGACATCAGTTGAGGTTAAGGAAGTCAGACTGGGGTTGAAGTCATTTTCCAAACTGGTTCACTGACTTGCCCAAGGTCAGACAGTTGGAAAATGTTAGCTAGGATCAGAAACTAAGTCTTCCACCCAAGCTCAGTGATCTTTCTACCACATTAGAAATTGTAAACTTTGTTATTCTAATATGAGATATTAGGTCTTTTCCTAAAGTGCCCTTAAATGAGCTATTCTGACTTTTTAGGCAAGTAGTCTAAAGTACTTTACTTTAAAAGCAGCCCAATGGCAATTTGAGACCACTGGGGAAGTATAAAGAATTTAATTTATCAAGTCTCAAAAATCTTAAGAGATCTCACAAAATAAAATAATAAAAATAATTAAAATTATTGTTTAAAATTGTAAATTAAGACTTTTTCTTTTCCAGGTGAAAAGATGCAAAGAACTCTCTAATGATCTGCTTCTTTCTTGAAATCTTTGACTAAAACTTTTAATGAAGTTCCCCATAATCAAGGTGGAAGAAAATAAGAGAGGCGAGTTTCATTCTATTAGGCCTTCCCTTTGCCATGGTCCACTCCTTCCTGTAGCTGTGTCCTCCTCCTGGTGACATATGTGATGGGTTCTGGAAACCTTATCTGAGAGAAGACAGATTATAAAGGCTTCCCTGAAGAACAGGCCTAGGAGTTGTTTGTGTCTTTAGCTCTTGGTGTCATGCCTGGCCTGGCTGGACTTAAAGTGTCTTGAGCCTACATTTAGCCAGGGTATCGGGCCCTGCAGCTTGAGCAGCTCAGAGGTCACTGAAAGGCAAGCTCTGCTATACTCCTTTTGAATTATATTTAACTCAAACCTGTGGCTAAACAGGAAATGATACTCCCTTTTTGCTTTAGCTTAAATCTAGGGTTTTTCTAGAAGCTCATCATTTTTCTACCCAAATGAGATAATATATATATCTCCCCCAAATGAGATTTTATATATATATACATATATATATATATATGTTTATATTTTAATATACAGACAGAGTCTAACTATATTTCCTAGGCTGGACTCAAATTCCTGGGCTGAAGTGATACTCCCACCTCAGCCTCCCAATTACCTGGGTCTCCAGGCACACACCACCATGCCTGGCTGTAGGTTTCTCAACTGTGGGACTACTGACATTTGAGGCTGGACAATTCTTTGCTGTGGGGAGGCTTTGTCGTACATTGTAGGAGATTTAGCAGAGTCACAGGCTTCTGCCCATTAGATGCCAACTGCACAACTCTTCCCTCCAAAGTTGTGACAATCAAAAATGTCTCCAGACATTGCTAAATATCCAGGGGGAGGATGTTTAACCTAATGAGGCTAAGTATAGATTTAACCATGAAGAGAACCCAAAAAGTAGGGTTGTGTTCAGGTTGCTCTGTAGAATAAAGACTTTTGGGAGAATCTGATGGAAACACTTTTTTTTTTTTTTCTTTTTTGAGACAGAGTCTTGCTGTGTTGCCCAGACTGAAGTGCAGTGGCACAATCTTGACTCACTGAAACCTCCACCTCCAGGGTTCAAGTGATTCTCCTGCCTCAGCCTCCTGAGTAGCTGGGATTACAGGCACATGCCACCATGGCCGGCTCATTTTTGTATTTTTAGTAGAGGCGGGGTTTTGCCATGTGGGCCATGCTAGTCTCGAACTCCTGTCCTCAGGTGATCCACCCACCTCGGCCCCCTCAAAGTGCTGGGATTACAGGCATGAGCCACCATGCCCAGTCCTGGAAACACTTTTTGGTTCCACTCTCTCCAGTTCACCAAAATACCATAGTGGTAGAAATACTTGTTTCATTATCCATTACCATGGAGCACCTGAGTTTACAACAGGGAACTTTTACAGATAACACTCACCCATTTTTCTCTGTGACAGCAGGAGAGTTGCTTGAAGTCTGTGCATGGCCATTGTTGGATTCTGCTTGTGAATGGCTTCTACGATCTAGAGAGCCCCTGAGAACTGAGAGAAAAGAAAGGAGGGCTAAGCATATGTTCAGAAGTAGGTAGGGTTAGCTTTTGGTGCCCATCTGCACTCTCTGCAGCCCTTCTCTCCCCACCCTTATACCACTCCCTGACTTTCTATAGGTTTTTTTTCTAGGATATGTCATTAAAATTGAGCTGTTCTCGATTCCAGGTCTTGTTCCATGCTTGGTCTCAGTCAGCAAACTGTTTTTATGCTTATAGGAAAACAAGCTACCTCTCTCTGGCAATAGATATAAAGAGTATACAGATTAGAGGCCCCAAGTGATTTGGGTCCTGGTAGAAGCAGTATACAATAGCTGGAACAACACTGTGCTAGACAGAGTCAGCAGATCAACTTCTAGTTCTGGCTAGGCTGCCTGCTGATGTGGATAGGGCAAGGAACAAAATGTGATGATGTGGCTAGGATTAACTGTAAACAGGGAATCGTCCCAGGAGTAACCTATTTCCACATCTTGATTGAGGACAGTTTATTGATGAGTTTCTCAAGAATGAGGGTAACAAATAGAATTCTTTCTTCCAGTGACCATGGCTAATCAATCATGGCCTTCTTTTCCACTGAACTTTAATTCAACCTCAAGTTCCTTCTTAACACTTCGCATCAGTGGTTGTCAAAGTGTGGCCCAACAAGTAGCATCAACATCACCTGGAAACTTACTAGAAATGAACATTCTTGGGCCCAACTTCAGACTTAGTGAATCAGAGACTCTACAGGTAGGGTCTTGCAATCTGTGTTTTTATCAAGCTCTCCAGGTGATCTTGATCCATGTTAAATTTTGAGAGACACTGCTTCCAGATCAGCGAGTCTTACTCCTGGCTGTACATTAGAAACATCCAGGAAGATTTTAAACATGCCTAGGACCAGCCCTAGAGATTCTGACATTGATCTGGGATGGGAGCTGCCATCAATTATTAAAAGCTCCCTAGACAATTTTAATATGTGGCCAGGGCTGAGAACCACTGTTCCAAGTAGTCACTACCAATCAGTTAGGGTTGGAAGGAGACTGCACACCTACTTGTCATCCTTATTTTAGATAACCTAGAACCATCCAAACTGAAATATAACCAACAAAGATAATCTATAAATTCGGGAATTGTGACTTACTGTGGAAGATGCATAAATGGTTGACATTATGATTACAGAATACATGATAGAAATGGAGTGTAGAAAAATAAATAAAAAGTATATAAATCAGTTGTTTCTGTGTTGTCTGTTCTGGAAAGAACATGTGCTGATTTTAAATTGTTAGTTTGGTTCCTTAGCATAAATATTTCTTGTGTGGAATAAGTGCAATTCTTTGAGCTAAGGTAATGGATAAAAAGATTTGTTGTTGTTGTTATTATTATTATTGCTACAAACACCAAAAGGACAAAGAGAAAAATTTAAATGAGACATTAATACATTTTTATTATTACACACACACACACACACACACACACGCACAAAACATTATGGCCAAACAGTGAAACAACAATATTGAAAGAAGGAAAAAGTAGAAATAAAGAAAAATAGCCACAGCCTATTAGAATTTCATTAACTAATTCCCTTCCCTTCCCCCATTGCCTTTTCTCCGTTGATAAAATCCTCTAGTTAGAGCACCGGGCAGGTTTTCCCCCTCTTGGAGATTCTAAACCACTGTTTGGCCCACACTCACTTGCAGTGCTGTGATAAGCAACATAAAAGCAAGAACTGACATAAAAACAAAAAAGGGGAACCCACTTCAGGGGTACAAATATCTTTCTGTTTCCCTGTTAAGAAGGAAAAATCACCACAAATAATTTTTAATCTTGTTCTCTGGCCCAAATCAGCAGCACTAAGAGCTACCACTGATCAAAGGCCAAATGATAGTGCCCTTGTGGAAAGCTAAGATTGCAAGCTTTTGTCTGTACCTATTTTGAAATCCTCAGTTAAAAAACTAATAATAATAAGGAGCAATAGCCATCCAAAGAAGAAAATAGCACAAAGAGATCTGAAAAAAAAAACTGTAAAATCTCTTTTGGTTTGGGACTCTCCTTATGAAGGTGCCATGTCCAAGACCAGAATGAGAGAGGAAGCAACATATTTACCTGGTTCAGCAAATGCCCCCAGCTACCTTGCTGGGGTTTCCATAGAATTTCTGTTCATGTAATTGAAGGGAAAACTTATTCCATGTTTCTTATTAATTTACACTTCAGTCATCAAAATATTGATTTTTAAGAGTTATTTGAAGTATAAAACCAGAAACTTACAGAATATTCTGAATAAAGCTTAGAGGGAATCTGCTCCTCCATCCCCCAGCTTTGCTGAAGAACAGGGAGAAGGATTTGGGTCAAACTAAAGAGATAAATAAGATTATCAAACCATCGAATTCAAGGCAGCATCCAAAATTGTCAAACGGTTTTCAGTATGATCTGGTGACAGTTGGAATCACCTGGCTTCTCGCTGGCAAATGAATTGCTGAACAAGGAAATTGGAGAAATGGAGATATGAAGGAAAAAAAAGACAGAGAAGGTGACTCATTTTAAGTGTATGAATAGGTTGAGTTAAAAAAAAAATTAGACCAGTGACATGGCTGAAAAATAAAATTATGAACTTAAATAGTAGAAATATTCATAAAATGCCGAACTTGGGGAATGTACAGGTGTGACAATAGAAGTTTCCCTAGAGATGGGTCACCTTTCATCAGGGAGGGTTCCTAAGTGTTTCTGGTTTAATGAAGTAAAGCAATACTTGGAGTGGAGTTCTGGAGGAACTGAATCCTTCCAAAATCTGATTGAGCTCTATGAGCCATTCATATTTTTTTTTTTTTTTTTTTTGAGACGGAGTCTCGCTCTGTTACCCAGGCTGTAGTTCAGTGCCGTGATCTCGGCTCACTGCAAGCTCAGCCTCCCAGGTTCACACCATTCTCCTGCCTCAGCCTCCCAAGCAGCTGGGACTACAGGTGCCTGCCACCATGCCCAGCTAATTTTTTGTATTTTTAGTAGAGACAGGGTTTCATTGTGTGTTAGCCAGGGTGGTCTCTATTTCCTGACCTCGTGATCGGCCCATCTCGGCCTCCCAAAGTGCTGGGATTACAGGCGTGAGGTACCTTGCCCAGCTGAGCCATTCATATTTTTCAAGGAGAAAAATTAGTCAAGTGTCAAGTCTTTATCAGACTTTTTTTTTTTTTTTTTTTTGAGATGGAGTTTCGCTCTTGTTGCCCAGACTGGAGTGCAATGACTCGATCTCGGCTCACTGCAACCTCCGCCTCCTAGGTTCAAGCAATTCTCCTGCCTCAGCCTCCCAAGTAGCTGGGATTACAGGCATGCGCCACCACGCCCAGCTAATTTTTTCTACTTTTAGTAGAGACGGGGTTTCTCCATGTTGGTCAGGCTGGTCTCGAACTCCCAACCTCAGGTGATCCACCTGCCTCAGCCTCCTAAAGTGCTGGGATTACAGGCATGAGCCACTGCGCCTGTCTCTATCAGACTGTTTTGAAGTAAGATGGAAAAGCATCTGCCTGTCAGAAAACAAACAAACAAACAAACAAACCAACCCACCAAGAACACCATTAGGAGGTGTTGCAAATGCCTTCGGGGCCATATAGGAAGACATATCAATGTGTGAAGTATCAGGCAAAGAGGATGGGGAATCATGGGGTTTGTGATGAACCAGAGAATTCACACCCCACTTAAAGACATTCAGGTTCAAAGTTTTTTAAAAAGCACTGTGCCTGGCCAAGCATAACACATCTTTGGAGGATCTCCTATTTGTGACTTCCTATACTGGAGGATCTCCTATTTGTGATTTCTAGGGGGAAACAGTGGTCTGCATCCTCAGTCAGTAATAGCCAGACACCTTTCTTTTGAAAATGAAAACTTTCTCATTGTCTCCATCCCCAAGTCTCCTCAAGTTCAAGAAACACTGATGTTCTCCTGGATCCTGCTACTTCTCTTTTTCTCCTACTTCCTAACCTCCTTGCCCCAAGGTAAAGTTCCAGTTCAGTATTTCCTTGAAACAGACTGAGTGAGAGATACTAAAGGAGTCTGAACTACCCAGACCCTCTCTGCCTACACACTGGGCAGTGGCACTTGGGCTGGCAGATAAACTGTAACTGTAAATTCTACCACAAAATCTTCACTTTCCATCAAATGCAGGTGCTGGCATTAAAGACCATACTTCAAAAATCACAGCCTCTCAAGCAGAAGTCCAGGTACCTTCAAAATTCAAAAGGGTGAGACTGCAATATTTTTAAAATGTTTGAAAACCATGATTTAGTCCAATTCTCTCATGTTACCATGACTGGAGCTTAGGGATATTAACTGGTGGAGAACTGAGACCAGAAACCCACGTTTCCACTTCTTGTCCACAGTACTCTTTCCTTCCATGAATGTTCTCAATTAGTCTGAGATCTATATACCAGGTTCTGGATCATAGAAAGATCTTCCCGAGACACTAAACTTTCCTCAGTCTTAAGGTAAATCTGATACAAACATGTCAGAGTCTGCCTCAAGAGGATGGGTTAAGGCGAAGCCATTGGTAAGGAGAGCTGCAACGAGACCAGTGTCCCAGGGAACATGGAAGGAGGTGGAGAGCCAGCTCGAGGAACTGAGCTTATCCCTGTCTATTCTATTCCCTTCTATGAAATCACCTTTCAGAATCCTCTGCAAGATTGGCCTTAAATTTAATCGGCTGTCACCTATAGAAAAAAGAAGGAGTGGTGGACAGAAGGTTCTTATATAAGAGGTGATCACTTCCAGCTTTGGAACCTTCTCTGGAATGCCCTGAATTTAGAACACCCATTCTAAACCTCGAAAGACTCTACCTTTATGGTCAGCAGGCTCGCTGCAGTCTTGAACCTTGGCACTTCCCCTGGTAGCCGCTGCGACGGGGGAATGTGGCCCACTGCTTTGGTTTGAAGTGTCCCCTGTGGAATGAAACAAAAGGACTTTCTCAAAGTTATGCTCCCACACCTAGATGAATTACCAAACTGGGTGATACAAGCTAGCCAGGAAAATCCACACTTTTCTTATGGTTCAAGGCACCAAGGTGACTAATCTCACTTATGGACTTGGTGCTTATTTTTAAGATTTAATACAGTGTAGTTGAGAAAGGGCACAATAGTAGGAAACAGGAGAATTAATAATTGTTCTGGCTAGATTCTCTACTAGCTGGATGACATTGGGTAATTTGGGGAAACTGTGCCACTGATCACATTAGTCAAACAGGGAAACTCAGTGACAAACACAGGTCATCAGTGCACCAGGCTAGGACTCTTGGTTTGATCACTGGATAGCTTTCCTGCTGTCTTTCAGTTGCCACTACCAGGGAAGTAAACAGAAGGGTGAGCTCTCTCCCAGGAAGCTGCTCCTTTTTCTCCTCCACATCTCTGCCTCTTGGAAGTGCCCCTCCCTTCCTATGGTCTTGCAGCCCTGATCATAGATCTTTATTATGCTGTCAGGGAGAAGATGGACTACATACTCTATTCACTTGAGGAATATCACATTGCAGCTTCTCATTGTCTAGTCAGCTTACTTCCTGTTGGATTCCACAACATAATGGCTCTACCAGGGATTTTCCCAGCTGTCACATCTCTTCTTCCATTCTCCATGACCTCAAGGTCACGAGGGGCTGAAGATGTTCCAACATCTTTTACCTCAGATATCTGGAGAAGGCAGGTTCTTTCCACTGGATCTCCTGACTTTAGACAGAAACTACACTGGCAGCAGGAGTCCCCCTCCTCATGGAGGAGATTTTTTCTGGTTCCTGCCCCAAGGCAATAACTCTGTCCCCATCTCCTTTTTTCCTGGCCTCTTACCTAGACCTTGTTCTCACTTCCTGCACCTTCCTTCTGGCTTTGGCTATTTCTATTTCTGGCAGCAGTGCTTCCAAATATACCATATTAGAATATTTGGTATCCCTGATCTTTCTCCTTTATTATTTGCTCAGATGTGATTTTTTAAAATCCTGTCTTTCTGCCTCCTTCTGGTTGACTCCTCCATCTCAGGTATCACCTTTCCACACCCAGCTTGGTGTCACCCTTGTCTCTCCATTCCTTTCAAGTGGCCAAGTAAACATTTCTAGCTGCCTCAAAGTAAATTAAAGAGACACAGGCCCTTCCTCCAAGGAGCTCACATTCTAATACACAAAGTAAGAATAAAAAGAGATTAAAGATATGAAAGCACCTGAAACTTTTAAGGGGATGTGTCAGTTTGACTAGTGATATCCCAAAATTCATGTCCATTCAGAACCTCAGAATGTGACTTTAGTTGGAAACAGGGTTTTCGCAGATGTAGTTAATTAAAAATGAGGTCATACTGGATGAAGGTGGGTCCTGAAGCCAATGACTGGTGTCCTCATAAACAGGCCATGTGAAGACACAGAGAGACTCAGTGAGAATGCATATGACAATGGAAACTGAGAGTGGAGTGATGGGTCTACAAACCAAGGAAGGCCAAGGATTGCCAGGAACCAACAGGAGACTGGAGAGAGACTTGGAACAGACTTTCCGTCAGAACCTCCAGTAGAAACCAATGTTGCTGACACCTTGATGGATGTCTAGCCTCCAGAACTGTGACAGAATAAGTTTCTGCTGTTTTCAGCTACACAGTTTGTGGTAATTTGTTATGGCAGCCCTAGGAATCTAATTTTGGGGTTGGGGAGTGGCATGACAGATGTTAAGCACTGAAATTCGAAGAAAGAGAAGGAAAAGATCAAGCTGAAAGGTATGTACTTTCAGCTTGATTTGGCTGGGGGGTGCGGGGAAAAATTGGGTGGGAAGAAAAGCTCCATTATTTTTATTTAACAATTATCACACATATGGATTATTATGTTCCATGCATTGTTCTCAGCCCTTTACAAACATTAACTCATTTAATCCTCATAGTAACCGTAAAAGAGAGCGACTACATTATTCCCATTTTATAGCTGAGGAAATTGAGACAAGGGGAGGTTAAATGACTTGCCCAAAGTCACACAGCTGTAGACTGGCAGAGCCAGGATTTGAACCCAAGCACAAAATTTTTTCCTAAAGTCTGAACTCCTAAATATTACATGATGCAAGTCATTTATTTAAACATTTAAAAATAATAATCCCTATTCTCCTTTTTTTTCCCCTTTATAAATGAAAGTAAAAAAATCAGACCTTTGTTACATTCTTTCATGTGCTTGGGCCTCTAATGGTCCCACAGACTAGCTGCTGCAGAAAGAGGCTCTGGCCTGGCCTGGCATTTAGTGACCCACCCAAAGGACAGATCAGGCATTGTTTCAGCAGAGACACTGTCCTGGTAGGTTTCCTGGTTGGTGATCTAGGCTGGGTAAACGTTCCTGCCCTCATAACGGGCCTGGCAAACGGCACCCACTGTATCTGGCAGAGAAGGCGTATACGGATGAGGCACAAAAGCCCAGGCTTCCCCTCCTAACCGCTGCTGGCAGATTTTACAAGGAGCCAGTGTGGTTTCTGGCTTGGACTGACAGCTGGTCATCAGCCATCTTATCAGAATATAAAGGATAAAGAGGCCAACTTGTGGGAGGTCTGACAGGCAAATGCCACCAAAAGCAGCACCAAGAAAGTTGGATTCTTAAAGAATAGAATCTCATTGACACATTTTTTTTTCTACAGCCCTATAAGAAATCCTGGCCTCCATCTCTACCACACAAAACAAGTCTAGTAATTTCAGGCCTCTGAAAGCATTTTCCACTTTGATTATCCAGTACTTAATTCCAGTCATTATCCCAGTTAAACTTTGACTGAGTTCAAAGAAAATCTTCCCTGGTAACTGTTTTCCCCAACCTGGAAGCCAGGGAGGGAAGTTTTCCATTATCCTAGAAATCAGTTTCTTGCTTGTCCTGGAACAGCATTGTCTGGGGAATTCCCCTTCCTGCTGATCATCTAGGGACCGTCAATCCATTCTCTTCTGACTCCCACCAGCTTCAGGATTTCTTTCTTAAAATTTATGTCCTGCCTGCTTCTGGTAGCTTCATAGACTGTTTGCTTCTTGTGGCTGTGTTAAGTGGCCCAGTTTTGTATTCCTTTCAAGCCTGGGCCAGAGTGGTCAGTTTGATTCCATGTAAGACTGCTCCGTCTTGATGGGAAAAAAAAATTTTGTGGGTACCCCAAAAGAATCTAGCAGACTGTTCTGCACAGACAGGATGTTGAGAAAATGTTCAGAAGGAACGACAGCAAATAAGGATTAGGAAGTCTGGATTATAGGAGATTTCCTAGCTTCTATCTGTAAAATGAAGCAAGATTCCTAGCCTACTTCTCAGGGTTACTATAGTGATAATTACGGGAAGTAAGGTGTGTGAAAGTGCTTTGAATAGACTATAAATTGCTATGCAAAAGTATAAAATAACTATACCTGTCAGCTAATCAAAAAGAAAACAACTTCCTCCACCTCTAGGATCATTCCTGCTCCTACAGTTCTGGTTTCCTGTGAAGCAAAGTTATTTACTTTACTATACATTTTCCTTAAAAGGAAAATGCTCTAAGGCTGGGCGCGGTGGCTCACGCCTGTAATCCTAGCACTTTGGGAGGCCGAGGCAGGCGGATCACGAGGTCAGGAGATCGAGACCATCTTGGCTAACACGGTGAAACCCCGTCTCTACTAAAAATACAAAAAAAAAAAATTAGCTAGGAGTGGTGGCGGGCACCTGTAGTCCGAGCTACTTGGGAGGCTGAGGCAGGAGAATGGCATGAACCTGGGAGGTGGAGTTTGCAGTGAGCTGAGATGGCACCACTGCACTCCAGCCTAGGCAACAGAGTGAGACTCCATCTCAAAAAAAAAAAAAAAAAAAGGGAAAATGCTCTAAATGTTTATAGCAGCTTTATTCATAATCACCAAGAACAGGAAACAATCCAATTGTCCTTCAGCTGGTAAATGAATAAAATTGTGGTACATCCATACACTGAAATTCTGCTCAGCAATGAAAATAAATGAACTACTAAAAAACGCAACATGCAGATGAATCTCAGAAGCATTATGCTAAGTGAAAAAAGCCAGACTCAAAAGTTTCACACTGTATGACTCCATTTACAGAGTCAAGACTATAAGGACAAGACTCTGGAAGAGGTAAGACTATAGGACAGAAAACCCATTAGTGGTTATCAGGGGCTGAGGGTGAGGGGGGGTGGATGTCAAGAAGGGCATAAGGGAACTTTTTGGAAATGTTCTTTTTCTTGATTATGGAGGGGATCTAGTTTTCTCAAACTGAATTTTACTGTATGTAAATTATACTTAATAGACTTTTAAGAATTTACTAGAATTTTAAAAAATAAGGCCTCCTTTTCTTCAAACTGGATCTATTCCTAGAAAGCAGTAATAGATTTGCTTCTAATCCATCAGAGGAAAGAGTCTGATGGGGAGAGCCTTGCTGTTGATGAGGGACTTTTCACAACCATTTGCATCATTGACCATAGCTGGTTTTGACACTAAGCACTTGGCTCAAAGTCTATGAAATTAGCAGGCTCTAGTTACTTGTACATCTCAACCGTCACAACTTTATTGACGAGAATGGCTACCAGCTGTCACCCTTGCCTCTGCTTCTGTATTTGGTGATTCAGACTTCATGGCCACAGCAAATCAAACCGTGATCCTGCTATGGCTCATCGTGTTGAGGTTTGAACTCCTGGCCAAACGGCTGTCGTTCAGCTGTTAGGCTGCCAATCACCCGTCACTGTGGGTTAAACATGATAGGTACACCAAGATCTTCCAACTCTTCAGACATCTGAAAGGCAACTTGCTTTCCACACCAGAAGGCAACAAATCTGGGTGATATTTAGCTCCTAGATTTTAGAATTTCTGGCTTTACAGAAGCAGGGTGACAAGGGAACTTGCTATCTTTCAGAACAAGTTGCAAAAGGGCCTCAAACTAGTGAGGGGGACAAATGATGTCAGGAGCACACCTAAGTCTTAACAACTTTGAGGTTCCTGAAAATTTTATATACACAAACGAATCAAGGTTTCAGCATGAATGGAGCACAGCTCTTCGCAAAAAAACAAAAACAAAACCACTTGAAATCTCTTACATGTTATTGTTGTATTCTATTTTTTCCCTGTCAAATAAATAAGACGTAAGTTAAGACTTGGAAAATTCTTTTTATGAAGATTTTACTGTAATCGAATTTGAGATTTGACAGGTACTATTTTTCTCCAGAAATGAAAGAAATTGTTTCATCTTTTTGAAGTTACAGCATTTTGTTTTTGTTTTTTGAGACGGGGTCTCACCGTGTCACCCAGATTGGAGTGCAGTGGTGCGATCTTGGCTCACTGCAACCTCTGCCTCCTGGGTTCATGCAATCCTCCCCGCTCAGCCTCCCAAGTACCTGGGATTACAGGCGTGCGCCACCATGTCCAGCTAATTTTTGTGTTTTTAGTAGAGATGGGATTTTGCCATATTGGCCAGGCTGGTCTCAAACTCCTGACCTCAAGTGATCCACCCACCTCGGCCTCCCAAAGTGCTGGGATTATATGCTTGAGCCACTGTGCCCAGCCTGAAGTTACAGCATTATTATGTCCTCCATAGAAGAGTATTTCACAGACTTTTCCCACCCCCGCCCCCAGTGAAGTTCACATTTAGGAAGGGAGTACAGAGAGGGAAGTAACATTTCATTTAGTGAATACGTACCATGTGCCAGGTACTGTGCAGGATGCTTTGCATATATTACCTGCTATCATTTTCATAGCAGTCCTGAGGATTAGGCCTTAATGAGTCCCATTTTACAGCTGAGGAATCTAAGGCTCAGCAGTTAAGGAACTTTCCCCAAACTACATGGCAAATGGCAGCATAGCCATCATTTAACTTTCATTGTTTGACTCTAAACTCCACATGCCTAGGACAGTATTTTAACTCTTTCCAAAGCTTTGACTGGTACCTTATGTCTAATGTGTCATATTCAAGATGGAAACCAATGGCAGGGCATGGTCTACTGGAAAGAGCACCGAGTGAAGGCTCTGAAGAGGGCTCTGAAACCAGTGTTTAAACTTGCAGAACACATAAGGGGAGACACAACTTATTTAACTCTCTGTGCTCCTGGTTCCTCTGTTAAGAGGTAAAACAAAGTCTGCCTTTCTATTTCCAAGAGTCTTTTGAAGAAAAATAGCATGATCATTCTTGCCATAGCCCAGTTAGCTTTCCCCTAAATGTTTCTTTACTATTGTGTAGTTACAGTCTAAACAACTAATAAAAGTTATAAAATGTGATAACGTATTTTACGATTCTACATGAAATTTTTTTAAAGACGTAAAGACAACTCGAGTATGTAATTGATCATAATAATGTTGTTTCATTCCGTGTTGAGGTGGCAAAGATACCTTTTCAGGCACCACTTCTTTGCGGCCGAGTCTGGAATGCTAAACAAGGTTCATAATGGAGAAAACTGATTCCAGATTGTAGGCTCTAACCACTGGCATCCTCCGAAGTTATAATATCGAGTCCTAGGGGTACCTACTGTTGCACAAAAGTTTCATCTTAAGCATACTTGTGCCATGCCAGTACGATGTTGGGCACGAGTGGACCTCCAGCCCACAATGACTTTGCAGCTTCCTCTCTGTGCATTAGGTAAACGGTATTCTGCCCTCTGGCTTATTTAATCCTAGCATGGGCAATAATTTTATTCCATAGCAAAGGAGATTCCTGTGCATTCCAAGCTATGCCATGACAAAAATTCTATGGTTTGTGCCAAAGAGAGATTTGGCAGAGCTCATTTCTTGTCAGAAACCTCGAAGCCACAGGCCATCCTCTCTCTGTACTACACCACTTGCTCTAAGCCTTGTCACAGACAAGGTATGTTTTCCTAAAGTAAACCACAATGCTTGCCCCCTAGACATTTTCCCCTACAAGATATGTTAAGCCTGCAGCTGTCAGAAATCAGCCCCAGGCCAGGCACAGTAGCTCACACCTGTAATCCCAGCACTTTGGGAGGCTGAGGGGTGTGGATCACTTGAGGTCAGGAGTTCGAGACCAGCCTGACCAACATGGTGAAACCCCATCTCTACTAATAAAAGAGCTGGGTGTGGTGGTGTATGTCTGTAATCCTAGCTACTCGGGAGGCTGAGGCAGGAGAATCCCTTGAACTCGGGAAGGGGAGATTGCAGTAAGCCAAGAACGCGCCATTGCACCCCAGCCTGGGTGACAGAGCGAGACTCCATCTCAAAAAAAAAAAAGAAAAAGAAGAAACAAAGCCCCACTTTCTCAAGTATGGGAGAGCTAGGGAAACCAAGATAGCATGAGAGTGAAGTGAGCAGGATCCCTCGCCTAGGACTGAAGGGCATCCTGTCTTGTATTAAACAAAGGTTTAGAAGATGGGGGGGTAGGGGGATGGGGAGGGCTAGTTTGCAGTTCACAGTGCATCTCAAGCTCAGGTGCACCAGGTAAATTATTTCCCCCAGATGTTTCATTGCTATTCTGTGGATATGTGGATATGGAAAACACCAGGAAAAGAGAAGAAGCTGCCTCCTGCCCTATGGCCAAGAAGAGTTTGGATCTTGTCTTCTCTCACACCTGTGCTTCCTCTGATAAAGAATGTCAGTTTGAGGAATTAAGCTTTTGTGTGAAATGACCAGGGATCTAAGAAATAGAAATGAAATGAGTGAAGAAAAAGTGAAATAGAGGTAGAACTACAAATAGAGACACAGAAAAGTGTGACAGAGGGCATGCTTGTTTTCCTTCTGTTTGTTCAAAATGGACCTTTTCTCTCAATGGTGCATTTACTTACAGTCCCCCTCTTGTTTGGCTTGGGATCCACAATCTACTTATGTACAGCTTTAGCAGGATGAAAAATATCTACTACAGTCATTTTTACCTTCAAGAAGCATGGGTCATTTCAATGCATACCCTTGGCTGTGTTTTATAATAACTTGTACTCTTTGTATTGTTTTAGATTTTACAGAGCTCCTTTCCAATGAGTGTTGGCAAAATACAGAGTACTTGATTTATTCAAACAGCATTCCTTTGAGGGAAAGCATATTTTAGAGTGCTCTGTATTGGAGTTGGAGAATTTGAAGCCCCAAATTAAATCTCATTGTCTTACCACGGGAGCCCTAGCATAAAGTAGGTGCTTAACAGATAGTAGTTAAGTAAGTGAATGAAAGAAATATCCCAGTTTAAATATAGTTGTCCTGCACATGTAGGGATATATCGGGAAATTTAGTTCTAGGAAATTACAACCACCTAATCATTGCCAACCCACTGACGATGCTAAAGGAAACAGCCTTTTAAACAGCCTTTTGAAACGGCTAGGAGAAAACCTTGCACTGAAAGAGTTTAAAAGTTCAGGCAGTTTTATACACCAAAAACTTGGTTCTATTACAAAGTAGGGTCAGGCTGTCTGGATACGATGTTTGCTTTCTCTTCTGGTAGCAGCATTTAAAGCAACTCTGCTCTGCACGCATCACATGATGTGCCCAGTGGTTCCCAGCTGCAGTGGCTTAAAATGCCTGTTCACAGGCTCAAGGAAGGCACCCTGCCAGCCTTGTCAGAGTCCCTGCTGATGCTGGGAAAAGCACTCTCCCCAAAGAGCATCAGAGGAGAAATGGCCGTCACTGTTACAGCTATTGTTATCTTCTGATAACATCTGTGTTGTTGGCAGGGCCAAGGCGGGGAGTATGTAGGAAGCTGATCCAACAACAGAGAGAAAGAGAAAATAGCAATTTCCACAGCACTGAAGCAATTAGATGAAAATGTCCTGTAAACTAGTGGCTCTTCCGACTCCTCTGTGTGTGTGGGGGGAGAAGCAGTGAGGTGCTGGAAGACCACTCCTCCTGGGAGATGCTTCCAGCCCCTAGGGCTCCACTGTCACCTATTCAAAGGGCATTTCTCCTTTGAGACAGGGAGGACCGCAACTTTGCTCTCATCTAAAACACATATCCTGAATTAGAGGGGCAGTTTTAAAGCCAGTGCTTTAGAAAAATTAATGAATGAGACACTACATGTAGGTGTTTAATAAAGTTCCCTGCAGTTTGTTTGTTTTGATAATTTTCACTGAGGAATGTAAGCTTTTTTTGGTTGAATAAATGTAGTTAGGTCCAATTTCTGAAACATAAGGTAATTTAAA
This sequence comes from Pongo abelii, assembly GCF_028885655.2. Classification (NCBI taxonomy): domain Eukaryota; kingdom Metazoa; phylum Chordata; class Mammalia; order Primates; family Hominidae; genus Pongo; species Pongo abelii. The sequence goes on along the minus strand of NC_071996.2, from coordinate 73,083,687 downwards.
AATATAGTAGATTAGCAATGGAATCAAGGTCACTGTTAGCTTTTACTTAGAATACACCATCTATTTGAACACTAATATGTACAGTTTTTTTCAGATTTTAACAAAGTATGTATTTTAATTATTTGGCATTTAAAGGAATGTGTTTTCCTGTGGCAAGAACCCATTGTCAGAATTAACCAATATAAAAAACAATGAAACGTGCCACTTCTTGCCAAGGTGATAGTCAGAGTTGCTTCCTACCTCCCCCAACCCCTCAGAAAAGAAACTGATGGATGATACCTTTGCTCAGGCTCCTTTACTTTCTCTTCCTCTCCCCTCTCCCCTCTCCTCCCTACATCTCATAAAGGCCCTTTATTGACTGTGCAGTGTTATACACATAGGAAATGTATCCTTGTGTACCCAGGGTATTTTTTTTCCGTTTGTTTTCTCTTCCAGCATTTGATTACTGGCTGGTGAACTGTTTGGGCCCACAGAGATCTCTAGACCACCAGCTCATGTATTTGAAAGGCATCTGTTTATTTTGAAAATGCAAATGTGGCCTACCTCAAAGACTGACAGGCAAGAAATGACCCACTGAGTTGGGGGAGAGGTTTCCAATCTGAAGCCCTGTCCCTCCCTCGATCACACCAAGACCACTGGCTGTCAGAACCACTGAAACCTGCTCCTGGAATCTGAATGAAGGGCCCACAATTAAAAATGAGCAATAATTAGCCAGGCAGATTATGTCTCACCCAGTTTAAAGTAATGATGAGGACATTTACCAAGGACTCTGAGCCTTTGAAATGGTGGCTCCTAGACTGAGGGCTGCCTGGAGGAGGGCCCGATAACAAGGACACAGAGTTCCTAATGGTGGCCGCCCAGTCCTTATGAGGAGAAAGCCTGGGAAGGTTAATACCCTGACTTTGATCTCTGTCAAGGCATACCAGCAAGAATTAATTTACATTTCAGATGAAAAAGGTTGACAGCATGAAAAGGCATCTTGTTTCTGGTATGTGAATGTGCCGTAATAGATCGGGAATTCTGAAAGGAAGTTCTGAGGAAGCTAAAGGGATAAGCCGCACGGCTGCTTTTATTGGGAAGGAGATGAAAGGAAAACAAATTTCAATATGCGCTGCTCTGTAGCAACATGTAGGCCAAATGCTTCCTAAATTTCAAGGGCTGCTCTTTTAAAAATATATAACATATCTTAGCAACACCACTTAAGAAAATACTATGGGCCAGAACTAGAAATACAAATGCATTCCACAGAATCTAAATTTCAAATGAAACGATTTGTTGAAAAAATGATAAATTAGAGAATAACCTTAGAAAACAACCGGAAATGGTTGTGCTATGATAACATCCCTAAGCCACTTCCTGCAGGCTCCTAAAGCAGGGAGCTGCTGTATCTGGGTCTGGTTCTACTCGGAAATGTCCTAGTGGGACGAAGAGAGGCTTGTAATGAGATTATGTTTGGAGAAGATCACAACCCCAAACAGAAAAGTCAGAATGAGTTGCTTTACTTCTTAGATACATGCAATTATGCCTTCAAATCTAAAGATAAGGAAAATATTCCCAAGTAAAAGTAAACTGCCCATAAAATTGCAAAGATTGCTACCCTATTCGTGCATCTTTACCACCAACAAAAACCAGCACAACAATTCCTGTCCATGGTGTTGGCCAAAGGGCAGATGCTGTCTGCCTTTGTTCTGGCTGCCACACTACTTCTAAGAGGGCAGAGGTGGTGTTGGTGCCACCTTCATGCCCATCTAAGCTGCTGCAGACTCTGTTAATGGAAGTTCCCAACATCACTTGATAGGCAAGAACACTTTGGCTGCAAGGCTAAGAAAGGGGAGGTGCTTGCAAGACTAAAGAAAAAGGAAGGCGCCCTTAAAGAAATGTGTTTTCTAAAGTTCTCCTGGGTGCTTGTAAGGCTAAAAAAAAAAAAAAAAAAAAAAAAAAAAAGGGAGACACCCTTAAAGAAATATGTTTTTTAAAGTTCCGCTGAGCAACATTATCCTTCCACGGTAGCTTCCCCATAGGTGCTCCACTGAAAAGTTACAATTATTACTATCCTGATAGCATGATGATGAAGCAGACCCATTTCTGTTTTACAGCAGTATTCACTTGGCATTAACAGAGTGCAAAACAGAGAGCACTCTAAAGATGATTTTCACTTAGGGAAAATTGGATTTATGATTCCTATATACTGAACTCAGTGGATCAACAATAAATAAGCTCAAGCAAGTTTAAATTTTAAAACACATGTTGGGCTTTGTACCAAACTGCAAGATCAGAAATCAGTTTGGTACCCTCTTTTAATGAGAGATCATGTGTGTGTGTGTGTGTGTGTGTGTGTTGGGAGGCAGGCAAGTAGGGAACAAACGATGCACTTTAAGTTCTCTCTTAAGCTGTAACAAGAATTGCATCCCTCTTCCTGGGGCTTTGAAGTTGTAGAGCTTAGAATTCCTAGGGGATGGTGTTAAAAGTTAACATTTGCATTTTAATAGCACCCTTTCCTCCCAACTATTTTAGTTTTGAATGAAGACATCAGGCTTCTACAGTGGTCTAAGAGTTCTGAGAAGTTTACTTGGAGCCAGGTTCTGGGCAGGGACCTCTTTGAAAAGGTTGCAGCTGTTTTATGTAAGAGTTTACTTCAAGCTCAGCTGTATGTGAAATCCTCTCTCTCTCTCTGCTGCTGAGTCTACCAGCCTGGCTATTTCTCTCATTCTGTCTCTAATTTCTTGTGGCTCCTGGAGCTCAGGGGCCTGTTTCTTCCAGAGCCTCGAGTAGGAATATGCAGTTTCAAACGAGGGAAGGAGCCCAGCCTGGCACCCACAGTGGACACTGCCATTTGCAGAAGAGCAGAGTGACTGAAGAGCCAGAGAGGGGACGGATGAGTCAGAAACCAGAGCTTACACCTCTCAGGCTGCCAACAGTAAGCTGAGCCATAACAGCCACCGTGTGCTCATGCCATGGGGCCCAGAGGACCATGGTAGCCACATATAAGCCTGGGTTTGGGAAACTCAGTTTGCTGGGAAACTCCCTGAGTGATTCCTCCTCTGTGATGCTAAGAAACAGGTCTTGCATATAATTAGAGAATTCCAAAATGGGAAGGCACCTTCTGGACCTTTTTAACCAGCGATCTCATTTAACAGATGAAGGACTCGTGACTCCGAGAGGGAAAGGGTTTTGTTCAGGTGGCAGTATGCGATGCTGACTCTATCCAAACGGCCTGTGTTCAAATGCTGGCTCTGCAACTGATGAACTGTGTGATGGTGGACAAGTCCCTTCACTTCTCAGTGCCTCAATTTCCTCCTCTATAATGTCAGGTATACAAGAGAACCCAGTCAGAGCATCCTTAGCCAAGTGTGGCAAACAGCAAATGCTCATGCTCACTGTTAGCATCATAGTTATCACACAAGGAGGGTCGGAACACTAGGACTCCTGTCTCCCAGAACTCTTGACTCATTCCAGTGCTCCTGAATTATTCACCTTTCAGCTTTTCTACATTCACAGGAAGTTAGTCACAGAATATTTTCAAGTGGACACTGTGAAAATGATGTTTTAATTACCTGCTTGATTATGAGCAGCAGACTCATTTCTTCTGTTGCTTATTTTCTTAAATTTCCTCCGAGCATCATATCCTCTCCAGGCTAAAAATATAAAACCATGTGCTAGGAATGACATTAATTTAAGAACGTGCCAGAGAATTGATATAAGCTGTTTTCTCCTCCAGTCTATTGCCCGTCTCATCCTCCCTCCTGCTTTCTCACTGAACAAAATAAGCAGAGGTACGTGATCTATGGCGAGAAGAGAGGCCTCTCTGTTCTCACAGCTTGGCTTTGAAGATGCTTCTGAGGGGTTGCTTTTGTTCAGGCAGTGATTTGTTCAGGCATTCTGGGTTCCACTGATGAATCACGTGGGACCCCTACTCCAGGTGAGATGGTTTCCTATCATTCTAATCCCTGGTGAAAGCCCTGTCTTCAAGACTTGAGGATATGATACGGGGGAGGGGTTTGGGAGGGATGGTAGAAAGGAACTGGAATAGCCTGACCCTTTCAAAATCTGTTATTTGGGAGAAAAATATAAATATGAAAGTTGAAGAAGAGAAAGAGCGGAGTCAAGGGAAATAGTAAGTAGCACAACACCGTCATTTGCTGTGAGTGAATTCTGTGCCGAGAGGTATGCTGAGGGAGAGGAAAGATGTGCAGTGGGAAGGGAAAAGGCACGGAAGAAAGGTGAAGAAAAAGAGAGAAAAGAGGAAGGGACTATCTGGGGCAAAGGTGGTAAGCCCTTTAGATACAAAACTGGGGCATTAAGCCACCCACGAGGAGCATAATGTCTCTTTGTTCCTCCCATCTCAGCATCACAACTCTCGAAGTTGCTGGGTGAGCTCATGAAGTCCAAAATAGACTGAGCCACATTAGGATTCTGGGTTATGAGAGCATAAGGGAAATCATCCACTTTGTTCAAGATCTGGTGCTTTCATAATCATTTATGTCTATTGCACAGGAACTTAAATGTTGTGTGTAACACTAATAACGCATATATGTAAACAAAGAGGCACTGACTAGGCAGGGCACATGAAAGAGATTAACAACCTGTTCCCTTGGTTTATAAGTTCCATCTGGACTAGAAAAGCCTTCTGGAAATGGCATTAGTAACTCTGGTACTGAACACCCGACCACAGACCTGCAGTGTATATTATCTCAGTCATTCTGGGAGATGCGGCACATATCTGTGTGACTGGGGCTTTACATCACTGGTCCATTTATACTGCCACTATCTATCCTGTCACTCATGTTGTAAAGACTTGTTTGCTTACCTGCAGGTCAGGGACCATGGCAGTTGTTGGGGCTCAGATAGTAATTTTCCAAAATACGCTGCTTTGAACTTCAAACTTAGAGCACCTGGGTAGCAGCAAATGCAGGGAAGGGCTTTCTCTGAACTCTCCCTATCTATTAAAGGCAAGCTCCTCCAGAAGACATTCAACTGTGTGAATCCCTTCCCCAGATATCTCCTCAACCAGGAGAAACTGATGCATACCCCAGGAAGGAAGACTGGAGTAAATATCACCCAGAGGTCAGAGGAACTTTGTCCCAGGCTATTGCTGTTCTTTAGGCCCATTCATTTCCCTTGTAAACCTTTGAATCTTCCCTTAAAATTATCTACATCCTCCACTTCCCTCTCCCCTGTGAAGAGGGTATTTAAGCTTCAACCATCTGGCCTTTGAGTTTCACACTTTTTATGACTTGCATGTTAATAAATTTGTATGTCTTTTCTCCTGTTAATCTGTCTTTCTCAGTTTGTTTTATAGACTCAAATTATCAAACCTTCAGGACACGGACAGAAAGTTTCTTTCACCCCTACACAGTCTTGCTCATGGCTGTGATTTCAGCACCTGGCACAGAACCTGTGTAGTAGGCACTTGATACACATTTCATACACATTTGCTAAAGCAAGGAAGGAAAGAAGGAAGGAAGGAAGGAAGGAGGGGAGGGAGGGAGGGAAGGGAGAAGGAAGGGAGGGAGGGAGGGAAGGGAGAAGGAAGGGAGGGAGGGAGGGAAGGGAGAAGGGAGGGAGGGAGGGAAGGGAGAAGGAAGGGAGGGAGGGAGGGAAGGGAGAAGGAAGGGAGGGAGGGAGGGAAGGGAGAAGGAAGGGAGGGAGGGAGGGAGGGAAGGAGGGAGGGAAACCACTTAGAAGAGAAACAGTTGAGTATTCCCCAGTACTTAATGACATGCCAATACCCAGGGCAGTATTTATGAGAGCTGGACCATTTACCTGACTGGATGGCAATGGCTCCCTTCTCTCTCTTCTCTCTGACTCTTTTGTATTTCCTGGCTCCAAGCCACCCCTTGGTATATGCCTGTAGCACAACCACTCTGCCTATGACTTCTCGAAGCAGCACATTTAATTGCTCAACATGGTAATATTTGAGAAAAACCTGAAATGAGACATTAGTTTTAGCATTACATATGGGTTCCTCAGCAGAAATTCACTCCACTACCGCATATTCTAAATGAAAATATTAAAACAATGATATAAATAAAGTTTATAGCGATGTGACTTATGCTCACATTACTGACTTCATGGGGGTAAATACAATTCTCCTTCTAAGATTGAGCCAATCCTTGATAATTGATATAAACAGATGATGAGGTCAACAGGGTTTTAGCGATTCCAAATGCTCTCCAGGCCTGTCTCATGTCAGTCAGGAGTTCATTTTCTCAGTTTGAGCTCTATCTACTCTCTTTCCCCATAGCCTCTGATAAAGGTACTAACCAAGAGGACTGACCCAGCCAACAGTGGAAGTTCAGAGGGCGAGGTACCTGGATGATCCACAGTGATCTGTTGAGGAGGAGCAATGCTGCCATCGACTCTCAGGCTGAGGCTGGTTTTATAAGGCAATCAGGATAGACCATAAAAACCTGGGATCCTATGGGGACGTGATGTTCTCCCACATGAAAAGCTACAGATGCTGAGACTAATAATCAGGCTATGCAGCAAATAACATGAGTCCCGTGAAAAAATGGACAAAATTCTACTAGAAACTCATCACTGCCATTAATATGATTTGTGTATTTACATGTGGTACTGGAATAAGCAGCATTGAGAAAAGAAACATTTTTAAATGAGCTCAAAGATCTCATTCTAAAAATGCTAAATGGCTCTCAAATTACACACAGAACAGGAGGCAAACCCTCCTCCTCTGCTCCCTAAGGTCCCCAACCTCTTGACTTAAGACCAGCAGAGATCATTGTTAGGTTGGAGTCTTGTTTGCTAAGCTACACAACTTACAGAGCCATTCATGCCAGTGACATCACTGACAAGAGACAAATCATACGGGACAATTTGAACAATAAAGAACGAACTACCTTTGTTTTTCCCAGCACCCAGTGATCTAATCTGGACTTTTCCAAGATAGCCACACAGCTCTCTTTGCTAGCAAGAGGTGTTTGATGTGCTCTGAATGCCAAGTAATAATACCTGCAAAATAAAACAGTTAAGTGAAGCATTTTCAGTCATCATTTGACTCAGCATAGAAGAATTACTCGGGACCATTGACAACCTTGTTTTTTAATAGTAAATATTTGTCGAGCACCAATAATAGCATAGTAGGTAGTAAAAGATACAAAATTTATACTTATGAACTTGGCTCTTCCTTACTTTCATATGTTCTGCAATGTATATTTATTTCCCTTTTAATGTTGCTTTGTAATTCATATTCAGTGCATACTTGGTGTCTAGTGCATTCAAAATCAAAATAATCTTTTTAGAAAGCTGAAATTTAGACAACTCTCCTAATGAAAGTAATACTCCTAAATATTAGTATTACTATTATAAAAAATAAATTCCATTGTATATATTTTGACTCTGCTTTGCAAAGTCCCATCTAAAGCAATTTGTAGATAGCAGAAGTGATGACAGCCTAACACTACTGATTCTGCTGAGCTATTCATCTTACTCAGCGTATAGAGGAGGTGTATTTTCTTGATACAATCATGAAAACCACATTTGTTTTCTTAAATTACTTCATTTTAGTGATCTTCTAAACTTTCAGATTAAAGAGTTTCAAAGAACATTGTAGTGAAGGAAAAGTATCTTTTTTTTTTTTTTTTTTTTCTGAGGCAGAATTTCGCTCTTGTTGCCCAGGCTAGAGTCCAGTGGTGCCATCTCGGCTCACTGCAACCTCTGCCTCCTGGGTTCAAGCGATTCTCCTGCCTCAGCCTCCCGAGTAGCTGGGGATTACAGGCATACGCCACCACATCCAGCTGATTTTGTATTTTTAGTAGAGACGGGGTTTCACCATGTTGGTCAGGCTGGTCTTGAACTCCTGACCTCAGGTGATCCACCCGCCTTAGTGTCCCAAAATGCTGGGATCACAGGCGTGAGCCACCTTGCCCAGCCAGGAAAAATATCTTTTCCTCACCCATCCAAGTTCACAGCTGAGGCCCCTAGAACAAGAGACAGATAAACAAGAGAAATGCGTACCAATTCATTTAACGTAAGTTTTAAGTGACACAGGAGCCTTCATGAGGAAATGAAAACCTGAAGAAACAATTAGACTTGTGTATTTCTTTTCTTTTTTGAGACTGAGTCTCACTCTGTTGCCCAGGCTGGAGTGCAGTGGCGTGATCTCAGCTCACTGCAAGCTCCGCCTCCCGGGTTCGCACCATTCTCCTGCCTCTCAGCGTCCCGAGTAGCTGGGACTACAGGCGCCCGCCACTGTGCCCGGCTAATTTTTTGTATTTTTAGTAGAGACAGGGTTTCACCATGTTAGCCAGGATGGTCTCAATCTCCTGACCTCATGATCCGCCCACCTTGATCTCCCAAAGTGCTGGGATTACAGGCGTGAGCCACCGCCTGTATTTCTATGCCAACTTTGATGAAGAAGTGGATGATGGTGGAGAAACAGAATTGAAAAAAGAGTTTATTACCCTAATGGTAATTAACTGAGGAAATTTAGCAAGACCTGTTTGTTCAGATTCTTCTCTGTGTCCCTGTGTCTTCAGAGATACAAATGTTCCTTTTCTCTGGGTATAGGAAGAGTACCTTTCACATGTGGGTCTTATGAACTGCTTCAGGGCAGAAGAGCAGGAGAAGGTGAGAGTGAACTTCCTGCCTCTGCTATTTTCTCAAATGCTACAGTGCCATATTTTGGGGTAGTGTGTCCTGAACTCCATCATTACCAAGAGTTTTTTCCTCGCCTTTCCTTTCTTCTCCTTTATTCTCCCTGTTTTTAAAAAATATAACTTGTTGAGGCACCAGGCATAGTGGCTTATTCCTATAATCCCAGTACTTTGAGAGGCCAAAGTGGGAGGATCACTTAAGCCCAGGAGTTCAAGACCAGCCTGGGCAACATGGCCAAATCCCGTCTCTGCAAAAAATTTAAAAAATTAGCCAGGCATGGTGACATGTGCCTGTAGTCCCAGCTACTTGGGAGGCTGGAGCCCAGAGTTTGGGGCTGCAGTGAGCCATGATCACACCACTGCACTCTAGCCTGGGTGACACAAGGAGATCTTGTCTCAAAATTAAAAAATATACATATATATAAATATGTATTTTATATATTATACATATATATTACATATAACTTTTTGAATATATTATCCTTTTAGAAAATCTCACCTTAGTTTTTCTTTAGAAAACTTGCAAGGCATTTTTTTCTCTGCTCTTTGCTGCCATCTATAATTAAGTTCAACCCCTTGAAAACTTTGAAATAAACTTAATTTCTTTGTCAAAGGATTTTCCTGCCATTCCTCAAACGAGACTAATCTGATATTTTGAAATTACTTTTAAATATAGAGCTGTTTTTACTTTTTAAAATGTGAAAGATATCCCTCCCCCCTGCCAAATATATCCATATCTTCCTGTTTATGGAAGAATAAGCGTACCTAATTAGTACTTGACTCATTCAACTTTATCTTCCTGCAACAAGATTATTTTGCAAGTTAGGATATAATGCTGAATTTGCTGGAAACATTTGCATTCAGAAACCCTGGGACTGTTTCCAAGGCTCTGAATCTCTGTTTCCACCTTTGGCGAGGAGCGGCAGTGCTGTCTGAACATGAACAGTAGCCAAGACCAGATGATGCTAGATCATTTGGCAGAACCCAGGAATCTGCTCATAGCAGATATCTTCCGGAGCTAAGTGGGAGGAGGGAAAGCCAGGAGTCAAGCTTAGACCTTTCTCTGGACAGTTCATGGCATCAGCACAGATTCTTCAGCCCCAGGTTCTCCAGGACTGTAGTTTTGGTTATGATTTCTCTGACTTGGCTTTGGCCACGGCAAAAAGATTGTGTCATGGAGCACATAGGGATAGTGGGAATGGCTGGCAAATCTATTGCGGTGAGAAAAGTCAATGGTAAAATCAGGATTTCCTATACTTTTAGGACCAGCCATTTACAACATGAGCTCCACTGGCTTTAAGTAGCCCAGGCTTGCTTATGGTGAATGCTCAGTGTTACTGGTGATGAAGTATTTAAAGAATCTGATGAATGACCAGCACCTTGAAAGATATAAGTGGAGTGCAAGATATGTTCCAGTTCACCAATCAAAGATTTATACTTATTTTTCGGACATCTATGGGTGTTTTTTTTTAGCAACTGTTAGTTTCTAAGTAGGCAGAATGTATTCTGAACATTAATATTAGAACTTAACTTTGATTTTCAGTCCATCAACCAAAACATCTTAATTTATTATGATAATAATATTCATATCTACCTTAGTTCAGAAAGACATGGGTAACAGTACTATATGTAAAGAGGTAGTTTTCAAAATATAGTGAAGAAACATGTAAGTGACATATCTATAGTAATCAAGTAAGAAAAGCATAATATGTTTCCTTCATGGAATAATTTTGGATTCTAGCAGGCACCATGGTGATAAATCACTTTGAGCTCCTGTGTACTTCAATGTAAAGGCTAAGCTGAAAGGAACCAAGCCAAGAGGGCCATCAGGAAGGGAGAGTTTTCTGGAAAGATCCATTTTACCCCTTTCCTGAAGCAGCATGATGAGTTAAGCAAAAGATATGCAACAGCAAAATAATAAATGTAAAAGTCTGTCTTGAGAATCTGCACACTTTAGGGCATTGCAAAAACCAGACTTCCCTGAGCTGCCTCTTCTAAGTAGAATTGATTTTATATATTGGAGTCTGAGCACTGAGTTCAGAGTCAGAAGATCTCTGTCTCTAACTGTGGGTGAGTCACTCACCTCTCTGTACATAACTTTCCACAGGTGGGAATAGGAACCAGATAAGTGGTTCTTAACTCTTATCTTGGGTAGGGAGAAGGACATGGGGCTCTAGGCTTTGTGAAAGTCTGGTAAAAGCTATACAAATTCTATCTTGGAAAATACTCTTAACACAATACATTGCATACAACGTCAAGAAATCCACAACGTCAAGAAATCCACGTAACTTTTTTTTCTTTTTTCTCTTTTTTTTTTTTTTTTGAGACACAGTTTAATTCTGTTGCCCAGGCTGGAGTACAGTGGTGTGATCTGGGCTCTCTGCAACCTCTGCCTCCCAGGTTCAAGCAATTCTTGTGCCTCAGCCTCCTGAGTAGCTGGGATTGCAGGCATGTGCCACCACACCTGGCTAACCTTTGTATTTTTAGTAGAGATGGGGCTTCACTATATTGGCCAGGCAGATCTTGAATTCCTGACCTCAAGTGATCTGCCCGCCTCAGCCTCCCAAAGTGCTGAGATTACAGGCATGAGCCAACGCATCTGGCCCCACATAACTTCTGATGGCCCTCAAGGACCAAAGAGCACTTCCTGCTGCAGAACTTTATGAAGACATAAATTTCCCAAGGCTTCATTTTATTAAAACATATAAGCTATCAAAATAGCAAGTATCCAGTTGAAAAATATCTCTATTCAAAAAATGTCATTTCATTTTCTGTCTAAAATGTTTTGTTGCATGGAATGCAGGCTGTTCAAGGAAGAGTTTTTAAATATAACAGGCAAAGCAGTTTGTTAGCAAAAGCAACAGGCAACTAGAGATACATCCTCCTGCATTTAAATTATGGAATCATAAACTGGAAGGATCTGTAAGATTCCAGGATATGTTTGTTTTATATTGCTGCATAACAAATTACTTCAAAATTTAATGCCTTAAAAACATATTTATCATCACACAGTTTCTGAGGGTCAGGAATTCAGGAGCAGCTTATTTCTGGCCCAGGGTCTCTCATGAGATTACAGTCCAGATGTCAGCCATGGCTGCAGTCATTTTAAAGCCTGACTGGCACTGGAGGATCCATTTCCAAGATGACTCACTCACATAGCTGTTGGTGGCAAGATTCCGTTCCTCACTGGCTGTTGGCAGGAGGCCTCAGCTCCTTGCCACATGGGCCTCTCCAGGGGACTGCCTGAGTCCTTTCATTATATAGAAGATGGCTTCCCTCAGAACAAAGCGTCTTGGGATTGCGGTGGGGGGCAGAGAGGGAGAGAAAGAGAAGAATTCACAATGTGTTTTATGGCCTAGGCTTAGAAGTGACATACTCTCATTTCTTCTATATTCTTCTATTCCTTAGAAGTGAGTCACTAAGTCCAGATCACATTCAATGGGAGAGGAATGAAGGGAAGAATATCAAATAATTTGTAGACATATGTTAAAGCCACCACAAAAGATCTCTCAAGCTCATCAAGTCTTCTATCTAGTAATGATAACAAAAACCACTCTCAATGATATAAAATGACTTATCCAAGATGACAGATTAAATGACAGAGGCTAAAATTATTATCCAAGGTCACCAATGTCCAGGTCATTAATATTTTTAAACAACTGACAAGACTCCAGCTAATGAAGTTTAATTTTTGATGCAAGGGGAAAAAAAACAAGACAGAGTAAAGTTAAATGCTACTTCTTGCCAGAAAGGAAAAGACTGATAAACTTGCCTACACAAAAATAAAATTTTCCTACCTAAAAAAAAAATCGCAGATTTGGGAAGAATTGATCTCTTTTAGTTTTTTAGCTTTTGTTTGTTTAGATATAATGGGTTTTCCATGTTACACTTTATTATGCTCTTTATAGAGAGGTCCCAACAAAATGCTATTGTTTGGAATGTAGGCACATCCCTCATCAAATCAATGGTGGTTAATTTCTTGGCTGACTGACTTAACTTGAAGAGTATTACCTTTGAGGGCAGAAGGGAGCTTTCATTTCCCTTCATTCTCCTTTCTTATGTTCTTTAGTGCAAATGAAGAAAAATCTTTGGTAAGACAGAGTAGGGAAACAGAGACTTTGTTAAATGCACCACAGTTGTCCTATGAGACCTGGTCCATGTCAGCAAAAACAAGATTTGTGGTCTTTGCTCTGGCTCCACTCAGAAGAATGTGAAGGACATAAGTCTGAGAAATTGTAACGACCAAACATTGCTTTTCCAGGATAGTGCCAGAAACAAAGTCTATCAGGTCTCCAAGAACTTCCAGGCTTTCCCCCAGAGGAAGCAGGACCTTAAAGAGAAGACAGGTAGGAGAGACTGAGGGCACTATGGAGAAGGAGTAAAGAGGGAATGTGGCCCTGGACTTTATTCAACATGAGCTCTGTATTTCTGAAAGACAACTTAATTATGGAGGAAAAGAAGTGTTTAGAAATTTTGGAATCTTTGTGTGTTCCTGATCAGTTGTCAGATTATTTCTTAGGTTGTTTTCGTTCATGTAAAGAACTAGTAGCTGACCTCTTTCAACACAACATGGGCAAAACTGAACTGAACTTAACTGATCAGACTTCAGACCCTACTACCACATGTCGAGAGCTACCACCTAGGCAGCTAGAATTTATAGGACAGAAAACTAGGAGAAAGCTAAAGATAAAGAGAACCCTGGAGATCTGTGGAGGATATCCTCAAGCATTCAGCAGAGTACTAACTGGCATATGCATACGAGGAAACTATCCAAGGCTGGAAAGAACCATCTGAGAGGATTAGAGGGAACAGTACCTAGTGCTTACAAAGGGCTGGCAATACCAGCTGCTTATGCCAGCCCGACCAGTTGACCTCATAATTCATAGGACAATAGAGTACTCAGAAGGATCTTACTTCATAGTGAGGAAATATTAGTCATTAACACAGCTCTGGTTCTACCTAACAAAACTTTTCTTTCTTTTTTTTTTTTTTTGGAGACAGAGTCTCATCTCTGTCACCCAGGCTGAATGAAGTACAATGGTGAGATCCAGCTTACTGCAGCCTCTGCCTCCCAGGTTCAAGCGATTCTCCTGCCTCAGCTTCCTGAGTAGCTGGGATTGCAGGCATGCGCCACCACACCTGGCTAATTTTTGTATTTTTAGTAGAGACAGGGTTTTGCCACGTTGACCAGGCTGGTCTTGAACTCCTGACTCAAGTGATTGGCCTTCCAAAGTGCTGACATGTGTACATGACACATTTACCATGATATATCATATTCTGTTTCATAAAATATGACTTAATAAATTAAAAAATACATGGCCAGGCACGGTGGCTCATGCCTGTAATCCCAGCACTTTGGGAGGCCAAGGCGGGCAGATCATGAGGTCAGGAGATCGAGACTGTCCTGGCTAACGCGGTGAAACCCCGTCTCTACTAAAAATACAAAAAATTAGCCAGGCATGGTGGCGGGCACCTGTAGTCCCAGCTACTCGGGAGGCTGAGGCAGGAGAATGGCGTGAACCTGGGAGGCGGAGCTTGCAGTGAGCAGAGATCCCGCCACTGCACTCCAGCCTGTTGACAGAGCGAGACTCCCTCTCAAAAAAAATAATAATAATAATAATTAATTAATTAAAAAATACTCAAGTCACACAAGTATATTCTCTGGCCACAGTGGAATTAAATTAGAAATCAACAACAGAAAGATATCTGGAAAATTCCCAAATATTTATGAAGAGACTTCTAAATTACCCAGAGGCCAGAGAAAAAATCAAAAAGAAAATTGGAAAGTATTTTAAATTAAATAAAAATGAAAATACAATGTTTCAAGATTTGATTGCTAAAGCAGTATTTAGAAATGTGTAGTGTTAAAAAGTTATCAGGAGAGAATGATCTCAAATATGTGACCTCACCTCCACCATAAGAAATTAGAAAAAGAAGAGCAAATTAAACCCAAAGTAAGCAGAATAAAGGAAATAATAAAGATCAAAGTAGAAGTCAATGAAATAGAAAATAGGAAAGCAACTGATGAAACCAAAAGCTGGTTTTCTGAGAAAGCTAATAAAATTGGTAAGCCTCTATCCATACAGATCAGAAAAAAAGAAAGGAAAAGAAGAAACAAATTACCAATATCAGGTATGAGATTGGTGATATCCTATAGTTTCTACAAATATTAAAAGAATAATCAGGGAAATATTGTGAATGACTTTATGCCATACCAATAAGCTAAAGAGAAAAAGCATATGATCCTAATAAATGAAAAAAAGCATTTGACAAAATCCAACATCTAATTCTTACTAAAATTAAAAAAAATTAATTCAACAACCTCAAACTAAGAGACAACTTTCTGAATCTTGATTTTTAAAAAATATCTATGAAAAACTTAAGGCTAACACCATATTTAATGGTGAAAAGCTGAATGCTATCCTCCTAAGATTAGGAACCAATCAAGATGTCCACTCTCATCACTTCTATTCAACATTGTACCAGATGTCCTAGCCAGCACAATAAGACAAAAAAATAAAAATAAATAATAACATCCATGTTTGAAGGGCATAAGTAGAATTGTCTTAATTTGAAGATGACACAATTATTTGAACAGAAAATCCAATGTAATCTACAAAAAAGCTACCATAACTAGTAAGGGAATTTAGCAAGACTTTAGGATAAAGATCAATATACAAAAACCATTGTACTTCTATATATTAGCAACAAACAATTAGAAACTGAAAATGAGGCCGGGTGCGGTGGCTCACGCCTGTAATCCCAACACTTTGGGAGGCCGAGGATGGTGGATCACGAGGTCAGGAAATCGAGACCATCCTGGCTAACATGGTGAAACCCCATCTCTACTAAAAGCACAAAAAATTAGCCGGGCATGGTAGCAGATGCCTGTAGTCCCAGCTACTCGGGAGGCTGAGGCAGGAGAATGGCTTGAACCCGGGAGGCAGAGGTTGCACTGAGCCGAGATCACGCCACTGCACTCCAGCCTGGGCAACAGTGAAAGACTTCGTCTCAAAAAAAAAAAAAAAGAAACTGAAAATGAAAAAATATAATTTTCTAATAGCATTTTAATGTAAAATAAATAGGGATAAATCTGACAATGTATAAAACCTATACATTGAAAACTACAAAACACTGGCTAAAAAAAGTTAAAGAAGACCTAAATAAATGGAGAGAGATATCATGTTTATAGGTCAGAAGAATTAATATTGTTATTATTTAAGTAAAGCAGATTACCCTCTGTAATGTGGGTGGACCTCATAAAATTAGTTGAAGGCCTTAAAAGATTGAAGTCCCGTGACGAGGAAGAAAGGGATTCTGTCTCTAGACTATACTGAGTCTACACACCACACACACTTACCCACACTTACACACACACACACACATACCCTACTGGTTTTGTTTCTCTGGAGAACCCGGATTGCTCTCATGTAGGTAAACTGGGGAGACAGAGCCAACCTTGGTGATAAACTTACAATATTGCTAAAGGTAGAGGTAAGTTCTGGGCAAAACCATAAATGGTAGAAGGTTGTTTTTAGTGACTTCCTTCCCTATCATTTCTCTTCTCTTTGTTCACTGACTACCCAAGTTCCCCACAGATTTGGGGGCTTCTGCACCGCACACTGGCGATCTAGGACACCCCAATCCCGTTGTTCCTCCTCACACTCACAAACAGATCTTCCCTGCCCTGCGTCAAAACTCTATGCCTGGGCATTCCCACAGGGCTGTCTCTGCAAGGGACTGGCTGGCTCCTTTAGCAAACATTTAAATCCTGAGGGAGAACTTAAAATCATTGATAAAAACTCTTTCTTTGTACAGAGAAGAAAGCCAGAGAGAAGGCAATTGGCCCAAGATGAGAAATTTAGTATGTAGATCTGAGGCTTACCAGGTCTTCTAATTCAGGCTTCTTTATACTTATCAAACCTTCCTAGCTCTTCCTGTGTGCACCTGGTATCTTTGACTCTCTAGCAGGCACTTTTGATGCTCCAGCACCTTTCACCTCATTGGAACTCATGAGTGTTTACAGGTATCTGGAATATCAGGCTTTTGACTTAAAGTGTTGATTTCTTCTATCTGAGTACCAGCAGTCTGGCTCTCCTTGACATATGTGTGAGGGATCCAGAGAATATTCTATTTGGATTAGTGTATCAGGAAGGTGCTTCTGTTTCAGTAGAAAGCTATATACATTATCTTTAAAATACCTTTCTGGGTTATCAGATTATTAGAGTCCTGTTATCCCCTTTGAGCCATTTTGCAACTCTTTCTAAATTCCAACTGATAAACAGATATGTAAATTCTGTCCAGACTGATAATGATTCGAATTGACTTCCTCCCCACTGCAGAAAACCAGTTTTATTTCCATTTGTAATTCATCCCAACATTCTTTTATTTCATATAAGCTATGCTATTTTGACTCTTCCTTTGAACTGATTATAACATCTGCCTAGTTCCCTCATAACATATGACTAAAATAAATTCTTTTTAACACATTCATCTTTATTTCTGTATGCCAGTCATGATTTTATCTTCTTCCGAACATTTTTTTTTTTTTTAACAAGGGAAAGAAAGAAGTACAAAAATCTAGGCTATAGATCCAGGTTTGACACAAAGGCGCACACACAAATCGGCAAGTTTTGAGGTAGGAATTCTTCATACCTGGGTAGACCCAATGCTAGCAAGCAATCCTAAAAGGCCTACCTACTAGGCTAAAATAAATAAATAAATAAAATAAATAAGTAAATAAAACCACTGTCACTTTTCTACTTATAATCTTTGAAGTGGAAAATATTCGTGGAATATGCTCATGTTGGACTTTACCAAGAAAGTCAAACTATTTTCCGAAGAGATTACACCAATTTATATCCTCACCACTAGAATATGAGAGTCCCATTGCTCTCTAACTATGACAATCTATGGAATTAACAGACTTATTGGTTACTGCCAAAATGGGTATAACATGGTATTGAATTGTGGTTTTAATTTGTATTTCCTTGATTAAAGAGGCTGGACTTTTCCTTTTGTTTTCAATGATGTTCTCTCACAATGAACAATGAATTGTATTTCTCTATTTTTTTCCCCATGGTTACTCTTACTCCTGGAAGGGAGAGGAGAAAGAAGAATCACCATTTTAGATAAAAATTGTATTAGCGTGGGAGATGGCTTAAATTTTTATTTGCACCTCTCATTTTGGTCATTCTGCTCCTGCATTTTTACACTGGGGAAGGATTTGTATGTTTTAAGGATGGCTTTGAAATCCTAACCTAGAATGAATGAGCTCTGCTTTGATTCCTCCCTCCAATTGAGTTTTGCACTCAAAGGCATATAAAACATCTGCAGCCAGCTTGGAGATTTGCACAACCCTAAGTCAATGAGAAAATTTATCTCAAGGCTAATTATACAGACTAAAACATTTTTTTATTTCTAAAGACTTTAAACAAATTCCTTCTTTTAGAATGGATCATTCACTCTGTAGAGTTTTAGGGCTTTGGTATAACCATGTTGTCACCATTTACCACTTTGTAAATCAAATTGGTTTTTCATCTCCATTAACTAAAACTTTACGTAGGATCTACTGATGTATCAGGCATGGGCAGAAGTGCTGAATGACATGAGTAAGCAATGCACATAATTTCCCTGCCCTCATGAAGCTTTATATTCTAGTTGGGAAGACAAACATAAACAAAAATATGAAGGACATCATTTTGGCTAACGATAAGAATAAAAAATCAGCGTGGGAAGGTAAATGAGTATACTTTGGGGGTATATTTTGGCAGGCAGCCTTAAGCAACCAGAATAGTGATGAAACTCAAGACATGTCACATGAGAAACTGATGAAGAGGCTGGGAACATGGAGCTTAAAAACAAAGACTTAGCAGGGTCTCTTAAACAGTCATATGCAGACCACCTGCATCAGAATCACCTGGAGATATAATGAAAGATTTGGATTCCTGGGCCACACTCCAGACATAGAATCAGAATCTCTGGGGCTGGACCTTGGGAGTCTATATTTTAATAAACTACAGTGATATCGAGTACTAAAGTTTGAGAACCACTGACTTAGGGGAACATGATAATTGACTGCCATCAAGTGGAGAAGGGAGATGATTTGTTCAGTAAAGCCTTGAGGGTAGAACGGGGGTAGATGCTTAGAAGCTTCTGAAGGATGGTTTCCTATGGTCAGGGTTATGAAGGACATGACGGTGATCACACATCTCGACACAGGGAATGGGCTACTTCAGGAGCTGGGGAGTGAATTCGTAAACACTGAATTTATTCAATGAGATGCTAGTTGACAAGGTCAAGAATGCTACTGATGAAAGCCTAGCCAGGTAGTTGGACGGGACGACCCTTCAAGATTCCTTCTAACAAAGATTCTAGGTTGACTTCTCTCTTGGTTAAAAAGAAAGGATTCTAAGCCAGGCGCGGTGGCTCACGCCTGTAATCCCAGCACTTTGGGAGGCCAAGGCGGGCGGATCACCTGAGGTCAGGAGTTCGAGACCAGCCTCAACATGGAGAAACCCCGTCTCTACTAAAAATACAAAATTAGCCAGGCGTGGTGGTGCATGCCTGTAATCCCAGCTACTTGGGAGGCTGAGGCAGGAGAATTGCTTGAACCTGGGAGGTGGAGGTTGTGGTGAGCCGAGATCGCGCCATTACACTCCAGCCTGGGCAACAAGAGCGAAACTACATCTCAAAAAAAAAAAAAAAAAAAAAAAAGAATGGATTCTGTGATTTTTAAAATATTAAAATAGATGTTTATCATTGATCCAATACTGTTACTGTGACAAATCTTGAGTTATTGTCTTATGCTTGGATAATAAGTTGGAAGCCTCCTAAAATATCCCTAGATAATCTATTAGGGGCTTTAAAACCTCAACTATGATCTGTTCACAGGATAGTCTCCCCAACATACACCTAGAACAGTGGCTGTCAGTGTAGTGTCCTCATCAGCAGCTGCAGCATGACCTGGAAACTTGTTAAAGATGCAAATTCTCTCTTCTCTCTCTCTCTCTCTCCCCCTCTTTCTTTCTCACTGAATCAGAAACTCTGAGGGTGAGGTCCACCAATCTGCATTTTAGCTAGCCCTTCAGGAGTTTCTGTTGTGTGAGAAGGTTGGAGAATCACTGACTTAGAGAAATAGAATCCCAGGGAAATTAAGTGACTTGTTTCCAGTGACAGAGTTTATATAAGCAAAGAAACTGGCTCCCAAGTCTCTCCATCATCTTTTCTCTTTGTTAGGCCCAAATGACTTACGGAGTCTCTGGAGCACATCATTTTCTCCTGGAAAAGGTCAACTGCTCAGAATCTACCCTAAAGAAATCCTCACACATGTTTAATATTTAGGATTGTTTATTGAGCACTGCTAGCAAACAATTGGAAACAATTTTAGTATCCACCAGTAGAGGAATGGCTAAATAAATATCATGAATTTCAATGAGGGGGTTGAAATGAATTTTGTTAGAGCTATGGAACAACATGGTTTTATCTCTAACACGTATTAAGTAGAAAAGCAGTTGGCAAATGGTATAAAAAGTGTGGTTCACAAGCTAAAAGTGCAAATTCCTCTTCCTCTAACTCTCTCTCTCTCTGTGTGTGTGTGTGTGTGTGTGTGTGTGTGTTCTGAAAGGATAACACTACTAAAGCTACTTTAGAGAGGGGCCATCATTGGGCAGATGCTGGGAAATGGAATTAGGGATATGGAAAAGAAATTTTAGCTTTCTATGTGATACTTAAAAATTATAGAGGAAAGGGTACTCATACATTATTTTTACAATTAAAAATTGACTTCAAACATTGGGTAAAAATTGTTATGGTTTTATTGTAATGGGCCCAAATCCTGGTCAAAGAATCGTGAATATACAAATTTGATCAATATTACTTGCATCTAAGTAGAAACGCCCCCAGTCATATGGCAAAGAAATAAACGCTTTTCCCATTTTAAAATATTCCTTGAAGGACCCTCAATCTATAACAATGACCACCCAGACTGTCTACTCAGAGACCCAAAATACTAGACAATTATCTGAACAATTCAATCCATATACATAATTTTCTCTTATGTAGATAACGGAGGCAGCAGAACTATTTTGGCTTGGATAATTTGATAATTACCCCCAATTGCCCATTTCCCTTTGTGTGTATAAAAATTCAGATTTAGTTTAAGTTCTATCTTATATTTACCATAATCCCTGTTACTTTAATTTTTTCCCTTCATGTTTGGCATTGAGTAAAGAGAGAGAACAGCTGGCCACCATCTGCTGCCTAAAAAAAAGCCATATATTCATTATATCCTTAGACTCCTAAATTTGGGCCTTGGGTTAAGAAATTGCACTAATCTGTGCTATTAGAAAGAAAAAGTCCTGAAATTATAGATTCCTTCCAATGCAGTATTACTCACTATAGATAGCACTTAGCATACAACAGGTGCTTAATAAATGTTTCTGATACTGCTGCTGCTGCATCCTCATAAACTTTAAATGAGAGGCCCCTAAAGGGGAAAAATCACAATGACACTGGGAATTGGAAATTGAGGCTGGATTTACTCAAATTAATTTGTAATAAAAGCTTAAGTTTAAACTGATTATTTACACTTAGAAAATTTATTAATGCATTTTTTTCTGATTGAACTCTACAGATTGATTTCACAATGAATATTCAGATGTGTTCAACCATCTCAATTTATTTATTTTGAGGATGGGCATTTCACATCCTGACTCCACCATCCACATACTGTCTGTGTAACTCTGAGCTAGTTTCCTCATTTGTAAAACCAGAATAAATACTATCTATCTGGGAGACTACTACCAGTGTTAAGTGAGATGATATATGTAAAACCCTAGCATGAAGCCCACCATAAGTAGGTTCTCAATAAATGTCCATCTCTCTCTTCTTCCCTTTAAGAAAAATCTATTTTTCTCTTCTCCTACCCAAACATGTGAAGAAACATAGTTAGCAATCTTTTCTGTAAGTCATCCCTAAACCATTGTGCTCAGGGGTAGACAGATATTTACTGTAAGCAACTAGAGCATGCTGTACCAGTAATGGCTAAGAGGACAACTGCTTAGTTGATGGACTGGGTAGTGTTCTCCTAGAGCACCATGTTGGGAGGGATTCCAAGGCCACATCGAGGCTGTGAAGAAAACCTGCCTTGACTGAAGAGCCAGGTCTGCAGCTAGGGTTGAAGAGTGAAGCTGTGCTCATACCCATGTATTTGCCATCCCCATGCCAGGAGGTCTCCTCACATTCTCTTTCCTCTTTTTCTCCTCTTCCTCCTTTTCTCCATTTTGTTATTTTCTTCATTCCTTTTTCTTATTGCTGCTTCATTGTTATTATCTGACATAAGTTAGCCCCACTGATATTTGTTTTAAAGACTCCCCAAGCAAGGAGTTTTAATTCAGCCACTGATTTCCAGAGTAAGCTGGGCAAGCAAATCCAAATGTCCAGATATTATTTAATGCCTTCATAATGTCTTTCCTCTTGTTTTCCTTTATTATTTCTTCTTTCCTACAACTGAATTAATTCACGAGGTTGCTTATAACACAGAACATCTGGAAAATCAGGAAAGATAGCCTGGGCTTATTATTCTGCCACCATTCAGTATACTGGAGAACAGTGAAATGAATATTAATTCTTGCATCCACTTTTTCAAACCACCACTACAAATTCCTGGCTAAATCTACAGAGCTGTCAACTACAGAAATGATTTTTCTAACTGACTATGTGAAAAGCTGCTGCCAGCAGCATGGGCTCCATGAAAAAGGCAGGGCTTAAAAGAATTCGTTTTGGGATTTTGTCCCAATTGCCTTAGGCAACTAAGAAAGGGTCCTCAGCCCACAATGCCAATTTGAACCCATCCTGCCCCAAAAGAATGAGTAGAGGTGGTCACAGAAGTTCTCTTTAGCCTATAACATTCTGGAGAGACTGATACTGCCTATTCCTAGAGATACCTTGGGGAAGTGATTTTACCTCTATTGCTTGCCTCAGACTCTGTAAATGAGATCTGTAAATATAGATCTGTAAATGAGAAAGTTGGATCAAGCCATCTCTTAGAGTCTTTCAGTGATATTGTAAAAGGCATTCTAAGAAAGTTTTTTGTTTACTGCACTAACCAAGTGTATTAGTCTGTTTTCACGCTGCTGATAAAGACATACCTGAGAATGGGCAATTTACAAAAGAAAGAGGTTTAATTGAACTTACAGTTCCATATGGCTGGGGAGGCCTCACAATCATGGCAGAAGGCAAGGAGGAGCAAGTCACCTTTTACGTGGATGACGGCAGGCAAAGAGAGAGCTTGAGCTCATGCTTGTAATCCCAGCACTTTGGGAGGCCAAGGCAGGCAGATCACCTGAAGTCAGGAGTTCAAGACCAGCTTGGCCAACATGGTGAAACCCCGTCTCTACTAAAAATACAAAAATCAGTTGGGCGTGGTGGCGCGTGCCTGTAATTCCAGCTACTTGGGAGGCTGAGGCAGGAGAATCAGTTGAATCTGGAGGGAGAGGTTGCAGTGAGCAGAGATCGCTCCACTGCACTCTAGCCTGGGTGACAGAGTGAGACCCTGTCTCAAAAAAAAAAAAAAAAAAAAAGAGAGAGAACTTGTGCAGGAAAATTCCCCTTTTTAAAACCATCAGATCTCCTGAGACTTATTCACTATCACAACAACAGCAAGGGAAAGATGTGCCCCCATGATTCAATTACCTCCCACTGCATTCCTCCCACAACACATGGGCATTCAAGATGAGACTTGGGTGAGGACACAGCCAAACCATATCACCAAGATTATAACATTGGTAATGTAAGGATTAAGAGAGAAAAGAAGTCATTCAAAGTTTCACCTCCCTAATACTCTAATACATAAACTACCTAAAAGGTACCAACACACACAGTTGGGAAGCAGGTAGCAACTCACCCTCTCAACTAAACAAAGAAAAGCAGATGGAAATGATAGTATGCAAGGACAGCAATGTTAAAGACCCTCCCAGAGAAGCCACCATGCCACTCCTGCCCCCTAGAAGGTAGATGTGGATACTTCACACAAGCATGAAATATATTTTACTCACAATGTTGAAGCTGTCATCCTCCCTAACTATGTCTTAACAGGTTCCTTTCACCATGTAAGTTAATTTTCACGGAATATTTTTCTTCACTTTTTAAAAATTTTTAAATTTTTTTTGAAACATCTCACTCTGTCACCGAGGCTGGAGTGCAGTGGCACAATCACAGCTCACTGCAGCCTTGACCTCTGAGGCTCAAGCGATCCTCTCACCTCAGCCACCAAGTAGCTAGGACCACAGGCGTCCGCCAACACACTGTGCTCATTTTTGTATTTTAGGGTTTTGCCATGTTGCCAAGGCAGATCTCGAACTACTGGGCTCAAGTGATCCACCCACCTTGGCCTCCTGGGGTTACAGGTGCTAGCCACTGCACCCAGCAATTTCCAGGGAACTGAGGATGCTGTTCACTTTGCTGCAAATGTACTAGCTTACCTGGATGACACATTAAGATCTGTTTATATCAGACTCTCATCTATGTAGTTACAGGTGAAAAGAAAAGAAGTACAATGATGTCCTGGAGGATTTGTGTTTTCTTATTCCTTATTTACTGTTGTCTGCCCAGAAAAAAAAGCCGAAGCTTTCACTCATTGAAAATTGAAGTTTGACATTCAGCCTTTCTCGAGATGTCTGGGTTCTTCTGTGCTGCTGATTTCTCTAAACACTATGCTGTGAGTAGGCACTAACCTTAGGGCTTAATAAGGGAATATGGTGGACCATGTCCTCACAGGTGAACTTTTCACAACGTTACCTGATGATATTCAGTTCACTTTGCGAGAGTTAAAGGATGTGTTGTAGGCTTAAAACTGCAAACACACTGTTGTGGGAAAAACTCTCAAATGATGTTTTTCCTCTGCTCTCACATGACTACAACAATCATTAACACTAAGACTTCTATGACCAAATGTGTGTGAGTTTTTCCCCACCACAAGCAAGCAGTTAATTCTGCAGCAGATACAAACTGGGCATCCTTCAAATCAATTTGGACACTGTCCACCTGGAGATAGTGTCAGATCCCACTGGTTGAGGGCTCAGTCCCCAAGACTAACCACTCCCCACCCCCCAGTGCCAGTCACAAGTCTGGGCCTTTGAAATTTCTCACTGACCAGCTTCAAGTTGGGGTTCCCATGACACCCTCTCTGGGTTCAATTAATTTGCTGGAGCAGCTCTTAGAACTTAGGGAAACACTTACTTACTTTTACCAGTTTATTATAAAGGATATTGCAAAGGATACAGATGAAGAGATGAGTAGGGCAAGTTACGGGGGAAAAGGCGCAAAGCTTCCATGCCTTGCTTTGGTATGCCACCCTCCAGGAACCTCCATGTGTTCAACTACCCAGAATCCAAACCTGTTGGGTTATCAAGAAAGCTTCATGACTTCAGCATTCCTTCCCCTACAATATATGATGGGACCCTCTCTGTGGAGGGTCTTATGACCCACAATCAAAAAGGGGAAGATTAAAGCCTTGCCTTGGGGCCCGTGAAAGGAGGGCAGAAGGATTCTGTTTCCTGAGGCCTGATGCACCCAACATTATAAATAAAAGACTGTAATAAGGGTTATGGGAGTTATGAGCCAGGAACCATGCTGAAAACCTCTCTGTCTATAAATAAATAAATATATGTGTGTAGTGTTATTATATATATACACACATACATATATATAGGTTTAATATATATACACACACATATATACACATATACATATATACACATATACGTATATACACATACACAGTTTTATAGGTTTAATATATATTAACACACATATTAAACCTATAAAATATATGTTAAAGCTATAAATATGTGTGCATATATATACACACATATACACCTATATATGTGTATATAGGTATATATTAAACCTATATATGTGTATATGTATATTAGTATATTTAGTTCTTATTACAAAGTTAACAGTTACATGTATGTGTAGATATATTAATATGCATTGTACACATTAATACACATTGTACACATTAATATACATATACACATGTGTGTATACATAAATATACATACACACATATATGTGGGTATATATATATATCTCCACAGTGGGTATATATATTAAACCTACATATAATAGGTGTTATATATGTGTATATATAATACCTATGTTTATATATATAGTGTATATATAATATCTGTTATATATGTATATATAAAAAACCTATGTATTTATATATATAATAGATATAAAATACACCTCTATTATATAGATGTATGTATATATATAAAACATACATTTATATGAATATATATAAAATGCACCTCTATTATATAGATGTATGTATATATATAAAACATATATTTATATATAGGTTTTTAAAATACATGTGTGTATATATGTATAAAACCTATATATTTATATATTTTAAATACATATACACACATCTATATAATAGATATACAATTATATTCTATATTTTTATTTTTATATATAAATACATAGGTTTTATATACATACACACATACATATAATATTTATATTTTAATTATTTATTTATTTATTCTTTTTGAGACAGAGTCTCACTCTGTTGCCCAGGCTGGAGTGCAGTGGCACCATCTTGGCTTACTGCAACCTCCGCCTCCTGGGTTCAAGTGATTCTCCTGCCTCAGCCTCCCGAGTAGCTGAGATTACAGGCATGCGCCACTACACCCAGCTAATTTTCATAGTTTTAGTAGAGACAGAGTTTTACCATGTTGGCCAGGCTAGTCTTGAACTCCTGACCTCAGGTGATCCACCTGCCTTGGCCTCCCAAAGTGCTGGGATTACAGGCATGAGCCACCATGCCCAGCCATAATATATATTTGTATATAGGTTTTTAAAATATATGTACACATATATATAACACGTATTTTATATATATAATATAGGTTTAATGTGTGTGTGTGTGTGTGTATATATATATATATATATATATACACACACACACATATGTAAAACCTATATATGGGCCGGGCATGGTGGCTCACACCTGTAATCTCAACATTTTGGGAGGCCAAGGCCTCCCAGATCACCTGAGGTCAGGAGTTCCAGATCAGCCTGGCCAACATGGTGAAACCCCAACTCTATTAAAAATACAAAAAATTAGCTGGGTGTGGTGGTGCTTGCCTGTAGTCCCAGCTACTCAGGGAGGCTGAGGCAGGAGAATCACTTGAACCCAGGAGGCAGAGGTTGTAGTGAGCTGAGATCGCATTACTGTACTCCGTCCTGGGAGACAGAGTGAGACTCCATCTCAAAAAAAAAAAAAAAAAAAAAAAAAAAAAAACCTGTGTGTGTGCGTGTGTGTGTGTGTATAACACCCCACACACCTTCTCCATGGCCATGGAATTAGAAGATTCCCAGGATCTCACCTGCTTCTAGTCAGGCACTTCTGCACTTTCTGATTCTTAAATGAGGTAACAAGGAGTAAGAAATGAATGGATTGTAAGGAACTCAAAATATTTATTTAATATTCATTCAGCCCCTATTCTTTCAATCACTCCCTCATTCGATTAATAAATATTAGATTTCTTCTCTGAGAGAAACATGACTAACTGCCTCCCCCATTTCCACACTCACTTCTCCCTGGCTAAATGAACACCAGTTTTTTACTGGGTGACAATGTGCCCCAGTCCTGCTCTCCACTTTCTAAGCCTCTCCCTGAAGCTAGGAATGGTCATGGGACCCAGGTCAGGTCAATGAGGTATATGTAAAATGGCTTCTGAAAAAATTTTTTCTTTCCTGATAAAAAATGGTGGAGATGTGGCTGCCTTAGCCATTCATCCTGCTCCTTTTTTCCTGCCTTAAACGCAGACATGATAGTTGAAGGGGCAGTAGCCATCTTGTGACTGCGACACTATAAGCCAACCCACACACTAAAGATGGCCAAAAGGGATGAAAGAAGGTCAGAACGTGTCCAGGTCTCTGATGACATCACTGAACAGCTGAACTAATGCTAGAAACAGCTTACCTCTCAACTTCTTTTTTACGTGAGAAGAAATAAACAAACCTATTTGCCAGTGGTTCTCAACTTGGGCAACTCCCCCCTCTCCCTCGGGAGACATTTGACAACATCTAGAGATACTTTTGATTGTCACAACTGCTGGGGGTGGAAGTGTTGGTATCTAGTATGTAGAATCTAGAAAGAGGCTGCTAAACATCTTGTAAGGCACAGGACAGCTCACAACAAAGAATTATCTGGTCCAAAATGTCAACAACACAGAGGTTGAGAAACTCTGGCTTAAGCCACTAAGAATGTTTATTTGCTATTCACAGTCAGATGTATTCCTGATTAATAGAGTCCTTCATTCAGGAAACACTGGACACACACCATGAGCCAGATACCATAACACATGAAGTGCTAGGGATAAAAAAATGAGTAAGGTCCACTCCATCCCTGTAAAAGTTCACAGTCTTGTGGGGCAGACAGACGTGTTAGGATAAAAATAAGACTATAGGCTCTAATACAGAGATATCAACATCCAGTTGTGGGAGCGCAGAGGATGGAGCAACAACTAGTTTGGCAGAGTCCAGGCAGGCTTCATAGAGAAGGTGCCTGGGCTGGGGATTGAAAGACGAAGAGAAAACTACCAGATGAAGAGGCTTTCTATCATTGAAGAGAATGCACAAAGGCTGACCATCATGCATGGGGCTGGAGGGCCCAAGGTCAGGCTGACAGCAGTCTAGGCTGTGTGAGGGAGAATGGTGGGGAAAAATGAGAATAGTCAGTTGAGACCAGTTACGGAAAGCTTTGTGTTCTGCGGTAGGCAGGCCTAGGCAAACCTACCCCCAAAAGTCCAAGGAAGCTGAGAGGCCAAAGAAAGAGGCTGACATATCCAGTTCCTTAGAAGGAAAGAAACATTTAATAGAGATTTATGAACAAAAGCCATGTCTGTGTCTAGGATGGCAGTGGGACAAGATGGAGGATCCCTGGACCATTAACCCCCCAACCCAGTGCTTATATACCATAGGAAAGTGATATGAACAAGAGACAGGGAAATACTCAGTAGAAGAGGATGGTTCCCTGGCAATGGTCCCACCCTCAAGTCTGAATACCTGTGGCCCTAAATAAGGACAGGTATTCCTGTTTTTGCACTCAAAAAATTGCCTTTGGGCCCACCACATCCCCTATTTTGTACCCATACAAACCATGAACCCCAGGCTCCAGAGCAGACGAGGAGACAAGCAGAGCATGGCACAACAGCATGGCAGCGAAAGAGAGAATAGAAGGAGCGTCTGAAGGCTGAGAGGAGTTCTACTAGGGGCAGTTGGAGTGGAGTCTGGCCACTGGACAGCCAAACTCCAGAGGAAGATCATCTTCCCATTCCATCCCCCTTCCGGCTCCCCATCCATCCCACTGAGAGCCACCTCCACCATTCAATAAAACCCCTGCATGCATCCTTCAAGCCCATGTATGACCTGATTCTTCTGGGATGCAAGAGAAGAGCTTGGGATAGAGAAAGCTATCACACTGGCCCACTGCCCTTGGGAAAAGGCAGAGGGTCCACTGAGCTGGTTAACACTTAAGCCATCTGCGGACAGCCAGCTGAAAGAGCACACTGTAACATGCCCACTTGGGCTTTGGGAGTTGCAGATATCCCACCCCTAGACACTACTTGGGGAGTAGGGCTGGAACCCAAAGCACTTGTCCCAGCTCCTGCACCTGTCCATCCATGTGCTCCGCTTCCCGCAGGTGGTTTGAGCAGTGATGGTGACCAAACAGACAAGCCACACCCTTGTCACATGTCCTTTGAGGGGGGTCAGGGAACACTTCCATTTCAAAAGGAAAGGAACGTGTAGGACAATCAAAGTCAACCTCCCAGGGAAAAGCAAGAATGCTGTGTAAATCTGCCTAAGGGCGGGATTTATGGTCAAGGTTGTTCTGACCTAAGGGCAGGATTTATGGTAAGTAGATGCTCTTGCAGAAGAAACAGTAAATAAAATAAAAATCTTAGAGGCATTGCTGGAACTGGGGTTAAGCAGAAGTTAACATGGCAAGTTAATGTCCAAGATGGAATTGCTTTGGCCTCCTCACTTTGCTGAGCTAAAGGCTTTAGACCTCGTCCTATAGACAACGAAGAAGAGGCACAGAAGTTTATTCCTGAGAGTGACATGATCATCTTGATATTTTTATAAACATAACCCTGGTGGCAGTATAAAGGATCATGTAAGGTAAACAGAGACTAGAGTTAGCAAGGCACAAAGTGTAAGCAAAAATTTAGCTGAAAGATTAAGATTAGTATTCTCAAAGTATGGCAGGAAATAGTCAAAAGGAGAGAATAAGCTGGATGTGGTTGCTCACACCTGTAATCCCAGCACTTTGGGAGGCCAAGGTGGGAGGACAGATAGCTTGAGCCCAGGAGTTTGAGACCAGCTTAGGCAACACAATGAGATCTTGTCTCTACAAAAAATTAAAAAATTCACCAGGGATGGTGGTTCGCACATGTACTATTGGTTGCTTGTAGGCTGAGGCAGGAGAATTGCTTGAGCTCAGGAGTTCAAAGCTGCAGTGAACCATGATCACGCCACTGCACTCCAGCCTAGGCAACAGAGCAGGGCCCTATCTCAAACAAACAAAACACAAATAGAGGCTAGGAGAAGAGACCCTGCAAAAGGGAAGTGACGTAGTGACATGCAGCACTTCTATGCTGGGTCCTAGGTGGGACAAGAACATCATGGGTGAGAGAGTCAGAGAACTGTGTCAAATGCAAGAAGATGAATTCAAACTGGGCCAGAATAGACTGAGTTTTCTCTGATCCCTTAGTGAAGTGGAGCGGGAAACTATTTTCAATAACCCACTGTATGCTATGTGAAGTCGTGTTTAAACAAAACAAACAAGATGACCATTCTTAAGTGAAAACGATAGTAACTATATATATTTAGCTCTTATTCCAAAGTTAACATTCAGTTATTGTCAACAACATTTTTGTTCCTATGAAATTCTAAATTAAAGGGCTCCTATAGGTATGTAGATACCTGGGCTAAGGTGAACCTTTCTGAACTGTTGTCATTTATTCTAGGACACAGAACAGCCAAAATTAAGGGTAATGGATGCCTATCTTTTTTTTTTTTTTTTTTTTTTTTTTGAGATGGAGTTTCGCTCTTGTCGTCCAGGCTGGAGTGCAATGGGGTGATCTCAGCTCACCGCAACCTCCACCTCCCAGGTTCAAGTGATTCTCCTGCCTCAGCCTCCCGAATAGCTGGGATTACAGGCATGTGCCACCACGCCAGGCTTATTTTGTATTTTTTTTAGTAGAAACGGGGTTTCTCCATGTTGGTCAGGCTGGTCCTGTACTCCCGACCTCAGGTGATCCACCCACCTCGGCCTCCCAAAGTGCTGGGATTACAGGCATCAGCCACCGTGTCCAGCCATGGATGCCTATCGTTTTAGCCTATCCATCCCTCTCTCTCCTTCCTTTAACAGAGTCCATGAGGCCATGGTTCAAGTGGGGTTGACTCCATCCCTGGCAGTTGACCCAGGACCCTGCCAATCATACCCCTGGGCACAGTAATTGGCTCAAAGGTGGGCATGTGATCCAGGCTCAGATAATCAGGGAGTTCCTTGCATAAGAACTCTCAGAAACTCTCTTGCTGCTAATATTGCTAAGCCTATAGAATGCTTTCCATAGGAGCATCCAGGGACCATCTTTGCCAGCATGTAAGCAGAGCTAACCTGGCTCCTTATCAGAAACTCAAAAAAGGGAAAAAGAAAACTGCTACAAGGAAAAAGACACCGGCTTGGTAAAACTGTTTGATTGCCTGGATCCAGACATGTCTTTGGACTTCCTAATTTTATAAGCCAATACATCATCCCCTTTTAATTGTTGCTTCAACTAGTTTGAGTTTCAGTTACTTGTTATTGAGAGGTTCCTAACTAACACACCAAGTAAGCAGCCCGCTTTCACAGAAAAGTGCTTTCATAAAATGTACGTATGCTGTGTTAGGAAGCTCCAAGTAGTTTCTTTTTTTCTGGAGTATGAGCTGAGAGATGCGGAGAGGAGAGAGAAGAAGCTGGAAAACGAGAGAGTCTTCCTTGTCCTATTAAGCTTATCTCTTTGGATTTCGAAAAAAAAATCATTTTTTGTTATAGAGAGAAGGGAGGCAAATTTGTTTAAAGTTAGCCTTTCAATGTATTAACTTCTAATAATAGCATTATCAAACTGGGTTAGAGCCTTATTTTAAATCAACTTATTTAGGTTTCTTACCTTTTATTGATAAAGATCTACTATGACTTACCTGAAATCTTACATTCTATCAATCTAGGTTGTACATTACAGTACAAGTAAAACTTAACCTCAACAAAGCCAGTTCTAGATATCTGTCATATATTTCAAAGAGCAAGGATCAAAGTGTGAGTCAAAGGATGGTAAAAGAAAATAGTGATAAAACGGCTGGGCGCGGTGGCTCACGTCTGTAATCCCAGTACTTTGGGAGGCCGAGGCAGGCGGATCACGAGGTCAGCAGATGGAGACCATCCTGGCTAACATGGTGAAACCCCGTCTCCACTAAAAAAAATACAAAAAAATTAGCTGGGCATGGTGGCAGGTGCCTGTAGTCCCAGCTACTCGGGAGGCTGAGGCAGGAGAATGGCGTGAATGCAGGAGGCGAAGCTTGCAGTAAGCCGACATCGCGCCACTACGCTCCAGCCTGGGCGACAGAGCAAGACTCCTTCTCAAAAAAAAAAGAAAAAAAGAAAATAGTGATTAAAAAGAAGAGGTAAGTGTTTGATTCAACTCAATAAATATTTATTAAACACTGAATTTGTGCCAGGCACTGCACTGGACAACACAGACATAAAGTGAGCTGAAGTTCAGGCCTGGTGGCTCACACCTATAATCCCAGCAGTTTGTGAGGCCAAGACAGGCAGATTGCTTGAGCTCAGGAGTTCCAAACCAGCCTGGGCAACATGGTGAGACCTCATCACTACTAAAAATACAAAAAATAAGCCAGGCATGGTGGTTCACGCCTGTGGCCCAGCTACTTGGGAGGCTAAGGTGGGAGGATTGCTTGAAGCCAGCGGTTAGAGGTTGCAGTGAGCCAACATTGTGCCACTGCATTCCAGCCTGGGTGACAGAGTGAGACCCTGTCTCAAAAAAAAATAAAATAAAATAAATAAATAAATAAATAAATAAAAATAAAGTGAGCTGAAAAATATCCCTGCCTCCCAGGCAGTTAAGGTTGAGATGAGAGGTAGATAATTGCTCTACAATGTAGTAAGTACTACCAAAGAAGCTCATCAAAAGAGATCCTAACCCAGCCTGGGGAAGTCAAGGAGGGTATCACAGAAAAGTTAATGCCTGATCAAAGACCTAAGGAATGAGCAGGAGTTAGCTTGGCTAAGACAGCAGACTGAGGGCTTGTTGAAGGGAGATTTAGTTGACATGGCCTGAGCAAAGCACAAAAGAATAGAACAGCCTGGGGTGGTTAGGGAACACCAAGTAATTCAGTTTTGGCTGGAGTGTGATCTGAGATGTGGGAAATGAGAGAAGAGACTAGGAAAGTAAGCAGGGGCCAAATCAGGTGGACTCCCTTACACCAGGCCAGAGCACTGCAGCTCACCCCATGGGGGCCTGGATGGTCATTTTAATCAAGGAAACAGTATGCGCAGATAGGAATTTTAACAAATTCTATTCTGCTGTCTCTTTGGAGAATGAAATAGGCAGGAAGTCCACTTAGAAAACTGGCAAGAGGGTGAGCAAAAAAAGTTTTAAAAGGCCCAGAAAAGATATAGAGAAAAGAATAGAATAGAGAGTCCAGAAATAAACCCTTAAATTTATGGTCAAGTTGGTCAAGTGAGTTTTTTTTGTTTTTTTTTTTTTTTGAGACAGAGTTTCACTCTTGTTGCCCAGGCTGGAGTGCAATGGCACGATCTTGGCTCACCGCAACCTCTGCCTTCCGGGTTCAAGCGATTCTCCTGTCTCCGCCTCCCAAGTAGCTGGGATTACACGCATGTGCCACCATGCCCGGCTAATTTTGTATCTTTAGTAGAGATGGGGTTTCTCCATGTTAATCAGGCTGGTCTCGAACTCCTAACCTCAGGTGATCCGCCCGCATCAGCCTCCCAAAGTGCGGGGATTACAGGCGTGAGCCACTTGGCCCCGGCCTGGTCAAGTGATTTTCAACAAGAATCCAAGGACAATTCAATGAGAGGAAATAACAGTATTTTCAACAAAATGGTGTTGAAACTTCTGGATATCCACATATGAAAGAATGAAGTTAGACTTCTACCTCACACCATACAAAAAATTAAATCCAAATGGACCACAGATCTAAAATATAAGAGCTAAAACTACAAAACTCCCAGAATAATGACAGGAGTAAATCTTTGTCACATTGGATTAGATTATAGCTTCTTAGGTAGAATACCAAAAGTACGAGCAACAAAAGAAAACATACATAAATTGAACTTCATCAAAATTAAAAATTTTTGTGCTTCAAAGGACACCATCAAGAAGACAACCCAGGCCAGGTGCAGTGGGTCACTCCTGTAATCCCAGCACTTTGGGAGGCCGAGGTGGGCGGATGACATGAGGTCAGGAATTTGAGACCACCCTGGCCAACATGGTGAAACCCCATCTCTACTAAAAATACAAAAATTAGCAGAGCATGGTGGCAGATGCCTGTAATCTCAGCTACTCCGGAGGCTGAGGCATGAGATTGCTTGAACTCAGGAGGCGGAGGTTGCGGTGAGCCAAGACTGTGCGAGGGCACTCCAGCCTAGGTGACAGAGCGAGACTCCATCTCAAAGGAAAAAAAAAAAAGAAAACAACTCATAGAGTGGGAAATATCAAAGTGACCAGTAGCTCATGAAAAAAAAGAGAGAGAGAAAATATTTGCAAATTATCTATCTGATAAGGGACTAATATTTGGAATACATAAACATCAACAATATAAAGTGGGTAAGGGATTTGAATAAACATTTCTCCAAAGAAGGTATACACATAACCAAGAAACACAGAAAAGCTGCTCAACATCATTAGTCATTAGAGAAATGCAAATCAAAACTACAATGACATGCCACTTCATATCAACTAGAATGACTAAAATAAAAAAGACAAACAATAATAAATGTTGGAGACGATGTGGAAAAATTGGGACTCTCATAACACTGGTGATGGTAATTTAAATTGTTCAGCCACTTGGAACAGAGGGTTACCATATGACCAAGAAATTCTACTCGTAGGTATATACCCCAAAGAAGTGAAAACATATGTCCACATTAAAAGTTGTACATGAATATTCATAGCAGCATTATTCATAACAGCCAAAAAGTGGAAACAATGCAAAAGTTCATCCCCTGATAAATGAGCAAGCAAAACGTGATATATTCATACAATGGGATATTATTCATCTACAAAAAAATAAAATACTGGTACATAGTACCAGTATTTATTTCATCCAACACTGAAAACATGCTAAGTGAAAGAAGCCAGACACAAAAGGCCATGTTGTATGATTCCATTTACATGAAATGTCAAGAATAGGCAAATCCATGCAGACGGAAGTTAGATTATTGGTTGCCTAAGTTTGGTGGGATTGAGGAGAAAGGGGAGAATGGCTAACGAGTTTGGAGTTTTTTAGGTAATGAAATGTTCTATGATTAGATGGTGGTGATGTTTATACAACTCTGTGAATAATTAAAAACCTTTGAATTGTATACTTTCCTTCTTTTTTTTTTGAGATGGAGTTTCACTCTTGTTGCCCAGGCTGGAGGGCAATGGCACGATCTCAGCTCACCACAACCTTCACCTCCCAGGTTCAAGTGATTCTCCTGCCTCAGCCTCCCGAGTAGCTGGGATTACAGGCATGCACCAACACACCTAGCTAATTTGTATTTTTCTCCATGTTGATCAGGCTGGTCTCAAACTCCCGACCTCAGGTGATCCACCCACCTCGGCCTCCCAAAGTGCTGGGATTACAGGTGTGAGCCACCGTGCCCAGCTGAATTGTATACTTTCAAAAGATGACTTTTATCATACATGAATTATATCTAAATTGAGCTGTTATTAATAACAAAAGGCCTGGACTAAAGCTATGGGAGAAGGGATGAGAGATTCCCAAGGGAACGTTTTTGAGAAACTTTAGCAGGTAGTGAGCTGGACCTGGTGATGGATTACTTAAAGGAAGTGAGGAGAAGTCAAAGGTGACTCCCAGTTTCTGGAAGAGAGAGAGTGAAGGAATAGAAAGGAGAATGAGATGAAAGAGATACCAAGACACCATGGTTCTCCACGCCATCATGAGAAGAAATGGAAGATGCCAATGAAAGAGAAGAGGGAAGAGTTTCATTTTGTTCAATGGTTAACAACTGTTATGCATCACAGCCTGGTAGATGCAGGTCTCTCATCCAGTGAGCTCGACTGGGAAGGCAAAAATCCCTAGAAGACTTAGAAACTAAGTAAGCCCCAGGCATCTGCAAGTAATCCTTGAAAATCTTTAGAATGTGGGCTTTGTATATTCCTGCCTTCTTGTCGTGCAGGCGAGGAAACATCTTTTACAGAATATTGGGTTACTTTCCAGATGTTATATATCAAAGGAGACTAGAATTCAGGTCTCCTTACTAAACTGCATTATTTACTACAATAGCTTCATAAACAAACAATTAGACTCAGCCCTATTCTTTATTTTTTTGAGAGGAAGTCTCACTCCGTCGCCCTGGCTGGAGTGCAGTGGCACGATCTTGGCTCACTGCAACCTCTGCCTCCTGGGTTCAAGCAATTCTCCTGTCTCAGCCTCCCAAGTAGCCACCACATCCAGCTAATTTTTGTATTTTTAGTAAAGACAGGATTTCACCATGTTGGCCAGGCTGGTCTCGAAATCGTAACCTCAGGTGATCTGCCTGCCTCCCAAAGTGCTGGGATTACAGGTGTAAGCCACCGTGCCCAGCCTGACTCAGCCCTATTTTTTAGACATTTGCCAGAACACATCCCAATACATGCAGTTATGTGTTTGCCCTCTGTAGACATTCTGAGAGACTATGCATCAGAATCCATTGACCATAAAAACAATAAATGCTTAGATTGCTTTTCTGTGACGTCCCTCAACAGTGTGGCTCCAGCATTTCCAGGTGGCCTCTTTCATGCCTAGTTAAGAACATAAAGACTTCCAATTCACCTGGCCCTATTGATGAGAGGATGTTGGGGACACCCTCTTCCTCAAAGGCTCCATGAGTAGAGGATAAGGAAGGGCATTTCCAAGTCATTTTGCCAGAAAGCTCAAAGATAATAGGGGCGAGAAAGTATTTTAGGTTTGTCCAAGCCTGCAGACTTGGGTAATTTGGGAACTGGGGAAGTCTTTCCCCTTTCTGGAACCCAACAACATGATCCCAAGAACACCACCAGGTGTATACTCAGGGTTTCAGTCCTGAATGCCAGAAAATACAAAAACGTAGAGTAACATTAAATGAGTTTTTATCTTTTATTTGCCTCCATTTAATAAACCTTGAATGGCTCTGTTTCCTGTCTTTGATTGTCCTGTCTGCATATTTCCTGCTAAGAGTTTACAAAACAGCACTCTTGAACAGGAAGATAAGAAGTGTACCTATTTCTTGAATAACATCAAGGGAGAAAACTGCTAACTCATCCATTTTGTTAAGTGGTTCAAAAGGATCAAAATACCAATTAACTTGCTGGCTCAGAAATCTTTGATATCCTCAGATTTACTGGCATTTTGAAATTCCTGTTCATACTTGCCTAATGGCTTTCTGATTATGAACAAAGAAGTGCCAATCTGTTCAGCATTTGACCTGTTTTCTTAAATATTTTTATGTATTCAAACATTGTTACAAAAAATACTTGACTAGTCAAATTCATGTGCTAAATTTTTTTCTTGTTCCACTTCCAAATTTAAGAGGAAAAAAGAGGCTCAAAGACACTTAAAAAAAAAAGCCATTTCATTCTTATTTTTAATTTAAAAGCTCTCATTGCAAGGAACTTTTTTTTTGCCTTATCTTTTCCATGGAATTTAGCAGAGTTTGGGAGACTTGATAAAGCAAGCTACCATATTTATGACCCATCCTCTCCTGAGAAAAAGTTGGAAAAAATGACTTTGGGCACATGTTTCAGAGTGGAGGTAAAAAGACACTAAAGATGGCTTAAGGAGTGAGGCAGATTCTACAATGTATTTTTTTTTCTTGATTGTCTTGTCTTTGTCAGGCATACAGTGGATTTCAATATTCCTCTCCAGGCATCCTCAGACAGCAGTGCTTCTCAGAGGTGTTTTTTTGTTATTGTTTTCCTTATTTCTTCACAGAAAATTCTACTTGTAATCACATTCATACATAATCTCTATGGCAGTTGTTCAGAAAAGAGCAGCATTTCATTCTTAGGCAAAGGCACTTTCTGGGTTAAGAAAGTGCCATGCAATTTATTTCAATAAATATTGATTGAATGCGCTGAACTGAAGAGATTAAAAGCATGCATGCTGAAACCAGACTGCCTGGGTTCAAATCCTGGCTCTACACTGACCAGCATAAGACCGTGGGAAAATCACTTACTTTCTTTTCATACCCAAGTTTTCTAACCTTTACGTTTTGTAAAATGGGGATAATAATAGAGGCTAGCTTATAGAGTTGTTCTAGGAATCAAATGAGATAATACATTTTAGAATAGTGCTCTAAAACGTCCTGTACTCTTAGGATACTTCAGGTGTTATGTAAGTGTTAATTATCGTATTATATTATGCCAGAATCTGGAAGAAGAACTGGTGCTTGGGTGCATTCAAATCCACCAGAATCTGGGACCACTTATGGAGGGATACTTTCATCATAACAACAAAATACCTGGAGAACTTGAGACCTAAGGATTTATAACATATAAACGTATATGGACATTTAAAATAATGTGATCAGAAGGAAGCTTAACCTGGCTGCTGGATCACTGTAGTTTAGTTGAAGCACAATAAAAATGCAACATTCAAGCAAGTAAATGGTAGCTGGCAACTAGCCAATTACATGTTTGGAGGAGAGCGGGCAGGAGGAACAATCTTAGGACACAGGGATGGCCAGAGTAGAGTTACATTTATAAGAATGCATTCCCGTAGATGACAGTCTGACCTTTTCACAAATTCTTCAAAGAGGATGCGGTGGGAATAGCCCTGGCGGCGGATGCTGACTGTCTCCAGAATCCCTGTGGAGCGGAGCTGGGCCAGCACCCTCTCTCGAGAGAACTGCAGGGCCTCTCGGTCATCATTGGGTTTAATGCAGCGCACAAAGTGGGGCTGTCCAACGACCATTTTGGAGAGCAGGTCCATCAGAGAATACTATGAGGGAGAAAAATGCATAAGGAACAAGGTTACCACCAACGCAATGGATAATTACAACACAGGCCTGCAGAAGCCTCTAGAGCAGTTTGAGGCTCACAGACCTTGAGGAAGAACATGAAATCAACAATAGGAGATAATAATGTAAGTTGCACTTATAGCCATCTGCAGACTCAAACACATTCTTTAAACATCACCTAGTGCCAAGCAATATCCCATATGGCAGAAACTTAGCTAAGAACATGCTCTAGGTTAACCTGTAATTCCACTGCCAGAACTAGAATGCTTGTCACTGTTACTCCAAGGTGATGTTCCACAATCTGTATCTGTAATTTAAAATGTCCAGCTTTTGAGGAAGGGGATAATTGCTTCTTCAGCCTAAGAACCACCAGATAGTCTAAGCAAATCCTACAGACAGCTTGGTAATATGGTAGTGGGACAGAAAAGAAAAATACAAAAACAAGGCAAAGAAAATGAGAGAAGTACACAAAAAGAAGATTGTGGTGACTATCAACTAACATAAACCAAGAGCTGGTGCAGGGCTCTCATAGCAAGGGGGGAGGAAGGACACAGAAAATCAGAGGGGTGCTTATGAAGGGGGGCCTCAGTTGTTCCTCAGGGGCATCCACTGCTGGAGCTCTTCTGGGCACACCTTCAGAAGCTATTATAAGCCAAAGGAAATCAGTTCCATTATTTCATAGTCACTGCTCCTACCGATCAAAATTGGTGTTACCTAGCTTACCAAGATAACTTATTTTTCAGGTTTAACATTGTGAATGGGTATTTTGAGAACACCAAACTGGTTGTTATGGGTATATTTCTGAAAAACCATAAGCCAGAGGCTTTTCTGCTGATAGGGGGGCCCTAAGATCTTGAGGATCACTTCACAGAGTAAATGGAGCCACTAAATCCAGTGGGAAAACACATACAGACACCAAGGGTTACCAGGAGGATGATATGGTTTGGACGAGTGTTTCCTCCAAATCTCATGTTGAAATGTGACCTCTAATGTGGGAGATGGGCCCAGTGGGAGATGTTTGGGTCATGGGGGCAGATTCCTTATGAATGGCTTGGTGCTGTCCCCACGGCAATGAGTGAGTTCTCACTCTATTAGTTCATGCAAAATCGGGCTATTTAAAAGAGTCTGGGATCCCCCCTCTGTCTTGTTCCCTCCCCATTTCTCTCTCTCTTGCCATGTAACATGTCTGCTCTATGAATAAAAGCTTCCTGAGGCCTCACCGGAAGCCAGGTAGATGCTGGTGCCAGGCTTGTACAGCCTGCAGAACCGTGAGCCAAATAAACCTCTTTTCTTTACAAATTATCCAGTCTTGGCTGGGCATGGTGGCTCGTGCCTGTAATCCTAGCACTTTGGGAGGCCGAGGTGGGTGGATCACCTAAGGTTAGGAGTTCGAGACTGGACTGGCCAAAATGGTGAAGCCTCGTCTCTAGTAAAAAAATTTGCCAGGCATGGTGGCACGTGCCTGTAGTCCCAGCTACATGGGAGGCTGAGGCAGGAGAATTGCTTGAACCCAGGAGGCGGAAGTTGCAGTCAGCCGAGATGGCGCCATTGAACTCCAGCCTGGGTGACAGAGCGAGACTCTGTCTTAAAAGAAAAAAAAAATTATCCAGTCTCAAGTATTCCTTCATAGCAACATAAAATGGACTAACAGATGAGGATAGACCCACTGAAGGGGACAGGACCAGGTGGGTCTCAATATAAGTAGCAATTATAAATAACCAAACATCAGAATGATGAGGAAGTGTCCACCTGCCACAGATGCTATATAGCACGACTCACTGAATGGATGGAATACTGGATTCAAAGGTCTGGGGCTCCTGCAATTCATACCCTGAGCCCAATTCTAGCCTGCCTCTGAAGCACAATTGGCTAGGCTGGACTTCTGCGTTTTAGATCCCTGCACCTGCTAGCTTTCCATGGAGCCTTCTATCCAGAGTGCTGGCTCCCAAGTCCTGCCCTTCAGCCTTCCTGGCTCTTCCAGCTTCCCTCCCACCTGACCTCTCATACCTGCCAAGCCCTTTCCTGTGCCAACCCTGTCTTACTACCTCATACTGCTATCCCTGAGATCAGTTCTAAATTTGATCCAACAGCACTTTTTTTTTTTTTTTTGAGACGGAGTCTCACTTTGTCACCCAGGCCTGCAATGGCACAATCTCGGCTGACGGCAACCTCCACCTCCCAGGTTCAAGTGCTTCTCCTGCCTCAGCCTCCCAAGTAGCTGGGACTACAGGCATCTGCCACCATGCCTAATTTTTGCATTTTTAGTAGAGACGGGGTTTCATCATGTTGGCCAGTCTGGTCTCTTAACTCTTGACCTCAGGTGATGCGCCTGCCTCAGCCTCCCAAAATGCTGGGACTATAAGTGTGAGCCATTGCACTCGGCCTAACAGTATTTCTACTGTGAAACTATCCGGACCTTAGCTCCCAGTCTCTAAGGGCCTCCCAACTCTAATGCTTTATAATTTGAAGACAAACAAATCTGTGCAAATTGCTGCAAGAGTGTATATGTCTTATCTTTGCTATATAATGTGCATTTAACAGAGCCCTTCTGGAGACCATGTTTTTACCCAAAGGAGGCATTTAACTAGATGAAGTATCAGAAATAGGGATGGCAGAAATGGGAAATAATAGGGCTCAGACAAGTGGGTTTTACAATGGGTCAATTCAATCTAGGAAAATAAAGTCAATGCTAAGACAGATTCTCTCAGTATCTGAACTTATAAGCCACCTTCTGGAACTTTATTAACTACTTTACTATTCAGTATGCTAGAAAAGTGGCTGCCTCTAGTAGCTTTAAGACCAAGAAGCGGCTCAAATGCTAACAGAATCAGTCATTTAATGGGCAGGATTTTGTGCCCAATGTTCTCTTCCCTCCTTGCTTCCGCCACTTCCCCAACCCAATCTTTCTTGACTCTGTGCTTTGCCGTTGTTTCACTGACTCCATCTGGGCATCTCATAAGAAGGCTTGGACAGTCCTTTTTGGAAGCAGGCAGAATAGAGATCAAGAAGACTCCATACCCGGAAGTAAGAAGCCACAGTTTGCCTCTTCATGTTGGTGGTTTCTTCCGGATGCCGTATCACCTCCAGAGTGTCCACCTGGAAGCATAGGTGGAGGCAAGTGGTTTGAGGATCTAGGCACTTACCTCATGCTCCATGTCTTCCAAAATCTGAAAGGCTGTTTGGCCAAATATCTGAGGGGCCATGGTATTTAGGACACAATAGTGTATACTGTGGGGAGAATTTTTCAAAACATAGAAACAAAAGAATATGCATTGTTCTACTCATTTGACAACAATACCTCACTCTATAAAATACCATATGGTTTCAGTGTAAACCCCTGGTACTTCTATACTTCTACATCTTCTAATGAACCCCTGTTAAATTCTCTAGTAAGGTCATATGAGACCAAACTATTGCTTAAAAGGAAACTTGGCAAAAGGCCATGAGGCGAAATCATTGTAAAGACATGACGGCCCCAAAGCCCAGGTTGTACCACAGGGAATTAGGCCAGCATCAGTTGCCTTCCATGTCGTCAGACTCTGATGCTGCAACACTCCTCCTGCCTCCCACGGTTCCCATGTGCTCACTGCAGATAGGAGCTCAGGCACCAAATCACTCGGAAACCCAATGGAATGCACCTGTTCTCAATATCTATCCCAACTACCTGGGCTGACTGGAAGGAATTTATTGATGAAAACAACTGTAGGGGCTGACTGCAAGCAGCCTGTGTTCCATTATTATAATGCAACAACAAAAACCCTGCTTTGGTTTGCAGAGTGCATGAGTGGCATTTAGCACTGGCCTTGCCGTGGCAGCTTCCCATCTGCTCTGAACAGGTGGCAAGGGTACAAAGCAGAAATGTTTGAAATGGAAGACACTGCTGTCAGCATGTGGTTTAGACTGGGTGGACTGCCATCCAGGCAGCCACCTTCCCATGGGGTAAGGATGTCTGCAGCCTTGTTCAATGAAAGTGAAAAACAGGTGCTAAAAGGGGTGGGAGTTAGGAGGGGTGAATAAAGAGGCTTGCCTAAAGGAGTATGTGGGAGACTGTGTGCAAAATGGAAGGAAATGTTTCAATTGGGAGGGGTAAAGAAAACAGGTTTATTTAAAAAGGGGAGAAAACATGCAGCTAAGTTTTCAAAACCTAGAAAAACAACCTAAACAGTGAGCAGCTCTATGACCCGAGTGAAGACATCAGAGACAGTGCAGCTTTATTTTAATGAGCTGCATGGCAGATGCCATCAGTCCATTCACATGCAGCTGAAACAATGATACAACGGCCTGTAGGTTTGACATTTTAATTTTTTCTAATGGGAAAGGAGGAAAGGAAAGATCCTGGGTTTAGAAAGAAGAGGGAATAAAGAGAAAACACAACACACCAGCCCC
Organism: Pongo abelii; assembly: GCF_028885655.2. Taxonomy (NCBI): domain Eukaryota; kingdom Metazoa; phylum Chordata; class Mammalia; order Primates; family Hominidae; genus Pongo; species Pongo abelii. The sequence goes on along the minus strand of NC_071996.2, from coordinate 73,040,382 downwards.
ACCTGCAGAGCGTGTTACACTCTCTCCACTGTCACCAGATGGGTCCACTCTGGAGGTTTCTTTCCCTTTCTCACCCCCATTTGAGTACAGAACTCAGAGCTGGTGAGGTTTGGGGCAAACTAATCAGGTCTGAAGAAAAGGTCTTGGCTAGGGCCAGCCTTTGGCTAAATTGTAAATTCTGGATTTTCTTCAACTTTTTTCTCCTTATTTTCTTCTTCTACCCCGGCCCCCCCGACCTCCATACATATACATACACACAACTTCGGGAATTTCTCCACCACTTCTTTTTATTTATTTATTTTTTTTTTAAATGGAGTTTCACTCTTGTTGCCCAGGCTGGAGTGCAATGGCGCGATCTCAGCTCACTACAACCACCACCTGCCGGATTCAAGCAATTCTCCTGCCTCAGCCTCCTGAGTAGCTGGGATTACAGGCGCCTGCCACCACACCCAGCTAATTTTTGTATTTTTGGTAGAGACGAGGTTTTACCATGTTGGCCAGGCTGGTCTCGAATTCCTGACCTCAAGCGATCTGCCTGCCTCGGCCTCCCAAAGTGCTAGGATTACGGACTTGAGCCACCGTGCTCGGCCCAGCCTTTTTTTCTTTTTTCTTTTTTTTTTTTTGAGACTGAGTTTTGCTCCCAGGCTGGAGTGCAATGGTGTGATCTCGGCTCACTGCAACCTCCACCTCCGGGGTTGAAGTGTTTTCCTGCCTCAGCCTCCCGAGTAGCTGGGATTACAGGTGCCCGCCACCATGCCTGGCTAATTTTATGTTTTTAATAGAGACAGAGCTTCTCCATGTTGGTCAGGCTGGTCTGAAACTCCCGACCTCAGATGATCCACCCGCCTCGGCCTCCCAAAGTGCTGGGATTACAAGAGTGAATCACCTCGCCCGGCCTCAGCACTTCTTTTTGTTAAGAGATCCTCCCTGAAGAAGCACCTCTTGCTTTGAACCTGGCTTTTCCTCCTTCATTTCCCTCCCTTTTTATTCAAATTAACTAGTGAGCACCAGCCCCCCAGGCAGCTGAAAAGCTCATTTATAATTTTCTATTGGTAGATGTTTATGAATTGACCTATTACCCTCCCTCAGAACTTAGACACTTAGCATTTGAGAATTTAAGTTTAGTGACCAAAAAATCCTTGATGTGTATTAATTCAGCTGAAACACAATTTAAAAGGAATACTCTTATAAGAAAATTTCACATATACCCCATAAATCTGCACAAATAAAATATAAATAAATAAAAGGAATAATCTGTATTGTTTTCAAGATCAGCACCGGTTCCCTGCAGCAAATTGGAAAAATGCAGAGTTAAGCACCAATTTGCACTCTAAAAGTTATAAGGCTATGTGTTCAGGAGGTAGCTCCCAGCTAGTGACAGCCCCTGTCTAACTGCACAGCATCTGTGTTTCAACAGGACTTTAAATTCTGTCCTTGCAATCACATACAGAGTGATGTTTGGAAATAAAGTAAAAACCTATTCTTTGATATATACAACCTGGAAATGCTAATGCTTGTCTGTAATTCAGCACCTACATACTTAGTACTGTGTTTGACAGAATAGGTGATATGTCCTTTTTTTTTTTTTTTTTTTTTTTTTGAGACAGAGTCTCACTCTGTCACCTAGGCTGGAGTGCAATGGCGCAATCTCAGTTCACTGCAACCTCCGCCTCCTGGGTTCAAGTGATTCTCCTGCCTTAGCCTCCTGAGTAGCTGGGATTACAGGTGCACACCACCACGCCTGGCTAATTTTGGTATTTTTAGTAGAGACACGGTTTCACCATGTTGGTCAGGCTGGTCTTGAACCCCTGACCTTGAGATCCGCCCGCCTCGGCCTCCCAAAGTGCTGGGTTTACAGGCGTGAGCCACCACGCCCGGCCTAGAATAGGTGATATTGAGAGATGACAACGTGTTAGCGGCCCATGCTAGCAGCCCTTGCTTGCTCTCGGGGACTCCTCTGCCTCAGCATCCACTCTGGCCACGCTCGAGGAGCCCTTCAGCCCACCACTGCACTGTGGGAGCCCCTCTCTGGGCTGGCCGAGGCCAGAGCTGGCTCCCTCTGCTTGCGGGGAGATAAGGAGGGAGAGGTGCGGGCCGGGAACCAGGGCTGCGCCTCGCTTAAGAGCCAGCATGAGTTCCAGGTGGATGCAGGCTCGGTGGGCCCCGCCCTGGAAGCGGCTGGCTGGCACCGCTGGCCACGGGCAGTGAGGGGCTTAGCATCTGGGCCAGCAGCTGCGGAAGTTGTGCCAGGTCCCCCAGCACTGCCGGCCTGCCCGCACCACGCTCAAATTCTCGCCGGGCCTCAGCCGCCTCCCCCTGGGGCAGGGCTTGGGACCTTCAGCCCGCCACGCCCGAGCCCCCCCAACCCCAGTGGATTCCCATGCGGCCCGAACCTTGAGCCTCCTCGAGGGGCACCACCCCCTGCTCCATGGCACCTGGTCCCATCACTGCCCAAGGGCTGAGGAGTGCAGGAACGTGGCCGGGGACTGGCGGGCAGCTCCACCTGCAGCAGGATCCACTAGGCGAAGCCAGCTGGGCTCCTGAGTGGGGGTGGGGACTTGGAGAACTTTTATGTCTAGCTAAAGGTTTGCACCAACCTTGGTCTAAAGCTAGACCAATCTTGTGTCTAGCTCAAGGTTTGTAAACGCACCTATCAGTGCTCTGTGTCTAGCTAATCTAGTGGGGACTTGGAGAACTTTTGTGTCTAGCTAAAGGATTGTAAATGCACCAATCAGCACTCTGTGTCTAGCTCAAGGTTTGTAAACCCACCAATCAGCACCCTGTCAAAACGGACCAATCAGCTCTCAGTAAAATGGACCAATCCACAGGATGTGGGTGGGGTCAGATTAGGGAATAAAAGCAGGCTGCCGGAGCCAGCAGTGGCAACCGACTGGGGTCCCTTTCAACGCTGTGGAAGCTTTGTTCTTTCACTCTTCACAGTAAATCTTGCTGCTGCTCACTCTTTGGGTCCACGCTGCCTTTATGAGCTGTAACACTCACTGCAAAGGTCTGCAGCTTCACTCCTGAAGCCAGCAAGACCACGAACCCACCAGGAGGGACAAACAACTCCGGATGGGAGGAATGAACAAACTCTGGACACACCATCTTTAAGAACTGTAACACTCACCGCGAGGGTCCGTGGCTTCATTCTTGAAGTCAGCGAGACCAAGAACCCACCAATTCACAGTATGTTATTGGAGTATTTTCTAATTTAAGAATTTAAAAAGGTCTTTGGTTGGCGAGGGATCTCTTGTATATTTGCATAGTCATAAGGTTCTTCTGAACTTGGAATGGATCTAAAAGAATTTCTGACAAGGAACAAACCAGAAGTTGCTTCTCTCAGCCTTTTAAACTAGACCTCTCTCTGTATCACACCTTCCACGGAGCTCCAAAGCCAGCCCCAACACTCCAAACCAAAAGGGCTAAGAAGGCTGTTGTATAACCTAAGAGTTTGTCTTCCTGAGCTAATGTCATTAATATAATAGTAGTAGCATCATTTACTTTTTTAACCAAAAATGCTTTTAGAAACAACCTGGAAAGTGAGTTCTATTAGGGCATCATCTAGCAAATAATTCTTCCCAAAAGTGGGGATTTGACAAAGAGAAAATCCTCTCCAAAGTATATGTTTTTTACCTTAGGATAAAAAAAGAGACCAGAAAAGCTTTCCTAGGCTGAGTGATTGCTATTGACAAACCTGGTTGAAATTCTTGCTAGCTGTGTGGCCATGCACCTGTTACACTCATGTGCCACAGAAGTAGGACATTTCAGTCAATGGTAAACTGTATATACTACAGTAGTCCCATAGATTATAATGGAGCTGAAAAAATCCCATTGCCTAGTAATGTTGTAGACATCATAATGTCATAGTGCACTTCATTATTCATGTGTTTGTGGTGATTTGGTGTAAACAAACCTGCGCTGCCAATTATATCAAAGCAGAGCATGTACAATAATGTACAGTATATAATACTGGATAATGATAGTAAACAACTATGTTACTGGTTTACGTATTTACAATACTTGTAATCATTATTTTAGCCAGGTGTGGTGGCTCACACCTGTAATCCTAACACTTTGGGAGGCCGAGGTGGGTGGACCACTTGAGGTCAGCAGTTCGAGACTAACCTGGCCAACGTAGTGAAACACTGTCTCTACTTAAATATAAAACTTAGCCAGGCGTGATGGTGGGCACCTGTAGTCCCAACTACTCAGAAGGCTGAGGCAGGATAATTGCTTGAACCTGGGAGGTGGAGGTTGTAGTGAGCCGCGATTATGCCACTGCATTCCAGCCTGGATGACAGAGCGAGACTCTGTCTCAAAAAAACAAAAAAATTATTATTTTAGGGTGTACTCCTTCTACTTACATTAAAAACAAAACAAAAAACATTAACCGTGGAACAGCCTCAGGCAGGTCCTTTAGGAGGTATTCCAAAAGAAGGCATTGTTATCATAGGAGATGATGACACTATGCGTGTTAGACCTTCCAGTTGGACAAGATGTGGCGTTAGTAGAAGACAGTGATGTTGATGATCCTGATCCTGTGTAGGCCTAGGCTAATGTATGTGTTGGTGTCTTTGTTTTTCACAAAAAAGTTGTAAAAGTAAAAAATTTTTAAATAGAAGTTTATAGAATAAAGATATAAAGAAAGAAGATTTTTGTACAGTTGTACAATGTGTTTGTGTTTTAAGCTAAGTGCTATTACAAAAAAAGAGTGAAAAAGTCTTTAGACAGACTTGTCCCAAAACATTCTTTGTTTTATAGGCCTTTTTAAGTTCATTAAAAAAAATTAAAGTAAACTGAGGTTAATTTATGACTGAAGAAAATGCATTTTAAAATAAATTTAGTATAGCCTAAGTGTACATTATTTATAAAGTCTACAGGAGTGTACACTAATGTCTGAGGCCTTCATATTCACTCGACACACACTTACTGACTCACCCAGGGTGACTTCCAGTCCTGTAAGCTCCATTCATGGTAAGTGCACTATGCAGGTGTGCCATTTTTAATCTTTTGTACATTTTTACTATACCTTTTCTATGTTTAGATACAAAAATACTTACACTGTGTTATACTGCCTACAGTATTCAGTACAGTAACATGTATGGTTTGTAGTCTCGGAGCGATAGGCTATAGCTTATAGCCTAGGTGTATAGTAAGCTATACCATCTAGGTTTGTGTAAGCACACTCTATGATTGAACAACGACAAAAATCACCCAATGACGGAGTCCTCAGAATATATATCACCTTATTAAGTGACTGATGACTGTATTTAACTTTTAAAAGCCTCTGTTTTCCTCGTTAATAAAACTGGTTAGTCAAAACTGCTGCCTTGCACACATATAACAAATAACATTAGTTCTCCTTCCATCATTACCATGATTGATTTAGTTTTAGCATAGTGATAAACATCAAGGACGCAAAGCGCGTTCAGTGGCAGAAGGAGAGTTCTGCTACCACGCAACTCAGCAAGGAGATCTTTATATTTATTGGTAAGAAAAATAGTTCCAATGAAACTGTTGGGGTACAGAAACATATACCCCAAAATATGGTGCTTTGACATGTTGTACTGAAGAAGAGTCAAGGTCTCTCTGATACCCCAACCCCCATCTCTTAATCCTCTGTCTCTCCCATAGCCCAGGATGAAGCTGTTCTCTGAAATTCCTTTATCTGCCTAAAGCCTAGACCCACCAAAGAAAACAATTACCTGTGATCCCTTCCCTGAGTTTTTCATTAACTAAACTCCTATCACAGGAAGAAGGGCTGCAGTCTGTCAACACAACTGGACAGACTTGTCCCAAACCATAGTTTGTTTTGCAGACCTAGCAGACTTTGTCCCAGGCCACTGTATGTTCTTCAAGGCCATTAAATTCCCCTAAAATCATTTACCGCCCCCTCAAAATCATCCACACTTCTCCATCTCCCTCTCCCTTAAGAAGGGTATATAACCATCTGTGTACCATTTGTCTGGTGGGTAATCACTCTGTGATTCTCCCCTATTCCTGTTAATACATCTGTATGCCTTTTCTCCTATTAATCTGCCTCTTCTCAGTTTATTTTCAGCAAACTTTCAGAGAGTGAGGAAGTTTTCCCCTGGCCCCTATAAGACCAATATCAAAATGATCAATAGAAGCCATGTTCTGGACAAAACCATTGTCTGTCTAACCCAGTATACTTTCCTCCTACAACACAGACTTACACAACAATGTAAGTCAGTTGGAGCTGAGCAAGCGTGTTTTCTGCCCACATGATAAACATCCTGTTTGGTTCCTTGTGAATGGTTAGCCTTCAGAGTAGTCACGAATAAGTTTTACAAATTGTGTTACAGTCCCTACGCCACAGCAGTTGAGCAAGCTTCTATATACATAAGGCTCCACACATGGAATTTTAAATGGTTATCAAAACTTGAGTAATACAGTATATATTGAGTGTTTCCTATCTGAAATCACTGTACTAAACACTTCCTATGTTATGTCACTAAATTCTCAAAATAACCTATGAGGTAAATGATATTATTCTTCCCATTCTACATATGAGGAAGTTAAGAATAACATATTTTAGATAAAATTCCCAGAGTCCTACAGCCAGTAGACGGCCATGCCTATATCTGAACCCACTTTGATTCGTAAACCATATTTCTTAAACATTATATACTGCCACTGAAACCACCTTTGCAAAAATTATAACTGAGACGATTATTACAGTGAAAAGAGATCTGATGTAACTGACTCCATCTTGCTTCTAACCTACAAGCTGTCCTTGTTCATTCCTGGGTGTAGGCCGAACTAACTTTAGGAGGAACTTATAGTTTAGCTTTGAAACAAAGACAGTAACAGCCCTTTCCCAAAACAAACCCCCTTCCTGCCTGGGGACTAAACTGCCTTTGCAGGACTAACAAATTAGCCACAAGACTAGAAATCATGGTTTAGGAGTCATGCAGCTGGAGGCTCCAAGATTGTAAATTTTTCCAAATTGCTCCTGGGGATAACATCAGTATTGTAAGACCTAAGATCAATGCTTGAGATATTTTACAAACCCTGCACTCAATAGATCAGCTAGCACCATCCAGATCAATAAACTGGCTCATCTGGTCTTGTGGCCCCAACCCAGGAATTGACTCAGTGCAAGAGGACAGTTTCGACTCCCTATGATTTCATCTCTGACCTGACCAATCAGAACTCCTAATGCACTGTCCCCCCTACCCACAGAATTATGCTTAAAAATTCGGATCCCCAAATTCTCTGATTTTAGTAATAAAAAAAACTCTAGTCTCCCACATAGCTGGTTCTATGTGAATTACTCTTTCTCTATTGCAATTTCCGTCTTGATCAATCGGCTCTGTCTAGGCAGCGGGCAAGGTGAGCCCATTAGGTGGTTACAAATTTGGGGGCTGGTCTGGGATTGCCTTTGTGGCTACCTGCCTGTGGTTTGGTAGCCCCTCTCCTTTGATGGATCCAGAGGCCAGCCCAAGCAGCCACCTAGTTCTCTTGGATTAGGGGCTGACTCTGGCACTGTCTCTACTGGCAGGTCACTGCCAGCCCAATGTGCATGAATTTAATTGCAATAGAGAAGTAGTCCTGCGGAGACATTTCATAACTGTAGCCCCATGGTAGGATGTCTGTCTGTATCTCCACCACAGGGTGTCTGTAACTGGAGCCATATCACAGGGTGTGTCTCTGTCTGTAGCCCAATCTTGGAGTGTCTATAGCTGTAGCCCCATTATGGGGTGTCTGATTTGGTGAGTATTCTAGGAGCTGCCAACACCTCTTCCCTTCTCCTGATAGGTTTGGCTCCTTCAAGGTCTCAGCTGGCCCTCCCTAATGAGTAAGAAGAGTCTTGGTTCCGGAGATTTCTCCTCAATCAGGAAGATTTTGGAGAGATTTCTCAGATGGAGAATAGGAGGTTAGTTTGGAAGGAATACTCCTGGAATTCTTGGCAAAGGATCTTGATTTGGAAGGCCTTCTGTCCATCTTGTCTTTGTTTTGTGTGTTTGTATGTGTGGAACGGATCTCTGAAGAAACTGCTAACCAAAGTCCAACAGGCCTAACTTGAAGAACCCTCTGTAAGTGTAATCACATTCAGTGAGCCCTGATGAAAGCTCAACAGGCCTGACTCTGTGATTCTCCACTCTTCGTCTTGCCCAGAGACCACTCATTGAATTCCTGGTTGGAGGTCATCCCTCCTCACCTTAAGTGGATCAAAGATGACAGAGACCAATGGGAGAAAGTTTGAGCCTTGTTAGGTCAATATTGGGTGTGGAATGAGGTGACTAGTGTCTGTTTTGTTATGCGTATTTTGCTTAGGCTGGGATGGAAAATGTTAATTCGGTTCCTCATGCAGCCTATCGGGCGGCATCTTGCAAAACTAGAAAGCTTTTGCCTATGGTTCCATAAAACAGAAAGTGATGATTTTCTTTTGTGATGGGGCTTGGTCCCCACAGCTATGGTGCAGTGAGCAGGGTCATCAAAAGCTGCTCTGTTCTTCTGAAAGTTGCAGAGAAAGGGAGCCCAGAAACCTGGTACTTGGTATGCTGGCAAAAAGGGTAAGAATTTCTTACCAGCCAGGTTTCTGGTCAGTTGGTCTCTCTCTCTCTCTCTCTCGGGTGGGTGGGTGTGTGTGTGTGTGTGTGTGTGTGTGTGTGTAAATGGCAAACATCACTGTTTGTCTCTTCTGCAAAGGTTTGATTAATAGAAAAAAAGGATTTGTGAGACTCGTCTTATTAGGCTGCAGCAAATCTGGTGTACTTTGTGCTAAGAATTTGTCTTTCTGTAATGGAGAGGCAGTGCCACAGGATAGAACATGGGCTGTGGACCCCTAAACCCCTACTTTTCAAGCCAGCCTGGCAGGCTTGTCAGTTACAAACTTTGCTGCAGTCCCCTGAAACCAATACCGGATGAAGTTTCTCATGTTGTTTTATGTCCTTAAAATCTTAACCATGTGACCATGTGGGGATACTTTATTTTAGTCTCTGCCATCCAGAGGACAAGGATTTTGTGGTTCATGTCATAGCTATCCCTAAAAATTATCTTAAGCGGTTTAAAGCCTTTGCAAGCTCAAAATTGGCTACTCTAGGCCTGTTTTGGGAAGAACAATAGGAACTGCTTAATGTTGTAGCTCCATAGCTAAGGCTTTGTTTTTTTGACAATGGCAGCCTAGGTTCAATTCTTTGCTTAGGAAATCAGTCCTTTCTGGTTTGTTATTTGTGTAACTTTTTGCCATTTATTGATTATTTTCCCCTATGGACTGCTTCTGATTTCCTGTCTTAATTTTTTATTTCTCTGAATTACCTTTGGGTAGATTCTAAATCTTGTAAATAAAGAAACTGTTCACTGTCTCTTTGAGACAACTTATGCATTCATGGTTAAGTTATAACCTTAGTTAAAACTTATTAAGTTCACTGGGAGGTTACCTGTGGTAGAATTCAAAAGCCAAAAATATTGGCTCTCCTGGCTGGAGTCTGGAATAAGAGATTTTAAAAGTTTTTTAAAAAAACAAAAGAGCTCTACTGTTAAAATCAGCTTAATTAAAATGGATATCCAAGCTATACATATTTAAAAGGGCTTTATCTTTTTCCTCTTCTTGAATCATGTTTTTCTGAAAAAGGTTTTTCTTCTCAGTTGATGGAATTATTTTTCTCCATTTTGTCTTCTTGCCGCTCTTGATGGCCACATGAGAGAACCTAAGAATTTCAAACAGCCTGGGACTCCTGGGGTAAAACAGAGGTGGCACCACAGACCCCATTCTGGAAAAAACCTGTTTTCCTCATAGAACCCCAGGAATTGAAAGTGGATAGATCTCTCTCAAAATCTAAGGCTCTGTTTGGTTTTACATTATGTTACCTGACCTTTTTTTTTTTACTTTTGGGGGTATCAGAAATTACTTTGCATTATGGAAAAGCCTTTAGCCTTGGTGTATAGCAACTTTAAGTGATATTGGCTGTTATGGAGGGAGACTTGGCTCTTTGCATGCTTGGATTAGAGAAGCATGCTTGGCCATCTGGAAGGTATGCAAACATCCCCACCTTCCACTGAGAGATGAGACTCCCATGTGGATGGGCTGATTACAAAATGGGCCGATTGGCTTTTGGTTGCCTGGCAATAAAATGCACAGAAAAAGCATTGCACTGTCTTCTTCCATAGTGTTTCCCTCTTTTGGGGGATCCAGGATGTGATATAAAAATGGGACCCTTAATTTTGGGGATCTGTTTTTGCCTTCCAGCTGTGCCTGCTTATTAGGCCCTGAAAACTGCAAGCTTTCCTCACCCTATTCCTCCAAGGGCTCCACCCTGAAGCCAGTAATCCAATTACTGACTAATGAAAATCTTGACAACTACTGGATCTTCTTTTCTCTGTATATTTATATCTGTTTGTGTGACGTTTATATATGAAAGAGCTCTGAACAATTGGGGGTAAAAGTAAGGGCTTAAATCAAATATTTTGTCAGAAAAATAGAAACTGTAATGCTTTTTGTTCATGTGACTTTAGTAATCTTTTGGAAATAAAGAGAATTTTAAAGATTATTGGTAAAATAAAAATGTCTTCAAAATTTAGACATTTGGTCAAAACATTTGGTCTAAATTAGGTCAGATATTAGGTTTGCTAAATGCTTTAAGGTAATAAACTACTTCTTTGACTTTTGAAAACTGTTTGACTTACCTACTTTGGAGCCATTAGGTTCTAGATAAGGCCTGGGGACATGTGGCGTAAGCCATGCCCCCTACCTGTACTAGGAAGAATCAAACCTTATTTGTACTTCTGTCTGGTGTCCTAGGCTCCACAGCTAGTATATATTAAAATCATTTACTTATCAGGCTTTTCACCAAAGATGAAAGATGCTAAAAGTTAATAGTGTAACATGTACTTGAGTCCACTGGAAAAAGAGTTTTACATGCAAGGTTGCAAGGTATAGAAGGAAAGTAGGATGTGGTTTTGGTGGGAAATTATAAGAAGTCATGGGAATACGGTTTTTGTTAAAGAGAATGTAATTTTGTCTAGTTCAGAGGGTTTTAAAGAATGTCTTAACCTAAAAGAGTAAAGGGACAAAACTGAAGGTTTAAGCAAGTTGGAAAGGTTTGTGAAGGGTTGATGTGGTAAAGGAAGTTCTGTGAGAAGCAGCAAGTTGGCTAAGAGTTGAAGGCAATTGTTCAGTATTTTTCTGTAGCTCAAACATTAAAATAAAAGCACATTGATGTGGAGCCAGAATCTGGGCCCACGTGTCTGAATAACAGGGTTTTCTTTTAAAAAAATTGATCTGTTTAACAGAAAATTGTAAAGAGTTATAAGAAGTTTATGAAAATCTTACCTTATGGTCAAACTAATTAAAACTGCATAAATTTATAAAATTTTATTAAAAACTAGCTTTAGCATTAAAGACGCCCTAAAGCAAACATGAAACTTAGTTTTCTCTTTTGAAAAAGATTTTTATGTAATATTAAGAGACAATTAAAACAAATCTTGTTTGCCTTTTGAGTAAACTACAAAAAAAAGGGAGGGGAGAGAGAAGAGACAGATTCAGCTGGCCTCATGCTGTCTTCATAGGATCTTGTTGTCTAGAAAGCTGAGTCTCCTCTCTATCAGAGTAAAGGTCTTTTCCTTTTTAAAATTTCTGGGTTATCATTTTGGCTAAATGAATGACTTACGGTGACCTGGGATTCTATTTAGTGATATCCAGTGTTGTAAACCTTTGATATGTGACAAACTTTGCAAAATCAAATGATAAAGTATGTCTTTTTCTGACCTAATTAATCTTTTAGATATTAGGTCCCCTAAAGTGCAAAAATGATGTATTTGCTTATTTCATATAAAAATCACACAGGAAACATTGTCAAATATGAAATGATGTTTGGCTTTCTTTGGACTGCATTTTTATAAATATGTTATTTGTATGTGTTCCAAAATTATAGGAAGCTTCTATAATTCTGATATAATTTAATGTATATTAAGCCTTTTAATTATTATGTAAAATTGTTGTATGCCACAGAAGTAACCAAAATTCCTAGTCAATTGTAGATTTAATAGTGGCTGTCCTAAGACTTTTGTCATCCACAGACAATTGTCTTGTTTTGATCCTTTTCAGAAGGCAGTTTATAATCAGATATAGGGCTCTGATGGGTTCTCTTGAATGCAGGTGTCTGATAATGTAGAAATTGTGTTATTGGAATAGAGGAAACAAAACAAACTTCTAGGACTCATGGAGAGCTGATGTGATAAAAATTGCTAATCCTTTTGGTTTTCAGAGTCAAGAAAACTTTTTCTTTTTCTTTTTCTTTTTTTTTTTTTTTTTTGAGACAGAGTTCTGCTCTTGTCACCCAGGCTGGAGTGCAATGGCGCGATCTCAGCTCACCACAACCTCTGCCTCCCGGGTTCAAGCAATTCTCCTGCCTCAGCCTCCTGAGTAGCTAGGATTACAGGCATGTACCTCCATGCCCAGCTAATTTTGTATTTTTAGTAGAGATGGGGTTTCTTCATGTTGGTCAGGCTGGTCTCAAACTCCAGACCTCAGGTGATCCACCCACCTCAGCCTCCCAAAGTGCTGGGATTATAGGCATGAGCCACTGCGCTCAGCCAAGAAAACTTTTTTTTTGAGCTATTTAGAACATTTAGCAATTGAGTAAAGTATACTCCCATGAATGAAATTTGGAGCATATTGCTTTCTCTCTACCTGATTCATCCAGAATTTAGAAACTATTTGTGAGTATTCTCAACTTATGGCAGTCTAGTTTTTTGCATAACTGCAATAAAAATCTCATTTCTTTTGTAACAGGACACAATTGGAGAAACTGGTTATTTTACCAAGACCTTGACTGGAATGGCATGCTTTCTTTAAATAACCAAAGTTGACTTATAGAGCCAATAAAGGGAAAGCTGTCCTGATACCTTGTCTACACAGTCCCTGTACTGGATTCCTGACCTGTACTAAATAAAGAATGTCACTTTCTGACAGGCCCAGGAGCACCAAGTTATCTTAGGACCTTCAGAGGAGGAAAATTCACTCAACTCATACAGGTGTTTGCAGGCATACATAAATCTGTGACTGGGCTTCAAGGCTTTAAAAGTACAATCTGAGATTCCTTATAGAACAAAGTTTCAGCAAAGCCAATTTTAAAAGAGCCTATGTGGCAAATAGTTATTCCTACTGGACTTTATGCAAATAATCAAGCCAAGCATAATAGGGCTAAAATTTATTTTGCAAGTAAATTTGACCTACTATGATTTATCTTTAGTAAAATTGGGGACTAGTGAGAGAAAAATTATACTTCAAAACAACAACAACAACAACTATCGTACACCTGTTGTTAGTTGTTCTTGAGTTTTTATTATTTTCTGCAATTTGGATTAAATTCTAAATTATCTGTGGGCTACAAGTCCCCAAACTAATGCTTTCAAATCTTTACTTTTAAAACTTGGAATTGCACTGCTTATCCCAGAACGCATTATTTACCTTACAGTATGCTGTTCTATAAATGCTGCATTAAAACCATAGATGAGAATACTAACACCCTTGTGATGTAAGCCTTGAAACCCCAACCAGGCACCTATGAGTACGTGCAGACAGCTGCAAAGCAGTTCTACTCCTCTTACCTTGGGGTCAATACCTAACCCCACTACTCCCCCTGTTCAGCAGGAAGATGTTAGAGTGGTCTTCATCCTTTTTCCATCTTCACAGCCCACATCTGAAGAATAAGGTGTTACAAAACCCAAAGAAAGGGACTGAAACTACCTTTGCAAAAATTGTAACTGAGACAATTATTACAGTGAAAGAGATCTAACATAACTGACTCCATCTTGCTTCTAACCTCCAAGCTGTCCTTGTTCATTCCTGGGTGTAGGCCGAACTAACTTCAGGAGGAACTTAGTTTATAGTTTAGCTTTGAAACCAAGACAATAACAGCCCTTTCCCAAAACAAATCCCCTTCCTGCCTGGGGACTAGACTGCCTTTGCAAGACTAACAAATTAGCCACAAGATTAGAAAATATGGTACAGGAGTCAAGCAGCTGGAGGCTGCAAGACTCTAAACCTCCCCAAATTGCTCCTGGGGATAACATCAGTATTGTAAGACCTAAGATCAGTGCTTGAGATATTTTACAGACCCTGGACTTGATGGATCAGCTGGCACCACTCAGATCAATAAACTGACTCATCTGGTCTTATAGCCCCAACCCAGAAACTGACTCAGTGCCAGAGGACAGCTTCAACTCCCTATTATTTCATCTCTGACCTCACCAATCAGAACTGCTGATTGACTTGCTCCCTACCTACCAAAGTATCCTTCAAAACTCCAATCCTTGACTACTCGAGGAGACTGATTTGAGTGATAATAAAACTCTGGTCTCCTGCGCAGCCAGCATTGTGTGAATTACTCTTTCTCTATTGCAATTCCCATCTTGATCAATTGGCTCTGTCTAGGCAGTGGCCAAGATGAACCCACTGGGTGGTTACACCACCCGATGTGGTTTATATAACTTAGAAAATAAAAGTCTGAAAGCACGGTATCAGTAAAAAGATTTGCCTCATTTGTCAACTAAATTTACTCTTGGATGAAGATATAGACTCCAAAGAATCCCATAAACCATCTAGATTTTGGCAATAAATGAAAACTGAAGAATTTCCTCCTGTTCTTAGTAAGTGCTCACCATTTGCATCCTGAAGCCTCAGAAGTGTTCATATTTATTATCTTCTTGACAAAGCCTCTTTAGAAGAATTTTTATTGCTATCAAGTAATGTATCTATCCCTTAAGAAGAAGAAAAAAAACCCTACAGCACCACTGATCTCAAACATCTTTAGAGTACTGAATAGAAAGCAAGACACATTGAAAACTGACTCTGTGCAGTGCTGCTCCATGTGTTGGAGCTGACAGAGTAAAGGACATGCTATCCCCAAACATGGGACTTAGGCATTTAAACAGCAGAAGCAGGAAGGCCACTGTCACCTTCCCACAGCTCTTCTCTGAAGCAGGCCAGAATACCTAGGAAGGTCACTCTCTGCCATTCTCTCTCCCTTCTCCCCTGAAGACCCTCATGTGACAGATGTCCTGACCTGAGGTAAGGAATACCCAGAGGTAAGGAATGTCATATAGGGACACCAAGAAGAATCTGAGCAAACAGTCCTTGCTAAGTAAGACCCAGTTTATTACCACTAAATCATACCCTTTTGTTTTTCAGTCATAATTCTGCACAACTGACCATAAAAATACACAGATTTCCCTGTTTCTTTGGGTCTTCATATCTGATGGCTCTCATGTCATCTAAAACTTATATTAAATAAATTTGTATGCTTTTTCTCTTATTAGTCTGTTTTTTGTTATAGAGGTCTCAGCCATAAACCTTTTGATGGGTGAGGAAACAATATTACTTTTCCCCCACACTTATAGAGCCCAGCTTTATCCAGGGCCACTTCTGTAATTTTACCTTGGATAAGTCAGATAGTAACTGGAGTTGGTTTTGTTTCATTTTTTATTGCTATTACTGCACTTCATATTTTTGATGCCTTAATTAATTTTCAACTCATTTTCTAAGTGAAAACAAATCTTTAGTCATTTTCATCAGACCCATACACATTATTATTAATGATGTAAATATATGCCACACACTAGAAGGCACGCTTTTCATGTGGGTAGGGTCTGAGCCATGGTAGATAGTACAGGGAGGGAGGCAACACTGTGCTGGTACTATGGGTGTGGAAGGCAGGGGATATGCCTTAGTCCAGTAGTCAAAAATCAAACAGAGGAAAGGAGAGGAATGTGGGTTGACAGGAAATATGACATGGGGTTCTTTAATGTTTCTGTGTCATAATCCCTTTTAGAACTGGTGGAAGCCAGTGACTCCAAAAAACCACATAGACAATCCATCTTCATTATCTGAGGATTTGCCTACTTGCTAAAATTTAGTTGTAACCCAAAGTCAATATCTGAAATGCTTTCATGGTCATTCACAGAATGCTTAGTCCCCCGATGCGCACATTTCCAGCTGATGTCAAAGAGGATGATGCTCTGCCTTCTTATTTCAGCTCTCATAAACAAGTGTCCTTTTTGAGGTCTGTTTAAGTACCACATTTTTTTTTTTGCATTTTTGTGATTTGCCACTGGTAATTTTGCTGTTTAAAATGCTGCCCCCCACCCCTCCCCAACCCAGGGTGGGTGTGGTGGCTCACATCTGCAAACCCAGCACTTTGGGAGGCCAAGGCAGAAGGATCACTTTAGACCAGGAGTTCGAGACCAGCATGAACAACATAGCAAGACCTCATCTCTACAAAAAAAAATTTTTTTTTAATTAGCCAGGTATGGTGGTGCCCACCTATAGTCCTAGCTATTCTGGAGGCTGAGGTGGAAGGATTCTTGAAGCCAGAAATTCAAGGTTACAGTGAGCTATGATCATGCCACTACACTCAAGCCTGGACAATAGAGTGAGACCTTGTCTAAAAAAAAAATGGGCCAGGTGTGGTGGCGAGCGCCTGTAATCCAGCACTTGGGGAGGCCCAGGTGGGTGGATCACCTGAGGTCGGGAGTTCGAGACCAGCCTGACCAACATGGAGAAACCCTGTCTCTACTAAAAATACAAAATTAGCTGGGCGAGGTGGTACATGCCTGTAATCCCAGCTACTCGGGAGGCTGAGGCAGGAGAATCACTTGAACGCAGGAGGCAGAGGTTGCAGTGAGCCAAGATCACGCCATTGCACTCCAGCCTGGGCAAAAGAGTGAAACTCCGTCTCAAAAAAAAATTTAAAAAAATGTATCCCTGCAAGTGTGGTGCTGTCTAGTGTTTCTAAGCACAAGAAGGTTGTGATATGCCTCATGGAGAAAATACTTATTGTTCAGGCATGTGTTACAGTGCTGTTGATTATGAGTTCAATGACACAAATGCTGTAACTGACATACTGTTTTATATTTTAAAATACTGACTATAATTATTTAGAATAAACATGTGTTAAATAAGGCGTCTTTTAACAGAAACGTGTAAAATGAGGTTATGCATTGATCACTTCACAAAAATATTGTGGCCTAAGTATTGACCCCGTATTTCTTCCTAGAAGCAATGGTTCAGTATTTGCTGATTCAGAGTTTGCAGCAACTGTCGAGAGCACAACTTTTACAAATAATGAGAACCAACTGTATTAAATACAGATAAAATTTTACATGCGCTATCAAGAGGCCATCAGAACCACTGAAACTCCTGTGTAAATCTCTTCTAGAGGCCCAGATAGTACTAACGTTTTGCCGTGAAGTAGCAAGGTTGAAATGTAGGGTATTACAATGAATTATAATAGCAATATTGGTATAAAAATTATTTTTAACAAAAAATGATTTGATTTCCTACTCTGTGCAAATAAGTCTTTTATTCTCAAGCAAAGTAAGTATAAATATGTATATCTGTATCAATTTTGGAATACTATTCAACAGTATTAACGTGTGGCCAAATTGTTTATTCTTTATTAAATAAATTTTCAGTGTAAACCAAAAGATAAGAAAATTCAGAAATGTGACCAGCCTTTACTCCAACACCTTCAAAATAACTGTGTTTCTCTGTTAGCACTTACAATGAATATTAACCAAGCAGTCCTTAAGACTCTTGTTAAACTTTAGCTGGAAGGATAGAACAGTTAAAGACATATTTTACAGCTGGATATTTTTTAACCCTTCTAATAACTCCTTTGCACAGATGAGTGTACAACTCATTTTTCAGAGGGCAAAGGAGAGCAATAGGAAACACTGTAGTTTCTTTCCTCCCTGATTCCATTTGGTCCACTAGCTTGCTGATAGTTTCAGAGAAATGCTTTATCTTTTCTTAGATAGACTTTATTTTTTCAGGTAGCATTGTTCTTAAGTGCTCTTTCTAAGAATCAGGATTGTAAGGATTCCATGATGTTTCCAATTTCCTAACCCCTGATTTCCTAAATGCCTTTAATCTCTCTACTAGACTGCCCAGGCAGAGGGCTGCTTGAAGGGAACTAATGCTGCCCACTCTAACATTATCCCTGGGTCAAGACTACCTGCCAGTCCATACCATATTTGGTGCAAATCTGTTACTCACCTTGGCTTTCCCAGCACTGAAATGTGGAGGCAAAGATCTTGAGGCCACTGTTATCCTAGCTCTTGTCTGGGCCAAATTACCTGAGAAAGAGACCACAAAGAACATAAATTAAAGGAAAAGTTAAGGAATAGGATCGTGAGTGACTTTTCCCTTTGTGTCCTTGTATTTTTCTGAATTTTCAAAATAATCTGCTCTGAATTTTTCAAATTTGGAAAATTTTGAAACTTTGATGATATAAATTATAAATTATAATAATTATTTATAAGTTTAAAATAATTTGTAAGTAACTTATAAATTGAATTTATATTCATTTTATAAGCAAAAAGAAAGAACATGAAATTATTAAATTCACTGAACAAATTAGACATAAAAGGAAATTCACCTTATACAAAAATTAATTCAAGATGGATTAAAGATTTAAATGTTAGACCTAAAACCATAAAAACCCTAGAAGAAAACCTAGGCAATACCATTCAGGCCATAGGCATGGGCAAGGACTTCATGACTAAAACACCAAAAGCAATGGCAACGAAAGCCAAAATTGACAAATGGGATCTAATTAAACTAAAGAGCTTCTGCACAGCAAAAGAAACTACCATCACAGTGAACAGGCAACCTACAGAATGGGAGAAAATTTTTACAATCTACCCATCTAACAAAGGGCTAATATCCAGAATCTATAAAGAACTTAAATTTACAAGAAAAAATCAAACAACCCCATCAAAAAGTGGGCAAAGGATATGAACAGACACTTCTCAAAAGAAGACTTTTATGCAGCCATCAGACACATGAAAAAATGCTCATCATCACTGGCCATCAGAGAAATGCAAATCAAAACCACAATGAGATACCATCTCACATCAGTTAGAATGGCGATCATTAAAAAGTCAGGAAACAACAGGTGCTGGAGAGGATGTGGAGAAATAGGAACACTTTTACACTGTTGGTGGGACTGTAAACTAGTTCAACCATTGTGGAAGTCAGTGTGGCGATTCCTCAAGGATCTAGAACTAGAAATACCATTTGACCCAGCTATCCCATTACTGGGCATATACCCAAAGTGTTATAAATCATGCTGCTATAAAGACACATGCACACGTATGTTTATTGCAGCACTATTACAACAGCAAAGACTTGGAACCAACCCAAACGTCCATCAATGAAAGACTGGATTAAGAAAATGTGGCACATATACACCATGGAATACTATGCAGCCATAAAAAAGGATGAGTTCATGTCATCCTTTTTTTGTAGGGACACGGATGAAGCTGGAAACCATCATTCTGAGCAAACTATTGCAAGGACAGAAAACCAAATACCGCATGTTCTCACTCATAGGTGGGAATTCAACAATGAGAACACTTGGACGCAGGGTGGGGAACATCACACACCGGGGCCTGTCGGGGAGTGGGGGAAGTGGGGAGGGATAGCATTAGGAGATATACCTAATGTAAATGATGAGTTAATGGGTGCAGCACACCAACATAGTACATGTATACTATGTAACAAACCTGCACGTTGTGCACATGTACCCTAGAACTTCAAGTATAATAATAAAAAAAAAAGAACACCTCCTACTAAATAACAAGAAGAGGGACAATAAATTAATAAATGGGCAATATATTTGAACAGAAACTTCACTGAAGAAGATACTCAAAGGGCAAATAAGCACATGATATAACTTTAACTTAATTAGTCATTAGGGAAGTAGAAATAAAAACCACAATGATACAGCTCTACATACCTGCTATTATGGCTAAAATAAAAAAGGCAGACAATAACACGTGTTGGCAAGTATTAGGAACAACTGGAACCTTCATTGCTGATAGGAATACAAAATATTAGAGCTACTGTTGAAATCAGGTGGAAAATTTCTTATAAAGTAAGCATAAATTCATATAGCTCAGCAATAACACTTCCAGATATTTACCAAAGAGAAATAAAAATGTATGTCCACAAAAAAAATAAAAGGAAATTACCTCAATATAATAATGGCCATTTATGAAAATCTCACAGTGAAATGTCAGAGGCATTTGAACCAGAGCAACTCCATCTTGAATAGGGGCTGGGTAAAAATAAGGCTGAGACCTACTGGGCTGCATTCCCAGAAGGTTAGGCATTCTTAGTCATAGGATGAGATAGGAGGTTGGCACAAAATACAGATCATAAAGACCTTGCTGATAAAACAGGTCGCAGTTAAAAAAAGAAAAGGCTGGTCAAATCTCACCAAAACCAAGATGGCAATGAAAGTGACCTCTGGTCATCCTCATTGCTCATTATATGCTAATTATAATACATTAGCATGCTAAAAGACACTCCCACCATCTCCATGACAACAAATGCATGGCAACATCAGGAAGTTACCCTATATGGTCTAAAAGGGGGAGGACCCCTCAGTTCCGGGAATTGCCCACCCTTTTCCCAGAAAACTCGTGACAAATCTACCCCTTATTAAGCATATAATCAAGAAATAACCATAAAAATGGGCAACCAGCAGCCCTTGGGGCTGCTCTGCCTATGGAGCAGCCATTCTTTTATTCCTTTATTTTCCTAATTAACTTGCTTTCACTTTACTCTATGAACTCATCCCAAATTCTTTCTTGTGCAAGATCCAGGAACCCTCTCTTGGGATCTGGATTGGGATCCCCTTCCAGTAACACTAACGTCATACCAAACAGTGAAAAATTGAAAGCTTTTTCCACACGATCAAAAACAAGACAAGGATTCACACACTCACCACTTCTATTCAAAACATTATAGTACTGGAAGTATTAGCTGGGGCAATTAGGTAAGAAAAAGAAATAAAAGGCATCCACATCAGAAAGGAAGAAGTAAAATTAATCTCTGTTCACGATCTTATATGTAGAAAACCCTAAAGATTCCACATTAAAAGAAGTGTTAGAACTAATAAGTTAGAACTAACTTTAGCAAAATTGCTGATACAAAACCAACACCCAGGCTGGACACGGTGGCTCGCGCCTGTAATCCCAGCACTTTGGGAGGCCGAGGCAGGTGGATCACGAGGTCAGGAGTTCGAGACCAGCCAGGCCAACGTGGTGAAACCCCGTCTCTACTAAAAATACAAAAATTAGCCGGGCATGGTGGCACACGCCTGTAATCCCAGCTACTCTGGAGGCTGAGGCAGGAGAATCGCTTGAACCCAGGAGGTGGAGGTTGCAGTGAACCGAGATCATGCCACTGCACTCCAGCCTGGGACAGAGCGAGACTCCGTCTCAAAAACAAACAAACAAACAAACAAAAAACCCAACACCCAAAAATCAGTTTGTTGTTGTTGTTGTTGTTGTTTTTTCAGACAAAGTCTCACTCTGTCGCTCTGGCTGAAGTGCAGTGGCGTGATCTCAAACTCACTGCAACCTCCACCTCCCAGATTCAAGTGATTCTCATGCCTCAGCCTCCAGAGTAGCTGGGATTAGTGGCACGCGCCACCAATCCCAGCTAATTCAGTTGCATTTTTATACACTAAAAATGAACTATTCAAAAAAGAAATTAAGGAAATAATTCCATTTAAAATAGCATCAAAATACAATAGGAATAAATTTAACCAAGGAGGCAAAAGACTTTTACACCAAAAACTACAAAACATTGCTGGGAGAAATTAAAGAAAGCACATAAACTGATGGACATCACTGTTCATGGGTTGGAAGACTTAACATTGTTAAAATGTTCATACTACCCCAAGCGTGCTACAGATTCAGTGTAATCCCTATTAAGTCCCAATGGCATCTTTTGCAGATAGAAAAGATACCCTAAAATTCATATAGAACCACAAAGGACCCAGAATAACCAAAACAACAGTGAGAAAAAGAATAAAGCTGGAGGACTCACATTTCCTGAATTCAAAATAGAGTGCCCAGAAAAAAACACACAACAGATGCATGATCAAATGATCTTTGATAAAATCACCAAGAGTATACAATGGGGTAAAATAATCTCTTCAACAAATAGTGTTAGGAAAAGTGAATATCCACATGCAAAAGAATAAAATTTAACTGCTACCTTACACCATACACAAAAATCAAATAAAAATGGATTGAAGATTAAAACGCAAGAACTGAAACTATAGCCAGGCATGGTGGCTCACGCCTGTAATCCCAGCACTTTGGGAAGCTGAGGCAGGTGGATCACAAGGTCAGGAGATCGAGACCATCCTGACTAACATGGTGAAACCCCATCTCTACTAAAAATACAAAAAATTAGCCAGGCGTGGTGGTGGGCACCTGTGGTCCCAGCTACTCAGGAGGCTGAGGCAGGAGAATGGCGTGAACCTGGGAGGTGGAGCTTGCAGTGAGCAGGGATCGCGCCACTGCATTCCAGCCTGGGCGACAGAGCGAGACTCCATCTCAAAAAAAAAGAACTGAAACTATAAAACTCCCAGAAGAAAACATAGGAGAAAAGCTTCATAACATTAGTCTTGGCAAAAATTTTTTTGGATATGAAACCAAAACATAGGCTATAAAAGCAAATATAGACAATGGGACTACATAAAACTAGAACTTCTATTCAACCAAGGAAACAATCAATGGATTGTAGAGATAAGCTATGGAATAGGAGACACTATTTTCAAACTATATAGCTAATAAAGGATTAACATGAAAATATATAAGGAACTCCTACAAATCAATAGTAAAAAAGCTAAATAACAAAAAAAATTTATTTATTATTATTATTATTATTATTATTATTTTTGAGATGGAGTTTCTCTTTGTCGCCCAGGCTGGAGTGCAGTGGCATGATCTCGGCTCACTGCAAGCTCCACTTCCTGGGTTCACACCATTCTCCTGCCTCAGCCTCCTGAGTAGCTGTGACTACAGGTGCCTGCCAGCACGCCTGGCTAATTTTTTGTATTTTTAGTAGAGATGGGGTTTCACCATGTTAGCCAGGATGGACTCGATCTCTTGACCTCATGATCTGCCTGCCTAGGCCTCCCAAAGTGCTGGGATTACAGGTGTGAGCCACCATGCCTGGCCCCCAAAAAAAAAAAAAACAATTTAAATACGGACTTGACTACACGTATCGCCAAAGAAGGCATACAAATGGCTAACCGGTATATGAAGAGATACTCAGTATCACTAAACATTAGGGAAATGAAAATCAAAACTATAATGAGATAAAATATTACGTCATCCTTGGCCGGGCGCGGTGGCTCACACACCTGTAATCCCAGCACTTTAGGAGGCGGAAGCTGGTGGATCATAAGTCAGGAGTTTGAGACCAGCCTGGCCAATATAGTGAAACCCTGTCTCTACTAGAAATACAAAAGTTAGCCAGACATAGTGGCAGGCGCCTGTGGTACCAGCTACTCAGGAGGCTGAGGCAGGAGAAGCACTTGAACCTGGGAGGGGGAGGCTGCAGTGAGCTGAGATCATTCCACTGCACTCCAGCTTGGGCTACAGAGTAAGGCTCTGTCTCAAAAAAAAAAAAAAAAAAAAAAAGAAATATTACCTCATCCCAATTAAGATGGTCATCATCAAAGAAACAGAAACAAGTGCTGAAGAGGATACAGAGAAATTAGAACACTCTGCACTATTGGTGGGAATATAAAATGGTGCAGCTGCTATGGAAAATGTAGCATAAAGGTTCCTCAAAAAATTAAAAATAGATCTACCATATGATACAGCAATCCCTCTTCTGAGTATTTACCTAAAAGAGTTGAAAACAAGATCTCCAAGAGATATTTGCACTCCTGTGTTCATTGCACCATTATTCACAAGGGCCAAGAAGTGTAAACAAACTAAATGCCTATCAATAGGTAAATGGACAAGGAACATTTGGTATATACATACAATTGAATACCCATCCTTAAAAAAAAAAACAAGGAAATCCTGCCATACGCTACAACATGGATGAACCTGGAGGACATTAGGCTAAGTGAAATAAGCCAGTCACAGGAACACAGCACTGCACAATTCCACTTACCTGAGGTATCTAAACTCACAAAAGCAGAGAGTAGAATGGTAGCTGTCAGTGGCTGGGGGCACGAGGAAATGGGAGCGGCTATTCAATGGGTATTGAGTTTTAGTCGCATAATATGAAAAAATTCTAGAGATCTGCTGTGCAAAACTGCACATATTCGATACTGTACTGTATACTTAAAAAGAGAGATTTCATGTTATATATATATTTTTTACTACAACAACAAGAAAAAGTCTCCAAATGGGACACTGCTAATCATTGAAACAGATGAATATGGAAGAAAAAAGGAAGTGAAGGAAGTTTTCCCGAGAAAGAAGTTAGACAATAGAGCGCACCATTGTGAGGGTTGAGGACACAGACACCGATTAGTAGACTGGGCAGTAAGGATCCTTCAGGTGAGGAAAAATATCTTTTTCTCTACCCATCCTAGGTTCATGGTTGAGGCACTTATAACAAAGGACAGATTACTAAGTGAAAAGCACAAAAATTTACTTAATGTAAGTTTTAGTTGACACTAGAGCTTTTATAAGGAAATAAAAAGGAAAGCAGTAAAGAAATATGATAGGAAAAAGTATCATCTAATGGTAAGAAACTAATGAAACTTAGCAAGGCCTATTTGTTCAGATTCTTCTCTGTGTCCTTGTGTCTGCAGAGATAAAGACACTTCTTTTCTGTGGGTATAGGAAGAGCAGCTCCTGCATGAGTCTTACAGCCTGCTTTAGGAGAAGGTCAGAAAAACCCTTCCTAGATTTTATGACCTGCTTCAAGGGAGAAGGGGGTGGGGGCTAAGAGTGACATTCCTGCATCTGTCATTTTCTCAAATTCCTTCGGCTTAAAATATTCAATAGGTCAAGGGGCCACATTTTGGGATAGTGAGCCCTGACTGAACCCCATCAATCTCTCTGCACATAAGGAGAAACCTAGCCACCCCCAGTAGTGGGAGACAGCAGCTTCTGAGTCCTGGGGGCCAATGAAGTTTTGCAGAGCTTTGCATTTGTCAGGAGCGTGACCTTGAACAAGTTGACTTCTCAAAGCCTCAGTTTCCTAGTCCATAACAAGAAAACAGTACCATCTGTTTTCCTCCCATAAGAGTTATTATGGGGATTCAACAAGACAACCCACAAAAAGCACTGTCAATACAGGACTAGAGCAAGGCAACTATTCATTTCACATTAGGTAGTATTTTATTATTATTTGCTGTGAACTGTTCACAAAGGTCTCAAAGGAGAGAGCAAGAAAAGACCAGGAAATCTCACCAAATCTCTGTGTGATCACTGGCTAGTCAAAAAAACTATGAAAGGTGAGAAAAAATGATAGGGCAACTCTTGGCTACTCAGATTCCTCCCACTTTCTGCCTTTGAAGAGTCTGAATGGCCTGCTCACTACCCCACACAGCCTTCACCACTTCTCTGATTGTTCTTCCCCCAAACCAAGTGTGTGAAGAGATTTGTTTGCATTTTTACCTACAGTGTCATTTGATTCTGTAGCAAAATAAAAAGTTGTTAATGAAAGGAAGTGCTGCAATTTGTGCATATGCAAGTCACTCGAGATTTCAAAGTTTCAGCAAGTCTAGCACAAAGATGTCCAAATGTTTTCTCTGGCGATATCTTCAGAGGCTAAACTGTGATTAATAGCCCAGAAAGAACCCTTTGAAGCAGGATTGGTGACATCAAAGTCGTAATCCAGGGGTGGCAGGAGCTTTATAATGAGTGGGAAGCATTTTAACACATTTCAAAGGATTTACAGCATGAATAAACAATAGACCTCAGCAGATGCACCACACACACCTTTCAGAAACATAACCATACAAAGTTTCCATTTTAATTTAAATGTAAATACAGTGCTCACACTTCTTTCAAATGTTAAGCATCCTCAGTGCTTCACCCCCTAGACAGCCTCTTCCCAGCTAAGCATCGCTCATTGCCCCAGAACACCCTTCTGTGCTTCTCAAAACTGCAACTACCAACATGTGTCCTGTGTTGGAAGAAGAAAACGGAAGTCAGAGGCATCTAATGGAATTTATATCCTATGTGGGAACTGTGTTAAGAGAGAATCTGAGTTGGAGATTACAAAGATCTCACACAATTTCCCTGCTTCCAACTTAAAGGAAAAGACACAAGTGGTCTGAAGACAGAGCTGGAACTTTTAAAAGATGGCAATTTTCCGCCTGCTTCAGAGGATTTTCCTTGCTTGGAAAGTACCCAGAATCCAGGGTGTCACCTGTAGTCATCTTTTACTAACTGCCCCAAAGGACAGGTTGTTGTTTTAAATAATCAAACATAGAATTCAGTCTCCCTCTGCTGCACCCTCTGGGTTTATAGGACTTGTTGCAGGGTTCCAGTGGTGATTGTTGGTGGGCATTTGAGAAATTTTCCAATTTTAATTTTCTCTCCAAACACAAGAAATAGGTTAATAAACTAAGAAATGATTGCAAAGCAATGCTGAAATGTAAAAAGCTGTTTGTGTCAAATAGCTACAAATATAAGGAGCAGTAAATAAAAATCAGATGCTTCAGTTCATCTGTTACAAGATTAAGTTATATCTCAGTAGACCTGAGAACTGAAACCATGTAGCCCACATTCAGCTTAGACACTGAGAACTGAAACCACATCTTACTGTCTACAATACAATGACTTTGTGTAATTCCTGTCTCCATTAGTATGACTTTCTTTTTTCAGGAGTCTCTAAGCCCAGGCAAATGGTTAGATTGCTCATTACAGAAACTTACTGAAAGACTCATCAGCTCTTCCATGGAAAGGATCAACCTGACAGTTCATTCCCTATGATTCCTATAACGTCTCCTTTCAAAGTCCTCCCCTTGCTGTTTCCACCAGCCCTGGACTGCTGCACTGTGATCCTTACCCAATCCTAATCAAAGGCCCTCACTTTGAAAGACCCTCCTAAAAATCAATGATTTCTCAACAAACTCTGACCTTGACTTCCCTTCTCCGAGATATTGCCAAAGCTTTGAGAGGTGGTGGGAAGCAATAACCTCCACTTTATCTTATCAGCGAGTTGTGCTGGTAATGTTTGGGAGCAAGCTTGAGACAGACCTATGCTAGTGCAATACTTGCAGTAATTAACATGTTCCAATTTCAGTTTATAACACTGTAGCTAACAAAAATGCAAGGAGTTAAATTCAGTACATAGTTGTATACAAACATACTATAAAAAAAATACTATAGTAGCTAAGTGCAATGGCTCTCACCTGTAATCCCAGAATTTGGGGAGTCCAAGTGGAAGGATCACCTAAGCCCAGAAGTTTGAGACCAGCCTGGGCAACATAGCGAGGCCCCGTCTCTACAAAGTTTTAAAAATTAACTGGGCGTGGTGCCACGCCTGTGGTCCCAGCTACTCAGGAGGCTGAAGTGGTAGGAACAGTTTGTTAGATATGAGTTCTGAATTTCTTTCCAAAGAATATGTCAGTGTGTTCAATTCTTTGCTTCTAAACTTAACTTCCTCGTAAAGCAACCTTTTTCGATTACCTACGCCACTCTGACTCATTCTGATCACCTGCTCCACCCTACATTCCAATCACCTGCTCCACCCTAACTCATTCCAATTACCTGCTACCTTCTCTGCCCTGACTCCCGCTAAAGCACTCACCCGTCATTCGCTTTACATTAGCCAATCGGAATTAGTTTAGCATGTGTGGTCTAACCCTAGCCAATAGGGGAAAGACGCAGCAGCAGGGGCCACCTGCGTCAGGAATAAGAACCCCTTCCCCTCCCTTGTCCAAGTGTGCGCTCACCATTGTTCCATCTGTAAGGGCGCACCCTTCTATACAGAAGTACCTTGCCTTGCTGAGAATTAAAAGAAAATGTTATATTCGAGTGCTATTCCTTTTGGGGCACTGAAACTTTATATATAACAAGTTGAGCCCGGGAGGTTGAGGCTGCAGTGAGCCATGATCACACCACTGTACTCTAGCCTGGGCAACAGAGCAAGACCCAATCTCAAAAAAACACAAACCTATAGTATTTTGTATACTAAAAAAACTTAGTTCATCTTCACATAACCATCTCTCCTAAATTTATAAGAAGGATTTATTTTAGATTTGATAAATTGAAGTAACTTAAGATAGCCACAAAATATGACACTGCTGTAGGAAGCCAAGAAAAGGAGATCATGTGTGATGTTAAATTTTGTTCTGCAGTTTTTACTTTCTCCCTTAGCATTTATCTACAGCTTTCGGGTTAATATCGATAAATGGGCAGAGCAGGATGGAAGAGTTCCCAGCCCACTTGGACATGACCTAATGTCTTATGAAAAGAACATGGATAATTTATATACAGTCACATGCTGTGCTGTTTAATGACAGGGACATATTCCAAGAAAAGAGTCATAGGGAATTTTGTTATTATGTGAACAGCATAGAGTGTACTTACAAAAACCTAGATGGTATATATAGCCTCTGCACACCGTGAAAGTTACAGATACAGGATGAAATCACTTTTGTCAGACCCAGACAAGATAGGGCTGGGAAGGCCCGAAAAAGAGGAGGCTCATGCTTACATGTCTGAGATAAGAACTGTTTCCAAGGACTTTCTAAAAACCCCACAAAAAACCCTTTTGCATCCTTCATGCATCTCCTGCTTTGATAAGGTTTATCACTAGGCATTCTATAGGACTGAAGTAATTCAGTTAAGATGTTCTCAGAAGAACACTTGCCCAGTAACAGTATCTCCACCAATGAACTGACAACTCTGGCTTTGAACCTCTGGAACCAATGAACTCTGTTTCTAAGCAGCTTATGTAAATCTCTTTTTGCTAATAAAACCTCCCCTTCCCCTTCCCTCACTGAATGCACTGGTGGCTTGCCATTTTATACCATTCCAGATTATAATCCTTATTTTTATTCCTAAGGAAACCCAGCATATTTATAGATAATTTTCTTTGGTTTTTTTTGTTTTGTTTTGGTTGACACACCTGGGCTATATGGTATAGCCTATTTCTTCTAGGCTAAAAACCCGTATAGCATGTTGCTGTATGGAATACTATAGGCAATTATATAACACAATGGAAAGTATTTGTGTATCTAAACATAGAAAAGGTACAGTAAAAATATGGTATAAAATGTAAAAAAAGAGTACACCTATATAGGGCACATAACATGAATGAGACTTGCAGGACTGGAAGTCGCTCTGGGTGAGTCAGTGAGTGAGTGAGTGAGTGAGTGAGTGATGTGTGAAAGTGAAGACCTAGGACATTACTGTACACTAATGTAGACTTTATAAATACTGCACACTTAGGCTACACTAAATTTATACAAAATATTTCTTTTTTTCAATAATAAATTAACCACTTACCATCACTTTTTTACTTCACAAGCTTTAAAATTTTTTAAATTTTTTCGACTCTTTTGAAATAACACTTAGCTTAAAACACACATTGTAAGATGTACAAAAATATTTTCTTTATATCTTAATTCTATAAGCCTTTTTAAATTTTTAAGATTTTTTTGTTTACTTTTTAATTTTTTAATTAAAAACAAAGACACTAACACCCATACTAGCCGAAGCCTACACACGGTCAGGATAATCAATATCACTGTCTTCTACCTCCACACATCTTATGCCACTGTAAGGTCTATGGGGCAATAACACACAGGGAGTTGCCATCTCCTATAATCACAATGGTTTCTTCTAGAATACCTCCTAAAGAAACTGCCTGAGGCAGTTCTATAGTTAACTTAAAAAAAATAAGTAGGAGTACATGCTAAAGTAATAACTTAAAAGCCTACTATAGCATATACAGAAACCAGTAATATAGTTGTTTATTATCATTATTCAGTGCTATGTACTGCACATAACTGTATCTGCTATATTTTATACAACTGACAAAGCAGCGGGCTTGTTATATCGGCATCACCACAAACACCTGAGTAATGTATTGCGAAGGCTAGGACACCACTAGGTGATAGGAATTTTTCAGCTCCATTGTAATCTTATGGGACCACAGTTGTATATGTGGTCTGTCATTGACTGAAATGTCATTATGTGATGCATGACTGTATATAGAAGGGATTGTAGTTTTGTGGAGGGAAGGAATCAAGAGTAAATAAGAGACCAGACTATTCTCCCATCTGTTTTATTGAAGAAAGGTATGCACAGATAACAAATTCACTCTCTTTTCTGAATATACAACCTTATCTTGCATGTGGGAAATTCAAAGCCCCAAAGAAATCCCTTCCCTATTCCTGTATTGACTTTTAATTGGTAATTGTCTGGCATTTTAAGGAATTTCTGCATAATTAACACCTTTACACTATTTGCTTAAAGAAAGCCAAACCAATGTTTTCACTGACTTTTTTCTTTAGAATGTAAACTACAGCTTTAAAGATTTGTGACCCAGAGATCTCAAATTGTAGAGCTAGGGAAAAAATAGTAACTCCTTCCTCTGTCCTTAAGCTTTAAAACTCATAAACAGGATGTCAGTCCAGCAAACAACTATACTGAATCCCAGACTGTTTCAAGGAGCTAACAAGGCTTCTCTTTCCTAACACAGTCAATAGTGGAGTTGCTCTGTTTTCTGCATTTTATTGCCACGTTGGCAGAAGGTCAGTCTCTTTTAACGAGGAGAATTTCCTTTTAGAGCCAGATGAAGAAAGCTCTTCCCATATTTTCTTGGTGGAGTTTGCTTGAAAATAACATGGCTGCCACATGGCCTGATGTGTGTTCACAAAAGTACAAGAGCCGATGCTACTGACATCTACCCAATACCTACCCAAGAAGACCTGACCCATTTAAAAATACAACAAAATAAAAGCCACATACACGTCTGTCAGCACCCATGTCATGAGGTGTGAGAATGGCTTATTCCAATCTCAGAGCAATCAGGGATAGTCCTGGGCAAAATCACAATTTAGGCAAAGGATGTATTCAAATTCCCCACATCCCTTTTCACCTATTTCCACTTCTGAAGGTGCAACATGGCTTTAATGCTATCTCCTCCCTACCCCAATATCCAGTTCCCCCTACTTCTTTGTCCCACCCTTGAACTTTTCCATGCAGTACACACCTCCTCCATATTCTCATCAAATCTCCTTTTGTTTTTGTTCCAAACCTTCAGGTTACTATTCTTCTGATACTTAATCCAGGTGTAATTTGTTAATGGACAAATAAATGTATTAATTCACTCAGGTGAGATGTTTATATGGTACAAAAGCTATCTCGGCCAGGCGCGGTGGCTCATGCTTGTCATCCCAGTACTTTGGGAGGCTGAGGCAGGCAGATCACGAAGTCAAGAGTTCAAGACCAGCCTGGCCAACACAGTAAAACCCCATCTGTACTAAAAATACAAAAATAAGCTGGGCATGGTGGCACACGCCTGTAATACCAGTCACTCAGGAGGCTGAGGCAGGAGAATCCCTTGAACCCAGGAGGCAGAGACTGCAGTAAGCTCAGATTGTGCCACTGCACTCCAGCCTGGGTGACAGAGCTAGACTCCGTCTCAAAAAAAAAAAAAGCTATCTAGAAGAAAAATTTTGATGGGAATGTTGAAAACCTGTAGATGATCTAGTGTCCAGATAAGGGGGACAGTTTTGAAATAGGGGACATTTCGTTTAATGATGCTCAAGTTATTCATACTTTGAAATAATACAGTAAAGGCCTTCTATGAGTCTTATAAAGATGAATAGAATGCAGTTAGTATATATGAGGGATTCATTCTAGTACCCCCGAGTATACCAAAACCTACACACTCAGCCCTGAAGAACCAACATATATGAAAAGTTGGCCCTCCATATATGCAGTTTTGCATCCAACCAATACTGTATTTTTTATCTGCATTTGTTTGGGAAAAAAAAACAAAACCTGTGTATAAGTGGACCTGCACAGTTCAAACCAACATTGTTCAAGAGCCAACTATACAGTTCTTTGTTTTAAGGAGAAGACAGCCCAGAGAAGCTCTTGCAGGGAAGGGGAAAGGCTGACATATAAACAATTCATTGCGATTGAAACTGGTGAGTGTTAGAATAAATCTCTGAATAAAGTGACACGAGGGGACAGAATACTAAGTTTTCATGAGAGAATGAGGAAAACAAAGACTGAAGAGTAGTCAATGAATGAGCTAGACTGTGAAAGCTTAACATGAGTTTGATAGGAAATGGAAGGTATTCTATCTGGAAGACACGCGCAAGACGATACAGAATGTAAACCTGAGGGTTCCAGAGGGTTCCAGGGAGCTTGTAAGGCAAATTTCTAGGAGGCTTATTTTTAAAATTAGACATTTAATAATAGCATTAAAACATTTATTATTTTGCCCTTGCAAACATAAAAACAGGTTACTTACCACTCCCTTCCAGTGAAAATACTACCTATGGGGACAGTTTTAGGGGGAAGAAAATATGGGTAAGAAGGCTTTGCTAAGGTATCATAAGTCACTGGTGGGACTGTGAACAAAAGCTTGTTCTGCTCTTCAGGTGGCCTTCAGGTAGAATGCCCATTCATCTGTGTGGCCAAAGGTAGGATGGTTTGGATACGAGCTACTAGGGGACTCATTCCAGTTAAAATAGTGCTGATATGGCCAAAGTCTTAAGTAAAATCTCATATGGGTCAGGTAGTTTCATATAGAGAAGTTACATTCCACAGTCTAAGAATAGAATCCTAAATAAAATGCCCAGGCAGGAGCAAATCAACCGATTACTGCAAATTAAAAAATCTCTCCCTAGAAGATTTGCACAATATACCTTATCTATTGGTGGTAGGTCAGTCATATCATTTCCCACAACACCTATGCTTCCTCGTGTTTTTAAGCCTGAAAAAGTTACACAAGGCTTCAGCAAACAAGACGCTGTTAGCTTCCCATTGTGCAGGATTATGATTCAGTGCTTGGAACTATAACTGCTTTTTTGAGTTTCCCTCTTTAGCACGGAAGCAAGGAAAAGGACACTGGAAAGCAAGAAACTTGGATTCCTATCCCAAACCTGCCACTGACTTAAGGAGATCATGTCTACTCTTTATGACTCGTTTGTATTATATGTCAAATGAGGAGTTTGAGAAGATCAGTGGTTCTGCATGTGTGTGTCATGGCATTCCGTCATGGTGCCCATAATGAACACCCTTTGTGACTACGTAGCTTCACCTAGATCAATGCCAGGCATGTGGTGTAGACAGGTGTGGACTGTTCTCTGAAAGGGAACTACAACAAACAGTGTGTAATGTCAACCTGGTGCCAAAATAAAATATTGTGTGATATCTATGGCCAGGACATGTGTGAGCTTTACCTAAGCTATAAATCAGAGAGCTAATCAAGGAAGTAGACAGTATTGTTCAAAAATCAACAACACGCTGAACAACAACGAAACACGTAAGTGCAATAACTAGATGCAAGTTGGAGTAAAAAAAGTTAAGTAGTGTTAGGCTTCCATCCAGCCCTGAAATTTTATCTATAGTTGTGAAATATCTCCTAAAAGACCCATGAAGTGGGGGAAATAAGAAAGAACAAAATAAAGACAATAAAACTAAAATCTGCAAAATATATTATTTCTTAGCAGTTCAGTAGGCAACAGAAGAAGTAGGTGGTGATGATAGCCTCGCTTAGATAAGTGGAGGAAGCTTAGATAGTGCTTTTACAGAGGCCTGGATATTTAATTTGCCAATGTTCTCTTCACAGCTAACATAGGCAACCAGCAACGGCTCTGTTGCTATGATCTCTTCAGTTATTCCTCCTTCTTTACTTTGCTATTGTGGCTAAGGTGAGCTTATTCAGTTCCTTAATTTTTAAATATCATTCTTGTTTCTTAGCACATGAGAGGAGACAGAGGTATAGTTTTTTGCTCCCTTTCTGCAATGTTTTTAAGATTAATGAATTCAAGGTGTTCATTTCTCAACATCTTTATAACATCTATTCTCCTAGTAAAAGATTATGTTTCTGTTTGCATATTGGCAAATACCAGCCGTTTTGAAAAACTGGGTGCTACTGTCAAGGCAATAATCACTTATATGAGCTTTTTTTTTCTACTGGGTCTCTGAAAGTACTCAAGGGTAGCTTTTGATATATAGGTATCCAAGTCTAATTTTCACATTTACCAGTTATTTTTGTTATATTTTAAAGAATGACTATTCCATGTCACTAGCTCTTTTATAAAATGACCTAGTATAAACATCCATGTGTATGTATATATCCTTGGGAAAACTATAGCAACTTGAGAATCCAGAAAATAAGGAGAGGCATACTGAAATAGGTAGTATTCTACAGGAAACCAAACTTGCAATGTGCCCAATTGGCCAGCATTACTCATATCTAAGCTACATTGTCATAATGTTTCTGAACACCCATATTTCTCATAGATATATGTATAACCCGTTCATAAAATGTCAGTGCTCAGAAACACTTCTTCCATTGAAACTTATATGTTTCATGGTGTTGAAGAATGAAGTTAATGTAACTTACATTCTTAAGCACAGGCATTGTTTTTTGGAGACCCTGGCTTTATGGAACTGTAATGCTGTATTATCCAAACTAACTGATTTCAAAAAGACTTTCTAAATTAAAGTATTATCTGACAGACTTGTGATGCAATTACTGATTTTTTTTTTGAAAGAGTGAAACCTATTGAGAATAAAGGCCAATAAAGATTATTTTATTTATTTATTTATTATTATTATACTTTAGGTTTTAGGGTACATGTGCGCAATGTGCAGGTTAGTTACATATGTATACATGTGCCATGCTGGTGCGCTGCAATAAAGATTATTTATCTGATGAAGGAACTCTACAAGCATCACAACTCTACACTAATTCTAGAGGTTGCAGCTAGTCAGTACATTTGTGTTTGAGTCCTTTAAACTCAATGCAAATATGCTATCTTCTATTAGTATTAATCTTTAGAAATGATTTGGCTCCTTATAGATGTTACAACCTCTTTGAAGCCAGGTACTAAGTATCTATTTCTTTTCTTTTTTTTTTGAGACCGAGTCTTGCACTATCACCCGGGCTAGAGTGCAATGGCGCAATCTTGGCTGACTGCATCCTCTGCCTCCCGGTTCAAGCAATTCTCCTGCCTCAGCCTCCCAAGTAGCTGGGATTACAGGCACATGCCACCATGCCTGGCTAATTTTTTGTATTTTTAGTAGAGACGGGGTTTCACCGTGTTGGCCAGGCTGGTCTCGAACTCCTGACCTCATGATCCGCCTGCCTTGGCCTCCCAAAGTGCTGGGATTACAGGCGTGAGCTGCCACGCCTGGCCCTAAGTATCTATTTCTACTTCCATTCATTAATTCAAAAAATATTTCTTCAGCTACTGCTGTAAGACTTGCCAAGGGCCCTTTGCCTAAGTCTTCACATAGACAATAAAGAAAAGAAAAAGTTACAATGAACTAGAAGAACATTTTAGAATGTTTCTACCCTTGCCGCCTAGAGACAGATTATATTTACTATCTCTTGGCAAACATCAGCATCACAGGTTCTTCTTTCAATCGTCCAAGAACACTTACGGCTCATTATCCTGAGGAGGTAAGCAACTGACTGTGAACCATTTTGCAGGGCTAGTGTATCACCATGGATGAATGATAAAACTGAATGAAGGCCAGGCGCAGTGGCTCATGCCTGTAATCCCAGCACTTTGGGAAGCCAAGGCAGGCCGATCACCTGAGGTCAGGAGTTTGAGACCAGCCTGACCAACATGGAGAAATCCCATCTCTACTAAAAATATAAAAAAAATTAGCCAGGTGTGGTGGCACATGCCTGTAATCTCAGCTACTTGGGAGGCTGAGGTAGGAGAATCGCTTGAACCTGGGAGGCAGAGGTTATGGTGAGCCGAGATCACACCATGCACTCCAGCCTGGGCAATAAGAGCGAAACTCCATCTCAAAAAAAAAAAACACCTTAATGAAATAGATTTATGGTTTAAATATTTCTAGAGAATGTCTCAACAAAGGCAAAGATGTTAATTAATGATGCAACACTGAAAGCTATCCATGAATCTAACATTATCTGTGATTCCCCATTCTAAGCTGCATGAGGGCAAATACTAAGTCTATTCTACTTAGCACCTCACACTTAATGCTTAGCACAATATACCTAGCATATAGTAGGCATTCAATAATTATTTGTGAATGAATGAGTGGATGAATGAATTGTGTGGCACTGAATATTTTCTTAAATTTTTAAATTTAACATAACATCCAAAGCCCTCTAAAAGCAGACACCAGCTTACCCCACTTCCCTCCACATACCACGAACTCTTTGCTGGTCTCTAGCCATGCCAAGATCCTTTCATATTTCAGACTCTTTGCTCAAGCTATTTGATGCCTGGATTGCAGAGGTGCAGTCAGTGGTTAAGAATGTCTGTATCGGCCGGGCACGGTGGCTCATGCCTGTAATGCCAGAATTTTGGGAGGCCGAGGTGGGTGGATCACAAGGTTAGGATTTTGAGACCAGCCTGGCCAACATGGTGAAACCCTGTCTCTAATAAAAATACAAAAATTAGCTGGGCATGGTGGCGCACACCTGTAATCCCAGCTACTCAGGAAGCTGAGGCAGGAGAATTGCTTGAATCTGGGAGGCGGAGGTTGCAGTGAGCTGAGATCGCACCATTGCACTCCAGCCCGGGCAACAGAGTGAGACTCCAACTCCACAAAAAAAAAAAAAAAAAAGAATGCCTGTAACAAAATATCTTATGTACCCTATAAATATATACACCTACTATGTACCTACAAAAATTAAAAATAAGAATTAAAAAAATTAAAAGAAAAAAGGATGTATGTTCTGGGGTCAAACCACCCGGGATTTGTCTCAGCTCTGCCACATACTTGTTAGGAGGGCTTGGGTGACTTTACTTGCCTTCTTAGTACCTGGGTTTCATCCACCACAGAGGGCTGGATGAATGTTTACTGAGCGTGAGGAATAAAGTGTTCCTGTTAAATTTATAGTTAACAGAGTTTAGGCCGGACGCAGTGTAACGCATATAATCCCAGCACTTTGGGAGGCCGAGGGGGGCAGATCATGAGGTCAGGAGTTCGAGACCAGCCTGGCCAACATAGTGAAACCCCATCTCTACTAAAAATACAAAAATTAGCCAGGTGTGGTGGCACGCACCTGTAGTCCTAGCTACTCAGGAGGCTGAGGCAGGAGAATCATCGCTTGAATGTGGGAGGTGGAGGTTGGGGTGAGCCGAGATTGAGCCACTGCACTCCAGCCTGGGCAACAGAGCGAGACTCCATCTCAAAAAAAATAAAAAATGTATAGTTAACAGAGTTTCCAATGGCAAGTGGAGATGCAGATGTTGATGGTGCAGAGAATTTGATTGGAGCCATGTGGAACCTTTAGAGGTGTTAGTTAGCCAAGCAATTTTAGTTCAAGCTAAATCAGTTGGCTCAGCTAAGTAATGATCTATTCAGCATATATATATATGTATTTTAAATTTATTTTTATTTATAATTGACACAATAATTACACATATTTATGGAGTTCAGCATATATTTTGAAATTTATAAAACTGCTATTAATTAGGAGTTTTGGTTAATCAGAGTTTTACAGACGATCCAATTTTCTATTGCCTAAATCCTCCTTAATGTAGAATTGGATGACTAGGAAAAAAGTAAATAAATTGAACATTATAAGGTTTGGGGGTTTATTTTATTCTTTCATGTATATCTTCTTTCTAAGAGATGAGGTCGGCTGGACGTGGTGGCTCACGTCTGTAATCCCAGCACTTTGGGAGGCCGAGGTGGGCAGATCACGAAGTCAGGAGATCCAGACCATCCTGGCTAACATGATGAAACTCCGTCTCTACTAAAAATATAAAAAAATCATCCAGGCATGGTGGTGGGTGCCTGTAGTCCCAGCTACTCAGGAGGCTGAGGCAGTAGAATGGTGTGAACCCAGGAGGCAGAATTTGCAGTGAGCTGAGATCACGCCACTGCACTCGAGCCTGGGTGACAGAGCGAGACTCCATCTCAAAAAAAAAAAAAAGAGATGAGGTCTTGCTCTGTCACCCGGGCTAGAGTGCAATGGCATAATCGTGGCTCACTGCAGTCTCGAACTCCTGGGCTCAAGCAATCCTCTCGCCTCAGCCTCCTGAGTAGCTGTGATTACAGGCATGAGCCCCAGCACCCTCTGTTTATCTTCTTAAGGTAAACACAGAAATCTCAAACTCTCAACAAAAGACAGAGAAAGAGGAAAAAGAGAATAAACAAATGTTATCTACTGCTTTATTGTAAAAAAAAAAAAAAATCAGAGATTAAGAAAATAAATGTGGAAATCTACGTACTTTTGTCTCATATTTATCACTCTGCTCCAGATCAAAAAATATTTAACAATACTTAAATACTAACATTTTTTGAGGGTTTACAATGTCGTACATACCATGCTAAATGTTTTAAAATGAATTACTTAATACAACAACCCTGTGAGCCATGTCACCTGTTCACAAAGAAATAAAACTGAGGCCGAGTATTCAAGTCTCTTGCTCAAGGTCGTAGCACTAAGTAGTAATGCTCAGAGAACCTATCAAGATGCTCCAATTACACTGTAATCATTGCAGGGATTTTGATCTTATGCAAGGAAGACTACTGAGTAGCTGATGGGATTGCTGCCTGGCCAAACTAATTGGGCCCAATTGATTTCAGAGGATGTCTGGATTTTTTTTGGCTGTTTACACACCAAACTAGGTCAACTGAACAGTGATTCCCACTGATTACCCGGCAATCACTATTGTTATGGAGAAGCCAAAAAACCTAATCATCTGGACAACAGTTGATTTGATTTTTGTATAACTTGAAGTCCCTTGCGAAATGCAAAGATGGAACCACTCTACTAAATTCAAACCTTAATAAAATCTTAGCAGTCTTCCCTTGCAACCTCCAGCTCTCAAGTTCAGTTAAGCAACATTTAATTTAGTTTACTGATGACTCACATGTGCAAGCCAGTAAAGTTCACAATTGTTACTCCACACAGCTGTGGTTTACAGCGTCTCTTTGCACACAACACGTTGGCACCAAAGCAAAATGATTAACTTTATATGCTTCTAACATATGGACCAGACTGTTAGAAGGCAGTCTTGTGTTCTAAAAAGAAAAATACAGTTTCTATTAACATGACCTAAATTCCTGGGGAAAAATGTTAAGTTTTATTCCATCTTTAAGTAGAGAGATGATAATTAGAATGGCTTTGTTTCTAATTTATTTGATTTAAAGTGCCAGGAGGTATCTGTTACTAGGGGAGGGAAATGACCTGAAAGCCTCATTATAAAAAGATTTTAGAGTGGGATGACTTAATAAACTATAAATGGCTTTGAGACCTTTTCTCCAATATGAGCTATTGAAATATGAAATAAATATGGAAAAAGTAAAGAATCTTTCATTTCAAATGGGAACATTTTTCTTTTCTATGAATGAGAAGGATGCTGGCAGAGAGAAGCAGAATTTCTTTTTCTTGTATTCTGACCATTTGAAAAATCAAAGCTGCTATGTTTGCTATACTTAGCAGGATCATTAAAGAAATAAAACAAAATGGCTCTAAATTGAACTTCCACTTAAAATATACATTCACTGTCTTATTCAGGACCTATAAGAGAACTATTAAAATGTGTTAGGGGAAGATGGTGAATCTGATTCACAACAGACACTAATTTTCCCAAGATTAGAGTCATTATCATAACTCATTATTAAAGTTTATTTTAGTTTTTCTTTTTCTCTTTTTTTTTTTTGAGACGGAGTCTTCCTCTTTTCCCCAGGCTGGAGTGTAATCTCGGTTCACTGCAACCTCCGCCTCCCGGGTTCAAGTGATTCTCCTGCCTCAGCCTCCCGAGTAGCCGGGACCACAGGCACGCACCAACATGCCCAGCTAATTTTTATATTCTTGGTAGAGACGGGGTTTCACCATGTTGGCCAGGCTGGTCTCGAACTCTTGACCTTGTGATCCACGCACCTCGGCCTCCCAAAGTGCTGGGATTATAGGCGTGAGCCACTGTGCCTGGCCTAGTTTTTCTTTTTCAAAGACGCAGTAGCAACAGGGCCTTAGAGCCAGGAAGGCAAGAGGAACTTTTGGAAATGGATTTAAGACCCACACTGGAAGGATGTCCTGAAAAAGGAAGACTCAGGAAGATCATCTGATCAGCATTGCCTTAGCAGGTCCCACATGATTCTTGACCCTCAAGGTGCTTCTCACAAAAAGGATCTCACTGATTTTGGATGTCTGGTACACAGGAGCCATCTCTTGGTATTTCTGCAGTAAAGATACCTGTTGGATATTCTTAATCAATGTTCCTTCCCCACACGTTTTGGTCATGGAAATCTTATTCAGCTCACACCTCTTAACAAATCTGGTGTTTCAAGAAAAACACTTTGGAAAACACTGCTCAGTACTGATAATATGGAACACTTCTATCTCTCCATAAAGAACAAAGGAAACTGCTAAAAAGTTTTGCTATGGGCTGGGCGTGGTGGCTCATACCTATGATCCTAGTACTTTGGGAGGCCGAGGCAGGCGGATCACGAAGTAAAGAGACCAAGACCATCCTGGCCAACATGGTGAAACCCCGTCTTTACCAAAAATACAAAAATTAGCTGGGTGTGGCGGTGCACGCCTGTAGTCCCAGCTACTCAGGAGGCTGAGGCAGAAGAATCACTTGAACCCAGGAGGCGGTGGTTGCAGTGAGCTGAGATTGCACCACTGCACTCTGGCCTGGCAACAGAGTGAATTATGTCTCAAAAAAAAAAAAAAAAAAAAAAAAGCTTTTGCTGAAACTCTGCAAATCCGGGGAACAATAATGTCTCTTACACACTGGGAGATAATCTGAAGTCAAGTCTGCACACAAGAAAATAAATATTTTATGAAGAAGCCAATCTGCAGAATTATTTTGTGCTACCCCACCTCACTTTATTTTCTTTGGGAGGATCAACAAGAAGGGCTCCTTGGCATTTCTGCATTTCTCTTTGCGAGCAGGAATGAGGCACTTCTGTGGCCGATGCAGCGATTCTCTGCAGTCATGCTACTCAATATGGTGGCTACTGCGCATATGAAATGTGGCTGGATTAGGCTGGGCATGGTGGCTCACGCCTGTAATCCCAGCACTTTGAGAGGCCAAGGTGGGTGGATCACCTGAGGTCTGGAGTTCAAGATCAGACTGGCCAACATGGTGAAACCCCATCTCTACTAAAAATACAAAAAATTAGCTGGGTGTGGTGGTGGGCACCTGTAATCTCAGCTACTTGGGAAGCTGAGGCAGGAGAATCACTTGAACTCGGGGGGCAGAAGTTGCAGTGAGCTGAGATTATGCCATTGCATTCCAGCCTCCGCAACAGGAGTGAAACTCTGTCTCAAAAAAAAAAAAAAAAAAAAGAAAGAAATATGGTTGGTCTAAATTGAAATGTGCCATAGATATAAAATGCACATCAGATTTTGAAGACTTAGTACAAAAAAAAGTAAACTATTTCAATAACTTTTATATTGGTTACATGTTGAATAATACTTTCGATATGTGAATTGAAGATCTATTATTGAAATTAATTTCAGTGACTTGTTATTTATTACTTTTAAAATGTGGCTAATTAAAAAAATGTGGCTGTTGGGTGTGGTGGCTCATACCTATAATCCCAGCACTTTGGGAGGCCAAGGCGGGTGGATCACCTGAGGTCAGTTCGAGAGCAGCCTGGCCAACATGGTGAAACCCCATCTCTACTAATAATACAAAAATCAGCTGGGCATGGTGGCGCTCGCCTGTAATCCTGGCTACTTGGGAGGCTGAGGCAGGAGAATCGCTTGAACCTGGGAGGCAGAGGCTGCAGTGAGCCGAGATCGAGCCACTGCACTCCAGCCTGGGCAACAGAGAGAGACTCCATCTCAAAAAAAAAAAAAAAAAAAAAAGTGGCTAATAGAACATTTTACATTTCATTGTATAGCATTGTCCCATAAGGTTTTCTAAAGAGAGCCAAGTAAACACTTCCAAACCAGAGTAAATCAGGCAGGTGCAATGGCTCATGCCTGTGATCTCAACTACTTGGGGGGCAGAGGCAGGGGGATTGCTTGAGCCCAGGAGTTCCAGGCTGCAGTGAGCTATGATGGTACCACTGTACCCCAGCCTGGGCAACAGAGTGAGACCCCATTTCCTTAAACAACAACAACAACAAAGCAACTCAAGACTGAACATCTGGTCTAGAGATATTAGGGGGTGGTCTGTTCAATTTTAAGGTCCCATCTAATCTGGAGGCTCTTCTTAATGCACATCCCTCACTTTGCAGATGTGGAAGCTGCTCAGAACTTTAAATCAAATCTGCCAGATGCAAAGTACCAGTTCAGGTAGCTCTTAGCTTATCTCCTGACGTACAGTCCAGAGTTCTTCATTCCACCATAGCTGATAGGGTAGGAGAAACTACATGGAGAATTTTAAAAATGAAAGAAACACTTAAGCCACCTATACTTAAACAAAAAACAAAACAGCACTTGCAGAGTATAAATTAAAACCTAAAAACATTCAGGGATGGGGGAAAAAGGCAACAAGAATTTCAAGGGATGCTCTTTTCACCCCACAGCCACATCATACACGTATTTTACCCTCAATAAGCTTTACAAAGAAAATCAGATTCTTCTAAACAAGGGCTGAAAACCATTTACAGGGGAAGAGCCAGGAAGGTGTGAAGTTCCTCCTGCAGCTGTCCAGATGAGGCCACGACAAGGGCAGAAGAGGGCACAGCCCT
Source organism: Pongo abelii (assembly GCF_028885655.2). Classification (NCBI taxonomy): domain Eukaryota; kingdom Metazoa; phylum Chordata; class Mammalia; order Primates; family Hominidae; genus Pongo; species Pongo abelii. The sequence goes on along the minus strand of NC_071996.2, from coordinate 72,997,782 downwards.
CACAACATCTCACAGATACAGCTTCTGGTCCTCCCAGCAGGCTGTGGCAGTAAGGTGGGACTCACCCTCACACGCCCTCCAGTCAGGGCGGCTGGAGAGGGCTGGGTGGAACCCCGGGGCAGCCAAGTTTCAAGAGGGAAGTTGTAATGTGAAGGGAGTAAGTGGTTGTCGTGCTTCAAGATCTGTACTTTAGCCACAAGTGTACTGTTTGCTTCTGGGAAAGCCCCCACCCCAACCAATCCAAGAAGGGGGCCAGCAATTGGTTTCAGATGCCAGAAGTAACTGCAATTACATCTGCACTCCTCTGGTGCAAGCATCCTAATAAGGGCTTCATACTCATCTCTCTACATTCAGAATATGAAGTTCTGAATGGAGCGCCTTCTGAATTTCACCACTTGTTAAAATAGATCTGATTCTGGTGGGCTTCCTGCCAGCACCATAAATCACAGGATGACCCACATTTGTGATGTGCTTTCAAAGTGTTCCCAGCACTACCAGGAAACTGTCCGCAAATCGCACTCTCTATCTGGACAGAAAGACTCTCTGAGCACCTGCTGTCACACTCCTCTCTAGACGATGGAAAGAGGCGCCAACCAAATGGACAAAAATCCCTGTCCTGATGGAACTTACATTCTAGTGGTACCAGGAATTTTACCCAACCCAGACTAGAAAATCCCTGGAAGAGGTGATGCTGGGACTGAGTTTCGAACACACAAATGTTGGGGAGGCAGAGGAAGGGCAGGGCTGGAAGGTGTGGTGATGAGGGGTGGTGGCGCGGAGCAGAAGTAATTCTAAAAGCAGAATTAGCCTGGAGCTGTGAAGTAATGTGACCAGTACTGACTACATGTTTGGTATATAAATGAAACAGGAGACCCAGTTTTTGTTCTCATGGCACTTACGATCTCGTCAGTCAGACAAGATGATCACATGAGACAGGACTGTGCAGCTGGCTAGACCGATGTGCTGAATTGCACAGCTCCAGCGGCAGACTGATGGAGATGAGGAGCCCATGTAATTAACATTTGCTAGTTCCATTATTCACAAGCGACTCTCTGTGTCTTGCCCTTTCCCTGAGACAAGAATCTGTCACCCACTCCAGGCTGGTGCTGGAAGAAATCCCCAGCTAGTGATAGAACCTGCCAGTCCTTCCAAGATCAGGTCTGCAAAAGCTCTGTGGTTCTCTGCTTGTGCCTTAGGCATGAAATCAACATACTGAGACATCTCCGTTCTCTGGGGGTAATCCAGAAACAATTTCACTTTTCCCTCTAACTTCCCTCACCCATGCGGACTCAGCTTTCTGTGAAGATGGCAGCTCCTTAACTGTATTATAGTCCCATTTCATAGATTTTTCAGTTATTAAATATTATTATGGTTTTGATAATTCATTCTTGTTTTGTTTGTTTGTTTGTTTTTTTGAGACAGAGTCTCCCTCTTGTAGCCCAGGCTGGAATGCAGTGGTGCGATCTCGGCTCACTGCCACCTCCGCCTCCCGGGTCCCAGTTCAAACAATTCTCCTACCTCAGCCTCGCAAGTGGCTGGGACTACAGGCATGCATCACCACGCCCAGTTAATTTTTGTATTTTTAGTAGAGACGGGGTTTCACCATGTTGGCCAGGGTGCTCTTGAACTCCTGACCTTGTGATCCACCTATCTCGGCCTCCCAAAGTGCTGGGATGACAGGCGTGACCCACCACACCTGGCTTCATTCTTGTTTGTTTTTAACCTTTAATATTACATCAATTTGCAGCTTTTCCCCCACTTTCCTCCTGCCCCCAGGCTGGATGTATGGCTTTCACGGGCTTGGAGGGTTCTTCTCTCTGCTCTGCTTCTCTAGGCTAGCTCCCTAGGTGTGGCAGAGGGAGTGGGGATCAGAGGGGCAGAGCTCTCCTTCTCTGACTGGGGATGCTGCAGACCTGCTCTAGGTGGCCACAGTGGTCCTTGGGCTTTATAAGGAAAGGTGGTAGTCCCCAATGCCCCACAATTAAGGAGCTCACACTTAACAGCTACCCAAGCTCCTAGTGATCTGTTACCAGCTGAGTTGTTTCTTCTCCATAATTCGCATGTTGGAGCCCTAATAACCCCCAGTACTTCAGAATGTGACTGTATTTGGAGATAAGGTCTTTAAAGAGGTGACAGTAAATTAAAATGTGGCTGTAAGAGTGGGTCCTAATCCATTATGACTGGTGTCCTTATTAGTAAGCCATGGAAAGAGGCCTCACAAGAAACCAAACCTGCTGACACCTTGATCTCCTACTTCTATCCTCCAGAACTGTGAGAAGTAAATGCCTATTGTTTAAACCACTCAGTCTGTGTTAATTTGTTCTGGCAGCCCTAGATAAAATAGAGTTTCCTAGACCTCTTTATTTGTGAAAAGTACATCCTGATCCTCAGAGGCTGACAGGTCCCAGCACTAGCTGGGGATTTGCTCCAGCACCATATCAAACTAATATATGATCCCTTGCCAGACTGGCTACATCTTTTAACTGACCTTGAGCTCAACACTCACAGTACATTCGTCTGATGTGTGCATCTTTTTGCCTTGTGTTGTCTGATTCCCAATGAGACAGTAGCCCTTGATTTCTTCTATGTCCTCAGACAATGATAGGGCTGTGGGCTCACAAAGGATCCCTCCATTTTTGTGAAGAACTGAAAACTGAAAATGGGACAGTTCCCCCTCATGACATCTCTTGCTCTCTAGTTACCTTTTCCCCTACAAAGGGAAAGGTTATATATTTTGCCAGCTAAGCAAGCATCCAATTAGGGGATGAAATTGTAAGCATCTTTTTTTCTTTTTTAAAGTAATTGCCTCCAAATTTCACGAGTGATTCTTTTGAGAACTGCCTCCTTCCCCCAGTTTGGGGGAGGAAAAGCATACTCTCCCTTTGCCCCCAGGTGGCCCAGGGCCAGGGGATGGAGGTAACAACTCTTAGACCTTTCCTGAACTTAGAATGTGAGGTGCAGGGACTTCTGTTCTCATCATGGGCCTTATTTCCAGGAAAACAGGTCTGGACCGAGCACCACACTCCACCCTGTTGTAAACACTGGCTGTTGTTAAGAGCTCCTTTTGTTTTTCAGTTAGGTGCTAGAACTTTTATGAAGACCTAGGGATGCACTTTTCACAAACAAAGAGGTCTACAAACTCTTTTCCAGGGAAATCACACTTCTCCAGATTCCAGCTTAAAATTCTAGTTTTGCAAAGAGAAAATTTAGTAGTGATGATATTAATACAATAATGCCTCTGCTAAGAAAAAGATGCATTTTAACTTAGCTTAGGTATGTAAAAGACAAACCAACAATGCTTTATTGTCAGACTCAGAAATAACACAGGAGGGCAAGGGAAGTATGGACAGCATGGGCCCTCCTCTGCCCTGCAAGCCAGACACACAGGCCCCTCAGCCATGGAAACCAGGGCTCCCTAGCTCTTTTGGCCCAAATGAGAGCAATCTCAACTCACTAGGGACAATATGCTGGCAATGGCATGAAGGTCAAACTAGGACCTGACCTCACTGAAGCCTCCTACATACCCACAGGACTGGGCGATTTAAACTCAGGAATCTGGTCCCATCCTTACCCAGGCCTAGGGCTTGGCAGCCCCACTCCCTCCTCCTTGGTGATGCCTCAGTACCTTAAGCTCTCCCAATCCCCCATTCCCTCCCACTCAGAAAGAGCCTATTATACATTGAATTGTGTCCCTAAAAAATCCATATATTGGAGTCCTAACCCTTAAGTACCTCAGAATGTGACCTTATTTGGATATAGGGCCTTTGTAGATTTAATAAGTTTAGATTAGGTCATACTGGAGTAGGGTGGATCCTTAATCCATTTTGATGATGTCCTTATAAAAAGGGGAAACTTAAACACAGACGTGGAGGGAGAACACCTTGTGAAGGTGAAGGCAGACAGACGGTTGGTGCAGAAACAAGGAACACCAACGATTGCCAGAAAACCACTGGGAACCAGGAGAGAGGCCTGGAACAAACACTCCCTCAGAGCCTCCAGAAGGAACCAACCCTGCCTTCACCTGAATCTTGAACTTGTAGCCTCCAGAACAAGGACAATACATTTCTGTTGTTTGTGGTGTTCTGACATGGTAGCCCTATTATACTAATACAGAGCCTTAGATTGGGAGTCCAGACTTGGACTTCAACTTTAGTTTCTATCTTGCAGTAGTTAACTGAGTTATTTAACAAATATTTATTGAATACTTTCTATGCACTGGGCACTGCTCTGGGTCATGGATATACAGTAGTAAACAGGACCAATAAGGGCTCTATCTTCAAGTTGTTTACAGGCTAGCATGGAGTGGGGGCAGGGATAGAGACAGACGTATGTTGGCTCTTGAAGGAGACAGTTAAACAGATGATGTGATAGAATGAGTGGGGAAGAGAGGGGCTACTTTCCATTGGGTAGACAGAGAAGACCTCTCTTTGGAGGTGACATTTGAGCTTAAATTCTGGCTCACAAGAAAGAGATGGACCCATAAAGATCTGGGAAAGCCTATAATCCCAGCACTTTGGGAGGCCGAGGCAGGCAGATCACGAGGTCAGGAGATTGAGATCCTGGCTAACGCAGTGAAACTCTGTCTCTACTAAAAATACAAAAAAAATTAGCCGGGTGTGGTGGCACACATCTGTAGACCCAGCTACTCGGGAGGCTGAGGCAGGAGAATTGCTTCAACCCAGGAGGCGGAGGTTGCAGTGAGCCAAGATCGTGCCACTGCACTCTCCAGCCCGGGCAACACAGAGAGACTCTGTCTCAAAAAAAAAAAAAAAAAAAATCTGGGGAAAGAGGGTTCCAGGCAGAGTGAGCAGCTGGAGCAGAGTCAGGAAAAGGTTTGGAATACCTAAGGAACAAAATGAAAACAGAGTAAATGAAAGACTTCAAGGAAGTGAGGACAGAGATACAGGCAGGGACAGATCACATAGGAGTTTGTGCGTACAAAAAAAAAAAAGGAGTTTGGATTTTATTCTAGGTGTGATGAGGATCCAGTGGAAACTTTAAACAGAGGAATGACATGATCTAGTTTGTATCTTTTTTTTTTTTTTTTTTTTTGAGACGGAGTCTCACTCTTTTGTCCAGGCTGGAGTGCAACAGCACAATCTTAGCTCACTGCAACCTCTGCCTCCCGGGTTCAAGTGATTCTCCTACCTCAGACTCCTGAGTAGCTGGGATTGCAGGCATGCACCACCACGCTTGGCTAAATTTTTGTATTTTTAGTAGAGACAGGGTTTCACCATGTTGGCCAGGCTGGTCTCGAACTCCTGACCTCAAGTGATCCACCTGCCTCGGCCTCCCAAAGTGCTGGGATTACAGTCGTGAGCCACTGCATCCGGCCTAGTTTGTATCTTTTAAGATGGCTGTTGGGCTATATGAGGCAAGTGGAGAAGCAGAGTTAAGTTAGCAGGTTCAGGTGAGCGATGCTGTAGATGCATCACCATGAACTCTGCTTTCATCTTCACAGGGTGTTCTCCTGGTGTGTGTGTCTGTGTTCAGATTTCCCGTTTTTATAAAAACATTATTTATATTGGATTGGGGGCTCACCCTAAGGACATGATTTTAAGTTGACTATCTCTGCAAATACCCTAATTCCAAATAAGGTAACATTCTGAGGTACTGGGGCTTAGGATTTCAATGTATCTTTTTTTGGAGGGAACACAATTCAACCCATAAGAAATAATTGAAAAGATGAAAGAGACTATGTTGATAAGAACAACCACATCAAGAGGAATAAACAGATATGCAGAAGAGATGAGAAATACCTACAGGATCAAAATCTTTGTGGAGGTAAGAGAGGAAGGGATGCTGCGTACAAGTAGAGAGCATCTTATCTGTAAGAAGAGCAGGGATGGTTCAGAAGCCCTTAGACCAGAAGGAAGATAGATACATTGGTCATGTGGTATCTTTGTGAAAAAAAATATATAGAAGGAAGATAGAGCAAACAGGAACAATGCAGGTAGATGCGTAGATTCGGCTCATCTATCTATTCTTTCATTGAGCAAAAATATATTGAATGCCTACTATATGCCAGACATATTTTAAGGCTTTGAGGACACAGTAATGGAAAAATGAGATAAAAATTCCCTACCCTCTTGGAGCTTACATTATAGTGAAGGAAGACAGACAATAAACATGATACATAAGTAAAATGTATACAGTATGTAAGGTAATAGTAAGTGCTAAGAAGAAAAAACAGGAATGTGGTTATAAAATGTTGAATAGGTTGAAATTTTAGATAGGATAGCCAGAAAAGGTAGGTTTAGAGAAAAGATCTGAATGAAGAGAAGTTAGCCATGGGTATGTCTTAGGAAAAAAAAAAAGTTCCAGATACAGGGAACAGTAAGTGCAAAGGCACCTACATAAAACCCATAGCTAGCATCATACTTAATGGTTAAAGACAGAAGGTTTTCACCTCAGGATCAGGAACAAAGCAATATGTTTCCTCTCACCACTTTTATCCAATATCACAGTGGAAGTCCTAGCCAGTATCATAAGGCAAGAAAAATACATAAAAAGCATTAAGATTGTAAAGGAAGAAACAAAAGAGTTCTCATTCACAGACAACATAATTGTCTATACAGAAAATCCCAAGGAATCTACAAAAACAAAAACAAGAAGACTTCTAGGACTAATGAGTTTAGCAAGGTTGTGAATGACAAAGTCAGTACACAAAAATCATCTGTATTTCTACATATTAGCAATGAATAACTAAAATCAAAATAAAAAACCCATTTATACTAGTTCTATAAACTAAAATACTTCATTATGCATCTAATAAAACATGTACAGGATCTGCATGCTGAAAACAACAAACTATTGATTAAATAAATCAAAGAAGATCCAAATAAATAGACACACCATGTTCATGGAATGGAATATTCAACATAGCAAGGTTGCTAATTCTTCCTAAATTCATCTGTAGATTTAATGCAATTCTAGCCAAAATCCCAGCAGGACTTTTTATAGATATAGACAAGCTGCATTTAAAATTTATATGGAAAGACAAAGGAGCTAGAACAGCCAAAACCATTTTGAAAAAGAAGAATAAAGTTGAAGGAATCATACTACCTGATTTTAAGATTTACTATAGTTGGGCGTCGTGGCTCATGCCTGTAATCCCCACACTTCGGGAGGCCGAGGCGGGTGGATCACGAGGTCAGGAGTTCGAGACCAGCCTGGCCAACACAGTGAAATCCCATCTCTACTAAAAATGCAAAAAATTAGCCAGGCATGGTAGTGGGGGCCTGTAATTCCAGCTACTCAAGAGGCTGAGGCAGGAGAATCGCTTGAACCTGGGAGATGGATGCTTCAGTGAGCTGAGATCACGCCATTGTACTCCAGCCTGGGTGACAAGAGTGAAACTCCATCTCAAAAAAAAAAAAAAAAGACTTACTATAAATCTGCATTAGTGTGGTATTGGTGAAGAGGGAGATAGTTTGATCAATGAAACAGACCCACATAAATAATAACCAATTGATTTTTGACAATGGTGCAAAAGCAATTCAATGGAGAAAGGATAGTTATTTTATTTATTTATTTTTTTGAGATGGAGTCTCGCTCTGTCGCCCAGGCTCGAGTGTAGTGGCGTGATCTTGGCTCATTGCAACCTCTGCCTCCCAGGTTCACATGATTCTCCTGCCTCAGCCTCCCAAGTAGCTGGGACTACAGGCACCCACCACCACACCTGGCTAATTTTTTTGTATTTTTAGTAGAGTCAGGGTTTCACCATGTTAGCCAGGATGGTCTCGATCTCCTGACCTCGTGATCCACCCGCCTCGGCCTCCCAAAGTGCTGAGATTACAGGCATGAGCCACCGCGCCCGGCCTAAGGATAGTTATTTCAACAAATGGTTTTGGAACAACTAGGCACAATTGTGAAGAAAAAAACCAAAACACCTTAACCTTACATTTTATACAAAAATTTACTCAAACTGGATCCTAAATCTAAATCTAGAATGTAAAAGTATTAATTGAGCACCTACTCATACACAGATATACACACAACACTGTGGGTGCACCCTGGCTCTCACTAGTCAGTCTTTAACACCCTTGTTCAAATTTTCCTTTCTCACCCTAAAGCTGTGCTCTTCAAGAGCACAGCCCCACCACTCATGGCAGTTCAGATCAGCATCATGAGCCATCCTCTGCTCAGCAGCCTGCCATCATTTCTTCCTCCTCACAACCTCCCTCTGCCCAAAGAGTTCTTTTCTCCTTGCCCTATTCATTTAATCATCTAACTTCCACCTCCCTCTCCTTTCCAGTGCTGTAGGCCCTGGCTTAGAATGCCTCATTACTCCCAGACTATCCAATTTTCTTTAGTCTCCTATTAAAAACAAACAAACAAACAAACACCACTCCAATAAGCCTTTCTTAGTTAAAAAAAAGTCTTTCCTCATGTTTACCCATGACATTTCCCTGACTTTTCCTTCTATTTTTATTTGTATGGATATATTTGTTACATTGCTTCACTTACGGATTTGCATGCCTGTTCAGAATGTAGATTTTCTGTTCATCTTTTATACATTTTGGGATTTGGCACTATTGATCTCTGGCCATTCTAGCTGGGACTTTGTTGTGCTACTTCTAGAAATAACCTATACATAGCACCATATCTAGACAGATTCTAAATACATAATTATCTACTGACTGAGATACACTTCCCAAATTAAATAGAAAAAAGTGGGTCTCTTTGTAAGGAGGAACTCATTCCCCAGGGCTCCCTGATGGGGCTGGCTCATCAGAGCCTCCATTTCAGGAAGAGCCAGCACTATCCATGTCTGTGGCCCTGAAATTGTGTCACTTAGGTTCAGCTCATCTGCCAGACCCTTTTGCTAAACTGTCAGGATAGACCAACAGCCACAAATGGAAAATGGAAACTGAGAGATGGATACCAAAAGGCGCTCTCTTAAGAGCTTAATTCATTTTGGGCATTACAGAATAAGGACTCAGAAAATTGACTGCAAGGGTTTCAGCAGTGAAGGTGCTATAGTGCTTTACAGATATGATAATGTGGGGGCTCATCTTGTCCCCCCCATCCAAAAAAAGAGGAGCAAATAGAAATCAAGAAACAGATATTTTATTGTTGATTTTCACTGCAAATCAAATCCCATGGAAGAGACCGGAGTCTTCAGACAGAAGAAAGCAATGAGGGTAAAACTCAGTTCTAGGTTCTGAAGCAAAAATCAAACTTTGAGGTTCAGAGAATGTTCCCTCTGGTGCTATTCTTATTTTTCCTAGTTTCTCCCAAATTCATAACTACTTTAACACCCCAAACTACTATTTGGAAGTCAGAATTCATGATTCAAAGACAAAAATGAATTTTCAAGTTCTTTTTGAAACCCTCTTTCTTTCTTCCCCTGAGCCTTTTAAGCTTTTCTCTCAATTTGCTAGTAGCAAGTGGAACATTTCCCAAACAGGAAAATATGCCTTGAAACCATGTTATAACATCTTTCCTTTTAATGTTTTTCTATCTAGATTATTCAGTTTGAAAAGTCCCAGCCGAAGGGTTAGAAAGCAGTGTTGCCGCTACTTCAAATTTTCACACCTAAAATCTTCAGAGGATTTCCTATCAATAGGAAGTATTACAAAGAACATTTCATCATGTCTGAAGTGGCCTATCTGCAGGCAAAAGGCTGGTTGCATAAGCATGAGAAGGGAACAGAGAGAATTCATATTGACTGTGGCTGCCTCCTTTTACCAGAAGGTCACTGAGAACCTTGCAGGGAGAGTGTACCTCTCAGGCACAGGCACCTCCACAGCCAGATGCAGCCGGGTGTAAGCAGAAGGGGGCTGCAGAAACCTGGGAGGAGCCCTGTCTCCTGGTGACCTTGGGCCTCATTATTCTACTCCTCATGGTTTTTAATCTCTTCAGTAGTCTGGAAAGTGGGAGCTGGAAACAAGAAAATGCCAACTGGATTACTATCTATGATTTTATACTATGATTGCACATATACACACAGAGGTTGATCCTCTCAACCTTGATAAGAAATTAAATCAAGCCCCAGTAGTGTCATGCGCCACGTACATTTTGGTCAACAATGGACTGCATATAAACTGGTGGTCCCGTAACATTATCATACCATAGTTGTACTGTACCTTTTCTATGTTTAGGTATGTTTAGATACACAAATACTTGGCATTGTCTTACAATTAACTACAACATTTAGTACAGTAACATACTGTACAGGTTTACAGCCCAAGAACAGTAGACTACAACATATAGCCTAGGTGTACAGTAGACTATATCATTTAGGTTTGTGTAAGAACTCTATGATGTTTGTACAACGATGAAATCAACTAACAGTGTATTTCTCAGAATGCATCCCCATCATTAAGCTATGCATGACTATACTTTTTTTGATATATACTAATGAAGGGATTGTTACCTGCCCAGCAGCCCAAAGAGGACGTAACTTGAAAGAACAGGAAAGTGATACTAGGGCTCTTTTGAAAACAAAGGACAGTGGCAACCTAGCTACCAGAAAACCTCAAGTTAACTGTCAGGAATCCTTTGATAAAGAAATTAAAGTTTTTCTTTGCATTTAAACAATTATAATTCTAATTTTTTTTCAGAGATGGGGGTGTCACTGTGTTGCCCAGACTGGCCTTGAACTCCTGGGCTCAAGTGATTCTCCTGCCTCAGCCTCCTGAGTAGCTGGGACTCTAGCCATGCACTACCACATCAAGCTTTCTTTTTCTTTGCATTTTAAGGGGTCTTCTCTATCTTTTGGGGAAAAAAAACCAACATTACTGTGACACAGAATGCACACACAGAAAAGTATGCAAAACGTAAATGTACAGCATAATAAATATAATGCAAGCATCCATGTAACCACCACCAAGATCAGGAGCCAGACCACTGCCAACATCTCTTAGGGGTCTTCCTAACAAACATCCTCTCCTCTTTCAAAATTGAGGAGTCCAGCACTGAACCTCCTTTTATGCTTTGGGCTAATTGCCTCCAAGGTTTCCCAAGTTAGATTTTTTTTTTTTTTTTTTTTTTGAGACAGAGTCTTGCACTGTTCCCAGGCTGGAGTGCAATGGCATGGTCTTGGCTCACTGCAACCTCCACCTCCTGGGTTCAAGCAATTCTCCTGCTCCAGCCTCCCTAGTAGCTGGGATTACAGGTGACCGCCACCACACCCGGCTAATTTTTTGTATTTTTAGTAGAGACAGGGTTTCACTATGTTGGCTAGGCTGGTCTCGAACTCTTGACCTCGTGATCCACCCGCCTTGTGATCCGCCTGCCTTGGCCTCCCAAAGTGGTGGGATTACAGGCGTGAGCCACTGCGCCTGGCCTCAACTTTGATCTTTTTCCTTCCTCTCTGTAGTTCATTCCTCAAAAGAGGTTTGTAAAGTAATTGCCCATAATATCTATGCTTACTGAACTAGTGCTCCATTTAATTTCGATAAAACAATTAAAGCAAGGAAAAATAAAACTGACAAGAAAATGGTTTCTTATGCATTGAAAATATTAGCATATTCTTTTCCAAACTGCCAGGATAGTGTGGGATCTTGCTTTCAGTGGGACTGTCAAGACGTATAGGCACCTTCCCCTTCACGAGAGGGACATGCCTGAAACAAGCATTGGAAATGAACAGCATAACTTATTTCTGTCCAGTGAGGTTTCCCATCTTCAAAGGCTGTAACATAATAACCCCCAAAAAAACAGACTATGAATGTTTTAAAATTTAGAAAAGTAATATTCTGACATTGAACACAGGATGCACAATCATGTTAGAATCGAGGTTTGAGGACAACTATTGTCATAAGGAGATAAATTAGTGCCCAATTCTGTATAGAAAATTCTACACAGAAAATGAATTTAAAAGAAAGTTCTAGTTGGTGTACGGCAAAGCCATATTACCTTTACTCCTATATTTCCCTCGTTGCCTAAAAAGTACCTTATTACTACTAGAAGCTGTTCTATAAATGTTTGTTGATTGAATTCATTCCTACATAAATAATTCCAGAAAAAGAAAACAGAATCATGCTTATAAGTTTTGATGTTTGTGGCTTCTTAATTATACTCAAAATGTGGAGAATCCTAAGCTATACTCAAGCTTAGGATCTCAAAGGAAATTACTATGCATAATATATAGTCAGGAATACAGGGAAGCCTATTGGTACATCACGTTTGTTTCTAGTCTTATTTTTCACTTTTGTTTCTATCAAGTGGTGTGGAGTGTAGTTTCAAAACAAGATTCAGAAACAGTTACAAGACAAGAGGAAAGCTCTTTGGGAGGGGGTAAAAAAGACGCAGCGGCGGAGGTTATCTCTTTGTTCCTGTTCCTCCCACAGTTGGGTGAATCAAGGGAGAACAGACACCGGCTGCAGGGCCTTACTTTCTGCATAGCGCCACCTAGTGGTCCAGGCTGTTAAATGGTTTTTATTTTGCCAAAGGTTGAAAAATCGGAAATTCCAAAGTTGTGAACAGATTTGACAAGTCGTTATTAATATTTGTGGGAAGATGCAAATGCAAGCTGAAGAGTTATTTGGATAGATTTTTTTCCCAGACAGCATGTCCCCTATCAATAATGGCTGTCTCTTCACCTCTGTGCTCAAGTCGCCTGATGAGAAGTCTACATCCCTGGGTCTCTGGTAAGGAAACACCAGCCAGCCCTTTCCACACCTTCCCCGAGCTCCCGGGAGTCCATATTGAATTAAATCCCGGCTGCCCCAAGGAAGGTCTGGAATGGAAGCTGGAGGGCAGCCTTCTGATGGGCACTGCTACTAGTTCTGTTTACAGGAGCATGTCTGAAAAAAGAGCCGGATTTCAACTTTCCTTCCAAGTTAAGATGAAGCAAATACTGTAGACTGTAGCTTTTTTTTTTTTTTTTTTCCTTAGCCAGGCTTTTCATTCCTCTGCAAGCTGCTAAAAATCAGACCTGGCAGCCAGTTAAGAGGGATGTGGGAAGAAAAGAAGAGGAAATAGTGAACAATGGACAGTGATAAAGAGGTTTCTCTTCCTTTTTTTCTTAAAAGCATGCCCACTGCTATTTCCAGACCTAGCCTAAAAAACACAAAGCCCTTGAGAGTAGAGCTGTGAGAAGGCTGAGTTGGCCGCCCAGCTAGAATCCCAGGTACATTCTAAAAGGCTGACTCTATTAGAATCCATTTGGAAAAACAGTTAGGACTTGGAAGTTCTGTTCTTTGGCCCTAGTTTCCTGCTTTTTTGGCATGAGGACTGACAGCAATTAAACAGAAGGTAACTGTAAGTAGGCAAAGGCCACATACATAGGTGATGGACCTGTTCCAAATTAGTTAGGAGAGAGGTGGGGTGGGGTCATAACTGGGTAGAAATTGGACCAAGGTGATCTTTGAGGATCCCCTGAACTCTGATTCAACATACTCCTTTCACTTGGAACGACACACAAATAGAAATAATCTTCCTGATAAGTCTTGGTAAACTGAGACTATCCTAGAGTGCTTAGCATGAATTAATGATATCGTATGGCTTTATAAAGGGAAGAATGAAAAGAAGGACAAGAAAGTCTAAGAGTTGATATTATGGATAGTGTATGTATGTATATGTGTGCAAGTACATGTGTCTGTGTACACACTGATGCTGCACAATTAAATTACAAAAGAAACAAACATTTTCCTTTTCTTGGATTTAGACCCTTACTCCTGCTTAAGGAAGTTCAATGTTAGTGGTGCAGCCCTGGCAGTATTCAGACACTAACTGGAAAATTCCACCTGGTCTTGCAAAAGCTTTAGGAGCAGGGCTATCAGAGGGTTCCCAGGTACCTGTTTTGGTCAGAGGGATTGAGAAGAGCTGCTGAAGAAGCTTGTTTTCTGACGTTCTCAGGACCACAACCACATCGGCAGGGAGAGTGTCTCTATTCTTCTCAAGAACCCCAGAAGCATCATATAATACCTGTAACATGAATAGCAAATGGCAAATTAGCCAAGTCAACTGTCCATCATTGGTGACATTGGCAACTTGTCTAACCAGTTGTTAATCGACCTCTATATAGAACTCATCTTGACATAGCCATGCTTTTATATCCAGAGCACCAGATAAAGGGAATAATTATGATTTTGACAGACCAGTTTATCTTATTGTCTAGTTGCTTTAGTTTTTGTTTTTTATGGTTTTTTTTTGTTGTTGTTTTGTTTTTTTTCTTTCTTGAGATGGAGTCTTACTCTATCACCCAGGCCAGAGTGTAGTGGCATGATCTTGGCTCACTGCAACCTCCGCCTCCTGGGTTCAAGTGATTCTCCTGCCTCAGCCTCCCGACTAGCTGGGACCACAGGTACGTGCCACCATGCCCAGATAATTTTTTTTTTATTTTTAGCAGAGATGGGGTTTCACTGTGTTAGCCAGGATGGTCTCGATCTCCTGATCTTGTGATCCACCTGCCTCGGCCTCCCAAAGTGCTGGGATTACAGGTGTTAGCCACCGCACCTGGCCTGTCTAGTTGCTTTTTGAAGAGTCCTATCAAAGATAATCACATCAGAATAATTATTAAAATATATTAGATACCATGTGCAAAGCATCCATCCTATGAGGTAAGCACTATTATTACCTCCATTTTACTGGTAGGCAGGCAGAGACTTAGGAAGAGGCTGAGTAATGTGCCCATGGTCACACATTTCACAAGTGGTAGGTAGGTATCAAAACTCAGGCAGTTTGACTCTATGCTCACAACTACTTTAAGTACTCTCACTGCCTCCCTAGGTCCTCATGAGATCTGAGTGATCACTCAAGGATGCTGAGTAGTTCTTGGTTCTCAGAACAGAGGGGATCCAGTTCAGATAAATTTTAAGGAGCACCCTCAGAGAATTCCTTCTCTACAAATAAGCTTTGAATGGCAAATGGATGCAGCAAAGGACACAGAGCCCAGAAAAAATAAAAATAAAAAAAGTTTTTCCCCTAAAATCAAGAAAGGAAAATAGTAAGAAGGAATCAAGAAGAAGGGTGGGTAACACATAGGTATAAAAGGACAGAAAGAGGTGAGAAGAGGAAGACAGGAATGGGAGGCAGAAAAGAGGAATGGGGAGGGGAATTAGGGTAGATGCTGGTATTTCAGACTCTGAGGAGGACATTAATATGCTAAGGTAAATAAAATATTTAAGGGCAAAAACTGAATTGCAATGTCTGACAAAGATCCAAAATAGATATCATAAAGTACTATGCGGAGAGAAAAATAATCCCCCTCCCTTGTACTAGAATTTCCCAACATCCAGTTAGGAAAATCAGTTCCAATGCCATGATGTGAATATGAATGACAATTTCAATACATCTTAAATCAATAAAATAATCAAAAATGCCTTTTATTGAACTCCTACCAATTTTCTGGACCTACAGACTCAGAAGACCCCAGAGGAACCAATTAGCCATAATTCAAATGGCTCCTTTGAGAGTAACATAAGCAAGGAGCTTGTGGTTATGGGATAGGGAATTTCCTGAATCAGTCACTAATCTGCTTTAGGAACTTGAAATTGAGACTGAGGCATAATGTATGAAAAGTGGACATTTCAGTTAAGTTGCAAAAGCTTAACATCTGGATAATAATGTGATTTTTTTTTCTTTTCATCTGGACATTCTGGGGCCCTTAGACTTATGATTAAAGTACTAAAAATTGAGTCCCACTGTGATATTAACCTTCCTCCATTACCTACATGTCTCCAAATGACTTTAGAATGTGAACATTTACTGCTAAACACCACAAAAAGCTGTAATATGTTTTCTCTCTGGAGAGCTGTCAGTTCTAGGCCAAACCTCAGGTGAGAAGCAGATGGTAACACTGTGGGCCACCCCAGTGAGAAATTGCTTCTATGCCAGGGGCAACTTTCTGTGAGTGGCACCACTGAGAAACTTTAAGAATTATGATTAGGTATTCAGGAAGAATTAAAAGGGGAAAGAAATCTGTAAGCAATTTCACCAGCAGCACAGACAAGGTAATGCAGACACTTACCCTTTGTCAAATTCAGGTCTAATAACTGTCACACTGGCCTCACCTTTCCAGCATAATGCTGAATGCCAAAGCACAGTTCCACTCCTTTGGGCCTCCAGAAGTATTTGCATCGTAGATTATCTTCAAATTTATCTGTGTGGATTTTTATGTTGGAGAGTTAGAATGTGAATTATTTCCTCTTTCAAACAAAAACTTGTTCCTCAAGCCATGAATGACTCAGAATAAGGGCTTTCAGAATAAGGCCTTGATATTAACAAGGGTGGAGAAAGATCACCGATATGATGGGCATTTATCATTATAACCTTGCTTAGTTGTGTAGCGTTGTCTTAATGTCAGGGTGTGCTCTAAGATCATACATTCTCCTGCTGTTTCTAAGAACTCCTAGCATGGACACTGATGACACCAGAGGCCCTGCCAGTTAGTTTTAGGACCTGGTTTAAACTCATCTGGACAACTTGTGACAATGTTATATATAAAAGAAAACCACTGAGGGTCATAATTTCAACTCATAAAAGTGAATCTCTGCCACAAATCAATTTTCCAACTGGGGAAAAGGCTTGAAACTTTTTGTTCCTCCTTCAACACACGATCTTACGTGTGAGAAACTGCTAAGCACTAAAGGCACATAAAGACTGAGGCTTCATTGCCCCAAGCACCTCACAATCTAAGTGAGGAACAAAGGTTGTGAAAAACACTGAAGATTCAAGAAGAATAGGGTACAGAATAGAGGGCCTTTGATGTCAGGACGAGGTGCCCTATATTCATCCTGTAGATAATAGTAACCTAATGAGAAGGTGGCTTTAGAAAAAGACTAAACTAGCTGGGATGTCCAGGGTAGATGGGGCAGGTAGGAGCCTGGAAGTCAGGAGACTGGAAAGGGCTTCTGCATGAAATCAGATCAGAGGTGGTGGATGGGGGTACAGGGGAAGACATGAGATGGGGGCACACAAAGGAGGAGAAGCAAACATTGCCTATAGGAAAGAAGAGAGAGGAAGGTGTAAAAATGAAATCAACATGGGGGTAATGCTAATCATGTTGGCAAGAATAGGAAAGTGGGAAGGGGTTAGGAATAGTGATGGGTTTGCTTTAAGATTCAAATTCTACCACAACACTTCAATTCAATTAAAAAGAAGGCCTATATTCTTACAACCCACCATATAGACAAAATATGTAGGGTAAATTCATTAAAGTACACTCAATTGATGACACGAGCCAAGTTTTGTTCTAAATGTATATGCCTTTTTCTCAGAAGGTACCTACCAACCAGGGTCTGGTCAGTTGCTTGGGGAAACCGACTTTCCTCATCCAAAAGTGCAAGCAGTCCCAGGGGTTTCTGGAGGAACATGTCCAAGAGCGGGCGGTTGTCCTCATACTCCACGGGTATAGCATCAATGCCTTCATTCTGATATTCCATCTGGAGGGAAATCGATTGTGATTCTCTCCAGCCCAAAACTAGCCTTGGTACCACCAGGATACTTTGACATGGACTTTCTGGGTCTAGCAACATTGAATGCATGTGGAAAGCAGGATATGTTTTATGTGTATAATAAAGGAATCTTCTGCATATAACACCATTAAAGCTGTGCATTTAAATCTGACTTACAAGTGGCCTATGGCAGGCAGCTAAACCAGTAAAAGCTCTCTCTCAAACGTGGACTTGGTAACTTATCATTTAGAAACTAATGTACAAGGAAGTGAAGCTGAAAAAAAAATTTATTTTGGTGAGAAATATTGTTTAAACCAAGAAAACAGACTTCTCTTCTGCAAGGAATTCGACAAAGGAATCATCTAGGGTTGGAAAACTAGAAAAAGTCCAGATTACCGGGGAATGAATGGAAGGAACCTGGACTGAAACAAGGGTGGATGGGAGAGGAGTGCTATACAGATTTATCCAGCTCCAGAGATAAAAGCAATGCTGGTATTTTCACTAAATGTCTTTGTGTCTATCTAATCAAAGTTTAGTTTGTGTGTCCTCATGCCTGCATTAAAACAATCATGCCTGCATGGAAGAGGCTTAGCCAGAATGTTTCATTATTGCAACTACTTCATACAGAAGAGAGTCTTAAGGTTTAAGTAAAGGTTGGGGTTGAGCAGACTGCTATATAGACTGCTGCCACAGGAAAAGAGCCCCATCCCTTGGGTCCACTAGCTTCTTACTCTGTCTTATTTATTATTAAACTCATAGAGGGATGATTTCCATTTCTAGAAAACCAAGAACACATCTTACTCCTCCCTGGAGATACCTCTCCAGTTACTGTGGGATCTGGTACATAGCAGATAGGGGATAGGGAGGGCTAGTGTAGCAGTTAAGAACCTATGTCCCGAATTCAAGGTCATCTGTGTCATTTTGAATGCAATCATAAATATTTTTAGTTAAATAAAGTACAAGAAATACAGCATTTTGAGCAATATGCACGAAAGAGTTTTGACGCAAGATTTAAATGAGTGGCTTGTCACCAGCTCCACTCAAGTGAGGAAATATACCTTTCCACAGAAATCAAGACCTTTTTCAGACAAATTTAGACTATTTAGCCAGGACTGCCTTACCCTATTTTCTCTCTAGGGTCTTTTACCTGTTAGTCTACAGGGTTTCTGCTACAAATTGTGGGCAGCTTGGAGACACCTCTTCCCCATCAAGTTTAGTTACCTCAGAGTTCACTATTACCTGCTCAAGAGCAAAAACGTGCTGATTGAAGTAGTACTGGATTTGCTCATTGGCGATGTTTATGCAGAGCTGCTCAAATGAATTTCTCTGAAAATTCTCGAATCCAAAGATATCCAAGATCCCCACATTCATTCCATCTCCTGCACTACTGCATGAGAGAGAAGAATAAAACTCTTTAGGGGAGGAAACACCCACCTCAAGATGATGAGAATATATGTGCCCAAGTGCTTATCAACTCAAGTACCCAATTCACCCACTCATGGAAAGCAGGATCCTGCCACCCCTAAGAAAAGAAGCAGTTTATGTCTTAAACTGTTTGTTCTTTTGGCCTTTCAATAGTATTTTCAACTTCTTTTTTTTTAAAGCAGTAGAATCCTTTAAAATCTTACTCAGAAACTCCATGTATAAAATAAAATTTTAAAAGTCCTTTTCTTTGAAGGGGTTGCAGCTGTTGCTTATTTATTCTCCCACCTATCTACCCACAAAGGTAAGTGGAGGAGTACTTTTCAGAATTTGATGTGGTGAATTCCTCCACAATATAGGAAACTATGCTTAGGAAAGAGCAAGAAAAAGTAGTCGAAGAAGTAGGAATAATAATGTAAGATAGTGTGCTTTAAAATTTTCCATAAAATATCTCTTTGATTCTAAAAACAAAACTATGAAGAGGATAGTATTATCCTCATTTTACAGGTGAGAAAACTGACTTAGAACATGCAGCTGATTAAAACCCATTTATGCCTGGTGTTCCATTATTGGAACACTAACCATATGGGAGTTATTCACATCCTACTGCTCAAGGTCATCGCCAAGGTCTGATTGAAAAAATTCAAAAAATTGCAACCTCAGGCATAAATGGGTTAAGCTGTAGAGTTTGGGTGCGAACCCAGTTTGTCCAGCTCCCAGCCAAGACTATTCTCTCAAATACTGTATTTAGTGGCTCCTTCAGTCATTTGCCTCTCGGGTACAAATGCTTCAACTCTCCTGGATCTCACTGTGTCTTCTAAAAGAGAATGCCTAAATTAGCCGGGCGTGGTGGCATACGCCTGTAATCCCAGCTACTCAAGAGGCGGAGGCAGTTGAATCGCTTGAACCCTGGAGGTGGAGGTTGCAGTGAGCAGAGATCATGCCACTGCACTCCGGCCTGGGCAACAGCGTGAGACTCTGACTCCACAAAAAAAAAAAAAAAAGAGAGAGAGAGAAAGAAAATCCCAGAGAGAACCAAATGCTTCCTTTTGCAAACTCTAAGAGACGGCGGGGTCAATGACAGCTCTCTTGAGACCCTCTTGTCTCCGAGGAACTTGCCATATGTTTTTGTCTGGCTGCAGGAGTGTATTAATGCGATTCACAATCCAGCTGAAGAGCCTCCCATACAGGGCTTTGGACATAGCGTCTCGAACGTCCGCAGCCCTGTCTACAGTGTTGGCACGGATGATGGTCTCGCCCCGGGTGACCACACAGTGGGAGGTGAGGGCCTCCTGTAGCTCTTCGGGGCTGATGCACAGAACAGAGGCAGCTGAAACAAAGAGTAAGGATAACACAGCATGTAGCCAGACCTTCATTCAGTCAGTCTGTCAGCATTTATTCAACATCTACTATGTGCCAGACTCCATTTTGGTACTTTTGACTCAAAGACAAACAGGCTAGATCCCTAACCCCAAGAAGCTTCCAGACTGACACAGTATCTCCCAAACTGTTCTGAAAGTCTTACTTCATAGATGCTTGATGAAAAAAAGGAAGAGGAGGTGGTCTTTTGCCAAATAAATTGGGGAAATAGCTGCAGACTGTATTCTACCCTTAGTCACAAAATACATTCGTATATTAAAGGCCCTAAAATGTCCTACAGTTTAACACAAAAAGGTTTTTACTTCATTTAAATCAGTTTGTTTGTTTGTTTGTTGTTCATAATTGAGGATTCTCACTCTTTGTGCCACCATAATTACCTGTGGAACTTTAAAAATAAATAGGTGCCTGCTTTCTGTCCTGTATAGGCTGATTTAGTGGATTCAGAATGGGCCCAACCTCCTGTATTTTTTTCAGTTTGTAGATGATTTTTCAAAAACAGCTAAGGTTAAAAACCACTGCCCGCAGTGAGCCGAGATAGCGCCATTGCACTCCAGCCTGGGCGACAGAGCGAGACTCCGCCTCAAAAAAAAAAAAACAAAAAAAAACCACTGCCCAAAATTACCTGCCATAGAATTCTTTTCTGCAGAATACTTGCAGCTTATGGAAGGAACATTGGTGTTCCACAGGACATCCTTGGGGAAATACTAGTTCGTGAAAACATCCAGAGCCGTTAGAAAGACCAGCAGGCTGGGCAAATCCCAACACTTTGGGAGGCTGGGGGGGAGGGAGGGGTGTGGATCATGAGGTCAGGAGTTCAAGACCAGCCTGGCCAAGATGGTGAAACCCCGTCTCTACTAAAAATACAAAAATTAGCCAGGCGTGGTGGGAGGTGCCTGTAATCCCAGCTACTCTGGAGGCTGAGGCAAAGAACTGCTTGAACCTGGGAGGCAGAGGTTGCAGTGAGCGGAGATCGCACCACTACACTCCAGTCTGGATGACAGAGCGAGACTCCATCTCAATAAAAAAGAAAAAAAAAAAAGGACCAGCAAATGCTGCATTATATTTTACAAAGCCTAAAGAAGCATGTGCTTTAGCAACAACACAGCCCATAAATATCAAATAATTACCATTTTGCAAAGCTTCAGCATTGGGCACCTCACTTTTATCAGTCTGATGTTGAGAAGAAATAGCTGCAAACTCAATGTTCCCAATATTCAAAATTCCAGCCAAAATTCTGTACACTGAGTGCACCTCCTGAAAAGGACATCAAGAACCATATATGAAGGTCGTTGCCAGTCAAACTAATGAACCATTAGATCTGTAGTGGAAACTACTAGTTGTCTACCAAAGTCCATTCTCCCTCTTTTCCTGGACACACAGCCAAATTTCCCAAACTTCTTTGCAGTTAGAGGTCGTCATATAACTACATTTTAACAATGAAGTGAGCAGAATGATGTGGGTCACTTCTAGGCCCAGGCCTTACCGGCATGAGCATGCCTCCTCCACACTTTCCTTCTCATTATTGCCGGCTGGAACTCCCAGCAACACAGCCTTAACCATGCCACTGATGAAGATGCCTTAGACCAACAATTGCATAAATGGAGTTGCTCTGCAACCTGAACCTCTTATCTGGAAATGGTTATTAAGAGATAACTAATCTTCTTTGTTCTTTAAGCCACTTTTAGCCTTTTACCCTAATACCAGTTCCCAAATTCAGGTCTGATCTTTTGTTCAAAGCAAGAGAGGAGCTGTTTCCTTAACCTCTTTTGAATATCGCTTTTATGAAGTAGTTGGGAAGACATTCATTCATGGCTCCTAGAACATTTTAAAGTTAAGTGATGGAATATATAGTTATGAAGTCAGGAAATATTTTGAAAGACTCACTAGAAATTATCTGTGATAATTGTATATTAAATTATATTTTTATATAACAAGAAATATATATAATTAACCTTTTTTTTTTTTTGAGATAGAGTCTTGCTCTGTTACCCAGGCTGGAGTACAGTGGGGCAATCTCGGCTCACTGCAACCCCTGCCTCCTGGGTTCAAGTGATTCTCCTGCTTCAGCCTCCCAAGTAGCTGGGATTACAGACACGCACCACCACACCCGGCTCTTTTTGGTATTTTTTAGTAGAGACGGAGTTTTGCCCTGTTGGCCAGGCTGGTCTCTTTTTTTTGAGACGGAGTTTCGCTCTTGTTGCCCAGGATGGAGTGCAATGGCGCGATCTCGGCTCACCGCAACCTCTGCCTCCCAGGTTCAAGCAATTCTCCTGCCTCAGCCTCCCGAGTAGCTGAGATTACAGACATGCACCACCACGCCTGGCTAATTTTGTATTTTTAGTAGAGACAGGGTTTCTCCATGTTGAGGCTGGTCTCGAACTCCTGACCTCAGGTGATCTGCCCGCCTCAGCCTCCCAAAGTGCTGGGATTCCAGGCGTGAGCCACTCCTGGCCAACAATTGACTTTTAAGCAACACAGGTTGGAACTGCACATGTCCTCCTATACATAGATATTTTTCAACCAAACACGGATCAAAAATACAGTATTCACAAGATGTGAAACCCACATATACAGAGGGCTGACTTTTCATATATGTGGGTTCTGCAGAGCTGAATGCAGGACTTGAGTATGCTTGGATTTTGGTATATGAATTGGGGGTTCCCGGAACTAATCCCTCACATATATCGAGGGCCTATTGTATTTGTTCTTTGCTCCCAGTTCCTGGCACAAAAGCATCTAAAACCCTTGAAAGTGAGTGATAGGAATGCTAGGAGTCTTTTGTTATTTACAACAAGCCCCTTTCAACCATACCTGAGTTTATACTAAGCAGGTGACTCTTGGTGGACCTCTAGATAGCTTTAGGATGGAGAGCTGGTTGCCAGAGGAACCAGTCATGTGATTAGAGTGTTCGAACTTTTGGGTCCTCCTCAACCCAATCTCTGAGGAGCAGAGAGGGATTAGACATTGAGTTAATCACCAATGGCCAATAATTAACCAATCATGTGAATATAATGGAACCTCCGTAAAAACCCCTAAATGATGAGATTCGGGGAGTTTTCAGGTTGGTGAACACATGGGTGCTGGGAGAGTGGTGTGCTCAGAGGGAATGGAAGCTCTATGTTACTTCCCATACACCTTGCCCTATGCATTTTTTCCATTTGACTATTCTTGAGTTGTATCCTTTTTTTTTTTTTTTTTTTTTTTTGAGACAGAGTTTTGCTCTTGTTGCCCAGGCTGGAGTGCAATGGCATGATCGTGGCTCACTAAAACCTCCACCACCCAGGTTCAAGTGATTCTCATGCCTCAGCCTCCTAAGTAGCTAGGATTACAGGCGCCTGCCACCATGCCTGGCTAAATTTTTGTATTTTTAGTAGAGATGGCATTTCACCATGTTGGTCAGGTTGGTCTTGAACTCCTGACCTCAGGTGATCCACCCACCTCGGACTCCCAAAGTGCTGGGATTACAGCCATGAGCCACCACGCCTGGCAGAGCTGTATCCTACATAAAACAGTAATGGTAAGTAAAGTGTTTTCCTGAGTTCTATAAACTATTCTAGCAAATTATCAAACTTGAGGAGGGAGCTGTGGGGACTTTCAATTTATAGCCAGTCAGTCAGAAGTATAGGAGACAGAAGCATAGGTGTCTGGAGTCAGGGTAGTCTTGTGGGACTGAGCCCTTAGCTTGTGGGAGCTGATGCTAACTCCAGGTGGAGAGTGTCAGAATTGAGTGAATTGTAGGACACCCAGCTGGTGCCAGATAATTTGTAGGTATGGGGGAGAAAAACCCACATATTTGGTGTCAGAAATGTGAGTAAAAACGGTTCCGATTATCTAAGCTCTATTTTTATATTGAAAGTTGAATACATATGTATCATTAATGGTAAAAAGAAACTAAAGTATATTTACCTATTTAAAACCTTACATTTTCTATGTGTGAAACAACGAAATATATAGCCAGGAAAATTTTGCATTTTATGCTTATAGATAGAGAAAAGTACTTTCACAAAAAAGGCAGGTAACTTGATTTACTACTCTACACAGCAGCAAAGGAATAGGAACGGTCACTAGACCATTGATAAAGCATTGCCTCACAGATTACAACTTCCTGTAAACATTACTCAGTAAAGCCAAAAAAAGGAACACAGACTATAATAGTGACATCTGCTGGATACCTGATAATGCTACAAAGACAAATGAAGATTTTAAACTAGGCTTCTACAATGGATATATGTTATTCTTCCAACTTCTAAATCAAAGGCAATATGTCATGTTTTTTACTTTAAGAATCATTGTTTAATCACCCAACTTAAGAGTGGCTAAGGAGAACACCTACTAAGTAGGTTTTCTGGGACTTGCTCGGATTTAACATGACAGCACCTCATTACTTTGATCAATACAGTGTGAGGCTTGCTCACTACACTGAGCAACTTCCCACAGAGGCAGATCCCAGGGGGTAAAACAGAAACTCTTGCAGTGAGTTCTACATCAGCTGTTTATATATCCAGCTATCTCAAGAGGTTATCTGAAACTCTCAGTACTCTTAGAAAAAATAAATGTATTTCCTGTAATTAAAACATACATCACACAAAGACACTCTCTCTCTCTTTCTTCATGTATTACAGTACAAGCTCTGAAACCTCCCAAAGTAAGACTTCCAGCATTTCACCACTGGGATAATCACCATAGAAAATGACTGTCAAAGACAATACCCTTGAAAGCAGCATCTTGCCCTGTTGCTTCTCTGGCAATACCCTCTTCAGCATAGTGCTTAGACAACCATTTAAAGTGAAAAACTATCTATGACCCTGAGCAAAAACTTTTAGGTTCAAACACTGTGTGAATCACTGAAATTAATGATCGATTGGGTCTCCTTCCTTGATTTAGTGAGAACTAACAGAGGGGTAACCAATGCTCACCTTATTAAGGAGTTTTATTTCTGGTCTATTCCATCCACTTGACTCCATCAGTCCTAACCTTGGGTTAATTAATTCTCCCTTTCTGATCTAGGAGCCTCTGCGTTCAGGTCAAAACATCAGTTACACTCATGGCAAAATTCAATTAGTTATATGTCCACCTGAGGGATTACCCTTCCTGCCTTAAAACTTTTTGATCAAATTTTTCTTATTGTCTCCCCACAGACAGCCAGGGAAGGTTTTTTCACCTTCTTTACCTTGTCCATTTTCTCTTGCTTCATCTCCAGCTGCAGAGCCTTTCCTGACATCTCTGCCTTTTCTGCAGAATCTTGCTATGCTGCTATCTCTTTTTATTTCTACCAGTTTTCAACTTTCTATATTATAAAGTGGAATAGCTTTACTCAAGAAGACCAAGTCCTCCAACTGGGTTTCTCAATTTATTGTTGACGAGTATAAACTGTTTCACTACCAATCAACAAAAGTGGGGAAGAAACGGCATTTCTCCATCAAAGCCCCACTGCAGGATGTCTGATATTTTCTTCTGTTTTCTCATAAGACACTTCTTTTGATGTAGATATTCTCTTGATAGAGTTGAGGCTAATTGAAAAGTTGAGAGAAAACTTAGTTCTCTCTGTTAGCCTGGCACTACTCTAAGAAAATCCCCCTTGGCCTGGCTCATAGGCATCTCCGGTAGTTGTTTCTCTGGTATATCCCTAGGAATTTACTTCCCTTCCCAGTCTCCCTTTCTTTCTTTTTTTTATATCTCTTCAGTTTTTCATCAGTTCTTCCCTAAGCACTGCATTAGGACCAGCTGAAGGACCTCCCTACAGGCTCTATTCCAACACTTCTCGGTCTCCTTTGCAGAGGCTCACAACTTTTGGCATCTTAAAAGTCAATGGTATCCTATTGTCTGTCATCAAGACATTAGAAATCCTCGAGACTCCCAAGTCATATTTTCACATATAATCCTTCAACCTCTCTTCAGAGCAGTACTCTCTCAATTCATAATCTATTTTGAAGAAAGGGAAGAAATTTTGCACCGATCTCAAAGGCTTCTCCCTAACCTCTCCAACGGGGATCTATAGTGTACATCCAATTTTCACCATCACATAGATCATGTGCCCAAAAAGTTTTCATGTAGCATTAAATAGAAACATATCTAAAACCCAATTTATGTAATATGTTAATTCCTACCAGGAAGACAAGTATAATATTAAACAAAAATAGTATGGTTTGGCTCCAGAAATAAGAGTTGAAAAGCACAATCTTCACAATAAGATCTTAGGTATAATTCCCCCAGCCCTCCACAAGGAGTCATTATCATTAGTGGAAGACTCCTCCACCAGGGAAATTTCTTTACAATAAACTCAGGGTCAAGTGTTCTTTCAGATACTTTGGCTGTTGTCCCAGAATTAAAATTCATGCTCCTGACTCCACACTAAAGTTTGCTACTCATAATTTTGCTGTAAGGGTTTGAGAAAAACTAAAGGGATTCCTGCAGGGAACTAGTGACATTATAAGAAAGGAGAAGAACCATAATTTTGATTGACTTGACCAGTTCATTTAAGCTTTATCTAGAAATGTCTGCCAGAAAAACTTAAGAGAAAGTTCTGTTACATCAGCATTTGGCATCTGTTTCCTGACTACATCCAACTGGATCTTTCTGAATTTAGTCACACTACTTTTTGAGTTTATAAACATAAAGTGAACTGAGTTAACTCAGCAAAACAGGTTGTCTGCAGAGATAGAACCACAGAGTTCAGAGGTGGAGAGATAAGATCCTGCTTCTTCCTTTCATTTCTAAGGTTGCAGCTTATATAGATTGGTTTATTTCCTGTATGAATTAATGTGGGACATGGTGAAAATATACACACATAACACCATTACATTCTGGTTATTCATTCAACAGTACAGACCAGGCACAAATTAAAAATGTTCACCATCTTTTACATTTTTTTCTTTTCATGTTTATTCATGCAGTCATTCATTTATTTCTATTGTACCTTTTTTCCCAGAGGGGCTAGGGATGGCTTACTTCAAGGACATATACTTAACACACTTAATTTCTTCCGTTTTTAATGCTTTAGTGTTGTTGTACTAAAACAGATTTTAACAGTTTTCAATGTTGTTTATCCTGAAACAGATAGCATCTGTTTTATTATTATTAGCAGTACATCGCTATTATTAGAATGGCAACATTATATACTTTCTTTTAACCCACCTCAGCCTGAGCTTGCAATTTTTTGAATTTTTGCAATCAGACCTTGGTGATGACCTTGAGCAGTAGGGTATAAATAACTCCCACATGTTTAGCGCTCCAATAATGGAACACTAGGCATAAATGGGTTCAGCTAGGATCAATCTCTTCACAGTATTCTACAACCATATTTGTACTCAAAGAAAACAAAATATTAACTCTATTAATGATTATTAACTTTGACTTCTCTATGGTTCCTGTACCCTTTTAAGGACATGTGCCCCTGCGTACTTCGGCATGACACAAGTGACTTTAAATTGCTCCACTGCCATTCCTACCAAGCTTTAACTCTTCTGGGGATGCATCTTTGATTTAAAAAACCTGTTCTATAAGTTAATAACCACAAAGGTCCTTTAACAATGCTAGAACCTGTTTAATTGCTCCCCCCTAAGGAGCCAAGGAAAATATATTTATATTTTCATCTGACCTTTGGGATTTTCCATTGTCTGTCAGTTTAAAGTCTGTGGGAGGCTGACAGAGAAAATTAACGGCTGTCTGGACAAAAAAGAAAGGTGCTATTATGACTAAAATCAACCATGCAGGGGAGGGAAGGGCTAGCCAATCATACTGCATTACACAGAAGTAATCCTTTATCTGGAGTGGCCATCCCAGGGTAACTGGAGTGTCTTGTAATCTAATCCCTTAAGATTTAACACTCTCGCCTACCTCCTAATCATTCACCCCCTTTGTTGGAAAAGCAAAAGAATCTATATATTTTGCAAAATTGGTGGCATGAAGCCCAGAAACTATGACATAATGTATCACAGAATAATATTTGAGCCTAGGGTTATAAATATTGTCTGTCACCCCTAGCATAAATTTAATACAGACAGCCTGTATCTAGGAATGATAAGAGTAGTACAGTATTGGCCAGGCATGGTGGCTCATGCCTGTAATCCCGGCACTTTGGGAGGCCGAGGCAGGTGGATCACTTGAGGTCAGGAGTTCAAGACCAGCTTGGCCAACATGGTGAAACCCCGTCTCCACTAAAAATACAAAAATTAGTCAGGCATGGTGGCACGCACCTGTAATCCCAGCTACTCGGGAGGCTGAAGCAGGAGAATCACTTGAAGCCAGGAGGCAGAGGTTGCAGTGAGCTGAGATCCCGCCACTGCTCTCCAGCCTGGGTGACAGAGTGACATTCTGTCTCAAAAAAAAAGTAGTACAGTACTTAGAGCTATAGTTAATAATGTGCAACTGTGTACCCCGGAGAAGGAAATAACTGCAAGAAAGTTGAAAGGGTTTTAATTAATTTGTCTTGTTACCTAAGGAGCTACTTGCATAAATATATTTCTGTGACTTGGGTGTCATCTACATATTCCTGTACTCCTACTCCCCACTCACTTTAATGGTTGGAACAACTCTAAATCAGAAAAAAAAAAAAAAAAACCCACAGTATTGTTTTGGTATTTGTTATTACACGTGTAATGAATTGATGACAATGATAACAATTTATCAGCACATGGTCCTTACAACAGTGCTCTCCTAGTTTGATGTTCATCTGGGCTTCTTGTTAAAATGATTATATTCTGATGCAGTCATTCTTGGATAGACCTCAGGGTCTGCATTTCTAATAAGCTCTCAGGTGATAACAATGTTTCTGGTCCTGGGACCACACTTTGAGTAGCAAGACCTTATAACATGACCAACATGGCATTTGAAAGCAAGTATCTTATCCAAGTGAGAAATACCACATCTTTACTCACATTCATATAAGAATATTGTCACTTCAGTTTCTCTCTTGATCATCACTTACTTTGTCCGTGAACCCTATAATCCTGAAGCAATGCTGAATTGCTTCGAATTGTCTTCTGTAAGACTCCTTGGAAGTTATGTCGTGCATCACCCTTCCAGTTTCATCAGCTATGTACCTAAATGAAGTGGAGCATGACCAAACAGAATGAGCACTGACTTGGAAAGTGGTACAGGCATTTCCATTTTTTGTTTGTTGTTTGTTTAAAGATGGGACCTCACTCTGTTGCCCAGTCTGAAGTGCAGTGGTGTGATCATAGCTCACTGCAGCCTTGAACTCCTGGGCTCTAGTGATCCTCCTGCCTCAGCCTCCTGAGTAGATTGGACTACAGGTGTATGCCACCACACCCAGCTAATTTTTTTTTTTTTTGACAGGGTCTTGCTCTATCACCCAGGCTGGAGCGCAGTGGCATGAACTTGGCTCACTGCAGCCTCGACCTCCCAGGCTCAAGCAGTCCTCCCACCTCAGCCTCCTGAGTAGCTAATTAAAAAAAAAATTGTAGAGACAGGGTCTCACTATGCTGCCCTGGCTGGTCTCAAACTCCAGGCTTCAAGTAATCCTCCCACTTCAGCTTGCCGAAGCACTTGGATTGTAGGTATGAGCCGCCACACCCAGCCCATTTCCTTTATAGTCTAATACTGTGGTAGAATAATGATGCAAATGGCTGAAAAAAATAAACCATGTGCAGTTGAGTTTTTGAACTTTCTAGACAATGAAAATGGTGAGATAGTTCCTGCCACCTCATCCTGGGCACCTTAGTTAAATAAACTGTGAGTTTCCAGTTAGGAAAACAGCTCCATTTACTTCCAAGTTTGTCAACTGCTAATTGTACATTCATCAAAAATTAACAACCAACCCCCCTGACACTTACCTAGGAGGTTTTTCCTCAGGAAGTCTGAAATCAGAAAGCTTCTTTTGGTGATGAAGACCAGCATAAATATAGTAAAATATGTGAAAATTTTTCTCTCCCCTGAAAAAAAAGAGACTTTAGTAATAATATATTCTGGCTTCCCCATCCCAAGTATTTTACACCATTTCCTTTCTGTACAAAATATTATTCCATGGCAAATTTGTATTTTCAGGCAATTAAATATTATAAATTCCACTTACAGAATAGTGATAGGATTAGTATAGTAATTGTCATAATGTTGCATTATTAAACACACTTTACTACAAGCAAAAGGTTTCAGAGAATGGGACATTTACAGGAAACAGCTCAGGTTACATATGTTGAGATCTTTCTATTGTAGCCCAAATGCCTACTGCCTTCTGTTTGTACCACATGCTGCTTCAGAGACAGTGAGGTCCATCTTAGAGACATCAGCCAAATCCTCTACTTTACTGGAGCCCTAGACAGGAAGTGGCCTGCAAGTCTCACAGCAGGTTAGGGAGCAGAATTGGTCCAGAACTGAGGTTTTCACTCTCCCAAGCTGGTATTCTTAAAAATACTACTCAAAATGTCATTCATTAGTCTGGTCTCCTGCCATCTACCTCTTTTAGGCTACCCTGGCCAGGCTCCTTTCAGATAGGTGCTAATAGCCTGTGGACTGCTGTCAGCTCTGAGCATAGTCTGTGGACTGCTGTCAGTTTATAACAAGAGAAGGAACTGGTAAGTACATGCCTGGACATTTTACAGCAAGTGACACTGCCATGACATCCAAGAGCATGATAATTTTTCTGATAATTAATTTTCATTGCATTTTACAAAGGTATTAGTTCAAAATGGGTTGGAGATTTTTTTAAAAAAAGTGGTCCTTTAGCACAGAGTTTGAAAAGCACTGCTTCACATCCCCTTCTTTCCTCTGGAGGAGGACAGTCTCTTCTGTAGATACCCTTGGATTTTGGCAAATCTTTTCTTTGGTCAACCTAGCTCCATGGAAAGAAATCGTGTCTTTCTTCTCCCCTTATCCGCCTTTGTGGCATGGCCCCCATTCTGTTCAGCCTCTCCTGGGTCTCCTCATCTTCCTTTGGTTGTTTATCCTGTCAAAGCCCTTCTGTGACATTCTTTATCCTTGCCCTGTATTCTAGATGCCTCTATTTGCCATTTCTCACTCACTTGTTCACTTAACTAATAAATCTAGTTAAGAGACAGGGTCTCACTCTGTTGTCCAGGCTGGAGTGCAGTGGTGTGGTCACAGCTCACTGCAGCCTCAAATTTCTGGGCTCAAGCAATTCTTGCACCTCAGCCTCCCAAGTAGCCATGACTATAGGCACACACCACCATCCCCTGCTAAGGTTTTTGTGTTTGTAGAGACAGAGTCTCACCATGTTGCCCAGAATGGTCTCAAAAAAGCTATCTTCCTGCCTTGGCCTCCCAAAGTGCTAGGATTACAGGTGTGAGCCACTGTGCCCAGCCCATTTTTATTTTTTAAAAATAAATTTTATTGTGTATATTTAAGATATACAACATTTTATAGGATATACATAAATAGAAAAATGTGACTATTCAATGAATAAACATATTAATTGCCAGTCATGGTAGGCACTGTACCAGGTGCCAGGGATACAGGACTAAAGGGATTCATGTTCTCTAAGTGTCATTATAAGAAGCCAAGATGGCTACAGGGAAACCAGTGAGGGGGTCCAGGTGAGAAAGCATAATAGCTTGGATAGGGTAATGATAGTGGTGATGGAGAATAAGAGTAAGCTTAAATATTAGATATATTCTGGAGAAACAACCGAAAGAACATCCTAATAGACTGAATGAGGATGGTGAGGGAAAGAAACCTAGAGTCTGCCTCCTAGATTTCTAGCTTGAGCATCTAGTGATGGTGGCACCCTTCACTGAGACAGGAACCGAAAGGCCTGAGATGCATGTCACTTGTTCTTTAACCTCTGTTACATGCGCAGGCTTTGGCTGGCCCATCTTAGTCTTACATTCCTATAGCTTTTCTACAGATCCATCTAGTTCTCAATTCTTCCAAGCTTTTCCTGCCGATATCCATCCCTAGCATCACTTCAGTTTCATTTTCATCCCTTTATCTGTCAGGATTGGCTAGGCTTTGTTACGGCAATAAACACCCCAAGATCTTAGTAGCTTAACTCAACAAAGGTTTAGTTCTTGCACAGAGTACATGTCCATGGCGGGTCAGCGGTGGGACTGTGCTCACTGCAGTCACTGATGGGCTGTGGCTGGCAGAGCAGCCCCCATCTTACGCTGTGCTGGACTCTGGAGGGTTGCCATTACATGCCCACTTGCCAGAACCAGTTATATGACCACACCCAGCCACACAGGAACCCTACAGTGTGCCCAGAAGGGGATGAACCCCAACAGTTAGATGAACAGGACTGGGACAGGCCCCATCTTCTCTTCATCTCATTTAATTCTCATAACAGCTTTGTGAAGTTGACATCATTATGCCCATGTTGCATATGAGGAAAGTAAGGTATATGAATATTTACACTAATAAGCAACATATCACATTAAGTGACCTAGAACTCTCCTCACATTATCTTTGTAAAAGACCACTTTACATTTGAACACAGAACACTATGCTTTCCATTCTGTCAGAGGTAGCTCCCTAAATTTTAAAACCACCCTAAGCTGGGGAGACAAAAGCAGGGGACCTCATAAAAATTAATCAAAAAGCCACAGGGAACTGTAAATGACTCTATCTTTCATTTGTTTAATGTTCATGCCAGTCCCTACTGCGTGAGGAAACTGCAAGTACATGATAGAGGAAGATGCTTGGGTTTTCAACCCAGAACAATTCCTGTAAATTCTACTTGCACAGTATCTCTCAGACTCCTCAACCTCTTTGCATCTCCACTGCCACCACCTTAGTCTAGGCCAGCGTTCTCTCTCACGTGAATTTGGCAACAGCCTCCTAATCATGTCAACACAATCCTTGCATCTCCCCCAGTCCATTCCCCATTGAAGCTAGCGTGATCATCTCAAAATGCAAGTTGGGTTTGGTGACTCCCCTGCTTGAAAATGTTCAGTGGCTTCCTATTGCCCTTAGAAAAAAGTTTGAGATCCTCATCCTGGTTCCAAAGCCCTGCATCATTTGGTCTCAGTCTTATCTTTGCCACTTTTCCTCCTTACTCTGGTCCCCACCTCGTTGCCTAACTCCTAGTGATCCTGTGATCTCACATACAGGGAGCCCCTCTTTCTCCCTAGACTAGGTTATGTGTCCTTCCCTTCTCTCGTTTCACCTTAATAGCACCTACTTTGCTTTCTGGTGCTTATTACAATTGTTCTACGTTTAAGTTTATTTGTTTAATGCCTGTGATCCTCCCCTACTGCTTCCTCATATACCGCATACTCCAAGCCCCGTGAATACAAGAATCTTTTTTATTTAGTTTACTCTTACAAGCCAACACGAAGCACAGCACTGGCAAACAGCAGGGATTCAACAATGCATTAATATGGAAGTGCGGAGCCATGCTCCTGAGAAACTCTGGTGTCCTACAATAATAATAATAGCTACTATTATTAATAATAGCTACTATTATTAATACTATTAATAACACTATTATGAATAATACTATTAATGATACTATTATTAATGCTATTAATGATACTATTATTAATGATACTATTAATGATACTATTATTAATACTATTAATGATACTATTATTAATGATACTATTAATGATACTATCAATACTGTTATTAATGATACTATTATTAATACTATTATTATTAATTGTATTAATTATAATATTTTATTATTATATTAATTATATTTTATTAATAATTATAATATTTTATTAATATTTTACAATATAATATAAATATAATAATTATTATTATTAATATTAAATAATACTACTATTATTAATAATACTATTATTAATAATAGTAGCTATTATTATTATATGAAGAGTTATTATTATAATAGGAAGAGTAGCTAACACTCTGATAGTGTGTACCACACTAGTGGTTATATTATTATAATAGGAAGAGTAGCTAACACTGATAGGATGTACCACACTAGGCATTCTTTTAAGTAATTTTATATAAATGAACATGTTAATCCTTACAACAAACCCATGAGGTCAGCACTAGTAGCATTTCCATTTCACAGATGAGGCACAGAGGTTAGTGAAATGCCCAATGTCACACAGTGAGTATCAGAACCTGCATTTGAACCCAGATCAAAGTCTGTGCTATTGATTTCTATTACCAAATGCTTTCCCTAAAAACAGAATAATTGTTTTCCCTATCTGTCTCGATCTAAGGAAAAAATTAACATGTGAAATATTCTTGGTGTCTTTTTTTTTTTTTTAACAAACAAATTCAATTTTAAGGGGCCTCAGAGTTTTAAAAAATGTCTGCAAAGCTGCTAAATTCTACCTGACACAACCAACTCGGGAGAAACAAGCATACCCATCCCCAAAGCACACCCACCCCAGCCCTTTGTACTCTTTCCATTAATTTCTTTTAGGTCAAAAACTACCACTGATCCTTTGCTTAAATAATTCTTTGCCCTTGGGGAGGGTAGGGGAATGTTAAGAACAAGGATGAAAACTGAACCATTAAAATTCCCAAAGCCTCCGAGTTTTTACCGCAGGGCAAAAACACAGGGATAAAGTAGTGCACCTACGCTGCCTGTTTTATAACTCTGGATTTTTCAAGGAGATATTCAGAGATTCTTGCCCCCATCACAACTCCAGTTGGTGTAAACATCATTTCCAGATATTTTCCAAAACGGCTCGAGTTGTCATTGATGGCAGTGCATGAGTTCCCAAAGGCTTCCACCAGGGAGTTGACTTGTAGAATTTTCTCTCTCAAGGTCTGATTATTGGCCTGTGCCAAACAGAGAACAGTCAAGAAGAGACTCTAGAAACATTACACCAGCAAAGTTGCCAGGCACCCATCCCTTGCCCACCAAAATCCACATTGTCTTTTTACAGAGAGCCCCATTTGGGGGAAGTTAGCATCAACCACCAGCATCATTTTCTCATATGAGCAACTCCCCAGATCCGCATATGAATCAGATTTGGCTAGATTAGGACAGTAGTTTTAAAAATCCAGCCATATTTCATTTAAAATCCTTGACAGATAAAATGCCTAACCAGTTTAGAAAGATTTTTAAATAGATCCCGTAACTTTTCTGGCATTTATCATAATAGTCTATAACCCTTATCTATAAAAATTCCATACATTCTTTCTTAGTCACCTAGTACACTAATTCAGAGTGTAAGTAACTACTAGACTATTTTTGAATTCATTCTTTCAATATTGATTTCACCAAGCTGAAAATTTTCATTTCCCT
Organism: Pongo abelii; assembly: GCF_028885655.2. Lineage (NCBI taxonomy): Eukaryota > Metazoa > Chordata > Mammalia > Primates > Hominidae > Pongo > Pongo abelii. The sequence continues at coordinate 72,962,490 of NC_071996.2, read as the reverse complement.
CAACTTTTGCTCAAAGGCTTCTATTTTACATCCTTTCAATCACTATAGTGGCTTTCCCTGATCCTGTTCCTAGTGCTTAACCATTTTTACTACTTAATGGCTGAATGTTTCTATTACATTGAAAACATGAAAATTAATTGCCAGTAATCTAGTAAATTTGTGCTGGAATTATTCTCCTCCCTACGTGAAAGAAGGATAGCATGCTGACATCTTAAAAGGCCTCGCTATCAGGAGGCAAACATAGCAAAGATGGAATTGTCTTTATGTAAGCCCTAATAAAAAAACCCAGTACTTCCATCATTTATCAAATATGCAGTTACTCTGTAGGAACTTCTCGCCACAATATATAAAGCAGATTAGTCAATACCTTTCCCAAGAAAGTCAAATGCTGAACAATCAGGTGGGCGCTTTCTGTCTTCCCAGAGCCACTCTCTCCGCTGATGACAATGCACTGGCATAGAAAATGGAGCGTCAAGTGAAGAATTTATGGCACAGAAGCAACTTGCATGCTTCATATAACATCCACTACTGTACAACTTAATTTTTCACTGAGAAATAGATCTTAGGCATCTTCCTATTTCAGTACATAGAGACCTTCTTCAACCTTTTGTATAGCTACTTGTTGTTCCATTGTACAGATGTACCATAACCTGTTTTATCAGTCCAATATTGGGATATTTGAGTTTTTTCCTTGTAATTATAAACAACATTGCAATGAATAACCTTATACTTAAGTCATTATATTTTTATGCAGGTTCATCTGCAGGAGAAATTCCTAGAAATGGGGATGTTGGATCAAAAGGTAAATACATTTATAAATTTGACACACATTACCAAATTGCTTCCCTAGGGACTACACCAATATATGAAAGTGCCTGCTATCCTGTAGCCTCAACAACAGAATGTTAGATTTTTGACAATCTAATAAGTTAAAAAAATGGTATCTCAGTGCAGCCTTATTCTGCATTTTAAAAATTATGAATGAGGCCTCCTTCCATATGCTTAAGAGACTTTTCTTTTATGTGACCTGTCCATATTGTTTGCCCATTTTTTATTGTATTGTTGATATTTTTATCATTCATTTCTAGGAGCTCTTTATGTATAAAGGAAATTAGTGGATGTGGTATAATAAAAATTATATATTGGGTCTTTGTCCCTGGTTCCTGGCACTGAGCTTCTAAAACCTTTGGAATTTCCAAGAGTGGTAGGAGTATCTTTTGTTATTCCCAAGGAGCCCCTTTCAACCATACCTCAGTTTATTCCTAAGAAGGTGGTTCAAGGTGGGGCCCCTAGACAGCTTCAGACTGGTCATTAGAAAGACCAAACATGTGATTAGAGTGTGGGAACTTTCAGCCCTACCTCCCAACTTCTAGAAAGAAGAGGGGATTTAAAGATTAAGTTATACAAATTCTTGAACAATGAGATTCAGAGAGCTTCTGAGTTGGTGAACACGTTGAAGTGCTGGGAGGGGGATGTGCCCAAAAAAGGCATGGAAGCTCTGTGTGCCATGCCCCCTTCCTCCCCCCATATACCCTGCCCCAAGTGTCTCTTCTATTTGGCTGTTCCTGGAGTTACACCCTTCATAATAAACTGGTAAATGTAAATAAAGTGTTTTCCTCAGTTCCTTGAGTCATTCTTAGTGAATTATCAACCTAAAGAGAGTCACAAGAACCCCTGGACTGGTATTCAGCTGGGCAGATGTGTGAGAAGCCTAGGTACTCCATTTGCAGCTGGCATCTAAAGTGGGAACAGTCTTGTGGCACTAATCGCTTAATCTGTGGAGTCTGCGCTAACTCCAGGTAGTGTCAGAATTGAACTGAATTGTTGGGCACCCAGTTGGTGTTGGAGAATTGGTTCGTGTTGGAAAAAATACAACATTTGGTGTCAGAAATGGTGTCAGAAAAGACAACACAGTGAGGCAACTTCTTAACTTAAAAACAATATATATTTCTCTCCATTTACTTCCTCCCTATGAAATCTATGCACATTTTACAAGTATCTGGGAAAGGTAAGAATTTGGAAGAGGTAAGTTTCTAAGCTACAGTGAATCCATGTATTCCATTTTATAATCTACATTGTTATAATGTCATCTATTACTCAACAAACCCCAAAGCTGGGACCTTCCCAGATCTTAGGAAATCCACACAGTGATACCCTCAGAAAATTTGCTTGCCAAATTAGACTACTTCTATTTCAAACAGAATAAAGAAACAAAGAAAAATATACCTATTGAAAGTAAAGGAGGGATGAAAGGTTAGATATATGAGCAATGTGAATTAGAAGGCTAGAAAGGTAAAATGGATGAGCCTGTGTTTGGCATTGAGTTTAAGGTTTGTTCATTCTCTACCCAATCTATCACAATTTTTCAGCAGCTAAATGGTGTGGTGCATGGTCACTGTCAACCTCTGCAATATTTCATACAAAAAAGACTGAATCATGAAAATTCTAAGACCTTAATAGGAAAGAATTTCACTTATGCCATTCTATATGCTATTTTTATTACAATCATTGCCATGTAATCAGGTTGCGTTTGCACTGTTCTCATCATATTCATATTAGAGACATTTTTATTATATCTTATCAGAGAAAATGAGTGCTCTTGATGTGAATGTTTTATGTTTCTTGAAAAGCATTTTCACATTCTCCAGATGCTATGGCTTTACCTATGCTCAAGTTCCACAGAGCTGCCACTTCATCTCCTGTCTCTTTGGGTCAGCACCAGCAACCAGAATGGAAAGGTTTCAGGAAGACTTAGGAGCTGACGAGGAAGACAGAACATGTCTTAACTGGGTGACTCCGTAGGAAAGGAAGGTGAGTTTTTACCTGGTCTTTGCTGAGAGTAACCATGCACTGGTAAGCAGCATCTGCTGATGCAAATATGTGGGGGGGATTGGAGGCGCGTTTCACCCCATGATAAAGTCTGGAAAACTGAAGGAAAAATAATTAAAGGAAACTCTCCCCTGGACCATCTAACACTCCACTACCTATTGCCCATGAAACCAAGAATCTGTCACTTATTAGGGTACTTGTTGCATTAGGAAGACTGTAGGGTACAGGCTCTGGAGCCTGCAGGCCTGAGTTCAAATTTCACTTCTGTGCTTACTGGCTTCCTGAGCTAGTAAGAGGGAGTTCACTCTATGCTAAGTCTCCTTGTCTGCCAACTTGGTTTAACAACAGTACCTGTCCCACAGGATGTGAAAAAGTGAGGTAACCCAGTGTCTAACATGCAGTAAGCACGCAATAAATGTTAACTATTATTGTTATAGCTTGCTTTAAAAAGGTATCCTCAAGATGTAAAAATTCCATTTGTATTACATTACTATCTGCAGTTTGGAGTATATACATCTAGGGTAGCCTAACTTTATTCTTACTTTTTCTTTCTTTTCATTTGCCCTTGTGAGTTTTAATTTCCTATTAAGGAGCAGTATGCTCTTAAAACATCCCTTACCTGTGGAGAGTATATGCTTAGATTCTGGAAGGGGTTTAAGGCAATTAAGATGTCTCCAACATATGTGTAAATTAGCAAGTCTGCATAACGTTTCTGCAACTGATGGATAATTGTATCCTAAGAAGAGGATAAATGGTATTGAGAGTAAATATTATTTCCAGTCAAGGGATAGATTCTAAAAATGACAACAAATTTATTCTTCCAAGAACATCTTTCTTTAAACGATGAAAGTAATCCATTTAAATCATACGATGACCCTAATGATCCTAATTCATTAAAACAATGCCAATATTTACCTTGAAAGAAAAAATAGGAATACACTGAAAGAATTAGGCCCACTTAGGACTTGCTAAAAGACACTGAGATATCCAACAAAGATTTTACTTGTTATTGTGAAAAAAAACTCATCTCAACCAGTCAAAATGTTGTATTTAAAGTTTTATTTAATAGGCTGTTCCTACTGATAGAGCACAGACAGAATGGTAAGTTAATTTCTCAAAGCACTGCACTTAAAACCTAGGTGGCATAAATACAGAATTAACCACTTTTTATTATACTTTAGTGATTTAGACATTGAAAGTAACAATCCCCAGAGTTAGACTCAGCATAAACAGGTCCAGTGCAATTAACAGCTCTATTAAACATGCATATTTTAAATGGGGATTATCACAGACTTCAAATTTAGAATTCAAGCTATATTAACTTCACTATTTCCCTAAATGAAGCTCTTTCTTATGAAGAACAAACAACTTCTTAAGGGTTAATTGAAATATTTTATCAAATTTTATCAAACAGAAAATATTTTCACCTGATAGAATCCATCATTAAGGCTACAATATAAAGAGCTTTATTGCAAAACTCCAAATCCTTTTCTCTTCATCATTCTAGGGGCTATCTAAATAAACACAGCACAGGATCATAGTCACAGCAACTGAATGCTCCCTGAACTTCATCCCATGGCTACACAAACAATTAAACTGTCAAATGACCTTAGGAGGACATGGTCTACAACAGAAAGGTCAGACCATTCACATGAAACAAATGTCTTCAATGAGAATTGTCTACTAAATATTTAGTACCTCATCCAGAACCTCTAGGTTGACCAAATCATCCTCAAGGCAGTATTTTTCAGCGTCTTCCACATGATAAGGTCTTCTGGTATGCATCCTCTCGTGCCTAGAAATTTATCAAGAGAGTTTAAGCATTAAGACAGCAAATAATGTAGCAGAAAGCAGGCAGCAAGCATGGCTCATTCACAATCTTATCACATGATATGTTCAGAGACTTCAGAGACAGGGACAGGAAGCCCAGTCCAGGTCCCCAAGCTTTTCCTGCCACTGTAGAACTATGGGATAAAGTGATCTCCATAGTTCAAGTCTACTTTCTGCCAGAGTGAGGAGTGTTACTAAATGGGCCCACCTAATACACGTATTTGCTTTTCTTAAACGCCAAAGACAGCACTTCCAGAATAAACACCTCTGATTTCTGCTCAGTGTCAGGCACATAGTTCTCACTGGGGTATAGCCAATAAGTGCCTTACTTCCCTTGAGGTCCCTTTGCTCTATCTACCAGCACCACCCCCAACTTTTGTGACAGTCTTTAACCTATGTAATACTTTCAGAGATTAATATAGTAAATACCAAATAATTGATCATCGTTTATGTTTTTTCTTATTTATGTGAAATCCCTTTGTGACCCTTGTCCCATCCCACTCCTCTCTCCTGAGATGACCACTATTTGATGGGTTTCCTTCCAGTCTATTTTTAAATATTGGTCATATGCATATAGATAGCCATGAGCAATATACAGGTTCTGTATGTTTAGTTATAAAAATGATATCATACTTAGGTTTATACTGTAAGCTTACTTTTTTCATTAAACATTATGATTTTTAAAGTCTATTTATCTATCTATCTACCTATCTACCTTACCCACTTACCTACCTACCTAGTTCATTCACTTTAATCACTGGGTAGTATTATACTTTATGAATATGTACCTATTTATTTACTCAGTCCGATGGGGGGGTTGTTGTTTTTAAAATTTTATGTATTTATTTAATAATTTTTAGAGACGGGGTCTTGCTCTGTCACCAGGCTGAAATGCAGTGGCATAGTCATAGCTCACTGCAGCCTCAAACTCCTGGGCTCAAGCAACCCTCCCCGCTCAGCCTGTCGACTAGCTGGTACTAGAAGTATGCACTACTGTGCCTGGCTAATTTTTTAAAATTACTTTTTGTAGAGATGGGGTTTTGCTTTTTTGTCCAGGCTAATCTCGAACTCCTGGCTTCAAGTGATCCTGCCACCTTGGCCTCTCAAAGTGCTGGGATTACAGGCATATGCCACTCTACCCGGCCTACTCAGTCCTGTGTTGATCAACATTTAGGCTGATTCCAACTTTTTTGCTACTAGTAATAATGCAACACTTAAAGCTTTATACACATCTTTTTGTGTATATATGTGAGTTTTTCTCCTGGAGGGCACGGTTCACTAGGGATTAAAAATCTTGTTTGATAATCAGTAATAATCCTCTCTGGTATACTAAAATATAGTTCTTTAAGGTTTAAAATTAATTCAAGGTCAAAGTAGGCCTTCCCACAATTCCTTTCATAAACTCGTCATTCCTCAATGTGGTTTAGGAGGAAAGCATTGGCTAGAAGAGCTCTGGACCCTAGTTTCAGAGTTGCGAGCAATGTGATATGAGACACTCAGCAAATCCCTTAACAGCCAGTATATCAGTTTTCTTCATCTACAAATAGAATTACTCATGACTGATCTGTCTATCTCCCAGGTAGCTGTGAAAGCACATATAGTCATGGATATAAAAATGCAATAAAGTTGAAAACATGTACTAATTATTATTCTTACATCCTTGTTAAAATTTGGAATCAACAATGTGCATAACTACACACATTACTCTGAATATCACTGACTAAACAAAATCATACATAAACTGTCCTACATACTGTAAATTCACTAGCCCAGAAGCATAACTTCTTGGTTCTTCTCTGTCACTTTTATGCCCATCATCATCACAGCTTATGAGGATATCACCCACCAATACAATTCTATCCAGCTAGATCCTAGAAGCTGGTGTTGACTGAAAGTTTTATGGTAAGTACCAGCTAGAAGTCATGGAATCTTGATGTACACCCCACCCTTTGGTATGCATTTCACAAAAGTAGGTAAAAAGGAAGAAGCAAACTTATCAGCTCTGCATATTGAGTCTTGAGTTTATAATGCAATAGAAATGGCCAAATAAAACTGATTACTCTCTTTCTAGCCTATTAAGTTAAATCTTACCTTTCAATCTCCATCACTGATAAATTTGAAAAGGGATATTTGAAGCATGCTATTAGTCATCTCCAATCCTAGAATCAGTTTTGCTGCTAATTCATATAAAGGTCCAAAGTAGAATGAAGCTTAATTTTTATTTAATCAAATCAAATTTATAACCTAAGCATTTTAAAATTATTAAACAGAATTATTTATCTGTGACTTTACATATTGGTGATGGCAAAGAAAAATCAAATTGGTTTGTAATACAGATTTTTACTAAAACTCAGAGCTGCTGCCTGCCTCTAGCTAGCCATTTTGTTAAATAAAACAGCAGGAGGATACATATTTCTGATCAAAATCCCCTTCACATAAAACCTAAGAATAATTTTGCTTGAAGTTAATCAAAAAACAAAATACTGGCTGGGTACGGTGGTTCACGCCCATAATCCCAGCACTTCGGGAGGCCGAGGCGGGTGGATCACAAGGTCAAGAGATTGAGACCATCCTGGCCAACATGGTGAAATCCCGTCTCTACTAAAAATACAAAAATTAGCTGGGCGTGGTGGCACACACCTGTAGCCCCAGCTACTCAGGAGGCTGAGGCAGGAGAATTGCTTGAACCCAGGAGGCGGAGGTTGCAGTGGGCCGAGATCAAGCCACTGCATGCCAGCCTGGCAACAGAGCAAGGCTCTGTCTCAAAAAAAAAAAAAAAAAAAAAAAAAAAAAAAAAAAAAATTACACCACATTTTCATGAAATAATTAAATTACCATATTAAATTCAGCTAGTTTGTCTCCTTCTCACATTTATATCTTATAATTGCATATTCTGCACATCATTTGACAAAGAAAATCAATAATTAAAAAATTACTTCAGATCTGGTTCTGGTCAAGATGGAGTAAGCCCTCTCCACTCCTCACTGAAGACAACTAAATACCCTTGTCAGAATGCATGGAGCAGCTGTCTTAAGACTCTGAGAAGTTGTAACAGGCAGACTGGGGAAGGAAGTCGGAATTCAAAATACCACTGAACCAATGGTGAGTTTTCCAGGGTTTCTTTTTCCTTCAGTAACTCCTGACCTGGATTTAATGGCAGCCTGAGCTTCATACAGGAATGCCAAGCTTCACATTGGATGACATTTTTATAGCCAACTAAAAATGGAAGCACGGACAAAACCTTACTTGCAATCTCACAAATAGATGCAGTCTAGTAGAAAGTTTTAATTTTCAGTGTGAATATACACAATGCAATATCACTAGGATCAAAATTGGTATCTTCTGAGCCTGAAGCAGATTGTATGCTATGCCAATCTGTCTCACAGATATAACTTCCAAGAATCATGCAGATGTTGTCTGCAAATCTGAGCTTGATTCTTGTAAAAAATCTTCCCCAGTAATATTGTATTAACAACAAATAACTTTTTAAAAATTTTAACTGCTATTAGTCGCAATGTGTGGCCTCTTTCCTTGCTTACAGGTGATCAAATTCTTTAGAAATATTTGCTCCTAAAAGTGAAGTAGGCAATCTAGAAGTGGGTGTAGATGCAAGACTTCTCTACTCTGATAAAGAACACTTCGTTTTCTCAACCAGAAAAAAATATATATATGGGTAGCACTATTTCTGCCTTCCCCAACTAGTGTTCTTTGGAGACTGCTGCCCGCTTAACTTTCCTCCTCTGGCTATGGAGTTTGGAGGGTCTATTGTAGAGAAAAAGCATTATTTATTTCAATTTTTATCTCCTTTTAAAACATTATCCTAGACTTTGCATAAGCTTATAAAAAGTGTTACGTTGTTTTATATTCCTCTATTTTTAGTTGAAATTAATAAAAATAAATTTGGTTTAATTTTTTTCAATGTTATTAAGTGATTTGTGTCATTAGTAACTATAGATCTTAATTTCCTTTAAATTCACATGCTCCATCTAGTGCCCTACTTGAGAATAGGACCTATTATCAATTTTTGCTGAAGAACTCCTCGTTTAATGTGAAAATTACAGATCTCCAACTAAAAGCTACTTGGATTGAGTATTCCAAAGCTCAGAGGAATGGAGACATAGATAAATGAATGGATAAACAGCAAAAAACATTCTACTAAATCAAAAGTATGTGGTAAGGCACTGTAGTTTTAATGGCTCAGAAGATGTTTTCAAATTCCAGTAAAGTTTATATTGCTTTTCTTAGATTTCCTACTTGTTTTTATGAGTCTGTAGGTATGTTGGCTGCCAAGGCTGGCTTCTCAGACAAACAGAGTTTGCGAGTTGGAGCTTAGAGGGAAAGTCTTGGTTTCGACTGGTTCCTGGAGTTTGCTTTTGGTGTGGCAGTGGAGTGGGAGAGTGTGGAGAGCAGGACGGGCCTTAGGTTTCAGGGATCAGGTAAAGGGGAAACTGGTGCCTGAATCCATGGATCAAGTAGGGTGGGAATGAGGGCAAATCTGTACCATCAAGTCCAAGGAAATGGGTGCAACGTAAGAATAGAATCTGAAGAACGGGAAAGACAGAGCCAGAGGTAGAGGCTGGGAGTTCCCCTAAGACAACAGTGGGCATAGATGAAGTAGAGGATGGGGGTCTTTGTTCAGATCTTTGGCCCAGCCAATGAGTGGGAAAGGAGCTTTAGAGGGCACCAAACTGGTTCAAATACTAGAGGAATTATTCTCATGAAATAAACTCCTAAAGTGTTGCAGCTTTCACGCTAGTTTAATCTCTATATCTGTATTATGGTTAAAACTATTTCTGTGTCATTGTTCTCTAATATCCCATCACTGGGCCTGCTAGCTTCTTTGTTTGAGCTGCTAGTCCTATGAACTATATTGACAAACATATTTTGCCCAAAAGTGACTCATTAATCAATTAGCCTCTTTCTGTCTGCCAATTATGCCTGTGGAAGTGGAGGCTTCCATGTAGGTAGGTACAAACAGGGCTGCAAGAACTTCACATAGGTGAGACAGGATATGCTCTTCCCTTCACTCCCCAACTATGATGAAGCACAAGTAATAGAAGAAGGTGCTCTAAATCATAACTCAAACATGAGAAGGAAACAAATTATTCTAGCTTATCAATTCGGCCTAATAATAATAACAACAAGCAATATACTCCTAAGAGGTTAATCCTTGAACTGAGAAATGCCTGCTGGCTTCTTAGAGAGTCACCCTGTGTCAGTACCATTGTGAAGGTCACCTCTGCCTCTGCTCCTCCACACCCAGGATAAGAACCCTCTCCTCTATCCAAGAGTGGAACTGCAAGAAGTGGAGAAAGACTATCACTGTTACCAGATTCCAGATGGAAAAGGAAGTAAAATTTGTTGGGGATAGAGGCAAAAAAAAAAAAAAAAAAAGAGAGAGAGGGAATAAGGAAAAAGGTGCAGGCTCAAAGATGTCAGTCCTCAAGAATCTAGGACAAAAGCCTCCATGGCCATAGAGAGAACTCAGGAATCACTCCCTTATCACTACATTCAGTGGATTCCATATAAGAAGGAAAACATTACTCAAATCTGAGAATAGAGTACTGTTACTAAACCAAGGTCAGTGATGTTGAATATTTCTTCTAAATCTTTATTTCCATTCAATATACCCTTTGATAACAGAGCCAATGAAAGAGGGACTTTTATTTTACTATAACTATAAAATAATGGACCTCGAGCGAGAAAAACAATAGCAGACCATTGAGGAATGACATTATTCTACTGAAAGTCAAATGTGGACAGAGGTGGCAGCTGGATACCTTTAACTACATGAGCTGTATCTTTACCCTGAACTTAAGGCTATGTCTTTCAAACAATACAGTGCATAAATTTAAAATAGGAGAATTGTTTGGGTGGAAATTATTATAGTATCTGCCCATTTTTCATCTAAGCACAGTTTTGGCCAGAATCCCAATAAGTCAGCATCTTATCATTAATCATATTAAACAGTATTTGATATACCCAACTTCTCTACGCGGCAAGAATCAGTAACACCAGCATAAAATTAATATTAACTAACTTCCTCACTCATTTGTAGATAGACAGATATAGGTATAGATAGATAGCAGATACTAATTATAGCAAGGTGTACATTTATTTCTTCTGTTAGGAAGATAAAAGGATCTTTAACTTCTTGTGTGTCAAGCTTCTTCAGCACTTTATGAAGTAATCTTTCTGGAGTTACTCATTTACATAAGAACCCAAGAACCCATTAGTGTATATAATATGGGGTGCTGTGTGTGTGTGTGTGTGTGTGCATGCATGCACATATTTGAAGGTAGAAGAGGGAGAGAGTGAGCAAGGATTACTGGGGAAAACTCAGCAGTTAAATAGTGAGAAATCTGTTTTTAAAGGTCATTGCTGCGGGTTGAAAAATCAAAAGCTAAAGTCATTGTTTTAATCAGCCTCAGGCAAATTGCAAGGGCAAAATTACAATCCATTAAACAGAGCAGAAAAAAAAAACCCAGCAACTTAATTCTTCTACCAAGTAATACTTAGAACAGACCCTTGGCATTTAGGGTTTAACATCTGCGGTTTCAGCTAGTACCAAGCCACCTGCAGGGGCACGGCATGCTGGATCTTGTAATTTTACTGAGGTTCACAGTTGATTTCATGGTCGTGGCAGAGACAATCAAGTCCTTTCCCTGCCTCCACTCACATTCCAGAGAGTGGTTTCACTCTTCTCCCAATAACCCTTGTAAAATGATAAAAAGCATGTTTTCAATCTACTTCTCTGAACTTTAACAGTGAGATGACATACCAGATGATACTAATGAATTCAGGGATTTGTAAAACTGGTTTGGGGAAGAAGTCTTTTTGCAGATCAAGGAAATAGGTGCTGATATAAAGGAAATGACCAAATAGTTTAAAAACACCTCCAACAGATTAAGTAACAATGTACCTTCAGCCCATTGTTCACGTAGTTTTAGGGCTTCTTTAGCCCTTTAGGGCTTACTCCTTTAAAAGAGTAAGACTTGGATTAATAACTGCTCTATTGTACCGGAATCAAATACATGCATTGGCACAATTATAATTTACTGGAAAAACTTAAATTCCAGTGGTGTCATACATACACTATAATCAGCATCAGGTAACGGTATCTATCAAATCTCAAATAGTACAATATCACTTCTCCACAGGTGCCTCTGCTGTCCTGTATCTATATCTGTTGTGTGTGTGTGTGTATGTGTGTGTATATATATATGTGTGTGTGTGTATGCATATATATATATATGCATACACACACACACACACACACATATATATAGTGAAATAGGGATGAATCACATCCTGGCTTTCCAAAAAGCACTCAGAAAAGCCTGAATGGTTAGACCCAGGAGAGGTGAGACGTGGGACTAACAAACTCAAGCCCTCCATGCACAGTACAGCTTCTGCTCTATGTGAACAAGCCCTCCATGATTCTTAGCCTTGCTTTTGAATACTCTTGAATATGTGCCATAACTGAGGTGGATTTGATCTAAGAGTTCTTCAACTTGTCAACACTTAAAAAACATTTCTTTCTATTCCACTGAAGTTGCCCACAAGCTCAGCTATCCCTAGTTCCTAATTATCTATCAAAAGTTCCTAGGATCTCAGTTCTACAATCCCTTTTCTCACCATCCCCTCACTGAATCTGCTCTTCATCTTTGTTGTAATAGCCAGTCCCGGGACTAGATCAGCCTCAAAGTCAATAAGCCAGTCTGGTGTCACTTTCTTCCCTACCCCCAAAGATCCCAAGGCCACTCTTCTACTAACCTCGATTCCCTTGCTTCCTTGCCCACTCATCATGTCCACTGAAGTCAGTCTCCAGCCTCAAGAAGACCATAATGTCTGCTTTCTCTACTCCCAACTCCTTGCTGCTAAGAGTTAATTGAGATGACAGATGAGAAAGGCGGCAGTGGTGATGGTGCATTTTCTGAGAGTTTCTAGTGCCAAGTGCTGTCCTGAATGCTCTACATGCATTATCTTAGACGCTGATTAACTTCACTACAATAGGATGCTATTCAGTTACATTCCACCTGGGTTTTCTACGCTATTAAGCAATCATGATGTCGATCTTTAATTGACCCTTTATCATATTCCTCATAGTGACTATCTCAAAGATTTAACGCTTCCCTGGAGTCCACAATCCACTCCCAACTCTGAAACCTTGCTAAGTTTTTTTTTTTTTTTTTTTTAAAGGCCATTCAACATCAACTTCATCGCAATGCCTCCTCTCCTAAGTTTTCTGAGTACTTTTATCCAACTTTTCTGTGTCTTTCCCAACTTAGGGTTTCTCTCTTTCTAAAGTCAGCCTTCCTCTTAGGCCCCTGACCCACTCCCTCTTGCTTCCTCCATTGCTTCCTCTCTCTTCTGTCTTCATTGTCTCCCTCTCTCTATATATCCTTCCCCTTTACCTGTCCAAGTGTTCCCCCATCCTTTAAGAACTTGCATTCTTCCCTGCACCCCGCTGAAACTACCAACTTCTCTCTCCCCTGGGAAAAGTACTACAGTGGACAGAACATTCCTTACCTTTGCAGGAATGGTAAGAAAGTTTTCCCTGTAGGTTATAGGTTTCATTACTCTGTATCAGCTCTCAAATCCAAAAGAGTTGCTACAGCTGGAGGGCCCAGGACTGCTTAGACCATTGAAGAACTCTCTTTTGGGCAGAAAGCTGGAAGCTTTGTGTAATATCTGGAAGTACTTGGCATTGCATTTGATAGACTATGAAGACGTGTCTTGCAATTTCTACATGATTGCATTGTGAACCAGGCCAGGCAGGCAGCCCAGTTTGGGTAGGCCCCAACACACTTCTCTGCTTCCCTAATCTCCCTCAATCAATGCATCACTAAGTCCTGACAATACCATTATTTTAATATCTTCTGCCGTTTGTAATTACTATGATCTGCTACTAGTGTCCCTGGCTGCAGCTTTGCCCTACTTCATTCTCCATACTGCAATCAGGACAACTTTCTGGAACTCTTCAATGGCTCCCTAGCACCTAAGAAACAAATTCAAGCTCCTTAGGCCCATTATGACCTGGCTCCTGTCTACCTTGTCTCTCCCTCCCATGTACCCCACGCCAAGCTCCAGCCATGTCAACTAATTGTTCACCAGATTCCCCAAGCTCTCTCTAGCCCTTGTGCCTTGCCCCTTGCTCATTGCTCATTCTTTCCCCTCTACCTCGAATAACCCCCTTTCCTTGACTATCTTTGATTTGTTCTTCAGGCCAGTTCAAGGATCATCTACCCAGCAGCTCCAGGGCGTCTTCCCCTACCATCCCAACCCCAGATTGACTTAGGTGTCTTTCCCAGGTGCCCTGGGAGGTATCCCAGGCATTCCTTTATCTAGGTACTTTTCATGTTGAGCTGTTCTCACCTGATTCTTGTGTCTATCACACACCAGACTATTAGCTCTTTATCAGGAACTGCATCTGATTTGCCTTTGTAGTCCCTCTGTTCAGCATAGGGCCTGACATATACACATGTATAAATGCCTCTTGAATGAATAAATTAGATATTGAATAAGAGATAAAATGGGATATTTTTAACATTCAGTACCTCAGTAGTGTTTATTTTCATGATCTTTTACAGTAAGTAAAAAGATGAATTTGCATGGATTATGGGCAAGAGGTAGTTAGTGTTAAAAAGAAATGAAAGACTCAGAATTAAATAGACCTTGTACACTACTTCTACTACTAACATTTATGGAGGTTGCACTATTCTAAGCATTTTACATGTATTGACTCACTTAACCCTCAAAATAACCCCCATTTTATAGAAGAAACTTTGGAAGAGAAAGATTAAAAACTTATCCAGTTAGTGGCTGGCCTGAGATCCAAACCTGGCAGAGCAATAGATTGTTTTTCTTTCTCTGTTTTTTTTTTTTTTTTTTTTTTGAGACAGGGTCTCACTCTGTTGCCCAGGCTGGAGAGCCGTGGTGCAATCACAGTTTGCTGCAGCCTCAAACTCCTGGGCTCAAGTGATCCTCCCATGTCAGCCTCCGGAGACTACAGGCATGTGCCACCATGCACGGCTAATTTTTCTTTTATTTTTTACTATTTATTTAATTTTTTAGTAGAGATGAGGTCTTGCTATAGTGACCAGCCTGGTCTCAAACTCCTGGGCTCAAGTGATCCTCCTATCTCAGCCTCCCAACGTGCTGGGATTACAGGTGTGAGCCACCACACCCTGCCAAGTCAGTGGTTTTAACCACCACATTGCACTGCCTGCCGGGTGGCCATAACTGTGTAGAAAAATGATGAGTGGGTAATTTGGCCTCAATCATCTATATACTCACCTCGATTTTTCTGGGTTTTTTTTTTTTCTGCTTTAACTTGAAAAACCACAGCTTTAAATATATTGATTTATCAGCATGGAATGATATTTGAGAGTTTTTTCTGGTGGGCTGAAAAACATCTATGTAGCCAGCTCCTTGCCAGTTGCTAAGAGGAAGTAATAGTACAAGAGAGGTGGCAGGTTAAGTGTCAATTACGTGCACTGTGTTTCCTTTGGAATTAATTTTCCTACATCCTAAGGAAGTGACTGTTTAAAGTGTTGATACCTATTTGTGAGGTTGTATTTTTTTTTTAATGATAGTTCAAAGAAACACAAACCACTGAGTGAAACTCAAGATTACGAAGACTCTGTGAGAAGCCTTTGCCACCACGAGGCTTCTGACATCAAAGGAGTTAACAAAGATAAAGAGAAATTAGAGAAAGGGGGTGAGAGAGGCTCCTGTTACAATTTTTTATGGTAAAAGAAGAAAGGTTTGGGTGTTTTTTGTTTTTTTTTTTTTTAGACAGTGTCTCACTCTGTCGCCCAGGCTGGAGTGCAGTGGCGCGATCTCAGTTCACTGCAACCTCCGCCTCCCAGGTTCAAGCGATTCTCCTGCCTCAGCCTCCCAAGCAGCTGGGATTACAGGTGCCTGCCACTACGCCCAGCTAATTTTCTGTATTTTTAGTAGAGACAGGGTTTCACCATGTTGGCCAGGCTGTTCTCAAACTCCTGACCTTGTGATTCGTCCACCTCGGCCTCCCAAAGTGCTGGGATTACGGGCGTGAGCCACCGCACCTGGCCTGTTCTTTTTCTTTTTGAAAAAAAAAAGAGAGAGAGAGTGTAGATCTGGACAGGCAAAGTCAGGCAAATGTGAAAGTCCAGATAACTTGGCAAATGAAGTCTTAGAAATCATTCCATGGCAAATCCCAGAACAGGGAGACAAGGAGGAGATGCTGGATTTGACTCACATCCTTTAGATGCTGGGTTTGTTTTTTGCTTGGTTTGTATTTTCTTTTACTTCGTCTTCATTTTTGGTGGTGGTGGTGCTGTGTGTGTGTGTGTGTGTGTGTGTGTGTGTGTGTGTGTGTGTAGGTGGGTAGTAGGGGTGGTGGCTGGTGTACGGGAACCAAAACAAGGAAGAAAAGAGATTTCAGCTCCCTGGGGCTTAAACACAAGTTCCTGCTGCTTCAAAAAGACCCCAAGTCACAAGAATTTCTCTGCATTTCTCTACTCTGTAGGGAGCCCATAGAAACAGAAAAGGCAGTGGAAAAAGGAAACAAGTAGGAAAAAAAATCCACTCTGAGCTATCCAAAAGGGAACCTGGTGGAGAAAAATCAGCAAAATATAGTCACCTTGATACTACGCCTCCAGCTCCAAGAGTTCTGACGCCAGTGTTTGGCTTTTTGATTAGTAAACAGTTTTCTGCAGAATACATGAATATTTCCAGAACTTGTAACTTATGATATTTTATTTTCTTCACCTCCAGTACTTCCAATGTTCTTTTAATAATAATGGACTGGAGCTTATCTACATCCTGGATGGTTTCATAAAACCAAATAATTGCTGAGCATAGGAAGCAGGTTTATTTGCATTTAATTTTTTTTAAAGAGAAATTCTGCCACCCTCTGGACAGAAATCGAAGATCTATTTCTTAGAGATTCACCAGGGAATACTGTTTAAAGCACTTGCCCCTGAAAAGAAACATTTGTATAAAAATCTACCTTCTTAAAAAAAAAAAAAAAAAGAGGATGAGGTAGGGCAGGAATCACAGTTGCTTTAGATAGCATAAGCAATACCTGAAAAATGTTACTTAAAAATACTAAATCGACTCTAAGGAGTTTGAAACTAAAGAGAAAATGGTCTCAGAGCACATTAGAGAAACAGCCTCCAGTGTTTAGCTCATAATCTTTCCAAAATCACTTTACAGCCTACATTACTGCTCTTCAGTCTACAATGGCCAAGTAAAGGTATGTCACACAGTGTCAGCCATGGTTGCTTTCATACCTTTATTGGTAAAAAAAAAAAAAAAAAAAAAAAAAAAAATCCAAATTTCTGTTAAATGTAAATATATATATTTGTTGATTTTTTCACTAGAGCTAACTGAACACCAGGGCAGAGTAAGATTTCAGCTACTTGAGAGAAATTGGCTGTAAGAGCACAAATGGGCAGTTTGTTTCTGAAGCTCTCCTGCTCTCGTCCACTGGGCATGGAGTACTTAATGTCATGTAAATAAAACTGTTAAAAATGCAGGAATGTAATAACTACCAGTAATAATGCTGGGCAAATCAAAACACATGACATGACATTTTTATAAACAACCACAGGGAGAAAGAAGAAAGAGAGTACAGTACCTGGTTTTAGCAACAGGATTTTGATGCTTCTGGTCTTGGAGAACCTTGGCCAGCTGTTTTTGCAAAAACAGAACTTTTCCATGTACTCCTTTAATAAATGGGTGGTCAAGGAGATGTGTGACGGAAGGTCGCCTTTCAAAATCCTTAATAAGACACCTGTTTGCAAAAACCAACAAACAATCCAAAGTACAATCTTAGACACCCTGTTCCCCTATGAATATGGGAGAGGGAAAGAAGATAAAAGCTCATTTATACAACCTGATCATTGGTTAATGATACACAGCTCTTTCTTTATTAATATGTACCAGAAAATAGAAAAATAGTAATTCTCTATTAGTTGAATTAATTAAAACATCAGAAATCTGTCTTAGTTTGTTTTAAGCAAAGTTGAAAACACAATTTGTACCATCAACTTGAAGTACTCAAAACACTAAAAATATAGACTGCTCAATTTTCTATCCGCATTTTCATTACAGAAAAATATTTTCAGTGGAGTCAAGTTGATTTGTATATATACTTTCTTTTAGAAATATGTAGAATTAAATACTATCACCTCAATTAAATCCTAATATATGAAATGCCCTTTGTTTAGTGGTAGGGAAAAGGCATCTAGGTGTTAAAAGGAAAGAAACTAATCATAAAGAAACCTTCACAGAAACTCTGGCGCTTGATTTCTAATGTCTTCTGAAGAACCGGAAAAACCACAGAACAGGAAGTGACTACAATATAATTCAGATGAACTGGAATAGAATTATACAAACAAGGAACAAAAAGTCCATTCAAAATGGTAAAAACTGGGTTGCATTTAAACTCTTCTGTGGTTAATTGGTTAAAATCATACTAGCATAACTACTTTCTGTTTTAGATTCAAAATCCTTTTCAAAGCAAACAATGATTTAGTACATTTTGCTGCACCTTCTGTGTTATTCAAGATGATTGTGATACAGGGAAATTTCTAGTGAAATTGAATCTGACGAATATCCCTCCAACTGCCATCACATTTCTATTCTGCGTAGCTGCCCTTGGCGAGAGGAAGAAATTTTAACATCTACCCTTTTAAGCTATCAGTCTTTAGCCCACATTGGAGGCTTAGGATAAATGGATGCCATTCTGCCCACTCCAGGAAATAAACGTCTTTAGTTTTCTCAACAGTGGCATGCCAGCAACATCTAACATACAACATATTTTTAATGAAATTCACTGACAAATGGTAAAACAGTTCAGCCTCACCTTGAACATCTTTTCAAAACATTTAAGCAGAGTTCTTGAAACAATCCTCAAAAGTTAAATTTACAAAAAAGCTTTAGCTTTTGCAGTTTTCAGTTCAAAATACTTTCATATCCCTTACCTTCTAGTCCCGAAAAGATATTCGGTAAATTTCCCAGTCAGTCCATTTTATATTGATTCAGGGGATTCCCTATCTATTGGAACTGGAGCTTTCAGCCAGAAAAGCCAACAGAACCTAAATTATCTCCATTTGGCTGCTTGCAGGACTATAAATACCACCTCTGCCTTGCCATGGGAAGAAATACATCATTTGACTTTTATAGGTTCAGGGCCTTTTGTATAATCTATCATTTTTCTGTGAAAAATAAAAAATCAGTGCATATGCTTTAAAAATACTGTGTTCATGTCTTTACATCAGCAATCTTCCCTTGATTCCTTGTATATTCATCTCTATATGTAACTATCAAAGTTAATATGCTTTGATATCATGCAAAAATGCTAATAACCATGTTTCCTGAAAAAAGAGGGAAACCAAGAGGTAGTTATACTGTCAGTAACATAGGTGTATGGCCCAGTCCTTCTAGCATTAGGAATAGTGTATAAAAACTCCTAAGATAAACATAGCCCCTATGTCCTCTGAAAGTTCCTACTGAAGATGCACCCGGTAGTTTTGCACACCCCCAGGAACCTCAGAGGGAATGGGTAGGATGGGAGTCCAGGAACTGCTGGATCTGAAGCTAAGCCTGCTTAGTGATTTTTTAATAAGTCACATTATGTCTGTTTCTCATCACCAAATAGGCATATCAGTATTGAAGTATTTCCCAAACATGGGGAGAGAAATTTCTTGTTTCCTCACATAATATTCATCCCACCCATCTGTCACCCTCCCCACATTTTTCTTTTGGCTTTCTTCCTGTGTTAATTGTTGAAGAGTCATCTGACTACCAGGAAATGCTCATTGAAAAGAAAGAATGAACAAAAGGACCAGGGGTCCCTAAATAGCCTGTTGACTAGTGGCAACACTTCAAATTAGTAAACACAGGGGCAGAGGCTGAAGGTGGGAGGAGGCAATTCATAAAAAATTCATAGCACGTGAAGGGGAAAGTGAGCTGGAGCTGCCTCTACCTTCCTTCTTAAGATAGGTACCTCAGGGCAGTGTTCCAGGTGAGGCCTGAAAACAAGGTCCTTTGGGTACTTCAGTAAGTAAAGCTGCTTGAACAGGGATTGAGAAAGACTAGGAAACCCATACTCCATCCAGCCTTATGAAAATATGTCTCCACTGGAGTCTAGGGACCACAGTTAAAGGTGGTATAGCTTGTTTCACAATGTTAGCATCCACTGGAGAAGCAAGACTTCCAACAAGGTTGCAAGATCATTTGATATGTTAGAGAGGGTCCCTCTCTAGATTATGGAGGAATAAAAGAAATGAATGAATAATGAAGTCAGAGAATTAGACAAAGAAGAAACTAACGAGTAAATCTGTTATTTCTTGAAGATCCAAAAAATGAAGATAGTAGGCATTCTACTTTCTGGAAGCAATGATCAAGAGGATCTGTTGGCCAGGCGTAGTGGCTCACGCCCATAATCCCAACAGTTTGGGAGCCCAGATAGGAGGATTACTTGAGCCCAGGAGTTCAAGACAAGCCTGAGCAACATAGTGAGACCTCACCTCTACTAAAAATAATTCAAAAATTAGCGGAGCACACCTGTAGTCCCAGCTACTCGGGAGGCTGAGGCAGGAGGATCACTTGAGCCCAGGAGTTTGAGACTGCAGTGAGCTATGATCACACCACTACACTCCAGTCTGGCAACAGAGTGAGACCCTGTCTCCAAAAAACAAACGAAAAAAATGCTTTGTTAGTTCTCCAAGTAACAAGTGGGTTGAATGTCTGCACGATAAACCCCTATTAACTTCAGTAGGGATGGCAGCAGGTTCAAGAGGCTGAAGGAGAGACCCAGAGCCAACAAATGAGACATAGGGTTTTATTAGGAGAAACTCACATACAGGGATGATGCAGTAGCCATGTGTTGGACAGAAGAACCACCACTGCCTGCAAAAAGCATGCAGTTTATATAGCATTCTCACTTCACTCCCTCCTCCTAACAACCTCCACCTGGCAACCTTCATTTAACCCAAAACAAAGAGCCTCACTCCCCTGTATGCTGATGTTCCACAGGAAGGGCCCAGAGCTCAGATGTTCCTCACAGACAAGGAATTTATCTCTGGGTTGGGCATGCTCTGAACTCCAAACACATATTCAGGTGCAATTGCCATACAGGGTCATCCTCAGGGTATGCTCAAGTTAAATTATTGCTGTCGGGTGTGTCTACCGTATACCATCATACCACAGGATCAGCACAACTGAAGCTGAGTGTAAAGAGGAAGAAGGCTAAGCAGAGTTGTGACTCTCCAACTGCACTGGAAGATTTTTAGGGAAAGGGCATGAAGAACTTGAAGGTATAGCTTTATTCTAAAATACTCCTCTATATATTTTTTTCTTATGGGGAGCAAAGAGCCAGTCTGAAATGGAACTATTATTTTACAGATAAATAGAGGAAAGTTATGCCTTAAGAGCAGATAGAAAGTCCTGCGTTACTAGATAGGAGGGCATAGCATCATATCGTTTACTCAGCAAACATTTATTACACATCACTAGAACTAGCCACAATATATAAATTA
Source organism: Pongo abelii (assembly GCF_028885655.2). Lineage (NCBI taxonomy): Eukaryota > Metazoa > Chordata > Mammalia > Primates > Hominidae > Pongo > Pongo abelii. The sequence goes on along the minus strand of NC_071996.2, from coordinate 72,941,296 downwards.
ATTAAAAACTATGACCCTTTTCCTCAAGGATCTACAATCTAATTGGAAAGACAGAAGGACAAGAGAAACACAAGAAACAGCAAAAGCCATATGTTTGCTTGTATCTTTAGGATAAGAAATAATAGCACAAAAGCACAGGGTTTCAGAGCCACGGGGACTGAGATTTTCCATTCTAGCCCCTCTTTTAAGAGGTGAGGAAATGAGATCAAGTCATGGCAATGATGAGGTCAATTCCTCAACTCCCACAGGAGGACCCTTCCTGCTCTGCTCCGTGTTGTTAAAAATGGCAAAGGTACAACGTACTAAACAATACTTCGGGGCCAGAGGGAAGAACTGTAGTCAGAGAAGACTTCCTGGAGCTGGTAAGAATTGAGCTAGGTAAGTCTTGGAGGAAGTTTCGGAACTAAATTGAACTAAACTGGGTGAGTAAAGGCAGAAGTCATACTGGGGAGCCAGATCAGCAATGCAAGAAGCAGACTAGACAAGCTGCAAAGCCAGTAAGTCAGGAGGCCACCAGAACACTGACCTTCACCTCCTAAGCTGCTTCTTTTGAATGCCTAACAACATTTATTGCCTTTAGTCCCTTTACCAACTTTAACTAAGGTATAACTGTTGTTGCTTAAGACTTTGTAGTTTGGTGCCCAAAATTCTTGCTGTTTAAGTTTGTCGGCTTGTCATTTCTATCCCTGGTCAGCAGAGATTTAGTGGATGAAGATGAAGATGAAACTGACAGCTGGGATTCCTAAAACTCCTGACAGCCTCCATGTCCTTTTATAAAGCAAGACAGAATCCTTTAACCTGATTTGGAGAACAAACAAGTAAAACTAAAGGAGTTCTAATATACTTATTCATTTCAGGTATTGCTTATTAAACCAGGAATTGCAAATTCCAAATGAAGACTATATTCCCCCAGCCAGGGACTGAGCAGTTTTTACAAAAGGATGCATAAAATGTTAAACTTTGTATGGGACTGGGGGCCTGCCAACATGAGGTGAATTAAGGGAAGCACTAGACACATAAAGCATTCCATCAAAAAAAGAAACTAGTTTCCTAGTCAAAAGAGTTTGGAAAACAATGGTGATTCTCTAAACTAAGTAAGTTTGGAGTTTCATAATGCACACAAGCCTATTAAAGGTTCTTACAAGAGCTAGGGTAAAAAAAAAAGTTTAATTCTGTTGGAGCCCACGTTTCTAAACTTACTTAGCCACAGAGACCTTTTTTTTGTTGTTGTTGTTTGGGCCCCACAAATGATATCCTTGGAAGTTCTGTTGTAAGCAGTTAGTCGCATGATTTTATAATGGACACCAGAGTCCTCAACTCAGTGGACTGAGGGGACACTGTAAGAACTCTTAATAATTGCCACATCTGAGACACTCTGGTGGGCTATTGTTTCTGCAAAAGACAGTGTTTCAACCTGGGGAGATATTTTCCTGAGCTCAGTTCTTTCCAGAGTCCTTTATTCTAGAAAACAAGTAGCAAGGACTAGATTTAGATAAACTACTTTTCCCCAAATCATAAGTAATTCTTTCTTTTATTCATTCCTGGATTTTTTAATCTTTTTAAAAAAATTTGGATTTAGATATGCTTTCTCTGTGCTAACAGACAAAACAACAGAATAACAATTTATTTATACCACGAGATATATGCAAGAGACTCTGGAAATAAGGCCATGGTGGGTGGTTTGAATACAATAGAAAAGTCCACCAGAAGATAAAGGAAGCAAATTTCAGCCTTGAAGGAAATCAATCCACTACCTAATTTGAAATTCTATTACCTTCCATCATGCTTTCTTGGCTGAAGATTAATTCTCAGAATCTATTAGTGTCACCACATTAAACACAGGTTGTTGCAGCCATTTGCAGCAATCTCCCAGTCTGGCTTCTGCCAAAAACAGGCAAAAAGGAGACATTTCTTAGCAAGAAGCATGGTCGGGCTCTCGAGCTGGTGGTATCTGTGCGCCCTCTGCTCCCAGTCAATAATGCTGTCATGACACAGCTACTCTGTGTCTGTAAACTGCCATTTCATAACCAAAAAACCGGGTGCCTGCAAGGGGGAGCTATTTGTCAAGAGCCTCTGACTGTTGTTTACCAATGAACAAAACACTTGATATAGAGCAGCTGAAAAGGCGAAAACTAAAAATACTAGTGAACTGAGTAAGAAAAGCATGAGGGTGAGCAATGTATTCCATACATTGGGGCAAAATTAGATCAAAACTCAGGATTTATGACTCTTCTCATTTCTTTATAAATATTCTGTCTTTTATACTTCCTGCTATTTTCTTGCAGGCCTGCTACTTGAATTGTTATGTGTTCCCATTGCTACAGAAGATCTAAACATTTTGGGTCTGAGCAAGCATTTCCCTGCTCTGTGATTCACTGTGCTGCCCCGTGGTTGCTATCATCATTAAACAGAAGGCTGACTGACAAAGAGGCCTCTACATCAAGGGGAGAAAATCCTCCAGAGGATACACTAATTATAGGTTAAATATCAGAGCCCACAGTACTCTGTCTTGGAAGAAAAATTTCCATTCTGCAAGACAAGACTATGACAAACAGGCATTTTCCCAAAATGACTAATGCCTCAAAAGAAGGCAGAATGAGAAACTTGATGTTGTGTATGGTATTTCTGTGAAACATCACCCCCGTTTGGTGGAATATTTAACTGCATTTCAGTTTTCCTGAAGTCTGAATATCACATTTGACGCTGTTTTAAAGTCTCACTGGTGAGAATTGAAATTGCATGCTAACTTCACACTTGGGGTGGGGAAGTGGGGTCCTCCCCTGAAACAGGTAAATGAGAGCTGGGAGTGCATTACTCAGTTAGGCAGGTCTATGGTTATCAATCAGAGGAGAATAGTCAGTATTTGCTAAAAGACAAAAATCCCCAAGAAGGTAGGATGCAGAGTTTTTGAACAGGAAGCTGAATCTCCCTTTGAAATGAGTAATGGGAATAGAGTCTGTGTAAAAAGCAAGAGACCACAGGGCTACTGGACAACAGGGCAGCTGCCATCTTGCCAGAGATCCTGGGACAAGGTTTGAAAGATAAGCAAGTCAGCCTGATCTTTAGACAAAGCTGTCAGCACCAAAGGTCCACAGTAAGCTCAAGTGAATGTAGGACGGAAATGGAAAGGGAAGAACATTGCATTTCCTGAAGCCTGACACTGGGCAGAAAACTTGGGGATAAAGAACATCTACTTTTCTCACCCAGAGAAGACTCAAAGAAAGTAAAGAAGGTGACAAAAGAAAATATATAGGGCGGTGGTTTGAAGCCAAAATATCACATCTCTGAGCAAATGGGACAGAATCTACCTCTAGAGTTAAGAAGTGTGCACCAGTGTGGCTGGAGAAAGTCCCTATGCAAAAACAAGGCCCAGGATCAGAGACCCCCAATAAGGCAGAGAGCTGCAATTTGTAACCCTGTAATGCCCCAGGGTTGCAACCTCAGTGAAACCTGTCAACCAGGAACCTCTTTACCCTCTATCTCTAATCCCTTAGTCAATATGAAATAGTTTGAAAAGCCCAGACTAACTGACTATGTTCTTAGGGAAGGAGATGTGGTAACAAAAATTCTAGATCCTCAAGCCCTGCTTGTCTGGGGACAAGTGGAGAGCCACAGTGAGGAGGAACAGAGGAAAGGAGACTATACTATAGACAAAAGGCAGAATCAGTCTGGGAGGAGGAAAAGGAGAGAGATGTAAAAGTGCTAAACAAATGAGATGAAGTTAGAACGGCCAAGTGAACCAGGCCAGAGCCAAGTAGCAGGTCAAGATGGGGCACAGATTCAAGGTAAAGAGAGATATCTCCAAGAAGTTACTGAAGGCACACTGACCGAGTTGGCTGTTTTGTTCTTGTTATTGGCACCTCCTTCTTGTGTTTAAGCTATGCTTTCAGTTTGAAAGCATTTGACAAAGAATGGGGATAAGGATGCCCTCTGTTGGACACGGTAGCAGCCAAGAAGATGTCATTTTTGTGTCCGAGAATTAAGGCAATCTTAAGGATTGTTAACTGGTGACCCCAAGTCATCACCTTCTCCCTCCTCCTGGCTTTCTTTTTTCTTTGGTTGAGTTTTTATAAAAAGCACCTTGCAATTAACCAGATATTTCTCCAGGCAACTCCACCCATGTGACACAGTCAGGACACAGATAAACACAGCCCCAGCAACTAGCTTATCAGATTGTTAGTATATGTTCAAATGCCACCCTTTAGTTCAAAGGGCTGGAGAAGGTGTGGTCCCTGGGAGATCACGCCTAAAATGGTCAGAAAGGTTATTGTGGGGAATAAATGAGTTAATTCATGTCTAGTATTTGGTACATAGCAAACACTTGATAAATGCCAGCTCCCTGGGCCAGACACTGTACTAGTTGCTGGGTATACAGTCAGTCAGTCCATTAGAGGAAGACAGCTGTGGTACACCTATTGATAATTAGCAGTATGAGTGCTACATAAGTGTCTTACTCCATTTTGCACTGCTCTATCAGATGACCCAAGACTGGGTAATTTATAAAGAACAAAAATGTACTTTCTCACAGTTCTGATGGCTGAGAATTCCAAGATCAAGCCTCCAGCAGGTTCAGTTGTCTGGTGAGGGCTGCTCTCTACTTCCAAGATGGCTCCTTCAGAGGGGAGGAATGCTGTGTCTTCACACAGTGGAAGGCCAAAAGGCAAGAAGAGACTAACTGCCTCCCCTTCAAGCCTGTTTATCCAGTACTTAATCCTTAATCCCATTCACCACGGAGAGGCTCTCATGACCTAACGACCTCTTAAAGAACCCACCTCTTAATACTATCACAAAGGCAGCACCTGAATTTTGGAGGAGACACATTCAAACCACAGCAACAAGGAAATGTTAACGTGCAATGGCTCCTTGAGTTAGATTTTAATAATACTGTGCTCATTAGTTAGCTACTTTCTCTCAGTGTGATTCCCACCACTGAGGACAAATTTCTGTTTGATAGTAGATGTCCTGATCAGAACTTTCAAAGTTCTGAGGGGAAAGGAATTTCTGGGGTCTGGCAATTCAGCAAAAGCAAAGAACTTTGGCATTTTCAAGTTCATGCCTTTGGGTAATTTTTTTTAATGTCTGGCTCATTTGTTTGATTCGAAAATCAATTTCCATTTTGACAAACAGTCATGGTCTGCTTCTTAGTCCAGGCTTAAATGCCCAGGGACACATGAATTGTATTTCTTCCCGTGATCCTACTTGCCACACTTCCCTGAATTACATTCACAATTCTCATTTGTATGCATTCTTCTCCCTACAAGGAGAAGGAATAGATAGTACCCAGCCATCCTCTAATAGAAATGAACAATCTGTTCCACAGTGCATGATCATTACATGCTCAGGACTATACCAGAACTGGGGTTGGGGCTAAGAGAGTGCAAATCAAACAAAAGACATTATATTCATCCACAAGAAACTTACCAGCTTCTGGGGTAATACCAAACTTACACATATGAAAGATTTAGAGAATCAGATGAGATTGATTTCATTGATTCATTCAAAAACTTACTAGGTATTTACTGTAAATGGTGCTACAGCAAATGCTTGGGGAAGATAATGCCTGGAATGAGACATTTGATTTCATGGGATTTAGAAAGAAGTAGTAGAATAGACATAGACATAAATAATAATAATTTAAGCCTGAAAAGTATAAGCACTAGAATAGCGCAGACGAAGTAAATAATTCTAACTAGGAGCAAGAGTTTCACATGAGAGATGATCCTTGGGTCTTAAAGAACAAAAGGGGTATTGACAGAAAATGCAGGGAAGAGGCATTCCAAGTGGAGGGTACAGTAGCCTTTTGAGGAAGTTCATTGGTATAAAATGCAAGGCTCATCTAGGGATATGAGTAGAACAGAACAATGCAGTTGTAATAGAGATGGGGGTGAGAGTCTGGCTGGAACATCTTTTCAGAACCCAGAAGGTCTCGCTGGTAAGTTTGGGCTTTCTTAGCCACATTAAACTGAGGTTCACGAACAAGGATATAACACAATTGGATATTTGCGTTAGAAAGCAAAGTGGCACCACATTAGAGAGTAGATTAGAGGGAGGGAGTGAATTCATTTAGGAAGAATACAGTCTGAATTAATGAAGTAGAAAGGGAAAGATGATGATTGTAGCCCTGGAACTTGAAGACAAGTCGAGTGTTGAAAGAAAAGAGAAGAGGTCACCAATGGAATCTTAGGCAAACTTAAATTTAATAGATGGGCCTGTAGCTAAATGTTTGTGAACATAAAAATCTTTTATCTTCAATACCCAACTAAAACCTCTCTTAAAGGACCCTAAAGGCCTTTAAGTTGCCGATTCTGTGTTCCCTTTTTAGTTCTCATTGTATTCAACCTCTCTGTTCAAGAGGTCACTAATGACCACTATTACCCTGGTTTCTTTTTTTTCTTTTTATTTTTTTATTATACTTTTAGTTTCTTGAAACATTCTGTTTCATTGCCTGTAGTGATGCCACATCTCTTAGTTATTCTTTTACTTTTCTGACTACTCTCGTTCATTTATTTTCATTACCAGGTGGAATAAGATGACAAGGGCAGAGGAGATAGGGTATGCAAAGACAAGGAGAAGTGAAAACAGAACTGACAGCTTTTATGTGCACAGGCTTAGAACTTGCTCCTGAACAACTACTGCCTTTGCCTAGTAGCTCAAATTTATAAATTAAGTAATATAGAGGGACTTTGCATACTATGGAGAAGGCCGTCCCTATTCTTGGAGACCCACAATCCCAAACAAGTCTGTAGATTCTGCTCAAAATGAGTGGGTGCAACTATAATGTGCATAGCTGGCATTAAGTAAAAATTTTAAATGTAAGAAAATCAGCAAAAACTACTCAATAAAATTTACAACTGATTATTGCTAATAATTCTTATAATAGCTTTAATGAGATATAATTCACATACTATACAGTTCGTCCATTAAAAATGTACAATTCAATGATTTTTAATATATTCACACAGTTGTGCAACCATTACCACAATCAATTTCAGAACATTTTCATCACCCCAAAAAGAAACCCTATATCCATTAGCATTCACACCCTATACTCCCTCAACCTCCTCAGTCCCAGGCAACCACTAATCTACTTTCTGTCTCTGTAGATTTGTCTAATCTGGATATTTCATATAATATGTATGATCTTTTGTGACTAGCTTCTCTCATTGTGCATGTTTTCAAGGTTCATTCATATCACAGCATATATTAATATTTCATTTATTTTTATTGTTAAATAATGTTTCATTATATGGACATTTTGTTGATCCATCTATCAGTTGATAGACACTTAGGTTGTTTCTACTTTTTTTTTTTTTGAGAAGGAGTTTCGCTCTTGTTGCCCAGGCTGGAGTGCAATGGCGCGATCTCAGCTCACCTCAACCTCTGCTTCCCAGGTTCAAGTGATTCTCTTGCCTCAGCCTCCGGAATAGCTGGGATTACAGGCACTCCCCACCACGCCCGGCTACTTTTGTATTTTTAGTAGAGATGGGGTTTCTCCATGTTGGTCAGGCTGGTCTCGAACTCCCGACCTCAGGTGATCCACCCACCTCGGCCTCCCAAAGTGCTGGGATTACAGGCGTGAGCCACCGCACACAGCCGGTTTTTTCTACTTTTAAGCTATTATGAATTATTGCTACTACCAACATTTCTGTACAAGTTTTTATGGGGACACATGTTTTCATTTCCCCTGGATTGCTGGTTATGGTAACTTTATGTTTATCTTCTTGAGGAACTACTAGGCTGTTTTCCAAAATCATAGCATCATTTTATATTCCTACCAACGTATGCAAATTTTAAAATATTCCATCTTGCTCCAGAAATAAGACATCTTAAAACAATAGGTGCTTAAATAAACGTATATATGATAAGGAAAGATAAAAAAAATTATAAACCAAAGAGAAAAATGAAGTAAAGGTGAAATTAGGGAAGAAAGATACCCTGGAATCTAATAGGAATTAGAATACCAAATAAAAGACTTTGTTAGAGGTGTCCACAGATGGGGCTCTGGGCTTTATGTCAGACAATGTGAAAGATAAAATGTAGTCAGTTATATACATATATATTATATATACAATCTATATAAAATATAGATTATATATAATCTATATATATAATCTATATAAAATATAGAATATATAATCTATATAAAATATAGAATATATAATCTATATAAAATATAGAATATATAATCTATATAAAATATAGAATATATAATCTATATAAAATATAGAATATATAATCTATATATGATCTATATAAAATATAGATTATATATCTATATATGATCTATATAAAATATAGATTATATAATCTCTATATATAATCTATATAAAATATAGATTATATAATCTCTATATAATCTATGTATGTAATCTATATAAAATATAGATTATATATAATCTATGTATATAATCTATATAAAATATAGATTATATATAATCTATATAAAATATAGATTATATATAATCTATATAAAATATAGATTATATATAATCTATATAAAATATAGATTATATATAATCTATATAAAATATAGATTATATATAATCTATATAAAATATAGATTTTAAATATATATTTTTATCTATATCTATATAGATATGGATAGATTTAAATATAGATAGATTTTAAATATATAGATTTTAAATATAGATATATATTTATATATAGATATAAATCTATATATAAAATATAGATTATATATAATCTATATAAAATATAGATTATATAATATATATTATATTTTATATATGTATAATATATAAATATTATATATAATATATGAAATATAATATATATAATATATATTAATATATATTATTATATTATTATTATATAATATATAAATATATAAAATGTATAATATATAATATATAATATATAATATATAATATATAATAAATATATAATATATAATGTATAATATATAATATATAATATATATAACATATAATGTATAATATATAATATATAATATATGATATATATAATATAGAATATTATATATAATATAATATTATATATTATATAATATATTATATAATATATTATATATTATATAATATATTATATAATATATTATATATAATATTATATATTTTATTCTATATTATATAATATATATTACATATATTATATATATTCTATATATATAATATATATGTTATATACATAATACATTATATATTATATTATATATAATATATAATATTATGTATAATATATAATATATAATATAATATAGTATAATATATAATATATAATATATTATATATAATATAGTATAATATATATTATATAATATATTATATATTAAATATATATTATATATTATATAATATATATTTTACATATTATATAATATATAGAATATATTATATATTATATAATATATTATATATTATATAATAGATTATATGTATTATATATTATATAATAATTATATATTATATATTATATAATGATTATATATTATATAATATATAATATATAATATATAATATATAATTATTATATAATATATAATATATAATATATAATATATTATATATTATATATTATATAATAATTATATATTATATATTATATATTATATAATAATTATATATTATATATTATATATTATATAATAATTATATATTATATATTATATATTATATAATAGATTATATATTATATATTATATATTATATAATAGATTATATATTATATATTATATATATTATATAATATATATATTTTTATATATATATATATTTTTTGAGACGGAGTCTCTCTCTGTTGCCCAGGCTAGGGTGCAAGGCGTGATCTTGGCTCACTGCAACCTCCGCGTCCCAGGTTCAAGGGATTCTCCTGCCTCAGCTTCCTGAGTAGCTGGGATTACAGGCGCCTGCCACCATGCCCAGCTAATTTTTGTATTTTTAGTAGAGACGGGGATTCTGTTCTATATTTCTTAAAATCCATGATATAAAAACAGACTAGGCCATGCACAGTGTCTCAAACCTGTCTGTGATCCCAGCACTTTGGGAGGTTGAGCCAGGAGTACTGCTTGAGCCCAGGAGTTAGAAACAAGCCTGAACAACACAGGGAGACCCTGTCTCTACCAAAAATATTGTTTTTACATCAGGGGGGTGTGGTGGTGCACACCTATGGTCCCAGCCACTTGGGAGGCTGAGGTGGGAGGACTGCTTGAGCCCAGGAGGTTGAGGCTGCAGTGAGCCATGATTGTACCACTGCACTCCAGCCTGGGCCACAGGGTGAGACCTTGTCTTAAAACATTTTTTTAAAAATAAAAATAAAAATAAATAAATAAAACAGACCAGCAATTTGGAGAACTATGATGTAATGACAGGTAACAAGACTAAAGATATAGCTTTCCAGGGTTTTCATAGAAATGGCTCCATGCAGCCAGGTGCGGTGGCTCACACTTATAATCCCAGAACTTTGGGAGGCCAAGGCGGGCAGATCACCTAAGGTCAGGAGTTCGAGACCAGCCTGGCCAACATGGTGAAACCCCATCTCTACTAAAAATACAAAATTAGCCAGGTGTGGTGACGGATGCCTGTAATCCTAGCTGAGGCAGGAGAATTGCCTGAACCCAGGAGGCAGAGGTTACAGGGAGCTGAGATCACGCCATTGTACTCCAGGCTGGGCAAAAAGAGGGAAAATCTGTCTCAAAAAGAAAAGAAATGGCTCCATGCTATGTAATGAATATTATCACTCTCTAGTAAATGCAGCTATGGGTTTAACAGGGCTGTTTGTTATGACACTCTTCAACATAAACTGAAGCCGGTAGGCCAGGCGCGGTGGCTCATGCCTGTAATCCCAGCACTTTGGGAGGCCGAGGTGGGTGGATCACCTGAGGTCGGGAGTTCGAGACCATCCTGGCTAACACGGTGAAACCCCGTCTCCAGTAAAAATACAAAAAAGTCAGCCGGGCGTGGTGACAGGCACCTGAAGTCCCAGCTACTTGCAAGGCTGAGGCAGGAGAATGGCATGAACCCAGGAGGCAGAGCTTGCAGTGAGCCGAGATCACGTCACTGCACTCCAACCTGGGTGACAGAGCGAGACTCCATCTCAAACAATAAAATAAAATATAAATAAATAAATAAATAAACTGATGCCTTACATCATCTAGTAAAAAAAATTCTCCCTGGGTGGCCAACACAAAGAGACAAGAGCCATCTGTCTTAATCCATTGCTAAATCTATCAGCAACTTGGTGAATTTTTATAGGGTCAGGCCCCTTGATTCCTGACACGTTGAATGTCTGGATGCTGGCATTGATTAAGGAAAGAAAAGGTGGATGCCAAGCTACCATGTGCTATTCATTGCAAAGAATGAAAAGAAGATTGCTGAAAATGTTGAGCCCATGAATCAAAAGTAACTCAAAGGAGGGAGCAATTCAGTCCCAACAATGTGAGTTTGGGAAGGGCAGGAATAAGACTGGAGCATCACACAAGTAGGAGTTGGCAACAAAAGGACAGCTGATTTGCTCCCTAAATGATGACAATAATTACTCCAGCTAAAATGTCAGGCCATAATACACAGTGGGGCTAGGAGATTAGATAAAGAGGCAGGATAATGACCTAGAGCTGCAATAGTCGTACTGGCATTGTGTCTACCCACATTTTGTACCCTTCCCTTAATGTGTGTTCTTTTGGTAAAGACTAAAATTGACTAAACACTTCTCTGGCTGACTGCCAATTATGTGAACATCAAATTGGAGAAAATGAACTAAGCCAGATTTTCATAACAACTTAACCACACTAAAAAGTCTGGAAAAAAATCTTGTCAGATAATATGTAGGTGCACACATTTTATGCAAGGTAGTATTTTGCACAGTTATTGGCTGTCTTGGTTCATGTTCCTGGGGACACAAACCACCACCATGCCTGTCACCTGCCATCTCTGCTGCCCAACTTCTTAGCAAAAATGCTTCAAAGGACAATGAACCACAAGGCCCAAATTACTGCCCCTGCTGCTTTTTTGGAGAGATGGTTTTTGCAGAGGAAGTGGCCACCCAAGGAAGCCAGGAAGTGCTGCTTCTGTGTGATTTTAGACAAGAAATGAACACTTCACCCTCCACCCCCCACCCCACCCCCAGGATGTCAATGCAGTGCCTTGTTCAAGCACTAAATTTTTGCAAGATAAAATATTTTTCTTCTTTAGGAAAGGGAATGAATAAAGAGACTGACTGCCAAATAGAGTCTGGGGAGTCCTTAAAACTCCTCCATTAACAAGATGGAGCAGAGCAGCTCCATCTATTACATCAAAGCCTCATCAGAGACCCTAATCCTTTCTGAAAGGAACTCAGGCAACCAAGCCTTTAATTTGCTGAATAATAGGCCATCTAATTAACCCTTGCAAAGTAAAGCACAGACGTTGCAGGCAACCAACACATGTTCCCAAGAGGTTGGGAAAGAAGGGGGAGGGGGACACAGTTTGGAATAGTTTTGACTCCTACTGTTAGGGAACTAACTCTATGCATGGGTTTCTAAATGGTTATCTTTCTGTTTTCCTTTCTAATTTTCTCCATTTTGTCTCCCCAGGGCACGTGCTGCCTCCCCGCCCTGGTATTACGGTATGTCCTGAGCTTGAAGCCACTGTTAATTCACTGGCACGCATAGATAGGTGATATAGAATGACTGTCACAAAATAGACACATAGCAGCAAATCAGTGACATCAAAGGCTCTTTTAGGATCATTTACCCACCCATGTCTGCTCTAGACAGGCCACTGTGCTCTGGGGAAAGAAAAACAAAACAGAACAAAAAAAAGGAACCAGAACTCATGACAAGGAGAAAGGGAAGAGAAGGGGAAAGAAGAGAGGGAGTAACACTAGCTCAGGCACTTCTTGGATCTCTTCTAATTCAACAGGCAACGCCTAGCATTAAACAGGGTTGTCTGATTCTTTCTGTGGGATCCTATTACTGGAGGTAGATGACTGTACATACTATGTTGCCAAGGACAGGTAACAGGTTAGATGGACCATGAATTTCATACTAGTATGCATTAATAATAAATCATAGACATATTACCCTTCCTGCTAGTTATATCAGATAATGCGATGAATGATTGAATGTGTGACACAGTGGTCAATTATCATGTGGGTGATATAAATTCTATTGTGCTGAGGACATTTATCTCTGTATTGATCTGGCTTTGCTAGCAAGGATCATAAATTACTAGCCTTCCATAACCATATGATGAATACTCTAATAACAGAATGCCACCAGGTCCTGTTTTCATAATAAATTCTCTTATGATTTCAGTTAGAAAAGTAGCATGCAGAGAATTTGTTTTATTTTATTAAAGTCTTTATTTTCACAACAGTTTTAGGTTCACAGCAAAATTGAGAGAAAGGTACAGAGATTTCCCATATACCCCAGCCCCACTACATGCACAGCCTCCCCACTGTCAACATCCCCCACCTGTACATTTGTTACAATTAAGGAACTCATACTGACACATCGTAATTACCCAGAGTCCATGGTTTACATTAAAGTTCACTCTCAGTGTTGTACATTCTGTGGGTTTGGGCAAATTTATAATGACATGTAATCCATTCCTAGAGTATTATACAGAGTATTTTCACTGCCCGAAAAATCCTGTGGGTTCCACCTGTTCTTCCCCTCCCTCGCTGCTCACAACTCCTGACAACTCCTGATCTCCCTACTGTCTCCATGTTTTGCCTTCTCCAGAATGTCATGTAACTGGAATCCTACAGTATATAGACTCTTCAGATTGGTTTCTTTCACATGGTAACATGAATTTAAGATTCCTCCATGTCTTTTCATGGCTTGATAGCCAATTTCTTTTTAGCAGTGAATAATGTTCCATTGTCTGGATATTGCACAGTTTACTCATCCATTCACCTACTGAAGGACATCTTGGTGATTTCCAAGTTTTGGCAATTGTAAATAAAACTGTTATAAACATTTATGTGCAGATTTTTACGTGTATATAAGTTTTCAATTCCTTTAGGTAAATATTGAAAAGGGTGATGGCTAGACCCTATGGTAAGCATATGTCTACTTTTGTAAGAAATTAGCAAACTGTCTTCCAAAGTGGCTGTACCATTTGTATTCCCACCAAAAATGAAGGAGAGTTCCTTTTGCTCCACATCCTTGGCAGCATTTGGTATTATCAGTGTTCCAGATTTTGGTCATTCCAATAGGTATTAGTGGTATCTCATTGTTGAATCTTTTTATTTTACTGTCAAAAGTTATATGCAGTATGAAGACTATGAGAAAATCCTGTCTATCCCAAATGAGTGAACAATAGTATCCTAGAACCAGCATGCATAAGCTTACTAGACATTATTGTTAGATTTTCAGGAATTCTGTGAACTGGTTGATATCAGATTGATACCTTGAAATTGGCTATGGTGGGAATATTTACACCATGAAAATGAGTAAACAGTGAAAATCAGCCCCACTCCCACCCCTACCCGCAACCAGCCAGTTTAAACATTTACCAGCACACCACTGCTTGTGTACTGGAAATCTTGGGTAAAACTGACTGCCTGATAATTCAAAAGCACGGTCATATAGATAGAAATCTCTTTTTACCGACCTTTTCCTCCAATGGTTTTTTTCCTCATTTCCTGCCTTCTGTTAGATTGATTAAATTTTCTGTAGACCCTTTCTTCTTTTGGTTTAGAAACTAGACATTGTTTTTCCATAGTTTTAACATATTTGCTTAACTACAAATTAGTTTAACATGTTTGCTTAACTATAAATTTTCCTGTAGTTCTATCCCCTTTCTGAGTACAAAAACCTATGCGTGCCTAGGCCGGGTACAGTGGCTCACACCTGTAATCTCAGCACTTTGGGAGACCAAGGAGGGCGGGTCACCTGAGGTCAGGAGTTCGAGACCAGCCTGGCCAACATGGTGAAACCCCATCTCTACTAAAAATACAAAAATCAGCCAGGTGTTGTGGTACACACCTGCAATTCCAGCTACTCAGGAGGCTGAGGCAAGAGGATCACTTGAACCTGGGAGGCACAGGTTGCAGTGAGCCAAGATCATGCCACTGCACTCTAGCCTGGGTGACGGAGCGAGACTCCATCTCAAAAACAACAACAAAAAACCAACCAAACAAAACCAACCTATGCATGCCTAAATCACACACTGGACACCGTCCCTGCCCCAACTGTATGACTAGAGTTAGTTTTTACATATTTTATCCCAAATTGTTTTCTTTCTTACAGTTAATAGTTATCTACATTAATCCTTCAGACTATTCCATGAATTTAGTTTCATTTCAAATGAATTTATGCTTCATTCGTTGTTTTGGTGGGTTGTCTTCCTCAGCTTTAGATTTATTCATGTGTTTTGAAATTTCAGTTGGCAGGCTCACTGAAAGGGTGACGAGGAAGAGGATTTTGTTTTCTCTCTCCCTCTCACTTCCCCTGTACCCACCCTCCTATTCTAGTAATGTTATGGTTATGTCTGCTTGGCTATCTGGGTCTCTAGCCCAGAGCCAAGTTTTAGAATGGCATTTTGTGCTGCTGTCCCATCGTCTTATTGGGCATATGGAAGAGCCTATGACTGTGGCAGCCACAGGCCTGGCTGCTTATATATCCTTCTACCACCCTCAGCCAGAAGGTGGCTAAAAGTCATAGTCCCGGGTGATGGTCAGCATCACCCCAGACAATGGAGAACATGTGGAAGAAATTGCTACAGTTACAGCACAGGATCACATAACCTCTCCCCTACCCCATTCTTTTTCCCAGATGCTTTTTATCAGCCTAAATGAACCACCTCATTTACTGGCTTCAAGTAGGAGTCTCAACTCTGAATCCTATCTCGTTTGGAGCCCTGTTAGTCTTTTTACTCACAGGAGTCACCACTGCTCTTGATACCTGCAGACCTGTGACTTCAGCCCAGCTGAGCACTTCATGAGCATTCCATTCTCATCCATCACAATGAACATTCTGAATATAACTAACTTCCTTCCTTCCTTCCTTTCTTCCTTCCTTCCATCCTTCCTCCCTCCCTCCCTCCCTGCTTTCCCTTCCTCCCTGCCTTCCTTCTTCCTTCCTCCCTTTTTTCTTTTCTCCCTTCCTTCCTTCTTAATATGTTTTTGGCCTTTTCTTTATATATGTGCCCTATCAATATCATGTGTTTGGAAAAGCATAAACTTAAGGCATCACCTTTACAGAAAATATCTTCCATGGAAACATCTAAAGGCAAAAATCCTTCAAATTCAAATTTATCCAATCATTTCTTCTGCTTACTACCATCCTAAATCATTTTTCTTTAGTAAGATCTATTAGTGTGAAGCTATTAAGCTATTAATGTAAGTATCATATTAATGTATTAAGATATTAAGGTACGTGGCCAAAATTAACATCTGTGAGACGTGCCCCTAATCTTTTTTTCCCCCTGCAAACACCTTGATTTTAACCTAATTTTATTTTATAGTGAGGAAGTAAAGTTGCATTCATAGGCCTTGAACTTTTCCACATCTCGATTTTTACCCATCATCTCTGCATATTTTCCTAAGGCAGCCTTCAAATGGTGATGTTTCCTGTAATCCAGAGTTCAGAAGTGCCTTCTCTTCAACCTTTCTGTGGAATTCTAAACCACGTGATAAAGGAGCTGGTGGTGGGAAGTAAGGGAAGGAGGGGATGAAGAGGAATGGGCAGAAGTTTTTGGAGAGGAATAACCCACTGAGATTGCCAGGGAAGATTCATTTTGACATTATTTTCATGTATTCAATGCAATCAAAAAAGAATCCACAGCTAACCATGTAGCTATCAATTTAACAATCCTATCATGTTTCTTCTTACAGTTAAAATTTTGGTTTTTGGGAGGTCGAGGCGGGCGGATCACTTGAGCCCACAAGTTGGAGACCAGCCTGGGCAACATGACAAAACCCAGTCTCTACTAAAAATACAGAAAATTAGCTGGGTGTGCACGTGTCTATAATCCCAGCTACTTGGGAGGCTGAGGTGGGAGGCTGAGGTAGAAGGATTGCTTCACCCTGGGAGGTGGAGATTGCAATGAGCCGAGATCGCGCCACTGCACTCCAGCCTGGGCAACAGAGCGAGACACTATCTCAAAGGAAAAAAAAATGTTCAGTTTTGTTCTGGGATACTGTATGTATATTGGGAGAGGAAAGTGTATCTGACCACTTTTGCCACCCCTTATTCTCTTCCTTAGCATTATGTTTGTCATTTGGAGAGATTGTCCAAAGATCATGAGTTCTAACATCCAACTTCTAACGAGGTCCATTATATGAGGTGCATAATTTTTTTCTTTCTTTCTTTTTTTTCTTTTTTTGAGACAGGGTCTCATTCTGTCACCCAGGATGGAGTGCAGTGGTGCAATCTCAGCTCACTGCAACCTCCACCTCCCGGATTCCAGTGATCTCCTGCCTCAGCCTCTCAAGTAGCTGGGATTACAGTCACCCACTACCATTCCCGGCAAATTTTTGTATTTTTAGTAAAGACACGGTTTCACCATGTTGGCCAGGCTGGTCTCAAACTCCTGACCTCAAGTGATCCACCCACCTCGGCCTTCCAAAGTGCTGAGATTATAGGCATGAGCCACCACACCCGGCCATGAGGTGCATAATTTTAAGAGTATCACTTCCTCTAAAGAATTTGTGGTTCTTCAAAAGGAATGGATATTTACTGAGTTCCTGCCATGTTCTAGGAACTGTGCTAGGTATTGGGGATATGAAGCAGTAAAGATACATTCTCTGCTCTCAAGGAATTTACAGTTTGAGTGGGGAGACAGACGTAGAAGCAAATAATTCCAAGATGGCTTGACATGCTCCCTCTCTCCTCGTTATTATAAAGTTCTGTAAAAGGCACAACGCTGACATAAAAGCATGAAGGAAGGGGCCTCTGAGTCCTCCTGGGGAAGTCAGGGGAAGCATCACTTGTTCAATTTTTCTAGAATGTGCAGGGAGTTTGGAGGAGAGAATGATATTACATAGAAAGGGGCAGATCCTTCATGACCTTGTGTGTTAAAGAGTTTTAGTGCACCCTGTAAGCACTGGGAAGACACGGAATAATTATGAGTAGGGCATGACTTGATCAGTTTAGGGATTCAGAAAGATCACACTGACTGTTTTGTGCAGGATAATTTGTGATGAGATCCAGGGAGAGTATTATGAAAGCTGCTGCTCTAGTTGGAGCAGAGATCTGAATCATCACCCAGAAACACCTGGCCCCTATAAGATGGAATGTTCTGGGTAGCCAGAAAAAGCCAGACAACAAAACTACTACCCCAAATTAGAAGTGGATTAGGGAAAGCACATATACTAAGCTATAGCCAGCTCTCCTACATCTAGAGCCTGTGGATGCTTTGGCTTCATGCATCAGGAGGGCAGAAGACCATGTCCAAACACTCCATATCCAGGGAGAGGGAGAGCACCTGATATTTTAGCAGTGTGGTCATCCATGTCACCATGTGGAGAATGACAGGGGGAAATGGAGGAGGTGTCTGAGTAGCCAGACTTGGGTTTTCTTCGTACTTCCAGGTGAAAGAGGTACATAGGATGTTGATATTCTGCCTCAAAATATACACAATATGGGCTGGGTGGGAGGCCGAGGTAGGAGGATCACCTGAGGTCAGCAGTTCGAGACTGGCCTGGCCAACATGATGAAAATACAAAATACAAAAATACAAAATACTAAATACTAAAAATACAAAAAATAGCCAGGCATAGTAGCAGGCACCTGTAATCCCAGCTACTCCGGAGGCTGAGGCAGGAGAATTGCTTGAACCCGCGAGGCAGAGGTTGCAGTGAGCTGAGATTGTGCCACTGTACTCCAGCCTGGGTGGCAGAGCGAGACTCCATCTCAAAACAACAACAACAACAACACAATATTATGTAGCCATAAAGAGGAATGAAATACTGATACGTGGTACTGATACATGGATGAACTTTAAAAACATTATATTTTGCTTTAATTTTTTCACAGAAATAATGTCTTGCTATGTTGCCCAGGCTGGTCTCAAACTCTGGGGCTCAAATGATCCACCCATCTTGGCCTCCCAAAGTGCTAGGTGTGAACCACTGCACCTGGCCAAAAATATTTTACTAAGAAAAAGGAGTCACCTATTGTATGATTCCATTTATATGAAATATCCAAAATAGGTAAATCTAGCAGATTGCTGTTTGTCAGGGGCTGGAGGGGAGAAGGAAATGAGGAGTAGCTGTTTAATGGATGCGGGGTTTGTTTGTGGCGTGATGGAAACATTCTGGAAGTAGATCAAAGTGGTGGTTGCACACAATGAATGTACTAAATACCACTGAATTGTTCACTTTAAGACGGTTAATATTTTATGTGAATTTTACCTCAAACACACATATTCACGCATGCACACTCTAGCTTCACGAGCGTCAGAGCAGACATTGAAATATGTCACAGACCTGGTGTTAAATGATAGCTCTGCCAGCTGTGAGGCCTAAAGCCCATCACTTGATTTATTTCTTTTTATTTTTTTTTCGAGACAATCTCACTGCATCACCCAGGCTGCAATGCAGTAGTGGATCTTGGCTCACTGGAACCTCAACCTCCCGGCTTCAAGCGATTCTCATGCCTCAACCTCCCAAGTAGCTAGAATTGCAGGCACATGCCACCACACCTGGCTAAGTTTTGTATTTTCGGTAGAGATGGGGTTTCACTGTGTTGGCCAGGCTGGTCTTGAACTCCTGACCTCAAGTGATCTGTCTGCCTCAGCCTCCCAAAGTGCTGGGATTACAGGTGTGAGCCACCACACCTGGCCCCCCATCACTTGATTTATAAGAGACTCAGCTTCCCATCTGAGTAGTGACCTACTTTATATGGCAGCAGTGAGGATTCACTGAAATCATGCAAGTAAAGTGCACTTCACCATGTCAGATGCACAACATCTGACAGTAAGCTTTAAATAAATCTTACTGTTAATATTATTATCTGTACTCCTCACACAGACAACTCCAAATTTATTCAACTACTTTTATTTTAGCTCTCAGGTATTTTTAGGCTACAGCTGATTTAGTTGAACGTATGCCAATTTGCTTTCTTTGGCTAAATGAATTTTGCCATGAATAAAGATTTTCACATAACAAAGAACTTGGTCATAATTAAAAAGAAATGTAAACTGTAGGTCCACAAAAGTATGAGCTACAATTACTGCAGTTCAGACCCATAGTAAATGTCACTAAGCGATCATGATGCTCCATCCTAGATGCAGTGTCAGAATCCTCCTTAACACAGCATTGCAGGGAGGTGATCAGTTGGTCAGTGCTGGGATGCAAGATGACACTAATTGGCCATCTCATTCTATAATTTGTTCCTCATGGAGAGATACTTGTTACCAAGAAATCTTAATGTACAGTATATATTTAGTTCCTGAAGTCCTCTATAAAGGTCAGCAAATCATTGACGATTACAGAAATTCCCCACTTTTACTACTGTGCAGTTGGTTCAGGAGGAGGAATTTAACATAAACCATTACGATATATATTTAAACAAAAAATAAAATGAAAGAGAGAAAAAGGAAGGTAGGGAGGGAAGAAAATACACTATGGTTTTATGATTTCATATTAATACTTGACATTGTAGTGATTGTTTTATGGTATCATATTAATACTTGACATTGTAGTGATGCTCTACAATAGGGGTGTCCAATCTTTTGCCTTCCCTGGACCACATTGGAAGAATTGTCTTCGACCACACATAAAATACACTAACACTAACAATAGCTAATGAGCTTTAAAAAAATCACAGAACAAAATCTCATAGTGTTTTAAGAAAGTTTACAAATTTGTGTTGGGCCACATTCAAAGCTGTCCTGGGTGGCATGAGAACCATGAGCTGAGGATTGGACAAGCTTGCTCTACAATATTCAAAGGTACACTTGATCCTCACTGGTAGACGGGTGAATATTACTGTCCCACAACTTAGGAAACAAAGTCTTGGAAGATCAAATGCCTTAAGGTCCTGTAACTACCCAGTCATGAAGTGTATTAATTTCCTAGGGCTGCTATAATAAAGTATCACAAACCAAGTGACTTAAACAACAGACATTTGTTATCTCCAGTCTGAGGGACAGACTTCCAAGATCAAGATGTCAGCAGGGCTATTCTCCCTCTGGAAGTACTAGGGAAGGATCTATTCCAGGTCTCTCTCCTAGCTGCTGGTAGTTCTTGGCCTAAGACAGCATAACTCCAGTCTTCACATGATCTTATCTGTTTGTCTGTGTACACATTGCCCCATTTTAAAATACACCAGTCATACTAGATTGGGGCCCATCCTACTCCAGTATGACCTCATGTTAACTAATTACATCTGTAATGGCCCCATTTGAGATATTGAGGATGAGAACGTCAACATATGAATTTTGAGGGGACACAATTCGACCCATGACATGGCGGATTGAAGCCAGGCTTTCTGTATGTGTGTGTGAAGCACTGCTTGAGCCTGAGGGTTCAAGCTTTGGGCCTCTTTTAAAGGCAAAAATTCTCATTATTCACTAAAATGTCAGCTTTTAAATAAAACTATTATTTCAAAAAATCATTAAATAGCCCTTCATACTAAAAATAAATTATGAGATTTCCCCCTCCATTCACTAACCTGGTATGACAGCTAAATATTATGCATTTGATGACCCTAGAAAACTCTGAATTAAAATACTAAGAAGGCAGTGGAAGCCACACATATGCCCAAAAGCACATAAGACCAAGATAATCTATGATGACTTATTATATCTAAATTTTCTGTTATAAATTTTTAATTCATTAAAACACACCCACACATATACCCCTTTCTTCATTAGTGCCAAAGGGCTGTGTCTGTTATTTTTATCCCTGCCAGAAATCATCACTGGGCTGAAAGAATGTAGTACTGGTGACATGAGCCTGCATTTCCGTTTTTAATTAAAATTCTAACTGACCCAGAGCCAGATTTCCTTCTGCACCAGAGCCTGTGGAAGCGCCACAGCGGAAGCAGCAGAGACTGGAAGAGCAGGCAAGAAGCTGGGAGCTTTGCACTGAACCAGGAAGACATCACAGCTCTTAGGCGAAGACCCGGAAAGGTGTCAACATGGCCACACTACTGCTCCCACCTTGTCCTTATTTTCCTCATCTCTCCCCACAGGCCACAGATCAGCCCTGGGGTTCAGAGGGATCCTGACGGCTACTCCTCAAGATCCTCTCTGTTGTGATTCATCCCCCCCAGGCCCTACAGTTTCTCCTTCCTGACTCTTACATTTCTTTGGATGGCATCACTATTGTGAGTCATAGTATTCATCACTGTCATTTGATACTACTCATTTAATAATACTATTCTCATCACTAGTATTTGCTGAGCTTTCATTCTGTATCTCACTTAATTCTCTCAGTCACCCTATAAGTAGCATGATGCAAACTGCTTCCTGTCCATACACTCTCCCCTTTACTTAGGGATAGAGCCCTAGTAGTGACCTGGGTCCACTGCTGCCCAGTCAAAGTACTGTATTTCTTAGCTTCCTTTGCAGCTAGGTGTGGCCATGTGATAAAGTTGTAGCTAATGATACATTGTGTGAAACTGCCAGAGAGCCTTCCCGCCCCGCCCGCGCCCCCCCTGAGACGGAGTCTTTCTCTGCCACCCAGGCTGGAGTTCAGTGGTGTGATCTCAGCTCACTGCAACCCCTGCCTCCTGGATTCAAGCAATTCTCCTGCCTCAGCCTCCCAAGTAGCTGGGATTGCAGGTGCCCACCACCACACCCGGCTAATTTTTGTATTCTTAGTAGAAACTAACTACTAAGTCTCTATTGGTCAACCATGTTGGCCAGGCTGGTCTTGAACCCTAGACCTTGTGATCCACCCGCTTCGGCCTCCAAAAGTGCTAGGATTACAGGCATGAGCCACCGTGCCCGGCCCAGAGAGTCTTAAAGTAAGGAGACTTGCATTTTTTTCTCTTTCTCTCTAACTAAAAGAAGTATGTGAATGTCAGAGCTCCAGCAGCCATCTTGGCCCATGAGGTTCCACAGAATGGAAATCATATTTAGTGGGGCAGCCTGAGGACAGGAGCCCAGGTGGCTGCCATGTGGCCCTGCCACACCAGCAGTATATATGTGGCCTAACTCCCAGCTGATTTCATGTGAGAGAAAAATAAAAGCCTAACTCTTTGAAGCCACTGTTTTTTTGGGCTTTCTATTACATACAGACTTGATCTTAATCCCAACTAGTTATCATTATAGAAGTATTATTATTCTCATTTTGCAGATGAGGAAATAGAGGCTCAGAAAAGTTAACTGACTTGTTCAAGGCCAAAAATCTAATTAGCAGTGCTAGAATACAATTTGACTTTAGATCCTACGCTCTTAATCTCTCCAATATATATTTTCAAAAAAGCCCTGTTTCCATGCTGAAAACACTGGAGTCATGTTTAACTCTTCTCTCTCTGTAGTACCTGTCTCCTCCCATAGTTAGTTGCCAAGCACTGTGGATTCTACCCCTCAGGGTCCAGACACCCATTTTCCTTCCCACTGTTCCCTCCCCATGGAGAAGCCTGTGGCTGACTGACAGCTCAACTTGGAGAAGGTGTTACCTGGGCCAGGTGGGGAAGGTAGGGTTGTTTGCAGAGCAAAGAAGTGAAGGTGAGCCTGAGTCGATTTTTTTTTTAAACAAGGTCTCTCTTCATCATTCAGGCTAGAGTGCAATGGCACAATCAGCTCACTATAACCTCAAACCCTTGTGCTCAGGGGACCCTCCTGCTTCAGCCTCCTTGGTAGCTGGGACTATATAGGCACACACCACCATGCCTGGCTAATTTTTAAATTTTTTGTAGAGACAGGCTCCCTTTGTTGCCCAGGCTCGAACTCCTCGTCTCAAGTGATCCTCCCATCTCAGCCCCTCAAAGTGCTAGGATTACAGTCATAAGCCTACCACATCTGGCTTGACTCTGTCTTGACTCCTGTTGCAGCCAATTCTTTCAGGCTGAGGGAGCTGTTGTCATTGAGAAGGGGTGGAGAGGTGTGTGTGTGTGTGTGTGTGTGTGTTAGAGGCCCAAACTGTGGAAGTAAGTGAGCTGAAGTCTAAATAAAGAGACAGTGGACAACAGATTGAAACAGCACATTGGTGTCAAAGAGGAAAAAGTCATTGCCACTTTCAAAACACAGTTTCAGAATAGCAGCACAGACCAAATGCAAAGGGTAATAAAAATAATCTCTACTGCTGGTTGAGCGTGAACTCTGGAACAAGCTTTCTGGGGTTCAAATCCCAGCTCCGCCACTTACTAGCTGTGGTCTTGGGACTCTTGGCCTCTTTTTACCTTAATTTCTATAAAATAAGGATATTAGAACTACTTCATAGAATTATGAGGATTAAGTAAATTATACAACACGTAGAGAACAGTGCCTAGCATAAGAGTTACATACGTTAATTATTATTATTATTTGTCAAGTGCTACACATACATTACGTAATTTAATCCTCACAGCGTTACTACTCTCAGCCCCAATTTGACAAATGAGGCCCGGCAGTCAGACACATTAAATATCTTTTCCAAGATTACACAGCCAGTAAGTGACACAGCTGGATACACACACTATAGCACAGCTCTTCCACAGCTGCCTCTTCCTGGTGATGATCCAGGCAGGACTCTGGGGAGAGGCGAATGTGTGAGCCACCACCTCCAGGCACAAGCACACACACACAATGCAGCACTCACCCTCACTTTCTATTATTTCAATTGCAGAGTCTTTTTTATTCACAGTATGAAAATCAAGTGTAATTTTTTTCAAAGGAGAAAGAAAAGCCAGTATGGAGAAAATGGTACAGACACAATTTAATGAATCCACAGCAGCTACAAAAGTCAGCTAATATAATGTGCCACAAGCACTAACATAAAATCTATGACCTACGCCACAGATCTGGTTTCTCGCAAGATCTAAACCCAGCATCTGTCAGGAAATAAACAGGATATGCTGACAACAGTCTAGATTACCCACGTTACTATGCTTTTTCTTATTTTGTATGAGGCTAAACCTTCATTTCTCTCACATTGCCATGGTTCCTGAGAAGACAGGATATATTCCTAGTATATTCCAGGTATATGTGGGTACCATGTTTCAAACTTCAAGTCACACTCAGCTGCTTCCTGGTTTACACTATGAGAAAATCAGATTTTATCAGGTGACTTTATAAGTAGGGTATAAGTGAGATCAAATCAGGCCCTTGGTGTTTAGATGATCTATTAGGTAATTTAAATTAGATGCTCTTCAGGGAGATATAACCTTGAAATTCACACATAGCTTTATTTGTTCTTCTCATGAAAAACAAAATCCCAATATTTCAAAATAAGAAAGGATTTGAGTTGCATTTATAAGTATATTGATCAATATATGTTAAGTGAGGAGTGGATAATTTGGGGGGGAGGTTAACTTATTTTTTGTGTTAATTTTGAGCTTCTCCATGAGTTTTTATTAATTCACTAATTCCCTGTAGCTCAAGAGATGCTAATTAATTCAACAAATCATAATAGCTAATCATTGGCTAAATAAATCTAAAACGGAGAGAGTCTGTCACTAGAGATACCACTGCTCATTTTAATTAAAATTCTGAATTTGTGAAGTAACGTAAATAAAGGTTATTGTATCCTTCTACTCTAGGAAGTATTAACCCTTTGCATGGCCTCCTGAGAATCTGACAAGACGTAAATAGCCAAGAATATCTGTGGAACTTAATCAGTGAGTTACAATATTTATCACTGCAAGTGTGTTGTTCATTGACACTATAAAGCCATATGGAATTAAGCAGCCTTGAAACACAAAATGGAGAAAGGCTAAGAGCTGAGAATTGTTGCCTTCAGGGAAATATAATCAATGTCAAGCAAACAACCACCCCAAAATGGTTAGCTTTATCAGCATTCAGGCCTACAGTGAAAGCAAATGTTCCAGATCTGAGTTTCAATTTTTAAAGAATAAACATATGCAAATGACCATTAGTCTTAGTAGTTTTATGGCTCAGAGTGATCTTATCTTGTTAACATTCAGGGCAACTGCTTATACCCATTTGAATGTCATTTAGAGGGCTAGGAAAGGCTGCTTCAACATTTGATGACTAAATGGCAGGGCTCAGCCACAATGCTCACTCTGAGAAATGAGAAATAGACACACCAGTATGCTAGATGGTGATGCAGTTCAGGAAATGCTACTCCAAAATATGGCCCCTCAGCATACTGAGTATTTTAAGCAGAAGACAATTAAGAAAACCACAAAAACAGAAAGGTCCCTCTGACCTTCTCCCACCCTCTCTCTCTCGAAGATCCTCATGTGACAGGTGACCTGCCGTATAATCAGAAGGAAGAAATGTTACACAGAGAGGCTGAGAAGAATCTGAGGACTTGCTAAGTTTTCCCCAGTTTATTACCATTAGATCATATGCCTTTTTTGTTCAATCATACTTCTATACAACTGTCCATCATTCATTAAACCTAACACAAAAGTAGTTTTCACTCGGTTTTTGAGTGAAGGCTCCTGTGTCACATAAAACTTACATTAAATAAATTTGTTCCACTTTTCTCTTGTTAATCTGTCTTTTGTTACAGGAATGTCAGCCATTAACCTCACAGTAGGTGACGAAAAGATATTACTTTTTCTCCCCTATACTACCCAAGCCAGCCACCTCAAGAAAGAACAGTTCATGTGCAGGTGACCATGTAGTTCAAGTCATCATTAAATCCAAAGCTGAGCAGCCATGATGCTATTGGTGGAATTGCCCTTGACCAAGAGAAATCCATCTTGATTGTCTCAATAATTGGCTCAAGGGCCATTGATGATGAGGTCCTAAATTTAATTCCTAATAAAACCCCTAAAGTTTTAGAGGCAAAATGAGAAAGCATAGCTCACAAATACCTTGACCAATGACTTGGAAAGTATTTTTGTAGTTTATTCCAAAGACCTGAAATTAGTTTGACTTAAAAAGAAAAGTGACATCCATTAGGACCAAGGTGAAGTTGACAAAATGAAAATTATTTTTATCTTATCAAAAGGCTACTTCTGAATGGAGCCTCCTGACAAAGCAGAAGTCTGGCTGGTACTTGAACCAGATAAACTTGTTATGCAAATAGCTTTAGTAATAGGGGAAAGGGCTGATAATGAAATCTCTACAAAGCCAACCACACATTATAGAGGTGACAAAACACATCAAGCAGGGTCCTAGCATATGGATAAAAAGCAGTGCAGAATTTATGTGAGCATTGCATTTAATTTATCATAACTAAGCTGTCAGGAATCATGCTTTGACAAACGCATAACTAATGAATATAAATGAATCAATTATCACTAACAACCAAAGCTTCAGAACCAAACAGGCTAATGCTTCTTTTAAAACCCCCAAATAGGTTTACTAATAGTATTTCAGACTTTTAGATGTTTTAAAAAATCTCTCTTACTATCTCCAAATTAAGGAGGCTGGAAATAAGTCTGAAACACACTAAGCCACACCCCCAGTTCTCCTGCTTTCCTACCTTCTTGGCCCTCCTACACGCGTATGCACGTGCACACACACACCCCCGTGCCCTGTCTACATAGCCACGCGTATGCACGTGCACACACACGCACCCCCGTGCCCTGTCTACACAGCCACGCGTATGCACGTGCACACACACGCACCCCCGTGCCCTGTCTACATAGCCACGCGTATGCACGTGCACACACACGCACCCCCGTGCCCTGTCTACATAGCCACGCGTATGCATGTGCACACACACGCACCCCCGTGCCCTGTCTACATAGCTATAATCACTAGGCTGCAGCCAGACCAGCTTGTTCAGATCCCTGCAGCAGTCAATACGAAATCTTTTGCTGGGTAGTGACCAGCATGGACTAAAACAGACCTAGAGTATTGAATCAACTCTGTTACGGCTCAGGAGTCACACGAGGACAAAGTATTAAAGGTCTTAAAGCCGTTAAGGAACTTTTAGTCCTATTTATTCTTTAAAGAAAAACAGTTAGATTTACTATGTCTTGGTCTACAAAGGGAACTGAAGCAATTATCTGTATAATCCAGGTTAAAAGAAACTTTTCCTAAAATTACCAGATAATCATCATCTCCAGCCCAGTCCCTCCAATAATGAAAAGCTTATAATCTGAAGGTCTTAATCCTCCATCTCTCTTTCCCTTGACTCCTAACATGAGCAAGATAAGTATAAAAACAAACGAAGGCTCTCTCTTTAAATAGACATTTCAAACCCAGTGAATATCATTGTTTATATTGAATTAGAGATTTGAATAAATATAATGCATGGCATTTAGTCAAACTGCATTTGATAGGCTGAGTAATGGCAGCCTAGTGTCAGCAGTCTCCTCTACAGAATGAAAGGATATTATTTGGGGCTGGGCTTAGTGGCTCACACCTGTAATCCCAGCAATTTGGGAGGCTGAGGTGGGCAGATCACTTGAGGTTAGGCGTTTGAGACCAACCTGGCCAACATGGCGAAACCCCATCTCTGCTAAAAATACAAAAACTAGCTGGTCCTGGTGGGACACACCTGTAATTCCAGCTACTTGGGAGGCTGAGGCACAAGAATCATTTGATCCCAGGAGGCCAAGCTTGCCGTGAGCCAAGATCATGCCACTGCACTCCAGCCTGGGCAACACAGTGAGACTCTGTCTCAAAACAAAAACAAACAACAAAAAAAAGAAAGTATATTATTTGGGAATGGTGGGCAGGCTTCTATTTAAAAATATATAATATAATAATCAGTTCCCAATTTTGAGAAATATTCCCAAAAATATTGCAGAAGAATTTATGGTTGAAGAACCTAAGATGTTACGGGAAAACAGGATTGGAGGGCTGAGGTCAATAAGGAATCTATAAACACCTATTATATAAAACTTTTCACTAATAAAAAACTGTAAAGACAACTCAGTAAACAAAAAGAAGACTGATGACATATTTCCATCTTAAACTAGTAATAAACCACATAATCACTTAATTTCTAATTGCCTTCCTGATTCATTATAAACTTTCCAGACTCTCCCTCCCTTGCAATTTCAACAGGATGCTTTTTGCTTTGCTCCTGACAGTATGCATACTCAAAGGCATTGTTTTCTGTGTTTAGCCCTCCATTCTAGTATTCAAGACCTTTTGCAACTCAGAATGAGTGCATCTGAAATTCTCAGAATTGGGAAAAACATAGCAGATTTGAATTGGCATATAATAGGATTTGCCATAAGGAACTATCAGTGTTAGGGAGGAATTTCTGCATAGTTGACCCTTGAACAACATGGATTTTAACTGCACAGATGCACTTATACGTGGATTTTCTTCCACCTCTGCTAACCCTGAGACAGCAGAACCAACCCCTCCTCTTCTTCCTCCCCCTCAGCCTATTCAATGTGAAAAAGATGAGGGCGAAGACCTTTATGATGATCCACTTCCAAGTAATGAACAGTAAGCACGTTTCTCTTCCTTATGACTTTCTTGATAACATTTTCTTTCTCTAGCTTACTTTATTGTAAGAATACAGTATATAATACATATAACACATAAAACATGTATTAATCAACAGTTTATGTTATCAGCAAGGCTTCCAGTCAACAGTAAGCTATCAGTAGTTAAGGTTTTGGAGAGTCAAAAGTTATAGGCAACTTTTGACTTCACTAGGTGGGGGGTAGTCAGCACCCCTAACCCCTGCATCGTTTAAGAGTCAACTGCATTATGTACAGTCCAATCTCATCAATTATGTACCTTTATTCTCAAATGCATCCAAGGAATACTGTGCTTAGTTTATGATTACGAACATACTCTTGAAAAAGTATACATAAGCCTAAGTTTTGTGAGTCAAATCACATTTTTAGAGTGAGTCAAATCACATCAGGAGAGTTTGGTATGGGAAGGCGTGTTAGTGAATATGTAATGGATTTTTCTAGGACAACAGCTTAGACAAGGTCAATCAAGGGTATCTGTGTGCGGCAATGAAATGAAAAGGAAAAATCTTTGGATCCAGCCTTTACCAGCAAAATCATTGGAACCTTAGCTCCCAGATGTCTTTCCTTGGGGTGGTCTGAAATGTGGTCCCAAGCTACCAGCATGTCTTCAGCCCTTTGGTTCCCTCTTACTCTTTTGGGTCCCAAACCTCTGGAAGTGGCTCTTCCACTGCTGTTATGTGAGCATCATCCCTCCTACAAGTATCTGTTTTTCCTCTCAACATGGCCTGACACCACCACCTTTGACTTGTGGCTGCTCCTAGTGCATTCTGCAGCCAGGACAAAAATGTCAACGTGGGGCTAAAGGGGCAACGAGATACCCTCCACCCCAGACCTTCAACTTCATGGTCATGTTCCAACACAGTCTTTCTTAGTAGGGGTCTTTGAGTTCTTTTCCACTCCCCTTTCCTGAGGAACATGGCAAAAGTCCAGGAGGGATAGGACAAGAAAACAAATTCAGGGACCCTGAACTATACTATATTTGAAATGAAAATGAAAGTGAAATACAGGTTCACAGCTGTTTACACAAAACCCTGGAGCCAAATGTATTTTGGAATTCAGAATTTTATCGAATTTTACAAAGGTAAACTGGTACATTTACTGTATATTATGTAACAGCCTCAGCAGGATCTGGGGCAGCACACTATAATCAAACAAATATATCTGCTGCCAAACACATGAATATTCACATTAAGTAAGATAAATAACAACTATAAATAGCCTCACAGTTAAGGTCATATGTTACCACCAAGTCAGTTCATGTGAGGTAAGGTTTTGCTGCTAAATGACTCAACTACAAAATAACTTTTAGCTTTTGGAGCTCCTTGGATTTTGGAATTATGGATAAGAGATTGTTGATATATATTGTGATTTATTAAGGAAGATGATCAAAAGACCCACTTTGCTTTATTGCCTGGCTTCTTTGTGAAAGCTAAGTTTGCACAGAGGCATAAATTAGAAAAATTTGTGTTGATCCTTCCCCACTTCTTATTTATCAGCTATTTTGGTCACTTCTTTTCTCCTCCCATGACCTCTGAACACCTTGTTTGATATACTAGATCCCACAGTACTTCTTCCAAGCTCCTGTGCCTTGGTACGCTTGGTAATGCCTGGTCTAGATTCCTGTCCTCTCAATTCACCAGGCCCCTAGCTTGGGGACTTGTAAACCCCTCCAGTAGTCTGAGTATCTTTCTCAGATTTAGGACCAGTGTGGTCCAAAAGCCCATGACCCCAGAACTGAGCCACTGTTGGTTTCACTGTTGATTCTGCTCCTGTTTGAGTCCCAGTAATTCTTGCCTAGTGACATAGCTCCTACCAGGTGTGTCACACCATCAGCTTGGTCTTCATTTTGTTCCTCATACCTTGAGCCTTTGCTGGGATACCTTACCTTGGTACCCCAGGCCTGAGATTCTACTTTGCCCCTCAATCATCTTGGAAACTGGACCCTTGTTCCCATGCCACAGATCCTAGAGCAAGCCCAACTTTCACACTGCACAAACTCTGTTGGAGGCTGCTACCTTCTGTCTTCTCTTTGGTCCTAGTGTGGGCATCAGATTTTCAGATGTTTCATCTCTTCCAATTAAACATGACAAGTTGTCAATATTTGCCCTAGGACAAAGTAGGTTCTCAGATAAATGTGACCCATATGATAAGAAGGACTTATTATAACGAAGAGTCAAATGGAACGCCTTAATTTTCACATCTTGCAAAGGCATCTTCTATCATTTACTAGAACAAAGCCTGAGTCATAATGTGCTAACAGGCATAACAATCTCTAGTGCCAAGTAAATTCCACAGCCTGGATTTCTCCAATCACTGTTCAAGGCCTTGCTAGAAATGCAGTTTTTAGTGGAAGAAATACTCACTGTGAAATAAAGTGGTTGAATTCTTCACACCATTTTTCTGGATGAAGTAAAGTAGGTGGAGGATTTCTGAAAAAACAAAAGCAATTTTTTCTTAAAAAAGAAGAGTTTCATTAAAGGCAAAATATCAGCTTGTTTTTATTGATATCATTCTAAATAGCTCTCATAAAATCTGTTTGTTCTCACATGAGAGTCATTTTTTGGTGGTAGATTATAAAGTGCCAACCCTTGTTCCTGTAGTCATTCATTTTCATTGACTGAAGACCTACTATGTTCCTGGCCTTCTCGGGACCTGTGAAAGTTACAAAGATCAGGAACATTCTTCCAGAAGCAGACACCCTAATGAGAGGTGAAGCAAGCACACAAACTACTATAACAGAGCTGAGGATTATTAGTGCTATAAGAAAGCTATAAACATAGTGCTAGGGGCTTTAGTGAAATAGACTTTTAATTGTACAGGATTTTCAGATCATTACAGTATCATTTGAATTAATTATGTGATGCATTTACAGTATACTCATAAATTCATAGTCACATTTTTAACTATTTCCTATGTATCAACTTCTGCAATAAGCACTGGAGAAAGTCAAACAGTCAAAACAATGTCCCAGACTCCGTGAAGTTCCTGGGTAGAGAAGTAGACAGACGTACACCATACCTAATAATTGGAGGTCCAAGAGAATGAGAGAATGGCAGAAAGAACTTTAGGTAAGCAGACCACCTCCTGGTGAGAGGACAAAAAAAAAAGGAGGTAGGGGATGTGGGAAGAGCCCTGAATTTGATTGAATACCCCAAAGAGAGGGATCTGATTTCAAAACAGAAGTGACTATATTACCTTTAATTGATGAGACTTTTTTCTAGCAATACATGGAAATAGGGGCGTGTCGGCAACTCAAGTTCAGAAAATGAAGAAAGTGACAGTTCTGCACACCTGAATTATGGCTGTAAATTTTAAAGCCATCATATGTGATCCTTGTTTTTACCTGGATTCTAACTGCTTCCTAAAGCCATGGATTGCTCAGATTCAATAAGCAGAGGAATGGGAAGCAGCAAGAATTACCAGAAATAAATATATATCAGATAATGTGATCACAATTTGCCCCTCGATATCCATCATCTTCTCATTTCTTATAGTACAATTTTTATTTCAGCATACTGCTGCCATAATAAAGATTACAATTTCTTGAGTTCCTTATGGCTAGATGTGGTTCTGTGACCAAGTTCTAGTCAATGATATATAAATAGAAGTATTATATGGTATTTCCAGAAAGTCTCCTTAAAAGAGCGGAGACATGCCATTCTTCTCCTTTCCCCTTCTTTCTTTTTAGAGCATGGGTATGATGGCTAGAGCTTGAGCAGCCATTGTGGACATCAGATGAACCTGAAAGTGAAAACCATGAGCTGAATATGACAAAGCAAATAGAAAACTGGATTCATGATGACACTGCAAAGCTGCCAGACCAGCTCTAGTCTGCTTCTCCCTAATCTTCCTTACTAAGAGAGAGAAATAAACTTCCATCTTCTTCAAGGCACTGGTACATGCAGCTGAGTCTAATCCTCAGTCAGATAATCCTTCCGAGTATTTTCCTACCATATGATTAGAACATAATATGATAAGTGATATACTAGAAGCACAAGCACGATATGTGGGTAGAATAATTAAGGTGCTGCTTACTCAATCTAGGGAGTCCCAAAAGACTTTATAAAGAAGATAAACTTGAGCTGGCTCCTGAAAATTAGATTGGATTGTTCAAGATAGAGAAGGAGAGTGAAGCCATTTTAGGCTCAGAAAACAATATGTACCAAGACACAGGCATGTAAAAAAGCATAGTAAGTCCAAAAAACCTCATTTATTGAGGCTAGACTACATATGATCTTTTGGATCTGAAGAGAGAGTGGGGGGAAGGATAAGGTGAGAAGGAAGAATGATTAGAGGAAGGAAGGAGATGATTTATCTGTTCTGCATACGAATTTAGTTACCCTTCATATCTTATAATTCAAAAACCAGTAAATTATCTGTGTATTACCCAGAAAGAATAGCAGTTAAGTTTTTTTCCCCCTTATCCTGGATCAGAGACAAAGGAGGAGGCTGCCTCTTTATCTCATTCACTCCATTCAACAATATATGCCTTCATCTTTCCCTAGTACCATCACGTAACTTCAGCTTCAATCCTAGTTTGGCTGAGCAGTTCTTACTGCCTGTGGCTATCTGAGGTTTTACATGCCCTGCCAGCTCACCTCTGTGGGCAGCTTTGGTGCTATATCTTTCAGAGAGTCAGTTATCCTAGATCATCTCTACAGCCCTTTCCAGGATTTGCACTTTCCTTGATCTCAGGTTTCCTGACCATTCTATTCTCACTGAGGTCAGTCCCACATAGAAGAGCTGCTTAAGCAATCTACTGTCTAATAGACTTAATTCACCCCCAAAGCAGTTCACCACGACTAAGTCATTTGTAGACAGACTGAACAGATTTGACTGAAACAACACTAGTAGGCTCAACACTGGCCAGCCCAGCAGGGAAGGGGCATCTCTCTTCCATAAATAGAGAGTGACCTGGCAAGGGTCCAATGAGAAATGGATGGTGAATATCCACTTTAGTATAGAGAACAATGTACCTTCTTGTTTTCAGTCTCTTTCTCAGCAGGAAATATGCACAAGGGGTATTGTTTATTTGTTGGCTGAGGAGAATGGCAGCAAACCACCACTCACCCAGGTCACCACCAACCCTCTATGGCTTCACATAAACACAAGGAAATACCTTCTTTGAAGCCCAGCGTCATATCAAGTTGGTTAAGAGAACCTCATTTGATCCTGTAAATGTCCTGCCTTTCCTGGAGTTCATCCTACTTTGGTTCAGTAAAGCAAGATCTTGTGAAAATTATTATCTGATATAATGAAAACCAAATGAATTTGAAGACTTTGCAGTACTTTGTTTGGACTGGCAATATAAATTCTAATTCTCTCACAACCCAGAAAGAACACCAGTGAAGGGAAACCATGTAGGTTATTCTTTTGTTTCATTTGTGAGTGCTCCTCTCTGTTGCAGCTAGAACATTATTGATCCCAGAATCCTGTTTTTCTCCCTATTCTCTTCCCATTCCATACATTCACTGAGGGCTTACTGTATGTTGACAGCTTCCTAACATGCCTTGATTTCTTGTCTGCCTTTTAGCTGGTGAATCTGACTACTTACTAGATGGTTGCATTTTGATTTCCCAGAGACATCTTAAGGTCAACATGTTCAAAACCAAACATCTTCCTTTCTTAAGGCTGCATCCCACCTGGTTGTTGAAGTCAGAAACCTGGATTCTACATTCTCCCTTAACCCCATATCCAATTAAAGCAGGCAGAATAATGGCTCCCTCAAAGATGTCCACATTCTAATCCTCAGAACCTATTAATATGCTACTTCATATGGCAAAGGGACTTTATTTATGTAATTAAGGTAAAGGTCCTAGAGACGGGGAGATTGTCTTGGATTACCTGGATGGGCCCAACTTAATCACATGAGTCTTTTAAAGTGGAAGAGGGAGGCAGAAAGAAAAAAGAAGAGGCAGGAGAGATTCAACGTATGAAAGGGACTTAACCCGTCATTGCTGCCTTTGAAAATGGAGGAAGTGGCCATCAGCCAAGGAATGCAGGCAGCATCTGGAAGATGGAAATGGGCCTCAGCTGATACCTAGCAAAGAAATGAGATCCTCAATTCTACAGATGCAAGGAAATG
Source organism: Pongo abelii (assembly GCF_028885655.2). Lineage (NCBI taxonomy): Eukaryota > Metazoa > Chordata > Mammalia > Primates > Hominidae > Pongo > Pongo abelii. Next base: position 72,905,789 of record NC_071996.2, on the reverse strand, counting down.
AATTCTGCTAATAACCTGAATGAGCCAGAAAATAAATTTCCCCTAAGCCTTAAGAAAGGAGTACAGCCCTACTGACACCTTGATCTTAGCCCACTGAGACCCATGGCAGATTTCTAACTTAAAGAACCATAAGATAATAAATTTGTGTTGTTTTCAGCCTCTAAGTTTGTGGTGATTTGTTATGACAGTAATCGAAAACTAATATACCAATCAAATATCAAGTCTTCTCAGTTCTACTTCCTAAATCCCTTACTCACAACCTGTCCCCTCTTTCACATCCTAGTCCAGTTACCCATCATCTCATACCCACACTACTCCAATGTCCTCCTTGTTTTTCTCCTTCCCTCTACCTCATACCCCTCTAATCCCTCTTGTACTTGGTAGCTAGAGTTTCTTTATAACATACAAATATGACCTCGTTGTTTCCTTCCTCAAAATTCTTCAGCAGATGCACACTGCCAGAATGATAAAATGTTAACCCCTTTGCATGATATATACAAATGGTCTTGCCTGCCACCTACCTGTCTACTTGATTTCATCTTAAATCACTTGCTCACCAGATGCTGTAGCACTGTGCTGCACAGCACTTGTAGCTCCAAAACAGGTCCTATTCTTTCATGCCTCAGGGCCTTTGCACATGATGTACCTTCAGTTTAGATTACTCTCCCTAATTTGTCCACCTGGCAGGCTCCTACTCATGTTTCATGTGTATCTATAGTGCCCAGCACAGAACTACTCGGTAAATTTTTTGAATGAATGCACACAAACATATACGTGTTGTAGGTAGGCCAAGAAATGGTGATATAACAAAATATGACTTGGTCTTCAAAGTAGCATAAAATTAGACAAATATGGAACAGCTCTTTTGGAAATGAGCAAATTCCAACTAAATTATTCACAGCAAGCAGGTTTGAAGAATAAAGGAGTATTGACTTGATTTGGATTTGAAAATATAAGCCTCATTCCTCTACTTTTGAAGCCCAAATGTCGCCAGGTCCCTGAATATATATAACCAAAATGAGCAAATAAATCATGATTTAAACCTCATTGTAGACATAAGCTGACGTCACAACCATTATACACACATACGTGGTGGGTCAGAGACAGGAGATGAATACCAATAACCATCATATGTTGAGTGCTTACTACACAAAGCTTCATGCCAAGTGCTTCACATGTAGGTCAACTAAATGTTGCAATAATCCTATTAAATAGGAATTATTCCAGTTTCACAAGTGAAGAAAATGCAACTTAAAAGAGGAAATTTTCTAAAAAACATTCAGCAAAAATTGGAAGAACCAGGTTTTAAATTCAGGTATTTCTGTCTCCAATGCCCATATACCTCACTCTTTTCTGTATTTTATCTCGTGAAGAGTCCATTACTTTGGAAGATGAATTAAGAGAACATATATGCAAAAAAATGACAGAAAACTAATTAGCAAGCAATGCCTCAAGAAGGTGCAAAATCAAGCCCTCAAACATTAAAGCACACTCACCAAGGAGATGCTGAGTAAAAAATTTCTCAATGAGGCAGAGTTAATTAAGAAAGGCTTCCTGAAAGTTGTGAATTTTAAAGCAGGACCTCTGTTCACAGAGGGGACATAAATCAGCTAACTAGGGGAGGAGGGTGTTATGGGAGAAGGGGAATAACAGAGGAAGATACAAAGAATGAAGTATAATAACTAAGAAACAATTGTTAACATCCAGTTAAACACTTAGGAATGTGTTAAAAAAATTCTGTTTACTTACTCATAAAAGCAAGAAAGCAAGACATTTGAGTGTAATTAACAGTTCTGATAGTATTAACTACAGCAACAGAGCTGCCATTCTGATTACAATTGGTAGATCCCATTAATAAAGTTGAATAGCTAGTCATGTGTCTGTGTCTGTGTCTCTCTATCTTGCCCCAGCTGTTCCTAACTTCGCTTTTCTCCCTAAGTCACATCTTACCTGTTCAAAATTAATTATTTTTAAAAGTTTACATTTAATTGTAATACATGATTCATCTCAGTGTAAGAAACATTCCCTGGCCAGGCGCGGTGGCTCACCCCTATAATCCTAGCACTTTGGGAGGTCAAGGCAGGCAGATCACTTGAGGTCAGGAGTTCGAGACCAGTCTGGCCAACATGGTGAAACTCCATCCGTACTAAAAAAAAAAAAAAAAAAAAAAAAAAAAAATTAGCCAGTTGTGGTGGCCTGTGCCTGTAATCCCAGCTACTCGGGAAGCTGAGGCAGAAGAATCACTGGAACCTGTGAGGTGGAGGTTGCAGTGAGCCAAGATGGCGCCACTCCACTCCAGCCTGGCAACACAGAAAAAAAAAATCCCCAGTACTAGAATGTAGATAATAAAAAGCAAAATTCCTCTTCATTATACAGTCTCCTCCCCATTATCAGTATGGGTTGTATTCTTTTAGACCTTTTATTACATGCATTTGTAGTATCTGCTATAAATATTTTATATATATATATACACACACACTGTTTTTCTGTGTTGTAAGTAAATGTTACAATATAAATTGGACAATATATTAATTTTTTTTTCTTTTTTTTGAGACAGAGTCTCACTCAGTCACCCAGGCTGGAGTGCAATGGAGCGATCTTGGCTTACTGCAACCTCTGCCGCTCAGGTTCAAGTGATTCTCCTGTCTCAGCTTCCCAAGTAGCTGGGATTACAGACACCTGCCATCATGCCCAGCTAAATTTTGTAGAGACAGTGTTTCACCATGTGGGCCAGGCTGGTCTTGAACTCCTAACCTCAGGTGATCCATCCGCCTTGGCCTCCCAAAGTGCTGGGATTACAGGCATGAGCCACCGCAACCGGCCTTAATTTTTATAATTTTTATAATATAGTTGAATGTATAATCCCAATAGAAATGGGATTATATACCACACAAATGTCCTGGTACTTATTTTTTCCATTCAGTAACACAGCTTAAAGTTCATCCATATCACTTTCATACCTAAATGGCATTCCACAAAGTGGGTAACTATAGTTTATTTAGCCATTCACGTATTGGTGAACCTTTAGGTTGTTTCTATTTTTGTTACTATTAGAAAGAAGGCTGAAATGGCTTACATATGCCACATGTCATATGGGATTTCAAACTTTTAAAATATTTCTTAGGTGGCAAAAGCACTGACAAATGAACACTTAGTATCCTTCCAAGAAACTTAAATGCAAAGAGAGAATATACTGCCGCATCTTCTGGGGGTGGCTCAGTGAGAATTTCAGAGCAGTGGGGGCAACAGAGCTACAGCCAAGGAGGAAGCAATCAGCAAATGGTCCCACAGGATTATGAACAGTGTTCTGTGGGCCAAAACTCCATAGAACACACTGTAAATAGTAACCTTGAGTGGTTCGATTCCAGCGGCTACAAACACTGAACCTTATTGCTGGGTTCCACTTGCAAGAATCTGCTACCTCGTTCCAGTGGTGGATATCCCTGGGTAATAACCTCAGCATACGTGACACAGATGAAGATATATTCAAAATATGCATATGCGGCCAGGGTGGTGGCTCATGCCTGTAATCCCAGCACTTTGAGAGGCTGAGGCAGGCAGATTCCTTGAGCTCAAGGGTTCAAGACCAGCCTGGGCAACACAACGAAATCCTGTCTCTACTAAAAATACAACACTTAGCCAGGCATGGTGGCAGGTGACTGTAGTACCAGCTACTTCGGAGGCTGAGGCAGGAGGATCGTCTGAACCTGGGAGGTCGGGGCTGCAGTGAGCCGAGATGGAGCCACTGTACTCCAGCCTGGGTGACAAAGTGAGACTGTCTTTCAAATATATATATTTATACATTATATATATAGTATATATAGATGCTAATAATTCCACTAGCGAAAACATTTGAAAAAATTACAGAAATAGTTGGAGACATTTATAATTAGAAAACAGATGATATGAAAATGAAACAGAAATCAGTATCACAATGCTACATACTATACCATCATTAAGTGTGAAGGATTTGTCCAGGTTAGAAAAGATATCCATGCTAAGTGCTAAATCCACCACAAAGGCACCTCCCAATCACGGTCAATCCCTTAAAGTAGGGAAAAGGAAGAGAAGAAGAGGTGTGTAAGGAGAACATGAGATGGGGAAATGTCTGGAAGAAAGCAAAGACAAAATGCTCCTAGATCACATCTCAGCCTTAGATCACCACTGTCTAACAAAGGGAAGCTTCTATGATTAATAACTATGATACTTTACAGTAACTGAAGAAATTACTAAAGGTAGTAAGGAGAAAAGCAAAAGCTTGTAGTTAAATTTCAAGCTTGTTGATTCTTCTTTGTTGTTGTTGAGAAGAAGTCTTGCTCTGTCACCCAGGCTGGAGTGCAGTGGCGCGATCTCGGCTCACTTCAATCTCCGTTTCCTGGGTTCAAGAGATTCTCCTGCCTCAGCCTCCCGAGTAGTTGGGAATACAGGCGTGTGCCATCACACCCAGCTGATTTTTGTATTTTTAGTAGACGGGGTTTTACCATGTGGGCCAGGATGGTCTCGATCTCCTGACCTTGTGATTTGCCCGCCTTGGCCTACCAAAGTGCTGGGATTACAGGCGTGAGCCACCACACCCAGCCTTGTCGATTCTTTTGATTCTGATTCTTAATGACCTGTTTGGTCCTATATCTTAAATAATGCCATTTGCAGTGTTAGGCTATAATCACTAAAATGTAAAGTTACTACATTGAATCACACAGTTCATAATAAACCATTCCTAACCACTGTAGTCAGTAAGTGACAGGTGTTCACGTCCTCTGGCTTTCCAGCCCAGCACCAATCTGCTTCAAAGGTCATCCCAGAATATGAAGATTACATGTTTCCCATGTCAGGTATTATTACCCCAGGCCTGTGGGAATGACTTGCAGAGGTTGGGGGGTGTCACCAAGCTCTATTAATCCTTGGTCACTACCTCAAAATTTAAATATTCACAAAAGGCACGAATGACATTTTCTTATTATATCTAAAGCACATTGGGGTACCTTTCCCTCTACTGTACTCTCCTTACACAAACACAGAGGACGCATAAGCAATTCAGCCATGCGTGAAGAGTGCAGGAGAAAGTCAAGGACAATAGAAGGTGCCATGTCAATAGAGATGATGGAGGGGACAAGTGGGTGTGTGGCTTGCTGTCGGAGCCAATGTGGTCATTTACTGACATCCACTCTTTAATTTCTTCCTTCAATAAGAACTCGGCAATATCATCAATTCCAACTGTTCATGTCCAATGTGTCAGGGAAGCAGACCTTGCCCCAGGGCTGGCTAATGACCCTTTTCCTAGGTGGTCCTTCACATACGGAGTGGAAACCACAACGCTGTTCTTTTTCACACACATTTGTAAACGCATAATTTTTTTAAAAAATTATGATTTTAAAGAGATGTGTTTCAAAGAGATCATGTTGTTCTCTAAATGCTTTTCCATCATCAAATTCTGGACTGTTTATGTGGGTTCTTTGGAAGTGTGTTCTTTGAAGGTGATCATTACAGTGTGTCTAATGAGAGATGTAGAATCACTCCTCAATTAGATTAGTATTTTAAGGAAAAAAAAAAGCTTTATATGTGTGGTGGGATAAAAACCCCAGTGGTATGGCGGAGGGCCGGAGTATAGTTAAAGCCAAAGGTTAAACATGCCATGCTTATCAATCACTTTTTCTGGTGGCAAGTTATTTTAAAATAGTTGTTTTATATGAAAATTGTTGGGGAAAGGGGGGCGGCAATAAAAAACAGGACTTCTCCCTACCTGGATTCTGAACACGATGAACACAGTCAGCAGATAAGGTCCAAAATAATACCTTTATTATGGATAGAACTGATCTTGGAGAATGTAGCTTTCATCTGCAGGGAGTGGGCTTTCTCAAACTGAAAGGCAGAGGTAGAGATAGACTTATCTGGCCAGCCTTGGGACTGGGCTGGACCCCCACAGGTACCTCACTCAGGAGCAGAGCCTTTGCCCCTGAGCTTAACTATGCTGAGAGCAATCAAGCAGGCAGGCTACCTTCTGGGAGAAAGCAGAAGGGAAAGAGCAGGAGCATGCATGACCAGTTCCTCCCCAAACTCACCATCTGCATAAATCACTTCTCATCTTCTAGCATCTATCAGTTTGGGTCCAATCAAAAGACAGAAACCACACCAGAAATTTGAACAAGGAAAATTTAGTATAAAGAATGTTTAACTTAGGCCAGGCGTGGTGGCTCACGCCTGTAATCCCAGCACTTTAGGAGGCTGAGGCGGGTGGATCACCTGAGGTCAGGAGTTCAAGACCAGCCTGGCCAACATGGTGAAACCCCGTCTCTACTAAAAATACAAAAATTAGCTGGACATGGTGGTGGGTGCTTGTAATCCCAGCTACTTGGGAGGCTGAAGCAGGAGAATTGCTTGAACCCGGGAGGCGGAGGTTGCGGTGAGCCAAGATTGTACCAGTGCACTCCAGCCTGGGCAACAGAGTGAGACTCCATCTCAAAAAAAACAAACAAAACAAAACGAAACAAAAAAGAATGTTTAACTTGTAACAGCAGACTAGATACTAAGGAGTAAAGAGAATTCTAAAGAATACAGATATAGCAGGTATTGGAAGCAGCTGCTACCTCTACTGAGCTGGAGTACCCAAGAAGAAACAAATTTAGAAGAGCCCCTGCCCCCAGACCCAACCCTGAGATTCAGGCCTCAGTGGAAAGGCTATCACTATGGGCCTCGGTGGTGAAGTTCTCTGAGGTGAGACAAGCCAGGGCTGGCAAGCATAAGACCACCTGCTGGGGTGCCTTTGAAACTCATTGAGAAGCCACCAGATTAGGTGCCAGAAGAATTCGCTGGAGAGTGAGCACCACAGGGTGTCCCAAATGCCACCGAGAGCCAAAGGCCACAGAAGCAATTAGGAAAAAGCACACTGAAACCTGCCAAGAGCGTTCTTTCCTCCTGCAATGGCCTTCTAGTGCCCTCTACTGACAAAGCTTAACATCTACCACATGGCAAAGAAGAAATGTTCACCAAGTCCACTCCAGCATCACAAAGCAGAGCAAAGGGTAGATTCAGCGCTGAAAGGTGCAGGAACGAAGTGAATTAGAAAACAGAGAGAGGCCAGGAATGTTACAATGCTCTTTAAAAAAAGATGAAAAACCAGCTTTCAAGGAATTTCAATTTGGGGCTTGCAATAGGCAACTTCAAGCTATCGTCAACTGAATGAGTCCAGTCTCCTCCGACATTAGGAGCACTTGTATATATTTGAGAGATAATGAAGAGATTATAGAAACCCTCTTCCCCTACTTAAAAAGATATGTCTTGTGATGGGCATGAAATTTCCTCATTAAGACTCATAGTTTTTCAATCCAGAAGTTCCTTATTTGAAATGGGAATGTTCTGTGAGGCATCCTTTTGTAAACCTTTATTGACCAAAACTTCCTTGGGATAAATGACAGTCAAGAATAATAATGTAGAAAAAGGGATCCAGCAAAGGGGCCAGTGAGGGGACAGGACCACAAACACAGACTTAATCTCTTTATGGTTTTCCATTCTTATGATTCCAATGTTGTATGAGCTGAAAAAGCGAAGAGTCAGGTGGCATGGCACCTTTCTGACTCTTTCCTGTCGCTCTGCCTCTAGGATTTCGCCCAGCATAGAAAGGTAAAAGAACCAGTGAAAGTCCATGTGATTCAAAACTCTTTTGCCAGGATCATGGCCATAAAAGGGGAACTCTTTTTTCTTCTGGGCCCCAATTTCTCACCAACTCGGTCATGAGTGCTAAGTCAAAGGTAGGGAGTCAGCTGAAGGGAGCTGATTCATGGGTCTCCCCCTGGCTCTTTTAGGTCCAGTCAGGAACCCAAGACTTCCTATAAGCTGGGCCATTTTTCTGCAGAGTCTAATATTATTTCTGAAGCCTGAGTCATTCATGATAATAATAACAACAGCTAACACTTCTTGAGAACTTACTATGTGAAAGCACTGTGCTAATAATGCACGGATTTAATCCTCACATAAACCCTATGAGGAAGATAAACAAGTCTGTTTTAGAGATAAGAAAACAGAGGCTTACAGAAGTTCAGAAGCTGGTAATGGTGCGGCCGAGCTTCAAACGCAGGCAGCCCAATTCCAAAGCCCACAATTACAACCATCTTGTTTCTGCATTTGGGATTCATTCTTGGTTAATGAGACACCACCTCTTTAGACTCTGCTAGAGTATTTTATATCATATTAATGGGGAATCCAGGCCTGATATGATAAGCCAGTTGCCCTTCTGACATCGTATCAACTTAAGCATCAACTCAAGCGTATTATTCTTCAGTTCATCCTATCAACTTAAGCATAGCATTCTTCAGATTGTAAGACACTAGCAAGCAAATCCAAAGAACATTTTGTTTGAGATGCTGAATGATCAGCGATAGAGAGTATAAGCTGAGAATGTTTTCATCTGTTGAGTTTTATGTGTTTTCTGTCATTTAGCTCCCTCCAAAGTCACAGCTGGTAAAACCAAATGGGTCATTTTACCACAATAAGACCAACGTCACAGTTCAACAAGCACCATTTGTCCTCTAAGGCAAAGCCATGCACCTAATTACAACACACTGTTAATAAATTTGTAATAGACAAAAAGAAATGGACTACTATGGATTTTTTTTTTCCTCAGCAAAGCAAAACCATTTAAAGGGCAGATTGTGCATCTATTCCTTCTTTTATCATTTCCATAAAGTTAGCATTATATTCTAGACAGAAAAAAAATCAGGGCAGACCTCAGATGAACAGATTGTACCGTCAGATCCTACCACATTGTCTCTAATGGGGGAAATTAGCAGCTGAACATCAACACCTGTCACCATGAGCAGACCCTGGCACACACACCAGGTAGGAAGGCTGTACAGTTCCTTAGAGCAATCTGAGCCTGGGTCACCAGAGAAAATGTGCATGCCCACAGAAGCATAGGCTGACAGGCTCCGTTTAAAGTCAGGTGGATATACGAAATACCAGAGGAGAGGTAGTAGCAGTTCCTGAGGAAGACTGGTTATCAACAACACTGAGCGCTACAAAGGCTTTATAGAGATTGTGCGAACTGCAAGAATGGAATCACACACATGGGCAGAGAGGCCCCAAGCAGTAACTACCGAACATTCGTCCTCTTTCAAGGGCAAAAGACAGCACAGCAACACCCCCCCTCACACCTGGATGGCTTGGGTCATGTCTCCACTGAGCCAGAATATGGCCAATTGTTTTCACCAACCTCAAGATCAATTGCAATAATTGCTACCGAATGGATTATGCTGCGGGTCCTGGTAGTTTGTAAGGGGGCCTAACTGAGGAAGCACACGTTTATTTTTCTGACACTGTAAGCATGTCTTCTCTTTAAAAGGGCTTTGGACATTTTTTCCTACCTGGTTGCCTAGCAACCTTTTGAGGGGACAGAAATAGGAAGGAGGATACTGGAGACTAATAGATAAGTGTTTATTTCACAGATTTCTTTTCAAAAATCAATCTGTTGTCACTTCCTGGGGTGGGAGTGGGGTGAAGGTGGAGGAGCTGTGCTGTATTACAGTGCTGCTATTTTTTTTTTTTTTTTTTTTTTTGAGAAAGAGTCTTGCTCTTTTGCCAGGCTGGAGCACAGTGTCGTGATCTCGGCTCACTGCAACCTCCATCTCCCGGGTTCAAGCAATTCTCCTGCCTCAGCCTCCCGAGTACCTGGGATTACAGGCACGTGCCACCATGCCCAGCTAATTTTGGTATTTTTAGTAGATAACGGGGTTTCACCATGTTGGCCAGGATGATCTCAATCTCCTGACCTCATAATCCACCCGCCTTGGCCTCCCAGAGTGCTGGAATTACAGGTGTGAGCCACCGTACCCGGCCTACTCTTCTAGCAGGAACACACAGTGCCAGCGAGTGTATTTACACAAGAATTTTCAGGAACTGGGGAAGTGTATCACTGATACTGTGTATTAATTAAGATGAAAAATAAATACATCAACATTAAGTCATCAGAAACACATTGAGTATTCAGTGCCCATATCACCATTCTCTCTCAGGCATGTCCCAGACATGCCTGAGAGGAAACTGTAATCTCTCTCACCTCACCCTAGTTGTGAATGACTAGTGAATAATGCTGCATTCTTGTCTGTCTGGTCTCCTTCTTTTCACTAAATTATATTTTCCTACAAAAAGGACCCTTTCATTTAGGTGTTCAAGTTCATTCGCAAGGAACTAAGCTAAGAAGTTCTTTTAACTTCCTCTGTATCTGTAGTTACTTCCCTCTTTTTATATTTTGTATATTTAAACTTTCTTTTTTCTTGATTAGGTTAGTTAATAAACGATCTATTTTATTATTTTTGTCCCAAAAAAAGCTCCTGATTTATATATTGGTTCTACTATGTTTCTACATTCTGCTTCAGTAATTTCTACTTCCATTTTATTAAATCCTTTCTTATGTTTTACTTAGATTTTTAAAAATTCTAATTTCTTGGGTGGAAAGCTTAATTCATTTGCTTTCATTATTTCTGGATCATTAATATAGGTATTCAGGGCTATGAATTTGTCTCTAATCCCTGCTTTAACTATTTTCCATTAATTCTGACATGGAGTTTTTTTGTTTGTTTCTTGATTTTTTTAGCAGATGGGGTATCATTATGTTGCCCAGGCTGGACTACAGTGGCTATTCAAAGGCCTAATCATAGGGCACTACAGCCTTGAACTGCTGGACCTAAGTGATCTTACTGCCTCAGCATCCCAAGTAGTTGGGACTACAGGTGCATGACACTGCACCCAGCTTGGTTATACAGTACTTTGAAAATTATTATTTTCTATGTATTCTTCAATTTCCATTTTGATTTTTTTCACCTGACCTGTTAAAGATGGTTTTGTTTTTTCATACCTAGGTGGTAGGGACTTTTTGTTTTCTATGTTTGTTTATTTCTAGTTGTAATGCATTACGGTCAGAGAATGTTGTCCGTACTACTTACATTTTTGAAATTTGAGAATGTCTCTGTAGCCTTCATAGCAGGTATAAGCATATATATATATAAAAATAATATTAATAATATTCACATATGACATACATAACATATATCATAAATATATAATTATATTTAAAACTAAGTGTATATAGATAGCTATCTCAAACCCTGTCTTTGAAATTAGAGGATGCATCTCTTTTCAAGTGCCCATGAAACATTCACAAAAACATACACTGTTGCTTATTTTTAAATCTATCTTAATTTTAAAATTTATTTCTCATAAAATGAGAGAGGTTCATTAAATAACTTTTGCAACCAATGTGCATCTCCTTGTATTTTTCATAGCTTCTGCTTTATGAATGTGATGCCATAAATAAATATACTTCTTATATTTTCGTTATAAAATAACATCTGGCCAGACACAGTGTTTCACACCTGTAATCCCAATATTTTGGAAGACTAGGGTGGGAAGATCGCTTGAGCCCAAGAGTTCAAGATCAGCCTGGGCAACACAGTGAGACCTTGTCTCCACAAAAAATAAACTAAAAATAAATTATCTGGGCATTGTGGCACACGCTTGTAGTCCCAGCAACTTGGGGGGCAGGGGGGGACTGAGAAAATGAGAAAAATATATTTAAAGAATCTTTCATATTAACCCACATCTATGCCATTTCCTGTGCTCTTTATTTCTTACTGTGGACTTCAGTTACCATTTCTATTCAGCCTGAAGGACAACCTTTAGTATTTCTTGTAATATGGGTTGGCTAGCAACAAGTTCTCTCAATTTCTGTTTATTTGGGGTTTCCTTTATTTTAACTTCATTTTTTTGAAGGATAATTTTGCTACATAAAAAATTCTTGGTTGACAATTTTTTTCAGCACTTTGAATATGTCATCCCACTGCCTTCTGACTTCTATTTTTCAGATGAAAAGTTAGCCATTAATCATACTGACCTTCCCTTGTACATGATCAATTGTTTTTTCCCTTGCTGATTTCAAGATTTTCTCTTCATCTTTCAACAGTTTAACTAGGATGTGTACAGGTTGCAATCTCTTTGTATTTATCCTACTTTGGGTTTGTTGAGATTTTCAGTTGTGTAGACTAATGTTTTTCATCAAATTTGGAATGTTAGGACCTCTTATATTTTCAAAAAAAATTTGAACATTTATCTCACCTCCTTCTGGAAGTTCCTTTACAGGTAAGTCGTAATGCATTATGGTGTCTCATGGGTCTTTGTAGCTCTGTTAATTTTTCTGCAATGTCCTTTTTCCCTCTGTGTTCTTCAGGTTGGTTAATTTCTATAGATCTCTCATCAGGTTCACTAATTCTTTCTTTTACCATCTCAAATCTGCTGAGATCCATAATTAATTTTTTTCATTTCAACAATTACACTTTTCACCATCATTGGGATGGAGGCAGCCTAAAATGGTGAAAAAGAACATAGCTCTGGAGCCAAGCTTTATGAATTCAAGTCTGCATACCACCACTTATTAGCTGTGTGAACTAAAACAATTTACTTGGCTTCTCTCTACATCAAATTTATAACCTAGAAAATGCAAATACTGAAAGTGTCTTTCGGGGGAACTGCCCCAATAATCACGTAGGTTCTTTTGTATTTTTCCTAAGCGTTGGCCAGCTTGAGAAATAAAGGGACAGAGTACAAAAGAGAGAAATTTTAAAGCTGGGTGTCTGGGAGAGACATCACACATTGGTAGGATCCGTGATGCCCCGCAAGCCACAAAAACCAGCAAGTTTTTATTAGGGATTTTCAAAAGGGGAGGGAGTGTGTGAATAGGTGTGGGTGACAGACATCAAGTACTTAACAGAGTAATAGAATATCACAAGGCAAGTGGAGGCAGGGCGAGATCACAGGACCACAGGACTGAGACGAAATTAAAATTGCTAATGAAGTTTTGGGCACCATTGTCATTGACAACATCTTATTGGGAGACAGGGTTTTGAGATCAACCAGTCTGACCAAAATTTATTAGGTGGGAATTTCCTCTTCCTAATAAGCCTGGGAACGCTATGGGAAACTGGAGTCTATTTCATCTCTGCAGCTTCGACCATAAGAGACAGGCTACGCCCAGGGGGGCCAGTTCAGAGACCTACCCACAGGTGCACATTCTCTTTCTCAGGGATATTCCATGCTGAGAAAAAGAATTCAGCGATATTTCTCCCATTTGCTTTTGAAAGAAGAGAAATATGGCTCTGTTCTGTCCGGCTCACCAGCGGTCAGTTTAAGGTTATCTCTCTTATTTCCTGAACAATTGCTGTTATCCTGTTCTTTTTCCAAGGTGCCCACATTTCATATTGCTCAAACACACATGCTGTACAATTTGTGCAGTTAATGCAATTATCACATGGTCCTGAGGCGATACACATCCTCCTCAGCTGACAAGATTAAGAGATTAAAGTAAAGACAGGCATAGGAAATCACAAGGGTATTGATTGGGGAAGTGATAAGTGTCCATGAAATCTTTACAATTTATGTTTAGAGACTGCAGTAAAGACAGGCATAAGAAATTAGAAGAGTATCAATTTGGGGAACTAATAAATGTCCATGAAATCTTCACAATCCACGTTCTTCTGCCATGGCTTCAGCTGGTCCCTCCGTTTGGGGTCCCTGACTTCCCACAACAGTGCCTAACTCATAGTGCAGTTTGAGAATTGAGCTACTACATAAAGTGTTTAGAGTAAAGCCTGTCATAAAATAAGCATCCCAATAACCTTTTGCTATTATTACTCTGATGTAGGAGTTTGGTCATCCTAGCAGACATGAACTGAAATTAGTTTCATACTCCAAACCTGAGATATGGGGTAAGAAAGATTAGCCCCACATATGTGACCTCTTCAGCCTTTCCTATTCTTTCTTCTCAAGTTCCACTATGCTTGTTCCATAGGTATATTTGGGTTTCCCTATTGTTTTGCTAAATTACACTATGGTCACACCACTAGGGCTAATACTAAGTTCACTTGGTGAGATTTTGACACATGACACAGATTTTTTTGGCCTCATCTCCAGAAGGTCTGGACCTTGATTCTCATACCTTTGGGTGTTAGTTGTCATCAAGCTCCAACCCACACTAACAACTCAGAATTACAGCACCACAGCTACTGAATTTATATACATCTTCTCTGCAGAGAGGTACCTCCTGCTCTGCTCTTGCCACCCACTATACTGGATCTCTTACATATGACTCCTACTTATTTGACCCCAAGTTTGGCCAAACTCTTTGAGACAAGGAAATTTGGCATGAGACCACACATATCATGGGGTACAGCCCAATAACCACATCAGCATCCCAGGTTCCAGTTCTTCTCAGTCCTAGCCCTCCCCATCCTATTGGCTCATCGCCCTGAACATCTCCTTCACCATGTGCCACCACTTCCTAGTCCTGGATCTGCACTGACTACAAGGTATTAAGGACTATAATATTTAGTCAAATCAGTGTGTCAGTGGAATAATTTAGAAAGTAGTAAAAGAGAATTTCTAGTTAACCATTAACATGGTATTAAGACAAACCCTGGTGAAGCAAACAGACCAGATTTTTCAGTCCCATTTGGTCAATCTAAGGAAAGTCTAAGCAAAGATGAATATAAACTGTCCAGTGCTTTCTCTCTACTCTCCAAACTTGTAGGCAACTAGTTAGTTTCCCAATGACAACTAATGACGCTTTATATTTTACAAAGCACTGTCACAAATGTATTTCATTCAATCCTCAAAATGACCCTATGACCTAGGTAAGGTGGCATGATTATTCTTATTTCACAGATGAGAAAACAAACTTGAGGAAAATAAAGGACATATCCAAGGTCACTCTATTATTTGGGTGAAAAGTAGCAGTTATAAACTAATTTTTCTTGCTTTCAACTCACTGAGTTTTTCAATGCGTCCCATGAATCAGTAGTCCCATGAGAAATCCTGTGACCAAAAAGTTAGAAAATGGTGAAGATTTTTCACGATAAAAACTCTAGGAAATCTTGCAGTAAAGCATCTGGTTACCTTTGTTTTCCACAATGTTTCTCACACTTCTCTGATCATGGCACCTCCTTTTTTAAGAATAAATTCCCACAGAATTTTGAAAAACACTACCCTATACTAAGCTGCCTCATGGAAAGCACAGGGAATGCCAGATTGAGTAAGGATAGGGCTCCTTGGAGGAATACTCTCCTCTTAGCAACCTCCAGCCTTTCACCAAACATTTCCTCCTGTCTGCAAATAGAAGAGGACTCTGGTGATGGGGCAAAGTAGAGTATTAGGATGAGGATAAGGGACAAATCAAAACACACAGCTATACTTACTATCAGATCTGAAATCTTCCCAAAGTGGCCTTAACTCCATGTTTTTCAAAACAGAGTTTACAGCTCTTTGCATAGAATCATCCAGGAAATTTGGTGAACATAAAGAGTCCCGGGCTATCACAGACCTAATGAAACAGAACCTCTGGGAACAGGGCCCAGGAATCTGCATTTTAACAAGTTCGCTAGGCGACTGTGACATAACTAGAATTTGGGAAACACAGCCTTATGTAGTCAACAACAGATGTGAGATACTTTTCCAATTAAATCAAAGTCACAAACCAAAATGCAAATCGCCCAAGATGCATCCAGTGGGGGACTATTTGGTTTCTCAGTAATAACCACATCTCAATGAGACCAGCCTTCCTGGGGAAGGCTATTCCATGGTCTATCAGATCTTTTCATTAGGGAAACTTCCCTGCTATTCCATCTAAGTAGTTTTTCTTAATTTGATCCTATTACTTCCATGCTTTATACAAAGATGAGTATAGCAGTTATCCTCAATAAACAAAAATGCAATACAAATGACACTCCAGGCTCATGTTTCCATCCAATTACCTTCAATGGCCACATCTCTTTACAAAGTGAGAGTCAACGCAGGTGTCTGTGGCCAGCTTCTATAGGTCCCAAATTTTGATTTAGATGAGCAGTGCCATCTTCAGTGTCAAATGTGTAGCCATCAGTGGCCCCATTCTTGCAAACAGATGGCATGCTCACAGCACCTCAGCCACATTACAAAAATTGGGACTCAGAGGACTGTTCAAGATGGAGGCACTTAAGGAAATTAGAATGTGACCATAACTATCGACTGAGTTATAAATACTGTGATTTCCTGGCCTTAGGAAAAGGACCATGAACAAGATAACATTAGTCTCATGACCATCAAATGGAATAAGCCAAGGCAGCAGAAGACATTTTGTTCACACATCAGGAAGTACCTGCTGACTAGCTAGATTATTAGGAAAGGCAATAAACTGCCAAAATAGGTGGCATGGCGTCCTCTATAGGTCATTAAAAACAGTAATATGATCCTCTAAGATTTCCTGCCCAGGCATAAGCGGGTAGATAAGATGACCTTTTCAGATTTTAGAATGAAGATTTTATGATTATTCAGAAGATGCAGGGAGGGAAAATTGCTCTTAGGGACAAAAACAAATTCTTTGGAAGAAGAAATGATTCATTTAAAGACCATTTTAAGAACTTCAGCTGATTTTCCTAGAAATACCTTGGTTTCAGAGTAATTTGGAAATAATTCAGTAAATTGTTATATCTAAAATAATTAATTAGCTTTTAAAGTCAGATACTTCATTAATACACACACACATACATATACTTCATTAATACACACACATATATATGTGTCTATATGCATATGCATGTATGGCTGAAGTTTTGAAGATCATAACACTGTGAGATATGGGAATATAGAATACTAGGCCAATTATTTCATCTAAGAACACAATAACAATCAATAGTAATCATGCCAGTAAAAAATAATCCACTAAATCAGCTTTGGAATCATCTCTGAAATAGCCCAGACATCTGTCATTTTGAGATCACATTTGCATTGATCTGCCTAGATCCTAGGAGACAAAGAATGTGATTTTTTCCAGATATCTGTCAGGATGAGGGTTCCAGTCACAGAGATAAGCTAAGGCTAGGAGAGCCTGCAGAGTGTGGGCTCTGAAGTCAGATTGCCTGGGTTCAAATTCCAGTTCTAGTTCTTACTATCTTCATCAGCCTGGGCAATTTCCTAACTCCTCTAAGCCTCAGTTGTATCACATGTAAAATGCGATAGCAATGGTACATATATGACAGAAATCAAATGAGTGTTAAATAAAATGATTCATGTAAAACATTTAACACTGTCAAACATGAAGTAAACATTCAATAAGCGATAGTTAAAATTGCCCCTATTATTAAGAATTATAAGGCCGGGCACAATGGCTCACACCTGTAATCCCAGCACTTTGGAAGGCTGAGACAGGCGGGTCACGTGAGGTCAGAAGTTCAAGACCAGCCTGGCCAACATGGTGAAAACCCATCTCTACTAAAAACACAAAAATTAGCTAGGTGTGGTGGTGCATGCCTGTGATCCCAGCTACTCAGGAGGCTGAGGCAGGAGAATCACTTGAACCTGGAGGCGGAGGTTGCAGTGAGCCGAGATCGTGCCACTGCACTCCATCCTGGGCAACAGAGCGAGACTGTCTCAAAAAAAAAAAAAAATTATAAGTAAATTGTATGTCTCTTCACTGTCACTAATTCTCCAGATTATCTCTGACATGGTATGACACATTTCTGAGAAATCAGTCAATCAGTCTGCAAAATAATGCAGACTCTCAGGAATCATAAGTTAAATGCTGCTTCTAATTCCTGAAGCTTCAGTCTTTTCAGAAGCAAAAGAAATAGAGAATTGTGTACTGATTTGTGAGAACCACAAACCAACAGAATAAAACATTAAGAACAACAAAATGCCTGTAATTTGAAGCAAAACTTGATAGTCCTAAAAATGTCAATTGGGTCCATAATCACCCAGTACAAAGTCCATACACTTAATGAGCTCCTGCAAAGAATGGCTGCTGCCAAATGAAATACATGGATACTGATGCACCAGTCTTCAGTAGCATAGTGGGCACAAAACTGAGTAATGCTGAGTAAGAAATACAACGTTGAGTAATATAGCTGTAGTGTAGTCTTCTATGTATTCTAATTCTAGAGATTCACTGCCAGCACCAGCACAAGATGCTTTTCTTCCAACACTTCCCATTCTAGAAGGACTTTCCATCTCTGCCAACTAACCCAAATCTTATTGTTTCATTAGGACTTGCCTCTCCCCATAGTCATCACAAAACATTTAGTTTAAAATACATAGTTCTTTATTTGATCATTCATTCATTCATTCAATACAGTTTAATTGAATTTCCCACCAATAATATAAAAAACTGCCAAAAGCTGATTAGATGTATTTTTGTATATACTCCCCCTTTCTTAGTGATGTTTTCTGTCCACAACAAGTTAAAGATCTAATGAAAGGTGATAAGATGAGAGCACAACCAAGGGAATTCAGAGGAGGGACAGAATGCTTCAGTGGGATGAGCCAGCACATGGCACCCTAGTATGGCTGCAAGAGATGTTACTAGGCAGGGGTTACAGTGGGTAGAGAAGCATACACACTTCATTGAGATGAATGCAGCTTGGACATTTCCTACAGAATCTAGCTCTTTTCTGTGAATTCATGCAAACTGTTGGTTGAACGTATACATGAATTAATGAAACAGAGCCTATTTTGCCCTCATACAGGAAAATAGGCAAATAAGGACCTGGCTCAAGGTGATTGAGGCCTTCTGGAGAGAGGTGCTTGGCAGAATTTGGCCACAGTACCAATTCTAAACTGCACACTAAATAAACATAATAAAAGATGTGCGCCGGGAATAGAAGGCCAGCAGGATGTTACTTTTCTGAAAACGGCATTGGCAGGGGGGCTGTAGGGAGGGAGCACAGTCCCCTTCTTTCCCCCTCTTACTTGTCAGGCTTGTGGTTCACGAAAACCCAATTGGACCCTTGTTTTCTTTCCTGGGCCAGTAATGAATGGCAGTAATTATCCATGCAGGGCTCTGTGTGAGTCATGAGGTAGCTCTGGCTCCCTTCTCCTTGCAATTTTGAGCTGTGTGTGTGTGTCTGTGTGTGTGTTTCACCCGCTACTATTGAGGGGTGGAAAATAGATTACAATTACATTCCGGCTGGCCTTTGAAGACTTGATGGACAGCTGGAGAGAAATCTTGCCTGCAGCTGCTGGGATGAGAGGGTGGCCAAGAGGTGGGCGTGGAAAGAGGAAGAGAGGCCCTGTCAGAAGAGGGGGAAACAATACAAAATGAATTCAGGATATTCTCAAAGGAGCATTTTGAAGAGATCATGCTTGCCGACATTAAAACTGATTCTAGGGTCCAGGTGGCTGGCTGCATATCTGAATAACGTAGGTCCCTTTCAGGAACATTTTGAGTGTTCAAGTGCAGAGATGCTGTCACTGATCAGAGAGCAGCAAGATTAGACATAGACCAAGGCTGGCCCTGAAGATGGGCTCAGCTGTAGGTTTTTCCCTCTCTTCATCTGGAATCACTTTTCTAAGGTTAACCCAACACCTAACCTTTATTTTTTTTTTTAGTATGTATATGGGGAGCTCTCATGTACTTACTGAGCGCTATGTTTGGCACCTGGCCATACATGTTATCTACATGCCTCACATAATCCACATTACTCCCCTTCAAGGGAAAGGTCATAACCCTTATTTTACAGAGAGGGAAAACGAAGTTGAGAAAGGTGAAATAACTATCTCAAGGATGTTAAGTATTAAGGTGAACAACCCAGGCAGGCCAACTTCAAAGTGCCAAACAGTGCAGCATTTTATTTCTTACTACAGTCAAAAAAATCACAAATTTAGAAAGCAGGAATGCCAATTACTAAGAGTAGAAGAAGGGGCAATGCTAATGTATTTATTACACTTGTCTAAAACAGATACCCAGTTGTCTAGGTCCTTCAATTCCATAATGGTTAAGAAAATAAAACACCATGATTATATCACAAATGAAATATAAATAGTTCCTCTATGTGTAACTTAGAAACATTTGCAGGTATGTAGGTGAAAATCAGCACTCCATAGAAGGCACCAAGAAACTCATCAGCTTTAAGTGTAACCAGAATTCAAACAATAATTGTAGGGAAACATGCCCCCAAAATTGTACGTAGGTGTGATTTCCCTGGATACCAAACGGAAGTGATTTCAACTGGCCTCTAACCCTCAGTGAATGTGGTTAGAACAGTGGTCTGCAGAGCTACCAAGCAAAATAATCAGAAAAGTCTCCCTTATGCTTAGCTAATTGCAAAATAAACATTTCTATTCCTTCCTACCAGCCTTCCATGCAGGATTCACTTTGACGGCATTTGCCTCTTGGTTCAGATCAAACTTAGATCACAATTTAAGAACTGGTTTATTACCACCACCAGCAAGTCCTTTGTCAATGGGGTCAGAACCCTTGTCTAGGCATGACATGACATCTACTCACATTTAGTCAGGGATTTCTTTGTTCAGCAATACACTAAATAGGCACAGTAATCCCCTACTAAAAGCCAGGAGCTGTACTAAATATTAGGGGAGCCATTCTCACACTGAGTTTTCTCATAGATAAGTAAATGGACCATTAAGTAAATGCTGTCTGGATGAGTCAGAGAAGGATGCTCATGTCACATTTCAGCTCCCTTCTATCAATTTAACCTGTCCCAGACCAGTCTTAAAGTAGTCATATCATGAACTCACAACAAACCTGAACTGTGGTCTAGACACATTTGTGACTGTGAGAAAAGATGAAACCCTGAAGAAATGTGCATCTTAGGATACTTGGCTGTGTGAGTGGTAGAAGAGGGTGTGCAAAGAAATAAGACATAGTTAGGAGCAAATAAAAAGTTATCCCGTGCAAAAAGCAATATTGAAAAATAAGAAAAGAGTACTCACACTTTCTTATTTCAACACTTACTACAAAGCAACAGCAATCAAAGTAGTGTGATTACCGGCATAAGAAGCGACGTACAGATCAATGGGATAGAATGGAGAGTCCAGAAATAAACCCATATATTTGATTGATTTTCAACAACATTGCCAAGACCATTCAATGGAGAAAGAATAGTCTCTTTAACAAATGGTGCTGGGAAAACTGCATATACACACACAAAAGATGAAGTTGGACCCATACATTACAACAAATATAAAATTAACTCAAAATGGATCAACAACCTAAATATGAGAACTAAAACCATAAAACCCTCAGAAGAACACATAGGGGTAAATCTTCACGATCTTGGACGTGGCAATGGATTCTTAGGTATGACACACCAAAAGCACAAGCAACATAAGAAAAAAAAAACTGGATGTCATCACAATTTAAAGCTTTTATGTTTCAAACGACATCACCAAGAAAGTAAAAAGACAACCCACAAAACAGGAAAAAATATTTGTAAATCATATATCTGATAAGGATCTAGTATCCAGAATATATTAGAAAAAACCTTAAAACTCAGCAACACAAAGACAAACCGTTAAATTTTTAAGTGGTCAAAAAACATGAATAGACATTCTCCAAAGCAGGTATACAAATAGCCAAGAAGCACATGAAAACATGTTAAAACACCATTAGTCATCAGAAAAATGCAAATCAAAACCACCAGCAGTATCACTTTACACCCACTAGGATGGCTATAAAATGGAAAACAAAAAGTGTTGGAGCAAATGTGGAGAAATTCGAGCTCCCATACATTGCTGGTAGGGATGTAAATGGTGCAGTTACTGTAGAAAATGGTTTGGTGGTGGTTGTTCAAAAGGCTAAAACACAGACTCGCCCAGCATTTCCACTCCCAGATACACAGTGAAAAGAACGAAAACAAGTATTCCAACAAATATACATACATGCATGTTCACAGCAACACTATTCAAAATACACAAAAGGTGGAAACAGGCCTGTAAACCAAAAATAAATTCGTAAGGCCCCCCAACCATCTGAATGGACTTCCTCCTCAGTCAGGGCTCTTTTAAAATTTAACCTGAGAGACTGTTTCAGGCCATGATGGGAAGTGGGGGGTCTAACATGCATCATTATACATCTCTGGCATTAACATTAACACAGACTTTAAGTCTCATAAGAAACATTTTACAACCTATTCTCTCTGAAGCCTTACTACCTGAAGGCTTCCTCTGCAAATAAGAACTTGGGTCTCCACAATCCTTTATCTTAACCCAGACATTCCTTTCTGTTAATCCCAGGTCTTTAGACAGATTCAACCAGAAAATGTTTAAATTTGCCTATAGCCTGGAACCATCCCCCACCTTCAAGTTGTACTGCCTTTCTGGACCAAACCAATGTATTTCTTTTTTTTTTTGAGACGGAGTCTTGCTCTTGTCGCCCAGGCTGGAGTGCAGTAGCACAATCTCGGCTCACTCCAACCTCCATCTCCAGGTTCAAGCGAGATTCTCCTGCCTCAGCCTCCCAAGTAGCTGGGATTACAGGTGCCTACCACCATGCCCAGCTAATTTTTTGTATTTTTAGTAGAGATGGGGTTTCACCACGATGGCCAGGCTGGTCTCAAACTCCTGACCTCGGTGATCCGCCTGCCTAGGCATCGCAAAGTGCTGGGATTACAGGCATGAGCCACTGCACACAGCCCAGTGTATTTCTTAAATGTATTTGATTGATGTCTTATGCCTCCCTAAAATGTATAAAACCAAGCTGCACCCCAATCACCTTGGGCACAGATTCTCAGGACCTCCTGAGGGCGCTGTCATGGGCAATCATCACTCATGTTTGGCTCAGAATAAATCTCTTCAAATATTTTACAGAGTTTGACTCTTTTTGTCGAGAGCTCAAATGTTCATCAATGGATGAATGGATACACAAATTGTGTTTATAAATCAATGGAATATTATTCACTCAGATCAGTCAGGATATAAGTATTGATGCACGCTACAATGTGCATAAGCCTTGAAAACATTATGCTAAGTGAAAAAATCCAAATACAAACAGCCATATATTGTATAATTCCGCTTATATAAGATATCCAGAATAGGTAGAGGCATGGAGACAGAATGCAAATTGATAGTTACCAGGGTCTGGGAGAAACAGGGAATGGGGAGCAACTGCTTAATGAGTACACTGTTTCCTTTTGGGGTGATGAAAATGTTTTGGAACTAAATAGAGGTGTTGGTTGCACAACATTGTGAATGTACTAAATGTCACTAAATTGTTTACTTTAAAATGGTTAATTTTATACTGTGTCAATTTCACCTCAAAAAAGAAAATCCAAAAACTTCAAATTAAAAAAAAAGATGTCTACAGAAAATTCATTTATTCATTTATTCAACAATAGGGAAAGGTTCAGTGCAGAACTAGTACGATGGATCAGGCACTGGACTGGGGATAAAACAGTGAGCACACGCATGCCAGTCTAGCAGCCAAGACAGACTTCATCAAATAATCACCCTCGTGAAGTGTAAATACCACAAATCAAAGAGATAAGGTTCTAGGCTGACAGGATCAGGAAAGATCTCCCTGAAGATGCAAAAAATATGAGCTAAGGTAGAAAAGATAAGTTAGAGTT
Organism: Pongo abelii; assembly: GCF_028885655.2. Lineage (NCBI taxonomy): Eukaryota > Metazoa > Chordata > Mammalia > Primates > Hominidae > Pongo > Pongo abelii. The sequence continues at coordinate 72,882,420 of NC_071996.2, read as the reverse complement.
CAGAGGTTAGGGAAGGTTCAGGGCAGCGGCGGGGAGAACATTCCTTCAAGGGAAACAACATGTATAAAGATCTAGTGGCAGGATAAAAAGGAAGCTAGTACCTCCTTAGCATTTGAATGATTTATCAGTAATAGTTTTGACTATTTGCAAGCAAACCACTGGTTTATTACCCACAGTAATTTACGATTTGGTAGAGATACCAATTCAAATTGTAAGGCTGAGTGGCCCTAGTCAACTTAGTTGTTCTATCATATTTTCATTAGTATTGAAGGGTCTACTTAAAATTTTCACATACTTTGTGGCATTTTACAGGGGAAATTATATGCCATAGTGACATACATTATTTAAAGGTCTCAAGAGAATCCCCTTGAGATCATCCCGTGCTCTATAGATTCAACAGGGAGAGCTGGCCAGATTCAGCCAAAAGACACATTTTTATTGGCCTCCCTGGCCTTAAAAATAAGATTCTGAATGCCTTTACAGAGGGCATAACCTCTTCAGTCTAACCCCAGGCCCCTCTACTTCCTATTGTTTAATTTTACACCTACATGTTTCCCTCATTTTCATTTTCTGCTTGGCCTCTGACTACATTTGAATTTGTGTCCCCCCTTCTAAAGGAACAGGCATTTTTCCACGAGTGACTGGCTTTGATGTTGTCTTTCTTGAAGGCTGGGGAGGAAAGGGACATGAGAGTCCAACAGGGAAAGGTGTGTAGGACTGTGAGAAGGAATCAGTAACTATAATACAGAATAAAAGTGGTATTTCCAATATATCAAGAAAGAAAAGGATCCTGGGGAGAAAGATGAGAAATTAAATCAACATGAGTATATGAAGCCAGCCCCATTGGACTTAAAGGCACAGAGACCCGGATATACCCAGAGTATGCCTCAGATAGTAAAGACTATCTAAGATCAAAAAGGAGGCAGCAATTATCCCTATATAAATGTCAAAATTGTTATGGGATCAGTGATTTTCACACATCCGTTGACATAAATCCTAGGCAGGGATGTTGTGATCAGTACCCACCAGGCCCAGGGAGGTGCCTTTCTACAGAGAGAGAGATGCATGTGTCGCACTCAGCAACATGGCTACAAAAATAATTACACGAAGCAATCATTTCTTTGATTTTTGCTTTCGGGCTTCTGCATGCCAGAGAGGCCTCCAAAGGGCACTGCCTACAGCAATTACAACATCCTTTTGCAATGTCGCTAGAACAGAACATTCACGTTTTTCTCAGAACCTGAGAGTACTCTATTATCACAGCATGTTCTGAGACAATGGGGTTCAATAGGGCAAACAAAAGGCTGGAAATAGATCAGTACATTCAAATCATTGCCCTGGCCATTGACTCAATAAATATTTATTGAGTATTTACTATGAGCCAGAGCAGGCTAGATGTGGGGATACAAGAGAATGACTTCCCATTCTCAGTTGAGATAAATCATTCTTTACATCTGTTGCACAAAGGGTCTTGCCTTCCTATTTCTGAAATAGGAGGCAGGGATCGACTCTGGACCAGACTGAAGACTGGCTGACATGCCCACCAAAGCCATGACAGTTCACCCATTCCCTGACAACAACCCAGAAGTTACCACCCTTTTCTAGAAATTTCTGAATAACTTGCCTCTGAATTTGCATGTAATTAAAAGCAGATATAAATGTGACTGCCTGACTGCCCTTGAGCTGCTATTCTTGCTGCACTACCCATGGGGTGTCCCTGCTCTGCAAGAGCAATCATGAAGCTGTAATACTGCTGCCTCAATAAAGCTGTTTTCTTTCACCACCAGCTTGCCTTTGAATTTCTTCCTGGGAAAAATAAAGAAACTTCCTGGGCAGAGCCTCAATTTTGGGGCCCCCCGTCCTGCAACACTTCAAGGCCATATGGTAGGATAGGGAATCTACACTAAAATAGAATTTCACAGTTTAAGAGGATCACATGTACTACTGATATGCAATAAATTCTCTATTATATTGATAACAGCAAGAAAGGTAGCATTGAGAATAAAACTTTTGACTCACTGAACAGAGCATTTTAATTTTCTCAGGTTAAAGACACAATTCGTTATCTGTTTGAGAACCTGTTCTTTGGTGAAAGTACATATGATTTTTTAAGCCACTAGTCAAGAGGAAAGCAGATAATATTATGAGCAACCTAAAATAAATGGTGAATCACAAAGTTGTTTTTTTTTTGTTTGTTTTTTTTTTTGAGATAAGGCCTCACTCTGTCACCTAGGCTGGAGTACAGTGACATGATCATAGCTTACCGCAACCTCAAACTCTTGGGCTCAAGTGACCTTCCTGCCTTAGCCTCCAGAGTAGTTAGGACTACTGGTGTGCACGATCACACTCGGCTAATTTTTTCATTTTTTACCTCTGTAGAGACAAGGTTTTGCTATGTTGCCCAGGCTGGGAAACACAGAGATTCTGAAATAAAAGGAAAATAATATCACTTTTGGGTGAATGAGAATAAAAAGTGTTAAAAAAAATGTTTTCCCCATTTCCATATGCTTGAGAACATACAAAGCTACTTGTAAAAAAAAACATTAATTAAAATGTACTTTTCTACTAGAGTCTCCAAATATGCAAAATACTCACATGCAATGTGAACCTATGATTTTTATGCACTAAGATGACACCTCAGACCCAAGTGCAGAAGAACTTAGGCTTGTTTTTCCCTAAAATAATCATCTGTCATGTTGCCACTTCACACCCACACATGCAATGGCAGATAGGTAAACTCAGGGCCAGAACGACAGAAGTTTTCTAGTCTGACATGGGAATGGACATACTGACTTTGGGCTCACAGGCTCAGTGCTCCAGACAACTGAACTCTACTTGACAACGACATTTTGAAAACCACAAGTCAGACTAATGGCCAGTCACCAGTCACTGTGTGATAACCAATAGTTTTCAAGGATCAGGTCGTTTGAATTCTAATTTCCCCATATCATCACCCACACACACTCACATAAATTGTATATGTACATTTCTGGAGTTCATAAAACAATAAAGTCATCGCATGGTCTGATTTTAGGTTCTAAATGCTATGGAACCATGCACAAAGTAATCATTAGAAACTGCCACATGCAAATTCTTTGACACTTTTCCCATTAAGAGGTGGGGGTCTATGCTCTCACTCCTTGAATCTGGGCAGGCTCTGTAACTTCTGTGACCAACAGTATCTTGCGGGTATGCGGTGCCAGTTTGGGAATTTAGATCTTCAAAGAATGGCAGCCTCCACTTCCTATGTCTTTGAATGCCTACTCTTGGAGCCTTGAACAGATATGTGAGTCGAACTATCCCGCTGAAGAAACCACAAGCATAGGAAGCGGGATCCAGCTTAACCCAGGCTACCAGCCATTCCCACCAAAGGCACCCAGGCATATGAGTGAAACCACCATGGACCCCGTAGACTGGACTGGTTACCAGCAGATTAGCATTGGCTGACCCCAGTTCATATCATGTAAAATAAAAGAATTACCCAGCTAAGCTCTGCCCTATTTCCTGACCCCAAAGTTATAAAATGTAATAAAATGTTTATCGCTTTAACCCACTAAGGTTTGGGATACAGCCAAGAGTGGTAATGCATACCTGTAATCCCAGCTACACAGGAGGCTGAGGGAGGAAGTCACTTGAGCCCAGGAGTTTGAGATCACCCTGGGTAATATAGTAAGATCCTGTTTCAAAAAGTAATAAATAAAAATTTATCTATTATTTATTTGTTAATGGTCCCAATTGGCCCATTAACAAAAAGGTTTGGGGTAGTCTATCATGCAGCAATAAGTACTTGGGACAAAAATTTACAGGATCTCAGGGCTAAGACTACTTGAATGATGGGCACAGGGAAAAGTGTCCTGGGAAGGCATTAATTAGCAGACAGAGGGAAGTCTGTATCTCTTTCTCCCCATTATTATTCAAGACATGATAATGCTTGGAAGAAAGGCTAGAAAACTAGAACTACAAGGGTTGGACCAAGACAACTGCCTCTGAGATTATCACTACCATATTTTAAAATGAAAAGCTTCTGGAGGAATAATTGTGGAAAAATCGGCAGAAACATTTTGGGGGGAAAATGAGGACTTACCCTCTCAGTTAAGAAAATATACCTTAAAATAACTAAAACAGTATAGTACTATTTTAATCACAGAACAGAATAAAAGGTAGAGAAGCATATCTATGTGTACATAACGTTTTAGTGTAGGATAAATACTCCAAATCACTAGGAAAGGATGAACTATCCTACACAGTGACAGAGAATAGAGGATGTGTCCCATGGTATTGAAACAACAGGTTATTCATACTTAAGAAGTCTAATTACATTCCTACTTGAATCAATCAGAAAAAGTTCCAGTGTAACTAGAAATCTAAATTTCTAAAAATCAAAATATTTATATTATCTAAATATAAAACTTCAGTGATAAAATAAAGCATACTTTTAAAATCTTGAGACAGAAAAGAGATTCATAAGCATGAAATAGAATTCAAAAGCCATAAAGGGAAAAACTGACAGGTTTAAATGTATTAAAATGTCAGATTCTTACAGGGGGAAAAAAAAAACACTTTAAACAAACTTAGAAGGCCAAAAGAAAACTGGGGGAAAAAATATCTGTGTATCTGTGACATAACAGTCAAAGGGTTAAGAGCCATAATATATTACTAAGAAAATATAAAAGCCCCAGTAGAAAAATGGATGAAAAGGGCCGGACGCAATGGCTCATGTCCGTAATCCCAGTACTTTGGGTGGCTGAGGCAGGTGGATCACTTGAGGTCAGGAATTTGAGACCAGTTTGGCCAACATGGTGAAACCCCATCTCTACTAAAAATACAAAAGTTAGCTGGGTGTGGTGGTATATGCCTATATAATCCCAGCTACTCAGGAGGCTGAGGCAGGAGAATCACTTGAACCTGGGAGATGAAGGTTGCAGTGAGCTGAGGTCACGCCACTGCACTCCAGCCTGGGTGACAGAGCGAGACTCTGTCTCAAAAAAAAAAGAAAAAAGAAAAAAAAATAAAGTGAAAAAATGAGCAACAATTCACTTAGATGAAGTGTACATGGCCTGAAATATATAGAATTATATTCAACTCCACCAATAATCAAAATAATGAAAACAAGATATAATTTTATCCATCATATTGGAAAAATTTTTGAAGATTAGTAATACCAAGTGTTGATAAAAATATAAGAAAATGGTGTTTTCATACACTGTTGAAGGAAAATATAAATCACTATGGCCATTTTTTTAGAATAACTTGGCAATATGTGTCAATATTAAAAATAAGTAATCTTTTGAATCATAGGTTCTGTTTTTTACTATCCTACAGAATTTCTCACACCAAATACATAGATATACAAATACACACAGAATGATATTCACCAAAGCTTTGTTTATAACAGCAACAAAAAAGGGAAAGAACCAAAATGTGCATCTATAAGGGCATAGTTAAATATATTATGAAACTTCTATATTATTGAAGACAACGCAGCCATTTTAAAAGAATAAGGTGTGTCTATGTAAGTACTAACAAGGAAAGACATCTTTAATAAAATTGCTAAGTGAATAAAAGCAAAACACAAATGTATGATCATATTTTGGTAAAAAAATCAAAGTTACAAATGAGTAATTGCATATTAATATATATTAGTACATGCATAAGAAAAACACGTGTGCATAAACGCACGAATAGATACATATTCCAGAAAAGAGATGTCTGGGCAAATATAAAACAAACTGTAATCAGTGGCTCCATCTAATGGAGAGATTCACAGTATTTTGTATTGAACAACCTTTTTATAACAAAGATCTATCAGTTTTTTTAAAAAATAGGAAAGCACTCAAAGAATAAAGTGACATAACTAATCGGTACTAGGCTTAATACCTAAGTGATGAAATCATCTGCACAATAAATCCTCATGACACACATTTACCTATATAACAAACCTGCACATGTACCCCTGAACTTCAAATAAACGTTAAGAAAAATTATAAATATAATCAGCCTCATGCATAATTTAAAAAATGTAAATGAGAACATGAAATACCATTTTTTCCACCCATAAGATGGATGGAGATTTTTTAAATGACAATATACCATAGCCAAGGGGGCAGAGATTCACTTTCATACGCTGTGGGTGTGAGTACAATTTAGCAAAACTTCTTTGAGCAAGAATTGGGTAAAACCTGCCAAACTTCTAAATGCCCATCTCTTTGGACAGCAAAGATGTATACACATAAACATTTATTATAATACTTTTTTTAGTAACAAGAAACCAAAAAAACAGTTTTCCATTCATAGACAACTATTAACATAGTTGGAACATTTACAATAGTAGTAAACTATAAAGCCATAAAGGAAGAATGAAGTAGTTTTGTTGTAGCTCTAAGATATATTGTTAAGTGATTGGAAAAAAAATCCTAAACATTATATATGGTATGCCTTTTATGTAAAACAAAATGTGGCATGTTTGTTTTAGTAGACTCAAGAACGAAAAGATAACTGCTCAATAAATGTTCAAGTAGAAAACAAAAACAAAAATAAGTGACATAAAAGGGATAATAATAGATCAAGCACCATCTTCTCTTTGTAGCTGCATCATATCACCAAAACTGCCTGCATCCTTGCCTCATAGGCAATAGCTCTATGTTTTAGCTCTTTCTCCTAATATATGCTTAACACCTGAGAAATTAACACATATAAAATTGCTTTTTGCAGGACTCATTCTTTAAACCAGTGATCTCAATGCAAGAAGAAGAAATTTTTTAAACCACACTTTCCTCATCCCCTCCAGATATCTTTTCCCCCACCCCTGCCTTGGTATAGCAAGACTTTTACTAGAACGAACTGGAATAAACTTTAATGAATATAGAAAGTCCCTCCTAATAGATGTTACAGCTTTAAGAGTTTGGAGTCAGGAAGCTCTAAAGTTAGCAAGTTAGTTCCTTCAAAATCTCATGCTGAGATTGGGGCCGTTGTCGCTAGGTGGACAATAATGCTTATTTAGATTGTACAGTTCCAGCCCCAGCTGAAGTCATTTCAATTACAGAAAACAGAGAACTCACCCACTTAAGGCAAGTACTTCCATGCAATATTGCTGGGTTTCTTTCTATTTAGAAACTCTTAATAATCATATTAAGTAGATATTAATTGTGTACATTTATGTTTTAATTCTCAAAGAAAATGCCTTGTGGAGTAAGAGTTAAAGAAATACAAGACCACATACAGGAACCTTAGTCACAGAATTTCAACTTCAATTGTTATTACTCGTTATGCCTGCTCTTTTTTAAAAACAGAAGTCATGCAGACCTCATTCTCTATGGCAGCATTACGGTTTTTAAGAACTTTGAGAGCTGCTAAAGGATGTATCTGGCTTGGTGGGAAGACTTGCTTATGCCTGCTCCCACATTTCAGTCTTGCTTCAGGGCTTTGGAGAAATGTCCAAAACCCACAAACACCTATCTATTTAGAATTTTCCAATAAGGCTTTAATTTGCCTCCTGCTGCTGGCTCTAATTATCAAGCCAGTGCCTGAGAGGGAAAATCCAGCCTCCTAAAAAAAAAAAAAAAAAAAAAAAAGCCTCCACTTTGCCTATGTGGCCGCTCTATGTTGTTCGTTTCCTGTAGGCTTTCTCACCTTGCACATACTCTTACACACAAAAAGGCCATGAAATACTGGACCACGTGTCCTCACTGCCACCCTGCGCATGACTGTGTATCACACAATCAGGAAACAATTACTCATGATCACTATCATTTGTTATTGCCCATATATTGTTGAAGATTTTAGTCATTAAACACCCATCTACTCCCAGCCACTGTTTTGTTTTGCTTGATGGAAGCTGGGATTCTGGCTAAGGGCGTTCTCCTTAAAGGATTCTGCCTCTTTCACCTTCCAGCCATTTTAAATGTAAATTGAATTTAGTAGAAGAGTTTGAATGGAGAGAAATTTTTGAGTTACATCCCACATTATTTTGATCATGTTTTGTGCCCAGAAATGTATAAAAATAGAGTGATCTAAAACTATTATCAATTCAATCTGAAGTATTATAAGTGGTTGTTTCCTGATTTCAGATAAATCATTTGATGTATAAAGTAATCTAAAATGTCAACATCTCTAATTTGACATTTGAATATATTGCTAGGACTCAGTTACTTATGTAAGTCTAGAATATCTTCATTAGTCAACTAGGATACTTTTAACTAGGATTTCAATCACCAAAATAAAACCTGGTTGAACAGCAGGTGCAGATGACTCAGGGTCCTGTGGTCATTACAGTTAAGCTGAGTGCTCAGCACTCACTGACAAGTAAACGGTGTAACATTCAAAGAAATTATTCTCATTGCTGCCCAGTTAGAGTCCAATTCCCTTTCCTTTTGGAGGATATATCCTGGCTGGGATGCCTTCTCAACAGGCAAGGCACAAAGACGTAACCTGTAAAACGTGACGTGCCTACATGCTGGCACCTACCATGGTTCATCAACTAACTAAACAAACTCCCTTTGTAATTCAGCACCTCTTCTTGAGATTTTAGTCTTCATACAGAAATCTGTTTCATCTTCATGCTTAGCCAATTTTGACATGGGTGAAAATAAAAACAAACAAACAAAAAAACCCTAAATATAAGTCTTATCAAGTAAGTCACTTAAGATATAATGTGGTAGGTTTCAAAAAGTAGAAAAATACTCTGATGTCTGTTTCATGAGCACTTGAAGCTGGTTGCAGACTGGATGTGCCAAGGTGAAAATAGCCAGCAGGAATGCTGAGTTGGATACTGTTGTTGTTTCCTATAATGCTTGATCGTCTACTTTTCAAAGCCCAAAAATGAAAAGAAAAGGAGAAATAGGTATTCTTGTATCTATAACACTAAGCTCCTTATTCTGCCACCTTTATCCAGGCACCAAATGCCCTTGTGCCTGATTACCAGCCTCCTAGGGAGACCAGTGCTATCCACATTACTCCCCAGAGGGACACGTGTTTGGGGGAAGAGATTCAGATAATATATGCACTATAATAAGGATTTAGAAAATCAGAAATATAGGACATATTGATATTAAAATAATGGAGTCATAACTTGCATATAGGCCCTCCTCCATATCAGTCCTCTAAACACACAAGCTAATGAACTTACACTATCCAGAACATAGCTCATCATTGTAGCAGGGAAAAGAGAACATGGTGAATCACTTTTCAAAGGCTTCCACCTAGAAATGTCACGTGTTATTTCCACTCACATTTCTTTGGCCAAAGCAGCTCATACAGTCAGACCCAATTTCAAAGGTACAGGTAAGTACAATCTACCCTGGGCCGAAAGAAGAAAGCCAGAATACTGAGCTTCTCTAATGTCTGCCCTATCAGCACTGAATATCTCAGAGGGGGTGTGAGGATCAAACAAAGCAAGATATGAAAGTATTTTTAAAAGCTGCAAGCTCAAAACAATAGTGAGTTATCATTAAGTGGCACACCATCAAGAATTATCCAAGACCTTTCTTACACTGGGATGCTACAATCTCATTCCAACAATGTAAACATGAATGCTTTCCAATACTTGGAAAATGCTTTCTAGGTTTTTAGATTTTATCAAAGACCCCACATAATTATTCCTGTGATCTAGCAATGCATCTTTTTTCCTTACTGCTCTTGCCCACAATGAAAAGATCTTTACCCTAATTTCTGAGATCTAAGAATTGGGTTTATTTCCATTTATACTCAGTGTTCTGAGAACAAAGGGGAAAATAATGAAAGCTAGACTGCTTGATTTCTAATTCTGGCCCTGCCATTTGCCAGTTACAAAATCTCAGCCAAGTTACTTATTCTTTCTGGACCTCAGTTTCCCTTTCTGAAAAGTGGGGATATTAATAATACTCTACCAGGGTTTTGGGAAAGATTAAAGGTACATAGTAACATACAAAGTACTCAGGCCAGTGCCTGGCTTATAGCAAGTATTCAATAAATATTGGCTCTTTTCATTTCTCCTAAAAAAAAAGAAATTTCATTTTTAGAAAAGAAATTTATTGTAAAATTCTATCAAGTATCATGGCAGCAGTGAAGGTGACTGCGATATCAGACAAGCCAGTGGCAATGTCCAGGGAGCAAGGACGGCCCTAAAAAAGAGAATGTGAGTCTGCCTCACTGGATTCATTCATTTAATCAATCAATCAGGCATTTATTTACCACTCTCTCTCTCTATTTCGGGAACTGTGCCAGGCCTATGGCCTCAGAGATTATTAAGACACCATCCTTCCCTCCTTCTGTGAGCTCATATCCTAGTAGGGGAAGCAATAGATAAATGAAAAATAGTAGTGTTGTTCCAAAGCCTAAGAAATATCATAATACAGTCATGCATCACTTAAAGATAAGCATACATTCTGAGAAATGCATGATTAGGCAATTTTGTCCTTGTGTGAACATCATAGAATATACTTAGACAAACCTAGCCTACCACACACCTAGGCTATATCGTATAGCCTATTCCTCCTAGCCTATGGACTTGTAAAGCATGTTATTCTACTGAATATTGTAGGCAATTTTAACACAATAGTATTTATGTATCTAAACATAGAAAAGGTACAGTAGAAATATGGTATTATAAGCTTAAGGGACCACTGTCATATATGTGGTCTGTCATTAACCAAAACATCATTATATGGTGTATGACTATAGATATAAATCCTAAATAGAGCCCAGTGCAGCCTCTCCAAAACTCCATCCATCCAAAACTCCCATGCCAGGGTATCTATGCTTGAAACTCTACTTTTTTTTTTTTTTTTTTTTTTTTTTGAGACAGAGTCTTGCTCTGTCACCCAGGCTGAAGTGCAGGGCAGTGGCGTGATCTCAGCTCACTGCAACCTCTGCCTCCCAGGTTCAAGAAATTCTCTGCCTCTGCCTCATCCTTCTGAGTAGCTGGCATTACAGGTGCCTGCCAGCACACCCGGCTAATTTTTGTATTTTTAGTAGAGACAGAGTTTCACCATCTTGGCCAGGCTGGTCATGAACTCCTGACCTCGTGATCCACCCACCTCGGCCTCCCAAAGTGTTGGGAGTACAGGCATGAGCCACTGCACCCAGCCTGAAATTCAACTTTTAAAGTTCTAATCCTTCAATTTAAGAATTGTTCTGAGAGAAAAACCACATTATTCTCACTTCCTGCCAGCTAGAACCAATCTTACCAGGGGTGTGATCTCACTGGTCTCTAGGGAGGGCTCTCTCCTCAAACTCTCCTCCCTATTCCTGCCATAAAGCCTAAGAGTTCACCATCTGAGATGCTTTCAACTGGATCATATTTTAGCCAGCTGGGATCTGATTGGGAAATTTTAAAAAATTACCTTGAGAATAATTCTAATTCTCTAGAAGAAAATTTCCAGAGAACAGGCCCTGGAATATTTATGTCATATATTTATACCACATATATAAAAATATACACATATATAAGTCTTCATCAAAATTCTGTCAACCCTCTAAATAGTATTTCTAGAATATGATTATCATTATTATTATTTCCTAGCCTAATCATTTTTCATTCATGTATTTGTCTTTGGTCTCATGATGGCACCTGTGATAGACCAGAATTCCCTAATTGCTAATGGTACATTTGCAGCTATTCCTACAGTATCGCTGCTGTACTAATCATGAACAGCGATTAAATATACTCCAAGCAATTTTAACATTCATCAGACTGATAATGGCAAGAAACAAATTGGAGTCTTTCAGTGTTTTACCAAATGTGCTCTCTAATTCCTTATTACTCTATATATTTCTGGAAACTATTTCTATACACAAACCAAGCTGAAAAGAAAAGTGCTCTTTGCTGCAAAAATAAAAGAACGAGTTTAAGCTGCTTGCCACCCTGGGGATAATCGCAATCACATTAAAATGCAGCTCAATGGCTCATCTTTCTTCTTTCCCCTCTATCAGTCAGTAAATTAATTCCTTTATAGATATGAACATCAATATTCTATTTTTATAAAATGTGCCTTTTTTCAATTACTTCCTGGGAAAAGCAGAGTTACTATGGCAATCTCTGAATTTTGCACTCTGCAGCTTTAGACTACCACTGTTTTTCAAATGGGAAGCTATAATTTAGCTCAACTCATTTTACAAGGTATACAAATACCCACACATCCTTAACTGTCTGTGGGTGCATGTCATTGGGGGAGGGGGTGGTCATTGGGAGCGGGTGTGTTTTGTTTTTCAGGCCTATAAAATATGGAAGAGGAATTGGGGAAAAAATCTTTTTCTAAGGTGAGCTCTTACATCCCAGTACCTAGCGGCATACCTCAGTCACAACAGATGTTAGATAAAAGTTTATTGAAGATGAAAAAGTTGTACATCTTCTTGTGAATTTCTCACATGGTTCTTACCTATTCATAACCTTATTCAATATGTGAAGGAGATTGATATGGCTTGGATCTGTGTACCCACCCAAATCTCATGCTGAAATGTAATCCCCTATGTTGGAGATGGGGCCTGGTGGGAGGCGATTGGATCATGGGTGCGGTTTCTCATGGCTTAACACCAACCTCCTTTGGTGCTGTCATCACAAGAGTAAGTTCTCATGACATGTGGTTGTTTAAAAGTGTGTAGACCTCCCCACTTTCTATCTTGTCCCCACTCCAGCTATATAAGATGTATCTCTTTTCTGTTCACCTTCCACCATGACTGTACATTTCTTGAAGTCTCCTCAGAAGCAGAAGCTGCTATGCTTCCTTTACGGCCTGTGGAATTGCAAGCCAATTAAACTTCTTTTCTTTATAAATTACCTAGTTTCAGGTATTTCTTTATAGCAACGTGAGAACAGACTAATACGGAGGTCAGTTGGTAAAAAGGTTTTGCTCTCCTTTGGGCAATAAAGAGTGGGCTTATGACCCATAAAGACCCCCATACCTCCCCATTGCAGGATTCTGCTCAGTTCTGTAGCCTCTTCCTAATCTCACACAATGTTATTTTGTAGTCTCCAATGCCTGGTTAACAAGAACCTTCTATTGACTGAATTGACATGGAGACGTCTAAATAATTCCTGTTGATAAGTCTGTTTGAATACCCCTCTTGTGGTGTACCATGTGAGTGTAGCTGTACCACTAACCACCAATGGTTATACAGACAGAATAGCAACTTGTATTTCACCTCCAGCTTCTACACAGATAGCTGTTTAGCAATTTATTTCACATTGGATAAGCTTCTTGTCTCCATTACCGTCTTTCAGCTAAGCCTTAGGCTGGAAAGACAAAAGCAGCTCTCTCAGCCCATGATCCAGCACTCTGCTCATTGGGGGGGAACTTTAGGGCCAAACTTGTACAAGGAAAGATGTAGGGCCTGTCTCTCACTGGGAAAGATCTTCCACCTTTGAAAGCCCTATTACAAGTGTTCTTAAACTGAAGGCTAGGATGAGTGTCAGAGCATCTGTAACTCTCAAATTAGTAGGAAATATTTTATCCATTTTTCTAGGGAGAAAGTTATATGATTTTCAGTAGGCTGCTACAGGTTTAGGACCCCTGAAAAAGGTGCACTCTACTGGCTTAGCAGGTCCAGAGTGGGCTTCAGGTAGAGAAGACTTGGAGAAGATAGCCAGCACGTTATGGAATAACATATTCAACATACCAAGAGAAAATAATTCTCATCATGGAATTCTATACCCAGCTAAGTTATTTTTCAAAAGTAAATATGTCTTATAATAAAGAAGAAATTAAGATATTTTTACAAAGGCAAAGACTTGAGAGTTTATTACTCAAAGACTCTGAAAGAACTATTTAAGGTTATACTTTGATCTTACATGAAAAAATATTATACAAAAAATTATATGGAACAAAGACATTTGGCTCAACATGGATACATCTATTTTAAATGATAATAGTAATGACTAATTTGGGAGCAGGGGATGTTAAAAATAAGATATAAATAGAATACATGGATGAATTGAGAGATTTCTAGAGTTAAAGTTTTTTAAGTCCCATATATTCTTTAGCAAACAGGTAAAGATAGAGATTCTTTTTACCTCGTTAAACCAATATAGTATATTAAAAATTTAAGAGAATCCACTAAAATAATATAAATCAAATATATAGTTTCCAAATGATAGATGGGGAAAAAAAGAGAAAGAATAAAGAAACTCAATCAATACAACAGAATGTACACAAAAAGAAAAGGATCATAAATAGAAAATAAAATTAAATGGTATAAATAAATCCAAAGATATCAGAAATAATGAGTATAAAGATAATAAACTAGCCAGTTAGAAAGTCTCAGGATAAATTTTTTTAAAAACCCAACTATATGTCATTTACAAGATACACTTGAAGCATAATGGCTCATCAATGTTGAAAGGAGGGAGATTTAATAAGATATAAGACAAATACTAACAAAAATTTAGTTATAGTAAAACTAAGATTGTATAATGACAAAGGTAACTATTCATCAGTAATAAATAATAGTTCGGTACTTTTAAAAATTGAAAGAATTACAAGGAGAAATGAATCAATTAACAATCAGCATGGTGAGAATTATGTTTAATACACTTTATTTTTTAGAGTAATTTTAGTTTTTCAGAAAAATTAAGCGGAAGGTACAGCAATTTCTCACATATCCCCTACCTTATATGAGCATAGCTTCCCCCATTCTCAATATCTTCCACCAGAGTGGTACAATTGAACCTACATTGACACATCACTATCACTCAAAGTCCATAGTTTATCTTAAAGTTCAATCTTGGTGTTGTACATTCTATAGATTTAGACAAATTTATAATGACATATATTTACCACCATAGTATCATACAGGGTAGTTTCACTGAGTATGATAATTTTTAATAAGTTTAATTTGATAGTGATATGTTGAACCTTGCCACTCACAATTAAAGGGTACACATTCCTTCCAAGCATACATGAATTCAAAAATTGAACATAAACTGGGTCACAAATTTTTAATAAATAATATAAAATTGAATTCACACAAATCACAGTATATAACCACAGTAAAATAAAACTAGAAATCAATCTTCAAAAATATAGCAAGCTATTTGTTTGAAACTTATATTTTTGAGTCAAAGAAAACTACAAAAATAGAAACTAGGAACTAATTAGAACTAACTTAAAATGAAAGTAAACATACCCAAATTAGTTTTTAGAATAAGTTTTATAATATATTATTTTATCTATATATTATGAGGGGAAAAACCAAAAATTAGGCTGTCTGCAACTCAAGATTGGTGGTAGAGAAATAGCAAGATAAGCCCAAAGAAAACAGTATATAGAGAATTTTGTTTTTAAGAAGAGAAATTAAATAGAATAGAAACAAAGAAAGAATAAAGTTGATTGAGCCAAAAACTGTTTGTTTAAAGAGATCAATAGGTTCTGTATCTGAAATAGATAAACTCTGCCTTGTCTCTCCTATCGAATGAAGCTACAAGATTTGAACAGAATGAATGGAGCAGTTATTTGAGGATTCTGAGAAGTAAATAGGAGCAGGTGAACAGGGAAAAAAAAAGAACGAAATTCTAAGAATCACCCAACCAGTGGTGAATTTATCATTTTTTTCCCTCCATATCCCTTAGCCTGGTCTCAAGGCACCCTGAAACCAAGAAGTGGATATTGACATGGGCAGAGAAAAGCTCATGCAGAATACCTTTAGGTTGGGCTCTAGAAGTATTAAAAAAAAAAAAAAAAAAAAAAAAAGGCTTCTTTGGTACAGTAGCAACTGTCAGCTGAAACTCTAAAGAAAGGGAAATTTCCTTTCAATCAGGGGAGCTGCGGTCTCAGAAGGTGAGGTGAATCCCTACTGCTTCTCTTTCTCTATCCTCCAGCCACTTGGCCTCAGACACAAGTGCAGTCATAAAAAGTGTGTAGCAAAGCAGACCAAATAAATCTTAGATTTTTGACTGGAAGACTGAAAAGGGAAACTGCAGGAAGCCAGACAGTACCATGGAGATTGCAGAGAGAGAAGAGGTTGAGAAAGCAATTCCATAAAAATTTATAATCTGACAGAGTATTACCACCAAAAAAATCTGTGAAAACATTGGAAGCATTCTCTTAAAGTGGGAAGTGAGAGAGATGCCCATTGTCACCACTTTATTCAACATAATATAAGAAATAAGCAGTAGAACTAATTAGAACAAATAAACATTAGAACAAGCAAAAATATCATTTATATAGTAACAAAAAATAAGTATCTAAAAATAAATCTTTTTTAATGTGCCAAACTTTTATGGAAAAAGTATAAACCTTAACTGGAAGAGTTCCAGTTTTGAAATAGCAGTACAAAAACAATCTAGCTTCATTTGCCTCCACAGAAAACCAAAACCAAATATACAGTGCCAAGATTTTCACCAGCAACAACCAAGAAGTCAAATATGAAGATGAGATGCATCCTGGGGCCACAGAGAGGTGAAAAAACTCCAAGTCAACAGTGAAAGAATTGGACTTCCAAATCCTTGAGGCCTCTCCCCATCATGGTGCCCTGCAACAAGTGTGTGGAAAATCTTTCCCCAACTCACAATTTCTACACTGGAAAAATGTGAGATTGAGGTGGTAAATCAGCTTTCCCACCAGCTTGG
Source organism: Pongo abelii (assembly GCF_028885655.2). Classification (NCBI taxonomy): domain Eukaryota; kingdom Metazoa; phylum Chordata; class Mammalia; order Primates; family Hominidae; genus Pongo; species Pongo abelii. The sequence continues at coordinate 72,865,883 of NC_071996.2, read as the reverse complement.
GTTCCCTGGCAGGAGTTCTGTACTTGCCTCTACCCATTGGAAGCATCATACTGCCTGCAAAGACAAAGGTGGGAGGCAGGACTACCATCCTTATTCCTGGAAACTGTTCCGTAACTTGGCTAAAGAAGATGCCAAATCAGAGTGGCTGTTCAGCAGCATCACATTGTAGAAGATACAATTCAGAGGTCTTTTGAACATGAACCCCTACCCAGCCTTCCCACACTGGTTGGATAATCCCTTTGGGATCTCCACATTTGAGAGAGGCAGGGCTCAGATCATTTACTAGAGCTGAGGTAGACCTGGGCTTAAGGTACCACCTAGAGGCAAAAAGGAAACCGCAACCTTGTGATAAAGATATACTAAGCAAATATATTTAATAAAAACCAAAACAAGCTGGACAGAGAAAATTGGAATAAATAGCTAATCCTTCAAAGACATAAACATTTACCCATAAGAAACAACAGCAAACAGAACCATTACCTCCCCAAAAAGACAAAGCAAAAATCCAGTGACTGACCTAATGAGACAGCCATTTGTAGGCTCTCTGACCAGGAATTCAGAATTGCAGTTTTAAGGAAATGCAGTGATCTCCAAGGTAACACAGAAAAGTAATTCAGAAATTTATCAGAGAAATTTAACAAAGACATTAAAATAATTTTAGAAATCAAATAGAAACCTTGGAACTGAGAAATATATTTGCTGAAATGAACTCATTAGAGACTCTCAATAGCAGAATGGACCAAGCAGAGAAAAAAAAATCAGTGAGCTTGAAGATGATTTGAAAATACACAGTCAGAGAAAAAAGAAGAGTAAAAAGGAAAGAAAACCAACTACAAGGTGCAGAAAATTATCTCACAAGACCAAATCTAAGAATTATTGATGTACAAGAGGGAACTGAGTGGGAGCAAGGGGTAGAAAGCTTATTCAAAGAAGTAACAGAAAATTTTCCAAAATGTGAGAAAGGTATAAATATCCAGGTACAGGAAGGTCAAAGAACACCAAACAGATTCAACCCAAAAAAGACTAATTCAAAGCATATAATAATCAAAATCTTAAAGGTCAAGGACAAAGTGAAGATCTTAAATGCAGCAAGAAATAAGAAGGAAATAAGACATAAAGGATCTCCAATTTGTCTGGCAACAGGCTTTTCAATGGAAACCATATGGGCCAGGAAGGGATAAAATGGCATCTTCAAAGTGCTTTAAGAAAATTTAAAAAACCTGTCATCCAAGAATACTATGCCCAGCAAAATTATTCTTCGAATATGAAATACAGATAAAATCTTTCCCAGGCAAATGAAAGCTGAGAGAATTCACCACCACACATATTTTACAAGAAATGATAAAGGGAGTTATTCTATCTAAAAGAAGAAAAACACTACCACGCAAAAAGAAAAATCTTCAGGGTATAAAAACCACTGGTAAAAGTAACTGCATGGACAAACCCAGAATATTCTATTACTGTAAATTTTGGTGTGCAATCCACTCATAACTCTAGTATGAAGCCAAAAAGGCAAATCTATCAAAAACAATAATAGTTACAGCAACCTGTTGAGGGACAAGTAATATAAAACTATGTAAACTGAGACAACTAAAAGTCAAAATTTGGGGGGATGCAGTTAAAGCGTAGATTGTCTTGTGGTCTTTTGACTTTGGATTTTTTTTTTGTTTGTATGTTTGTTTCAAATGGAGTCTCACTGTTGCTGGCCCAGGCTGGAGTGCAATGGTGTGATCTCGGCTCACTGCAGCTTCTGCCTCCCAGGTTCCAGCAATTCTCCTGCCTCAGCCTCCTGAGTAGCTGAGATTACAGGTGCCCATCACCATGCCTGGCTAATTTTTGTATTTATAGTAGAGACGGGGTTTTACCATGTTGGCCAGGCTGGTCTCGAACTCCTGACTCAGGTGATCCACCTGCCTCAGCCTCCCAAAGTGCTGGGATTACAGGCATGAGCCACCGTACCTGGCCACCTTTGTTTGTTTTTATTATTTTATTTGTGATCTAAGATAACTTTTCTTCTCTTTAAAGTAATCTGTTATATCTACAAGTTCCTTTTTTTTTTTTTTTTGGAAGCCTCATGGTAACCACAGCATGAATGCCTATAATAGATTCACTAAGAATAAAAAGCAAAAGAGTAAAACATACTATCAGTGAAAATAACTACAAAGGAAGACAGGAAGAAAGGAAGAGAGGAGTCTCAAAACAACCATAAAACAGGCAACAAAATGGCAATAGTAAGTCTTTACTTATCAATAATAACACTGAATGTAAAAAGTCTGAATTCTCCAACTAAAAGTTAGAGAGTGGCTGAAGGGACAGAAACAAGATCCAATTATATGCTGCCTTGAAGAAACCCACTTCACATATAAAGATACACATAGACTGAAAATGAAGGGGTAGAAAAATGTATCCCATGCAGCTGGAAGCTAAAAAGAAAGCAGAAATAGCTATACTTATTTCAGATAAAATAGACTACAAATCTAAGATTGTAAAAAGAAACAAAGAAGGTAACTATATAATGATAAAAGGGTCAATTCAGCAAGAGAATATAACAATTGTAAGTACATATGCACCCAACAATGGAGCTCTCAAGTATATAAAGCAAAAATTAACAGATCTAAAGGGAGAAACAGATTGCAGTACAATAATGATAGGGAACTTTAGCACTCCATTCTCAGTAATGTAAAGATCATCCAGAGAGAAAATCAACAAAGAAAAAGTAGAGTTAAACTCCACACTAGATCTAATAGGCCCAACTGCTGCAAAATACATATTCTTTTTATCAGCACACAGGACATTCTCCAGAATGAATCACAGTTTAGGCCACAAAACAACTCTGAACAAATTCAAAAAATATAAATTACATCAGGTCTCTTTTCTGATCACAATGGATCACAATGGAATACAACTAGAAATCAAAAACAGGAAGAACTTTGGAAAACACACAAACACATAGAAATTAAATAATGTGCTCCTGAATGACCAATGGGTCAATGAAATTAAGAAGGAAATTTTAAAATCTCTTGAAACACACAAAAATAGAAATACAGCATACCCAAATCTGTGGGATATGGTAACAGCAACACTAAGAGGGAAATGTAGAGCAGTAAATGCCTATAATCAAAAGGAGTAGAAAGACTTCAAATAAACAACCTAATGACACCCCTCAAGGAAGTAGAAAGAATGAACCAAACCCCAAATTAGTAAAAGGAAAGAAATAATAAAGATCAGAGCAAAAATAAATGAAATTGAGACTAAAAAAACCACAAAAGGTCAAGGAAATGAAAAGTTTGTTTTTTGAAAAGATAAATAAATTGACAAACCTTTAGCTAGACTAAGAAAAAAGAATACCCAAATAAAGTCGGAAATGAAAAAAAGACATTAAAACTGAGACCTCATAAATACAGAGTCATTAGAGATGGTTATGAACAACTATATGCCAACAAATTGGAAAACCTGGAAGAATGGATAAACTCCTGGAATCATAGAACCTATCAAAATTGAACCATGAAGAAATAGAAAACCTCACAAAACCAATAATTGTTAATGAGAAGAAGGCTGTAATAAAGTTTCCCATCAAAGAAAAGTCCAGCATCTGATGGCTTCACTGATAAATTCTACCAAACATTTAAAGAATAACTAGTAACAATCTTACTCAAACTCTTTGTCTTCAAAAAAATTGAAGACAAGGGAACTACTTCCCAACTATTCTACAAGGACAGCATCACCTTGAGACCAAAAACAGACAAGGACACAATGAACAACAAAAATGACAGGCTGATATCACTGATGAACACATGTGCAAAAATGCTCAACAAAACACTAGCAAACCAAATTCAACAACACATTAAAAAGGTCACTCACTATGATCAAGTGGGAGTCACCCCAGAAATGCAAAGATGGTTCAACACAGTAAAATTAATAAATGTAATACAACACATGAACAGAATTGAGAACAAAAACCAACCGATTGTTTCAATAGATGCTGAAAAACATTTGATAAAATTCAACATGGCTTTATATAAAAACCCTCATCAAAATGAGTATAGAAGGAACATACCTCAATATGATAAAGGCTATATATGACAAACCCACAACAAACATTGTACTACAAAGCTTTCAGCTATTCCTCTAAGGAATGGAATAAGAGAAGGATGCCCACTTTCACTTCTCTTATTCAATACAACACTGGAAGTCCCTGCCAGAGCAATTAGGAAAGAATGAAAAAAAGGGCATCTAAAGCAGAAAGGAAGAAGTCAAATTAGCTTTGTTTGTAGACCACATGATTTCATATCTAGAAAAACCTAAAGATTCCACCAAAAAAACTGTTATATCTTAAAAACAAATTCAGTAAAGTTGCAGGATACAAAATCAACATACAAAAATCAGCAGCATTTATATATGCCAAGAGCAAACAAAAAAATCAAGAAAGCAATACCATTTAAAATAGCTACAAAAAATATGACATACAGAGGAATCAATCTAACTAAAGAAGTGAAAGATCTATACAACGAAAACTATAAAGCTCAGATGAAAGAAATTGAAGAGGATACCAAAAAAATGGAAAGATACTCCCTGCTTATGGATTGGAATAATTAATATTGTCAAAATGACAACATTACTCAAAGCAATTTACAGATTCAATGAAGTCCCTATTAGAATACTAATGACATTCTTCACAGAAATAGAAAAAAACCCCTAAAATTTATGTGAAACCACAAAAGACCCCAAAAAGACAAATCAATCCTGAGCAAAAAGAGCAAAGCTGGAGGCACCACACTCTCTGACTTCAAAATTTACTACAAATCTATAGCAACCAAAACAGTATGGTACTGGCAAAAAAATGGACACAGAGACAAATGGAACAGAATAGAGAACCCAAATATAAATCAATGAATTTACAATCAGCTCATCTTTGACAAAGGTACCAAGAACATACAATGGGGAAAGGACAGTCTTTTCAAGTGGTGCAGGGAAAACAGGATAACTATATGTAGAAGAATGAAACTAGACCCCAGTCTCTCTCCATACAGAAAAGTCAAATCAAAATGGATTAAATAATTAAATCTGAGACTTGAAACAATGAAACTACTAGAAGAAAACATTGAGAAAATGCTCTAGGACATTAATCTGGGCAGTTTTTTTATGTAAGACATCAAAAGCACAGGCAACCAAAGCAAAAATAAACAAATGGGATTATATCAAGCTAAAAAGCTTCTGCAAATCAAAGGAAATTGAAGAAACAACCTACATAATAGGAGAAAATATTTGTAAACTATTCATCTGACAAAGAATTAATAATCAGAATATGTAAGGAGCTCAAACAAATCAATAGCAAAAAACCAAATACTACAATTTAAAAATGGACAAAACATATGAAGAGGCACTTCTCAAAATAAGACATACAAATGGCCAAAAAGCATATGAAAACATGCTCAACATCACTAATCATCAGGGAAATGCAAATCAAAACCACAATGATGTATCACCTCATCTCAGTTAAAATAGCTTACATTAAAAAAAAAAAAAGGCAATAACAGATGTTGGTGAGGATGTGAAGAAAAGAGAACCCTGATACCCTGTTGGTGGGAATGCAAATTAGTACAGCCACTATGGAGAACAGTATGGAGGTTCCTCAAAAAACTAAAAGTAGAGCTACCATATGATCCAGCTATTCCACTACTGGGTATATATCCAAAGGAAAGGAAATCAGTATATAAAAGAGATACATGCATCCCCATCTTTATTGCATCACTATTCACAATAGCCAAACTACGGAATCAAGCTAAGTGCTCATCAATGGATGAATTGGTAAAGAAAATGTGGTAGACATACACAATAGAATATTATTCAGCCATAAACAGAATGAAATCCTGTCACTGGCAGCAACATGGATAGAACTGGAGGCCATTGTGTTAAGTGAAATAAGCCATGCACAGAAAGACAAATACCTCATGTTCCCATTCATTTGTGGGAGCTCAAAAAAGTGGATCTCATAAAGACAGAGAGTAAATTAATGGTTACCAGAGGCCAGGAAAGGGTAGCAGGGAGGGAGGGATAAAGAGGAAAAAAGAAATATAAATGTAGTTATTACCGCTGAACTCTACACTTAAAAATGGTAAAGATGATACATTTTACGTTTATTTTTTACCCAATAAAAAAATAAAATGAAAAAATACAAACAAAAACAACTTAACTGGAGGACATAAAAGAAGACCTAAGTTAAAGAAGGTCTATGCCATTTTGACACATGGGAAGACTAATACCTCAAAAAAGTTGATTCTTCCTAAATTACTCTTTATGCAATTCCAAATAACTCCCAGTAAGATGGAACTTGACATACTGTTCCTAAATTTTATATAAAAAAAATTAAAAGCCACGATTAGTCATAATAATTTTTGAGAAGGAAGGGGAAAAGGAGAAAGAATATAGCAACCATGACTAGATATGCTCCAGGAAAGCCTCTAAATAGATATAAATGAGAAACTTCCTACATCATGTGGTACAGGTACAGATAGAAGCCAACTGCCCCAGTACTGACCCAGCAAGCAAGACCCCAAGATCCGTGTAGAATTATTGACATATATTCATGCCCCCAGCTTTAGGTTAATCAGATGTAGAGGGCGTCTTACTCTGTTAGGACTACCAAGAACTGTGAACATCAGATATAGTTCAATGAGATAAAACAGAGCAATGGAGAAACCTATCCATTTCCTTTACGTTGCTTTGGCTGCTTTGGAAGTTCTGCTTACCCATCCTCAAACCTGGACCACACTCCATGATTTGACTTATTAAAAGGGGCCTGCTTTACAATATCAAAAATTATTATCAAAGCACAATAATTCAAATTGTGTGGTATTCATACAAGGATTGTCAAACAGATCAATGGAACAAAACAAAGAGACCAGAAATAGATCCACATATAGGTGGGATCTGGATATATGGTAGACACGACATGATAAATCAGTTGATAAAACACTAATCAGTAAATGATATTGGAACAATTGGCTTTTCATGTAAGAAAGACTTAGGTTTCTCCCTCATATTATGTATAAAAATCTAAAATTCCAGATGAATTAAAGACCTTAAGTGAGAAAAGCAAACGTTTAAAACTTGTAAAAAAAAAACAACAACATTATGACTTTCACATAAATAATGATTTCTATAACATGAAAAGCATACCCAAAAATAAAAAGATTGAGAAATTTGACATTAAACTTAAAAGTTTTTGCACAATAATAAATACCACAAAGTTAAAAGATAGGTCACAGGTGAGCACGGTGGCTCACGCCTGTCATCCCAGCACTTTGAGGGGCCAAGGGAGGTGGATTAACTGAGGTCAGGAGTTTGAGACCAGCCTGGCCAACATATGGTGAAACACCATCTCTACTAAAAAAATACAAAAATTAGCTGGGCATGGTGGCACATGCCTGTAGTCCCAGCTACTTGGGAAGCTGAGGCAGGAGAATCACTTGAACCTGGGAGGCGGAGGTGCCGAGATTGTGCCACTGCACTCCAGCCTGGGCAACAGAGTAAGACTCTGTCTCCCAAAAAAAAAAAAAAAAAAAAAAAAGGTCACAGACTGACAGAAGATATTTGCAACACATAAAATATAAAATATTAGTATCCTGAATATATAAGATGTACCTATAAATTAATAAAGACAAAAAAAACCCTTTGGAATGCAAGTTGTTAATATCTGATTAAGTTGACATCAAAATTCTACTTCTGGATATGTCCTCCAGAGAAATCTTCATACCTGTCCACAAGAAGACAAGTAGAGTATTATTTGTATTATAATAACAATGTAGATGCCCATCCATCAGTAAGAACATAGCTATTAATAGATAAAGTATGATATAGTCCAATAACAGAATGCTATGCAGCAGGTAAACTGAATAAACTAGATCTGCATGCATCAACATGGATAAGTTTTCAAAACATTATGTTTAGCAACTCAAAAGCAAGATGCAATTGGATATGTACGGTATGAGACAGTTTATATAACATTTTAAAACAATCAAACCATACTCTATATTATGAATATATGCATATGCAATAAAAGTTTTTTAAAATGCATAAGAAAAATACACACCAATTTCATTGTGATGGTCATCTATTGGAAAGGAGAAAGACAAGTAGGATAGATAGTGGTGCTTTACCCTTATTACATTTGATTTATGAAGAAAAAGGAATTTAAGCAAATGTGCGAATTCCTTTTTCTCAAAACATTATTTTGAGTATGTGGGAGGTCATATTATTTTTTAAGCTTTTTGGTATGTTTTAAATATTTAGACATAAAAACAAAATCAAATTTAACAATGTAGGCCACTCTCCTCAGGAAACACATCCTTTTATATTTTCCAAAATTTTCATTCGCTCCCTTTCCCCTTCTCCCTATTTTCCCCATCATTCACCAAAATGTGCTTTGTAGGCCTTAACTCCTGAAAAAATTTCCAGAGCCCTCACTCTGCCTGCCTCTCCCCTCTTTGCACTCCTGCTGGATGTACACACACCTCTATTATCTTAGCTATCATACTGACATGTATTGAGCTGAACCATAAGAGATTGCTGCTTTTGGTAGGTCAAAACATTTGAATATAGGGAATGTCATATAGTTTAACTGATAATGATATTTACATATCTGTCTTTGCTATCAGACTCTGGAACCCTTGAATGTCCATGTTTGATTCACTGCCCTATCTAAGGATTGGTACATATAGGGCACTCATTTGGACATTTAAATTAAATTAGTCCCATAATGAAAGGAATTTCCTCTGCACCTCTCTTTCAGTCTCTTCCCCCCAGCTTTAAAAGGATAGACATCTGACACAAACATTTTCCAGCCTAGATCAGAAAGGAACTGTAGAGTAACCATTGTTTTGGTATTTGTTCCATGGAGTTCTACTTATGGAAAGGACTAGAAGTAGCATATATGCGTGAAGAATTCATAAGAGCTGCTCAGCTATAGGACCAAGGGATTCTTGGAAAACTGAGAAGCCACTGTATTGTTACAATAATGCACAGTGATGTACATGTATGCATCTTTGCATTCACTCATCCACTTATTCACTCATTCAGAATCAGTATGCAACTTATCCAAATTTATCAAGAATAACCCAGGAATCCAAATATAACGTGCTACTTTCAATCAGAAAGTGCCAATATAAACTGCCAATTTCAACCAGAGGTACTACTGCTCACCTCCAGCCTTCTGATATTTAACCCACACAATTAACTGACCACAATCTTCCAATCTAGGAGGAGACAATTATGATTGTTATTAGTGGCTTGTAGCTTTACAGCAGTTGGTTTCAGGAATGATCCAGTCTGTATGGGGTTTACAAAGGACCAAAAGACCAAAAAGGTATGTTCCATAACCACAGTTAAGAGCAAAAGGAGATATTCTAACAGGAAGGAGCATCATAAAATTTAAACACTATAGGGGAGAGATTCAAGATGGCTGACCAGAGATGCAGGACACAAACTCCTACAAAAAGAACAAAAATAGCAAGTAGATAGTCACGCTTTAAATAGAACATCTAAGTAAAGAAGTGACAGGAAACACCTGAGGCAATGAAGGTGAAGGAGGCAAGTGACAGCCCAGCTGGGATCCCCTGGGAGCCTTGATAGGTTCCCCAGTGTGGGAAATGGATAAGAGGGATCTCCAGCAGTCCACATTCTCACCTCAGGCTCCTATAACCCTAGCCACAGGAGAGTCTCTTGACTCTCCCTGAGACTGAAGTAGAGAGCTCCCAGAGTCTATACAATATCATTGCCCTAGAGAAGGAGCTTACACTGGGTCCCACACATTCCTGAAGTTCCAGGCAGCGGCAGCACAGCACGATTTTGAGAGCCCAGCCCCACCAAACTGCATCCTAGCACAGGGCACAACAGCCTCTGCATCTCTGCCTCTTGGGAGCACACCACTGGCATCCCCCTGAGTCCACCCAGAGGACTGCAATGGTGAAATGCCACTTGGATTCACTGGAAAAACAGAGTCCCCAGAACTCTAGCCCACACAGTGATCTGCATGCTGGGGAAAGGGGAGCCAAAGTATGTACTCCTCAGAGCCTCAAACCTGCCTGCCTGAGGTGGCTGTCACAGATAGCAATCCTGACCCCTCAACAGCTCTGTGTTTGCATGCACTCTAAGAATAGGCTTTCCCCACCCACTGCACTGCTACTGCACCCACTCTAGGACACTACCCAAGGCCTGGGGATTGGAAGCATTAATATTGTTTAAATGATCATGCTAATCAAAGTAATCTACAGAGTCAATGCATCCCTATTAAAATATGATGACATTTTTCACAGAATTAGAAAAAAAAAACCTAAAATTTATATGAAACCAAAAAAGAGCCTGAAAAGCCAAAGAAATCCTAAGCAAAATGAACAAAGCTAGGGGCTTCACACTGCCTGACTTTAAAATATACTATAAGGCTAGAGTAACAATGAGAGCATGGTATTGGTATAAAAACAAACATGTAGATCAATGGAACAGAATAAAGATAAACCCAAAGTAAACCCACATATTTACAGCCAACTGATGTTTGACAAAGGTGCTAAGAACATTCAGTGAGAAAGGTTACCTTTTTCAATAAGTGGTGCTGGGAAAATTGGATATCTATATGCAGAAGAATGAAACTAGAACCCTATCTCTCAACATACACAAAAATCAAATCAAAATGGATTAAAGACTTAAACTTAAGACCCCAAACTATAAAACTACTAGAAGAAAACATAGGTGAAACACTCCAGGACACTGGTCTAGGCAAAGATTTTATGGCTAAAACCCCTAAAGCACAGGCAAAATTGACAACAAAAGTAGATAAATGCGAAGACATTAAACTAAAAAGCTGCATGGCAAAGGAAATAATCAGCAGAGTGAAGATACAACATGTTGAATGGGAGAAAATATTTGCAAAATATTCATCTGACAAGGGGCTAATATCTAGAATATACAAGGAACTCAACAACAACAAAAAATTCCATTAAAAAGTGGGCATAGAGGTATTTGTAGTAGTTTCTGATGGTTATTTTTATTTCTGTGGGGTCAGTGGTAACATTCCCATCATCATTTCTAATTGTGTTTATTTGGATCTTCTCTCTTTTCTTATTAGTCTAGCTAGTGGCCTATCTTATTAATTTTTTTAAAAAACCAACTCCTGGATTCATTGATCTTTTGAATGTTTTTTTGTGTGTCTCAATTTCCTTCAGTTCAGCTTCTGCTAGCTTTGGAGTTGACTTATTCTTGCTTCTCTAATTATTTCAGTTATGACTTGAGGTTGTTAATATGAGATCTTTTTAACTTTTTGATGTGGGCATTTAATGCTATTAATTTCTCTCTTAACTGCCTTAGCTGTGTCCCAGAGACTCTGGTATGTTGCATCTTTGTTCTCATTAGTTTCAAAAAACTTGATTTCTCCCTTAATTTCATTATTTACCCAAAAGTCATTCAGGAATATAAACATGATTTTGAGCAATTTGCTTAGTCTTAAATCCTATTTTTATTGCATTGTAGTCCAAGAGTGTGTTTGGTGTGATTTTCGTTCTTTTGCCTTTGCTGAGGATTGTTTTATGTCCAATTATGTGGTCAATATTAGAGTACATGCCATTTGACAATGAGAAGAATATATATTCTGTTGTTTTTGGGAGGAGGATTCTGACAACAGCCAAGCTGACAGCCAAATCAGAAAGACAATCCCATTCACAATTGCCACAAAAAGAATAAAATACCTGGGAATACAGTTAACCAGGGAGGTGAAAGATCTCTACAATGAGAATTACAAAACACTGCTCAAAGAAATCAGAGAAGACACAAATAAATGGAAAAACATCCCATGCTCACGGATAGAAAGAATCAATACAATTAAAATGGCCATACTGCTCAAAGCAATTTATATAATCAATGCTATTCCTATCAAATTACAAATGACATTCTTCACAGAACCAGGAAAAAGTATTTTAAAATTCATATGGTACTAAAAAGGAGCCCAAATAGCCAAGGCACTCCTAAGCAAAAAGAACAAAACTGGAGGCATCATATTACTCAACTTTAAACTATACTACAGGGCTACAGTAACCAAAACAGCATAGTACTGATACAAAAACAGGTATACAGACCAATGGAACAGAATGGAGAGCCCAGAAATAAGGCTACATACCTATGACCACCTGATCTTTGACAAAGCTGACAAAACCAAGCAATGGGGAAAAGATTCCCTATTCAATAAATGGTGCTGTGATAACTGAATAGCCAAATGCAGAAGACTGAAGCTGGACCCCTTCCTTACACCATATACAAAATTCAATTCAAGATAGATTACAGACTTAAATGTAAAACCCAACTATAAAAACCCCAGAAGACAACCTAGGCAATACCATCCTGGACACAGAAACATGCAAAAATTTCATGACAAAATTTAATGGCAAAAATTTCATGGCAAAATTGCAACAAAAGCAAAAATTGACAAGTAGGATCTAATTAAACTTAAGAGCTTCTGCACGGCAAAAGAAACTATCAGCAGAGTAAGCAGACAACCTAGAGAATGGGAGAAAATATTTGCAAACTACACATTTAACCAAGGTCAATATGCAGCATCTATAAGAAATTTAAACAAATTTATAAGAGAAAAATAAACAACCCCACTAAAAAGTGGACAAAGGACATAAACAGACACTTTTCAAAATAAGACATATGTGCAGCCAATAATCATATGTAAAAAGCTCAACATCACTGATCATTAAAGAAATGCAAATCAAAACCACAATGTGATACCATCTCTCACCAGTCAGAATGTCTATTATTAAAAAGTCAAATAACAGATGCTGGCAAGGTTGCGGAAAAAACGAAACACTTATACGCTGTTGGTGGGAGTGTAAATTATTTCAATGATTGTGGAAAGCAGTATGGTTATTCCTCAAATAGCTAAAAGCAGAACTACCATTCAACCCAACAATCCATTACTGGATATATACCCAAAGGAATATAAATCATTCTACCATAAAGACATATGCACACAAATGTTTACTGCAGCTCTATTCACAATAGCAAAGACATGGAATCAACCTAACTGTCCATCAATGGTAGACTGGATAAAGAAAATGTGGTATATATACACCATGGAATACTATGCAGCCATAAAAAAGAATGAGATCATGTCTTTTGCAGGAACATGGATGGAGCTGGAGGCCATTATTCCGGCAAACTAACACAGGAACAGGAAACCAAATACTGCATGTTCTCGCTTATAAGTGGGAACTAAATGATGAGAACTTATGAACACAAAGAAGAAAACAACAGACACTGAGGCCTACTTGAGGGTGGAGGGTGGGAGGAGGGAGAGGAGCAGAAAAGATAACTATTGGGTACTGGGCTTAATACCTGGGTGATGAGATAAATCTGTACAACAAACCCCCATGACACAAGTTTACCTATGTAACAAACCTTCACATGTACCCCTGAACCTAAAAGTTTTTTTTTTAAATGGACAAAGGATAAAGACAGACATTTCTCAAAAAAATACATACCAAGAGGTAATATGAAAAAGTGCTCAACATCACTAATTATCAGGGAAATGCAAATCGAACCACAATGAGATAGCTTCTTACCCCAATTAGAATAGCTATTATCAAAAAGACAAAAAATAACAAATGTGCTGGCAAGGACACAGATAAAAGGGAACTTTCATACACTATTGATGGGAATGTAAATTAGAACAGCCATTAGGGAAAATAGTAAAGAGATTTCTCAGAAAACCTAAAAATAGAACTCCTGTACAATCCAGCAATCCCACTGCTGGGTATTTACCCAAAGGAAAGGGAATCAATATATAAAAGGGATACATGCACCCCCATGTTTCTATTCACAATAGCAAAGATAAAAAATCAACCTAAATGTCTGTCAACAGATGAATGAATAAAGAATATGTGATACATTTACCCAATGGAATTACACAATGGAATATTATTCTGCCATAAAAAAGAATAAAATCCTGTCACTTGCAGTAGCAAGGATATAACTGAAGGTCACTACATTAAGCAAAATAACCTAGAAACTGAAAGACAAATATCGCATGTACTCATTCAAATGTGGGAACTAAGCAAATTGAATTCATGAAGGTAGAGAGTAGAAGAATAGTTACCAGCGGCTGGGAACAATGTGGGTATACGTGGCAGGGGTTAGGGGGATAAGGAAGAGAGGTTGGTTAACGGGTACAAACATACAGTTAGGTAAAAGGGATAAGTTCTGATGTCTGGTAGTGGAGTAGGGTTACTAAATTTACTGACAATGTATTATACATTTCAAAATAGCTAGAAATGAGGACTCGAATGTTCTCAACACATAAAATTATAAGGCACTTGAGGACAGATATCCTAAATACCTTGACTTGATCACTAGGCATTCTATGCATAAAACATCACATGAACATCATATATGCACAAATATTCTGTATCAGTAAAAAGAAAAAATTTATGCACTAGAATGAACTCTTTTTAGTATCTGCAATATTTGGAATTATATTTAATAGCTTCAAAAACTTGCAGCTGTTGCCAAAAATAGATGTGTGCTATTTGAATTCTAAAGAGCTCTTTTATAAGGGAAATAGAATGAACTGTAGAAGGAATTCGGAATATAATCCTTTCCTACATCCTTGCTGTATATAAGACTATGACATTCTTAAAATTTCAAGCAGGGAGACCTGCTCTGGTTACCTTGGTGATAAACTGGGGATAAAAATTACACATAATTGCTACTGATGTCACTATTGCCATATTGTTTCCAAGGCTACAGATTGTCTTCAAATAATCATAATGCTTTGTGCACTGGAAGCCCACTCTGTAGCAAAAAGCTTAGTACTGCAGTTATTCTTTCTAATTCTAACTAATAAACTATCCACAGTCTCTCAGGGATTTTGAATATTACAGCGATAAATAGGCATTGAAAATGTCTCTATCTTAACCTATTCCAGGCACACACATAATTTTTAAAAGCTGATATACAGAAAAGTTAATTTCTATCAGAAATATTCAGATATATCAGAAAATGTCCTTCTAAAATGCATATCCCCTTCATTGCTACAGGGGAAAAGCAAATTGCAGAAATGCATACGTATGTATTTTACATGGAAAATATCTGAAAGATGTGCAGCAAACTGGTGACAGTGGTACTGAGGGGTAGGATCTCAGCAGATTTCATTCTCTGTAAGACATTTATTTGTGTAATATTTTTTTTTTTTTTTTGGTCAGCATATATTACTTTTATAATCAGATGAAACAGTACAGGTAAAAACAAATTCCTAGTCCTCAGCAGTGCTATCCTTAAATTACCAGCCTAAAAGAAATGGTTTCCTAAATTGAATGAATAGATGAAGCCATTTATAAAGGATGCATTTCCCTCTGACCTGCTTTCATTTGTTAAAGCAGTGCCCAGTGAGTTCTTTGTGCAATCACACTCAGCAACAATACAGTTACCCTTATATAAGTTACATTATACAGAAATCCAGACTCTCTTTGAAAACCAGTAATTGATGTATTTTGATTTAATGACTTATTGTGCCAGCCATAGATGTTGACTACTCAAGAGATTGCCACAAGACAACTGTGGTCAGCGAAAAACACCATTACGTTTTAGTTCCTTGGGAAATCCTATTTAAAGCATAATATACTCTAAAAACACACTAGTAATTATGTGATTAACAATAACAATCACTAGTACAAATTATGTGAGCCCCCAAACCTACTGCTAAACCTGGACTTCTAGGTGCTGCTGAAGCCCTGCATTTCTGGCACTCATTTGACCGACAGCAAACTGAGCAGGGGCCTCCTTCTCAGCCTTCCCCAGGTGCTGCATGCCTGCTTCTGGATGACACCGGTTCCCAGCACTGACCTTGTCAGCATGACATTTTCCACTGGAGCAAAACAGAACTCACTGTATCTAAGCTGCCTTGCCTGCCTGACCAGCTGGTTTTGAATAATAACAATTTACCGTTAGAGCCAATTTATTATATAATCCATAAAATGGCCCATATCTTGGGGAGGGGAACAATCCTTGACTTTTAGACTATACAGAAACCAGAAATGAGAATGATGATCCACATAAACACATTATAAAGCAAAAAATACAGTTGTTTTATATTATAGGTTCTTGATTGTTTTTCTGCTGCTGAAATTTACATAGGAAATTGCTGCTACAAAAGGAAATGGAGATCAAAGAATTAAATTTACAAGAAAGGTAACTATTAGGCAGGCATTAAATTATTTACCTGTGAAGGACGAAAGACAAAATATTCCTGCCTGCCTTTTTAATGGTCATCACTTTAGGCTCTCATAACAATTTCAAGATTTATTTTTGTGTTTCTAATAACTGGCCAGCTGTCCCTAATTTACAATCTATTAATAATTACAGCAGCAAACTGTACAATTAAGATGGCAGGATGGTTAGGCTACAGGGTTTGTATACTATATAAAATATTTCCTTATTTTACCAAAGTAGATTTTAGAAGCTCTTGGATAACCATAAGCATATGGGTTCTACAATAGAAAATTATTTAGTGCATCATGAGGCCAGAGATAATATAGCTTGGATTTTATGAATAAGTAGTCTAAAAATAACAGACGACCAATTTGTTTCACTCAAGCATTCTCTAAGTGGCCATTTATTTGCCATTTCAACGGGCTATACTAGGAATAATTCACTTAGGACTTGGACCCACACCAGGTTCCACATTGCCCCCTCCTGACTTGGGTGAAAGTGGGTATAGGTGGGAAATTGATACCAGCTCTTTGCATGACTTCATTTGTCTAAAGTGACCATTGCTATTCTAGAAGTAAAATTTATAAGTAATCTACGAATGATTGCTTCCAGGAGGTGACACTGGCTGCCATGGAAAAGTACAGAACTATTCTTTCAATGTCCTCAGCCATCGCAGACAGGAGAGCAGCTTGAATTTAGTAGTTTACAAAATTCTGCTTTTAAAAAAACATAACTGATGGAGAATATTTAAAGGTCCACAACCACTATAACTATATGCAGAATCACTAAGAGTTGCTTGTTTTTATTTTTTCTGTGTGAACAAAATATAAACACTATCATTTAAGGTAAAAATGTATTCCTTTACCTTCACAGAATGCCAAGTAACTGGTTTAAATCCAGGCATTTTTTTTTAATGCACAGATTTTACTGGTTTTTATGGTACAATGCATCTTCTGCAAAGCATAAAACTATCCCTTAATAAAGAAATGTATCTTAGAAGTCACAACAAAAGGCAGAAAAATCTTTCATGCTCTGACAATGAGTCTTCCTCACAAGTACTGGAGACCTATTTTTTAAAGTAAGCTAGTACTCAGCATAACTATGAATAAAAAGTTCAAGAGGCCCTAGATTCATGTCTTTCAAAAATAAAATAAAATGAATGCAACCACAGAGTGTTTTTAGGACATAGTACACATGAAAAATGTCATAGTAACAGTAACAATTCCATTAAATCAAGTTCCAAAGCAAAGGTATGGGAAAGAAATAGCAACTCTGGAAACTGTGGATGAAACTTGATGTCTGACTATTCTAAGACATCGGGAAGTCTTGAAATAAAGAAACATGTTCACTTTGCTTAAACTAGAATTTCCCAAATACATTTGGGAATGCAACCTTCGTAAATTGTCATTGTTATTATTGTTTTCAATTGACGTGTTTAAATATCTTATGAAGCAATGTTTAAGTCTGAGAGATGCCTGCTCAGGAGAGTATAATCAATATTGTTTAAAGCTTTCAAATCAAATAGTTAATAGTTAGGCAACAACATTAAATGGGGGCCTAGCGGAAGCTGGAGCTCAGAAATATGGGCTTATTTCTTTTTGAACATAATATTTTGTTTTTATCAGTGCTCAGAACTGGAAAGTAGAGAAATAGTACTTTCTATTTTGGCAACATTTTGAATAATGTCAAGCAAGTCAAAAAGCAATATCATGTTCCATAATCAACATCTCTATTATCTGGATCCTATGGTCACAGGAAAAAAGAAAAAGAATTGGGTAAAATGATGCAAAAAAAATGGAAGATTCTTAATTAGGAAATTAATGTGTTACAGTATTTTACTTTGCATTTTTTCTTTTTTATTGATTCTTTTTTAGGTTAAGTTATTAAGTTATAATTTACATACAGTAAAATTTACCTTTTTAGATGTAGAGTTCTGTGCATTTTGATAAGCATATAGAGTCATGTAATTATCACTAGAATCAAGATATAGAACATTTCCATCACTCCAAACAGTAGCTTCATGCCTCTTTGTAGTCAGTTCCCTCTTCCTCACACAACCCTATGCCTTTCAGGTATTGACTCTACAGAATAATTTTCTGGGTGCCCTGCAGCATCTTTAGTGCCTACTGTTAGTTCACTCATCCAATATTTACCGAGCCCGCTAAAAGTAGCCACTTTGCTATGTGGAACTGAGAATACAGTGAGTAGAATCCTTGTGCTAATCAAAGCTTTCCCAGTTGCATTGAAAAGAAACCTGCTTCAAAAAGCTTCAGTTAAGGAGTTTTATTTAAGGATGCAAAGGGATAAAGCATTCCAATGAATCTGAGAATCCAAAATTACATTCAGACAGGCCTCAAGTAAATAAGCTAGGAACAGAAAAGAAGAAAGTCTGGAAATTTGGATTAATCCCTGGATATTATTGTCTCACCTACGTCTAACGTCAGCTTGGTCTCTGTCTTTCTCTCTCTCTCAGTGTCTCTCGCTCTCATTCTCTCTCCCTCCCTCTGTCTAAAGCCATCTTGGTCTCTCTCTCTCGGTCTTGATCTCTCTCTCTCTCTCTCTCTCTCTCGCTCGCAGTTTGCTCTACCTATGCATCTGATATATGTCTAATATGGCCAGCCCAGCCCAAACTCTTTCCAACTTTTCAGCTCATATGCACATCACCGATGAAATGACTCTCTGTGTCTCAGTTAGAATTTCCAAGAAAGGAAATCTGGTTGGCCCAGCTCCGCATCTATGGCTTCCCCTGGTGCCCCCCGACCGCCATTTAAAGTGGGGTCTCCAGGCCTCTCATTAATAGCTAGGGGCTAGGGAATTGCGGTCCTTTTGAGCCTGGAAATGTCTTATTCCAGGAATAAAGCAATTGTCACAAAAAAAATATTTACTAGAGCAACTTTATGTGATAAATACACATATGAGTCCAATCCTGCTTGACGGGTTTGAGGAAGGTTTCCCAGAGGAAGTGACATATGAGCTGAGTTTTGAAGGATGGTCACCATGTAGATAGTGGCAGGTCCAAGGGGAATATGGAAGATGAAGTACGTGACAGGAAGGAAGAAATGAGCATCCCAGGCAGACTATACAGTATGTGTTAAACATAAAGAACAATGAAAGACTATGTTTTCTTCAGAGACTTAATTTGATACAGCTGGAGAGCAGGTTCTTTAGGCAGAGTCAAGAGAAAATAAGCAGGAACTAGAGTATGAAAGGCCTTCTAGGCTGTAACAAGAGATTTGAACTTCATCTTTGGGCAGCTGTGGGCCATCCAGGGGTGTAAGGCAAGAGGAGGATTCTAGACTTATTGGGATAATATACAGCAAGGACCCAGGGTCTCAGCATTCTGAGATCCCTAGTTTCGCCTCCAGTTCCCAAGACAGAAATGCAGATGGGTTGCTCCAGGCTAAATCACTTTTAATTATCAGTTGAGGCTTTGACCTCAAACCCCCACATGGTCACTGGGTGAGATGGGCCAGACTATAGATTGCTCAGAGCATCCTTTTGGCCTTGGCTCCTGGCTGAGTAGTCTCTCTGGATTCTTCCTGGAGATCCACTTTTGAATCTTGGCCCTCTTGGTCTTAAGTCTCAAATGGCAAATACAGTTGATCCGAAGGGAAACACATATACACCACCCCACCCCAACCCATCTAAAAGAAAAGGGAGAAAGAGCAATTGACCCAATACTCCTTCCCATAATGGTTACTGTCTTAGTCTGTTTTGTGCTGCTGTAACAGAATACCAGACATTGGTATCCACAAGATAATACATTTTCTGTTCATTATACCAGAATAGTATTATGAGATGTACAAGATTGAGATGTACAAAACTGAAGGCTTAAGGATCTTGCTACATCGTCCCATGGCAAAGGGGCAAAGAAAGGGCAAAAGAAAAACAGAAGAGGGCCAAACTTGTCCTTTTATAAAGAACTCACTCTTACAATAATAGCATTAATACAGTCACTCCACCCTCATGGCCCAATCACCTATCATTATGCCCCACCTCCCAACACTGTTGCACGGGGGATTAAGTTCTCAACACATGGTTTTTGGGAGACACTCTCAAACCATGGTAGTTACCACTCCCACCTCTACCTGCCCTGTCACTACTGTGGACTACTGCATTCATTGCCTTGGTCTACTCCTTGTGGGTGAGTAAACTGAAGGAGGAAAACTTGGGCTCCCTTTAGAGTGTTGAGTATTCCACTGGTGATGAGACAAAAATCAAAGGCCAACTGATGTGGAGAATGGATTGGACAGGTTAACTCTGGAAGTAGGGAGACCAGCTGGGGACTGCACCAATGGTCCAAACTGATGAGGGTTACACCAAGGCAGTAACAGAAGGGTTGGAAAGGAGCCATCACAGGATTCTCAAGTTTGAGTGAGCCTCAGAAGCACCCACAGGGCTTGTTAAAACACAGATCACTGGTCCCCACTCCGAGTTTCTGATTCAGTCAGTCTCGGCTAGGGCCTGTGAATTTGCATTTCTAACATGTTCCCAAGTGATGCTGATGCTATTGGTTCAGAGACCAAGCTTTGAGAATCATTGGAATAGCCCATTTCCATGGGCCAAGTTAAAAAAAAAAAAAAAAGTTTCCCTTCTGTCACTATTTAGAAAGAGGGACATCACTGGGTTAGAAGCAGTAAGATGAAATGTAGAAATAGAACAGTCACTCACCAGTCAGCTGGCATCTGCAAGTTTACTAGATACAAAGAGCTATTTTCACATTATTATATACTGAAACCTGAATACAAATAGGTCACTAAAACCTACTAGTTCCCACCTCAAATTCCGAGACTACATTCAGAGTAACTTAAAAACAAAAGTCATTTTGGGAACGTTTCCAAAGCCCACTACAGTGTCAGTCAGTGCTGGGCATAAAGCAAGAATTCAGTAAATTTGGCTTGTTTGTGGTTAAAATTCTTATTATAACAATTAGCAATTTTCAGAATTCCTTAATAAGACCAGACAAGTAGCACTGATGTATGACTTCACAAGATAGTACAGTTTGAGGAACTTCAGAGTTCATTGCATGTTAAAATCACCAGTTACAATGACTCTCGGCCATTAGGCCACGTTGTACTCTATGCACTGGGCCAGATTCCACACTTAGGCAAAGGCAGCAGATGGAGGAGGTTAAAAGCATCAAATATCAAAGTATCAACTTTGGTAGGCCACCTCCCTTCATAATTGAGACACTTCTGTTGGAGAGTTGAAAATATATTCTAGACAGATGACATGTTAACAGAGTCATTTCATGGTTCACCATTCTCTCAGTGTGATTTATTTAAATCTGTAGGCACCAGAGGCCCCTATTCAAGAGATGTATGAGCTACCTATAAGATTCCATTTTGTTGAAGGAAATATGTGTATTATTTAAAAACAAAATAACACTTATTTTAAGATTATGCTGCTTTCCAGTTAAAGGCTAAATGTTCACCATTTTAACATTCCCTGTGTCCCACCCATTTCTTTACTCCATTAACAAATACTAAAACAACACCTGAAGAGAAAAGGAAGAAGTCTTTCTCATTTCTGAACTCCTGGAAACCAGGTTACAAAACCTGCATGTGACTTCCAAAGTTGCTACTTAGTAGCAATCTTTACCGGCTCCAATTTCTATATCTGGCAAATAAATATAACTGCCTTTCAAGGTCTGAGAATTAACTTAGATAATACATGTGGATATGCTATAAACGGTGAAGTGTTACCCAACTCCACGGTTGTGGAACTGGCTGTAGTGGTTGTTGGAATAAAGTACTTTTCTTCCTTTATCTCATATTTACCATCCAAATTCAACTACAAAAGGCTTACGAAACACACAGTGAAAAGGGCCAAATGTTTAAGTTCATGCAATGGCTAGCCATCGGTTGTAGCTCCCTTGTTGAGTACGCTTCTTCCCTGGGGTCACACCTCCAACCCTCTCAAACCCTGCTATGTCCTCTCCTAAACTACCATTCCAACACCCTTGCCACAGTTGGAAGAAACATAGAAAGTGGCTCTAGCAGTGACTGTCAGGCAATGGAGGGCTTCTATACAGGGCAGGGCAGCAAGGACAGGAGACTAAACTGTGCATGTCGGTGGATACTACAGTTTTAAACAACATGAAGTTAAAGCCAAGGACTAGAAAAATCTAATCCAAAATCTGACAGAACAGGCTCAGAGAAAAGTAAACAAATACATCAGATCTAAGCCAGCTGTGTCCAGAGTCTGAGAGATGAGCAAATTCAAAGTAAAGCTTTGAATTCTATTGTTCTAAACCCTATCATTTTTTAAAATCTCTGGTTCTTGATTCAGGATACATCCTATCACGATCAGTCTTTCTCATCCAAACTCTAGTACTATTTTTCTTACAACTACTGCGCACACTTACTAGTTCTGAGGGTGGAACAAAATGGGTTTGCACTCTTCCCGTTAGTTTTTGTAATTTTTCTTTTTAACACAAGTAATATATAAATATACCCTCAGTGTAAAATATTTAAATAATACAGTAGCATAGAAAAAGTTGCTCCCTCTCCCTCTCCCTCTCCCTCTCCCTCTCCCTCTCCCTCTCCCTCTCCCTCTCCCTCTCCCTCTCCCTCTCCCTCTCCCTCTCCCTCTCCCTCTCCCTCTCCCTCTCCCTCTCCCTCTCCCTCTCCCTCTCCCTCTCCCTCTCCCTCTCCCTCTCCCTCTCCCTCTCCCTCTCCCTCTCCCTCTCCCTCTCCCTCTCCCCTCTTCTTCGGTCTCCCTCTCCTTTTTTCGGTCTCCCGCTGTTATCGAAGCTGGACTGTACTGCCATGATCTCGGCTCGCTGCAACCTCCCTGCCTCGGGCTCCTGTGACTCTCCTGCCTCGGCCTGCCGAGTGCCTGGGATTACAGGCGCGCGCCGCCACGCCTGAATGGTTTTTCTATTTTTGGTGGAGACGGGGTTTCACCGTGTTGACCGGGCTGGTCTCCAGCTCCTGGCCTCGAGTGATCTGCCTGCCTAGGCCTCCCGAGATGCTGGGATTGCAGACGGAGTCTCGCTAACTCAATGCTCAATGGTGCTCAGGCTGGAGTGCAGTGGTGTGATCTCGGCTCGCTGCAACCTCCACCTACCAGCCTCCTGCCTTGGCCTCTTAAAGTGCTAAGATTACAGCCTCTGCCCCGCCGCCACCCCGTCTAGGAAGCGAGGAGCATCTCTGCCTGGCCGCCCATCGTCTGGGAAGTGAGGAGCGCCTCTGCCCGGCCGCCCTATCTGGGAAGTGAGGAGCGCCGCTGCCCGGCCGCCCATCGTCTGGGATGTGAGGAGCGCCTCTGCCCGGCTGCCACCCCGTCTGGGAGGAAGTGAGGAGCGCCTCTGCCCGGCTGCCCCGTCTGGGAGATGAGGTGCACCTCTGCCCGGCCGCCCCGTCTGGGAGGTGAGGAGCGCCTCTGCCTGGCCGCCACCCCGTCTGGGAGGAAGTGAGGAGCGCCTCTGCCTGGTTGCCCCGTCTGGGAAGTGAGGAGCGCCTCTGCCTGGCCGCCACCCCGTCTGGGAAATGAGGAGCGCCTCTGCCCGGCTGCCACCCCATATGGGAAGTGAGGAGCGCCTCTGCCCAGCCGCCCCTTCTGGGAGGTGAGGAGCGCCTCTGCCCAGCCGCCCCGTCTGGGAGGTGAGGAGTGCCTCTGCCCGGCCGCCCCGTCTGGGAAGTGAGGAGCGCCTCTGCCTGGCCGCCACCCCGTCTGGGAGGAAGTGAGGAGCACCTCTGCCCAGCTGCCCCATCTGGGAAGTGAGGAGCGCCTCTACCCGGCTACCACCCCCTATGGGAAGTGAGGAGCGCCTCTGCCCGGCCGCCCACTCTGGGAAGTGAGGAGCGCCTCTGCCCGGCCGCCCACTCTGGGAGGTGAGGAGCGCCTCTGCCTGGCCACTCCGTCTGGGAAGGGAGGAGAGCCTCTGCCCGGCCACCCCGTCTGGGAGGTGAGGAGCGCCTCTGCCCGGCCGCCACCCCGTCTGGGAGGAAGTGAGGAGCACCTCTGCCCGGCCGCCCCGTCTGGGAGGTGAGGAGTGCCTCTGCCTGGTCACCCCGTCTGGGAAGTGAGGAGCGCCTCTGCCCGGCCACCCCGTCTGGGAAGTGAGGAGCACCTCTGCCCGGCCGCCCCGTCTGGGAGGTGAGGAGTGCCTCTGCCTGGCCACCCCGTCTGGGAAGTGAGGAGCGCCTCTGCCCGGCCACCCCGTCTGGGAAGTGAGGAGCGCCTCTGCCTGGCCGTCACCCCGTCTGGGAGGAAGTGAGGAGTGCCTCTGCCCGGCCGCCCCGTCTGGGAGGTGAGGAGTGCCTCTGCCCGGCTGCCACCCTGTCTGGGAGGAAGTGAGGAGCACCTATGCCCGGCTGCCCCATCTGGGAGATGAGGAGCACCTCTGCCCGGCCGCCCCGTCTGGGAGGTGAGGAGCGCCTCTGCCTGGCCGCCACCCCGTCTGGGAGGAAGTGAGGAGCGCCTCTGCCCGGCCACTCCGTCTGGGAGGTGAGGAGCGCCTCTGCCCGGCCGCCCCGTCTGGGAGGTGAGGAGTGCCTCTGCCCGGCCGTCACCCCATCTGGGAGGAAGTGAGGAGCGCCTCTGCCTGGCTGCCCCATCTGGGAAGGGAGGAGCGCCTCTGCCCAGCCGCCACACCGTCTGGGAAGTGAGGAGCGCCTCTGCCCGGCCGCCCAGTCTGGGAAGTGAGGAGCGCCTCTGCCCGGCCGCCCTGTCTGGGAGGTGAGGAGCGCCTCTGCCTGGCCGCCACCCCGTCTGGGAGGAAGTGAGGAGCGTCTCTGCCCGGCCGCCCCCTCTGGGAAGTGAGGAGCGCCTCTGCTCGGCCGCCCCGTCTGGGAAGTGAGGAGCGCCTCTGCCCGGCCGCCCCGTCTGGGAGGTGAGGAGTGCCTCTGCCCGGCCGTCACCCCGTCTGGGAGGAAGTGAGGAGCACCTCTGCCCGGCTGCCCCGTCTGGGAGATGAGGAGCACCTCTGCCCGGCCGCCCCGTCTGGGAGGTGAGGAGTGCCTCTGCCCGGCCGCCACCCCGTCTGGGAGGAAGTGAGGAACACCTCTGCCCGGCCGCCCCCTCTGGGAAGTGAGGAGCGCCTCTGCCTGGCCGCCACCCCGTCTGGGAGGAAGTGAGGAGCGCCTCTGCCTGGCCGCCACCCCGTCTGGGAGGAAGTGAGGAGCGCCTCTGCCTGGCTGCCCCATCTGGGAAGGGAGGAGCGCCTCTGCCCAGCCGCCACACCGTCTGGGAAGTGAGGAGCGCCTCTGCCCGGCCGCCCAGTCTGGGAAGTGAGGAGCGCCTCTGCCCGGCCGCCCTGTCTGGGAGGTGAGGAGCGCCTCTGCCTGGCCGCCACCCAGTCTGGGAGGAAGTGAGGAGCGCCTCTGCCCGGCCGCCCCGTCTGGGAAGTGAGGAGCGCCTCTGCCCGGCCGCCCCGTCTGGGAAGTGAGGAGCGCCTCTGCCCGGCCGCCCCGTCTGGGAAGTGAGGAGCGCCTCTGCCCGGCCGCCCGGTCTGGGAAGTGAGGAGCGCCTCTGCCCGGCCGCCCCCTCTGGGAGGTGAGGAGCGCCTCTGCCCGGCCGCCCCGTCTGGGAGGTGAGGAGCGCCTCTGCCCGGGCGGCCCCGTCTGGGAAGCGAGGAGCGCCTCTGCCCAGGCGGCCCCGTCTGGGAAGCGAGGAGCGCCTCTGCCCGGCCTCCCTGTCTGGGAGGTGAGGAGCGCCTCTGCCCGGCTGCCCTGTCTGGGAGGTGTACCCAACAGCTCCGAAGAGACAGCGACCATCGGGAGCGGGCCATGAGGACGATGGCGGTTTTGTTGAAAGGAAGGGGGGGGGGAAGTGTGGGGAAAGGAAGGAGAGATCAGATTGTTGCTGTGTCTGTGTAGAAAGGGGTGGGCATAGGAGACTCCATTTTGTTCTGACTAGGAGAAATTCTTCTGCCTTGGGATGCTGTTGATCTATGGCCTTTCCCCCAGCCCCATGCTCTCTGAAACATATGCTGTGTCAACTCAGGGTTAAATGGATTAAGGGCGGTGCAAGATGTGCTTTGTTAAACAGATGCTTGAAGGCAGCATGCTCTTTAAGAGTCATCACCACTCCCTAATCTCAAGTACCCAGGGGCACAAACACTGCAGAAGGCCGCAGGGTCCTCTGCCTAGGAAAACGAGAGACCTTTGTTCATGTGTTTATCTCCTGACCTTCTCTCCACTATTATCCTATGACCCTCCCATATCCCCCTCTCTGAGAAACACCCAAGAATGATCAATAAATACTTCATAAATTAAAAAAAAAATAAAAAAAAAAAAATAATAAAAGCTTTAGAGAAAAAAAAAAAAAAAAAAAAAAGAAAAAGTAAAATAACTCCCCTCTCAGAGGAAAGCACTGTTAACCATTTGATGTATATCCTTGGAGCCTTCTTCCATGAATTTATGACCATTCAAATATGCAAAGATTTATTATAACTGGGACTATACTGTGCATAATAATCTGCAACTTGATATTTTTCCTTTAACACTGTTTTGGAACAGTTGTTCTTAACATGTGGACCCCAGACTAGCAGCATCATTATCTCCTAATACTTGTTTAGAAATACAAATTATTCCTGCCCTGCTCCTCACCGAACCTACTCAATCAGAAACTCTGGGAAGCCCAGCAATCTGTGTTTTAATAAGGCTTGCAGATGATTCTGATGTACACTAAAGTTTGAGGACCTCTGGTTTTGAAATCTTTGCATGTCAGGACATACAGCTCTACCACATTCTTTTTAACAGATGCATTTTATTCCATAGAATTTATATATCCTAATTGTTTGGCCATTTCCCTACTTTTGGTTAGTTTTTCCTAATATTAAAAGAAAATGCTGCAATGAACATTCTGGTATATTACCTCAATGAACTTATGTGGCATGCCTATAGATGGATTCTTAAGAGCCACTGCTGTGCCAAGTGTATTTTTATTCAAATTTTGATAATGCCAAATTGTCCTCTAAAAGCCTCTATCAATACTTCCATTGAAAGTGCTAGTGCTTGTTTCCCCACATTCTTACCAACACTTGTTATTATCAGTCTTTCCCAGTTTTCCTACTCTGATAGGTGGGGAAAAAAAATGGAAGCATAAAATCACATGCCATTGGGAAAGGAGGGATTTAGGTTCTGAAGTGGTAAGGTGAGAACCACATATTGTATAGTCAAAATTTCCTTTGAAGATCTTTTAGAAATATGCCACTTTGGTGTCCAATACGGAGAGAACCCAGTCAAATTGTTTTCCTAGGCTGTCTCTGGAGCCTAGGAAAAAATGTTTAAAATGTTTGGGGGCATTGTCATATGAAAAGTACATATCTTTAAATGCTGGGCTCACACTCTGTATGACAGGAACTTCTTAGATTAAGAGGCAGCCTGTAAGGTGTACAACCACCTGAGCAAAAGCAGATTCACAGCTGGCATCTTACCTTCACTCAGGCAGAACTGCCCCACCTCAATCCCTACAATGAGCTGGATTCAGGAAACAGAAGTGCACCTATCATGCACTTTTGTTACCTGAATCATGCAATGTCCCATTGTTTTATTTCACATTTTCTTGATTTATATGTATAGTGGTTTGACCAGGTTAAGATCTTTTTCGTGTTTTGAATGGCCATTTGTATTTTTCTTCTGTGGAATGCTAATTTCTATCCTTTGTCTTCTTTTCGTGTGGCCGATCTTTTTCTTATTTGAAGAAGTTATTTATACATTATGTATATTAATTTTTATCTGTTATATGTGTTGTAAATATTTTCTTTCCATCTGCGTGTTGCTAGTTTGGTACCCCTTTATTTATCACATTATTTATCAGTTTTATGTGTTTTTCCAACTAGACAACTATAGGACTAAAGGGCAGTAAATATGACTTGCATTTTAAAATTTATTTCCTCATCCCTTCTAGCCCCCAAGTTTGTAGTGGAGGTATATGTAGGCAAAAATGTTCAATAAAGTGAATAAACGACTATCTAGAAAAGCAAAGTTTTATGTACATAAAGCTGTATTACTCAATATTTTGACCAGTTTTCACTAGCATTCTTTCTTTAAATCACTCTGGCCTACAGATTTTACAATTGGATTCTCTGGGTCAAGCCATTCCTTCTTTTTAGTTCATCTTTTATTCTGCCCACACTACTTTGGCCACCATAAAAGCTAGGTCTAATCATTCTGCCATTTTCTCACCCATTTTGGCTTGTTTTCATCATAGTCAACAGGATCCTACTTTAGCGGAGTTTGCCCTTTTCTCCAGAAATCATCTCCAAATTCCTCTTTTATATATCCTTTGTCATCCAGGTGTGATGCATAAAGGCCACCTCCATTCCTTTAGTTTCTTTCTTTCACTGCAAACTCTGCCTCCCGGGTTCAAGTGATTCTCCCGCCTCAGCCTCCCAAGTAGCTGGAATTGCAGGTGTCTGCCACCACACTCAGCTAATTTTTTTGTATTTTCAGTAGAGATGGGGTTTCACCATGTTGGTCAGGCTGGTCTCGAACTCCTGACCTCAGGTAATCCACCTGCCTCAGCCTCCCAAAGTGCTGGGATTACAAGCAGGAGCCACCACACCTGGACTTTCCATAGTTTCTTTATCCATTTTTTCCCTCCAACATGGATTCTGTCCAACCCTAAGCTCTTTCACAACTATGTGCCCAAATGCCAGATTTTCTGAACACTAATCTCTTACTCTGGGTCTCCAGGCCAATTCTTCTAATTCTGTCATCTATGTCCTTGAAAATAAATATTAGCACAGATTACTCTATCTGCAACTTTGTTCCTATCAGATATCAAGAGGAAGAAAGTTTCTACAAGATAAACTAACTGTTCATGACAGGGAAAGTGGAAATTGTCTTGACCAGTTGGCATGAGCCTTTGGAATGAATAACCCTACAGAGCTCAAGACCAGCTAAGGGACGTTATCCCCACATCTTGGATGAATAATGATATTTGTCTCTATGGTAAAAACAGATACATAACTGTATATACAGTATAATTCTATTTTTATGGAAGAATAATATGTTATGTGTGAGTAGCAGAAACCAACTAGTCTGCCAAACCAATTCTCTTTCCTCCTGCACACAAAACTAGATTATATTCCCAGCCTTATAATTAGGTATGACCATGTGACTAAGTATTGGCCAATGGAATGTGGGCATAAGGAATGGGAGCCGCTCTTGTGCAATCCTCCATATTCTTTCTACTGTGTCTGCCAACCCAATGCTGAGCGTCCAGCAGAGGACTAAGGGGCCCTACAAGATGGCAGGTCTGCTTGCTAAATAATGCAGAGCCTCTATCAGGCTGGGTTCCCCAAAAACTGTGTGGGGCAGAACCCAATCCCCACCCCATCCCCAGCTGCTATTTGAGTTTTCTGTGAACAAAAAATAAACTTTCATCTGTTGAGCCACTGAGAACAGGAAGATTTCTAGCTAACTTTCCTGGCTCTAATACAGAAATATATCCCTAGAAAAATGTCTGAGAAAATGTATATCAAGATGTTAATCAGATACTGGGGTTTGTTTCCTTCATTTGGCTTATTTATGTATTCTAATTACTTGTAAACTTTTTTAATGTTTTCAAAACAATAAAATCTATATACCAGTTTCCTTTCTGGAAAACTGCAAGTTTGGTCATTTTCAGCTGATATTCCCCAAAAGGGGCAGAGGATGCCAAGTGTTGTCATTCCTCCATTATCCACTGTTTCACTCTATTGCCATCAGAAGAAACCTATTAGGAATGACATGGGGCTGTTTACAGCTTTTATTGACTTTCCATAAACTTTTGACCCCACAGATGAGGATCTGTCATGAACTAAGAGGTATGAACTCACTATAGACCCCTAGGTATTGTGACACTTACGTAAGAACCTGGGACTTCCTTCTCTCATTTGTCAGAGTCCTTGTACTATTCTGCTTGACAGAAAAAAGCATAATAAGCACATTTCTATATGCAGAGCACTGGCCTCTTTGACACAAACTGTTAAGAAATAGATCAGCCATTGAAAGAATGACTTTAAGAGTATTCTAAAACCAAGTTATAATTTCTGGTAGATATCCTACAGAAATGTAATTAGCTTATAACCAGCAACAAACCACATTGATCAGTTACCTGGAAATGCATTTGTTTAACTTAGCATACCAAGAAATGACATACAGCTAGTTTAAAAATTAATGTTTTGTTGAGTTTAGAACTGTTTTGTTTTATGGGCAAGGTAGGCACTCGATCCATTACTCTAAAAAATCCAAAAATTAATCTTGTATTAGGCCAAGCCACCAGGGAGCTATATACATGAGGCTGCATTGTTTTATTAATTTTGACTGAATTTTTCTTTATAATCATTATATCAATCTACACTGAACAATTATTATCAGATTTACCATAAAAATTATAATTATAATTACCCATCCTGAGTAATCTGCTTGTGTTTAATTTTCTGAATACTGCAAATAGTGTAACTGACTATATTTTCCTTTTTGCCTTGGCAGCTAGGGAGCTCAGAAGTAAGTGTGCGGTCCACAAGTGAACAGGAAAGTATGGTGTGCATTTTGTTTAGCAGCCTCCCCTTGGCTTAATCTTCTTTTTCCTATTTTTTATTCTATTTTTATGTTGTATTCATACAAAATTCCTCCGTCATGTGTTTTCATCTTGTTGCATACTCTGTGCTTTTGTAAATGGTCTTAAATACTTTTTAGAATGAGCCAAGTAATAGAGGGATGTACACATAACTAGAGAAAAGAGAAAAATCAAGGTACAGGACTGGAAGGTAAAAGGAGACTCTCAGTAGGACCACAGATTTTCTTCAAGCAATAAAATCTGGTATTACCTGGACTGTAATGTAACCAGAGACAAACATTCCTTTACTTCCACTATTTCTGCCTATCTTGATGCTCCTGGTTTTGATATCCCTCTGACCTGACAACAACTTTCTGTCTTGGCCCATGCCTGCCACATGCCCTGAACTAGCCTGACCTTGCCTGTGCCCTGTCTCTGTATCACTCATATCTTGGCATGGGAAGAACTTTTCCTTGTTCATGACAGGAAAAGTGGAAATTGTCTTGACCAATTGGCATGAGCCTTTGGATACCTGGCAGTGTTCCTAATAACTCTGATTAGTTGATTCTGGCCCCAGCCATGCTATAATTATTCTCAAGTTCACATATAATGTAGGTTTTTATCACAATTACTTTCCAAGTTATATAAAAGAGTGCTTTCTTTTTAGAACCTTTCTGAAATGCATAAACCTTTTGAGAGTTTGGAACCTCCAGCTATGTAATTTATAGGCTAAGAATTCATGGTGCTCTGAAATTGAGGCCAAGACTTAAAAATCTAGAGGAGCTACATATTCTTTAAAAGTCTGTCTCCAACTAGAGGAAGACTTTGGGAGGTGAGGAAAAGACAGCCCTCTGTCAGGAGGTAAGAACTGTTTCAGTAAAGAGATGGGGTGCCATTATGAAAGCCAGCCCCAAAGGCTTTCTGGCTTATAATCACAGCATTTTAAATATGAATTCTGTAAAATCTTAAAAGGCCTTTTTAAAACTCTGCCCTCAACAATTATCTCCTATCACATATCTTCATTTTCTACCTCTCCATTTGCCCCTTTGGCTTAACCTGATTTTCCCACATGACAGCAGGATTTCGCTTTTCACTGACAAGCTGCACTCACTTACCCTCAAATCCACTTACGACTTAACTTTTGCCACTAGCTTTTGCTCCTTACCTTACTACTGCCGTCCTCCAAAACTAAGCCGTCACCCAAAGTCCCTCAAATGTCAAATCCAACAAACATCCTCTTTCCAATTTTCATTGTATTTATCCTTTAAGAGCATAAGACAATAGTAACAATAGTAGCTATTATTTATTGAGCAACTACTATATATCAGGGTATTTTGCCCTACCATCTCTTTCCCTCATAGCACCCAATAAAACACTGATATTACGTCAGCTAGAAGAGTTCACATAACTCATCCAAAATCACACAACCAGCACGTGGCAGATTGAATGTCTGCATGGTGGATTAAGGATGACTGTAAATTCTTTGTCCCTCCTCCTTTGAAGAAGTATAGTTCTCTCCTTAAAATTGGGCTGGCCCTGTGATTTGTCTTGACCAGTAGAATGTGGCAAAAGTGACGGGTGTAACTTCCAAGACTGAGCCTTACAAGATCTGTAGCTCTGCTTTCCTGTACTGGGAGAGGACCCTCTTGGATGATGACTGCCACATAGGAAATCCAACTACCCTGATACCACCATACTGTGAAAAAGCCAGGTAAAGAAAGGAGGCCATGTAACAGAGCACTGGGGCATTTAAATGAATGTGGGGAAAAGAAAGAGAGATCAGACTGTTACTGTGTCTATGTAGAAAGAAGTAGACATAAGAGACTCCATTTTGTTCTGTACTAAGAAAAATTCTGTAATCCTAGCCCCAGCCCTGTGCTCGCAGAGACATGTACTGTGTTGACTCAAGGTTTAATGGATTTAGGGCTATGCAGGATGTGCTTTGTTAAACAAGTGCTTGAAGGCAGTATGCTTGTTAAAAGTCATCACCACTCTCTAATCTCAAGTACCCAGGGACACAATACACCGCGGAAGGCCACAGGGACCTCTGCCTAGGAAAGCCAGGTATTGTCCAAGGTTTCCCCCTATGTGATAGCCTGAGATATGGCTTCGTGGGAAGGGAAAGACCTGACCGTCCCCCAGCCCGACACTAGTAAAGGGTCTGTGCTGAGGAGGATTAGTAAAAGAGGAAGGCCTCTTTGCAGTTGAGATAAGAGGAAGGAATCTGTCTCCTACTCGTCCCTGAGCAATGGAATATCTCAGTGTAAAACCCAATTGTATGTTCTATTTACTGAGATAGGAGAAAATCGTCTTAAGGCTGGCGGTGAGACATGCTGGCAGCAATACTGCTCTTTAATGCACTGAGATGTTTATGTATGTGTACATCAAAGCACAGCACCTTTTCTTAACCTTGTTTATGACACAGAGACATTTGTTCACATGTTTTCCTGCTGACCCTTTCCCCACTATTACTCTATTGTCCTGCCACATCACCCTCTCTGAGATGGTAGAGATAATGATCAATAAACACTGAGGGAACTCAGAGACTGGTGCCGGTGTGGGTCCTCCGTATGCTGAGTGCCGGTCCCCTGGGCCCACTTTTCTTTCTCTATACTTTGCCTCTGTGTCTCTTTCTTTTCCCAGTCTCTCATCTCACCTGACGAGAAACACCCACAGGTGTGGCGGGGCAGGCCACCCCTTCAAATGAAGACTTCTAGGACCTTCCAACCCAGCCCAATTACCTACTCAATGTAGCAGCCAAGTTGATGACTCCAATTGACACTCACTATGTAGAGCAGGAAAACCATCTAGCCAAGCCCTGCCTGCATTCCTAACCTGCCAACTCATGATAAACCACAAATTGTTATTTAAGCTGCTAAGTGTTCGGGTTGTTTGTTACACAGCAATAAATAACCAAAGTCTGGTTCTAAGATCTCCTGCTGCTTAGCCCCTCCAATTTTTTACCATCTCCTAATTTCTACCAAACCAATTTATCCTTCAAGTCATTTAATGACGCAATGATCAAATGATCATTGGTAACATCAAAATCATGTTTTAATTTTAAATTTAAAAGTATTTTGAGTAGATTAAGTATGCATTAAATGTGGTGCTAGGTGCTACGACAGATACAAAAATTCAGAAATTTATAGTCCTAGACCTCAAAGGCTCTTACATCCTGGGAGAGAGATAACCAAATACACAAATGGGCCTAAATACACAAAGGAGTGAGCAAAGATGATGCTAGAGTAGCAACCTGAACAGGAAAGAGCACAGGCCCAGGGTTCTGACTGGGACCCCCAGATTTAGAGGGTGGCTTCCATACATTGTCCATGGATGCACATCTACCCAAATGTGGACAAGGATCAGCTTTGATTTCTCCCTAGCCCTCAGAACCTGTCACACAACCAGTCACCAAGTCCACATGGCCAACTCTTACTTCACTGTCCCGTCCTCTGCCCTGTGCTGATTTGCTTGTTACAACCTTGTTACAGCCTCCTCACATTTCACCTTGCCTCCTCCCTCCTATTTTCCCCAACTCATCTTTACTGTCTCTAGAAGGATCTTTCTAAAACACAAGTAAATTTCTTGTCACTGTTCTCAAAGCAGCTGATGGCTTCCAGTTCCCCAGAGTCCCACCCAATGGCTCTGCATGGCTACCAAGATGCTAAGCATTCTGTTCTTAAGGTAACCTTCTAGCCCCATCTCTCACCCCAGCAACTCCAGACCTGGACCCACTTTTGCACAGCTATTCCTTTGCTAATGCTCTCACTAACGTTCTGAAGGATCACTTTGGCCCCAATCCCCATCCTTTTGAAAATTCTGTCCCTTGTAGGTTCAGCTTAAATGAGGTACAAGGCCTTCCTGGATCTCTTTGGTCAAAATTAATCATTTTCCCCTTTACGTTTCCAAAGCCCTTTCTTTATACCTTCATTCCATTCTGTCTGATGTGTACACTTAGTCATAATATGGAGTTTCAAACAGACTGCAAACGCTCAAGGGCAGAAGCACTGCCTCACTGATCACCACATCTCCCCAGCTTTGAGTAGTCCTTCATACATTGTAGATGCATATATATACACACACACATATATATATATACACACATATATATCTTCTATTGATGCTATCCTATATTCTATTTCCAATCTTCCTAAACATTTATATATTTGAACTTTGATTAAGCCTGCCTAATCTATGTCATTCTTAGACATTTGTACCATCAGCCAAAAAGGTGCAGATTAAATGCTGACAGGATCAAATCATCCTATGTAGCATGAAACAATGCGGAACAATGCTAAACGTAGCATCATGCCACAACCAGGCATTTTCTCCTAAAACTTTTTATACTGTGTACACTTCATGATGAAAGATCACATTATATGTGGCCACTTAGCACACATATCATGGGATTATGCATGTGTACTGGCAGTCTCCCTACTTAAAACACACATGTAGTGATGACCATTGAAACTCACTCTGTTGCCCAGGCTAGAATACAGTGGCAAAATCATAGCTCACTGCAGCCTCAATCTGGTGACGGGATCAATTCTCCCTCCTTAGCCTCCCAAGTAGCTAAGACAATAGGTGCTCGCCACCATGTCCAGGTTTTTTTTTTTTTTGGTAGAGACAGGGTCTCGCTATGTTGCCTAGGCTGGTCTTGAAAAAATGTACTCTTGGCTGGGCGTGGTAGCTCACATCTGTAATCCCAGCACGTTGGGAGGCTGAGGCGGGTGGGATCACTTGA
The DNA here is from genome assembly GCF_028885655.2 of Pongo abelii. NCBI lineage: Eukaryota > Metazoa > Chordata > Mammalia > Primates > Hominidae > Pongo > Pongo abelii. The sequence goes on along the minus strand of NC_071996.2, from coordinate 72,830,389 downwards.
GGCCAGGAGTTCGAGACCAGCTTGACCAACATGGAGAAACCCCGTCTTTACTAAAAAATACAAAATTAGCTGGGCGTGGTGGTGTATGCCTGTAATCCCAGCTACTTGGGAGGCTGAGGCAGGACAATTGCTTCAACCCAGAAGGCGGAGGTTGCAGTGAGCCAAGATCGTGCCATTGCACTCCAGCCTGGGCAACAAGGGTGAAACTCCGTCTCAAAACAAAAACAAAAACAAAAAGAAAAGAAAGAAAAGAAAAAATGTTCTTTATTTTCCTCTCCAGGTGCCATCCCATTTTTCTGCTTCACTTTAAAGCAAACTTCTCATAAGAGTGTCTGTGCTCACTATCTCAAATGACTGTTTTTGTTTCCCCTCTCTTCTTACTATGAAATATATCACACATAACCCAACACTAGTATAATTACCCACTAGAGTCAAGAAATAGGCTATTGCCAGCACCCCAGGTCCCATTCCAATTTGGTTTTTATCCCCATACTCCATCAAAACAGCTCTTTTTCTCAACTGAATTCTTTTTTAGAAAATGTCAACTTTTATGTTAGATTGACAGAGTGCATGTGCAGGTTTGTTACATAAGTATAGTGTGTGATGCTTAGGTTTGGGGTACAATTGGTCCCATCACCCAAGTAGTGAGCACAGTACCCAATAGGTGGTTTTTCAACCCTTCTTTTCCCCTCCCAACTCCAGTAGTACCCAGTGTCTACTGTTCCAATCTTTATGTCCGTAGGTACCCAATGTTTAGCTGCCACTTTTAAGTGAGAACATATGGCATTTAGTTTTCTCTTTCTGCATTAATTCGCTTAGGATAATAGCATCCAGCTGCATCCATGCTGCTGCAAAGAACATGATTTTATCCCTTTTTATGGCTGCATAGTATTCCATGATATATATGTACCACATTTTCTTTATCCAATCCACCACTGATGGGCACCTATGTCTTTGCTATTGTGAATGGTGCTGCAATTAACATACATGCACATGTGTCTTTGTGGTAGAATGATTTCTTTTCTTTTGGGCATATGCCCAGTAATGGGATTGCTAGGTTGAATGGTCATTCTACTTTTAGTTCTTTGAGAAATCTCTAAACTGCTTTCCACTGCTTAACTAATTTACATTCCCATCAATAGTGTATGAGCATTCCCTTTTCTCTGCAGCCTCACCAACATGTTATTTTTTGACTTTTTAATACTAGCCATTCTGACTAATGTGAGATATTTCATTGTTGTTTTGATTTGCATTTGTCTGATGATTAGTGGTGTTGAGCATTTTTTTTCATGTTTGTTGGCTGCTTGTGTGTCTTCTTCATGTCCTTTGCCCACTTTTTAATGGGATTGTATGTTTTTTGCTTGTTAGATTATTTAAGTTCCTTACACATTCTGGATATTTGACCTTTGTGGGTGCATAGTTGGTGAATATATTCTCCCATTCTGTAAGTTATCCATTTATTGATATTTTATTTCGCTATGCAAAAGCTTAATGTGTCCCATTATCAATTTGTGTTTAATTATGTCTCACTTGTCAATTTGTGTTTTCATTGCAATTACTTTTGAGGACTTTGTCATAAATTCTTTGCCAAGGCCAATGTCCATAATAGCATTTCCTAGGCTTCCAGTTGGATTTTTTATAGTTTTAGGTCATAAGTTTTTAATCCATCCTGAGTTAATTTTTGTATATGGCAATAGGTAGGAGTCTAGCTTCATTCTTCTGCAAAAGGATAGCCAGTTATCCAAGCACGATTTATTGAAAAGGGAGTCGTTTCCCCATTGCTTATTTGTGTTGACTTTGTTGAAGATTAGATGGTTATAGTGGCTTTATTTCTGGGTAATCTATTCTGTTCCACTGGTGTATGTGACTGTTTTTGTACCAGTACCATGCTTTTTGGCTACTGTAACCTTGCAGTATAGTTTGAAGTTGAGTGACGTGATGCCTCTGGCTGTGTTCTTTTTGCTTAGGATTGCTTCAGCTATTTGGGCTATTTTTTTGTTCCATATAAATTTTAGAATAGTTTTTTATAATTCTATGAAAAATGACATCGGTAGTTTCATAGGAATAGTGTTGAATCTACAGATTGCTAAAGGACAGAATGGCCTTTTTAACAATGTTGATTTTTCCAGTCCATGGGTATGGAATGTTTTTCCATTTGTTTGTGTCATCCATGATTTCTTTCAGCAGTGTTTCATTTTTAGTTATCCTCATAGAGATCTCTCACCTCCTTGGTTAGATGAATTCCTAGGTTGTGTGTGTGTGTGTGTATTGTAAATGGGACAGTGTTCTTGATTTGGCTCTCAGTTTGAACAAGATTGGTGTATAGAAATACTACTGATTTTTGTACAATAATTTTGTATCCTGAAGCTTTACTGAAGTCGTTTATCAGTTCTAGGAGCCTTTTAGGTGGAGTCTTTAAGGTTTAAGGCTTTCTAGGTATCAAATCATATCATTAGTGAAGAGAGATAATTTGTCTTTTGCTTTTCCTATTTGGGTGCCTTTTATTTCTTTTTCTCCTCTGACTGCTCTGGCTAGAACTTCCAATACTATGACATATAGAAATAGTGAACGTGGGCATCATTGTCTTGTTCCAGTTCTTAAGGGAAATGCTTCCAGCTTTTTCCCATCCAGTATCATGTTGGCTGTGGGTTTGTCATAGATGACTCATTATTTTCAGGATGTTCCTTTGATGCCTAGTTTTTTGAGGATTTTTGTCTTAACTGAATATCGGATTTTATCAGAAGCTTTTTCTATATCTATTGAGATGATCATATGATTTCTTATTTTAATTCTGTTTATGTGGTGAATCACATTTATTGATTTGCATATGTTGAACCAACCTTACATCTCAGGAAGAAAGTCTACCTGATTGTAATGAATTAACTTTCTGATGTTCTGCCAGCTTCAGTTTGCCAGTATTTTGTTGAGGATTTTTGTATCTATGTTCATCAGGGATACTGGCCTGATGTTTTCTTTTTTCATTGTGTCATTGCCAGATTTTGGTATCAGAGTGATGCTGGCTTCACAGAATAAGTTAGGGAGGAGTCTGTCCTCCTTGACTTTTGTGGATTATTTCAGTAGGATTGGTATCAGCTCTTTGTTTGTCTGGTAGAATTCAGCTGGGAATCCATCTAGTCCATGGCTTTTTAGGTTGCCAGGTTTTTAAAATTTTTAATTAGTGATTCAATTTCAGAACTTGTTATTGATCTGTTTAGGGTTTCAATTAATTTCTGACTCAATTTTGGGAGGTTGTGCATTTCCAGGAATTTATCCATTTCCTCTAGATTTTCTAGTTTGTGTGCATGAAGGTGTCCATAAGTTTCTGAAGACCTTTGGTATTTCTGTGGGATTGGTTGTAATGTTACCTCTGTCACTTCTGATTGTGTTTATTTGAGTCTTCTCTCTTTTCTTTAACTTAATTAGTGGTCTATTGATCTTGTTTATCTTTTCAAATAACCAACTTTTGGTTTCATTGATCCTTTGTATTTTGGAGCCTCTATTTTGCTCTGTTCCACTCTTAGTTATTTCTTATCTTCTGCTAGCTCTGGGGTTTGTTCTTGTTTTTCTAGTTCCTCTAGGTGTGATGTTAGATTGTTAATTCGAGATCTTTCTAACTTCTTGACATACGTGTTTAGCACTATAAACTTCCCTCTTAACAATGGTTTTGCTGCATCCCAGAAATTTTCGTATGTTGCATCTCCGTTACCATTTATTTTAAATAATTTTTTGATTTCTGCCTTAATTTTGTTATTTACCCAAAAGTCATTCAAGAGCAAGTTGTTTAGTTTCCATGCAATTGTGTGGTTTTGAGAGATCTTCTTGGTATTGATTTCTATTTTTATTCCACTGTGGTCCAAGAGTATGGTTGGTATTATTTCAATTTTTTTGAATTTATCAAGACTTGTCTTATAGCTGAGAATGCAGTTGATCAGAGTATGTTCTGTACGGAGATGAGAAGAATGTATATTCTGTGATTGTGGGGTGGAATATTCTGTAGACATCTATTAGGTCCAATTGGTCAAGTGTCAAATTTAAGTCCAGAATTTCTTAGTTTTTTGCCTTGATGATCTAACACTGTCAGTGGGGTGTTGAAGTCCCCCACTATTATTGTGTCTAAGTCTTTTCATACATTTAGAAGTACTTGTTTTATAAATCTGGGTGTTCCAACGTTGAGTGCATATATATTTAGGATAGTTAATTATTTCTGAGGAATTGAATCTTTTATCATTATGTAATGCCCTTCTTTGTCCTTTTTTACTATTCTTGGTTTAAAGTCTGTTTTATCTAATATAAGAACAATGACCCCTGCTCTTTTTTATTTTTCATTTGCATGATAGCTCTTCATTTCTTTACTTTGAGTCCATGGGTGCCATTACAGGTGAGATAGGTCTCTTGAAGTCAGCAGACAGTTGGGTCTTGTTTTATTATTCAACTTGCCACTCTGTGCCTTTTAAGTGGGGCATTTAGACCATTAACATTCAAGGTTAATATTGTTATGTGAGGTTTTGATCCTGTCATGATGTTATTAGCTGGTTGCTAATAACAACCAGCCCATATGGTTGCTTTGTAGTCTCAATTGTGTAGTTGCTTTATAGAGTCTGTGGGCTATGTCCTTAACAGTATTTTTGTGGTAGCAGGCTAGTGGAAATCAATTTCCTTCATGATTACCTACCTGGAAAAAAATTTATTTCTCCTTTGCTTATGAATCTTGATTTGGTGGGATATGAAATTCTTGGTTAGAATTTCTTTTCTTTGAAAAATGGTGAAAATATGCCCCCATTCTCTTCTGGCTTGTAAGATATCTGTTGAGAAGTCCACTGTTAGCATAATGGGGTTCCCTTTGTAAGTGATCTGACTCTTTTCTTAAGCTGCCTTTAAGATTTTTCTTTCACATTGACCTTGAAAAGTCTGATTACTATGCATCTTAGGGATAGCTATCTTATATAGTATCTCACAGAGGTTCTCTGAATTTTTTGAATTTGCATATTAACCTTTCTTGTGAAATTGGGGAAATTTTTGTGGACTATATCCTCAAATATGTTAGCCAAATTGCTAACTCTCTCTCCTTCTCTCACAGGAATGCCAATGAGTCATAGGTTTGGTCTCTTTAGATAATCTATTTCTCAAAGGCTTTGTTCATTTTTTTAAGTCATTTTTCTTTATTTTTGTCTAACTGGGTTGATTCAAACGGCTAGTCTTCAAGCTCTGAAATTCTCAGCTTGGTCTAGTCTGTCGTTCAGGCTTCCACTGTATTTTGAAATTCCTGTAGTGAATTTTTCAATTCCAGAAGTTCAGTTTGATTCTTTCTTAAAGTGGCTATGTCATCTTCCAACTCTTGTATTAACAACTGGCTTCCTTGGATTGAATTTCAACTTTCTCTTGAATCTTGTTGAGCCTCCTTGCCATCCAGATTCCTAACTCTACATCTGTCATTTCAGACATTTCAATTTGGTGAGGATCTATGGCTGGGGAGCTAGTACAATCCTTTATAGGTAAGGAAACACTCTGATTTCTTGAATTGCCAGAGCTCTTTGGCTCATTGCTTCTCATCTCAGGGGCCTGGTGTTTTTCTTTTTGACTTTGCTGTTGCTTGAATGGGGTTCTGGGGTTTCTTTTTCCCTTCAGGGTTTGACTGCTTTGTATGCTGTACACAGTCAATTGGCTTCGTTTCTGGTGCTTTCAGAGGGCCAGTGCTCTATATGAGTTCCTTGGTTGTAGCTAATTTCCTGTATTGAGTTTCACAGGTGTTGGGTGCTGAAGGAACTTATTTTTGTATAATTCAGGCTGCAATCCAGTAGGCAGTGCCTAAGAGTAAGGGCCAGCAGATAGGCTCTTAGTTATGTACCTTTTTTGTACTTCAGTGTGTGCACAGCAGTGCTCTGGGCAGGGAGGGATGGTGGGGGAAGGGGGGAGGTGCACAAGAGATGACTCCCTTACCAAGTCCACTCCTGGGTTTTCAGGGAGGCTCCTACAATCACTGACATTGCATCTGTGTTTCTTCACCCCAAGGGGACCCTAGCGGGCTCTACTCCCACCTCTTTTAGCAACGGCTCAAGCCAAAGGTTAGGTCACAAGGAGACCCACTCATTCTCTGAGGTTGGCAGAGTCAGAGCGGGTGATGGAGTATGTGTGCAGGTGTTCTGGTGATGCAACGAGTCAAGGGCGTAGGATCCCCAGGCAGGGCAGTAGTGCCATGGGTGTGCAGCTGGTGTGGCACCTGTGGCCTGGGGCTTTTATCCCAGCAGAGGACTATGGGGTCTGCCCAGCTCTGTCTTCCCAAATCAGATCTCCCTCCAGTGTCTGCCCCAGGAGCAGGCCCACTCAACTAGTTTTGTCCTAAACCTTCTGCACCCAGATTGCTGCACCATTCCAGGTGTTCAGGGATATGGGGCTCCCTCAGGTAGAAGCTGTGGCTAGCCAACAGGCTACACTCTTCCCAGACTGGTCTTGAACAGGGTGGGATACCCAGTTCCCATGCTGGCACATGAACCTGTGCCTCACTCCTCTCTGTGTTCTGAGAGTGAGGCCTCCTCTCTCACTCAAGCTCTGGCCACAGATCTCAGCTCAATATCCCTGGGTGGTGTGCTCACACCCTGGGAAGTTGGAACAAGGCCTGTGGCTTTGTCCTCTGACCCCTCTGGGTCAAGCACCAGCTGTGCTGGGGGTGATGATGAACTGCTCCCAGCCCACTAGCAAAACACGCAGGTAGGACAGTGGTGGCTCTGTTGTGTGCACCCTCTTGTGGGAGCAGCCAGGCAGGAGGCCTTGGGAGGGGCCAGCAGACACTGGGAGCATGCAGGTCAGATGCACCCCAGTCCCACAGGAAAGGCAGCTCTGCTCTCTCTCAGGTTGGCAGTCAGTGAGGGCTGTGGTCATTCAGAGTAAGATGGAGAGCCTTGGCGGGTGGGCGTCTATGGTGTTTTGCTGCAGCTGCCGCACATGAGTGTAACCTTCTGGGCGCCATGCAGGTTCCAGCTCTACTTCTGCCTACTCTACAGGCAGCTCCTCCTGTCCATCTAAATGTCTATAGGGATCATGGGATCTTTTCTAGCTAGGATCCCAGAGGTTTGTGGCAGGAGTGTAGTGCCAAAGAGTTCCTTCATTCACCCCTTCCTGAGAACCTTTTCAGTACCAGGAGCTGGTCCTGGTGCTCAGTGACTCCATGTGGGCTTCCCAGCTTCCTCCCTCTTCAATCTTGGTGTCTGCATCATCTCTCTTATCAATTTTCAGTGTTTTTTCTCAAAAGATCTGTTTGAAGTATGATGATTTACTGCATATTTTGTTTTCTCTCAGTAGGAGAGGCACTTCCTGGCTGCATCTAATCAGCCATCTTATCACTGCCCGCCCTCCCCTCCCCAGAACAGTTCTTTACAGCATCACCAGTTTTCTCCGAGTTGTCATATCCAATGGTGAAATCTCAATCTTCACCTTGCTTGACTCAGGAGCATTTGATACAGTTGATCATTTACTCTCTTAACGCTTTCTTCCTTGGCTTCTGGAATACTATCCTCTTATTCTTCTCTTATCTCAATGGCTACTCCTTCTCAAACTCCTTTCCCGGTTTTTCCTCATCTTTCTTATCTATCAGTGTGGGAGTAGCCCTCAGGAGCTCTTGTCTTCTGTACACACACCCACTGCCCAGGTAAATTCTACTCATCCCATGACATTAAATATCTAGACTCTGATGACTCCTGCATTTATGTCTCCAGTCTAGGTGTCTCCGCTGAACTCCAGACTTGTATCAACTGCATACTCAATGTCGCCACTCAGATGACAAATTTGCGTCTCAAACTTAATGTCTGAAAAGGAACTCGATTCGGCTGCATACTCCCACCAGGTTAGCTCTTTGCTCAACCATCTCCAACTTGGAAAATGCAAACTCCTGTTCTGCAGTTGCTCAAGTCAAAAATCTTGAGATTTTCACTAAGTCCTCTCTCCCTCTCATACCCTACATCCAATCCATAAGCAATCCTATCAGCACTACCTCCAAATTATATCCATAATCCAACTATGTCTCACTACCTCCACCTTGGTCCAAGCTGCCATTCTCCTTTACTTAAATTATGACAAGAGCCTCTTACCTTGATTCTCTGCTTCTACTCTTACCACCTCCTTCCCTAATGTTCTATTCTCCACATAGTATGCAGAAGACCCCTTTAAAACAGAAGCTAATTCATGTTACTTTTCTACTCCAAACCCTAATGGCTTCCTATCTCATTCACAGAAATATTCAAAATCACTACAATAACTCATAAGGCACTACATGATCTGTCCCCAGCTCTCTCCAGGGCATCATTATCTACCACTCTCCACTGTTCTCATGTGCTCCAGCTGCCTTGGTCTCCTTGCTATTCCTAAAACGTCTCCACCATGTTCCCACCTCATTCCCACCTCAGGACCTTTGCACTTATGTTTCCTCTAAATGTGGCTTGCTCCCTTATTCCCTTGAGACATTTTTCTTCATCTTATCAGAGAAGCCTTCTCTCAGCACATTATATAACAAACCCCACCCTAACTGTCACTCTGTATTCTCTTTATCTCACTTTATTTTTCTTCATACGGGCACATATTGTCACCTAGCATATTATTTATTTTTACTTGTTTATTATTTCTTTCCCCCTCTAGAATGTAAGCTCCATGAGGACAGGGACTGTTTTGTTTACTGCCATGCCTGATATAGTTCCTGACCATAGTAAATACTCAAAACATATTTAATAAATGATTGAATAAACTAGTTCCAAGCATGAACTTATAGTCCATGTGTAAGTAGGCCACTACCCATACACATGCTCTTAGAGAATTAAAATAATTTTAATTAAATGTCTTGTATTTTGCCAAACTCATTTGGCAAACATTTTTCCCTTAAGGTCATTCTTTCCTTACTTACAATTTTGTGCCAGGTGCATTGACTTTTAAAATCCCTTTCCAGTTGGAGAGCATATTATTACCAATCCAATGAACTATTTCCTTGTAGATATACATATTTAGTAACAGTTGGGTGTTTTTCCTTTTTAATAGACACTGAAGTGATAACATGCAAACTGTGGAAAGGAAGGGAGTGAAGGGTGGAGCCAGCAGGAGGACTGTGATCTTCAGGTAAGTGCATTATCATCAAGGCAAAGATGCAACATATTTTCCATTTGTTCCTTTGAAGTCATTGGAAGAATGGTGAACTATGCCAGATCAAGGCAGATCACCAAGCCTAATGATGAGAGAGGTAAGCCAACTTCCCCACATTTACTTCTCCTGGCCTTAAAGTTGAACTTAGGAGTCAGAATGCATGAGATCCAGCCATGGATCTAACTAGCCATCTCTCTAACTAGCCGTATCACCTAGGAAAACTCACTCTCAGTCTCTGGGCTTCCTCCTCTGCTTATGGTTGTACTGGTTTATATCAGTGGTTTTAGCTGCTTTTGGATCCTAGACTTTTTTCAGAGCAATGGACCATAGTTTCCTAGAACTGCTATAACAAAGCACCACAAACCAGCTGGCTTAGAAAAACAGAAATTTATTGTCTTACAATTCTGGAAACTAGCAGTCCAAAGTCAAGGTTTCAGCAAGACCATTCACCTTCTAAAACCTGTAAGGGAAGGATCCTTCCTTGCCTCTTTCAGCTTCTGGTAGCCCAGGTGTTCCTGGGCCTCTACGTGTCTGTCTCTGTGTCTAAATTAACTCCTTTCCATAAAGACACCAGTCATATTGAATTAGGGTCCACCCTGATGACTTCACTCAGCTTAATTACTTCTGCAAAGACCCTATTTCCAAATAAGGTCAAATTCTGAGACACTGGGGATTAGGACTTCAATGTTTCTTTTCTGAGAAACACGATTCAACCCATAAAAACCATTTTCCTAAAAATGGTGCATTTTGCAATCAATCTTGATTGAATGCAGATCCCTTCAAGCTTGCCCTTTGCCACTTATTTGTTTTTATTAACTGTGTGTCCTTGAGCCAATCATGACACTGAGTCCTGAATCCTCTGAACTCTAACATGAAGAAAAAAAAAACCATACCTATCAGAGTTGCAGTAAAGATTCAAAGAAACTGTATAAGACAGTAAATGTAAATTGTGAAGGGACAAACAATTGTAAAAAAGCTATGTACAGTTGACACGGACAGGAGACAGGGCAATACTGGGTAGAAGAGGGCGGTTCCCTGACAAAGGCCCCACCCTCAAGCCTGAATACCCGTGGCCGTAAGTGAAAACAGGCATTCCTGTTTTTGTACCCCAGAAAGTTGCTTTTTGGCCCACCACACCCCCTCACCTGTACCCATATAAACCTTGAACCCCAGGCTCCAGAAGGAGAAACGCAGACAAGCAGACCAATGGCAGAACGGCATGAGAAGAGAAGGAGTGTCTGAACATCAGAAGTTCGGCTCAGGACAGTGGGAGAGGCGGCCGCTAGACAGCCAAACTCCAGGGGAAAATCATCTTCCCACTCCATCCCCTGTCCAGCTCCTCATCCGTCCTGCTGAGAGCCACCTCCACCATCCAATAAAACCCCGCATTCAACATTCTTCAAGTCTGTGTGTGACCCAATTCTTCCGCGACACTGGACAAGAGCTCGGGATACAGAAGGCTGTCACACTGGCCCTCTACCCTTGCAAAAAGGCAGAAGATCTACTGAGCTAGTTAACACTTAAGCCATCCATGGATGGCAAACCTAAAGGAATGCACTGTAACACACGCCCGCTTGGGCTCCTGCACCTGTCCATCTGCATGTCCCCCTTCCTGTAATGGGTTTGAGCAGCAGGAGCAACCGGACAGAAAAGCCACACCCCTGTCACATCCTGCGATGGGGGTCAGGGAATGCTCCCATTTCACATTGGCTGAAATGGGGCCCAAAGCTACTGCTTTAAGACAGTGGTCTCCAAACGTTTTTGACTGCACACTTCATCAGTAACAAATGTTGAGTATATATGGTCCAGTAACTATTTCCTTTCTTATCAATTGTGTACAAGTGTTACTAAATTTTAAAATGAATAAGATGAAATAAATAACATGTTTTAACAGTACCCCCAAAATATTTTGTAGTTGAATTGTAGTAATTTATCTTTCTGATCTAAATGCTGAATAATTTTGATGGTGTCATGCTAATAACTTCATGCATAAAACACACTTATGAAGAGGGCTCATCATCAATAATAGTGGATATAAATCCGTATTTCCAATAGTCTTCACGATAATTTTGAATTTTTTAATGATTTCTTGTCAGATCTGATTAGCCTGTCATTGTTCTAAACCTCAAGTGGCTGATGAAGAGCTTGTCATAGGAGGAGAAGTGTCAGCATTTCAGCCATTTTTTTCTGTTGCTCACTTTTGCTTGTATTAGTAGAATTAGATTCAGTCTGAGGTTTCTTTACAGAAATCTTTGAAAGCCACTTGTCCATTTTGTGAAGTTCTCTTTAGTTGAAACTCAAGGACATTTGCCATATAACCACTAACGAGGCACCTTAAATGAAAATGCTTTCCAGAATTCTAGAACTGAACCCACAAGTGGAGCTTCCTCAGCCTTTTTGCTGTGGAGCTCCCTCATGATTCATCTGTAAACCCAACCAGACAGGACTGTCCGATGTTTGGACTGAGCAAAGGCAGCAGTGATCATCTTTATACTTAGTAATAGGAAAGCATAATTTGTTTCTTGTTTTTCTTGTTTTTTGATTTGAAATACTTAGGAACAGAAGTTCTAATATTTTCTGTCTTCACTCCAAGGGATTGGTTCAGATGTTCCCGCACTGGAGACCACAGGAATAGTCAGTAACTCTCCCTTATTTCTCTTCTCCCTCAAGCAAATGTTGATACAAATAAGAACATCTGTTACTAAACTGCTGAGGCCAAAAGGGTTAGGTTTGGGGCAGAGGAAATGTGGAGGAAGGTGGGCAGAGTGGTGTGGGTTTGTTTTTTCTCTAGTTCCTTGGAATATTTAAAAGAATAAGGATAAAAATAGAAAGGCGTGTTTATATACAGGGAGTCAATGTTACTCTGTTGAGAGAGGAGAGCCAAAATGGTGAGGCTCTGGCCACAAGCAGAGTTGCTCAAGGACCTAAGTGGCAGAGAATGGCTCAGAGCTAAGGATAGGGGCTACCTCCCTTCCTCTGGGTGGAACCCAGTGCTTTGGCACCCAGGACTGGAGGCTTTGGGAGTTACCAGAATGAGTAGCCCGCAAAGGCCTGGATGTTCTGATGGTAGATAAGCAGACAGTAAACATGGCCAAAGAAGAACTAGATGGCAGAGAAATAACAAGGCAGAGGCCACACAATAATGATAGCTCAAAATGGCTATGAGTACATAAGGAGCACGCTCTTGAAGGTTTCTAAAAATTCTTGGGCAATGCTTTGGGAGGCGTTGTAAGCAGAATAAAGATGTCCGTGTCCTAATACCCAGAACCTGTGAATATGTTAGGTTATATGGCAAGGGAGGATTAAGTTTACAGGCAGGTATGGTTACCAATCAGCTGACAAAATAGGAAGATTATCCTGGATTACCTGGGTGGGTCCAGTATAATCAAAAGGGTCTTTAAATTGGGGGAGAGGGAGGTAGAAGATACAGTGTCAGAGCGGTGCAATGTGAGAAAGACTAAAGCAGCCATTGGTGGCTTTTAAGATAGAAGGGAGCTACAAGTCAACAAATCCAGGCAGCTTCTAGAAGGTGGAAAAGGCAAGAAAACAGATTCTCCCCTAGAGCCTCCAGAAAGAAACACAGCCCTATGACACCTTGATTTTAGCCCAGGGAGACCCATTTCAGACTTCTGACTTTCAGAACTAGAGGATAATAAATCGGTGCTGTTTTATACTACTAAACGTATGGTAATTTGTTACTGCAGTTTCTTAAAACTAACACAAGAGGTATGCAGCTCAGATCTTGCTAGTATGGGACTGAGCCTGAAGACATCAGAACCACATAAATAGAAAACAGTATTATCAGGCAGATAGGATCCCTGTGACTTGGAGGCCTAGGTGTGACTAATTTTAAACCCCTCCTCAGCCCTTCAAGTGGGAGACTTCCTATCCCTTCACTCTTCCAGAAGGAAGGAGGAAAGAAAAGAGATATTTTCATCAGAGATAAGTGTGGACTGTAGGAGTAAGGGCAGCCAGGAGGGGTCTTGCCAATCAAGACTGATGAGTAATGCAGCATGAACACAAGAGCTTCCAGTCCAAACAACAGGTGGCACGGAAAGAGCGGGAGCTGGGAACCATGAATCCAGAGAGCAAGCCAAACTTGCCACCAAGAATGTGAGGCCAAAGGAAGCAAGAGCTGAAGGTTCAGATGTAGAGGAAGCAAGAAGAAAGGAGGGTTCAGGAGGGGACTCCCCACACAGTGCTCCTTACCATTTCTTGTGCTATGGTCTGAATGTTTATGTCCCCTCAAAATTCATACGTTGAAATCTAATCACCAATGTGATTGTTATAGGAAATGGGGTCTCTGGAGGAAATTAGGTCATGAGGACAGACTTCTCATGAATGGGATTAGTACCTTTATAAAAGAGGCCTAAGAGAGACCCCCTCATGCTTTCCCCCATGTGAAGACACAGCAAGAAGGTACCATCTATGAACCAGAAAGTGAGCCCTCATCAGACACCAAATCTGATGACATCTTGATCTTGGACTTCCCAGCTTCCAGGACTGTGAGAAACAAATTTCTATTGTTTGTAAGCTACCCAGTCTAAGTCAGGTATTTTGTTATAGCAGCTTGAATGAACGAAGACACCCTAAATGGGCCAGTTGCTTGGCGTGGAGATAAAGAACAAAACCTTGATGAGGCCTGGTAGAAGTCAATGCCCATTCCCCATGACCAGGATGAAGCATGATGTCAGGATGCTGCCTGCCCTCTGTGCAGGTTTTAAGCCCCTTTGGGACATAAGAAGCGGATGGTGCTGCTCTTCGGATCGTATTCCACAGGTGCTTGACCCTTGCCCAGAGGGACACCTGAATCTTCTCGGAAATCCTAACTTCAGAGGACCTGTGCTGATAGGCCACAACAGCTACCTCTCAATGCCCCCAAGTACTACTGTGTTCTGAGATGGAAAGATTGAAGGTTAAAAGCCATGTCTTTATTCTGTACTTCATTCTGGAAGTACTGAGTCTGGGAAGACCTCAGAGAAGAAACATAGAGCTCCCTTCTCCACCCTGAGCACTGCAGAAGAGTCTGGATAGAAAGGGAAGTTCTTGGCTCAGCTGTCTGGAGCAAGGGAGAGGAAGAATCTCTCATGTACCCACTTCCTATCTAGAAGCAGACTGAGACCTGCCAAGCATGTTATGTAAGATTGTCTTGACTTCTACAGAAATGCCACTTAGGGGTTGAAGAATGGAAGTCTGGCCAATCTAACCCCCATACCCACCCCTAGGACTCTCCTAGGAAGAATACCTACCTCCCTCCCCGCATTGTCCCATCCCTAACCATGCCCTAGGCAAACCTCCAGGATGCTACTAGGAGCAATGGACTCCAAACTAGATAGTCACTGTACTAGTTTCCTAGGGCTGCCATAAGAAAGTACCACAAACCAGGTGGCTTTAAACAACAGAAATTTATGCTTTCACAGTTCTGGAAGCTAGAAATCCAAAATCAAGGTGTTGGTAGGGCCATGCTCCCTCTGAAGCCTCTGGGGGAGGATCCTTCCTTGCCTCTTCTAGTGTGGTCTTCCTGTGTGTCTGTCTTTATATGATGTTCGTGTGTGTGTTGTGTGTGTGGGTCTGTGTCCAAATTTTCCTCTTCTTATAAGGATACCAGTCACATTGGGTTAAGGATCAACTCTGCTCCAGTATAACCTCATCTTACGTGAGCTAATTATGTCCACGTGACGCTGTTTGCAAATAAAGTACTGGAGGTTAAAACTTCAACATATCTGTTTGTGGGGGGCACACCACAGTTCAACCCATAACGCCACCACTGGCTATTCTGCTAGAATCCTTTTTTCTACTTTTACATTCTTCATAATGTGCAACACACTTCCGTTGATATCATCTCTCATTTCTCAATTATCAACCATGGGGCGGGAATAGGGAAGGTAGGAGCAAGAATTTCCAGAGGGAGACTCTGTAGTTTTAAAATATCAACAACAACAACAACAAAAAAAGGGTCTGATAGTTGTTTCAGGGAAGGGTTTTACTCAACCCCTTC
The DNA here is from genome assembly GCF_028885655.2 of Pongo abelii. NCBI lineage: Eukaryota > Metazoa > Chordata > Mammalia > Primates > Hominidae > Pongo > Pongo abelii. The sequence continues at coordinate 72,815,271 of NC_071996.2, read as the reverse complement.
AGAATCATCTAGGGAACTTGTAAATATAAAATAATATGCATGTTATCCCAAAAATATATTTGTAAAATTAATTGTATTTGTATATAAATGCTGAACTTGACCCAAACCAATTAAATTGAAATTCTTTGGGAATGGTACCCAGGCACTGGTATCTTTTTATTATTTATTTATTTATTTATTTTATTATACTTTAAGTTCTAGGGCACATGTGCACAACGTGCAGGTTTGTTAGGTTTGTTACTTATGTATACCTGAGGCACTGGTATCTTTTTAAAGCTCCCAGGGTATTCTCATCTATAGCAAGGACTGAGGACCCTGTCCTGGGTGAGACTTGCTGCTGTAATGCATGGCCCCAGCCCTGCAGTTGGTAGCTATTCTCATTCCTGTCTATTGAGAAGCCACAGAAGGTAGAGAGGATACTTAAGAAAACTTTACATAAGCCCTGTTATCTGAGTGCAGAACATTCTTGCTCAAGAATGGTAGCCATTTATTCCCCTCTGAAAGGTGAAATGATGGAATAGTAACAGAGCAGGAGCAGAACCAGAACCCAGGTATCTGAATCCCAGTTTGAAATGTCAGCTTCAGGTTTAGAGTTCTGCCAGGGTAAGACTCCCTTGTGGCAGTTTTGGTGTGGTACTCCGAAGGAAGACATCATTCCATCTGGCTAGGACAGAGCCACTTTGGGGGATGCTGGTAGTGGGTGCTCTATCAAACTTCATGTTTCATGCAAGATGGTCTTACTATTTGACCCCCCCACTGGGCTTACAGTTACAAATAAATTCATTTTTCACCGCGGGCTATTAAGTCACGGCTCTCTCAGCCTATACAGTTCACCAGGGTTTCCAAGGGTTCTATTTGCTAGTTAGAGACCCCCATTGCCTTTAACAACTAAGATATTTTGGGATTCCAAGCCTGTCATCCAGCACAACAACCACCCCTTCCTTGAATGTGACAGAAAGGCTGCCAATGTCCTCCAACTCATTAAATATTTTTAAATGTTCAGTTGGCAGGACGGTCAGCAGAGTCCTGCCACAGGCCCCCAGAACTTCCCCCAGTCAGTGTGTTCATACCAACACAATTATCCCCCAGCCAGTGCATTCATACTGACACAATTTTCCCCCAGCCAGTGTGTTCATATTGACACAATTACCCAGTGTCCCTCAACACAATCTTTCCCGGGTTGTGACTCCATCACTACCACCATTCTCCAGTCTATGTTTTTCCATCTTAGCCACTAAGATATCACAACAGATTTTACTTAAGGCCAAAGATACAAATATATTATGGGTTATATATATATATATATAAAGGCAGTTATATATAAAGGCAGTTATAATTCTTCCTCACCTTTATTCCTTAGTTTTTTCTGGAATAGAGAGGAAACTAGGGTGCCTCAACTCTAGTACAATTTTGAGCTCTGTTTCCTTGCCTACTTCTTTGCCCATCTCTCCATCATTTAGGAGCTGGGTTGGAATTAGCCACAGTCAGTGGTGCCAAAATAACGAAACCAGGGTAATGAGAAGAAGGCACAGATAGCGCTGTGAATCAACCCCTCGCACCTTTGGCCTGTCTCTCAGGGTGAGCTTCTTACTCAGCAGTGGTGGGGACCCAAAGTCCCTGAAGGCATGCTCCTGCTTTGCCACCTGATCCCCAAATGAAACCTTGCAAAGCTAAATTCTCCCTGCCTGCCAGAACTCAGGCAGGGGGCAGCAAGCAGTACCTACATAGGACTCAACGACCCCAGCTGTTCAACTCGAATTTAAAAATAATTTGGAAATGTGTTCCACAGAGTGAAAGCCTTCTGGGGCATTTCTGTCAGATGCCTTCAGCTACTAGGTTCCCACAGAAATGGAGTGTCAAGTCCTGGGCCCAGAAGATATTCCGGGGATCTGGAACAGGGTACATACTGAAGGCAATCCATTAAAAATGGGATTAGAAATCTCTCAAAGAAAGAAAAAGATTCATAAAAGATAATTGTTTTTCTATTGGAATATTTTTAAACTTTTTTTTTTTTTTTTTTTTGCTATTAGGCACTCAATAAATGCTAAACAATGCTAATTCTTCTAGCACTTCTTGCTTTATGAGTGAAGCTTGGATTGTGAGGATTCATTACTCAAAAGGCCAATAGCTAAGTGACCTGGGTTGGTGAAGAGAAACTAACACTCCCCAGGGCAAATCCAGCCTCACTGTGCCATTAAACACTCACCATCCCTCACTCATTACACTTCAACAATAGTTTAGTTTTAATTTCTTTTCTTTATATTTCACAGCCCTAAAGGAAAATGTCCTGTGACAATTCTGTAATAGTGAGACAATTACTGGTGACTCAGGGCTCCCTGCTGCCTCTGCATCTCACAGCTGAGGAGCAGGCAGGGACTACTGCTTCCCATATAGGAACAATTTGGTTTGTGAATTAGGAAAGTCAGAATCAAAAGGAATCTTAAAAAAAACAAAATGCCTATGTAAGATAAAAATTTAGCCCAAGGATCCTATTTCAGGATGAGAGTCAATTGTAGGCTCTGAGTCCCTGAGGAAGCTCTTCAAATAGACACACAAATATTTCAAGCAGTGACTTGCCCATCTGAGCCCCACTACCCACAGCGTCCAGGCAGTCCACAAGGATCCAGACCCTGGGTTCCCAAAAATCTGATTTCTCCTTTTTGTTATCCAAACTCTCTCCATTTCACCTTTACCGATAAATGAGGAGGATGCAGTAAACTGATGTGCTCCTTGACAGCAAAAACTCTGTCATCTCTGCAACTCAAGCACCCAACCCAAGCCTGAGTCTGGACGAACAAAGTTTAAGGTGTCCTAGGGCAGAGGACAAGGGCATTCCCAAGTTCCCAGTGGATTGTGCTCCAAAGCGCTTTTGTAAATTGGTAGTTTAGAACTTGGAAAGCATTTTCTTTTTCCATAAGTATAAAGCTCTAGAGAGAGCCTAAGTCCTTACACTAGGTCATACAGCTCTATTTAGCCACAAAAATCTAATAATGCATCCAAAGTAGAGAACTTCAGCTATTCTATTGCTTCCTCCTAAATAACCATTGAAAATACTGCTTTCATGAGAAAATGTGTTCCAACTTAGCATGCCAGAAACAGATTTCCATTTTCCTCAAGACCAAGAATGAGCTCTTCCTGCTAAAAATAAATAAATAAATAAATAAATAAACAAATAAATAGAAGGGAAGAGAAAAAATAAGAGAAAGGCAAAGGGGGACAAGGTGTTGGCTATACTAGAAATAGCCCTAACACGGGAGATACAGCTTTGCAAGGAAGGTGAGATGGGACAGAAACTTCTGGGTGAGAATAATGATATCCTGAAGTATTTTTCTACTTTTATATAACATGTGTTCCACAATTCTTTAGTTTAAAAACTTGCCTTAAGTGTTCTAAATTAGGAACTAAAAAGCAGTTGCTTTAAGGGGAGTTTGCAGAAAGAAGAGATTTCTGGTTTGGGGGTCATAAATCAATGAGCCAGAGACAGCTTATGTTCACCTATGACAACACTCTTGATTTCTCTTCTTCCGTTTCTTGGCTGATTCAGTTATGATGCTAACAATATTCTAACTTTCAGGTTGATAATGTCAGCTTAAAATTGGGAGAAGGAAAGATATTGGACTGTAAGCTTCTTAAAGGGCAGGACCACTTTCTATTCATTTCCATATACCCCAGTCCCCTCAGTGCTCAACATATAATTCATCAACACATAATATAATTTAAGGAAGGGCTTTAACTTTTCAATGTAGTAGCAAAACGTGTGGGCTTTAGAGTCAAACTTCTCAGATTCAAATCATTTTTCCTCCCTGGGTACATGACCAGAGGAAGCAAGCCTGCCTAACATCCTTGAGTTTTCTCATCTGGAAAAAAGAGTGGTGACAGTACTTACGTCACAGAGCTGCTGTGGGGATTAAATGCATTTCTATTTCTAAAACACAGAACGATGTACCTACCCCATAGTTAGCACTTGACAGATCTTAGCAGCTATTATTTTTCCATGATCATTGAGCTAATTGTCTTGTATCTTGCCCCCAAATTAGTTTCTCAGGGAATGTGGTAAACATAAAAGTTGGTTGGTATAAAGGGTTAAATTGTGAACCCCAAAAGATATGTCTACTCAGAACCTGAGAATGTGACCTCATTTGGAATAAGAATTTTTGCAGATGTAATTAAGGCAAGGATCCCCAGATGAAATCATCCCGAATTAGGATAAGCCCTAAGTCTACGTCCTTATATGAGACCAGAAAAGAAGACCCAAAGACATGGGAAAGGCGGCCATGTGAAGACAAAGCCGGAGACTGGAATCATACTGCCACAAGCCAAGGAAAAGCTGGAGTCACCAGAAGCTGGCAGAGGCAAAGACAGATTCTTCCCTAGAGTCTTCAAAGGGAGTGTGGCCCTGCTGACCAGCTGATTTGGGGCTTCTGACCTCCAGAACTCTGAGAGAATAAATGTCTGTTGCTTTAATCCACCAAGTTTGTGGCCATTTGCTGTAGCAGCCCTAAGAAACAAATACAGTTGGGTCCAGGTGACTTTGGAACAACCTAGATTTAGTGAGGGAAACAAGCCGAAATGCAAATTGGTGATGATCATGAGCTGTCCTTTTTTTGAATTGTGTACTGCTGGGAAATTCTGTTTAGGAAGGGATAATCACCAGCTTCAGGGACTGGAATGTTCAGGCCAGCCTGTGCTGTCCACTTCCAGCCAAAGACATTTCTGCTGAGAATCCTGAAAACATTCTGCATTTTTCCACAAGGAATAAAGTGGAAATATTCAATGTGTGATGAGACAACGGACAGAGTCAGCTCCTACCTGGCCCCAAATAAATGGGCAGATGATGCAGCTGTCAGTGACTGACCAGTGAACACACCCACACTGATGCCCACAGCCTTCCTCACTCCCCTCTATGGAAGTCGAGGGGGTCATTAGCCAAAGACTCAAAGCTAAGGAAAGATACCTGCTTGTCAAGAGACCAACATAATTGTATATTTCCACTAACTCTATTGATTCTTGCAATTATATCTATGAAACGGATCTCTTTTTAAGGGAAAAATATATCCAGGTCATCTTCAGGATCCTTTTAAGCCTTTGGAATTTGAAAGAAGTGCTCAGTAAAGAGTCATGAGAGACAGTTGAATCCACTGATGTTGAGAGAAATGATTTTCATTCATTTGCTCTCTTATAACTCCTGGGGAAAAATAGCAGCAGACAGAGCAGTGACAGTCAGAGAGGGGTGACTTTTTTGGAGCAAAGGCGTTAGACGAGATGACACATGCTGACAGGTTCAGCAAATAGTGGATGCTCTGCCAATCAGCAGATAATTTCTGTACGTTTGCAAAGTGGGAAAGATTGTGAGTCACGCAGTATTTCAAAGCAGGTCACGATGACCCTGTGTGTGATCTTCTAATGTGAAGGTCAAGAGAAAGGAGAAGGTGGATAAAGGAAGAAAAGGGAAAAGCAAGGAGACCCATGTACAGGCAAATCAACCACATCAAGGCAAGTTGCTTCCTATTTCCTGACAGTACCCAGGGAACCTTCCTAATTACCTGTTTTATTGACATCTGAGGCTCACAGGTAACCAACACTTCATTAACTCATAAATCTTTCTTTAACTTGTGAAAGTCACTTCTTCCCTGACTCCGTCAAGGTTTTATTTTCTTCCCTTACTGGGTAATTTACTCAATTTATTTCCAATAAAGAAAGGGTTTCCGGGAAAAGGTCAGTGAGGAAAGCCAGAGGAAGAAGCCACACGCAGTATTCTGGATCCCAGCATATCCTGAAAAGGATTTCATTGTTTCACTGACAAGAATTCCAAAACACTCAAATAGTCACATTCAAATAGAAAGAAAATTAATTCTGAAGCCAAATGGATTCAAAGGATTTTTGTCATTATTTTTCATTTGCTTTTCTCCACTGAGGGGGCGGAGAGAGAGAGAGAGAAAGAGAGACAGACAGACAGACAGGCACTGAACTGAAATCGATTCCAATGAAACACACAGGTAAATAATTTGAATGCCTTTTTAAAATACATAAATGCTTAATTTCTCTACTTTTCATCAAAGAGCTTTTCTGGGGAAAGGATACATTTTTAGCACTAGAAATTAAGTAGCACTGACACGGGATGCACACATTTGGTCAATCCATAACCCTTCAAAGAGAACTGTGCAATTCTAATTGACAGAGTAATTTTAAAGTAAATAACTTGGTGAATATAAACCCAACATATTTTTCTTGGTTTGGGGAAGAAAAAAGCTGTACAGTGTATGTAAATATGCTGAGATTTAAAATAAAACTTCTTATCATTCTTGTCCAAGAATGTCAAGTCAGCCATTAAGGTTGTGACAACGGCAAGTGTTGAACACACATGAGCACACATAATCACACTGAGAATCTGCTGACTGATTATTGCTGACATTGCCTAGTTCAATCTGATTCATCATTTGCACAGGAACCAAGAGACATTAAAAGGGCAGGAGGTTACACTAGGAGGAGAGAAACAAAGCCTTAAACTAAGTTGGGATAAGGATCCTTTTCTAACAATTGCCCAATTCTTGGGATCCACTCTGTCCCGAGGCAGGCAGTAGAGACTTAGTTACTCGTATCCCACATCTGGAGATCTGGAGGCTTCTCCCAAGATGGAAGAGATGAGTGGTGAGAGAATATAGAGATTATTAGAGATCATAAGCTTGGCTGGGCACAGAAGCAAGCTAAGTGGAGTCACTGGAGTGGAAGGGTCTATTTAGACACATACACACCCCCTCTCCCCCAGCACACACACTCTTTGCTGCCTCACATTTATCACCTTAAGAAATTTTTGAACACCTGGTCTATATACAAATACATAACAAGAAAGGAAAAAATATAGATGATCTCTTATCAAAAGTACATATTATTTTGCTAATAAGAAGCTACACCTTAATCCTGATATTCAGGAAATTATGTTCCCACATTAAATAAATGGTGAGGGGTAAACCATTTGTAAAAAAATCAAAGCACACACACAAATCATTCCAGACACCACTTCCCATTTTCTGACTTATTACTATACACAATGCAGCTTGTAGCTCCTGCATTCTTATATCCTTTTGAATGCTCACCAGACTATTAATTTAAAAAGCCAGGTGCTTCGTCTGCTCCTCTAATTACTGTGACCTGTTTTTGTGATTCGAAAAAGGCAAAAAGACTAACTCTGGCTTGGGTGGGAATCATTTTTGGAATAGTGGTTGGTGGTTGTTCACATCTGGATTAGGTATAAAATGATAACATTATGATGATGAACACCAGAGAGCCTCATCTGCATATAAATAGACCTAATCAGAAATGCAAATTGCAATCAGGAGAAATTTTTAAAGGCTGTGATAGCTCTGTGATTGTGCAGATAAGGAAAGGTCAACACTTGTATTGTTAAGGCAGTTAAATGGCTCCCAGCCTGCCCAGAGCCTTCCTTTGAAAGAGACATTTGGAAGGTACAAATTATCTCTCAATCTGCACCCTGGTTGAGAAGGAGTCCCTGGATAGCTTCATTTTCCGTAACTAGAGCCGTGAGCTGGCCATACATCAGCCCGATTCCAATGAAAGGCAACCCAACCTCTCGTACAAACCCCTAATGAATACACAGAATAGAAAGTATACTTGCATTTAAATGCTCTCCAAACAGACCTCTTTCCGCACAATTTTCCACTGAGACGGAAATTAAGGGATGGAGAGTAAGATATAGCGCTGATGTAACATTTTCTGATACATTTCAATGCTAGTCTGAATGAATACAGCAATATGATATACATATGTTTTCACTGAATACTAGAGAAAGTATGTAATTAAAAAGAAAACACTAGCATTTAGACAGATTACTTAATCCACAATTCCATTCGTAGTCTTATCGTGCAAAGTACAAAAAATGAGTATCTCAGAAAAAGCTGAGTGCTAAAAATATGCAATTGTTCCAACATGGTCTTATTATTCCTTGGGCTATGTTATCTTTCAGGAACATCCTCTTCTCTATCCCCCCAACCCCCCTTGCTTTTTCAAAGAAAATATATTTCACAATCAGGCTTTGTCAGGTTTGGAGAGAAATTGCTTACAAACTATTTATTATCCCTCTAACTAGACGCTTTCACAAAGAACTAATGAGTCAAGAGCGCCATCTTGTGTCTTACCTTGGAATCTTAAAGAGTGTTTTCACAGGATGCATGTCAAAGAGGGGAGGGTCTCCATCCCCCAGTTCAATAGCTGTGATCCCCAAGGACCAGACGTCACAGCGAGCGTCATAGGAAGAGTCATACTGCTGCTCACAGGCAATGACCTATTAGACAAAAGTAGGACATGACACATCAACCCTACTGCCACATCAGATGTCCTAAAAAGGCCCTGGGCTGATCTTAGCCCCCTTCTCAGTTTTCTTGGCCACGATGATATTGAATTCCAGTAATAAGATGTGTATATTCTAGGCCTTATTTGTGTGTAACCAATTTATTACCTTATATGTTCATTAGCTTTTAAAAATGTGTCAGTTTTGTTTTTAAAAAGCACGCATTGAACCGTCTAAGTAGCAAGAACAGTGCAAGGGGAGGAAGTGGGTGTATACCACACCATCCCAACCCTGCTATTCATTAAGGAAAGGCTTTGTCTACATCCTTCACCTCATTACCAGCTACTGAATTCAATAACAAGCAACAATTGTTCTCAAAGATGCTTGTGTACTTTGAGATGCATGAAATCCCCAAGAGTATAACAAACTAAGCAGAGAGACGTTGGAAGACTCACATGGTTAACATAAAGTAGAAATGACACCACTCCACCCTTTCCTTTTTCTAAGAGCATCTTTCCCCTCCTCAAACTCCAACAATGGTGTGCATCACAGAAACAACTGCCATTCCAGTTACTTGGCCTGACTAGGTACAAGAGCAGCAGAACCAGAAAATGACCCTGGGCTTGTCGTTGGGTTGAGGAGTCTGTAACCCTGTGGAGGAATGTTTTTATCAACTTTTTGAGTCAGGCAAGAACATCTCCTACACTCAGACTCTGATGACTATCACAATGGTGATAGGAGAAGTCAGGAGTGAGCCAGAGGATGTGGAGGACCAGGAACTCCTATTTGACCTAAAATCTGCCACCAGGATGACCCATGGCCATGGCCAGGGGGGAGACTTCGATGTCTGATGATCCAAAACATGAGGGAGGGGGCAACACCTATAATGGTGAGCACAGGAAGACCAGAGTAATAGAGCCACCCTCTTAGGCCATCATAATGTCTTTAGCTTTTTTTATTCCAAATGAGATGGGACAACTGACTGTGGTGAGCAGAGGAGTGACAGATCTAGCTTATGTTTTAGCAAGATCACTCTGGCTACTGTGCAGAGGATAGATTATGAGGAGAAGAAACAAAAGCAGTTAAATATGTTACTGCAGGGATCCAGATGAGAGATTGTGAGATGGTGAGAAATAATCAGATTCTAGATATAATTTTGAATGTAGAGTCAACTGGATTTGTTGAACAGGGCTTAGAAGAAAGGAGAGCTAAGGAAAACTCCAAAGTTTTTGACATGAGCAACCACCAGAATAGAATTCGTATTTACTAAGATGAGGAAGACAGTAGGAGGGTCAGGTTTGGGGTGAAGAGTGGAGCTCCATTTAGGATATATTAAGCCTCAGATGCCTGGGACACTTCTAAATGGAGAAGAGTATTTTAGCCTGCTGAGACTCCTACTGGACTTCTGATCTAGAGAATCGTAAGATAACTGTCATGGTCTGAACATGTCTCCCAAAATTCATGTGTTAGAAATTTAATCCCCAATGCAACCAATGGAAGGTGGATCCTTTCGGGAGGTGGTTAGGTCATGAGAATTCTGCCCTTGTGAATGGATTAATGCTACCATGAAAAGGGCTTGCAAGACTGGGTTTGCTCCCTTCTGCCTTCTGCCATGTGAGGACGCAGTATGAAGGCCCACACCAGATGCCAGCACTTTGACCTTAGGCTTCCCAGCCTCTAGAACTGTGAGAAAATAAATTTCTGTTCTTTATAAATTACCCAGTCTCAGATAATCTGTTATAGCAGCATGAAACAGATTAAGACTAAGAAACGGGTGTTTTAAGCCACTAAGTTTGTGGTATTGTTATGGCAGTGATAGAAAACTAGTATTCCTGCTCTCTTCCAGACACAGTGCATTGGACTTGTAAGGCCTGGCAAAATGCGCCAACCGTGCAAAATGTGCTCTAAACTCTGTGCTCTTGTTCTCGTAATTGCCCTGTACTCTTCTCTTCTGAGCTGGAAAATATTTTCTATATATCCACATCCTTGGCCTGGCCCCAGCCCCATCTTCTGAATAGAATATCCTGTCATACTTTTAACACGTTATTTTCAAATGTACATTCAAACTGAAGTTCAAATAATTCCAATTTCAGAACCAAAGGCCATTTCATTGCCCCCAAAGACCTCCCTTTCCTCACCCCAATCAGGTGAGAACCTACATTATTTTTAAAGATCCCTAGAGAAGGTTATTCAACACCTTTCCTTTCAGAAGTGACACTTTCGAAAGTGTAAGACAAACATAATTTTAGACCTATCAATCAACAAATAGTTCACTGTTATTCATGACACTGTGATAGGGCCTGTGAGGGAGAGAGAAATAAGACTCTGTCCTTCCCCAGTAGGAGCTATGGCCAATCAAAATATAAGGTGAACCTATCATAATTAAATGACAAACCATGACAACTATAAATGCTGTAAGACAATGTGTACTAACATGTCCAATAAAGGATATGGGCTCTAAATGCTTAAGATTTTAGAAGGAGACCACTGCTGGCTAAGCAAGACAATAAAAAGTATCTAGTACCCATAGTCTACAACTTTTGCAAAGAAACTCAAATCAGCTTCTAGCCAACTTGGATGGGACACAAAAGGCAACTCTAAGAACATATCTAAATGTGAAAATGGAGATATTCTAACATTTCTCAAGTGTTATCCTGAAATATTCAAAACTTGTATCTGGTTTCAACTTCTCTTTACAGACAAACATTATCTTCAGCTCATTCTGATTAATAGAAAAGCATATCTTGGCCTAATTCTTCTCTTTAGTGCATCATGTAACAAAGAAATTATTAAAGTTCAGCCTTCCAAGGAAGTTTATTGAAAATTATGCTAATAAAATAATTCACAAATAATTATTGAGTACTCATTAGTCTGGCATGATAGTAGGCCCTAGGAAGAGAAAGTCAAATACACGCTGAACTTAATCTTCATAATAATTTGGCAAAGTAGGTGCTATTATCACTTATGCAGGTGTGGAAACTGAGGATAGCATGGTTAAACAGCTTACCTGGCATCACATAGCTAGTAATTGTCAGGGCCAGAATTTGAACCCAGGCAGGGAGAAAGATAACTAAACAAATCATTGCCATATAAGTGCTATCTATAATAAAAGTTATAGTTGGTTAAAATTGTTAAAATTATCAGCTTCTGCACTCATATTTTGACTACACTCAGGTGTTCTGAGGTTTTGTCATTTCAACTCCATCTTCTTTGGGGGTCTCTCTTCAGGATTGCTCCTTACCAGTAGGAAACAGCCCTTTCTGCAGGTTACACATACGATGAGAATTAAAGAAGCACTCTTAAGAGGATGCATGGCAACTGAAGGTCAACATCCTGGAATGGGATTCCCTATCAATCCAATATTAAAGTCTGAAGCTATTTCTTTAAGAGAAAACACTACTATCATTCTCTTTAGCTCAACATTCTCCTTGTCTCTAGGTTAAATAGAGCTGAGTTAAGGATGCTTGGATGGTCGAATGGTCTTTCTTCCCTTGCCCCCAGGAGAAGGTGACCTCAAAAAGAACTCTCTGAATCAGTTGTTGGGATGCTCCATTAAGAAAGGAGAGTGGCGATAGCAAGTAAGTGCACTGCTTTGGGACCAGGTTTTCCAGGTTCTGTAAGTCACATTAAAGGAGTGGAGAGAAATGAGATGGTGTTGACAAAGGCCCAGGACCCCAAATGCACACCTTTTCACATCTGAAAACAAATCACTTATATTCTCAGGACCTCTATCTATAAAGTGGTAAGGTGGAAATAAACAACCTATACCACCCCTTCTAGCTCTAATATTCTACGACTTTGCGACTTCCAAGTAAGTGATCTTTGGGTAGTATCTCAAACTGAGAGGCTAACACTGCCATACAAATGAGCTAGAGTGAACAGTACATTATTCTGAGATGTGAACAGGATGGCTGGAACTTTGAGGGGATTTTGTTGCCAATGTTTTGTAGAAGGTGTTAAGGTCTATGAAAATATGCTGGTTGCTGTAATAATGCCTCTGTTAAGGAAGATGAGCTTCAGCGACAGAGCAATTGTTTGGAAGCTGGTTAATGGAGCATGTCCGGGTTCCTACCTTGAAATGCAAACTTATGGCTTTTCTGGTACAGTTAGACTACACTGCTGCTTATTTTAGGAAGAAGAAAAACACTAATCCTGGATTACTAGCAATATCTACCCACTGGCATCTTTAGTGCCCAAGGCCAATAGCTGTTTTACCTAGCAGTGGGCTTGAGACTCCCAAATGTTGGTCATTACCACCTTAGCTGCCAAAAACTTTTCTTTCTGGAGAAGATTGAGAACAAGAAACAAGTTTTCACTAATGGTTTAGCTTGACAGGTCTTTGGAGCAAAGGCTAGTCATTATCTGTCTTCAATTGTTGAGGCAATTCTCTTTAGCCTTCTTCAGGCTAAGGAGTTCACAGATCCAGACTCCTTAAATCTACCCCCAGTCACTCCCTCCTACCCCACACAGGGAACACCTCCCCTCTCCTGTGGGAATCTATGGGATGAAACCACATCCACAACTGCTTTGACACATATCATCCCCTTGTCTGTCCTTGAGCAGGGTCAGCTGTGTTCTGTTGAAGACGGCTGTTCCTTTCCTTAGCCACCAGCCAGAGAATGGCAGAGAAAAACAACTGTCAGCAGCTCTTGGGTCACGAAGAGACTTTCACCTCTGACTAATACTAGAAAATCCCAGAGCCTGGCATCTTTGTTTTGGTTTTGCCACCCTCTCACTGGGTGACTTTGACAAAATATTTTATCTCCCTGTACCTCTTCTTTGCAAGCAAACCAAGCAACCCCTTTTTCATGGGCCTCATCCGAAGCACTGCTTATGAAAATGCTGGTTATTCAGCTTTTACTATGGCCCTAAAATGTTAATAGTAAATATCACTGGATCACTGACATATAGGTAATAATTATTTTATTTACTTACTTCTTTAAGATCTTTTGTGTTTTCTAAAGTGTCTATAGAGAGCATGGATTATTTCTATAATAAAAAGAAGCAAATTTTATGTTTTTTTGGTCTTGAAAATATAAATAAATATTGGAAAGTTTGCCTTAATTTTCAAGGGCATGTTTCTTTCTTCTGGAGTATTTGTTGACTGCTGGGATTCTTTATCAAGAAGTTGGCAGGTTAAAGGTGGTGTCTTGATTATATAACTAGGTCCCTGGCTGGATATGGTGGCTCACGCCTATAATCCCAGCACTTTGGGAGGCCAAGGTAGGCAGATCACGAGGTCAGGAGTTAGAGACCAGCCTGACCAACATGGTGAAACCCCGTCTCTACTAAAAATACAAAAAAAAAAAAAAAAAAAAATTAGCCAAGCGTGGTGGCACATGCCTGTGATCCCAGCTACTCAGGAGGCTGAGGCAGGAGAATTGCTTGAACCCGGGAGGCAGAGGTTGCAGTGAGCCAAGATCATTCCACTGCACTCCAGCCTGGGTAACGGAGCAAGACTCCGTCTCAAAAAAAAAAAAAAAAAAAAAAAAAAAAAAAAAAAAAAAAAACTAGGTCTCCATGAGATTAATACCAGAAGAATGAAGCATAATTATTCATGTAGTATAATCAATAAATGGTATTGAACATAAGGCTTTCTAAAATGGAACTTCTCTGGAATCAGAAGTTGTAGTCACAGTATAGCTATTCCAGTGGTAGATTTTTTTAAATCAGTTTTACAAATGAAATTCCCTTCACAACTATATCCCTTTCTACTATAAGCACAGGGCATGAGTAGAGTACTTTCACTTTCTCGGACCATCATGATCCATAACTAGGACTTATTGATAAAGTTACCAAGATAGGGGTGAGTTCCACCCTCTCTTGCACAAAGACTTGGTGTATAAGAATCTGAGCTTACAGCTTCTCATCTCAAGATCTTCATTATCCAGAGAGATCATCTGTATTATACTATACGTGAAAGGGATAAAAACAGTCAATATATGAGCTTCTAGATTCGGAAAACCTAGTTTCTCTAACAACATAGTTAAACCATTTATCAAATTTTATATCAGAGAGCTGCTGGGCTGAAATTTCTTCCAATAATGTAATTTTAAGCAATGTTTTCAAGCAAATAGTATTATAGTATTTTTGCTGTCATAAGAAATAATTTATCAAACTTAAACAACAGGTATTATTCAGACTACTTTATTTTTCCACTAATATTTTTAAATGTCATTAAAAATGTAATTAGGTTTGCCTTCTATGTTCTGATTTCTCACCTTACTAGAATCATTCGTGCAATCCAAAATTATAACCAAAGGTCAGGATTAAAATTTCATTCAAGTACACAGGCAAAATGCTGTTATCTCAAGAGCTAAATTCAGCTAAATAAGAGGCAAGGCAAACAGACCTAAAGCTATTAATCCTTGGCTGACCTTGAGCCCAAAAATGCAGGCAATAGACTGGCAAATAAGATGGGCTGAGAGGTAGGAAGGCAAATAGGATTCTTAATTTTGCTTACACAATTCATGCAGCATAATTGATAAATGTTATTGATCATAAAGATTTCTAAGTCAGAACTTCTCTGGAATCAGAAATTGTAGTTACAGTATAAATACTACAGTGGCAAATATTTTTATCACTTTTACAAATGAACATCTTAAAGTGTTATAAGCTGAGATACTGAATAAACAAATGAAGTTTCTTACGTAAGATGATACATAATTTCAAGGGAGGATATATTTGAGATTCGTTCTTTTTTTTTTTTTGGTAAAGGAAATATGGACTAGATGAACTGAAATTGAAGTATTTGGCAGGGGGATGGTCTTTCATAAAACTAAAACTAGGGCTAAGATTGAATCCACATTTTGTACACTATGAAATTGCCAGAAATAATTTAAATTAGACTGTTCTTATGAACTTCAGGAAGGTCTCTAATTATAATGTGATGTTCTATGGGTCTCTTTTTTCCCGGGATTGTAAGTTTCAGCTTACGTCTACAGAGAAATAAAGCCAGGTTCAAATTAAAAGCACACAAAGCACGCTTACACTGCACCAGTTTCCCACCATAGGAACCATAGGAGGGTAGAAGGGGAACTCACTCTGGGTTTGAGGTCAGCCCACACACTGATTTTTGCACCTAAATTCCCTGAAGCCCTGGGAATCGATCATTTATTCTTACTTGTGTGTTAAGTCCCCTTCTCAGACTCAGGACCGATATCTGCAGAACTCCTAGCATGCCCAAATTTCGTATTTGTCCTTAGTACTCAAAAAGTGAAGGAGCACATTTGCTTGGAGACCCAGTGCAATCCCACTGTCCTTGCCTGTTCCAGAGCTTCCTCATATAGAGATGGACAATGAAAGGACCTTTAAGTTTCACTCATTCAACCCCCTTTTTTACAGAAGGGAAAACTGAGGGCCTGAGGGGAGAGTCAGTTGATTTGTCTGAAATCACACTGTTGGTTCATGATGAAAGCAGGAGCAAACTCCATGGTTACCTACCACCTTCCTGAGTGAGGCATCTCTCGGGAATCCTTGTAATTATGGAGAATGCTGAGCCACTTCCAAACAGAGTCCATATTCAGAGAGCTGCAGTCACAGTAACGTCTACGCTATGAACCCATAGGCACAGCATGCAAGCATTAAGCGGATGGATTTCCTGCCGCCTCGCATTTCCCTGTCCCTTCACTCTCCCTTGCTGCCCCTTTCCTTTGCCAGTTAGTGCTCCATTTCCACCAGAGTATGTTAAGGACAAGGAGAACCTCTACAATTCAGTCCATTTTACAGCTTGTCAGGTCACGTATTATTACACCAAGTCAGGAAACAGATTCAGAAAGTTAAGAGATATATGCGCTGAAGGCCACAGCTAGTAGTGGATAGAACTGAAGGATGAGTACCTAATCAGAAACTATTGAGGAAAAAATGTTTTTCTCCTTCATGACACATCTGAAAAACAGGAAGGGAAGCAAATCAATCAGAGTATCTGAAAGTTCCCACTTGGACATACCCCTTCATCAGCAAGTATCTGTGGTTTCTGTCCTCATCCAGGCTGACAGCACCATGCAAATAAGGATGTCCTTGAGAATGTCATATGTTCCTGTTAGAGAGCGATTCTGTTTAGCTCTCTAAAATTAAAAAAGGAATGGGAGGCCGGGCACTGTGGCTCATGCCTGTCATCTCAGCACTTTGAGAGGCCAAAACAGGTGGATCATTGAGCCCAGGAGTTCAAGACCAGCCTGGGCAACATGATGAACCCTGTCTCTACTAAAAATACAAAAATCAGCTGGGCGTGGTGGCGCATGCCTATAATCCCAGCTACTAGAGAGGCTAAGGCACAAGAATCGCTTGAGCCCTGGAGGTGGAGGTCACAGTGAGCCGAGATCACACCACTGTACTCCAGCCTAGATGACAGAGCAAGACCCTGTACCCCCCACTTCCCCTGGCAAAAAAGTATGAGAAATGCCCGGGACATAATAGAGCTCAAGAAACACTAGTCCATCTGTCTGTCTTGTTCCTATTTCATCCTACTCACGGCTCCTCTGAGGTCCCATCCCTCATGCTGACTGCTCTCCTCCGTTTGCGCTCATGGTGGCCCAGTGGCCATCAGGCAAGGAAGCAAATGTAGAGTTTGGCTTGGGTGGGAATTCTCTTTCATGGGCTGAGACTGTACCCAGAACAGGGCAGTGGAGGCACTGACTGGAGGTCAGTCATGGGTAATTTGGGACCCAGAGCTCAGGAAGAGCTGAGGCCAACTCTGACATTCCTTCAGCAAACACTTCTGTTCCTGCAGTAACAGAATCAGTTTTTCCTCTTTTCCTCTTTGGTGGATGAAGAGAAGGGGCAACAGCAGATGCTTTGACCCTTCTCAGCTCCCCGGAGAGGAGTGAAGACAGGCTTAAAAATTCCAAATGCTCCTGGTAGTTGTTCCTTTGACATTTCTGGCTTAGCACTTCTCGCTCAGCACTCAGAGGGGATGTGAGGCCTCCGCTCTGGGCCTCACATGCTTCTGCACATCTGGGATCTAAAGCCCTCAGATAAGGTCTTATATTTAGACCCACCAGGAAGAGGGTGATAACATATCACCGCCTCCTCCAGAACCGGCCTCCCGCCTCCACACTGACATATGACACATGACTCAACCTCCCCACAGAGCTCCAGCTGAGAGGGAACTATATTGCTGGAGCTGAGGTGAAAACCTGGGGCTGCATCCAGTCATTTCCACCCCCCGCACCTTGGGCCCTTTGCCTGCTGGAGCACCGAGCATCTGGGTTGTGCCTCAGGGCCTTAGAAGACAGAACCACTCTGCAAATGTAAGCAGGCCAGGGCCAGCCTCAGAACCAGAGAAGGAATCTGTTTCTTTGAGCCTGACACACAATGCCTGGGGTGAACTAGGGAACAGCAAAAGGTTACGGAATCTCAGAGATGAATGTTTCTGGAGAAGGTAGGCAGGTCTTTCAGCCAATGATCTGAAGTTCTAAACCTCTCATTTAACTCTCCTGAGCTCCCAAAGCCTGCATTCCTCACAGGGATATGACCGGCAGACAGGGTCCCATGAATCTCCAGTCTTTTAACAGAGCCAGGTAAAATGGAACCTAGCAGCCATGCCGTCATCATCAGTTCACTCTTACTGGGAACTTGGTGAGATCCCACCCTTATTGCTTGTGGAACATCAGAGCCATGGAATATGAGAACTGAAAGTGGGTCTTCCCTCTAAAAACAGCAAACGTTCCCTGTAAAATAGAAAGGACCTTAAAAGGCAAAGACTACCTAAGCCAATTTCTTCTTTTTTACAGATGAGAACAGGCTAAGCAGAGGTAGAGGTAGGGGTAGGGGTAACATATGCCACCATTGTTAGAGGCCCCTATTGTGTCTGGCACCATCCTGAACAGTTGCAGTACATTATTTCATTTTATCTTTTGAGGCAGGTTTTTTTCTCCCCATTTTACCTCTTTTAACTTCTCCCCATTTTACTAGTTTAATAGAAATATTTTAATAGTTATTTAATAGATAGAAAATAATTTAATAGAAATATTAAGTAATTTGCCTGAGGTTCCTGGGTAGCAGGTATCTATGATTTGCTCCCAGATCTATCTGACCCTAAAATTTATGCTTTTTTACTCAAACTGAAGCCATATTAAAATAACTGAACCACAATCATTTTTTAGAAAATGAGTGGCAGAGCTAAGACTAAAATGTAAATCTCCTAAATTCACTTCTAAAGAACTTCATTTTATTTTTTCCGTTTCCTTCTCTTGGGCATTAATTACACTGGCTTTTAGCATCACATTGAAATATTACATTTTCCTTCATATATTAGGAAGGATAATTCTCATCTAAGTTAAGAATTGGGGGAAAAAAACAATTCACGACTTATCTGGTACTCTGGTTGTCACAATTAAATAATTTGCTGTGGTATAGTGGTTAAAAGTAAGGACTTTGGAGACAAATATCTGGGTTCAAATTCTGGTGGCATCACCTAATAACTTGTCCAAGGACAAGAACAGTTACTTTCTGTGACTCATCTACTTCTTCTAAAACATTGCACTAGCAATAGCACCCCCTTTTTGGTAATGTAAGATTTATAAATGAGTTAATACACACAACTCACTTAGCACCTAACACATAGTAAGCACTCACTAAACGCTAGCTCTTATTTGGGAACCAAACCCATTAGGTAGAGCTTAGGGAACAAAATGGTAATAATGACAATAATAATAATTCAACTCCATAGTGTTGTATGTCTTTCTCAGCCCTTTGACGCAAAATATCTCATTTGTCATCTCTAGCCCTGGCAATGCCAAAGGAAATAGCATTATCGTTATCATTTACTAGGAATGGCATAATTAACAAAGGCAAGAGTGGCTGCAAAAGGCTTGCGATATTTCTGCATTGGTGTAAGCTAGTTGTTATGGCAACCGTCCCTTGTCAACGACCCTTTGCCAGGCAGAGAGAGACCCATTTTTGGAGCAGTCACAGCACATCTGTTTCTCTGCTCTGCTGATTAGCTCTTGTTTGCAACAATGAGCAGATGGAAGTAAAGAGGGGGAAAATTTTCTAAAAAGAAGCAAATGTTTATTTTATCCACAAGTCTGTTTTCCAGCACAGAAACAGACCGTTAGCTGTTTTAGGAAGATGCTGCATTTACTAGATCCTTAATGCATGGCGGAATTGCAAAGTGTAGTCAACCTATAAATTATAGGTGATAGGTCCTTCACGTGCATCTTTTAAAATGATGTGTCTCACACTCCAATTTCAGAGTATACTTCCACTACATCTCTGCATGTCTTTGTAATATGAGCTGTTGTCTCAGTTAGCTGGTACACATTTTCCACAATGAATATCTCATATGAACACACTGTAAAGTGAAAGAGTACAAGTATCCTTTCCCTGCCTTGGTTTCTTCATCTGCAAAATGGGACTTGCATTCCCATGCTCTCTGAAAAGCCAGACAGCTTCAATGTTTACTAGGTATGTGAATTTGGGCCCGATTCCTCCTATAGCTCTTTAAGCCTCGCTTTCCTCAGTGATAAAATGGAGAAAATAATATCAACTATTGAGAGCTGTTGTGAAAATGAAATAAAATATTTTAAAAGCCCCTATCATAGTCCCTGGTATAGAGTCAGTCCTCAGTAAGTGAAAGTTTCCTTCCCACTATGCCTCTGCTTAGCAAGTGCAATGTTCAAAATATCTGACAATCAGGCGGCATGTGGCACTGGCCATCCCTGCTTGTCAAACAGACCTTTCCCCCCATAGTTACTGGATCATCAGGTTAGAAACGTCCCAGGGTAAAAGACAGGGCACCTCTGGTGGCTGAGGAGCACTCAAGGGGCTCTGGATGGCGGCCATTTACCATCCAGAATGAATACAGTTTAATATCTTAACAACCAGCCTGGCCACACAGTGTACATCAGCTAAATATAAGCCATTATTTTAAAAGTCTACTGGTGTCCTCAATAAAAACGATAATGACAACATTAGTTCTTTCTCTTGGGTTTCAGTCATTTACAAACATTGAATTTAATTCTTTGCTATATGTGATGGTGGAAAAAGTATTTTAGGTATCAACTACCCCTAACCCCCCACTATTACCATTAATCAGCATAAACTAGGCTTGTATCCCTTTTGCTATAGGCCAGGATATTACCTGGCATGTGTTTGATATAAAAATTGGTTGAGCACTATTGACAGTGGACATGGGTTATACTGGAAATCCCTTAGTTGAGTGAGTCACAAATTATGGATTCCAGTCACCATTACCCACCTACCCACCCTGTGTCTATAGACACTTGGCCGGACAGAGCCTTAGATTCTTCATCTACAACATCAATGTAAGCATGCCCGAGTGGCACTCTCACAGGTAGATGATAGTGTTTTTAAAACACTGTTTGTAAAAATTCTATGCAAATGTGGGACACTATTATTCATATTACTTACTATAAGTAATATGTAAGGAGACAGTGGAGGAGAAAAGAGATAAGAAACATGGCTAATAGGAAGACTGTGTTGTTTTTGTGGGTTTTTTTAGGTGCATAAAATGCAGGCTAAAGTTATAGGCCAGGAGACCAGAGTGGCTTAATCAGGTGAAGAGAAGTTTCAAGGAAGTGACTAGGAGCTGGCCAAACATCTCAGGAGATAATAATAATTTTAAAAATGCTTTGCCTGAGAGTAGGTAGGAGAGAACAAAAGTCTGGGGGTGTTGGGAGCCCACACAGGAAGGCAATTTGGTATGCTTTGTACATTCAGAAAGAACCATGTTTGCCTCAAACACCAAAGGCTGAGAGAGTGCAGTCTATGTGTGTGGTGTGTGTAGAGTAGCGGAGGTGGTTGTGTATGTGTGTGTAAACAGGCAAAGCTGAGCCCTCTAACTATGCTAGCATCTATAACCTGCAGCCCTGCAGATTCTAAACAGTTGACTAATTACCTTGGAAACTTGAATGATTTAATACAAAGGAAGGGCGCTAAATATTAATATTTGGGAGCTCGTTATTGGTTGAACTGTGTCCTCCAAAAAAAAGGTACATTGAAGTCCTAGCCCCCAAAATCTCAGAATGTGAACTTATTTGGAAATAGGGTCACTTCATATACAATTAGTTGAATTCAGATGAGGTCATACTGGAGTAGGGTGGGCCTCTAATCCGATGAGACTGGTGTTCTTATAACAAGACATGGACATGTGAAGACACACAGAGAAAATACCATGGCACTACAAAGGCAGAGACTGGAGTTATGCAGCTGCAAGCCAGGGAACACCAAAGATCACCAGCAAACCTCCAGTAGCTAGGAAGAGACAAAGCAAGATCCCTCCCCTAAAGGCTTCAGAGGAAGCCTGACCCTGCTGGCATCTTGGTTTCAGATTTCTAGCCTCCAGAAGTGTGAGATAATATATTTCTGTTGTTTAAAGCTACCCAGTTTGTACTACTTGATTACAGCAGACCGGGGAAATAAATATAGGGTGCACAAGTCTTCAACCCCAAGAGAGAAGGAAAACCCACTTTAACTTCTTGCTGTTTGGTTGCACCGTGAGTGCCTTCACCTGTGGCTATTGGCATGTTGGAGCCACTACTGCCCCTCAGATATTCACAGGCACTGTTGTCAAAACTGCCCTAAAGTCAGTCCCTGAACAATGAAGCCAGGCAGCCTGCAGCAGTCATAGCCAGGGAGATTTAAAAATCTGAAGTTTTCATGACTTTATTATTATGAGCTGCTAAATCAACAAACTCCAGAACAACCTACCTCTGATCTTATTACACGAGAAACTTAATTATCTATTGTTCAAGTTATTTTGCTCATGATAATCTGCTAAATAGTCTCCATTCGAAATTTTTCTTTCTCTCTTAAGATAATCTTTCCTGTAGTCACAGTATGCTACTGACATACAGTGTGTTTAGTTTATAAAAAATTGTTCTGATCTTAAGCCAGGCATGTTGGTGCATGCCTGTAGTCCCAGCTACTCGGGCGGCTGAGGCAGAAGGAATGCTTGAGCTTAGGAGTTGAAGACCAGCCTGGGCAACATAGTAAGACCCCATCTTTAAAAAAAAAATTCTACTGATCTCGACTTTTAGATTAACCCTTTTACTATGCCAAGCAATTTATTTCCCCAGTAGTATTGTTTCAAAGTACTAATACACTAAGGGCATCCCACAGAACTCTTCTCCTATACTGCTGAGTTGATACTACTCTGCCAGTATCTTTCAACTTTAGTAGTGTCCAAATGAGGTAGTAAGAGAAAATGAGTAGAGACTGTTGACAATATGATAGTCATTTCACGCTGCAGCTTTGAGGTGCCCCAGTGAATTGTGTGTCTTGACTGCTCATCAACATTTGATTGTACTGTGGTCACATTCCATTAGCTACCTGGTTTGTAGAATAGCTATCTGAATTAAATATTACACTTACTCATGCTTGTGGAATAAAAATGGAAATAAAAAAGGGAAAAAACAATTTGGTTCAATTCCTCAAAAATAAAATAGGATCAAGGATCTCTCAGCTGCATTTTAAAAATAAAGCACAAGTCATCTGCAATGCTCTTATTCCACTGGCATTGATATTGCATGCACTGTTGTGTTTAATCTAAAGGCCACTTATTCATACAAGCAGAAGTGAAAGCATATCAGGATCAATATACCACACAGGCCATCATATGAAGACAGTGTTAATTTGAACCATCACTGATTATGCTTTCAAGGACTGTTCTTGACCCAAAGCATTGCTCAGATGGATAATATAAGCGCTTGTTGAATTGAATTGAAAAATGGAAGGTTGTTCTTGTGGACATTCCTATGGAGGATTATGGCGCAAAAAGAGACTTTGTTGGAAAAAATACTTCTCCATTTAGAAAATAAAAATGTGAGAATGGTGCAGGCCTGATTCCCAAGAGCTACAGCCTGGGTCCCAGAGCATACTGGACACAATCACACACCCTTTGAGAATCCTGCACTTGAACAGTCAGACATTCACTCCTGCAACGTGCTGTCAAGGTGTCCATACCTTAAACTGCTTACTCTTCAATTCATCCACTGCAACAGGCAGGATGCAGTGCTGGCTTTTCCCAGCTAACAGGGGAACCACTTCCAGGGAATCTGAGCAAAAAGTTCACCATAAACTGTTCCCTACAGAAACACACCACATTTTTTTTTTTTTGAGACGGAGTCTGGCTCTGTCGCCCAGGCTGGAATGCAGTGGTGCAATCTCAGCTCACTGCAAGCTCCGCCTCCCGGGTTCACGCCATTCTCCTGCCTCAGCCTCCCGAGTAGCTGGGACTACAGGCCCCTGCCATCCTGCCAGGCTAATTTTTGTATTTTTAGTAGAGATGGGGCTTCACCGTGTTAGCCAGGATGGTCTCGATCTCCTGACCTTGTGATTCGCATGCCTCAGCCTCCCAGAGTGCTGGGATTACAGGCGTGAGCCACCGCGCCCGGTCAACACTCCACATATTTTATTCAAGCCAGTTAAAGTTGGAAAGTCACAAATACCTCTTTTTTGTTTGTTTTGTTTTGTTTTGTTTTTGAGATGGAGTCTCACTCTGTCGCCCAGGCTGGAGTGCAGTGGCACAATCTCGGCTCACTGCAAGCTCCGCCTTCCGGGTTCACGCCATTCTCCTGGCTCAGCCTCCTGAGTAGGTGGGACTACAGGCACCCGCCACTATGCCCAGCTAATTTTTTGTATTTTTAGTAGAGACGGGGTTTCACTGTGTTAGCCAGGATGGTCTCGATCTGCTGACCTCGTGATCTGCCCACCTTGGCCTCCCAAAGTGCTGGAATTACAGGTGTGAGCCACCGCACCCAGCCACAAACACCTCTTAATAAATGTACAAAGCCATTTATACATAAATGTACAAAGCCAAGAAAATGCTTCTCTTAATTATATTTTGTGATTTTGAAAATACCAATTTGCTCTAGATTAGAACAGGAATACCATCTTCCATGTTATGCCACCCCAAATATTAGTTGAGTGACCTTAGTTATGCTTTCCTTTAAGAACAGATCTAAATCTACAGAGAAATTTGCTAATATCAATAGTTGTGAAGCAGTCCTCAAACTGTCCTCCAAGTGCATCTTATCCCTTTGGCTTTCTTACCGATGCATTCATTCATTCAACCTTTTTTTTTTTTTTTTTTTGAGAGACAGAGTCTAACTCTGTCACCCAGGCTGAAGTGCAGTGGTGGCATCTCAGCTCACTACAACCTCTGCCTCCCGGGTTCAAACAATTCTCCTGCCTCAGCCTCCAGAGTAGCTGGAATTACAGGTGTATGCCACCATACCCAGCTAATTTTTGTATTTTTAGTAGAGACGGGGTTTTGCCATGTTGGCCAGGCTAGTCTCAAACTCCTGATCTCAAATGATCTGCCTGCCTCGGCCTCCCAAAGTGCTGTGATTACAGGCATGAGCCACCGCTCCTGACCCAACAGATATTTTTTTTGAGCATGTACTCTATATATGCTCAAAAATTGTACTCTTAATATAGTATCAAGCACTATATTAAGAGCTTAGACATCCCAAGTCCCTGCCAGAGCTGAGTCCAGTTAGGAGAACTGCCTGCCAACAACTACAATGCAGTGGTGATACTGTATTAACAGAGGGTGTAAGGACGTGGTGGAAACTTAGGGAAAGGAGCCTCAATGTGGGCAAGGGATTAGGGAATGTTTCCCAGTGGAGCTAGCATTTGAGACTTGTCAATTAAGGAGGAATTTTCCAGAGGCCTGGGGGTCATTCCAGATGATATAATAGTACACCAAGGGTTTAAAGGAAAGACACATTGGTAGGGATTTGGAGAGTCACCTGTTGTTCACTACCGTTGGGGCATTAAGAACAAGTAAATTGGGGGAAGTAATCTGAAATAAGGCTGGATAGATAGGGGCTGGAATATTAAGAGCTTCATTCAAAATTCAAAGAAGTTTTGACTTTATCCTGCAGTGTTTCTCAAAGTGGGATTCACAAAGTCCCTAGATAACTTTTTATGTTTTTGGTTTTGTTTCAGTGATAATTGTATTAATAATAATAATGGGAAAAGGAGGAGTAAAAACATAGTCTAGATCATCTGGATGACCATTTGTCACACAGTGTTCATATTATGTTTACTATTAAGTTGGCACCAAGCCAACACAGATGTAACAGTTGGAGATCAAAGGAGGTGCTGTTTGAACAAACAGATTATGCTAGCTGAAATGGAATAAAGTAGTAGGAGAACTGAGTAGCCACATGGTACGTGGTTGTAGGTGTGCCAGACTCAAAATAACCCATACTATTGTGTCCTGAAACATAAGCACACTGCAAAGGACAATGGAGATTCACAAAACAGTATCATTTGTCTCATAAAATTAAAGCTGCTTACTTGAATGTTACTGGCATTGTATAATAGCTTTTTCATAATACATTTTTTTCCTTTTGGTTTTATACTTCTACAAATAAAAATGACAAAGAGTTTATATCTAGTTTTATGTTTTGTAAAACCTATTTAAGAAATATTTAAGATTTAGGTAAACACTGGAAATTGTAGCATTTTTCTTTTTCTTTAAAATGGGCCTATCCATTACCCAGTATGAAAGAAAGAGCCATAGATGATGAGAAGCGGGGGGGTCGTTGAAGAAATTTAAGCAGAGATTAGTGTGAACCACTTACTTTGTTAGGAGACCACTTTGGCAGTCACACAGAGGAAATACCATCATGCAGAGATGGAAAGACATCTAAGGAGGTGATCATCTGAGTCCTTTTATTAAAAGAACCCATTTGTTTAATCCAGAAAGCTGCTCTCAGGCAAAGGTCAGCATACTGTGGAATTAAATGACCTGAAAAACTAAACTGCACTGGTGTTTCAGAGCATGCCTCATCTAGCTGGAAGGTTCCCCAAACTTCTACATGCGTCATTTTCTAGAGAGTTCTGTGATGATGCCAAACCTAAATTAGGAATAAATCCCATGTTTTACTACAGAGAGCCGACAAAGTATACAAGATAAGTTGCTATGTATCTGGTAACACAAAAACAACCAGGGCCACCACATATAGTTCTGTAGGCCAGTTGGTGCTGAAATCTGGCTCTTCACAAAGCCATATACCTCTGGGGCTGCATCTATCCAGGGAAGTTGACTTTTTCTAATTTATACAAGGGCTGGATGAATTTGCCAAGCCATGGCCCTTGGAGGGGGCTGCATCTTCTGGAGGGACACTTTCTTCTAATTGCATGAAGGTACCCTATGGGATAGCTATAACTTAATCTTGCTTTTCTGAGATTACATCTCACCAGCATCACTGACCAAACTAGTACTCTTACAGTTCAATGAGGATAATGGACTTTCTTCTCCCTAAAAATTCTGGAGAGCATATGACCTACCCATAAAAAGGCATAGTACCAAGGCACTCAACAAGTGTAAAGAAAGAACTAGATATTTCCAGCTTACCTCAGGGGCCATCCAGAATGGGGTGCCAACAGATGTGTTTCTCCGCAGACGTGTACTGGTGAGTTGAGCTGAAACACCTATAAGGAAAGAGTATCAGAATTCAAAAGTGAGCAAAGTATGATGCTAGACCAGCGATTGGCAGACTGTTTCCACAAAGGCCAAATAAGTACTTTAGGCTTTGTGGGCCATATGGTGTCTGTCACAGCTACTCAGCTCTGCTGCCATAGTACAAAAGCAGCCATAGTAAACACACGAATGAATGTGGCTGCATTCCAATAAAACTTTATTTATAGATGCTGAAATTTGAATTCCATGTAATTTTCACATCATGAAATATTTTGGGTTTTTTTTTTTTCCAATCATTTAAAAATGCAAAAACCATTCCTAGCTCATAGGCCATATGAAAATAGGAGGCAGGTCATATTTAGCCCACTAGCTGTAGTTGCCAAACTACAACTCTGGAGCATGTATCACTCTATTTAAATCATTGGGATTTTTTTTCCCCCTAATGGACATCCCTGTCTATATCACTGCAAAAATCAAAAGAAAAATATCAACAACTAGGATTAATCCAAAATATCGTCCTATTATATTTCCAAATTATTTCACATGACTTCTTTCTTAATAAGGGGCTTAATTTTATGGAGAAAGAAGATCGGCTGCACTATCTGTAACAGAGCATCAGTGTAGACATAAAAAGATTTCAGTGCCTTATCTTGCCTAGAAGCCTGGAAACCTGGCAAGAAAGCTGTGTTTGTCAAACGGAAAAAGAAAATGACTAATACATTATCTGGGGCTCAATGTTGAGGACCTGAATTCTAATGTAACTCCAATGTCCTTTAACCAGCTGTCTTCTTCGTATCATGAGGGCGTAAAGGTCCACAGGATTAAGAATCAATGTTTTCCATCCCAATTACGCTTTTTACTAATTATGTGATTGCTTCACCTTTGAGCCTCAGTTTTTTCATCTTTAAACTAGGGATAATCACAACAGTCACACCTAACACAGAGGATCTTCTTAAGACCAAATAGGAGAACAAATGTGAAAATGCTTTATAAATTGCAAAGCATTGTACACACGTAAGGTATTCTTTTATACCACACAGAAGTCTCACATAGCCCTTAAGAGAATGACAAGGGTTGCCACTAATGTCGTTGATGACAAAAACTTAGAAACTGAACACTATGTTTTCTTAGCAAAGGACACACCTTTGAAACATGAGCATAGATTTGCCAAGGGTCTGCGGGTTTATTGGGGGATGACTGTTGTGTTCACTGTGGACATTCTCTTTATTAGAGAGCCAAGAAGCTCTTTAAAGTCTATTGGACCTAGATAATTTCCCATTTTACCAAGTCCTCCACCACAATTTTGGTAAAAACAACTATACCTTTCTGGTTTTAATTTCTAGACATTTCTTTTGCAGCCACTGAAAGTTCAGGAACCTTCTAATGGAAAGATTAGGAACATTTACTCTATGTCAAATCGCAAAGCTGCTGAGTGAATAAATCAGTATCAATTCCCAGCCCATCCTCATCCTTCCAGTCTGTTTCCCCTCACAATGTATTTACAGTCCCCAGAATCACGTGCAAAAAATCTCAAATGTTATACACACAGCATATTATTGGAGTTATATCGTTTCTTATAAAGAGGAGCATAAGACTTAAACAAAATGCTCCCTCTGCTATTTTTCTTTGCTTGTGTTTCAGTAAAAATAGACCAGTACGTCTAAAGCAACTTCATTTATTTTTAAGTAATTTCTTCTGAGCAAGTGATAAACTGATACATGTTTACACTGAACTCTTTCTTAGCAAGAAGACAATAAATATTCTTTTAAAAATCATCAATCTTGTTTACTATAATGACATTGACAACACGTTTAAAGTGTTTCTCTAAATGTTTTCTCATTATTTGTAACAATGACTCTGAAGTACTATTGTTGAACTCATTTAGAAGACTAAACCTTCAATAAACTTAAAAAAAAACAAATGGTTTGTTGTTTTGTGAATATCAACATATGATATTACAAGGAGATATTTAATAGTTCTCTGGCCTTAAGTGATATTGCCCTGCATTTCCTCTCACACTTCCATTTCCCATTAATGTTTCCAGTTCAACCAGCCTCACATGTAGCAGCAATAAACACAATTTAAAAGGATGTTAGCTCCCAGGCCCAGAGGACTATTTTACCTTCTGCTCACTGGGAATAAGTATGCCTAAGGCTAGTGAAAGTCATTTGAAAGACCAAACTGCTTTCTCTTTTCATATGCAAAAGAAGAAATGACAAAATGTAAATTATAGACAATTGCCCTGAGATGTGAAATTCTTAGCAGAAAACCAAGAAGTTTTTCCATCAAGTTCTTCTTTTGAAACACTTTTATTTTCAATCTTTATAAAATTGCTTCTAAAGCTGAAACTAGATTAGCAAACAGCATCTCCTAGGGTGATCCATCTGGAGCCCCCACCCCCTCCAGCTTGTGTTTGACTGGAAAAGTCCCTCAGCCTATGGTGTAGCAGAGAAGCCCCAGTCTTCTGAGATTGCAATAAATTGTCCCCTTTGGCTAAACTGCACACATCAAGAAAACAAACGACAAGCAGTCATTACCAAAGTCAACGAGCTTAACTCCTCCTTCTGTTGTCAGAAGAATGTTATTCCCCTTCACATCACGGTGGATGATTCGGTTGTTGTGCAAATGCTGAAGGCCCTGCATGGCATCCCACCACCACCAAACAACAGGAAAGAGAAAAGGGAAATTTACATGCTTATTTTAAAGCAATTACCCTACTATTGAAAAGTCTCATGAAAGTCTACATTTGGCTACACCTTCCTGCTGTTAATAATCCTTGCATATCATAGGGCAGTTTCCCCATTGTTAATATGCAATAAGGACCCAAGCAATGAACAAACCATCCCATTTGCTGTCATACCCCGTTTGATAGATGTTCTTACCAAGAGGGCCCCATACAAGATGTATGAGATCATTGCTTCATCCAACCGCTGGCCACATCTGAGTAGACCTTTGACAAGCTCGGTGACTGAGCCCCCATTACACAGCTGCAAGAAGAGGTGCCAGACACAGGGAGAGCAGGAGACCATATGTAAGAAAGAAAAGAAAAAGAAATTAAGAAAAGCCGACTGATACTGATTCAATGTAGTAAATTTCCAGATTACAAAACTCCAGCTTGGAATATTCAGACTTCACATTTCCATTACACAGTCTAATCTAATTCTTTGCGTATGTATTTTTTATTTGAGGTGATGATTTATGAGTGAAATTGCATGTTCAAAATGCTAACTTTCTGATTGCCAAATATAAAATAAAAATAAAATATAAAGCACAATTAGAAATTTTTTAGAAATAAAATTTTTGGAAAGAAAAAGCATATAAATAATCATGGCAACTTACTGGCTATTTTTCACTTTATATGAATATTGTCTATGTTTTTAATGTGCATTTTGAGGATAAGGAAAAACCGGGAGAGGCAAGATGGATGCCCTTGATACCTGAGAGAGAATAAATTTCAGTGATTTCTCCAGTGCTAGCACATATCAGAAGCCCAACCAGCAGCTCTTCCTAGAACTGCCATTGCAGATAAAGTTTATGGAGTGAAGTTGCATCATAAGTGCATTTATTAACTTTTTAATGTTCAATTTTAGGCTCTCAGCAACTTTATGCTCTTCTCTCTTTTTTGTCTGTAATTAAAAACACTAATTTTATTTTGCATATTTGTTCTTTGTCATATATTGTATCTTACTGAAGTTTGAGTACATAAGGCAGTTATACTGAGAGAAGAGAGACAGACCCTCTCATATTGTTTTATACTCAGAAAAGAAAAGAAAAGCAAAACAAAAGGCAGGTAGCCCGGCGCCTAGGAACCAGACCCGAAACCAGGCCTGGGCCTGCCTGACCTGAGCCTGGTAGTTAAAGATTGACCCCGGACCTAACCGAATATGTTATCTATAGATTCCAGATATTGTATAGAAAAGACATTGTGAAACTTCCCGGTCTGTTCTGTTTCACTCTGACCACCAGTGCATGCAGCCCCTGTCACATACCCCCTGCTTGGTCAATCGATCACGACTCTCTCATGCGGACCCCGTTAGAGTTGTGAGCCCTTAAAAGGGACAGGAATTGCTCACTGGGAGAGCTCGGCTCTTGAGACAGGAGTCTTGCCCAATGCTCCCAGCGGAATAAACCACTTCCTTCTTTAACTCGGTGTCTGAGGAGTTTTGTCTGCCACTCGTCCTGCTACAATACTTTTTCATCACCTTAAGGATTTCCAAAGATGACTAACTGCAGAAGTTGATGTGCAGGTTTGGGTTTGCTACAAGCTATCCTAAATCAAGGGTTCTCAATTGTTTTGAGCAGAGCACGGAAATACCCTGAAATTGTTGGCAGCATGCTGTATATGCATCTTGCAGTTTACTGGGGAGAAAATGCAGAGCTTTTACCAGATTCTAAAAGCTACTGAGATAGCCAAATGCCTAGGCAGATAAAAAGGGGACCCCAGAGAATCTCTGACCTGCCCCACAAGTGTTTACATCAGATGCTTTGTGCAGATTAGGCAACAATTGTGCCCTGGGCTTGTCTGGGCATCCCCACAGCAGACTGGAGCCGGACATGAGCACTGGGGGCAAATGGGTGGAGCCACGGGTAATTCACGCCTTATGCAGGGGAGGAGCCTGCTCTCTTTAGCTCGTGTGGTGACCTGGGAATCAATCGGTGAGGTAGAGGGCATGTTAGCAGGACTCCATCTCACTTTGCTCTTTTTTTCCTTTTCTCCCAATAAATTCTGCTCCTCACCCTTTTATATGTCTACCAGTCTAATCTTTCCTGGTCATGTGACAAGAACCCCGTTTTGGAGGAACTAAGGAGAAAGTTCCGCAACATTTTTGGCATCCAGACGTGGGGCTTGAGGAAAGGTGAGTAACATGCAAACCAAAAAGTCGTTTTCCTTTGGCTTCTAAACCTTTTTGTCCTTGGACTTCTTCTGAGGGTACAGAAATTATGCCCCCCCACCATGTCATTCCTGGGGGTCAGGAATGTCGGCTGGACGGGCAAACTGGTGGCTCCCCAGCTCCCAAGTTTCTCTCCCTGTTGGAGAAACTCATTGGCATAAAAATAAGAGATTCTTCCCCCAGACTTTTTTTTTTTTTTTTTTTTTTTTTTTTGAGAGGGAGTTTCGCTCTTTTTGCCCAGGCTGGAGTGCAGTGGTGCCATCTCGGCTCACCGCAACCTCCGCCTCCTGGGTCCAAGCGATTCTCCTGCCTCAGCCTCCCGAGTAGCTGGGATTACAGGTATATGCCACCACACCCAGCTAATTTTGTATTTTTAGTAGAGACAGGGTTTCTCCATGTTGGTCAGGCTGGTCTCGAACTCCTGACTTCAGGTGATCTGCCCGCCTTGGCCTCCCAACGTGCTGGGATTGCAGGCCTGAGCCACAGAACCCAGCGGCATTTTTTTTTTTTTTTTTTTTTAAAGAAAACATTTTACCAGGCCAGGACCCCAACTATCAGGGTTTATATTTTCTGTAAAGTTTTAATTATGAAAAAGGATTTGTGAGGTTGGTCTTAAGCTGTAGCCAATCTGGTGTGCTTTGCATGACTTGCTGTATGGCCAACAGCAAACTTTCCTGCAGGCCTCCATCTTGTTTTATGTGCTTGGGATTGTGACCTGTAACCATGTGGCAATGTTTTTTTCTTTCATTTCACAATGATGCCTAGGTTCAATCCTGGCTTAGGAAATGTGTTAATATCTGTGTGACTTCTGCCATTTGCTGATTCTCTTCCCCACCATGAACAGCGTCTAGCCTTTTTCTTACATCTTCCTTTCTCTGAGTTACCTTTAAAGGTTCTAAATTTTGTAAGAATTGCTTACCCTTATCCCCTTCGAAAATACCGCATATGCTCACAGTGAAATCATAACCTTAAGTGAGGCTTGTTGGTTTCACCTGTGAGGTTACCTTTAGTAAAGTTTGAAAGCCAGAAATACTAGCTGCTTGGCATGGCTAAAATCGGCTAATAAGGGAGTTAAAAGGATTTTCTTAGAGAGTGCTCATCTTAACTAAAAGTGGATGTCCAAGTTATGGTTTATTTAAAAGGCCTTTATGCTTTTTCCTCTTTGGGGTTCTTGCTTTGCTGGAAAAAGGCTTTTCCTCAGTTGACTATATTACTTTTCTCCATTTTGCCTTGCCACTCTCAATGCATGCATGGCAGGCCCTAAGGTAACTCCTGGGGCCATGGGACTCCTTGGGAAAAACAGACAAGGCACCACTCCGTTTTGGGAAGAAACCTGTTTTTCTCATGGAACCCCAGGAATTAAAAGTAGCTAGATCTCTCTCAAACTCTATTTTTGCCTCCCAGTCATGCCTGTTTATTAGGCCTTAAAAGCTGCATGTTTTCCTAGCCCTGTCTCTTAAAGGGCTCCACCCAGAGGCCAATAATCCAAATAGGAGATGGGCAAATGAAAATCTTATGGCTGCTGGGTTTTCTTCTGCCTGTCTGTATAGTTACATATGTGTTGTGTGTGTGATGTCTATAAAAAAGCTCTAATTAATTGGTCTAATGGAAGACAAGTGCTTGGATCAAATATTTTTTTAAAGGGAAGATTAAAGCTGTGGTACGTTTTAGTTGATGTGACTTTAATCTTTGAGAAATAAAAACAGACTTAAAGATTATTGGTAAAATGCAGATGTTGTCAAATATAGACAGGTGAACTAAATTATGCAGGTCAGATACTAGGTTTGTTAAATGTTTTAAGGTTATAAACTGCCTTTTTGGTTTTTAAGAACTTTTCAACTTGCCAGCTTGACAATTGGTAAGGTCTGGGGACATATGGAACTAACCACACCCTTAATTATGTTGGAAGGAGTCAAACCTTGCCTGAACCTAGCACATAATTAAAACAACTTACCAGGTTTTACATTAAACTTAAAATTGCTAGGGGTTACCATTATAACATGTAATTGAAACTACTGGAAATAGATTTACATGCAAGGTACGTAGGAACAGTAAGATGTGTTTTTAGTAAAAGATTACAAGAAGGCATGGAAATGTAAATTCTTGCCTAGGTTTAAAGGATTGTTTTGAATTAGATAAAATTAAGCTGACAGTTTAAACAAATGATGGAAGGACTGTAAAAATTAATAT
The DNA here is from genome assembly GCF_028885655.2 of Pongo abelii. Classification (NCBI taxonomy): domain Eukaryota; kingdom Metazoa; phylum Chordata; class Mammalia; order Primates; family Hominidae; genus Pongo; species Pongo abelii. The sequence goes on along the minus strand of NC_071996.2, from coordinate 72,781,484 downwards.
TGCAAAAATTCAGTGTGTGAACAGATTGACTAAATTCAAAAGGGTTTTATATAGTTTTTCTGTAAATTGAGCATTGAAATAAAAGCACAACAAGGTACTCTTAAGGCACTAATCTGCTCTGTAGCAAAATTTGTAAAGGGTTATAAAACGTTTTTGCTTTTTTAAATTTCTGAGTCATCGTTTGGCAAAATAAATAACTTATGGTAATCTGGAATTCTATTTCAGTGTTTTAAACCACTAACATATTTAACAGGCTTCCAAAAATCAAACTTCAGTTTCAAAATTGCCTTCCTGACACCTAGTTTTGGATGCTACAGAGGGCCCTGGAATATCCAAAAGAGAGGTAAAAGGGATCATTTGACATGTTTAGTTACATGGAATTGCCAAAATGGTGTTCAATCTTATTTAGGTTATATTTTGATGAATAATATTAATATATGTTCCAAAATTGTATGGAATTTTTAAAATTATAATGTCTAATGTATATGCTATCATCATAATTAAGGTTGTTATGTTATTGTAAACCAAACTTCTTTGAGAAGAAGAGAGATAACCAAACTTCTTTGTTAATTGTGTTTCTAACTGTAACTACCCTGGGCAATTTTTTTATTCCCAACAATTGTTGTCTTGTTTTGGTCCTTTTCAAAAGATAGTTTATAATAAACTGGACTCTGACAGGTGCCACAGGACTCTGACAGGTGCTCTCAAATACAGGTTTCTGATAACTTTGGAGATTGTGACATTGGAAAAAAGGAAAAACGTATAGGACTCATAAAGAGCTGAAATGTTCATGAATATCAAACAAGAGTTAACTAAATGGACTGAACTCATAGAAAACTGAAGCTATCTTTTTGACTTTTGCTTGGAATATTGCTGATCCTTGTTTTGTTTTTCAGAGTCAAGGAAACTTATTTGGAACTATTTACAGCCTTTAATGATTAAGGTATACTCCTGTGAACAAAATTTGGAGCATATATGTCCTCTCTCTGCCTGGCTTCCCCAGAATTTAGAAACTAGTTGTGAGTATTCTTAACTTACAGCAATGTAGTTGTTTGCATCAGTGCCATAAGAATCCATTTTCTTTTGCAGTATGATGCAATTGGAGAAACTGTTTTACCAAGGCTTTGACTGGAAGGGTATGCTTCCCTTTAAGGAGTCAAGCTCGACTTGCAGAGCTGATAAAAGCCCCTTGGGAAAACTGGCCTCATACCCTTATCTACGCAGTACCTGTATAGGGTTCCTGACCTGTAGTAAGTAAAGAATGTTACTTTATGACAGGACCAGGAGCTCTGAGTTTATCTTGGGACCTTAAGAGGAGAGGATCACCCAACTCACAGGTATTTGAGGATACAAACCCATGGCTGTGCTCAGCTTTAAAAGGTCTTATCCGAAATTCCTTGTGGAACAGAGTTCCATCAAAGCTAATCTAAAAGGCCTATGGAGAAACAATTATTCTTGCTGCACTTTATGCAAATAATCAGGTCAAGTGTAAGACTAAAGTCTATTTTGCCAGCAACTCAGTCCTATCATGATTTTTTTTTAACAAAAAAATGAGGACTGGAGATAGAGAAATTATGTTTCAAAACTTACCATACATTTGTCATTAAATTCTAGACTCATTAGTTGTTTTTAAGTTTTTGCCTACACTTTAGACTAACCCTGCTTGTTCTTGTGAACCAACCAGGAATCTCCAGCTGCAGCTTAGAAAGAATAAAAGGGATAGGTGATGTAAAAACCTGGATCAAAATTCTAGTTCTGAGCAATTATCCTGCAAATCCTGCCAGGTGATGGGAATAAATAGGACATAAATAGGGTGCCCATCACCCAGAGGTTTTCTTCTTGGGAAAGTAAGACCAAGGGAGCTAACCAAAGCCAAGCCCCATGCACCTAGATCTTAGCAAGCATAACTATAGCCACCAGTTATCTGGGCATGTCACAAGACATCCTTTTCTCTCCCTTGTTGGAGGAGGACTCAATTCCACAGCTTCACCTTAGCATTTGGCTTATGATAAGGAGTCCATGCAACACCCCTTCTCCGAGGCACATTTTTGTCCCAAACTCAATTCCAAGCTTCAGGTCAAAGCCCTAGGAAAGAAAACTCGATTTGAGGGATCCAGAGGTAGATGATCATGGAAGTTAAAAGGCATAGCACAGGTGAGCATGACTGGTTTCCTGCCAATTAAGCCAAGCTTCCCATTTCATAGATAAAGGTCATGATACTATCCATGGCATAAATGAGGTCTAGAGAATTCAAAGGCTACTGACAACAGAGGAGATAGGGCATACGTGGGTAAGAGTGGATACTCCCACCCCCTAGACTCCCTTTTAACAAGGGTGAAAGCTGCTTTGACTCCATGGGCAGTACCCTGTCACAGTCACTGGAACTTGGGGATACAAGGATAGAGGAAAAGAAAGAGGAATGGCTCACTTTCTCTCCCTCACATACCCCAGGTATTTGCTAGGAAGAGAAGGGAACCAGGGATGCCTTGCTCTCCTCTTTCTAGATGAGTAGCCATTCATCTTCATTCTGTACCCCTTTTGAGTGCATCTTGAACCCCTGGGACTCCTTTGAGAAAAAAAAAAAAAGCCTTTTTTTTCTTTCTCTTCCTCTCTTTACTGATAGGTAATTGTCTCTCTGTAGTATGGGACACTCCCCTCAGATGCATCCTCCAAACTGGGAAGAGTTAATTTCCCAAACCTTAGACTGGTTGGCTTAGGATTGGGCTCAGGGGAAGGGAACCCAAAAGCCTGACATGCTGGCAGAAGGGTAGAAGTTTTTTTACCAGTTGGGCTTTTGGCCTCCCTCTTCCTGTGCAAACATAAAAGGCCTCAAGACTTTTGAGCTATCCTTACCCCCCGCCTCCGTTTTAATATATGTTTTCTAATAACCCAGTTTGTCTCTTTCTCACCTTCATGCCATCAAACTCCAAATGGTCATGCAACTGGAGCCTCGGATGATGACCCCTTTGGCCGGGAACCCTTAGGTAGGCCTCTGAGGGAGATCTGTTTTCCCAAAACAGCACCCCCTGCCAGCAGGAAGCAGTTAAGAGTGGTCTTCATCCTTACCCTTATCCTTATTTTAATGGCAGTTAGATGGGCTTTAGATGAGGGAATGAGATAGCCAAATGCCTAGGCAAATAAAAAGGAGTCCCTGGAGAATCTCTAACCCGCCCTACAAGTGTTTGCATCAGTTGCTTTTGTACAGATGAGGGAACCTGCCCAGGGCTTGTCTGGGCATACCCACAGCAGACCGGAGCCCACAGCGGACCAGAGCCGACAGGCACACTGGGGAAAATAGGTGGAGCTACAGCCATGGGGAATCCCTGCCTTATGCATGGGAGGACTCTGCTGTCTTCGGCTCATGTGGTGACCTGAGAATCCGTCGGTGAGGTAGAGGGCCTGTTAGCAGGGCTCCATCTCACTTTTCTAAGTTTTTTCTTTTTTTCCTTTTTGCCCAGTAAATTCTGCTCCTCACCCTTCTATGTGTCCGCAAACCTGATCTTTTCTGGTCATGTGAGAAGAACCTGGCTTTGGCTGAATTAAGGAGAAAGTTCTGCAACAGTATCCTTGACCTTATGAAGGTAAAATCCCTACTTTAAAGCCCTAGGTTTCCTCTTGGCACTTAGTCTGCAATTTGGGAAATAATTAACTAGTGAACAGCAGGTGATCCCCTGCATTGTGGCTGCTTAAGTCAACTTACTTTTTTTTTTTTTTTTTTTTTTGAGACAGTCTGGTTTTTTGTTTTATTTTTTGAGACAGGGTCTGGTTCTTATTGCCTAGGCAAGACTGCAGTGCTGCAATCTCGGCTCACTGCAACCTCTGCCTCCCAGTCTCAAGCCAGTCTCCCACTTCAGCCCTCTGAGTAGCTGGGACTACAGGTGCATGCCACCACACCCAGCTAATTGTTTTATTGTAGAGATGAGGTTTTGCATGTTGCCCAGGCTGGTCTCCAACTCCTGAGCTCAAGCGATCCACCCACCTCAGCTTCCCAAAGTGCTAGTATTATAGGTGTGAGCCACTGTGCCTGGCTTTTCTTAAGCAAGGAAACCTGAAGAAGCACAGATTAACAGCTTCCCTAAAAGAAGATTACTTTTATCAAGATAATAATACATTAGGATCTATTCAACTCTAATTATGAAGCTCTGCAACATTTTAATAAAGGGTGAACAGATGTTTTTACTTGACATGTGTATCAGTCCCTGCTACATACTTGGCAGATACCTTGCACACATATTAAAAATCAAGATAGCCTGGAACTGAATCTGCCCATGTTTTTACCATACAATAGTATGTGGCTAAAAATTGAATACAGAATTAAGGAATCTTTAAAACTAGCATAAAATTACTATCTCAGGAATGACTTAGAATGACTTAGAAGGGACCCTAAAAGCAGTGAAATGCATTGAAGGCTATGACAATTCCATGAGTTTGGGACTATATTAAATGACCCTGAAATCCACTGTCTGCCAATTTCAGGTTTAACTTGCAACTCAACATCCATGACTCTGATGGTGGCCCAAACGTTAAGTGCCAGCATAATGTCTTCCAAAGGATTCCATATTCTTTTGATTCTAACTATGGCTCACATGACTCTGAAAGGACAAATAACTTTCCGTATTCAATCTAATACCCTCTTGAGCACTGAATGCGTTTTTGGTGCCATAATTCATAGAACAGTCTTAAAACCTAGGCTTTTGAGAGAGACAAAATAATGTTTTCAGAATTCCCCAAAATATATGGTACATATCAAGAAACAAAAATTGGATAATTGACCACAGGGTCCACTGATGACCAGGAAAGAACCCAGGACTTGACATAAGGGAAGTTCTCACCTGACAAAAAAAAGAAGAGTCCTTATAGAGTTAGGGGAGATTAAGAGAACAAGATTAGAATGAGGATGCTCCCTCTGGGAGGGGGCTGTCTGTGTAAGCGGGTAATGATAATAGAAACTTCAGTTTCTTATGATCCTCTTCCCATTTGGAAATCTAAGAGGAGACCTCTTGATAACAAGGGGTGTCTGTGTCAAGTGAAATGAAAGTTTGGCATGGTGAGGCAGACCATGCTTGAGATTACAATAACAGTTTTCTACAATCTGCTCGCAACTTGTAAGACATTCAGAACTTCGTGCTCTATTTGGGGACACGGATAAGGTTAGAGTTTAAATAAGAAGGACAAAGAACGTGAGGACCTCATGATAGGAGGGAGTGTCAGAGACCAGGAACATCAAAGATACCAAAGGGAGAAAATACAGTTTTATTATCACAAGGACTTTGTGGTTACCATACAGTTCAGAAGCCTCTGCCCTCACTACCATGGAATTATGTAAGCATCTACTTGTACCCAGATCCAGATGCCACCCAGGGAAAAGGGAGAGGAAAGAGGGAGAGAAGAGGCCCTAAAAAACTGAGTACTTACCCAAATGACTAAGCCTTGAACTGGACATTGAAAATTGGATATAAATACTGGAATATGCCACTCCACAAAGAAGTCACTCAACTGGACTTAAGTTTAACAAAATGGGTTAGAATCAGTTGCCTCCTTTAGTCAGGCTGGGAGCTCAAGAACCCAGTTTAGTTCGGTTATTGAGAAGAAAGGCACCTCTTTGTTATCAATAGTTTATGATTGTCCAGTTTATTACCTATTACTCAATCATGAATATGACACAATCTCTAGCCTCAAAGAGGTCACTGCCCAGTAATGGACATACGAGTAATTATAGCGTGGAATGTGGAAGCAGAGCTGTGCCTAAGGAAGTGTGGTGGCACCAAAGAAGGAAGGGTAAACTCTGCTGAGGGAGGGCAAAGAGGGGACAGTCTAGGAAAACTTCCCAGAGGATGTAACATTTACAATGGATTTGAAGGACAAATGGGTTTTGGGCAGGTGGACAAGAAGGGAAAGAAGATTCTGTGAAAAGGAACATGGGGACATCTTGTGCAAATGTAGGGGGCATGAAAGAATGAGGGGGAGTGTGCATGTGAGTGTACATGTGTGTGATGAGTTCTAAATACTCTACTACTGTTGGGACAAAGGGTGCCAGAATCCTGGGGCAGGGAAGACGGAGGAGGAAGGCCAATGACAGGGAATGACAGGTATGCCCTGCTAAGGAGTATGGGCTTTATTATAATATACTCTGTATACTACCCATATAATATATACCGATATACTACCCATATAATATTTACCTGTATACCATCCATATAATATTCTATGTATATTATAATACCATGATATATCACTAGATAAAAAAGGGAAACTATGAACAGATTTTAGGCAGGAGGTCTCAATGTTCAGATTGGTATTCTAGAAAAATGACTTGGTCAGCAGATTGGAGGATGGACAGAAGACAACACTAGGAGCTGGAGTATCCATTAGAAGATATTGAAGTAATCAAGGGAGGCAGGGTCAAAAAGTCATGAGGATAAAAGGGAAGGAGAGATTTGGGAGACTTTTTTTGAGATACAAATAACAGGAATTTCTGACCAGCCACATGTGAAAGGTGAAGAAGAGACAGAGTCTAGGGAAACTGTGAGAATTAGGAAAATATCAAGAGTCTTTGCTCCTCTAAAGGAAAGGCAGTAATAGGGATGCAAATCATGATAGAACCTTCATCAGGACCACTCCCCACCCTGGCTCACATCTCAGGGAGGCACAGGCTTTCTTGCATTGCAAGCATGCTATTAAAATTCTACTGAGAGAAATTTTAAATTAAATGCTGGGTGATGATCCCAGAAAATGCAACCCTGGAATTTTCCCCTGACACCTCATTTTGGTCTCTCTCCCTGCCCTACTTTAAGTGTGGCCATTTTTGCACCAAGGCCTCTTCAGCAATATTTTATATAGGTAGCCAACTTATAAACTTTATTTGTAACTCTAGAACCTATGAAGGGATTAAGAGTAGCTATTTGTCAGCAGGATCAAAACTCAGCTATGGATTTAAAAACAACAAAGGAATCTTACCCAGCCAGTGCTTTTTGTTCACTAAATGTCAGAGTATAAGAGCTGTCTGACTTCCCAGAACTCACAGAAACATATAATTAAACTGCTCAGGACACTTTTAAAGGAAGCTGTCCTGTGAAGTTGATAAGCCCACCAGCAAGGTTTTCAAGGACAGCCTATGGGTTACAGAAAAAAGACTGGGCACTTGGATATAAAAAAAGAAATCAGGTGTATACTGACAATTGTCTAATCAGAATAAATGTTCAGTGAAATGGGTTGAACATTTTAAAAGCATGACAAAGAATTATATTTAAATGCACCGAGTAAAATAATCCCTTTAGAATTGTAAGAAGGCAACCAAGCCTCCCACCCCAGCCCTGAGGGTTGACACATCAGCCCTTTATTCCCGCCCACTCTGCCAGCCACCAGATTCAAATACAGAAGTGTGTTTTCATTCCTGCAGTTCCTCCCTACGCCCTCAGCATTCAGGAAATGTGGTAGCTGAATGCATCTAGAATTTAATGAGCATTTTGCTCCAAACCAAGAAAAATAGAAAAATCATTTACATTCCACATCTATTTTCCAAAACGTCATTGAATATTGATTCAATCACAGTATGTGCATTTGCTAAGACAGTCATCATTTCAAGCAATAAAATGTTCCTTGCTCAATAAGCCATCAACTTTCTTCCACATTATTAAAGAATGGTCCATGCAACACAATCACCAGACCTAGGCTCCAACGTTCAAGTAGATTCTGTACTAGTGTGCTGCTTTGACATAGTCAGTTTGCAGAATTAAGAGGAATTTCTTTTTGGTGCCCTTTTGTTCAGTAGACTTTGTCTTTTAAGGGTGTAGGGTTCTACAGAAAACATAAAGGAAAAGTCAAAGATAGTCAAAATTACTTTAGAAAATCCCTTAGGAGGTATCATGTTGGACACGGTCCACCTCTCAGTAATTCCAGAACAGCACATTTTTTCCTCCGGTGTTGGACAAATCATGTTTATTTTAATGAAAGCCAGCTAAAGTCACTGGCTTGCCACAAGACCAATGAAAACTATGTCACTTGAAACCCTAGAGCTTCTATCAGAGTGGAGAGATGCTCATACAATGAGAGGGAAGTGGGCCCTGAGAGTGACCTCCCATCTCATTCTCTTTCTGGGGCATATCCTTATTGAACAGAGCCAACAGTGGGCAGAATCACTCCCAGGTCTCAGCCTCTCAACTCTCTCTCTTTTGTTGAACACATACAGTATATGTTTGTAGGATGTAATGCTGTTCCATTTCAAAGTCCTTCCCTTCTCCAGTCTCAAGTTTTCTGTGCCTTCATCCTGGCTCCCAGCATTCCAATGTCTCTCACTCTAGAACCCACTGAGTCAGTGTTCAATGCTGCAGTACTTTCTAACCACTTCTGGTCAATCAAAATCCACCAGTCCTACATTTGAGTCCGTCAGAGTATGACTAAGACCCTGATTTGTTAACCTGATAAACTTAATTCATGCCACGGTATCAACAGGTGAAAATGGTTCGATGTATAACACTTCCAGTGATATTCAGGTCTAGATTATACTTTCTAGGGCCTTGGATAAAAGCAAAACCTGCACAAAGGTCCGTCAATCTGTCTGTCTCTCTGTCTCTCTTTCTCCCCCCCGCCCCCTTTTGCTTTGGTTCTACATATTAGATACTGAACTTACAATGAGATCTCTGAAGGAAAAAAAAAATGTAAAACTAATTCTCATAAATGGTTTAAAGAACAAAGTTGTTTGTTTATTTTACTTTCCAGCCTCATTTACCAGTACTCCAAACCATTTCTTTTAAGAAGAACACTTGATTCAGGTGGAAATTAAGTTTCTACCTGCCAAAGATTTTACACTAAAAGGAAAAAGAAAATATAGTTCATGCCTTAGCTACCACAAGTTAGGTATTTTTTCTGAGTATCATGTTTTTCTTAAAGGTCTAATTTATTAATATGTATATCATTTAGGTGAAAGACAGACTTACATATTTTTAAAAATTTAATATTCACTTAAAATGCATTCACAGATTTTCCAAAACACTATTATGTATGTGTATTTTCTCTCAGTAGGTGTCTATCATGAAAGAGAGCTTTTGTTTGCTTTCTACTAACAATTAGTAATGAATTTCAGAAAATGACATTTTTATTTGCTTTTGTTTTCAGAGTTGTCGTGATTTAAGGGGATTATTAATAACATTTTTCTATCTTCTAGACTTGCTCTGTGGAATAGCTTCTCCCTCGTCCTTTCATCGAGTCAGGCAAATAAAGAGCAAAGGCAACATAAATTTATTCTTAATATACAAGATGAGGAGAACAGTATTAAACGGATCATAATTTTTTTGTGTGAGTCCCCTAAAGCATGCCTTAAAAAGCTGCAGAGGGAACAAACTAGGGTACTATGTGGACTGTCGTTGTCATCTGGCTCTGTGTGTGTGATCAGGAAGTGCTACGATCCCAGCGAGAGACTTCACATCTGTGTTTTCATGACCCAATGGATAACATCAGAGGAGCAGCTGCACATGGTGAAAGAAAATGTGCTGAAATGTGCTTTTCCTTCCAGTTCTGCCATGCAACCAATTATGTGACCACAGGCATGTTACTCAACTCTGTGGGCCTCTGTCCCTCATCTGAAGGCTAGGGGACTGAACAGAGAGGCTTCTGCTGGTATTAGGAGTCTAGAAATTCCTGTGCTTCCCTGAGACTATTGGAGGCACTGAGTGCACATGACCATCTAGCAGCCTGGTTTAGACTGCCCATCCTGGGACAGAAAAGACTGAGGACATCCAGCATCTCATATCACCCACTTTGGCATGGACCAAAACAACCAGCAAAAGTCATAAATGACAGCATATTGTATTGCAGAGATATGAATAATTCAGTGTCTCAGGGCAGCCTCATTATCGTGGTCACCCTGAAAAAGCTAAAAACAGTTGGCAAGGGAGCACCTGCACAAGGCTCAGCTCATAGTTCTGGGCTCTTTCTCATCTTTCAAGGCCATGTGCTACTTCCTGGCTGCTTTGGCCATACCTGAGTTGCCATGCCTGAGGGTCACTCCTCATCAGGAAGGATGTTCATTCACCAGGTGGCCTCAGGTATGAGCAGCCCACCTGCCTGCCTGGTTGCATGGAGGGAAGGCTCCTTTTTAGGCCCTCGAAAATTACTGAAGTTTTCAGTTCTCTATGTCTGATGCAGAGCCTTTTTTAGTCAGGAGTTAAAAATGAGCAGAAACTGAGGTTCCTTGGTCACTGTACTTCCATTACTAAGTTACAACTAGGTTTAAAACACAGTGATCTTACGGAGCTGAAGACAAATATAATCAGAGACCCCAGGAACAGTATTTTATCATTTCCAAATAGCATTGTTGAAGAGCTTCATTGGCAAGATAAAATCCTAATATTCTTGGGGTGGGGGTGGGGAATTAATAAAACACCAAAGAAGTGTGTTATATGACTTAACCAGTCAACTAAAAGAACAAAGATAATTAGAAAACCAAAATCCCTTACATCTTTATATTCTGAGGAAGGCAACTGATGTGACAGAAATAAATTCAAACCAGTTTCCCTGCAGATTATCCCATTTGAATATAACAAATGAATTCCCCAAACATGGTTGCCATGGCAGCCAGTACATATTGTCCCAGGCTCAGGCCCTCCCAGAGCCAGAAACATGTGGACAAGAGGTACCAGACAGTGAAGTGAGGGCTGGTTTCTCCCCTGGTGCTTCTCTCTTAAGGCTTCCATTTGTGTCCACACAGTGCCAGGTCACCTATGTGACCTCAGACATGGAGACATGAGCTGGTTCACAGGGTCAGAGCCCAGAACAAAACAGGGTAGGCCTAGTGAGAATGTGGCAATAGACCTGTCCTAATATATTAATTCATATACCATCGTTATTTTCCTTGTCATTTTAGTCTCATAGGGAATTGTATTTGTTCGGAATTGACTCTTTTGCACCCAGATGCACACATTCATTCCCATTAATAACTGAAAACTGACTCTGGGAATTGTGTATGGAAGGTTTGTTGGAGAAAAAAATGCAGGACTATAGTGGATACAGTGTTGTTCCCTTCAGATTCCCTCTTCACAGTGGATGCTGCTAGAAATAGGAACAGCTCCCAGCCCTCAGCTGCACCCCTCACCCAAGTTGGCATCCACTTAAGAGAACTGACTCCCCCAAAGTCACACTCCTTCCCAGAGGTGGCATGCAGCCAATGATTGGCTGATGTGGAGATACAATTCAGGACAAAATTCCAAAAACTTCCCAGCTCTCCATTTCCCAGAGGACTAGCTTAGGTCTCTGTTATAACCATATTGCTGTTCAGTGTCTCCCTTGCCTGATCCTGCCTTCCTCACTTTTTTCTAGGTCTATCTCTGGTAAGAACTCTCCAACAAACTTTCCATACACAATTCTCAGAGTCAGTTTTCAGGAAACCCAATCTAAAATGAGGACATGAGTGGGCAAATCCAAACTTGGCAAGCCAAGTAAACCTTGGGTTAACAGTTTTTGCAAATAAGTTGCAATCAATTCAAACATGTTTACAATTAAATGTTAGGGAAGAAAATTAATGTTTTCAATTATATTCCTATATTCACCCTGTACTAGAATAAAAGATTATTAAGCCTCTGAAGCAGAGAAACAAAAATATTTTTAGCATAAGGCCTACCTGTAAGAACTGTGGAGGAGAATGTCACATCTGGTGAGGTACCTGTGACATGCAGGAGGGACCTACTCCTCAAATGTGTACCTTAAAACACCCTCTAGGTAATAAAGCATCTGCTGGCCTCTGGCACTCTGTTCAAATCACTGGTTACCCAATGGGAGCCTCTTACCTCCAGGACCAGCCACAGCTGTCCCCCTACACAGTGATCCGCTTTGTAAAACATCCCATAAAACTTTACAACATTGGGATGATTAGGAAGGAACTGCAAAATGTTGTATTCTGCCTCAATTTCTTCATCCATATCCTAAACAGGGTAGAAAAATGCAAGGTGGATTAAATCTAATGTGTAAGGAAGGGTACAGATATGACATCATGCTCAAATACTTAGTAAAACATATTTGCTATGTATTTTCAATCTTATTACCATATCTTCAAAATATCTAACGATGGACATTCAGATACGAATCTACACCTTCTAGTATTACATTATTACATTCTATTATTACAACCTACACCTTCTATTATTACATACTTATATCAATAATGTTTATGATATTCTTTTTTCTTTAATAATACGATCACAAATATCTTTTTTATTGAAAAGTGTCTGAATTTTCAAAGCAGTTACGGAGAAGTTGCTTGAAGGGACCTATCACAGGATAGGACATGTAAAACCCCACTGTGCAAAACAGCATACAGCATTATAACCTCGGTGCTCTAAAATAAGATGTCAGCCTAAGATGATCGAATATCACAAGTCTGGGTCACTTTGTAACTTACAGAAAGACCAGGTAGTAAAATATATTACTCTTTCCAAGAGAATAACTTTTGAAGATCCCAGCGGTCTCAAACCAACACAACAGTAAAATGGACAAGAAACAAAAATCAAGGGAAGCTTTAACTCCAAGTGGAGTCCCTTCCTTCAGAGAAGCTGACAAATCATGACCCATTTTGAGATTTCATGCCAGGTTTCATGAAAATTAAACCTAAAATCAAGAAAAGAAGTTGAAAACTCAGTGTGCATAAAACACCAAATTCTGGCTATAATTTACAACTGTTACTTACACTGATTGGATCCAGAATTTTCACTGCAGCCAGGCTCCCATCTCTCTTGTTAGTTACCTTGTAGACCTTGCCATAGGTGCCTTTACCAATGGTCTCTATAATTTCCCAGGTGTCCGTGGGATCTGGAAGCGATTCAAGTCCAAGCATCATAGAATTATAGTGAAATAATCCATACAGATGTTTCCTGGTTGGGAGAAAAATTTGTTATGTGCAACAGATCACAGAACTGGGGGCAGTGGACTTTTGAAACAAAAAGATTTTTATTTCTTAACCAGCAACCTCGTGTTACTTTTTATTTTCTTCCTCTATTGTAAATAAATTTTTTGAAAAAGAACTTGAACCCTCCTTAAGAAATGGTAATAAAAGATAGAGTGAAGGAGTAACATGGCTCTGAAACATCCTAAAAACATGATTCTAAAAATGCAAATTATGTACACACCACAGGAGAGAGTAAAACAGCCAAAGAGGATGTTCTGGTCATGATTGGACGGTTGTATTGATAGGCTGCTGAATGGTGGCTGCTGCCAGGGAAAGTGGCTGAAAACTGTTAGTCTAACACCTTTGTCCCTAGGTTATGGTAACCTTGATGAGGGCTCCCTGATAGTCACTGGGAGCTAATCCCCAACATCAGTGTATGACCAGGCATTTGACTCATATTTCTTCTTTTTTATCCTCGCTGTATGTTAGATAACTTGAATGAAAAGCAGTAAATTTAAAGCACCCACACTCATATTGTCAGAAATTCACCTTCGCAATCTACTTCTTGCTTACTGAAATACAGTCAGTCCCACAATATGGCTGATGTCCCAGCCCAAACAGCTGTAGTTATGAAAAACTACTGAACTGCTGAATGGTAGAAGGAAAATCAATAGAAGAATACAAATGACTTTCTTCTTCTAGTCCAACTCTTGTTCCTTCCTCCTGAAGGAGGAAAACAGAAAGAATATCAACATGCAGAAACCGAGATGAACAAAACCGCTCATCACTACAAAGCTCTGTGATCTTTCTCATCTTGTCCCTGAAAAGAAACTGCCCATTGGCATGAAGCTATGTCTGCCCAAGTGTAAACAGAGTCACATAAAAGAAGAGAGAAATATACATTAACTAGCTGGGTGGACTGCCCTTAAGCAGCCAGTGAAAGGCCTGGAGGGAAAATGAAGAATAGTGTAAAGTGGGCCTTGACGTTAGCAATGAAAGGAATCAAAAATGAAATTTCACATGGTGCCCTTGAAACTGATGTGTTTAGTGAAGAAGGGAAAAAAAAAAAAAACCCAAAGGAGAAAGGTGCTCCTGATAAATTTCTGATCATTCACCCGTATCTTTTCAGAGGCCCTAGGAGCTTATTTCCCACGTTAGGTCAAAAGCAATAGATGGGCTCAATTCTTCAGGGTTGCAGTGAGCACTAAACATGCTCAATCTGACGTGTGGCTGATTCTCCCATGTCTTATTGCACATTCCTTGCTGCTTTGCCCATCACCTCTTAAGATTAATCAGAAATGATACTTTTTTCAAGGTGATTGTACACCATCTATCCTTCTTTCAATAACAGGTCATAAATTAGCCAAAATTACCATAAAGTGTTATTTATGTATTCAGTAAATAGTTAATAAATTCCAATCCCATTCAAGCTACACTAGATTCTACAAGAAATATAAGGAGGAAGAAGAAATTGAGCTCTGCTCTGGAGGTTCCGAATTTGTTTCAAAAATTTTTATGACTTCTGGGGTGAGATGGCAAAGTGAAGTCAAGTATCTCCTTTCCCTAAAACCGAATGAATGAACAACACTAAAATGGAAACTTGAAATCCAGCAAACAAATCAAAATATACTAGCAGTAATCAAACAAAAGAAGGGATATAAGTTCATGCCATAATCTTTGAAGAGTAGCATTCAGTGAAAATGAGAGAAGATCCCAAGAATCACTGCTCAAGCAGTTCACTCTCTTTTCCCAGAGTGTGATGGGATTTGCCAGATGGTGAAGGAACAAAATATTGAAAAATCTCAGCAACACTCCCTGTAACTGCCTGATGGGTTCTTCCTGCCTACTGCACAAACAAAATCAATTCATGGCATTGCAGTAAAGAAAGTTTGAAATGAGGCTGGCCACACCATGTGGGAGATGGAGTTATTACTCAAATCAACCTCCTTGAAAGCTTGAAGGTTAGGGGTTTTTCAAAGGCAGTTTGAAGGAAGGGGTGGGAGTGGCAAGGCACTGGGCACTTGCTGCTGATTGGTTGGGTCAGAGATACAATCACAGGGCGTTGAAGCTGTCCTCTTGCTCTGAGTTGCTGCTGGGTGGGGCCACAGGAGGAGTTGGCCATCCAGGTGGAGCCAGGTGTCAAACACGTTTAAAAAAAAAAAAAAAAAACTGAAAAGATATCTCAAAAGACCAATCCTAGGTTCAAAAGTAGTGATGTTACTTGCAGGAGTAATTGGGGAAGTTGTGTATCTTATGACCTCCGAAATAATGGCTAGCAATCAGGTATGTCTACACCTTAGCAGAATTCAGGCTCCTCTCCTTCTCCTAGCCTGGTGCTCTCTCATTAGCTTTGCAAAGGCAGCTGAGTTTTGGGGAAGGGCTATTATCATTTAAACTATAAACTAAATGTCTCCTAAAGTTAACCCAGGAATAACTGAAGGCAGCTTGAAGGCTAACAGCACTAGAGGGATTAGCTAGATCAAATCTTCTCCACTGCTGTAATTTTCTCACTGATATAATTTTTGCAAAGGCAGTTTCATCTCTATTTAGAGAAAAATGGACAGAGAAGGAAAGGCAGCAGCAGGAAAATGAGTCTAGGTTCATTCATTTATACATTAAGAATTTATTAAGAACTTTTTACATGTATTACTCAACACTAGGCTTTTTTGAGACAGGCCCTCACTCTGTCACCCAGGCTGTAGTGCAGTGGTGTGATCACCGCCCACTGTAGCCTCAACCTCCTGGCCTCAAGCAATCATATCTCAGCCTCCCAAGTATTAATAGCTGGGACCACAAGCATGTGCTACCACACCTGGCTAATTTTTTTGGTGGGGTGAAGAGTAAAGACAGGGTCTTGCCGTGTTGCCCACGCTAGTCTCAAACTCCTGGGCTAAAGTGATCCTCCTGACTCAGCTTCCCAAAGTGCTGGGATTACAGACATGAGCCACCACACCTGGCCAATACTAGGCTCTTAAAAGGAAGTAGGAGAAATAATCAGGCTCTATTCTAAAATGAGGAACATTTCCAAAGCTATGCTGTAGGAGTTGCCTCCTATCAGGTGGAATGACCCTAATATGCACATTAAATGACATTTCAGAAAGAAGAGTAAAGCTGATATCCATCAACTGTGGCTGCCCCTAACACTCAGAAACCCACAAATCTGAGGGAAAAATGAACAACTCTCAGAAAAACAAATATTTCTGTTAAAATCACTGAACATCAAGGTAGAGAAATAAATTTTTAGGTATATGTGTAATGGTTAATATTGAGTGTCAACTTGCTTGGATTAAAAGATCCAAATTATTGTTCCTGGTGAAATGGCAGAGTTCCCTGACCCCTCTTATAGGACATGCTGCAGGGGTGTGGCTTGACTGTTTGGCTGTGTGTCTGCTCAAACTCCTTATGGGAGGGGGAGCACGTAGACAGGCAGGTGCAGGATCTGGGTTGAGCACCTTGGGGGCTCCAGACCCATGTTAGCATCTAGAGGTGGGTACCTAAAACTCCTAAAGCCCAAGTGGGCATGTGTTACAGTGCATTCTTTTAGCTTTGCTGTCCAAAGACGGCTTAAGTGTTAACCAGCTAAGTGCCCTCAGTACCCAGGTCCTTGTCCAGTGTCCAGGAATAATCAGGTCACACAGACTTGAGGATGGTGAATGTGGGGATTTTACTGAGTGGTGGAGGTGGCTCTCAGTGGGATGGATGGGGATGGGGTGGGAAGATGATCTTCCCCTGAAGCTTGGCTGTCCAGTGGCAGATCTCTTCTCCAACCACCCCAAGCTGAATTCTTCTTGGCGTTCAGATGCTCCTTCTCTTCTCTCTGCTGTGCCGTTCTGCCGTTCTTCTGTTCTTCTCATCCTCTGTGGAGCCTGGGGTTTGAGGTTTATACGGGTACAGGATAGGAGGGCGTGGCCAAAAGGCAACTTTTGGGCATGAAAACAGAATGCCTCTTCCCATTAGGGCCATGGGTTTCCATGCCTGTGGGTGGGATCTTTGCCAGGTGATGCCCTCTTCTACCTAGTGTTTCCCTGTCTCCTGTCCATATCACTGGATGTGTCTGTGAGGGTGTTGCCAAAGGAGATTAACATTTGAGTTAGTGGACTGGGAGAGGCAGACCCACCCTCAATCTAGGTGGGACCATCTAATCAGTTGCCAGAGCAGCTAGGATAAAGCAAGCAGAAGAACGCAGAAGGGCTAGACTTGCTGAGTCTTCTGGACGTAATCTTTCTGTTGTGCTGGATGCTTCCTGCCCTCAAACATCAGACTCCAAGTTCTTCAGCCTTTGGACTCTTGGACTTAGACCAGTGGTTTGCCAGGGACTCTCAGGCCTTTGGCCACAGACTGAAGGCTGCACTGTCAGCTTCCCTACTTTTGAGGTTTTGGGACTTGGACTGATCTACCACTGACTTCCTTACTCTTCAACTTGCAGAGGGCTTTACCTTGTCATCAAGTGAGTCAATTCTCCTTAATAAGCTCCCTTTCGTATATACATATATCCTATTAGTTCTGTCCCTCTAGGGAACCCTGACTAATACAATAGGATGCACACACACACACAAAACCAAAACCAAATAAAAGCAAATAAAACAAAAGCTCAGGTTTCTCTCCAATTAACATTCAAAACCAGAAAAATATGTAAACCATGTATATGAACAAAGCTCTTTTTTTTCTTGAGACAGGGTCTTGCTCTGTTGTCTAGACTGGAGTGCAGCGGCACAATCATGGCTCACTGCAGCCTCAACCTCCCAGGCTCAAGCAATCCTCCCACCTCAGCCTCTGGAGTAGATGGGACCACAGGTGCACACTACCACACCTGGCTAAATATTTTTATTTTTTGTAAAGACAGGGTCTTCCTAACAGCCCAGGCTGGTCTTGAACTCCTGGGCTCAAGTGATCCTCCCACCCTGGCCTCTCAAAGTGATGCGATGACAGGCATGAGCCACCATGTCCAGAATGTACAAAGTTCCGAAGGGAAAAAAAGTATGAGCAAATATTTTTATATTCAGCCAAACTGTTGTTGAAGTATAAAGACAACAATAGACACTTTCAGACATGCAACAGCTTGAGTCCTTCCTGAAAAAGTCACGATTCCAAAATCCAGCTAACCAAGAGATAAATGTGAAGCCCTAGTAAAAAGTCTGATAAGAAGAACTGAACCCATTTATACTTAGAAACAAAGCTAATCAACAGTGTGAAGTATGTTTACAAAAGGGAAATATTATACATTTCAAAAATAAAAGTGAATAATCAAATTAAACAGAGAGAAAAATAAGGGTGAAATTTCCTCATTTTTTTTTTAGATGCTAAATTAAGAAACTGAGATTTAAATATCCTTTTTAAAATTAAGGTAAACAAGCAAAAAGACAATATTAATAAGGAGAAAATATGTATGTTAATTTTCTCACTAATTTCAGTAAGTAGGCAATAGATAATTGATAAATTAATAAATGGATGCTAAAACCACTATAGTTATCAAATCTCTAAAAGACCTAAAAATAGACTATAAGTCTTTCACATAACAACAAAAAAAGCACACTTACTCATATGAACACACATACAAACATCAAACAACAAAAAGACAATCCATGGAGTAAGAGAGGATGAGCGGAGATGATGGTGAGGGGGACATTAAAAACAGAGGTAAATATCTATTGTATCAATTAAGATTCTTTAATAAGGTCAAAACATAGAAAAAACAGATCTATAGATATCCACATCTGAAACAAACTGTTCAAGAGTCTATGACTCAGAAACTTTAAAAGTAAAAAAAAGAAGTCAAAGATAAACCAGGTAAATGATAACAAAACCAAAAAGAATCATAATATTAATATCAGAAAAGAGTAAAGTTAAAAACTATCAAAGAACATAAAGGGTTATTTTACATTCAACAATAGTAATTGAGCAATTACTAGGCACCAGATACTATTCTATATACTGTTAGAATGGGCAGAGTTTAAATCAATAATAAGCTTATAAATGTCGTAAATCCTTCAGCATCAAAAACAATGTGTCAAAATTCATAAAAGCATAAACTTATAGAAGAAATAAACAAAACACAATAATAGTAAAAGACATTATCAGCTATGACAGAACAAGGTGACAATAAGAAATATATGATACAATAAAAAGATTAACCCATTAGATGCACATCAATAAGTGCATATTTAACATAAAACTTATTTTCAAGCAATAATGGGATATTTCAATTTTAAAAACAAGGAATACATTAAGCCACAAAGTAAAGCCTAAATACATTCCAAGAGAATGAAATGTGAACAATCTTCCCCGGCCACACTACAATAAAACTAAATATTAACAATAGAAAGAAGAAACCTAGCCACCTGAGAATATTAAAACTCTTTTAGGTCTTGATATAAAACAAAAAGTTAAAACTGAAATTACAGAGTACATAAAAATAAAAATATTGAAGATACTATCAAGCAAAAAACTTAAGAAGCTGGGCTGAAAACAAAACCTTATAGAATTAAACATTTTATGGGGGTGGAGCCAAGATGGCTGAATAGGAACAGCTCCCGTCTACAGCTCCCAGCGTGAGCGACGCAGAAGACGGGTGATTTCTGCATTTCCATCTGAGGTACCAGGTTCATCTCACTAG
Source organism: Pongo abelii (assembly GCF_028885655.2). NCBI lineage: Eukaryota > Metazoa > Chordata > Mammalia > Primates > Hominidae > Pongo > Pongo abelii. Next base: position 72,761,997 of record NC_071996.2, on the reverse strand, counting down.
GGAGTGCCAGACAGTGGGTGCAGGACAGTGGGTGCAGTGCACCAGGTGCGAGCCGAAGCAGGGCGAGGCTTTGCCTCACTCAGGAAGCACAAGGGGTCAGGGAGTTCCCTTTCCTAGTCAAAGAAAGGGGTGACAGATGACACCTGGAAAATCGGGTCATTCCCACCCTAATACTGTGCTTTTCCAACAGGCTTAAAAAACAGCACACCAGGAGATTATATCCCGCACCTGGCTCGGAGGGTCTAGCACAGCAGTCTGAGATCAAATTGCAAGGTGGCAGCGAGGCTGGGGGAGGGGCGCCTGCCATTGCCCAGGCTTGATTAGGTAAACAAAGCAGCAGGGAAGTTCGAACTGGGTGGAGCCCACCACAGCTCAAGGAGGCCTGCCTGCCTCTGTAGGCTCCACCTCTGGGGGCAAGGCACAGACAAACAAAAAGACAGCAGTAACCTCTGCAGACTTAAATGTCCCTGTCTGACAGCTTTGAAGAGAGTAGTGGTTCTCCCAGCATGCAGCTGGAGATCTGAGAACTGACAGACTGCCTCCTCAAGTGGGTCCTTGACCCCCGAGCAGCCTAACTGGGAGGCACCCACAAGTAGGGGCAGACTGATACCTCACATGGCTGGGTACTCCTCTGAGACAAAACTTCCAGAGGAACAATCAGGCAGCAGCATTTGTGGGTCACCAATATCCACTGTTCTACTGCCACCACTGTTCTGCAGCCACTGCTGCTGATACCCAGGCAAACAGGGTCTGGAGTGGACCTCTAGCAAACTCCAACAGACCTGCACCTGAGGGTCCTGTCTGTTAAAAGGAAAACTAACAAACAGAAAGGACATCCACACCAAAAACCCTTCTGTACGTCACCATCATTAAAGACCAAAAGTAGATAAAACCACAAAGATGGGGAAAAAACAGAGTAGAAAAACTGGAAACTCTAAAAACAGAGTGCCTCTCCTCCTCCAAAGGAACGCAGCTCCTCACCAGCAATGGAACAAAGCTGGACGGAGAATGACTTTGAAGAGTTGAGAGAAGAAGGCTTCAGATGATCAAACTACCCCGAGCTACACGAGGAAATTCAAACCAATGGCAAAGAAGTTAAAAACTTTGAAAAAAAATTAGACAAATGGATAACTAGAACAACCTATGCAGAGAAGTCCTTAAAGGAGCTGATAGAGCTGAAAGCCAAGGCTTGAGAACCACATGAAGAATGCAGATGCCTCAGGAGCCGATGTGATCAACTGGAAGAAAGGGTATCAGTTATGGAAGGTGAAATGAATGAAGTGAAGTGAGAAGGGAAGTTTAGAGAAAAAAGAATAAAAAGAAACTAACAAAGCCTCCAAGAAATATGGGACTATGTGAAAAGAACAAATCTACGTCTGATTGGTGTACCTGAAAGTGACAGGGAGAATGGAACCAAGTTGGAAAACACTCTGCAGGATATTATCCAGGAGAACTTCCCCAATCTAGCAAGGCAGGCCAACATTCAGATTCAGGAAATACAGAGAACGCCACAAAGATGCTCCTCGAGAAGAGCAACTCCAAGACACATAATTGTCAGATTCACCAAAGTTGAAATGAAGGAAAAAATGTTAAGGGCAGCCAGAGAGAAAGGTTGGGTTACCCACAAAAGGAAGCCCATCAGACTAACAGCGGATCTCTCGGCAGAAACTCTACAAGCCAGAAGAGAGTGGGGGCCAATATTCAACATTCTTAAAGAAAAGAATTTTCAACCCAGAATTTCATATCCAGCCAAACTAAGCTTCATAAGTGGAGGAGAAATAAAATACTTTACAGACAAAGAAATGCTGAGAGATTTTGCCACCACCAGGCCTGCCCTAAAAGAACTCCTGAAGGAAGCACTAAACATGGAAAGGAACAGCCAGTAGCAGCCACTGCAAAAGCATGCCAAAATGTAAAGACCATCAAGGCTAGGAAGAAACTGCATCAACTAACGAGCAAAATAACCAGCTAACATCATAATGACAGGACCAAATTCACACATAACAATATTAACTTTAAATGTAAATGGGCTAAATGCTCCAATTAAAAGACACAGATTGGCAAATTGGATAAAGAGTCAAGACCCATCAGTGTGCTGTATTCAGGAAACCCATCTCACATGCAGAGACACACATAGGTGCAACATAAAGGGATGGAGGAAGATCTACCAAGCAAATGGAAAACAAACAAAAAAAGGCAGGGGTTGCAATCCTAGTCTCTGATAAAACAGACTTTAAACCAACAAAGATCAAAAGAGACAAAGAAGGCCATTACATAATGGTAAAGGGATCAATTCAACAAGAGCTAACTATCCTAAATATATATGCACCCAATAAAGGAGCACCCAGATTCATAAAGCAAGTCCTGAGTGACCTACAAAGAGACTTAGACTCCCACACAATAATAATGGGAGACTTTAACACCCCACTGTCAACAATAGACAGATCAATGAGACAGAAAGTTAACAAGGATACCCAGGAATTGAACTCAGCTCTGCACCAAGTGGACCTAATAGGCATCTACACAACTCTCCACACCAAATTAACAGAATATACATTCTTCTCAGCATGACACACACCTATTCCAAAATTGACCACATAGTTGGAAGTAAAGCACTCCTCAACAAATGTAAAGGAACATAAATTATAACAAACTGTCTCTCAGCCCACAGTGCAATCAAACTAGAACTCAGGATTAAGAAACTCACTCAAAACCGCTCAACTACATGGAAACTGAACAACCTGCTCCTGAATGACTACTGAGTACATAACGAAATGAAGGCAGAAATAAAGATGTTCTTTGAAACCGACGAGAACAAAGACACAACATACCAGAATCTCTGGGACACATTCAAAGCAGTGTGTAGCAGGAAATTTATAGCACTAAATGCCCACAAGAGAAAGCAGGAAAGATCCAAAATTGACACCCTAACATCACAATTAAAAGAACTAGAAAAGCAAAAGCAAACACATTCAAAACCTAGCAGAAGGCAAGAAATAACTAAAATCAGAGCAGAACTGAAGGAAATAGAGACACAAAAAACCCTTCAAAAAATTAATGAATCCAGGAGCTTGTTTTTTGAAAAGATCAACAAAATCGATAGACCGCTAGCAAGACTAATAAAGAAAAGAGAGAAGAATCAAATAGATGCAATAAAAAATGATAAAGGGGATATCACCACTGATCCCACAGAAATACAAACTACCATCAGAGAATACTACAAACACCTCTACGCAAATAAACTAGAAAATCTAGAAGAAATGGATAAATTCCTGGACACATACACTCTCCCAAGACTAAACCAGGAAGAAGTTGAATCTCTGAATAGACCAATAACAGGCTCTGAAATTGTGGCAATAATCAATAGCTTACCAACCAAAAGAAGTCCAGGACCAGATGGGTTCACAGCCAAATTCTACCAGAGGTACAAGGAGGAGCTGGTACCATTCCTTCTGAAACTATTCCAATCAATAGAAAAAGAGGGAATCCTCCCTAACTCATTTTATGAGGCCAGCATCATCCTGATACCAAAGCCGGGTAGAGACACAACCAAAAAAGAGAATTTTAGACCAATATCCCTGATGAACATTGATGCAAAAATCCTCAATAAAATACTGGCAAACCGAATCCAGCAGCACATCAAAAAGCTTATCCACCATGATCAAGTGGGCTTCACCCCTGGGATGCAAGGCTGGTTCAATATACGCAAATCAATAAATGGAATCCAACATATAAACAGAACCAAAGACAAAAACCACATGATTATCTCAATAGATGCAGAAAAGGCCTTTGACAAAATTCAACAACCCTTCATGCTAACAACTCTCAAGAAATTAGGTATTGATGGGATGTATCTCAAAATAATAAAAGCTATCTATGACAAACCCACAGCCAATATCATACTGAATGGGCAAAAACTGGAAGCATTCCCTTTGAAAATTGGCACAAGACAGGGATGCCCTCTCTCACCACTCCTATTCAACATAGTGTTGGAAGTTCTGGCCAGGGCAATTAGGCAGGAGAAGGAAATAAAGGTTATTCAATTAGGAAAAGAGGAAGTCAAATTGTCCCTGTTTGCAGATGACATGATAGTATATCTAGAAAACCCCATTGTCTCAGCCCAAAATCTCCTTAAGCTGATAAGCAACTTCAGCAAAGTCTCAGGATACAAAATCAATGTACAAAAATCACAAGCATTCTTATACACCAATAACAGGCAAACAGAGAGCCAAATCATAAGTGAACTCCCATTCACAATTGCTTCAAAGAGAATAAAATACTTAGGAATCCAACTTACAAGGGATGTGAAGGACCTCTTCAAGGAGAACTGCAAACCACTGCTCAACGAAATAAAAGAGGATACAAACAAATGGAAGAACATTCCATGCTCATGGGTAGGAAGAATCAATAGCGTTGAAAACAGCCATACTGCCCAAGGTAATTTATAGATTCAATGCCATCCCCATCAAGCTACCAATGACTTTCTTCACAGAATTAGAAAAAAATACTTTAAAGTTCATATGGAACCAAAAAAGAGCCCACATCACCAAGTCAATCCTAAGCCAAAAGAACAAAGCTGGAGGCATCACACTACCTGACTTCAAACTATACTACAAGGCTACAGTAACCAAAACAGCATAGTACTGGTACCAAAATAGAGATATAGATCAATGGAACAGAACAGAGCCCTCAGAAATAATGCTGCATATCTACTACCATCTGATCTTTGACAAACCTGAGAAAAACAAGCAATGGGGAAAGGATTCCCTGTTTAATAAATGGTGCTGGGAAAACTGGCTAGCCATATGTAGAAAGCTGAAACTGGATCCCTTCCTTACACCTTATACAAAAATTAATTCAAGATGGATTAAAGACTTACATGTTAGACCTAAAACCATAAAAACCCTAGAAGAAAACCTAGGCAATACCATTCAGGACACAGGCACGGGCAACAACTTCATGTCTAAAACACCAAAAGCAATGGCAACAAAAGCCAAAATTGACAAATGGGATCTAATTAAACTAAAGAGCTTCTGCACAGCAAAAGAAACTACCATCAGAGGGAACAGGCAACCTACAGAATGGGAGAAAATTTTCGCAACCTACTCATCTGACAAAGGGCTAATATCCAGAATCTACAATGAACGCAAACAAATTTACAAGAAAAAAACAAACAACCCCATCAAAAAGTGGGTGAAGGAACTGAACAGACACTTCTCAAAAGAAGACATTTATACAGCCAAAAAACACATGAAAAATTGCTCATCATCACTGGCCATCAGAGAAATGCAAATCAAAACCACAATGAGATACCATCTCACACCAGTTAGAATGGCGATCATTAAAAAGTCAGGAAACAACAGGTGCTGGAGAGGATGTGGAGAAATAGGAACACTTTTACACTGTTGGTGGGACTGTAAACTAGTTCAACCATTGTGGAAGTCAGTGTGGCGATTCCTCAGGGATCTAGAACTAGAAATACCATTTGACCCAGTCATCCCATTACTGGGTATATACCCAAAGGATTATAAATCATGCTGCTATAAAGACACATGCACATGTATGTTTACTGCGACACTATTCACAATAGCAAAGACTTGGAACCAACCCAAATGTCCAACAATGATAGACTGGATTAAGAAAATGTGGCACATATACACCATGGAATACTATGCAGCCATAAAAAATGATGAGTTCATGTCCTTTGTAGGGACATGGATGAAACTGGAAACCATCATTCTCAGCAAACTATCACAAGGACGAAAAAACAAACACTGCATGTTCTCACTCATAGGTGGGAATTGAACAATGAGAACACATGGACACAGGAAGGGGGACATCACACTCCAGGGACTGTTGTGGGGTGGGGGGAGTGGGGAGGGATAGCATTAGGAGATATACCTAATGCTAAATGATGAGTTAATAGGTGCAGCACACCAACATGGTACACGTATACATATGTAACAAACCTGCACATTGTGCCCATGTACCCTAAAACTTAAAGTATAATAATAATAAAATTTAAAAAAAAGAATTAAATATTTTGCAAGGAAATTATAATTAAAAAGAATTTTTTTTCATATTCTATTCAAAAAGGTAGAAATAGATAAATAAAATAAGCATAAGGAAAGTAGAAGAAAAAATAAAAGCAGAAATTGATGAGTTAGAAAACAGAAAAACAGTAGAATATATAATTAAATTAAAGATGTAGTTCTCTGGGGACAAAACAATAAAATAGACAAAATAGATTAATCAAGAAAAAGAGAAAAACACAAATAAAAATAGAAAAGAAAAAGATGCATAACAAATTTAAAAATTATGAGTACTTTGAAAGTCGCTAAATAAGTAAATTATAAATATTTTTTGTAATTATAAATAATTATAAAATGAATGCTTTCTTAGATAAATACAAATAACAAAAATTGAATCCAAAGGAAATAGAAAACTTAAGTAGACATATAATAATGGAAGAAATTCAGAATATTAAAAAAAAGAGCTAGCCCTCAAAAAGCCACAGGCTCAGATGGTTTTAACAATAAATTCTTCCAGACCTTCAAAGAACAGATAATTCCAATGCTATTTATGTTTTCCAGGTCATGAAGAAAAAAGCTTCAAATCACTTAGAGTAAAATAACAAAATATTCCTACCAAAACATGATAAAAGTAGCACAGAAAAATAAAACTACAATCAACCTCATGTAAGAATACCTGTATAAAAATACTAAATTAAAAATCAGCCAATAGGAGAATCTTGGGTTAGAGGCAGAGCAAGATGACCAAACAGAAGCTTCCACTGATAGTCCTCCCTATAGGAACACCAAACTGAAAAACTATCCACACAAAAAAGCACCTTTATAAGAACCTAAAATCAGATGAGTGATCACAATACCTGGTTTTAACTTCATATTAGTGAAAGAGACACTGAAGAGGGTAGGACAGACAATCTTGAATTGCTGATGCCACCCTTCCCCCAATCTCCCAGCTGCAGCCATGTGGCACAGAGATAATCTGTGCACTTGCGGGAGGGAGAGCACAGTGATTGGGGAACTTTGCATTGGAACTCAGTACTGCCCTGTCACAGTGGAAAGTAACACCAGGCAGAACTCAGCCAGCACCCATGGAGGAAGCATTTAGAACAACCTAGCCAGGGGGAAATTGCACATCCCAGTGATAGGAACTTGAGTTCTGGCAAGTCTCATCACTGTGAACTAAATTGCTCTGGGGTTCTAAAGAAATCTGAAAAGTAGTCGAGGCCACAAAGACTGCAATTCCTGGGCAAGTCGTGACACTGTGCTGGGCTCAAAGCCAGTGGACTTGATGGGTATGCAACCTAGTAACACATCAGCCAGAGCCAAGGGAGTATTTGTGCTACCCCTCTTCCAACCCCAGGCAGTGCAGCTCACAGCTCCAGAAGAGACTTTTTCCTTCTGCTTGAGGAGAGGAGAGGGAAGAGTAAAGAGGAGTTTGTCTTGCAACTTGGATACCAGCTCAGCCACAGTAGGACAGGGCACCAGGAAGAGCCCTGAGGCCCCATCTCCTCTATGACATTTCTATACACACCCTGGGTCAGAAGGAAACCTGCTGCCTTAAAGGGAAGGACCCAGTCCTGACAGGATTCATCACTTGCTAATAAGAGCACTTGGGCCCTGAATATTCAGCGGTGGTACCCAGGCAGTATTTGCAGCAGGCCTTGGGTAAGATTCAAAGACATGCTGGCCTCAGGTGTGACCTACCTAACTGTGGTAGCAATGGGGAGGGACTCCTGCTTGAGAAAAGGAGAGAAAGGAGTAAAGGAGACTTTGTCTTGCAGCTTAGGCAGCAGCTCAGCCACAGTAGGGTAGAGCACCAAGTGGGCTCTTAGGGTCCTCAGTTCTAGGCCTTGGCTCTTGGATGGCATTTCTGGACCTGTCCTGGGCCAGGGGTTGGGGAAGCCTACTACCCTGAAGGGAGAGTCCCAGGCAGCATTCATCATAAGCTGACTGAAGAGCATTTGGGCCTTGAATGAACATTAGCTGTAGTCAGGCAGTTCTTGCTGTGGCCTGGGTGGTGGCCACAGGGAGACTCCTCTGCTATGGAAAGGGGAGGGAAGAGTGGGAAGGACTTTGTCTTGTGGCTTGGGTGCCAGCTCAGCCTCAGTATAATAGAGCACCAGGTACTTCCCTAAGGTTTCTGACTCAGGCCCTGGCTTCCAGACATCATCACTGAGCCCATGTAGGACCAGGGGGATCTTGCTGCCCTACAGGGGAAGGACACAAGCCTAGCTGGCTTCATCACCTGCTGACTGCAGAGCCCTAGGGCCTCGAGTGAATGTAGGCGGTAGCCAGGCAGTGGTTACTGCGGGCCTTGGACAAGACCCAGTACTGTGCTGGCTTCAGGTCTGACTCCACATAGTCCCAATGGTTGTGGCCATAGGGGCACTTCTGTCACCCCTCTCCCAGTTCTAGGCAGCTCAGCAAAGAGAGAGAGAGAGAGACTCTGTTTGTTTGGGAGAAAGTAAGGAAAGAGAACAAGAGTCTCCACCTGGCAATCAAGAGAATTCTTCCAGATCTTATCTAAGACCACCATGGTGGTACCTATATGAGTCCGCGAGAACCACAGTGTTACTGGACTTGGGGTGTCCCCTGATGCAAATATTGCTGCTGTGACCAAAAACTTAGATCACAACACTCATGTCCCTTTGAATACCTGGAAAGCCTTCCTAAAAAGACAAGTACAAACAAGCCCAGACTGTGAAGAACACAATAAATACCTAACTCTTTAATGCCTAGCCACCAAGAAACATCCACAAATGTCAAGACCATCCAGGAAAACATGACCTAACCACACAAACTAAATAAGGTACCAGGGACAAATCCTGGGGAGACAGAAATATCTGACCTTTCAGGCAGAGAATTCAAAATAGCTGCTTTGAGGAAACTCAACAAAATTCAAGATAACACAGAGAAGGAATTCAGAATCCTATCAGATAAATTTAATAGAGATTGAAATAATTTAAAACAATCAAGCAGACATTCTGGCACGGCAAAATTCAACTAACATGCTAAAGAATGCATCAGAGTCTCAACAGCAGAACTGATCAAGCAGAAGAAAGAATTAGTGAGCTTGAAGACAGGCTATTTGAAAATATAAAGTCAGAGTAGACAAAAGAAAAATGAATAATAAAAAAAAGAACTCACACCTATAAGACCTAGAAAGTAGCCTCAAAAGGGCAAATCTAAGAGTTAATGGCCTTAAAGAGAAGGTAGAAAGAGAGAAAGGGGTAGAATGTTTATTCAAAGGGATAATAACAGAGAACCTCCTAAACCTAGAGAACGATATCAATATTCAAGTACAAGAAGATTATAGAACACCAAGTTGATTTAACCCAAAGAAAACCACCTTAAGACATTTAGTAATCAAACTGCAAAAGGTGAAAAATAAAGAAAAGATCCTACAAGCAGCAGGAGAAATGAAACAAATTACATACAAAGAGCTCCAGTCATCTAGCAGCAGACTCCTCCGTAGAAACTTTACTGAGGAGGAGAGAGTGACATGGCATATTTAAATTGCTGAAAGAAAAAAACTCTTATCCTAGAGTAGTATATCCATCCAAAATATCCTTCAAACAGGAAGGAAAAATAAAGACTTTCCCAGACAAACAAAAGCTGAGGGATTTGATCAGCACCAGACCTGACCTACAATAAATGCTAAAGGGAGTTCTTCAATCTGAAAAAAAGGATGTCAAAAAGCAAGAATAAATTATTTCAAGGTACAAAACTCACTGGCAATAGAAAGCACACAGAAAAACACAGAATATTATAACACTAATTGTGGTGTGTAAACTATACGTATCTAGAAAGACTAAAAGACGAACTGATCAAAGATAATAACTACAGCAACTTTTCAAGACATAGACAGTACAATAAGATATGAACAGCCAAAAAAGCAGGGAGATGAAGTTAAAGTGTAGAGTTCTCATTAATTTCTCTTTGCTTGTTTGCTTATGAAATCACTGTTATCATAAGTTTATTAATAAAATAATGGATTATAAGATATTATTTGCAAGCTTCATGGTAACTGCAAATCAAAAAACATAACACATACACAAAAAATAAAAAGCAAGTAATCAAAACATTCCTAGAGAAAATCACCTTCACTAAAAAGAAAAAAAGGAAAGAAATAAGAGATAACCACAAACACAATCAGAAAATATAACAAATGACAAAATGGCAGAATTAAGTCCTTATCAATAATATTGAACATAAATGAACTAAACTCTCCAATCGAAAGACAGAATGGCTGAATAGATTTTTTTTAATGACCGAATGATCTGTTGCCTACAAGAAACCTACTTCACTTATCAAGGCACACACAGACTGAATATAAACTACTTTGGGCTTCTATTTGGATGGAAAAAAGATATTCTATACAAATGGAAGCCAAAAAAGAGCAGAAGTAGCTATACTTACATTAGACAAAATAGATTTCAAGACAAAAACTATACAAAGAGACAAAGAAGGTCATTATATAATGACAAAGGGGTTAATTCAGGAAGATGATATAACAAATGTAAATATATGCACCTAACACTGAAGCACTCTGATATGTAAAGTAAATTTTAGAGCTAAAGAGAGGCTCCAATAAATTAATAGCTAGAGACTTCAACACCTCACTTTAAGCATTGAACAGATCATCCAGACAGAAAATCAACAAAGAAACATTGGACTTTATCTGCATTACAGACCAAATGGACCTATTAGATAGTTACAGAACACTTCATACAATGGCTGCAGAATACACATTTTCCCCAGCACATATATCACTCCCAAGGATAGATCATATGTTATGCCACCAAATTAGTCTTAAAAAATTCAAAAGAATTGAAATTATATCAAGTATCTTCTCCAACCATGATGGATTAAAACTAGAAATCAGTAACAATAGGAATTTTGGAAACTGTACAAACACATGGAAATTAAACAATATGTTCCTGAATGACCAGTGGGTCAATGAAGAAATTACGAAGGAAACTTAAAAGTGTATTGTAGCAAATGATAACAGAAACATTATATACCAAAACCTATGGGATACAGTGAAAGCAGTGCTAAGAGGAATGGTTATAGCTATAACTGCCTACATCCAAAAAGGTAGAAAAACTTCAAATAAACAACTTAATGATGCATGTTAAAGAACTAGAAAAGTGGCTGGGCACAGTGGCTCACACCTGTAATCCCAGCACTTTGGGACGAAGCAGGCAGGTCACTTGAGGTCAAGAGTTTGAGACCAGCCTGGCCAACATGGTGAAACTTTGTCTCTGCTAAAATACAGAAATTAGCCAGGTATGCTGGCACACACTTGTAATCCCAGCTACTCAGGAGGCTGAGGCAGGAGAATCGCTTGAACCCGGGAGGCAGAGGTTGCAGTGAGCCAAGATTGCGTCACTGCACTACAGGCTGGGAGACAGAGCAAGACTCCATCTCAAAAAAACAAAACAAAAAAAAGAACCAGAAAAGCAAGAGCAACCCAAAACCAAAATTACTAGAAGAAAAGAAATAATAAAGATCAGAGCAGAAAGAAATAAAATTGAAATGAAGAAAACAATACCAAAGTCAAGGAAACAAAAAGTTTGTTTTTTGAAAAGATAAATAACCTTTAGCCAGACTTACAACTGATACCACAGAAATCCAAATGATCATTAGTGGCTACTATGAGTAACTATATATCAATAAATCAGAAAAATCTAGAATAAATGGGTAAGTTCCTAGACATATACATCCTACCAAGATTGAACCATGAAGAAATCCAAAACCTAAATAGACCAGTAACAAGTAATGAGATCAAAGCCATAAAAAAGTCTCCCAACAAAGAAAATCCTGGAACCTGATGGCTTCACTGCTGAATTTTACTAAACATTTAAAGAAGAACTAATGTCAATCCTACTCAAGCTATTCTGAAAAATAGAGGAGGAGGGAATACTTTCAAACTCATTGTATGAGGCCGGTATTAGCCTGATACCAAAACCTGACAAAGGCACATCAAAAAAAGGAAACTACAGGCTAATATTCCTGATGAACATAGAAGCAAAACTCTTCAACAAAATACTAGCAAACCAAATTCAACAATACATTAAAAAGATTATTCATCCTGACCAAGTGGGATTTATCCCACGAATGCAAGGATGGTTCAACATATGCAAATCAATCAATGTGATACATCATATCAACAGAATGAAGGACAAAAAATCATATGATCATTTCAGTTCATGCTGAAAAAGCATTTGATAAAACTCAACATCGCTTCATGATAAAAACCCTAAAAAAAACTGGGTATAGAAGGAACATACCTCAATACAATAAAAGTTGCATATGACAGACCCACATACTGAATGGGGAAACATTGAAAGCCTTTCCACTAATATCTGGAATATGACAAGGATGCCCACTTTCACCACTGTTACTCAACATAGTCCTGGAAGTCCTTGCTAGAGCAATCAGACAAGAGAGAGAAATAAAAGGCATCCAAATTGGAAAGGAAGAAGTCAAATTAGACTTGTTTGTAGATGGTATGATCTTATATTTGGAAAAACCAAAACACTATTAAAAAACTATTAGAACTGATAAATTCAGTAAAGTTTCAGGATACAAAATCAACATACAAAAATCGGTAGCATTTCTATATGCCAATAGCAAACAATTGGAAAAAGAAATCAAGAAAGTAATCCCATTTGCAATAGCTACAAATAAAATACCTAGGAATTAACCCAAAAAAATGAAAGATCTCTACAACAAAAACTATAAAACATTGATGAAAGAAATTGAACGGGACACACATGAAAAGGGAAGGGAAAGATATTCCATGTTCATAGTTTGAAAGAATCAATATCGTTAAAATGTCCATACTACCCAAAGCACTCTACAGATTCAATGCATTCCCTATCAAAATACCAAAGTCATTCTTCACATAAATAGAAAAAACATCATAAAATGTATATGGAGCCATAAAAGACCCAGAATAGCCAAAGCTGTCCTAAGCAAAACAAACAAAACTAGAAGAATCACTTTACCTAACTTCAAATTATACTACAGAGCTATAGTAACCGAAACAGCATGGCACTGGCATAAAAACAGATATATAGACCAATAGGACAGAATAGAGAACACAGAAACAAATCAATGCATTCACAGTGAACTCTTATTTGACAAAGCTGCCACAAACATACATTGAGGAAAGGACAGGCTCCTCAATAAATGGTGCTGGGAAAATTGGTTATCCATATGCAAATGAATGAAATAAAATCTAAATGGATTAAAGACTTAAATCTAAGACCTCAAACTATGAAACTACTCAAAGAAAACGATGGAGAAACTCTCCAGGACATTGGTCTGGGCAATGATTTCTTGAGTGATACCCTAATCTAAGACCTCAAACTATGAAACTACTCAAAGAAAACGATGGAGAAACTCTCCAGGACATTGGTCTGGGCAATGATTTCTTGAGTGATACCCTACAGGCACAGGCAGCCACAGCAAACATGGACTAATGGGATTACATCAAGTTTAAAAGCTTCTGAAGAGCAAAGGAAACAATAAACAAAGTGAGGAGACAACTCACAGAATGAGAGAAAATATTTGCAAACTATCCATCTGACAAGTTATTAATAATGAGAATATATAAGGAGATCAAACAACTCTATAAGAAAAATCTAATAATCTGATTTTAAAATGAACAAATGATCCAAATAGACATTTCTCAAAAATGGCAAATAGGTTTATGAAAAGGTGCTCAAAATCAATAATCAGAGAAATGTAAATCAAAATTACAATCAGATATCATCTCACCCCAGTTAAAATGGCTTTTAACCAAAAAAAATAAGCAATAACAAATGGCTGGTAAGAATGTGGAGAAAAGTAGACTCTTGTACACTGTTGGTGGGAATATAAATTAACACAATTACTAAGGAGAACAGAATGGAGGTTCTTCAAAAAACTAAAAATAAAACTACCATATGATTCAGCAATCCCACTGCTAGGTACACCCCAAAGGAAAGGTTATCAGTATATTGAAGAAATATCTGCACTCCCATGTTTATTGCAGCACTATTCACAATAGCCAAGATTTGCAAGCAACCTAAGTGTCCATCAACAGATAAATGGAAAAATAAAATCAGGTTTATATATACAATGGAATATTATTCAGCCATAAAAAGAATGAGATCCTGTCATTTGCAACAACAAGGATGGAACTGGAGGTAATTATGTTAGGTGAAATAAACCAGGCACAAAAAGACAAACTTTGCATGTTCTCACTTACTTGTGAAAGCTAAATATTAAAACAAATGAACTCATGGAGACAGAGTAGAAGGATAGTTACCAGAGGCTGGGAAGGGTAGTGGTGGTGGGGAGTAGGGATGGTTAATAGGTACAGAAAAATAGAATGAATATGTTCTAGTATTTGATAGCACAAAGGGATGACTTCAATCAACACTAATTTATTGTACATTTAAAAATAACTAAAAGTATAATTAGGTTGTTTGTAATACAAAGAAATGATAAATACTTGAGGTGATGGATACCCCATTTACCCTGATGTGATTATTATGCATTATATGCCTGTATCAAAATCTCATGTTCCCCAGAAATATATACACCTATTATGTACCCACAAAAACTAAAAATTAAAAATAAACAAACATAAAACCACAGAAAAAAATCAGCTATTAGAATTTAGCAAAGATAATGCAACATTAGGGAATATATTACTATGATTTTCCCATTAATATATCAAAGTATAAAACATCATTAAAAATGGAAATCCAAAATGAATCTGGTAAATTTTAATATCTGTTTTAATTTTTAGAACATTAGAAAAATTCAAATGGGTTAATTCCTTTCTAGCATTTAAACAGCACAGAAACATATCTCTCAAACCAAAAGTCAACATCTTAGTTAATAATGGATTTCTACAACCATTGCTAATAAAAATCAAGAAAAAAGACAAGTATCTCTCACAAACACTATATAATTTTGCATTGTTTTTGAAGTATTAGCCACTGCGATTAGACAAAAAAAGAACAGATATAAACAACTGGGAAGATGGTGAAAATAAAATAAATAGTGGAATGATTTATTCCTGGACAATCAAAGTTTAACAACGAAAAAAATTAAGTTGATTCATTGAGGAGCTGAGTATAAAATTAGTATATAGAAATCAAGCAATTTCTAAATATATTTTTCTATATGTTAAAAGTAATCAGCCAGAAAGCAAATAGCATTTTAATAGGAATTAAAGAGACTAAAATGCCCAAAGCTAAACCTAACAAGAACAGAACAGAATGTATAAAAGTAAAATCTTAAAATCAATGGATTAAATGAAAAGAGACCAAAAAAATGCAAAACCATATACCTTAGGCTTGGATAGAAAACCTTACTGTGAAGACGTCAATTCTTCCTAAATTTAGTCTGAAAGTAAATAATTTTTTTTTTTTTTTTGAGACAGTCTCGCTCTGTGGCCCAGGCTGGAGGGCAATGGCGTGATCTCAGCTCACTGCAACCTCTGCCTCCCAGGTTCAAGCAATTTTCTTGCCTGAGCCTCCCAAGTAACTGGGATTACAAGTGCATGCCACCACGCCCAGCTAATTTTTTTTGTATTTTAGTAGAATTTTAGTAGAGATGGGGTTTCACCGTGTTGCCCAGGCTGGTCTTGAACTCCTGAGCTCAGGCAATCCACCTGCCTTGGCCTCCCAAAGTCCTAGATTACAGGCATGAGCCACAGCGCCCAGCCACTTTAAGTTTTTTTTTGAGAATTTGACAAAATGATATTAAACTTCATTAGAAAATTAAACACATGAGGGCTGGTCACAGTGGCTCACACCTGTAATCCCAGCACTTTGGGAGGCCGAGGCAGACGGATCACGTGAGGTCAGGAGTTTGACCAGCCAGGCCAACATGGTGAAACTTTGTCTCTACTAAAAACAGAAAACTTAGCCGGGAGTAGTGCAGGTGCCTGTAATCCCAGCTACTCAGGAGGCTGAGGCAGGAGAATAACTTAAACCTGGGAGGCATAGGTTGCAGACAGCTGAGATCACGCCACTGCACTCCACCTTGGGCAATGGAGTGAAACTCAGTCTCGAAAAAGAAAAACACATAACATGAAAATTTTAGAAAAGAATAATTAGTGAACATAATTTGATCAGACACTAAAACATGTTATACGCTAGAGTAATTAAAACATTATGCCACAGGAGTAGAAATAAGCAGTCAGATCATTAGACTAGAAACCAAAAGTAGACTCAAATACACAAAGAAATAGGGTTTATGATAAAAATCACATTTCAAATCAATAGGCAAAAGGTGGACTAAATAATACTGTTCAATAAATAATGCTGGCTTAACTTGCTGGCTGTTTAGAAAAAAAGTTAAGCCAGATTGCTACTTCATTCCTTTCTCCAAAATAGAGTACGGTGGCTCAAAATTAAAAAAGAAAAATAGCTAAATACATTATAGTCTTGGTGTAGGCAAGAAATATTTTCAAGTAGAATAGAAAACTCACATGGCCTAATAAAAAAATTGATAATTGCATACAAGTAAAAAAGTCTCTACAACCAAAAGAATTGTTTTAAGTACTAACATTTTTCCAAAAAATAACTAGAAAAGAAGGTTTGCATCAGGAGCTAATTTTCTTCTTATATCAAGATTATATACAACAAAAAAAAGACTCAAAAAATTCAAATGTATAAAAGATGCTAAATCTCACTAATAAATTTTAAATGGCAAATCAAAATAATGAGATACCATTTGTCTCCTATCATACTGTCAAGACTTTTAAAAGTTTGATAATAGTGTTAAGAGAAATAAGCACTCTGAGACTACATGAGTGAAAGTGTAAACAATCTTTTTGAGGAATTATTAGTCAAAATCTACCAAATGCCCATACCCTTTGTCTCTGTAATTCTACTGGTAGGCATTTACTTTACATATATAATCAAAAAAAGCACACTTAGATTCATATTAACAGAACATAAAAGAAAAATCATCATCTCGATTGATGCAGAAAAAGCATTTGAAAAAAATTCAACATTTATTCAAAATTTAAAAACAAAAAAAAACCTCTCAACAGACTAGAAATTGAAAGGAACTTCTTCATCTGATACAGGAATCTAGGAAAAACCTAAAGTTAACACCACACTTAATGGTGAAAAACTGAATGCTTTCACCTTAAGATCAGAAGCCAAGGATGTCTGCTCTCATCATTTATATTGAATACTGTGGTGAAACCAGAATAATAAGTCAAGAAAAAGAAAATTTAAAAATCCAGATTAGAGGGGAAGAAGTAAAATGGGCTTAATTTGAAGATCATATGATTATCTATTAAAAAAAACTGATGGAATTTATAAAAACATTACTAGAACTAATTAGTGAGTTTATCAGAATTACAGGATACAAACAAGGTCAATATTTTAAATTCAATTATATTTCTACATACTAGAAAGGAAAACTTTTCAACAGTGCTAAAACAATTGTAGAGCAATATGCAAAAAGAAAAAAAGAATCTTTATCCTTACACCACATGTAAAAATTAACTTTAATCATTAAACAGATGTAAGAGCTAAAACTCTATTAAACATGTAGTAGATAGACATACAAGATTGTTCACTATAGTATTATTTCCAGTAGAAAACCAGATACAACCTAGAGGCCCATCATCATGGAGAGATTATCTAATAAATCATAATAGTTACATAAAATTAAATACAATGTAGCCACAGGTAACCACTAAAAAGAAAAAAGGTAAATTTTGTGCCAATTAATATGGAAAGAATGCCAAATATACAATTAAGATTTGTTTTAAAAGTGTTGAATAGTGTATACGGAGGACAACTTTTGTGTAAATACAAAGAATATTTGCATTTCTAGTCATTTTATGTGTATATTTGTGTGTATGTATCTATGTATGTATATATCCTTATATACATTTTTCCAGAAGGCTACACAGGAAACTCTTAAACTTCAGGGAGAGGTAGTAAAAATCAGAGAATTTGAAAAAGAGAGAAATTTATATGCTTTTTAAAATTATACATTTTTAGTCATGTTTTTTGCTACTGCATTTGTTATTCTATTTTTTAAAATAAATCTTTTTTAAAAAAACATATAAGAGATCTCTACAGAGGAGACTATTATGACCCAGATGTGTGCTGAAGTCATAGGACAGCAGAAACCGTATGAAACAGAGGCTCATCCTGAGAAGAAAAAGAAAACAGAGAAATAAGAAACTGAAAGGACCATGCTTGAGAGAGTGAGACAAAGAGGATTAGTGAGTGGGTTCACTATGAATTCTACATCTTGGCCCTCTGAGGCCTGCTAAGCTTTGCTGTCTGTCCTGTAACCCATGAAATTTCCTACTGCATTCTTCTAAGCAGACCCTCTTTTCATGAGCTGATTTGAGTTTCTCGTGAGCTAGTTTTAGTTCTTTAACAACCCCCCAAATGGACCTAGTCTGATCCCTTGTTGAATACCCTGAATTAGTCCCTAATGGAGGTACAGCCTTACCTTGTTGAAAGTAAAGCACTCTGCAGCATGCACCCTGTGAATGTCTGCAGTTAGTCAAGCCTAGCGAGCATGATTTAAATAGAAACTTGCCCAGCAACATTTTATACTCATTAGAAAATTCATGATGAAGATTTCCATTGCTCAGTATGCTATTCAGAATATTTTTTCTAGATGTTATAGTATGGTATATATGAATCACAAATCATAGAATGCTTTCATATCTAGAGAATAGATTTTAGAAAGAAGAAATCAGAAACCTGAACTGTGAAATGTCAGAGGAAATCTGTACAAATATTAAATATAACACCCAGAGATACACAGAATAAGGAAACACATACCATACAAGTGTGAGCAAATTAGAGAATAATTCCAAACCAATACATAAGCAAGTGCATAATAGTTGTGTTAGTCCATTTTCTGCTGCTATAACAGAATACCACAGACTGCATCACTTACAAACAATAGAAGTTTATTTGGGTCATGGTTCTGGAGGCTGGGAAGTCCAAGATCAAGGGGCCACATCTGGTGAGGGCCTTCTTGCTGCATCATAACATGGTGGAAGGTCTCACATAGTGAGACAGGGCAAGAGAGTGACAGCTCAAGAGAGAGAAAAAAGAGACTGAACTTATCCTTTTACTAGGAGCCGTCTCCCACAATAACAGCATTAATCCATTCATAAGGGCAGAGCCTTCATGACCTAGTCACCTCTTAAAGGTCCCATTTCTTCTCACAATGGCAATTAAATTTCAACATGATCTTTGGAGGGGACATTCAAACCATAGCAATGGTAAAGATGTAAGAGTAGGAACTCGCTTGTTCACAAACCACCTATCTGGATACTGCTAGATAGGGCCTGTTCAAGTATAGCTCAAATGTCTTCTCTTTTAGGAGGCCTTTCGTAATTTTCCCACTAGAACTGACCTTTATGGTTCCACTGATTATGTACTCTTTTCCTTTCTTTTTTTCAAATTTTATTTTATTTTAAGTTCCAGGATACATGTGCAGGACGTGCAGGTTTGTTACATAGATAAACACGTGCTATGGTGGGTTGGCTTCACCTATTAAGCCCCCCATGCATTAGCTATTTATCCTGATGCTCCAGGGGAGAGACTCAGGACTGGCATTTGACAGAGCTCGGTAGAGGAATCCAATGATCTCTAGGTTGATCTCTAAGTTCCTTCTCTAATGTTCTATGGATTTTAAACCTTGAATATACAAAACTATTGAGAGGAAGAAAAGAATCATGGCATAATGGAATTTATCTACTATTGTTTACATTGTCATGTTACCAAATTAACAAATCTGTCATGATATTGCAGTCACTAAGGAACAATACATACCCATAGCTCTTACAAATGATTAATTAATGATCAGACTTTTCATTTCCCCACCAAAGCATGAGGAAATTTATCTTAGCTTTAGCTGCCTTAAACCTCTCTTGAGTGAAAAACGTTAAAAACATCTGCAAATTACTGATGACTAATGCCCTTCAATTTGGCCTCAAGCTGAGAAATTCTGTGCAGAAATAAAGTGGTTTATAATCCCACAGGTCCATTCTATTATAAACCGCAGGTGGCAAATCAAGTGACTATGAACTATGCCGTGTGTGTGTGTGTGTGTGTGTGTGTGTCTGTGTAAAAAGCAATACTCAAGAGGGTATTTCTCCTACTCCTTCAAGAGAAATTTAACCACCCAGACAAAAGGCAGATGCTAACTGAGAGGACCCAGGCATCTGGGTGATGTCAGACAGAGGCCCAAAGCCAGAGTGGCTGTCATCCCTCTCAACTGCCCACCAGCCAGGGCAGCTGCATCTGCCCTTTGCAGAAAAGCAATCTAAAGCAAGCACAGAAGAGAGCTGGAAGGAAAATAACTGCAACTCACATCGATGACCTATTTTCTGAATCCGGCTTATGAGAGATTGGATTCTCATTCCTCCAAAAACCAGCAGAACACTTCAGGCCCAGAAAATGGTGTCTTTGATGACTAGAATGTATGACACGTCATTACCAAAGGACTTTCTTTCGATCTAGGTTCCAAGAGGTGTTAGCCTCAGATGACTATTGTGGGAGGAGCTGATAAATCCACCAAATCCTTGGTGACTTTGCTTCTCTATTAGGCAAGATTAAGATGATGCTAATTGGTAGTGAGCCTGATCTATTTAGTGTCTCCTACCGGGACACAGAGCAGAATCAAAACCATTTTCACAGATCCCGTTTGCATGTCATTTAACAGTTCCAATGTGATATTCCCCCAACCTTTTAAAGTTCCTTCATTCCAGATTAAATTATTTCATTCCAAATGCTGCACAATCAAAACTAATCATCTTTTTGTGAGCAAAGGGCATAGTCAAAGCATGTAGTCAGAGTCACTTTTCTGAACTGCAGATAAACCCAGGGGAAACACCGTGAGTTTCTGATCTGAATTACCAAGAAATAAAACAGTGACTATTCAACAGTGACTATTCATTCAGTAGCATGCCCTGGGCTATATACAGAACAGTAGGTTAAGAGGAGGCAGGGGGTTGGGGGGATGCCGGGTGTGGTGGCTCACGCCTGTAATCCCAGTACTTTGGGAGGCCAAGGCATGTGGATCACCTGAGGTCAGGAGTTTGAGACCAGCCTGGCCAACATGGTGAAACCCCATCTCTACTAAAAATACAAAAATTAGCAGGGTATGGTGGTGTGCGCCTGTAATCCCAGCTATGGGGGATGCGGAGGCAGGAGAATTGTTTGAACCTGGGAGACAGAGGTTGCAGTGAGTAGATATTGTGCCACTGCACTCCAGGCTGGGCAACAAAGTAAGCCTCCATCTCAAAAAAAAAAAAAAAAAGAGGTGAGAGGGGAAGTGAGAAACAGGAGGGTAGGGTCCCCAGAAAGCTTCTTTTCTGGCCAGCTAACATGATACATAGGCCCATGTGAAATAGCTGAAGACTGTGCAAAGCAGCAGGCAGCAAGAGCTAAATAACACTGGATAAGCTATATCCATCAATTCTGAGGAAGAGTCAGTTCAACCCAGGACCAAGACTTGAGTGGGAATGCTTCCTGGAGCAGATAAATCTAGGTACAGTTTTGAATGAAGAAGTGAAAAGAATTAGTGTAGATGAGGCAGGAGAGAAATCCAGAGCCAAGAAACAGCACACAGAGAATGCAAATATGAAGAAGGTGATTTAAAGGACAGCGATCTTCCTCCTATTAGTCAATAACGGCCTTTGTGTTTCCATTTACTGTCATAAGAATCTTAAGAATAGGGATAATGTGTTCTGTCTTCCTATATTTCCTACAGTATTTGCACATAATAATTGCTCATATTATAGCTAGTAGGATCATGGATTCCTACAGTTGGACTGAATTTATCATCCCATCTGCTTGCAGAATAAATAAATGAATGAATAAATGAACAGGTTATTAAAAAGATCAGCCTGGTTCCAATAGAAGAATTATAAAAATAATCAAGAGTTGAAGTTGAATTTGTATACAAGAGTCAGTTGAAGGCAGAGCTTTCAGGCAGCCTGGGGGTTGGAATTTTACCTCAAAGGTGACAGGGTGCCACACCAGGCTTTTAAACAGTAGAGTAACATAGGAAATTTCCTTTGAGAAATATTGTCTTGGCAGATTTTTGCAGGAAAAGGCAAATCAGAAGGCCAGCAGGATTCCATTGCAACAAGGAGTTAAAGGCTACACAGTCTGGAAGGTGACCGACAGCCTGCCCAGGCCCAAGGGAAAAAAATACCAGATGCCCCAGCAGAGGAGGACTGGCTAGACTGTCTTTACCAGGGATTTGCCCCAGGCCCTTTCAGCCGCTGGGCCCCAGTAATTTATCCTAATTTCCTTCCCCACAGCCCCGCCTCTCCACCTCAACCCTGACAGTATTTATTACCTCAAAATGGACCATCTGAAGGAAGGGACAACCTCTTGCGAATGAACCGAGGGCCTGGTCTGCTCCAGATAAGTGTTTCCTCTAAGAAAGAAATTATAATGCACTCCTAGTGTGAGTGCAGCAGCAATAGCCTGACAGCCATTTGCATAATTTCTCTTCTGTAACAGACTTCAAAAATAACAATAGGCAAACTAGATAGAATCTATTAATTTTAAATTTGCTTGAGCTGCTATCTTTAATGAAGCTAAAGTACCATAAAGATTTTAAATCTATTATGTGGTATATTATTTGTTCTCTCCAATGAGACATTTTGGGGAATGGACATTTAATTTGTGTTACTATAGAATCACCACCTTAGTCTGGGATGTCCACTTGGTTTGAATGTACTGATAAGGTTGGAAGGTAGCGTGTTTAGAAAGTTCATCCGAGAGTAGCAGAAAAATGCTAATTAATGTCAAGAATAAAATATATGCACGCACATCAAGTCAGGAATGACTCAAGAACGCAGAAGTGACCAGCCTGGGAACCACAGCAAAACTCTGTCTCTACAAAAAATAAATAAATTAGCAGGGCATGATGGTGCATGCCTGTAGTCCCAGCTACTTGGGAGGCTGAGGTGGGAGGATCATTTGGGCCCTGAAGTTCAAGTCTGCAGTGAGCTATGATCACACCACCACACTCTCGCCTGGGAGACAAAGTGAGACCCCACCTCAAAAATAAAAATTGAAGAACCCGGAAGCAAAAGAATCTCATAGATGACTTCTGCAAGTGCTAAAACCACTACACAGCAACAGGAGGACAGGAACCATGCCTATCAGGTCCACCATTATATCTCCCATGCCTAACATAGGGCCTGGCATGTGGCTATATAATGTTGAAAGAAATGACCTACTGGATGGATGAATGAATGGGATTTCTTTACATAACAAAGGCAATTAAAATACCTAAGAAATATATGCATAAGATTTATTTTTCCAAAGAACTAAAAGAGCAATAATTTCATGATCATGTTCATTCATAAGCATACGTGCCCACATGTGTGCACGGGCAAACACACACACCCTTCAAGTAAAAACACCTTAAGAAGGAACTACATTGAAAAGAAAGGACTTTAAGTCTTAAATTATTTATTATAGCAGAAACATTTCAAACTAGCAAAGCATTTAATAACGCTGTAAAATGAATTACCACAAGTAAACCTCTTAGTTTTCTTCATCCATTTATGGAGTGCCAGACACTACACTTGATGGCTGACAAATTGCAAAGAAGGAAAAAAAGAAAATACCTAACTGTTGAGTGTCTTCTCATGGATAATTTTTCCAAAGAACATCCTACTAAGTTATACTCTAAACAGGCCAGACACGATGGCTCATGCCTGTAATCCCAGCACTTTGGGAGGCCGAGGCGAGTGAATCACCTGAGGTCAGGAGTTGGAGACCAGCCTGACCAACATGGTGAAACCCCATCTCTACTAAAAATACAAAAATTAGCTGAGTGTGGTGGCAGGCGCCTGTAAACCCAGCTACTCAGGAGGCTGAGGCAGGAGAATCACTTGAACTCAGGAGGTGGAGGTTGCAGTGAGCTGAGATGGTGCCACTGCACTCCAACCTGGGTGACAGAGCAGGACTCCGTCTCAAAAAAAAAAAAAAAATGTTTTACTCTAAACAGATGAATTTTTGGCAGAACCAAATAATCCATTTTCTGCTCCATTTTAATATCCACATTTTCATTTCATGGGTTTTATCCCTCAATTCCAAATGACATTCTAAGTCAAATAAGAACTTAACCAAAGTCATCAGCTAATACTTAAAACAAAATAAATCCTCATGGTAAAAGGAGAATCTCTGGGTATTAAGTCTGCCCTGAAAAACAGGGCAAACAATGTGTCCAGTTTCAGATTTTAAAAATTTGTATCTGGAGTTCGCCTGCTTTATCACACACACACACATAGTACACACAGAGATCCCTGGGGGTTGTTCCTACACTTCTATACTTCTCTCTCCATAAAGCTCAATCTTCCTTCATCCTGAATATGGTGAAACTACTATGATTTTCCATACTACTTCCCTAATCATATTTTGGAAAATGTCATGCGGAAATCTTTTTGGTATTAGTATTTTTAAATCAATCCTTTCAACATACCCTGTAATCAAAGCACAGTGTGATTCATTCTGTCAACATCCAGTGGCTTTGGGAGGCCAAGGTGGGAGGACTGCTTGAGCCCAGGAGTTCAAGACCAGCCTGGGCAATATAGTGAGACCCCATTTCTACAAAAATAAAAGATCAAAAAAATTATCCAGGCATGGTGGTGTGCAACTGTAGTCCCAGCAACTTGAGAGGCTGAGATGGGAGGATGGCTTGAGTCCAGGAATTCGAGGATGCAGTGAGCTATGATCTTGCCACTGCACTGCAGCCTGGACAACAGAGTGAGATACTGTTTCTACAAAAAACAAACAAAACAAACAAAAACATTCCATGATGCCTGTGGTGTGGCAGGTCCTGGTGACATAAAGTAGCCTGCTTATCCCTATGGGGCTCAGAGCATGAGTGTTACAGAAAGGAAGTGCAAGGTGCTATAGGAGCCCATGACAAAGGAAATCAGGCCTCTGAGGTGATTCTCCAACTTGGTTGCACATTGGAATCACCTGAAGAGATTTACAAATATGGATTCCTGGTCCTACTTCTCCCTGGAGATTCTGGAGTATGGCTCTGAGCACCAGCAGTTTTTAAGCTTCCCAATGAAGCAAAAAAGTTTGTGAATCATTGCTCTAGGGGGGTGGTTCTCGAACTTTCGTATTCATCAGAATCTTCTGGAGGGCTTGGCAAAACAGACTGCTGGACTCCACATCCAGAGTTTCTGACCGTGGTGGTGGAGAAGAGCCACGGAATATGCATCTCTAACAAGTTCCCAGGTGATGCTGGACCACCCTTTGAGAAACACTGCTCCAGAAGGCCAACTGAGGAAGTGAGCTGAAGGGATAGGGGACGGGGGAATGTTTTCGACAGAGGGAAGCACTGCGTGAAGGCCCAAAGTGGAGATAGCACCGCGGCAAGCAAATATTCCTGGAACCAAAAGATTTGAGGCATGGCCAGAGGTTAGGGAGCAGGGAGAGTCATGCAGGGTGAGGCCAGTGATAGGTGGACACAAACCCTGGTCCTGCCATCTGTGATTCTGACTGAGAAAAAAATGACTTCACGAAGCAAAAGAGGCTGCTCCTCTTCACAATGATTGGCCACATTAGTATCGTCCAATCAGTAGGTTTCTTAACTCTCAGATTATGAAAAATCCAGGCTGGCTTATTATTAAAAAGTAATAACACTCTTTGCAGGGTTAACATTTTATAGCCTTCATGACACTTTTGCAAGTGTTATCTCATCCAATTCTTAAAGAAATCCTGGAATGCAAGAAGGTCTGGCACTCCTGCCTTCGTTTTGCCAGGTCTAGATCCCCATTATCAGCCTTCCGGTCTGGTCATCTTCTACTATAGCTCATTACCCTCCAGCGTTTACTTCTACCCACAAATGGAAAAGTCCAGTCCTCTAGAAAATTCTTGTCAAAGTGCTGAGAAAAATACGGGAGAAACCAGCTCTCCACATAGGTGGTAACATACACAGCTGCCCATAGCATTTACGCATGTGTCACCAGAGACTGTTCCAGAAGGCCCTGGCTATGTTTAGACAACTATTTGACTCTCCAGAAATTCAATCCAAAAGCCAGGCATGGTGGCTTATGCCTGTAATCCCAGTACCTTGGGAGGCCAAGAGAGGAGGATTGCTTAATGTCAGGAGTTCAAGACCAGCCTGAGCAACATAGGGAGAACTACCCCACCAATCTCCACAAATTTAAAAATTAGCTCATGTGGTGGCATATGCTTGTAGTCCCAGATACTCAGGAGGCTAAAACGGGAGAATCCCTTGAACCCAGAAGGCTGTAGTGAGCTATGATCTCACCACTGCAGTCCAGCCTGGATGACAGAGAGACCCTGTCTCAAAAAAAAAAAAAAAAAAAAAAAAATTCAGTCAGAGTGTAAAGTTGATTTGGAAGAGAACTCAGGTGTTTGTTACCACATTCTTAGACACTAGTCCTGAAATTTGGGTAGCTGCCATGAGGGGAAATAATGTCTGGGTTTGGTTCTACCGTAAGCCAACAGGCTAGGCAAACTATGGATAACTTAGAGATCATACAAATATAATAAACAATTCAGGATTTTTTTTTTCTGTCAAAATTAACACTCTTCAGAAAATATTGGCTATTTTAATTTTTACATTCTTTTTAAATTCAAGAATGTGTTGTGTCTTTTTCTGTGATTATAAAGTAGTACATGTTTGTAGTTGAGATGTTGGAAAATACAGACAGGATACAAATCAAATAAAATCACCCCTAATCCTACCCAAAAACTAATCACTTTCAACATTTTCTTGTCTTTCCTTCAGATTTAAAAAAAAAAAAAATGCATGTGGGTAGGTGAAAGAGTGTCTATGGGTGGGTGTGCATTTTTTTTTTTTTTACCAGTGTTGACTACCTATTGTTTGATATTTGGTATTTTAAAAAATATTACATCATTTTTTAGTAGGTTTTAACATCATTTAACTATAATTGTGATTCTTAAAAGGGGATATATCCACTCTCAGGATATCAGAATCACCAAGGAGGCGTTTTAAAAATTATACCTTCCTTCCGAAGCTGCAATCCTCCTCCACCCACCCTCACATTAAGATTTCTTGGTGGGCTAGGGCTTGTACAGACATATGAGAACTGCTAGTCTGCAAGAGGTATTACTGACCATTCCTCTTTCCCTTACATGGGCACACCAAATTAGTTAACTGATGCCCCATAAGCATTTTGTTGTTTCCAATTTTTCCTTATTTATGAGCTACTACAATCAACATCTTAGCATTCATATATACATACCTAATGGTTTTAACTTAAAGTCCTGGATACAGACTTGCTAGACAAAAGGATTTGAATATTTTTAAGGCTTATGAATAACTTTTGGGGAAAGATGTAGCATAGACTAGAGAATGATCAAAATATATAAAAACTTTTGACTATATTAAGAATATTTCTTACAATGAACGAACTGTTTTCAGTCACTGGTTCTCCTAGGTAAAAGACAACCATGGCCTTTCTCTTTCTTACTTAGATGTCAAACATCCAGGTTCCAGGCATATGCGGTCCCCAAGGAAACTCTCCCATCAATCTGCATTGCAGCTTCAGAGACACTATGCTATGCCGGCTCAGGAAACCAATTAATTAGCCTTCTTAATTTTCCTAAGTACCTCTGGCACTCTCTAACTGCCTATCCAGTCCCTTCAAGGGGAAGCCTCCAGCTTCCTTTTCTTTCCAAGTCAAGATAGAAAGGCTAAGCATGACGATACACACGTCTGCACATCCAGGCCCACACCTGTTACTTTTCAAATGGGAAAGGTTTCCTTGGCAACCATCTGCACCACTGCCCCAACAACTCCTGCTCAGTAAGCCCTGATATTAGCAGGAATAAGACTCCTTTATCAGGATCCCTATTTTACTAATCCCCCCCGACCCTGGACTATTTCTCTGTGCAGGCAGGGAGGGTGGCTGTCTATTTACCATCCACTGCTGAACTTCTAGTGCTTGACAACAGTTTTCAAAACATGTTTGCTAGATGAATAGATAAGATTTAGCAACCTCCCTTTTATATGCAAGACTTGTGAAATTCATAAGCACTTTGGATATTTAAAAACAAACTTGACAAAACAGTTTGCAAACAGCCATATGGTGATTTCCTCACAACGGTTGTTAAGGATGAAAATATCCTAGTTCCTCTGATTTCATTAGAGGAATCAACAATGCACCATTAGAAGCAATTTGTAAGAACTGAATGTAGAGTAGATGTGCTATTTCCACAAGTAGATGACAAAGTGGTGACTGAGTTGCTGAGTACAGTCAGAGAGGTTATGCCTGCCCAAATTTACCTAGCCAAGGACAGATGCAGAAGCTGTAATCTAGCCCACGCTCTCTTCACCAACACATGTGCCCTAGTGTGGGGCTTCATCCACCCAGAGAAAAGGGCAATTTTTTCTAATGATCACAAAGGTACATTTGCTCACCAAGTTGTACAGCTTTTTGCAATTTACGCAATGGCACTTAGACAAGTCCTCTGTGTTTTGTTTACTCATATTCCTCAACCAAATGTAGCAAAGTTTTAAAATATGCCAATACGCTCCATCAGCAAACATTAAATAGATTGAGTACATTGTTAGTTGATAATTATATTAAGACTACTACGAGGGGGAAAAGTCCCAGGATGATTTGGGAACACATAACATTTTAGCAATGGAAGAGAATTTAGAGAACATGTCCTTAAGAAAAAGAGGCTCAAAGAGCTCGTCTAGATTACCAGACTCTTAAAATAGCACTCTTAGGCCAAATCAGATATAACTTTAATTTTGCATTTAATCTAGGCCCTAAACTGCCCCTCACACACCCCACAGGACCTACTTTTAGGTCCCTGGCTAAGCAATTCTAATGATAAATGAGCAGCTTTGCAGTTTGATTGAGACTGAATTCTGACTGGGTCGTGTTACTGCATGGAATGATTTTCCATATCTTTTAGCATCAAGATTTTTTTCCTAAGTTTCAAAATTAACTCTGATAAAAAAGAAATAAATCAACCTTTTATAAGATCAGAGTGTTTATAAGCTGTCAGAGTGTTCTTTCTCTGGTAGGAGTTCTAATTCTTTTTTTGAAAAAAAGATTAATCATCAAAGCAACTTATAGTATAAGATTGAAATTTATCATTTATATTATAAAATTTATATTACTTGCCACTTCTATCAACTCTAAAGGGGTAATTATCTGTATTGAATTATTTATAATCTCTTGTAATCAGATACCTGGTAAACTTTTAAACATTTATGTATTCACCTAATTCAAAGATGGCAAGTGAACTAATACTGAAAATGGAAAATCTATCTGTCAGAACTTAAGGCCCTGTAGAATTTATGATATGTCTATTTACCTATCTACTAATGTATACCCCTACACATTTACCTTATTGCTGCATAATTTTACCTGATTATTATTAAATGAACGATGAATAAATGTAATAAATATTGTAAATTAAGATGGCATGTCAGATAATGTCCACAATAGTGGAGAAAGTAACAAATTTCCACATTATTTGGGTCTCTATGAATTTTAATGCATTGTTATTGTTATGTTTAATTATTACCATTTCTCTACAAAAGCCTTGACAATGTTGGATTTCTCCTACAGTACTAAGACTCATAATACAAGCACATTTTAATTTGGTATTGACTATAAGGATTCCTAATCAAGATACAAGCTATGAAAAGAGAGAATTATATGTGCTTCTTTGAAATGCCAAAAGAAGATACTTTCTGTATTAGTTAACTGCTATTCCTCTGTACTTGTTTCCTATTGCTGCTGTAAGTTAACACAAATTTCATAACTTAAAACAACACAAATTTATTACTTTACAGTTCTGAATTGGACATCTGAAATAGGTCTTACTGTACTAAATTCAAGGTGTCAGCAGGGCTGCATTCCTTCTGGAGGATTTAGTGGAGAACCTGTTTCTTTGACTTTTCCACTTTGTAGAGGCTGCCCTTCTCCACCTTCAAAGCCAGCAGTATAGCATCTTCAAACTTCTCCCTGACCTTGACCCCTGACTCTCCTGCTTCCCTCTTTCACTTATAAGGCCCCTTGTGATTACCTAGAGCCTACCCAGATAATCCAGAGTAACTTCCCCAACTCAAGATCCTTAATTTAATCACATCTATAAAGTCTTTTTTGCCACGTAAGATAACACAGATTCCAGGGATTAGGACATAGACGTCTTTCAAGGCCGTTATTCTCCCAACCACACCTTCTGAAACTAGCGTTTAGCATCGTGTAGTATCCTGAAGATGTAGCATATGAGGGGTGGATGGAACACATTTGGGGAGTGAGGGACACAGTGTTTGAATCCTGGCTTTGGCCGTTTTCTAGCTACGTGACCTTAGCCAATAGACTCAAACCCCCTGAGCCTCAGTTTTGTCACCCTTAAAGCGGGGCCAGAGTGCCTACTTCATTTTGTTGTTGTAAGGGTTAAAGGGGAGAACAAACATAAATCCACAGTAGGTGTTGAATAAATGTGAGTCAGTTTCCTTCACTTGCCCATTAAATGGGTACTGTAGCATTAATGCCAACTACATACTGATATTCACTATATTGACACAAGGTTAAACACTATTGAATTCAGTGAAAAGAGGATTTCTCTGACCCTGAATGTTAAAGACAGACAGTAGACTGGTGGCCTTTCTTTGTCAGCCAACACCATTGAACATTAGCAGGGCTGTTTCAGTAGCTTAAACGGCAACCTGATTCAAGACAACAGAAAGGATTTCTCTTTATCTCTGATTCTCAGTTACCTCTCAGGTGAGATACTTATAGCCAGGAGCTGCCAAATCATGTCTGAAGTCTAAAGAAGATGACACGTTATGGTGGAATGCATATTAAAGGACAATGCCAAGTTTCTAACTCCAAATAACTGTTAAATTCTTTAAAAATTTGAAGTTATAGACGTGTAATATATGTTGACAAAATTGAAGAAAAAATACAGATAATTATTCAAATGTCATCAATTGAGATGTCATGGAAATAGCATGAGATTTGGAGTTAGATGATTATGATAGCAGGAGACCCATACCAGTCCCTGCTGTGTGACCTCAGGTGGTCACCTTTCTGGGCCTCAGCTGTAAACTTACAGAGTTACTACAGGGATTAAATAAGATTATAAATGTGAAAGCACTACATCAGTATAGGATAATATTATTCCTTCCTCATTCAACAAACATTTATTTTATCTTTACTCTGTGGTAGATGCTGAAATTAAAAGAGAATAAAGAACAAGTAAGACAATGTTTCTTAGCCTCAAGGAACTCAAGCTAATAGGGAAAGGGACAGAAACATACTATATTTATAAAATATCTGTGTGTTATTTTTTAGTTAAAGCATACTTTACTCAGACTGAAATGTTCAGATCTTACATATACCATTCAATTTAATTTTGCCGAATGCATATGAAGAGGCAAAATATTTTCACCACTCCAGAAAAGCCCCCTGTTCCCATTCCCAGGCAATTCCCACTTCCCTCAGAAGAAACCACTGATCAGAGTTCTATCACCACAGGTTAATTTTACCAGTTTCAAAATTCCATAATGGAATTATGTGGCATGCAGGGGTTTTTCGTTTTTGTTTTAATTAAGACAGGGCCTCATTTGTGTCGCCCAGGCTGGAGTACAGTGGTGCAATCACGGCTCACTGAAGCCTGGACCTCATTCAGCATATTTTGATATGGATCCATGTTGTTATATTTAGGGTAGTTACTTTGTGGTGGTTGTTTGTTTTGCTAAGTAGTATTCCTTTTATGGATCTGTCCCAGCTTATCTATTCTCCTGGTCATGGACACCTGAGTTGTTTCCACTTTGGGTCTATTATGAACAGAGCTACTATGAACAGTCTTGCACAAAGTATTTTTGTGTGTGTGTGGGCAAATGTTTTCTTTCTCTTGCATATAATACCTAGGAATAGAATTGATGTAATACCTAGGAATAGAATTGATGGGTCTTAAGATCTCCTTTCATTTTAAATTTAAACTTTATGCTCTTTTCCTTAAGTTTGAAATTTTATAATTTAACGTAATTTCAGAATGTTTAAGTTATTTTTAAAAACTATTTTGTATTGTGAAAGCAAATTCTATTTGAGATGGAAATAACCCCAAGACCATTTTTTTCTTTTACATTGCAAGTAAAATTCCCTTTTCAAGGATAAAAATAGGTGGCAGAGTTGGGAGAAAAATCTATAAAACAAAGCCATTTGGAGAAAGTTGCAGTGGTTCCTGGAAAACACATTGTTCACTTGACTACCATATCCAGCGGCTAACAAACTCTCCTGTTCAAAAGCGCTTTCTCAGGCTTCTTCATTCGCAGCAACATCTCCATTATACAAGATCTCTTTTTGATATTAACCTTGTCTGTCTTGCTCCCTCTATAATCCCATTGCCTAGTAGTATAGCATCTGGCACATAAGAGGCACTCAGCAAAATTTTGATGAACAAATGAAGGAATGAACAGTGGGTTAGGCAAAACAAGGAGTGGGAACGAAACAGTACCTGAGCTGTTTTACTCTCTTGGTTTTGCCATTAAGTAGCAATTAAGGTTCAGGTCTCAAATCACATTCTCCGACATTCTGAACAGGGATAGGGATATAAACATCACCATGGTGTCTCTTTTCCAGTCATCTATACCTACCACGATGTCCCAGGCCACCCTTAGATTCCAATTATTCTCCTTAGGAGCACGCAGAGCACTAGTTGAGGATCACTGCGGCAATGAGCCCTTGTGTTTGAGGGGAGTATGTTGTGTCCCTCAAATTCAGAAGCCCTGCTCTAAACTCATCATTTTGTGGCCTGTAAAGGGAGAGTATAAGGAACACCACTGCACCAGTGTCTTTATGCACAACAATGGTTCCCACCATTTCCAGAGAAAGACTCATTTTTCAAAGCCAAAAAATGTATGCTTTTTTTTTTTCACCCCACCTCTTACCATAACAGAGGCTTACTTTCACTATCTGGTATTGAAAAACATATAGCACAAGCTACTGTGAATTTAGTAGCACTTTAAAATGAAGTTCTCTTTCATTCTCTACAGACACTAGAACATGGGCTATGTCTGTTTTATTTCATTCATAACTCATTGTGGAGGGATTCATGGATGTGTTTCTCGTTTGACATATTGCCATGGCTTGGGCACTCAGTTCCGTGGGTGGGAAGTGCAGGAATCAATTTCTCCACTCTAAGAGAAAAGTGAAGAGGTGGACACAGGAAACTCTGAACCAGAGTTCACTATAAATCACTACGACCAGAGTTCCCTATGAATCACAAAGATCATTATGAATGGAGAAATGGAGCTCTCTGATTGTCCAGGTCTAAGTCAAATCCTCCTCCTATGAAATAAGGGCAGGGGCTGCCCTGCTCAAGCCATATGGAATGGGCTCCTCATATAAAATAGGACTTCTACTCCTAGTCAAAAGGAAAGAAGATGATTTTATACAAGTAGTTCATTAAGACTTGTATCATGACCAGGTACAGTGGCTCACACCTGTCATCCCAGCAGTTTGGGAGGCCAAGGCAGGTGGATCACTTGAGGTCAGGAGTTCGAGACCAGCCTGGCCAACATGGTGAAACCCCATCTCTACTAAAAATACAAAAAGTTAGCCAGGTGTGGTGGCATGCACCTGTAATCCCAGCTACTTGTGGGGCTGAGGCAGGAGGATTGCTTGAGCCCAGGAGGCAGAGGTTGCAGTAAGCCAAAGATTGCACCACTGCACTGCAGCCTGGGCAACAGAGCAAGACTCTGTCTCAAAAAAAAAAAAAAAAAAGACTTGTAGCATGTTTGCAGAGAGAGTAAAACAATAAAACAGCATTCAGAAGCACAGAACACATTTTGAGGGGTTTGGATTTCCATACGTGATCCCCAAAGCCAGGAAAGCCCTGCTGCCACTTGCCAAGGCATATATGAACTCTGAATATCCTGAGCCTGATGTTGTGTATACCAGGCACAAAGCAAAACTAAGCAAGGATGATTTTGTTAAACTGGAAACTTTTAAATATTGTACAGATTGCTTTAACTAGAGAAGATATCTATCACTTACGAGGAGTTAAATGTAAAAACAAAACGGGTTCAGTTAGTGCATTTAGATACAATGTACAGACCAGTGCTACCCTGGAGAGGCAAAGGGAAGGGCAAAAGAAGCCAACAGAGCATTTTGTAGAATTTTTTTGTATTCTCACCACTGCAGGAATGAGGAGAGTTAGGAACACAAAGTGTGATCAAGTAGAACAAAGTCTCCAGGAAAGGTTAAGCTAACTAGGTGAACTCCTCTCTGTTTTCCCGGCAATAAGGCAGCACTTTATAATGATATTTTAATGAGGAAAAAATACAGAAACAAAGAAAATGATGTTTAGTATACAGACAACATGTAGCTTTAGCCAGTAAAAAGTACATATATATACACACACATATATACATATATATACACACATATATATACACATATATACATATATACACACATATATACACATATATACATATATATACACACATATATATACATATACATATATATACACACATATATATACACATATATACATATATACACACATATATATATGTATATAATTATTTTTTCTTTTCTAAAAAATATCTTTCCAGAGGAGGCCTAACTCCTAGGCAGTGTGCCCCAAATCACCCAAAAAGTAAATATATTTTATAACTCTTTTAAAATGTCACATCTTCCCCTTATGACCTTATTTTGGTTCCATAGCTCAAAACTTTTGTCAATCCTGCTTAGGCCTCCTCTCAAGGAGGAACGGATGAGCCGAGTGATTCTCAACCCTGACTGTACATTGGAATCACCACAGAAGCTTTCACAATCACAAGGCCTGGCTTCACCCTCAGCAATTCTTATTTAATTGGGCCAGAGTGGGGCCCAGGCACCCGTCCACAATGGCTGTTTTTATTGATAGCAACAATAGCATTCTGATTTTACAGAAATAATTTTAGACAAGTAGTTCATTAAGACTTGCAGCATGTTTACTATTATTTACTATGCAGTTAGCAGGCCAGATGCTTAGAGCCGGGAGCTACCACTATACATGAATAGTACATTTTATGCTATTAGCACAACCTGAAAGACAGCAGATAATTGGTGGCACGTTAAAAATTCTGTACAATGAAGTCTGCTGCTGCCATCCAGATGCCAGGGTGGGGAATAAGGGTGATCCAGTGCAACTGATGTGCTTTCATAAACAGAGGAGAATTAAGCATCCACTGGACCTTTTCCAGGTGAAATCTATCATAGGGCAGTAGGAGAGCAATGGGCTGGAAGTCAGGAGACTTGGGTTCCAGTTCTGACTACCAGCCAAGTCATCTCAGGGAAGTCACTTGAATTATTATTAGTTTCTAAGCTCCTTCAGGGAGAGGGATGATGACTGGGTTGACTTTTGTTATAACTAGATTAATTTTGAAGGACAAATAAAAAGCTCAAAATTAGCATAGAACATGAAGAACATTCCGGACAGAGGGAATTCTAGGTGGCAAAAGAAAGAAGTTTAAAATGGCATGGCATGCTTGGGGAACCTTAAGTATTTTAGAATAGCTGGAACATAAATACCAAGGAGAAGCAGAGGCAGTCGTGTGGGACAGAGACCTGACTGTGAGATCATGTGTGCCGTGCTGGGAAGCTTCAGCTGTATTCAGCATAGGCAACTGGAGAGTGATCAAAGAGTTTCATCATAAAGAGCTCATTCAGGCCAGGCATGGTGGCTCATGCCTGTAATCCCAGCACTTTGGGAGGCTGAGGTGGACGGATCACTCGAGGTCAGGAGTTTGAGATCAGACTGGCCAACATGGCGAAACCCTGCCTCTACTAAAAATACAAAAATTACCCAGGTGTGGTGGTGGGCGCCTGTAATCCCAGCTACCTGGGAGGCCGAGGCACGAGAATCACTTGAACCTGGGAGGCGGAGGTTGCAGTGAGCCGAGATCGTGCCATTGCACTCTAGCCTGGGTGACTGAGCAACTTTGCCTCAAAAGAAAAAAAAAAAAGAGCTCAATCAGACAACCACATACGAGGTTTAGAAAGACCACTCTGGCATCACAGGGAAAAGGGGAGTGGTGGGCTGGAAGTCAAGGACATGGGATAATGCCAGCATGGCAGCAAAAATTCTAATTAGGAGGCTACGGCAGACACTTCATCACCCTGTGGCTCAATGTCCTCATTATAAAGTGACAAGTGTATTAGGAACTGTGTATAAGTGACAAAAACATGACTTAAACTAGCTTTTTTTTTTTTTTTTTTCCAAAGGTGGTTTCTCGGCTCATATTTCAGACATGCCCAGGGCTATACTGACTTCAGGCATCACTCACAGGATTTCATCAGAGCTCTCTCTCTCACTCTCTCCATCTTTCTAACAGGCTCTCTCCACCTGAGAAACAAGGTGGCCACAGCAACCCAAGGTTGCTAATCTATAAAGTTAGCCCCCTCCACTGGAAGAACAGCACAAAAAGAAGTGTCCCAAGGCAAACTTGAACTGATCTGGCTTTGGTCATGTGTCTAGCCCTGAACCAATCACTGTGAATTGGGAAATAGAGCTCTCTGATTGGCCAGGCCCGAGTCACTGCCTGCTCCTGTGAGATGTGTGCAGTGTCTGCCCCAGTCAAGCCACAAGGACTCCCCATGGGAAATGGGACTCCTGCTCCTTCCTCTCCCAGAGGAAAGGAGAAAGGATGTTGAGTGGGCAAAAACAACATTGGTCCACTAGAGTAGATGGGGTGAAAGGGCTTCAGGATCCACATACTGTAAGCCATGTTTTCACCATAAGCTCATTCAAATTTCTCCATCAGGCAAGGCTCCAAGAGCCTTAAGCCCCAGTCCAGGAGGGGAGTTTAGATATTTCTCACTATTGGCTTAACTTATTGACTAAAGTTTGTTCTTTTGAGCTAAGACTGTACACACGCACACAGACACACACAAACACACACACTGATCAAGAATGAACAGAAGCAAATGACTTCTTTAATTCTTGTATAATTCAGCTTTACACTGAAAAGAAAGTGAAGAAGTGGGGAAGAAAGGGAAGGAGGATAAATTCCAGTGAAGCAAGTACCCTTTTTCTAAAGAAAAAACACTAGGGCTCAGAAACTCTGTTAAATTGTTTTTATTGTGAAACTGGAAAAGGTTTCAAAGAGAGCAACCCGGATGATTAAAGTCATAAATACGTTCTGAGAAAAGCTCAAGAATCTAGGATTTTTCACTACAAAGAAAAGATTAAGAAGATTGAATAAATGACATGCACCAGTAAGGTACTTGGTTCCTATCTGCAATATTAGAGAGTTGTGCTAGACATAAAGAATAGCTGTACTTCTTTCCTTCTCTTTTTCCTCCTCTCCTCCCACTCTGCCTTTTGATTGAAAAGATGTGGGGGTATCTCAAAATGACAAAAACCTACTCGTGAAGGGATATTGAAAGTTAAAGTAGTT
Source organism: Pongo abelii (assembly GCF_028885655.2). Classification (NCBI taxonomy): domain Eukaryota; kingdom Metazoa; phylum Chordata; class Mammalia; order Primates; family Hominidae; genus Pongo; species Pongo abelii. The sequence goes on along the minus strand of NC_071996.2, from coordinate 72,724,504 downwards.
ACTAGAGTAGGGTGAGAAAAGAAAGAGAGAAGCCCACAGATTCTCAGGATAGGTATTAGATTGCTGGTTCCATATAACGTGAAGGAGAACTAAATGATGCTGAAGTTTCTTGTGCTTCAGTCTAATCTTAAAATTAAATTGGGTGATAATGTATATTCTTCTCACTTGACTTTTAGTCATATTTCAAAAACCACCCTCCCCATACCTTAAAATATACAAATGTAAAAAAAAATTAGTCAAACAATATTCTATTTACACATCACTTAACACTTCAAGAAAACAATAAAGTGTCACTCTAACATCTTTGGTTTCAAAGTACCATATAGGATAAATGCATTTCTAATTAAAGACTTCCAAACTTTGAAAACGAAACAAAAATTTTCAAAATGAAACTAAGAAACCAAGTAACACTTAATTTTGTTATATTTAGCCTCATGTCAGCTATTTTTGTTTTAAAGTGGTTTATGATTCAATTGGCAAATGTTTAGGGAACATATCTCATGTGCAAAATATTATCCTAGACACGGTGGAGAAAACAAAGAGGCAAAAGGAAAAGTCTCTACTGGCTTGAAGCTTATAATTAAGTTGTGTAGACAAAGCATAAGTATTGTTACAAGTTAAATAAAAATGTATAAGAATGCATTATGGGCCAGGCACTGTGGATCACACCTGTAATCCCAGCACTTTGGGAGGCCGAGGTGGGTGGATCACCTGAGGTCAGGAGTTGGAGACCAGCCTGACCAACATGGTGAAACCCCATCTCTACTAAAAATACAAAATTAGCTGAGCAGGCTGACACATACCTGTAGTCCCAGCTACTTGGGAGGGTGAGGCAGGAGAATCACTTGAACCCAGGAGGCGGAGGTTGCAGTGAACCAAGATCACATCATTACACTCCAGCCTGGGCAACAAGAGCAAAACTCCATCTCAAAAAAAAAAAAAAAAAAAATGCGATATAACAAATATCATGTGGCAGGTCACGATTAAGTACAAAATAAGGGCAAGAAACTCCCAGTCTCAAGCAGGGGTCATCACTGTGGGCTGGGGAGACCGCCTGGAGGAGGAAGTCCTGAAGGGGTCCTGCAAGCTGACTAAGAGTCACAGGAGAGGGCTGCGCAGCTGAGAAGCAGGAATGTGAGGCTCAAATCTAGAATCTAGAAAGCAAACAAGAGAACCAGCATAGGGGCTCTCCAGGAGGCAGTGGGATCAGCCTGGGTGGATGTTTTGGCACAACCCTGGCCTTCAGTTCTTCAGGGTTTAGAAGTTTCTTAAGAGAATCTCAAATAAAATTGTCATTTTAGGACCAGGGGTCTGGTTGCAATTGGTTTATTTGTTCCAATTGGTTTAATTGCTTACTGTGTTCCAGATGCAGTTCCAAGTGCTTTTTAAAGATTAACTCAATTCATCCTCATGACACCCCTTTGAGGTGGGTATTAGGAAGCTAATGCACAGAGTGGTTACAGTAACTTGCCTATGGCCACACCATTAATAAGGGATGGAACCAGTATTTGCAGCCAGCAGTCAGGCTCCCAGGTCTGTCCTGCTCAGCACCATGTTATACCCTACCAAGAAGACCAGGGCAGAATGTGCCTCCTGGAAGTAGGTCAGGAGTCCCCACCCAGGGGTTGAGAACTGAATCAGGGTGATGGTGGAAGGAGGGGAGAAGGACACTGGAGGAATAAGGAATAGATAATATAATGACTGGTTGGATATGAGTGGGGTAGGACAGCAAGGGAGAGGGGATAGGGAGTGGGGCTAGGGGTGATAAGAAAGGAAAATTCAAAGGGACTTGGAATTTTTAATTTTTATGCTTCCCCTGGTGAGGAGCAGGTCTACTCAGGGATGATGAGTCCAAATTTTGACCCAAAAAGTATGAGCTCCTTGAAGTCACACAAATCTCAGTTTGAATCTGGCTGTGTGGCTTTGGGAAAGTTTCACAATCTCTCTGTGCCTCTTCTCCATCTTTAATGGGAACAATTCCAATAGCTGAGGTGATGTAAATCAAGAGTCTGGCACAGTGTCTGACAGGAGAAAGCCTTCCATTCAATGTCTTTAAGCCACTGGAGGTGTGGAACCCAGAGCCTGGACATGAGTTCATGGCTAGACAATTTGGATTTGGGGATGGAGAGAAGGCAGAGCTTGAAATAATCAAGAAACAGCAACGTGACTGCCACTGTGCTGGGCTCTTCACATGCTTTATTTTATATAATTCTCACAACAACCCAACAAGGCCATTTAAAGATGAGAAAACTGGCTTAGGAAGGATGAGTAAGAGGCAGCTTTTCCAGCCTGGGTCTGCCTAACTCAGGAAGGCCTCAATCTTCACAGCTCATTGCCTCCCCAACTGGTGTTATGAGAGGTGAAATCACCAAGAGATCGCCAGAGACTATCAGGGTTGGGGAAGACGGATGGAGACTGAATGGGAAAAGAGACCGAGAGGGATTATGGGAGTGTCTTTCCCTCCCCAGCTTCTCGTAGTCATGGATGCCGTCTGCAAACTGTGGGTATAAGTTGGCAAACAGTGGTTTTTTTTTTAAAAAAACACCCAAATGTCAAAAGAGGAATTTGGCAACAGTGGCTTTGTGCATACCACCTACACCACATGGGGAATCTCCAATCAACTCCAGATGAGGAGCTGTCTCACCTCCACCACCCAGGAAAAGCCCAGACCTGTGCCCCAGACAGCCACCTGGGGTCTGCTTTCTCTCTCTCCTGCCAATCCTATTTCCAAGGGTGGACTGGATCCCTGGTGGTCCTCTCTTTAAAGGACTTGATCAACACAGCATTGTTCTGCAACTAAAATCTGCATCCCACCCTCCCAGAGATGTGCTCCCAGCCTGCCCCCTTAAATACAAACACAGGCCTAGAATTGGAGTAGAATTTTCCATTCCCTCTTGGTCTGGGTGTTCTGACCTGCTGGTCATTGACCTCTTCCTGAGAAGGAGCCACCACTTCTTGCTCCAGGGTTTCCTTGCCTCCTGTGGCCCAGTAAGCCTCCATGCTTATGTTCCCCGCCTATCTTGCAGGCTATTTTAATTCCTTCTGGAAAATATTTCTGATGGAGTAGTTAGTGGAGATCCTAGTCAAGGAAGGCAGAGTTTCAAAGACACAGTGGTCGATAGTATTAAAGTCTACAAGACAACCAAGGACCGTGAAAAGGCCATTTGAGTTAAGCTGGTAAAGGCTAATGGTGGCTTTCAAATACGCAAAGGAGGCAGAAGCCACATTGTAAGGGTTACAGAGGATCTGTAAACCACTTTCCCCTCAAAACTTGTCAACAACAAGAAGCGAAAAATAAGGTGATGGAGAATGGGCCCCAAGTGAAACTTTTCCTTAAGTTATTAAAAATCCAGGGGTTATTTTCCAGCAGAGGATAAAGAAATAGAATATAGAACCAAAGTCTAAGGTGTAACAAAATTTCCCCTTTGTTGTTGAAATATTTATATCTATTTGTCATCATGGATTAAATTTATTTTCCAAAAGTTTTAATGAGCAAGTAAAGTATATATGAATATAGGTACCTTTTCACTTGGCTTCTGAAAATGATGCCCATAAAAGTTAATGTATGCAAATCATTTAAAAATTATAAGCCTTGTATGACTCTCTGACCTCCTTTGATTAAATTCGACTGGCATAAAAACAAGTAATTGAAGTATTAAGAATCAATTAACAGTGAGCTGACTGATTGTCATTACACCTTTAATTAGCAGTATTGGTTTCAGTATCACAGTGCTATGGTTAGCGGCTATAAATGAATGGATTGAGCAGCCACCAGCTGACATTTTGAGAACCTTGATACATCATCACTTTTTCCTGCTACTAATTAAGATTTATATCTTCCACTGTATTAATACTGCAAAGGCTTTTGTGATGGAGGCAGGATTTTTCCACTGCCTTTGTTTCTGTGGGTCTCATCGATTACAGTGTACATTGCCTGGGATCACAGACTTGTAAACACCATCCCAGTGACTCAGTTCAAACAGGGTCTTCTGCTGATTCATTCAACAAACACTAAAGAACAACCACATGCAAATCACTGTGCTAAATGTCAGGGCAAAGGAGGAGGAAGAGAGAGGAATCCAATGATGAATAAGGTATTCACCCTATATTTAAGAAGCTCATAGTTTCAGGAGGAGATACACATAGTACTTCACTGTGTTACAGTCGGATGTGAATTATAATAGGATAGAAATAATGTGAATGGGAGCACAGAAGACAGAGAAGTCAGTTCCGACTTCCAACAAGTTACTTTTTTTGTTTATTGCCACAAAGATTCAAGGGCTCACTCTGAGTCCATACAAGAGGGAAGGAGAATTTTATCAGGTCATTCCATGACCAGTCCATGGACATTTATGAAAAAGGTGACTCACCCATCTCCAGGCCATGATTCCCACTCACTGCCAGGATGGGCACAGCCTGTCTACAGCTCAGACTCAGCTTTCCATTCTCTTGTCAGAGAGTCAGTGCTGTGCTTCTCAGGGCATAATTTTTCTCTTCTTCCCAAAGCAACTCAATGCCAACAGTTTGAATGAGCTCAATGCTCATTTAATTATGTGGGTTCTCCTATGATTAAATAAACATGCATAAGAATGACTTTGAAAGCATTTTTATAAGCTCCTTTCCAGGCCCCACTCTAAGAGATTTTATTTAAACTGATACTCTAGGTTATTTTGATGCTAGAGGTCTCCAGACCACATTTTGAGAGCCAGCACTCTAGCTTTACAGCTGAGGAAGCTGAAACCAGACAGGTAAATTATCCTAGGACCTAGTTAGTATATAATAACAGCGAACGTTTATATAGCACTTATAATGAGCTAGGTATGGTTCCAGACGTTTTACACATGCAGTAGGAATTCATTTAATCTTCACAACAACTCTACAAGATAGATATGCTTATCATCTTTTTTTATAGATAAGGAAACTGATGCACAAAGAGGTGAACTAAGTTGCTCATGGTCAACAATAAGAAAATATCAGACTTGCCCCTTGAATCCAGACTGCCTGAATCAAGAGTCCACCATCACCACTACCCCAGAGGGGCAAATGTGGGTCTGAAACCAGGTCGTTGGATGTCCACACTGGGTGCTCTCTGTCACATGTGCTGCTTTGAAGGCTGTGAGTCTCAAATAAAAAGCTGGAGTTCTTCTGTTGGCCACTGAGAGATCCAGTGATTTTTCTTTCCAGGAAGAGCTGGCTTGTTTCTGAGACTTTTCCATACCACTTCTTTGCCTCTGCAAAATTCTATACTTTTCTTTGCTTAGGGCATCTTGAGAACCAGAGCAGCTCAACTTCAGAACTACAGTTAAGCTAAGCTTTAACTGACACATTCTTTGAGCGATTAAACTGATGCATTCTGTTAGCAATTCCAGAGGAGGACAGGAAAGAAAAAGATACATACTCATATTTAAGTGTGTGCTGAAGATTAGAACTCCTGAAATTATACTTCCAACTTTGCCTTATTGTTGAACTTTTTTTTTCTGCTTGAACTGACTGAGAGACCCAACTTCTCATGGAAGAGCTTGGGGAAGTCAGAAGTTCCAGTCATTAAGAAGAAAGTGTGGAAAGCCTGGTTGACAGAAACAAGCTCAAAAGCAGAAGTGCCTGACTACAAATTCAAGTGCACTCGTCTGCATGAGACAATAACCTTCATGAGACATTTCTCTTTATGACTCTGCTGTTTCGAATCTCTGGCTGGCTGTGACAATAATTAAGCAAAGCTTTTTATTTCTGAGTCCCTTCATTTAAAAAAAAAACAATGAAAAAAACTCTCCGTGGTCCCTTTAGTGAGCACTTCCTTGCTGCTTTGTTACTTGGTACTGATAGCTAAAGGTTCTTATTCCAGCTGGTTCTGCAGCTCTGACTCAACTGCCAACTTCCTGACTTTCAGAAATCTCATTTCCAGGTCCCTGCTGTTTTTCTGCGTGATGCTGATTGCTGGCTCTGGTTCCCAGAAGGCGCCCAAGATCGGATTAACTGCCAGCTTCCTGACGCACAGCCTTGTTATCAGAGCCTATATCCTTGTTCAGCAAAGTGCTTCTCCACCAACTTAATGTTCTTTTCACCACCCCATTTCTGCACGATGTAGTCACAGTAAGACACAGAGTGTGCAGTCCCGATCCCAATGCTACACAATAAAGATCCAGAGCTCACTTTTGTTGCACTCATGTTCTCGCCAACTGCTGGTCACTAGACTATCAGGAACGATAAGCACAATTTTGGAAATGGTGATGCCTTGGGATTTTCTTGCTGCACTCCACTAGGACAAGGAAAGCAATTGTACTGTGCAGTGTTGCCCAGCATTTGAGAACTCTTTGTTGTTTTTGACACATTCAAGGCTTTTTGTAGGTATCCTTTATTAGGTTTAAGAATTACAGATTACAGGCATGAGCCACAGCTAGGCACAATGGCTCATGCCTATAATCCCAGCACTTTGGGAGGCTCAGGCAGGAAACTTGCTTGAGCCCAGGAGTTCAAGACCACCCTAGTCAACATGGCAAGACCCCATCTCTATAAAAAATTTTCTAAAAAATTAATTGCTGGGCATGGTGGCATACACCTATGGTTCCAGCTACTTGGGAGGTGGAGGTGAAAGGATTGGTTGAGCCCAGGAGGTCAAGACTGCAGTGAGCCATGTTTATGCCACTGCACTCTAGCCTGGGCAACAGAGCAAGACCCTGTCTCAAAAATAATTAAATGATAATAATTTCCCTTCTATTCCTAGTTTGCTGTTTTTTTTCATGAGTGAATGTTGAATTTTTTAAATGTTTTCTCTGCATCAATTGATATAATCATGTGCTCTTTTTCTTTTGACTATTAATAGGGTGAATTGCATTGATTGATTTTCATAGACTGAACTACTTTTGCATTCTCAGGATAAACTCCACTTGGTTGTGGTGTAGTATTCTTTTTTTATATTGCTGGATTGTTGTGCTAATAATTTGTTGGGGGGTTTTGTGTCTATGGTCATGAGGATATTGACGTGTAGTTTCCTTGTCTTGTTACTGCCTTTGTCTAGTTTTGCTTTCAGTGTAATGTTGGCCTCATAAAATGAGTTGGGAAGTATTTCTTTCTCTTCTATTTCCTGAAAGAAATTGTTGAGGATTGATTTCTTTTTTAAATATTTGATAGACTAACTGAAACTCTGGTTTTTTAAGATTTTTTATTATAGATTCAATTACTTTTGATAATTATAAGATTATTCAGATTATCTATTTTGTCTTGAGTTAGTTTTGGTAACTTCTGGTTTTCTGAGGAGCTAGTCTGTTTCATCTACATTGGCAAATGTATGTGAATAAGAAACTTATGCTTCAGTCCTGCAGCCACAAGGAAATAAATTCTACCAACAACCTGAGGAAGTTTGGAATCAGATTCTGCACTTCCCCCCACCATCATCCACCCCCAAGCTTCTGATGAGGCCACAGCTTCATCCAAGACCCTGAGGGTTAAAACTTGGTGAGGCCCTGAAGTAAAGTAACCAACTAAGCCATACCCAGGCTTCTGACCCCTGAAATAATAAATATGTGTTGTTTTAAGCCACTACTTGTAGTAATCTGTTACACAGCATTTAAGCCACTACCTGTAGTAATCTGTAACGTAGCATTTAAACCACTACTCATAGTAATCTGTTACACAGCATTTAAGCCACTACTTGTAGTAATCTGTTACTTAGCATTTAAACCACTACTTGTAGTAATCTGTTACACAGCATTTAAGCCACTACCTGTAGTAATCTGTTACATAGCATTTAAACCACTACTTGTAGTAATCTGTTACACAGCATAAAAAAAAAAATTGACATAGTACAATCTTTTCCTGTCCTCTGCCTGTATAACTATGTTTGAAGTGAATTTCTTGTAGACAGCATATAGTTGGTGTGTTTAGACCATTTACATTTAATATAATTATTGATCAGTTTGGATTTAGTTCTACCATCTTATTATTTGTTTTCTGTTTGTTTCTAAGTTGGATCCTTTTTAAAAATCTATTTTACCATCTCTGCTTTTAATTAGTATTAACTGGAATTAGTTTCCTTTTCCCTGCCTTCTTTTGGGTTAATTAAACATTTTTTAGTATTCTATTTAATGTATTTGTTTTCTTACCGTATCTCTGTATAGTTTTTTTTTTTAGTGCTTGCTATAGTGATTACAACTTAAGCAATTGTACAACTTAAGCAATATTCCACTTGAAGCAGAAAAACACAAGCACACTATGAAACATTAAGTATGTGCTAATATTATGAAATGAAAAAAGATACAGTGGAATGAAATGGAATGACATGGAATGGAAGAAAAAGGAGACTGTGGCCTATTGTTTTGACTCAATCCAGAAATGTCAAAGTGTCAAATGCTCAAAAATAAATTTTCTCTTATAGTACTAGACTAATAAATATTAAATTCTTTCCTAGACCATGTATCTCAAGTAATTAGACTGGTTTTATGTCATTTGGGCCAGATTTGATATAATTGAGAAATCTTTTTTTTAATTTTTATTTTCTCTTCCTGTCTAGACTCCCACACCCTGCTTAGAGGTGGAGCCTGAGTTCTGTTTTAGAAAGTCACCCCAGTCCACTGCTGGGAATCCCAGCCAAGGCATCTTTCATGGTTGGTTAGGCACTGTGTCTAGCAGACTGTACACACCCACCACTGGAAGTCACTCCAAGAGAAAGAGTCAGGTTAAGATGGCAGTTCAGACCTTCAGTCTGGTAGGTACCTTGGGGCAAGCGTGAACCAGCCTTGCAGCTCCACAGGGCCCTAAAGCGGATACCAGTCCATTCCCCATCATTTCTGTTCCACCAGTAGACCTCTGTACTCATCCTCTCTTCTTCACCTTCTGAGTAAGGCAGAGTGGTAGCTATGAGTGCCAGGTGTCTCTTCCCTCCCTGCATTAACTGTGTTCAACATCGTCCCAAGGATTTCCCCCTCAGCCACTGGGCCCTTAGCACTGTCCTCAATGGTAAAGTGGATTTCTTCAGATTCCAACATGGAACTTCCCTACACGGTCACCAAAACAGCAGAGGGTGGTAAGAGGTGACTGAGCAGAGAGGCGCCATATGTGCAGCCAGGGAGGTAACTGCACAGTCTTCCTCCTCAACCAGACACAGGCAGCACCTAGAGAGTGCCATTTGGAATTGCTTCAAAGTCCTGTAATGAAGCTGACCTTTATAAAGTCCATTTAAGATACACCTTAAAGGCAGATGAGAGTGCAGAGAAATATAAGCATGCTCTCTCACTGTTCTGTGACATGATTCTGACAACTCTGAGCCTATATGCTTAGGAAGGTTGTGTTCCAGTTACTCTTATATTGTTTCCTCCTTCCTATTGACTTACACATAAGTGACAAAAGGAACGAGTTAATTATGTAAGTAAAATGAAGAATGTTTAATTTTCTTCCCCCAGGTCTATAAAAGTCAAAGAGGACATGTGTACGGTTGTAGTACAACATTTACAGAATCCAAGGGACACAAATAATTACTTAGTACTGCAAAGATTAAACCTCAGATGGCAAGATGGGGTTGCATGATCCTTCACAGACAGTCCCATCTGCCTGTCAATGGGTAGGCCATATACCTAGACTGGTGTGCCTCCCTCTCTCCCTTCCTTCCTCCATAAATACTTAACAATTCACCCATACCTGGCACTATGTTAGGTACTGGGATATTTGTGGCTCTGTAAGCATTAGACAACACTAATTATCCATCTGAAGCTATTCTTTCTTTGCATAGGAACATACTTGTAGCATATGTGGTTAGACTGATTTCTCAGCCTCTGTTGCAGTTCCACGTGGCCATATGTCAACATTCTCCTCTGTGGAAAGTGAGAAGTAATGTGTGCCATTTATGACCGAAGCTTTCAAGAAGTAGCTATGAGGGGATGGTGAAGCCCCAAGAGGGCAAGGAAGTAGGTCCGTGAATGTCTTTGTGGAAAAAAGCCGGTCATTGATCAGGAACACCTGCCTTAACTATTCTACACATACATTTCTATTATGTTAGAGCCATTACACATCTTGAAGCCTTTTTAGAAAGAAAAGAAAAGAAAAAGCAGTTAAGCTATTCGAACTCTTTTTTTTTGTTTTTTTGTTTTTTTTTTTTTGGAGATAGAGTCTTGCTGTGTCACCCAGGCTGGAGTGCAGTGGTGCGATCTCAGCTCACTGCAACCTCCACTTCCTGGGTTCAAGCAATTCTCCTGCCTCAGCCTCCCGAGTAGCTGGGACTAGCACTGCCATGCCCGGCTAATTTTTAGTATTTTAGTAGAGATGGGGTTTCACCGTGTTGCCCAGGCTGGTCTTGAACTCCTGAGCTTAGGCAATCCACCTGCCTCGACCTCCCAAAGTCCTGGGATTACAGGCATGAGCCACCGCACCTGGCCTATTCTAACTCTTTAATTAAAAAATTATTATCTTGAAGTAGAAAACAACTGTTTGGAAAATGTGCATATATGAGAATTGGCTTAATGTTTTGGCACCAGAGAAAGCAAAGACTCAGATAGGGCAGGATGGGAAGCTGGAGATTCCTCTCATTCCATGGGCAAAATATTTGGTAAAATTTTCCTCTCTGTTAACTTGCATATTAACCTAATATCTACCAGGCCTGTAGCTCTTGGGGCAGGAGTCAGCAAACTATGACTCATGGCCAGTTTAGCTTGTTGTCTGTTTTTGTAAATAAACTTTTACTGGAACACAGCCATGCCCATTCATTCACACATTGTCTATTGCTGCTTACGTACAAGAGAAGCATTGAGTGGTTGCAAGAGAAACCATATGGCCCTCAAAGCTTAAAATATTTACTACCTAGCCTTTTAAGAAGTTTGTCAACCCCTGATATACGCATTAGTGGGATGCTAGGTGATGATGGAGCTAAGAAATGAAAGGAGCCACCCAGTAACCAGGACTTGTACTGTTAAAATGAACAAGAAATTAACTTCTAGAGTATTTCAGTTATTATCTACTTTGGAATTTGTTTCAGCAGGTTAGCCTGCCCTACTGTGGCTGATAGATGGCAGGCATGGCCTCAAATCCTCACCCCTCCTTGGGTCTTTTTCCTATGTAACTTTGCAGTGCCTTCCCACTGCAGAAGGGCCTTTCTGTCCCAACTCTCGACTTTAGGTTTTGCCATGTGATTTACTGTGATCACTGGGATAATAGCAAATATAACACAAGCAATGACTTGAAAAAGCACTTGCACATTCTTGCTTTTTCCCTCTTGTTCCTCTGACATCGCCATGAGAACAAGCCCAGACCAACCTGCTGGAGGATGAGATACATGGAACAGAATGCCCAGCCACTGCCCTCAGACATGTGAGAGAGCCCAACCCTGATCAGCAGAGCCATCCATTCAACCTATAAATTAATAGGGAAAAATAAGTGCTTATTGCTATAGGCCACTGAGATTTTATGGTTGTTACACGAAGCAGCAGTGTGGTAATAAATAACTGTATATCTACTAACACATAACAGATATGTGTTACTCATTCTTATTTATAAGCTGAGGTGCTTATCTTATATAAAACCTTTCCAAAATCTTATGAGGTAGTTATCATATTTCCATTGTACATAGAAAGAAAAAGGTTCAAAAAGGCGAAGTGACTTGACCAAGTTGCCCCAGCTGAAAAATGTCCAAGCTGGGGCTTTAGCTTTGTCTTCACAAATCCAAAGAGTTTTGCCACAGAATTAAAGCAGTCTGTCTAATATCTTACTCAAGTATCACACATTTAAATGCACACATGAGCCAGGCAAGTTGTATCAACCATGAAAGAGACCACTGTCATTGTCAGAGAGCTGTCAGGGAAGGGTACAGATCACCAGAACTGGAAAGGCATGCCCCTTCTTGAGGGGCTGCCACAATTCAACTCGGACCAACTGCTGCCACACAGAGACAGGGCCCAGGTTGCCACATTGTTTGGTTTTTCAAGAGAAGTAGGAAATCTAAAATTTATGTAAATTGTTCTATTTTTAAATGTTAGCTCTGTTTTTAAAAATACAGTGCAAACCAAGTGAAATACATGTGCAATATTTGGCCGATGACTGCCAGCATGTGGCATCTGCCTTATATTTGTACAACACTTTACAGTTTGACAAGCAGTTTTACATCTATTATGTCCTTTCTCCCTTATAAAAGCCCTGTCAAAGCTAGGCACAGCGGTGTGCCCCTGCAGTCCCAGCTACTTGGGAGGCTGAGGCATGAGAATCACTAGAGCCTAGGAGTTTGAGACTAGCCTGGGCAATATAGTGAGGCCCTGTCTCAAAAAAAAAAAAAAAAAAAAGCCCTACAAAGACAGAAAAAAATAGATGTTATTATTAAAACTTTTAGAGATGTGGAAACTGAGGCTCATAGAAAGTAAATACCTTGCCCAAGTTCACATAGCCAATTAATAAGAGTCAAGGCTAGCATTCCCAGGTCTTAGAGTTTCTGTACTTTTTCCTTTTTCTTTTTTTTTCTTCTTACAATATAATATAATTCAATCTTATTCCTTTTTCACATAATGGTTGAAAGTTTTTCTATGTCTGAGGTAAGAGCAGTAGCAGGTGGCAGTGGAGGCTCCATTATTTCAGAAAGTGATGGTCTAGTCAAATCGCCAAGGCTCTGCCCTGTGGGCAGATCTTTATTTAAATTAGGAAACTGATTATAGTCATTCCTCCAAATAGTTTACTTTCTCTGATTATTTTGTTTCCTCTGTAAGTGAACCATATCTACTTAATTTATAAAAATCTGCCTGCCCATCAAATAGCCTTAGGTTATGAAAACAAAGAAAACTCATAATTAAAGTATTAATAGAGCTTTAAAAGCTAGCAGAAATGATTAAAAAACATAGGCATTGCATCTATAAATTAAGCATAAAATTACATTAAGAAATAATTTCCTCCTGGTATCCAATCAAGGTAGCTCAGCAGACTGCAAAGACAATATAACATGCAGCAAACCATCTAATAAATAAATGGCCCTCATCAAAACAAGCATGTAATTTCTGCACAGGAAGCAGTACTGTTTTTACTTAGTTAACTTCTCTTTAATCATTTAAGCAAATTTATATTTGAATGAGGAAAGCCAGAGGGCGTGTAGGAGACAGGGAAGATGAGTAGATGTCTTTTCACAGCTCATGGCTGGCTCAGAGTGTCCACAAACATTTTCAAAGGTCAGGGCATTCCTGGAGTCATCTGTCGCTATTCTGGGGCTCTATTTTTTCAAATGAACTCAAGAGGCTGAAGCGAAGGAGACAGTAAGCACAGAGGGATGGTAGCAGGGACATGCAGGGTCACCCATCCATACCAGGAAGGTATCTATTTTTAGGAGAAAGGCCATTCACAATGATACTTCCGCTGATGCTAATGAGATGTTAGACACGACGGCTTATAGACTTACAACAGTCCATGGATTGCCCACATAAAAGAGAAAACACAATTCAGTTGATGCTGAACATAAAATGTGCTTGAGGAATTCCCTTATTGAAATTTCAGTCTTTTTTCATATTATTTTGACATGAAAAAATATACTTTGGGGGCCTCTCTCTAAAAGAAATTCAGGTTTTTTTTTTTAGGACCAAAATTAATAAAGATTACTCTCTCAAAATACTGCTGTCATCCTGCCAAGTAAATAAAGTGACTACTCAATAACCAGAAATTGCACCTTGAGTCCTTAGTCATCACCAATCCAAATTCTGTTAGCTATTACCAATTGCTTTTCTTTTTTTTTTTTTCTAAGAAAGTCACTCAGCACAAAATATTCTAGAAACATCGGAGTCATGTAACATAGTCCTGAGGAGACATGGCAACTAGACAAGTGATTTTTGGGGGAAAAATATGGGTGTGGATTCTCCACCACTAAAGTCCCAGAGTGTGCTGCTTTAGAGATGGAATTCCTGGAAATATTCCTTTAGCAGAGCTTTAAATTCACCCATCAAAGCAATAGCTGGGATGAATGTCCTGTTGGAAGCAGCTTAGCATTTTACTAACTCGCTCAACTTTTGTAGTCTTCACACCAGACATTTATAGGTGGTTGCTTTCAGGGAGGTAGAAAGCTGTGTACAGGGCACGTTGCTGAGCCTGGCGTCTGGCCCATCTGTGCCAGTTGGCTGAACACCCAGATTATGTAGAATGGGGAGACAGTAAGGTCAGGCTCCTCCTTCCACAAGTAGGTTTGGGCACCAGAGAAATCCATTAATATTTCTCCTTGAAAGAAACAGGCTTGTTAAACGCAGAGAAAAATGGAGCTGCCCCCACATCCCACACTTGCTTTTATATATATTTTTAGCAAGTGACCAAAGACCAGTATTTAGGATTCCCACAGAGGACTGACTTTCTTGGTTAAAAAACATCTGCCAGATTTGTTTTTCATGGAGACAGCCACTTCCTGACCCCTGTAATATTCTTTCTGGTAAAAGATTACTGGGGTTAAAAATGAGAGTTTTATTAAATCCTGCCTGTGTCCAGTCAAGCCTTTTAGTTCTACACCACTATCCTTTTCACTTTATTCAAGTAGACCGAATCTTCAATAGCAATCATTTGAAAACCAAACAGTTGCCTCCTCCAAAATTGCTTTTTCTTTTCATCATATATCCTTCCCTAATTATTAATGCCACAAACACCTATCAAATTCCACTCTGTGAAGTGGTTCTCCCAGGCCTGAGGACATCATTGAAGAAGACACTGTCCCCACACTGTCTCCAGCTGATGTTAGTCAAGAGAGGAGACTCTTACACAAACTGTTTTCACATTTGACTACTACCTTCATCCTGTGTAGATAATTCAGCATCCTACTTCTCATTTTTATTAAAAATGTCTGAGTATGAAAGATATAGTCACTGAAAAAATTAAAAAGTATTGACACATATGAAGGAAAAGAGTAAAGTCATGTGTAATCCTGTCATTCAGAGATATTTGTTAAAATGTTGCTGGGTTGTGGGGGAGACTCTTTCCAGAATGTTTTAAATGTATGTATATACCCAATTATACCTACTATTTTGTAAAGTTTATAGGTGGAGACAAGTGTAAGAGAGAACAAAGAGAGGGAGAGAAACAGAAAAAGAGGAGAGACTAAAGCAAAGAGACAGAGGCAGAGCAGGGAGAGAGACAAGCAGGAAGGGCAATGGCAAGCTGGCAGGGTCCTTAAATCAATTTAGGTCTCCTTCCTCGCCAGGATGATCAGCCAGTCACAGGGTCGTGGGCCCGCCAGTTAAAAAACCTTTTATCCTACTGTCCTTTCCAAGCACACTGCATCAATAAGCTAATCCAACCCTGCAGTTACCTCCTGCCCACAAGCCCAAGGCCACTGAAAATTACAGGAGGCCGATCCATAAAAAATGCCCTGCTGTTTCCTGACTAGTGGTTTAAAAACATTCTTTTTCAAATTTTTAAATAATTATTTATTTAGCGTTACTTATGCTTATACCTCAATATCTGATTACCTTGTCAAGTCATCTTCTGTTTTGGAAAAAAAAAAAATAAAAATGCTTGTTCACAACCTGGCAAAAGATTCTGGCTGAGCCCAAGGTCACCACCATAGAGAAGAAGATTGAGGATACTCAAATCTACTAGCCCAAGTGTATTTTTGATTAAAAAATACAACCAAGCCATGTGTCAGAGCCAAGATACCTAAATGCATGGCCTTGTCCAGGCAAAACTGTAAGTGAATTTGTTTTGGACTTCATATGTGGGGGTTTTGATGTTAAGTAGACAATAGCTATGTTCTCATTCTGGTTAGAATGAGAGAGCAAAGTCTTAGGCAATCCTTATCAAGGAGTCCCCTGCCTGCGCTGATAACCACCCGGAAAGCATTCTTCATGTTTCCATCCGAGGACTTGAGCACATCAAGTATTTACTCCCAAAGCAGCCAGTGAAACCCCCAAGAGATCTGTCTGGAGATCATCCGGGGAAGTGGGGAAGAGGACAGCAAAAGCATTAGGTTCACTGTCTTCTGCTTGGGAACAGCCACTCCTGGCAAACAGCAGTGACCACTCCAGGTGATGCCCAGCAGCAATGGGAGCCAGCACAACTCCCACCTCTCACAAAGCCCATTGCTACCGAAGAAAATGTGCTCATCTTAACCTCATTTTTGCCTCCTCGTGAGAGTCTTCCAACAACTAGCCTTTCTGCTAGGCATTAGCAAGGATGAACACAATGAGCTCATGATTGCATCTGGGATCACACACCACATTCTGTAGTTGTTTAAAAATCATGAAATAACTCTCAGCCACGACAAACAGTGTCTGTCAGTGGACTGTGTAAGGCACTGGGAGGGCAAGCAATTTTCTCTAAATGCTTCCTGATGACCCATTCTCCGGATCTCCCTTATCTCCTCCCATCTGAAGACAGACTGCCAGCAAAGGCACTCCCTGGCCAGCTTCAGGGCCGGCAGAACGGCATAAATCAGTTTTAGAGCAGTGGTTACAATGAGGGTAAGGAAAGCTACATGCATCTGTCCTCTTTCCACTATCCTAAACCTTGTCATCTTATCATCTGATAACACTGGCATGGCCTTCCATCAGCTTCCCTCTGCCACGCAGAGGGGCGGCCTTGGAGACGGGGAAGGAGGGAGGCCTGCCCAGCCTGTGGTGGGCAGAAATGGGAATCAGACCACCCACCTACCTACCTAGTGCTTGGAACTCTGAAGCTTTCCCTCCAAAAATGTCACAGGACTGATTGCATGGTAAAACTTTTGGACTATAGGGGAAAAAACCAGGTAGGTAAGTTCACCGAAGCCCTGAGCAAGAGCCCTTAGGGGTCTGGGTCTGAGCAATTCTGCAGCCCACCCACCTGCTTCCAAAGTGACCCGCTCAGCAACGATCTGTCCATGCTCCATCGGCACTGCGGCTCCCTCATGGTCTGGACTACTCTGGGAGAGGAAGGTGTCACACAGCTAAAGGGAAGGGAACCAGCCCCACTCCTTGAGCTGCATGACTCCCCACGGGGAAAGCAGGTGAGGCCCATCACGGGGGCACAGCAGGCAGTTTACCGGAACGTGCAGGCGGAGGGGTACGCAGCAGTTTTCAATCATAGTTTAAGACAAATTTACTGAAACCTTACTAATTTTAACTCTTCTGATTCCGCAGCTGACACAATCACGATCACATGACTCGCAGCTGTAATGTTCTTAAAAAGGAAGCTTCTTCAGGATGATACCAATTAATGCAGGACAGAAAGAGCAGCCAGGTCTAGTTCTCCAAGGGGGAATGAGTGGCTTTGGAAATTTTTCCTCTTACCTTGTTTTGTCCTCTTCGGCACCTTCGCTGCTCACATCCAATGCTGCTGCAACGACAAGCAAAAAAGCAGAATCATGACAGCCACCTGACACCCGAGGCCCTGCTGCCAGCCTGCTGGGGCCGCCTGAGGTACCAGGGTCCAGGCATTATTTTTCACTCACTGTGGTCCTGGCAGAGGAGGAAGGGCCTTACCTGCCATTGTTCCACCTGACCAGAGATGAGACTAAACCAGGGGAAATCCTGCTCCCAAGAAAAAGGACTGGGAGAGATGAATAATTAATAATGCCCCAGAACTTGAAGCGGAACGGAAGGTAAGTGTGAGGCCTGGGGTGAATAAAAGAAACACTCAACAGGAAAGGCCACATTTTACCCCTAAGGAAGCTCAGAAAGGGGAGGTTCACGTTCATGTGCTGGGAACTGAGCCTCTCTTTCCAAATGTTAGTTTTGGACTGAGAAAAACCAGGCCGTGGGTTCCAAAAAATCCCAAGGGGACACTTGCTGTTGGGGAAAATGCCCGCTTTGGAGACTGGCCACCACGGAGTGCACCCGGCTTGCCATGCAAGTCGGTTCTGAGGTGTCCGTGTTCCTCCGTGTCCTCTGGGTTCTATTCCTAGGAAACTTCCTTCTTATTTTTGAAATAGTTTACTGTTGTAAGCACGGTAACTCAACTAATAACCATTCACTGACTCTTATCCATATATCCTTTCCTCCGCAAATATTTGCGAAGCCTCTCTCTGTGCCATCTGTGCTAAGATTCTGGAACTGAGAAGAAATATAAGACCCAGAATGTCTCCAGGCTGCCTTGGAGGCCTGTGGCACTGAATGCCCATGTTGGTGGCCTCCGCATGGCCGTCTCCAGCCCAGGCCTCTCCCGTGAAGTCAAAACTCACACACCCGACAGCCCACTCAGGATCTCCCTCAGACACCTCATGATGTCCAGCAGGCATCTAAATGTCTGGTCCAAAACCAGGCCCCAAACCTGCTGTTCACAGCCTTGTTTATGGCAACTCTGTGCTTCCTGTAGCTCAGGATTTTCTTGGGATCGTTGATGCTTTCTCCATTAGTCAGAGTCTGAGAACTAGAACTCACACCGTTATTCTCAGAGTTTAATATAAATAATTGTTAACCAGGTATTAGAGGTCTGAAAGGCAAAAGGGGTCCCCGAGGCAGCACGGAGATTGTAACTGTAGGAAGCAGCCTCCGCCTGGAGGGCTGGGGAAACAGAAGAGCTGGGCTCATCAAAAGCCTGCAGCCTCCTGGAAGCACCCACAGAGTTAGACCACCCAGGAAGGCGCGAGGGCCAGTGGGTGCTGGTACCTCGGAGGGGCCCAGTGAGGCCGCTCTGGGAGTGTGAGGAAAAGCTAGAATTTGGAACTAGCTCCTGTGGTAGTGTTGCTGACAGGGACAGAAAGTCAACACAGCGGAACACGTCTCTTCTCTCTCCCCAGCCTTGTATCTCTCTCTAGCTCTGCTGAACGTGGAGCTGGGGCTGGGAAAAATGAAGACTGGTTTGCAGAAACATTGGGTGAGAAGCATAAACTTAAGAACCAGCACTGCCCACGTCTTTGGCTACTGAGGCTCCACACAACTTTCTAAAAACTTTTTCTCTCATCCTCCACCTCCAACCTGCCAACAAATCCTCTGAGTTCTATCTGTAACATTTTCAGGATTGTACTGCTTCTCCCCACTCTGCTGCCACCATTGTGATCTAAACAGCAGGCCTCACCTGGATCACTGCAGTGGCCTCCTCAGGGGTGTCCTTGGCTTCCCTGAGAGTCAGTTCTCCAACCAGAAGCCAACAAGATTGCATTCATTAATGAGGACTGCTGGAACAAATTACCACAAACTTGATGGATTAAAACAATGGAAATTTATTCTTTTACAGTTCTGGAAGCCAGAAGTCTGTGATTAAGGTTTTGGTAGGGTTGGTTTCCTCTAGAGGCTGTGGGGGGAAGGTCTAGATGTTCCACACCTCTCTCCTAGCTGCTGGTGGGCGCTGGCGAGCCTTGGAGTCTTTGGTTCTCAGATGCATCGCTCAGGCGTCAGCCTGTGTTTTCCCATTACCTTCTTCTCTGCAGCTGTGTTCACTCCTTATCTCCCACCAGTCACTGGGTTTAGGGCTTACCCTGAATCTAGTATGATCTCATCTTGAGATCCCTAACTTAATTACATCTGCAAAGACCGTATTTCCAAATAAGGTCACATTCACGGTACTAGGATATATCTAGTCTTAGACATGGACATATCTAGATTTGGACATATCTTTTAGGGGTCAGTCTTCAACCCCCTGCCGTGATTCTGTTAAAACACAAATCACATCACATCACCCCTCTGCTCAAAATCTTCCAAAGAGTCCCAGCTCATCCTGAGTCCAAACTACACTCCTCCCGAATCTGTCACTTCCCCTTTATGATTTCCCCTCCTTCTGCTCTCATGTTTCTCACACTCCTGAAACTACTCTGTTCCTCAACACTCCACACACAGGCCAGCCTCAGCTTTTGCACACACTGCCTCTCTACCTGAAACACTGTCCCGCTAGTTACTCCCGTGGCCCACTGCCTTGGATTCTTCAGATCTTTTCTCAAAAGTCATCCACTCAGTGAGGCTGCCCCAGACCACGTTGTATGCAACTTCCATCCTCATTTCCTGCTTTTTTTCTCACCATAGCATTCAACAATATAACATACTATACATGATTTTTATTAATTTTCTTTCTCCTGTCAGTAAAATCTATGCTCAATAAGGACAAGGATTTTTTGCCAGTCTCATTCACTGCTATACCTGAAGCACTTAGAATAGTACCTGGCACTTATAGGCCCTCAAAAATTGTATTTTAAAATGCAGCATATACAATTGGAATCACACAAAGTAGAATATACTAGCATTCCTGTGTTGTTAAGGCACAATACTACAGCAGCATTAAAAACAGCAAGTGCTGCTATAGATGAAAACGTATGCTTTTACATCACAGCAAATCATAATTTAGTGTATTTGACTCACCTTATCCTGATGACATCTGATGATACCAAAGTAGAATGCATGATTGCCACCAATGGAGTTAAATAGTTTAAAATTTTCCTGAGATATAAATAAAACCCAACTTTGATCAACAGTGATAAAAAAGAAGCTGAATTATTTCTATTCTCTTGGTCAAAAATAATGTTACAAAACTTTTATAAAGAAAAGAAAGAGTGTTCAGTAAAGATTTTAGGGAAGAAGTACTTTAAAGATGTGTCAGAAGGCTGATAAGATATGTTATTTTTCTGCATCTGTCAGCCTTTTTTTTTTTTGAAACAGAGTCTCGCTCTGTCACCCAGGCTGGAATGCAGTAGCACGACCTCGGCTCACTGCAACCTCTGCCTCCTGGGTTCAAGCAATTCTCCTGCCTCAGCCTCCCGAGTAGCTGGGACTACAGGTACAGGCTGCCAGGCCCGGCTAGTTTTTTGTACTTTAGTAGAGATGAGGGTTTCACCATGTTGCCCAGGCTGGTCTCGAACTCCTGAGCTCAGGAAATCCGCCCGCCTCGGCCTCCCGAAGAGCTGTGATTACAGGCGTGAGCTACTGTGCCCTGCCCCCTGTTAGCTTTTTATGACTTTTCATTGACTACTTTGTTGAGGTATAACTGACATAGAACAAACTGCATGCATTTGGAGGGCACAATTTGATGTTTTGACATTTCTGTAAACCTATGAAATTCTCACACTCATACATCATTATCAAGATAGTGAATATAGCCATCACTCTCAAAACTTTCTGTGGGACCCTTTATAACCTATTGTAACCCTTCCTCACCTGCTTCTCGATAGGCTGTGGCTTTATTTTCATTTAGTTTAAAATACTTTCTAATTTTCCTTTTGATTTCGTCTTTGACCCATGTAGAGATATGTTCTTTAGTTTCCAAAAATTTAGAGGTTTTCCAGAAGTCTTTCTTTTGTTGTTTTCTTATTTAAATCCATTATAGTCAGAGAACATTCATTATGTGACTTGAATCTTTTAAAATTTACTGAGAACTGTTTTATGCTGCAGAATATGATTTATCTTGGTAAATGGACTGTGAAGAGAATATGTATTCTGCTGTTATTAGTGGAGTGGTCTCTTAATGTCAGTTAGATCAAGTTAGTTGATACTATTGATCAAGTCTTCTATATTTTTATTTTCCTATTTTTTCTACTTATCCTATTAAGTTAGGGGTTTTGAAATCTCCGGCTATAATTGGAGTTTGTCTATTTCTCCTTGCAGTTATATTGGTTTTCACTTTGCATCTTTTAAAGCATTGTTATTTAGTGCATAAACATTTAGGATTTTTATGTTCTCTCAAAGAACCCACTGGCTTCATCTTTAAGAAATGACTTTTTTGTCTGTACATAATAATTGTACATATTTATGGGGTATATATATTTTGATACATGTACACAATGTGTAATGATCAAATAAGGTAATTAAGATGTACATCACCTTAAACATTTATTATTCCTTTGTGTTGGGGATATTTAAAATCTCTTGTAGCTATTTTGAAATATACAATAAATTATTGTTAACTATAGTCATCCTACCGTGCTATCAAACACTAGAACTTATTCCTTCTATTTACCTGTATTTTTGTATCCATTAGCCAATCTCTCTTCATTCCCCTCCCCCTTCCCAGCCTCTGGTAACCACCATTCTGCCTCCATGAGATCCACTTTTTTAGCTCCCGTATGTGGGTGAGAACATGCAATATTTGTCTTTCTGTGCCTGGCTTATTTCACTTAGCATGATGACCTCAAGTTCTATCCATGTTGCTGCAAATAACAATATTTCATTCTTTTTTATAACTGAATAATATTCCATTGTATAAATTATACTACACTTTCTGCATTTATCCATTCATACATACGTAGGTTGATTTCATATCTTGGCTATTGTGAATACTGCTACAATAAACATGGGCATGCAGATATCTCTTCAATGTACTGATTTTCTTTTTTTAACCCGGTTGTGAGATTGCTTTCTATCTAGCCAGCAGTGGGATTGCTGGATGATGTGGTAGATGTATTTTCCATTTTCTGAGGAACTTCAATATTGTTTTCCAAGTGGCAGTACTAATTTACATTCCCACCAGCAGGATACTAACATTTCTCTTTCACAGCATCCTCATCGGCGTCTATTATTTTTTGTCTTTTTGATAATAGCTATTTTAACTGGAGTGAGATGATATCTCATTGTGGTTTTTATTTGCAGTTCCCTGATGATTGATGTTGAGCATTTTTTCATATGCCTGTTGGCCATTGGTATGTCTTCTTTTGAGAAATGTATATTTAGATCATTTGTCCATTTTGAAATTTAATTGTTTTTCTGATATTGGGTTGAGTCCCTTATATTTTGTAGTTACTAACCCCTTGTTGGATGGATAGTTTGCAAATATTTTCTCCCATTCTGTAGGTTGTCTCTTCACTCTGTAGATTGTTCGCTTTGCTGCATGGATGGTATTTAGCTTGACATAATACCGTTTGTCTTTTTGGCCTTTGTTCCCTATACTTTTGAGGTCTTACCCAAAAAATCTTTGCCCAGATCAATGTCCTAGATCATTTCCCCAATGTTTTCTTCTAGTAGTTTCATAGTTAAGGTCTTACATTTAAGTATTTAATCCACCTTCATTTGATTTTTGTATATGGTGAGAGATAAGAGTCTACTTTCATTTTTCAGCATATAGATATTCAATTTTCCCAGCGCCACTTATTGAAGAGGTTTTCATTTCCCCACTAAATGTTCTTGGCACCTTTGTCAAAAATCAGTTGGCTGTAAATATGTGGATTCATTTCTGGGTTCTCTAATCTGTTCAATTGGTCTATGTGCCTATTTTTATGCCAGTGCCATGTTCTTTTGATTACTATAACTTTGTAGTATATTTTGATGTCAGGAAGTGTGATTCCTTCAGCCTTGTTCATTTTGCTAGGATTGCTTTGGCTATTTGAGATCTTTTGTAATACCATATGAATTTTAAGATTGTTTCTCTGTTTATGTGAAGAATGTCATTGGTATTTTGATAGGGATTGCATTGAATGTGTACATCACTTTTGGTAGTATAATAATTTTTCACAATTATAGTTTTTCCAATCCATGAACGTGGGATGCTTTTCTATTTTTTTGTTACCTCTTCAGTTCTTTCATAAGTGTTTGATAGTTTTCTTTGTAGTGAGATTTTACCTCCCTGGTTGAATTTATTCCTAGGTATTTTTTTTTGTAGATATTGTAAGCGAGATTACTTTCTGGATTTATTTTTCCTCAGGTTCATTGTTGGTATATAGAAACGCTGCTGATTTTTGTATGTTGATTTTTTTTATCCTGAAACTTTATCGAATTTGTTGATCAGTTCTAAGAGTATTTTGTGAAGCTTTTACGGTTTTCTAGATACAAAATCATGTCATCTGCAAATAGGGATATTTTTACTCTCTCCTTTTTCATTTAGATGTCCATTATTTCTTTTCCTTGCCTAATTGCTCTGGCTAGGACTTCCAGTTCTATGTTGAATAAGAGTGGCGAGAGTGGGCATTTTTCTCTTGTTTCAGTTCTTAGAGAAGAAACTGAAAGCTTTTCACTATAATGTTACCTGTGGGTTTGTCATATATGGCCTTCATTGTATTGAGATACACTCCTTCTATACCTGTTTATTGGGAATTTTTATTATCAAAGAATCTTGAATGTTACTTAATGCATTTTCTGCATCTATTGAAATTATCATATGGCTTTGTCCTTCATTCTGTTGATGTGATGTATCATGTTTATTGATTCACAAATGTTGAACCATCCTGATCTCCCTGGGATAAATCCCACTTGGTCATGTGGGATGACCATGTTAATGTACTGCTGGATTCAGTTTGCTAGTGTTTTGTTGAGTATTTTTCATCTATGTTCATTAGGGATATTGGCCTATGATTTTCTTTTTTTGTTGTTGTGTACTTGTCTGTTTTTGTATCAGTGTAGTGTTAGCCTCATAGAATGAGTTTGAAAGAATTTCCTCCTCTTCAATTTTCTGGAAGAGTTTGAGAAGAATTGGTATTAGTTCTGCTTTAAAAGTTTGATAGAATTCATCCGTGAAACCATGAGGTCCTGGGCTTTTCTTTGGTTGGAGACCTTTTGTTACTAATTCAACTTTGTTTCTTGTAATTGGTCTGTTTCGGTCTTCTATTTCATCTTGGTTCAATCTTAGTAGGTTGTATGTTTCCTGGAATTCATCTCTTTCTATTAGGTTTTCCAATTTTCTGGCATATAGTTGTTTGTAATAGTTTCTAATGATCCTTTGTATTTCTGTGGTATCAGTTGTAAATATGTTTCTGTTTTTATTTATTTGGATCTTTTCTCTTTTTCTTGGTTAGTCTAGCTAATGGTTTATTTTTATGTTTTTAAAAAGCAACTTTTCATTTTATTAATATTTTGTATTTTTGTCTCAATTTTTTAAAATTATTCTTTAAGTTCTAGGGTACACGTGCACAATGTGCAGGTTTGTTACATAGGTATACATGTGCCATGGTGGTTTGCCGCATCCATCAACTCGTCACTTACATTAGGTATTTCTTCTAATGCTATCCCTCCTCCTGCTGCCCACCCCCGCTCCACCCCCCACAGGCCCTGGTGTGTGATGTTTCCCACCCTGTGTCCAGGTGTTCTCATTGTTGAATTCTCACCTATAAGTGAGAATACTGGGGGTTTGGTTTACTGTCCTGGTGATAGTTTTCTGAGAATGATAGTTTCCAGCTTCATCCACGTCCCTACGAAGGACATGAACTCATCCTTTCTTATGGCTGCATACTATTCCATGGTGTATATGTACCACATCTTCTTAATCCAGTCTATCATTGGTGGACATTTGGGTTGGTTCCAAGTCTTTGCTATTGTGAATAGTGGTGTAATAAACATACATGTGCATGTGTCTTTATAGTAGAATGATTTATAATCCTTTGTGTATATACCCAGTAATGGGATTGCTGGGTCAAATGGTATTTCTAGTTCTAGATCCTTCAGGAATCGCCACACTGTCTTCCACAATGGTTGAACTAATTTACCTCCCACCAACAGTGTAAAAGCATTTCAATTTTTAAAAATTTGTACTCTGGTCTTTATTCTTTCTTTCCTTCTACTTATTTGGGGTTTCATTTGTTCTTGCTTCTCTGGTTCCTTGAGATGCATCTTTAGGTTGTTTATTTGAAATTATTCTACTTTTTTGATGTAGGCATTTATTACTATAAAATTCCCTCTTCATACTGCTTTTGCTGTATTCCATAGGTTGTTATGTTGTATTTCTATTTTCATGTAAGAAATTTTTAAATTTCCTTCTTAATTTCTTCATTTACCCCTTGGTCATTCAGAAACATGTTGTTTAATTTCCATGTATTTGTACAGTTTCAAAAGTTCCTCTTGTTATTGATTTCTAATTTTATTCCATTGTGGTCAGAAAATATACTGGATGTAATTTAAATTCTTTCAAATTTGCTGTCCCATAAGTCTTATAGGCTTTGTTCTCTATTTTTATTCCTATTTCGTTTTTTGTTTTTTTTTTTTCTCTAGCTGGGCAATTCCAAACAATCTATCTTCAAGTTCAGGGACACTTTCTTCTGCTTAATCAAGTCTGCTGCTGAACCTCTTGATTGTATTTTTTATTTTATTTATTGAATTTTTCAGCTATAAAATTTCTGTTTTGGCTTTTGTATGTTATCTAGTTCTTTGTTGAATTTCTTGTTCATAACATAAATTGTTTTCATGATTTCATTGTCTTTCCAATTGTCTATCTGTATTTTCTTGTATCCCATTTGAGTTTCCTTAAGATCATCATTTTGAAAATCGTTTCCAGCAATTTGTCAATTTTTTTTTGTTGGGGTCTGTTACTAAAGATTTATTACGTTCCTTTGTAGTGTCATAATTCTTTGTTTTTTCATGTTTCTTATGTCTCTGCATTGAAGTCTGTGCATCTGGTGGAATTGCCTCTTCTAATCTATCTAGAGTGGCTTTCATAGAGAAAGACTTTCACCTACAGTTTAATCTTAGTGTGTTGGTTAGGAAGGGTGTGGTGATTCTGTTTCTAGATAAGTGCAGTGGTATAGTTTCCATGCAGCTTTTCTTCTGCAGTGTCTAGTTTACCATTAATTCCCTCTAATGGACTTTTATAGAAAAGAAATGAGAATTTTCATCTCTAGAGATTCAATTTGATTTTTTTAAATATCTTTCATGTCTCTATTTACTGTTATAAACATATGTAATGCAGTCATTAAAAAAACTGTTTTTATGTCTTTACCTATCAATTCTAACATCTATATGAGTTCTGGGTCAATTTCAATTGGTTTTCTCATTATTATAAGTCATATTTTCCCTCTGCTTTGTATACCTGGTAATTCATTGGATGCCAGTCATTTTGAGTTCTTAAGATTTTTTTTTCCTTTGGATTTGTGTGTTGTGTGTGTTTTTTTTTTTAATTTAAGTTCTGGGGTACATGTGCAGAACGTGCAGTTTTGTTATGTAGGTATACACCTGCCATGGTGGTTTGCTGCACCCATCAACCCGTCACCTACATTAGGTATTTCTCCTAATGCTACCCTCCCCTCTCCCCCTACACCCCCCTGACAGGCCCTGGTGTGTGATGTTCCCCTCCCTGTGTCCATGTGTTCTCATTGTTCAGCTCCCACTTATGAGTGAGAACATGCAGTGTTTGGTTTTCTGTTCTTGTGTTAGTTTACTGAGAATGATGGTTTCCAGCTTCATCCATGTCCCTGTAAAGGACATGAATTCATCCTTTTTTATGGCTGCATAGTATTCCATGGTGTATATGTGCCACATTTTCTTTATCCAGTCTATCATTGGTGGACATTTGGGTTGGTTCCAACTCTTTGCTATTGTGAATAGTGCTGCAATAAACATATGTGTGCATGTGTCTTTATAGTGGAATGATTTATAATCCTTTGGATATATACCCAGTAATGGGATTGCTGGGTCAAATCTTATTTCTAGTGCAGATCCTTGAGGAATCGTCATACTGTCTTCCACAATGGTTGAACTAATTTACACTCCCACCAACAGTGTAAAAGTGTTTCTGTTTCTCCACATCCTCTCCAGCATCTATTGTTTCCTGACTTTTTAGTGATTGCCATTCTAACTAGTGTGAGATGGTATCTCATTGTGGTTTAATTTGCATTTCTCTAATGATGAGTGATGATGAGCTTTTTTTCATATGCTTTTTGGCCACATAAATGTCTTCTTTTGAGAAGCATCTGTTCATATACTTTGCCCACTTTTTAATGGGGTCGTTTGTTTTTTTCTTGTAAATTTGTTTAATTATTTGTAGATTCTGGATATTAGCCCTTTGTCAGATGCATAGACTGCAAAAATTTTCTCCCATTCTGTAGGTTGCCTATTCACTCTGATAGTTTCTTTTGCTGTGCAGAAGCTCTCTAGTTTAATTAGATCCCATTTGTCAATTTTGGCTTTTGTTGCCATTCCTTCTGGTGTTTTAGACATGAAGTCTTTGCCCATGCCTATGTACTGAATGGTATTCCCTAGGATTTCTTCTAGGATTTTTATGGTTTTAGGTCTTATGTTTAAGTCTTTAAGCCATCTTGAGTTAATTTTTGTATAAGGTGTAAGGAAGGGGTCCAGTTTCAGTTTTCTACATATGGCTAGCCAGTTTTCCCAACACCATTTATTAAATAGGGAATCCTTTCCCCATTTCTTGTTTTTGTCAGATTTGTCAAAGATCTGGTGGTTGTAGATGTGTGGTGTTATTTCTGAGGCCTCTGTTTTGTTCCATTGGTCTATATATCTGTTTTGGTACCAGTACCATGCTGTTTTGGTTACTGTAGCCTTGTAGTATAGTTTGAAGTCAGGTAGCATGATGCCTCCAGCTTTGTTCTTTTTGCTTAGGATTGTCTTAGCTATACAGGCCCTTTCTGTGGCTCCATATGAAGTTTAAAGCAGTTTTTTTCCATTCTGTGAAGAAAGTCAATAGTAGCTTGATGGAGATACCATTGAAACTATAAATTACTTTGGGCAGTATGGCCATTTTCATGATATTCTTCCTATCCATGAGCATGGAATCATCTTCCATTTATTTGTGTCCTCTCTTATTTCCTTGAGTAGTGGTATGTAGTTCTCCTTGAAGAGGTCCTTCACATCCCATGTAAGTTGTATTCCTAGGTATTTTGTTCTCTTTGTAGCAATTGTGAATGGGAGTTCACTCATGATTTGGCTCTCTGTTTGTCTGTTATTAGTGTATAGGAATGCTTGTGATTTTTGCACATTGATTTTGTATCCTGAGACTTTACTGAAGTTGCTTATCAGCTTAAGGAGAATTTGGGCTGAGACAGTGGGGTTTTCTAAATATACAATCATGTCATCTGCAGAGACAATTTGACTTCCTCTTTTCCTAATTGAGTACCCTTTATTTCTTTCTCTTGCCTGATTGCCCTAGCCAGAATTTCCAATACTATGTTGAATAGAAGTGGTGAGAGACGGCATCCTTGTCAGTTTTCAAAGGGAATGCTTCCAGTTTTTGTCCATTCAGTATGATATTGGCTGTGGGTTTGTCATAAATAGTTCTTATTATTTTGAGATATGTTCCATCAATACCTAGTTTATTGAGAGTTTTTAGCATGAAGCGCTCTTGAATTTTGTCAAAGGCCTTTTCTGCATCTATTGAGATAATCATGTGTTTTTTATCATTGGTTCTGTTTATGTGACAGATTATATTTCTTGATTTGCAAATGTTGAACCAGCCTTGCATCCCATGGATGAAGCTGACTTGATTGTAGTGGATAAGCTTTTTGATGTGCTGCTGGAGTCTGTTTGCCAGTATTTTATTGAGGATTTTCGCATCAGTGTTCCTCAGGAATATTGGCCTGAAATTTTCTTTTTTTATTGTGTCTCTGCCAGGTTTTGGTATCAGGATGATGCTGGGCTCATAAAATGATGTAGGGAGGATTCCCTCTTTTTCTATTGTTTGGAATAGTTTCAGAAGGAATGGTACCATTTCCTCTTTGTACCTCTGGTAGAATTCAGCTATGAATCTGTCTGGTCCTGGACTTTTTTTGGTTGGTAGGCTATTAATTACTGCCTCAGTTTCAGAACTTGTTATTGATCTATTCAGGGATTTGACTTCTTCCTGGTTTAGACTTGGGTGGGTGTATGTGTCCAGGGATTTATCCATTTCTTCTAGATTTTCTAGTTTATTTGCATAGAGGTATTTATAGTATTCTCTGATGGTAGTTTGTTTTTCTGTGGGATCAGTGGTGATATCCCCTTTATCATTTTTTATCATGTCTATTTGACTGTTCTCTTCTTCTTTCTTAGTCTGGCTAGTGGTCTATCTGTTTTGTTGATCTTTTCAAAAAACCAGCTCCTGGATTCATTGATTTTTTTTTTTAAGGTTTTTCGTGTCTCTATCTCCTTTAGTTCTGCTCTGATCTTAATTATTTCTTGTCCTCTGCTAGCTTTTGAATTTGTTTGCTCTTGCTTCTCTAGCTCTTTTAAATTTGATGTTAGGGTGTCAATTTTAGATCTTTCCTGCTTTCTCTTGTGGACATTTAGTGGTATAAATTTCCCTCTAACCACTGCTTTAAATGTGTCCCAGAGATTCTGGTACATTGTGTCTTTGTTCTCATTGGCTTCAAAGAACATCTTCATTTCTGCCTTCATTTTGTTATTTACCCAGTAGTCATTCAGGAGCAGGTTGTTCAGTTTCCATGTAGTTGTGTGGTTTTGAGTGAGCTTCTTAATCCTGAGTTCTAGTTTGATTGCACTGGTCTGACAGACTGTTTGTTATGATTTCCATTTTTTGCATTTGCTGAGGAGTGGTTTACTTCCAATTATGTGGTCAATTTTAGAATAAGTGTGATGAGGTGCTGGGAAGAATGTATATTTTGTTGATTTGGGGTGGAGAGTTCTGTAGATGTCTATTAGGTCCACTTGGTCCAGAGCTGAGTTCAAGTCCTGAATATTCTTGTTAATTTTCTGTCTTGTTGATCTGTCTAATATTGACAGTAGGGTGTTAAACTCTCCCACTATTATTTTGTGGGAGTCTAAGTCTCTTTGTAGGTCTCTAAGAACTTGCTTTATGAATCTGGGTACTCCTGTATTGGGTGCATATATATTTGATAGTTAGTTCTTCTTGTTGAATTGATCCCTTTACCATTGTGTAATGGCCTTCTTTGTCTTTTTTTATCTTTGTTGGTTTAAAGTCTGTTTTGTCAGAAACTAGGATTGCAACCCCTGCTTTTTTTTTTTTTTTTGCTTTCCATTTGCTAGGTAAATTTTCCTCCATCCCTTTATTTTGAGCCTGTGTGTATCTTTGCACGTGAGATGGGTCTCCTGAATACAGCACACCAATGGGTCTTCACTCTTTATCTGATTTGCCAGTCTTTGTCTTTTAATTGGGGCATTTAGCCCATTTACATTTAAGGTTAATATTGTTATGTGTGAAGCTGACCCTGTCATTATGATGCTAGCTGGTTATTTTGCCCATTAGTTGATGCAGTTTCTTCATAGTGTTGATGGTCTTTACAATTTGGCATGTTTTTGCAGTGGTTGGTACCAGTTGTTCCTTTCCATGTTTAGTGCTTCCTTCAGGAGCTTTTGTAAGGCAGTCCTGGTGGTGACAAAATCTCTCAGCATTTGCTTGTCTGTAAAGGATTCTATTTCTTCTTCACTTATGAAGCTTAGTTTGGCTGGATATGAAATTCTGGGTTGAAAATTCTTTTCTTTAAGAGTGTTGAATATTGACCCCCACTCTCTTCTGGCTTGTAGGGTTTCTGCAGAGAGATCAGCTGTTAGTCTGATGGACTTGCCTTTGTGGGTAACCCAACCTTTCTCTCTGGCTG
The DNA here is from genome assembly GCF_028885655.2 of Pongo abelii. Taxonomy (NCBI): domain Eukaryota; kingdom Metazoa; phylum Chordata; class Mammalia; order Primates; family Hominidae; genus Pongo; species Pongo abelii. The sequence continues at coordinate 72,693,477 of NC_071996.2, read as the reverse complement.
CCCTTAATATTTTCTTCATTTCAACCTTGGTGAATCTAACGATTATGTGTCTTGGGGTTGCTCCTCTCAAAGAGTATCTTTGTGGGGTTCTCTGTATTTCCTGAATTTGAATGTTGGCCTGTCTTGCTAGGTTGGGGAAGTTCTCCTGGATAATATCCTGAATAGTGTTTCCAACTTGGTTCCATTCTCCCCGTCACTTTCAGGTACACCAGTCAAATGTAGATTTGGTCTTTTTGCAGAGTCTCATATTTTTTGGAGGTTTTGTTTGTTCCTTTTCATTCTTTTTTCTCTAATCTTGCCTTCTCACTTTATTTTGTTAAGTTGATCTTCAATCTCTGATATCCTTCCTTCCGCTTGACTGATTCAGCTATTGATACTTGTGTATGCTTCACGAAGTTCTTGTGCTGTGTTTTTCAAGCTCCATCAGGTCATTTATGTTCTTCTCTAAACTGGTTATTCTAGTTAGCAATTCATCTAACCTTTTTTGAAGGCTCTTAGCTTCCTTGCATTGGGTTAGAATGTGCTCCTTTAGCTCGGAGGAGTTTGTTATTACCCACCTTCTGAAGCCGATTTCTGTCAATTCATCAAACTCATTCTCCATCCAGTTTTGTTTCCTTGCTGGTGAGGAGTTGTGATCCTTTGGAGGGGAAGAGGCATTCTGGTTTTTGGAATTTTCAGCCTTTTTCTGCTGGTTTCTCCCCATCTTCGTGGATTTACCTACCTTTGGTCTTTGATGTTGGTGACCTTTGGATGGGGTCTCTGAGTGGATGTCCTTTTTGTTGATGATGATGCTAGTCCTTTCTGTTTGTTAGTTTTCCTTCTAACAGTTAGGTCCCTCTGCTGCAGGTCTGCTGGAGTTTGTTGGAGGTCCACTCCAGACCCTATTTGCCTGGGTATCACCAGCATAGGCTGAAGAACAGCAAAGATTGCTGCCTATTCCTTCCTCTGGAAGCTTTGTCCCAGAGGGGCAGCCGCCAGATGCTAGCCAGAGCTCTCCTATATGAGGTGTTTGTCAGCCCCTACTGGGAGGTGTCTCCCCATCAGGATACACGGGGGTCAGGGACCCACTTGAGGAGACAGTCTGACCCTTATTAGAGCTCGAACACTGTGCTGGGAGATCCACTGATCTCTTCAGGGCTATCAGGTAGGAACATTTAAGTCTGTTGAAGCTGCACCCACAGCCGCCCCTTTCCCGGGGTGCTCTGTCTCAGGGAGATGGGAGTTATATCTGTAAGTCCCTGTCTGGCGCTCCTGCCTTTTTTTCAGAGATAGCCTGCCCAGAGAGGAGGAATATAGAGGGGCAGTCTGGCCACAGCAGCCTTGCTGAGCTGCGGTGGGCTCTGCCCAGTTCGAACTTCCAGGTGGCTTTGTTTACACTGTGAGGGGAAAACTGCCTACTCAGGCCTCAGCAATGGCAGATGCCCCTCGCCCCACCAAGCTCAAGCATCCCAGGTCAACCTCAGACTGCTTTGCTGGCAGCGAGAATTTCAAGCTAGTGGATCTTAGCTTGCTGGGCTCCATGGAGGTGGGACTTGTCGAGCCGGACCACGTGGCTCCCTGGCTTCAGCCCCCTTTCCAGGGGAGTGAATGGTTCTGTCTCGCTGGCGTTCCAGGCACCACTGGGTATGGGAAAAAAAAAAAAAAAAAAATCTCCTGCAGCTAGCTTGGTGTCTGCCCAAATGGCCACCCAGTTTTGTGCTTGAAACCCAGGGCACTGGTGGCACAGGCACCAGAGGGAATCTCCTGGTTTGCGGGTTGTGAAGACTAGGAAAAGCGCAGTATCTGGGCCGGAGTGCACCGTTCCTTATGCACAGTCTCTCACAGCTTCCTTTGGGTTGGGGAGAGAATTCCCTGACCCTTTGCGTTTCCTGGGTGAGGCAAAGCCCCACCCTGCTTCGGCTCGCCCTCCATGGGCTGCACTCACTGTCCAACCAGTCCCAATGAGATGAATCAGGTACCTCAATTGGAAATGCAGAAATCACTCGCCTTCTGCGTCAATCTCGCTGGGAGCTGCAGACCAGAGCTATTTCTACTCAGCCATCTTCCAAGATTTTTTTTTAATGTGAGGGAAGGCCATGGTTTTTTCTAGAGCTAACTACTTCCCACCACAGGGACTATACATTTCTGAGTATTATACCTAATGCTTTGAAAATTCTGATGGTTTCCAATATGGCTGGTAGAAAGAAATACTATTCTTGGCCCTGTACAAACACTAGATATCCTTTTGGGTGATTCTTTCTTTGGCCCTGTGTAGTTTTCTCATACACATGCACTGATTAGTACTCTGCCAATACACAAGGGCAGCCCTCTGCAGATCTCTGGAATTCCTTCTCTGTGGAGCTCTTTCCTCCCCAGCAGTCCACCTATGAACTCTAGCTGCTTTGGACTTCACAGACTCTCAGTTCAGCCTGTTCAATTCAAGGAGTACACCAGGTTTCATTTGGAATTTTCTTCTTTGCTCTACAGCCTGGAAATGCTCAATAAAGTAAGGGTAATTATAAGATTTATTTTATTTGTTTCTTATTTCTTTGTGATCACTGTCCTTTGTAACTTGATAACCACTGTCTTGAAAAATCACTGGATTATATATGCTTTCCACTTTTTTGGATGTTGTTTTTGGCTGTTTCAGGCAAGATGTAAATGTGGTCTGTTATTCCATCTTAACCAAAAGTGGAAACCTCTATTAGTGATTTCAAATTTATAATTTGTTATGATTTCTATTCTCATTCTTAATATTCACTTTTCTACTTAATTTTCGTTTGTAATTTTGTGTTCTTTTTCTTAAAGAGGGCCCTCAACCTTGGGTCCTTTACTTAAGCTCTTGAGCTGAACCACCTGGTTAGAATTCTGTCTCCACCACTTAGTAGCTTATGACCATGAGCAGCCTCAGTACCTCAGTTTCTTCATCTATAAAATCAGAATGATAATAGGAATTACCTCATGGTGTTGAACGTCAAGTGAACTATTACATCTAAACTACTTAGAAAAAAACCTAGAACATAGAAACCATTCAAGAATAGTAACTGACATTTACTATTCTTGAGCATCATTAATGTATAGGTGGTACTATAAATTATGGGATCATTTTCAGAGAGTGTGAAGGCTTAGGATGGAACCCCACATACATGATGAGAGCAGAGTGTAGACCGCAAAGAAAATAGAGCAATGACCAGAAAGCAGGAACAAGAAGAATATGGTGTCCTGGAAAACAAAGTAGGCAAACATCCAAAGGAGAGGTTAAACATCAGAATGAGGACTTAAAAATGACCCCTGAATGAGGCAATAAAACAGTCATGACTGATGCTGTGAAATGGGGATATCAACGGGCTACATCACATATGTTAATGAGTATTAATTGAGACAATTCATGCTAATTCCTTAGCATAGGACTTGGGACATATGAAGTGTTAAAAATACAAGATATCTTAATTGTTGTTATTGTTAAATATGTTTGCCTTTTGTGTCACTGGACCCAGCCCTTGTCTTACCATAGTATATCAATATTAGGGCAGATACAGAGTCTCTTCTGGTCCTACTGTCTCTATTTGCTTTGTCTCACCACCCATACCCCAAGGTATGACACTAGAAATCCTTCTGTCAAGCAAACACAAGCACATGCATGCATGCACACATACACACACACCACATCCTACACACATGCCACACACACACATCAAAGTCTATCTTGCAAGATCCTTTCTTTTTCCCAAGGGCAGTCATTTCCCCCTACTCTGACACTCCCAGTCTATCTTATTAAAATAGTATAGATGTCATGAACAACTACTACTTCCTGTGGATTCAAAGGCCAAGGGCAATCCTGGGTCACATGGCTGCATTCTTTCCAGGCTAGGAGAGATACCTGGGCTCCTCTGGCTTCTGTAGGGAGAAGTACAGCTCATCTTTCCACCAGGATTTCTTCCAAGTAACAAGGGAGATACTTAGCAGCCAAAGACTAGTGGCTGCTGTACCCTACAGCCACCCAATTCCAGGGGTTTAGGATGTAACCAACCAAATCAAAAATAATAATTTTGACAGCCTTGGAATTTAGACAAAACACCTTGAGTTATATTTGCAAATTCTCTTTTTAATTTGAAGAGGCACCAAATCCATTTGGTCACTTGTTTATAAGCCCATATAGATTCCAGGTGAAACATTTGGTTTTGTGGTTCTGATTCATTGCTGTGTGAATCATATTAATGCTATTTGCATTAATAGCAAGGAAGGTCTATGTTGAGCCCCAAATTACACCTTTCAAGATGGGAAGTGTAATTTGTACCAAGAGTCAACTGATTAAAACCCCAAACACACCCGTGTTCACACTGAAAACCTGCTACCCAGGCTTGTTTGAACTTCATGCTGTGAGTCATTCTAGATGACTAAGTCTCCAAGTACTTGAAAATTCAATCATGTATACACAAAACTTAAAAATTTTAGTGATTTGAGACAAAAATCTTTCTAAACAAATACATTTCAACTTCCTTAAAGTGAACATAATTTTACCTCCTCTAAGAGACTTGGGGTCATCAATGAAAATATCAATAAGTGGCCCAGTCTAGATTGGGTGTAAGAGTCTAAGGGTTATTTAACCCCACACTAGATGGGCCCAGGCTGTTGGTTTTGAGTTCTGGGAACTATTTCAGTTTTTCTGTCTCCCCTCTTGTTGGCACTTGTCATTTCCTGCTGTTATCAGTTTATCTGTCTGTAGTAGCTTCTCCCACATTTAATTATTTGCTGCTTTTTATATTTAAGAGCTTAGAAAACTTATTAGAATTATGTGTAAAGTTAGTGTAAATGGGTTCCAAATGGATATTTTACATGTGAATAAATTAAAGTTACTCTGAGGCTTTTTCTGAAAATAGGTTGGGTATAAATAAATAGAACAAGTGAAACATTTTGTGACATCGATTTTGGCCTCTTTGGTGATTTACTGGCTTGTTTTGTCATTCCTGGCCATGTCCTACACTGGTGGGTGGTAGGAACCTCACAAGGGGACTAAGCTTCAGGTGTGCTTTACTTGCTCCAGAACGTCATGGGTATCAGCTGGGTTGGAAATGGAACCAGTCACTTGGATTAGCAACTCTTGAAATACCTCAGGGAAAGACTTGCCAATGACTGTGGCAGGAGGCAGAAGAGCTGGGGGAGGGAGGGGCAGAAGAGGGCACCCTCACAATTTCCTTATTCCTTATAGAGAATTACTAAAAGAATGAGGTCTTCCCCATCCCTGAGGGAACTCTGCTCCATAAGTTTGGCTGTGAGTGGGGTCCCTGCCCTCCAGGAGACCTTGAGCTACTAGATACCGCACTTCCATCCGCAGAAATGGCTTCCAGGCAGGGCTTCTTCTGCTGCTGCCTCTCCCTGCAGCACACCATCCAGTCACTGGATTTTTCTGTACCAGGAGAAACCCCCAGCCCAACATTTCAGTATCATCCTGGGGCGCATTTTCAATGGGTGAGTGAGATGCCAACCATTTAATTCCTTATACAGCAGAAATCTCAACTGTCCCCAGGAGCCTGCACATTGGCTCAGGAAGAGCCCTGCTGCTTCTGTTCCCCCAAAGTCTCCTGGCATAAGACTGCAGAGGTACCCAACCATTCCTTGCACTGGGACATTGCTCAGGCAAATGGCCCTCCTCAGGCTGTGAGGGGCCCTCTGGGGATACAGGTGCTCTTGTCCTGGAATACACACTCATATCCTAACCCTCTGTCCCCAGAGAGGCTGGCCTATGACCTTCTTTCCAGCCTTTTACAGCCTCTGGGCATCTCACACTTACCTGACCTATTTTTACAAGCTCAAGACAGAGGGCATAGAAAAGTGTTGAATCACTCTGGGGTCCGTGGTGTGCTGGTTCTAAAGCTCAATATCAAAGTGAAATTCCACCTTTTAGTGGATTCTAATGAATGTCAGCTCATGTTTATTTTTCTTTTCCTAGAGTGAAAGGAAAGAAAGGTTTTTTTCTTTCAGAAGAGTCTAGATTCTATATTTACAAAGATCTTAAGGGCTATACATTTCCTCAATGACAGGAAAAGTAAAGATTTTCCCTATTCACCCTACGAGGACAGAAGTTTTCTCTTTTATTATTGGGGCATTGTCTTCCCACTTCATCTCCAGCTCAGTGTCCTGGGTCTCTAGGCACATAGTAGCTACTAAAGAAATATTCATTGGTTGAATGAATGAAAGAACAAACGGATGGATGGATGGACGGACGGACGGATGGACAGATGGATGGGGTGGAGGGTGGATGGATGGATGGATGGACAGATGGATAGGTGGATGGGTGGATGGATGGATGGACAGATGGACAGAATTGTTGCCTTCTAGGACACCTTCCCAACTTGGTAGAAACCCCTCATCATGCTCCTTGGTAGCTCTTCTTCAGGGACCTGCCTATCAAAGAGATACCTTTTAAGCCTATTTGGGGTTCATGCAATAGAATTTAATAATGAAGACTCCTTTATTTGATTCTTTGCTATCCTTTGCAGAAAAGCTGGATGAAAACCTGGCTGCCTGGGTCCTGGGTAGAATTTCTCAGTGAATGGTTGCACGGTTGTGTGCTTCCAGCACAGCTCAGTTCTGTCAGGCCCCTTGGCATCTGCTTTGTCCTGGAATGGCTGTGCACAGTTTGGGGTCTGGATAGCAGTTCAAATGGCTCTTCTGGGGCTCTGAAGCAATTAAAGTTGGGCCTGTTTTTCTTTGTCATGAGGCTGTTGGATTTTTTGGTTTTTTTAAAAGCCTTGGCAGCCGCTGGCTTTGCTCTAAAGGGTATCATTCCTCAGATGTTCTGGGTTACCACTGCCCACTGACAACCCTGCAGAGAAAAGTGCCCAGGCTGCTGGCCCCACAGAGTGTGGGAAGCCAGGGGCTCAGTTTCACAGAACAAGACCAAGTCTCACTAGTATGACTCAGTGACTCTAAGTCCCCAACCTCCCAGCCCTTTGAGTCTGTTTCTCCCTTTCCTGGAGCTGAGCCAGGATTCTGAAGACAGTTTCCTCCTCTTGATGGGACCCCCTCATTAACATGTCTTCTTTTCTCTTTTTGTCTGCTCCAGTTCTATCTGCAGCTTCCTAATCACAACATTAGCAACCTCAGATCTGATCCTGCTCCTGATACAGTGCGTCCAAGAGAGGGCTTCAAGCCAAGAGAAGATGCGTTTGTGGTCGTGAGAAATGAAGGAGCCCTCCTAGGATGGGAAGAGGCCACATCTGGAATGCACAGTGCTTGGCATGGGAAAGGTACGCTCACAATTGTCATCGTTAGGGTATCTGCATAATCTTAAAGTGATCCCCACATATTATTAGTTTCTTATTAGTTGTGAGGAAGAAAAAAACCAAAACGGTAACGAGACCAAGGAGAAACCGTGTAACACTTTTTGACCAGGTGATCAAAATTAACCTCATTTCTGCAGTACAGATGACATTGTGTGGCTCTTGATGTGACACCCTGGATAGGACGGTATTCAGGTTGAAATTATATAATCCGACCATGAGGAAACATGAGACAAACACACAATGAGGAACACGCTATTGAAACAAAAATGGTGCACGGTGCTTGCTTTGGCAGCAGATATGTGAAAATTGAAATGACACAGAGAAGATTAGCATTGCCCTGCACAAAGATGACACAAATTTGTGAGGAACAGAAAAGGGCATTGGTGGTGGGTGATGGTGGAGTGGGGTCAGATGGGAGAATCAACATCGTGAAAGCCAGATTAAAGGAGGCTAAAGAGAAATGACAACAAAATGCCATACCTGACCCTAGACTGAATCCTGTACTGGAGATGGGGAAATGCCATAAAGGACATTGATAAGTTAATTAATAAAAGTGACATATGGTGATACACTATATAAAGTACTTTGCCAAGTGCCAGGTCCAACCTGCAGACCCTGGCTGAACGATGGATGAAAGAATACACTCAGACACAGGTATCCAGTGAAAGAGCAGGCTAGGAGACCTGGCCATTTACAGACCCTGAGGAGGGTGTCGTAAACAGTCAGCAGCCGCGACCCTGACCCGCTGGTGCTGCAGGCATTTATTCAGTGCAGATTCAATGACAAAGGCCTGAGTCAACACACTTGTGGGTCATCCCCCAGCCCCCCAAACCCCCAACCCAGAGAGAGCAGTCCTGTGTGAAGATGATTAAAGGCCAGGTTTTGAGGCCTAAGTAAACTAACTTATCTAGAGCAGTTTCTTTACATCCCCTTGTTATCTAACCTAAGCTTTCAGAGAATCTGGCTGCCTTCAGCCAAATCCTTTTCCAAAGCTTTTGTAAAACCTCCCAGCCTTTCAAGAAGGTTTGCATCTTTCTACAATTTTTCCCACCATCCTGACCGATCTCCTACATCTCCCCCTTTTTCTGTTTTTTTGCATTAGGTTTTGTTGATTGAAGAGTACAGATTTGTGCAGGAACAGGTTTGTCAGGCGTGGCGGTCATTGCTCATATTCTGGCTTTGCATCCTAGAATTAGTAAATAACATAAGCAAACATGAGTATAATTAGCAACGTTCTTTTCCAATGAAGGAGTGGCCCCCAGGAATGGGGATCTATCCAGGAGAGATGATCTCGCACACCCTTCCATGTGGCTATTTGTTGGGCATGTAGATCTATGGCATTTAGGGATTCTAGAATTTTAGTTTTAAGTTGCTTTATGTCTGCTGTTAAATTGTCATGAAATGTTCCCCAGAAGTGGTTTCACCTCATCCCAACTATGTATTGATTGATTCCAAGGTAGAGAAGTGACACAGATATCCTTATGCTCCCAGTAACAGTTTAATTGCTGTCAGAATACCAGTGCATCTTGTCACTCCCCCACATCTTCCAAGGTAGCCTCCAGGGCTTGCAGACAATGCAAGAATCTTTTGATCTATACCCTGCTGTAAGAGAAGTCCATTAGACACATTTCTGCCAAATATCTATAAAAGTAGCTATTTGTACTGATTCAGTAATAGATGCTACAGCCACGCTAGCAATTGCTAGGATGACTATGGCTGAGACTATAAAGGCTATAAGTGTAACTGTGAATCTTTTGTGTCTGAACTGGGACAGGGCACGTTCTAAGGTGGCAAGGGTAGAGGAACTTTGCCAATCATGTATTAAATTGACCGGTAGAAAAGCCTCAGATTGTCCCCTCAATACCATGACACTGGTAATATTTAAATTAGATATATTATAATTAGAGATACAGAGGCAAACCAAGCCTGTCCCTGTACTCGGATCACAAATGTGGAGTTTTGGAGTGTAATAGAAATATTGGTTCCCGTAAGGGAAAACATCTGCATAGGTAGTGCAAATCAGGCACTGATCAGTGTGATTATGAAAAAATGTCATAGTATAATTGTGACTGGAATTATGACATGTCCCATGCCAGGTGTTAAGGGGGGCGCTAATATGTCCCAGGCGCCATAAAGTGTCTTGAGGTGGTATGGACTCTACTTGGGGTCTGGGATGTCACATCTTCCTATCAGCCCAAATTATAGGGGAACGGGAAGTGGCTTCGAAACTGTCATTGATGCCACGATAGACACCGACATCAGTATGATTGCCCTGCAAATGGCTGTGGGGGCTCCAGTCTAAGATGTTATAATTGCCTAACTGGAAGCTACAGGCTTGTCCCCCATGACAGACCTCCCAGCTAAAGTGGAATCCATTACTTTTCCGGGTTTGTTCTTTAGTACTGGGAGGAATGTTTGGGAAAGTGGCATTGATTGCATTGCCCGGTTTGAGGCTACCTGCAGCTAAGAATGTTAAGGCATTTCCTTTGCCGTGATGTAGCCATAATTGTATTTGGGGCAGGTACACAGTAAGGGTAAGGGTAAGAACTTTTGTAACTACACACAGTGGGAGGATAGTGGAGTGATATGTAGTGTTACCAGGCACCTTAGTCCAATGTATGCCATTAATGAGGGACCCCACTAGGGGTAAATCTGTCCCTCCCAGCCAAGCAGTTATGTTATTAGAGGGTGGAAAGGGGGTGTCTGCCCAGGTGACAGGGTGAAGAAAGGCAGATCTAAGATATGAGTCCAACAGAGTGTAGCAGGTACAGGTTGCAGACAAAGCAAGAGCATAAAAAGGATCAATACCCTACCTGAGTTGCAATATACGACAGAGAACATAGCAAGGAACAAATTATCTGGAGTGAATTGTGTCTGTGTCCGGAGCAGGATTCATTCCGCCTCCTAAGTTGTCTTCTTCATCATCCCCTAGGTAATGTCTGAGGCTTTAGTCATCAAAGGAAGCCACATCTTCTGGGGCTGTGGGTCCTGTAGGGTCATTTTCTTCATTTCTGGTACTGGGTTGGGTCCTAGCCATGCCATGGTATGTTTTGATGCATTGTGCTGGAATCCAAAGGGGACCTGAGGGGGTGTGAACACAAGCATATCCTCTTCCTTACATTAACAATTCACTTGGACCACACCATACATTACTGTTTACATCTTTCCATAAAACTGCAGGTTTTATGTCTTCAGCGGTTTTAGCAAAGTGCTTTTCTACAGCTGATTGAAATTTATCATTTAAATTTTAAAAATTAAGGGTAAATAAGGCTTGTGCCAATAGTATTGCAGGGCCCTTACTCATATTCCTCCTATTTTGTTTTCTGAGCATATTTTTAAGGGTGGAGTGGATATGTTCTATGGCCTGTATTTGGGGTTATATGGGATGCCTGTGGAATGTTGGATGTTCCACGTGTGACAAAATTGTTGAAATTGTGAGCTGGCATAAGCCGGACCATTATCAGTTTTAATTTTTGTGGGCTGCCCCATAAATGCAAAAGTTAAAAGAAGATGTTTAATGACATATTGGGTGGACTCTCTAGGAAAGGCATAAGTGCTAATTAAGTGATAATTGGTATCAACGGATACATGTACATATCTAAGTTTTCCGAATTCACAGATGTGTGTAACATCTGTTTGCCATAACTGATTAGGTTCTAGTCCTGTAGGGTTAACACCTGTGGAGGGAGGGTGCATGACTGAGCTGGCAATCTGGGCATTGCAGGATAATTTGTTTAGTCTCTGGGTAAGTTGAAATTGTTTAGATAAGTTTCTCCAGTTTTGGTGGAAAAATTGTTGCAATTGGGTGGCTTGGTCAAGCAGTGATGTCATAACTGGTAGTCTGCTTGATCATTGCCATGTGACAGTGGACCAGGCAGTGAGCTGTAGGCTCAAATATGTGTGATAAAAATAGGATGTGTATGTTAATCTAACAAATGCTGAAGTTGGAGAAAAAGTGCACACAGGATGGGCTCCAATGTGGACTAAATGAGGGCTGTCTCAAGATTCTGCAATAAACAAACAGAGTAAACAGAGTCACTAACAATATTGATGGGCTGAGCGGAAAAAGTTTCCAAGGCCAATATTAAAGCTCCAACCTCAGCTCTCTGAGTGCTAGTAAATCCAGACCAAGTGAGGGAATTATGCAGAATCCACCAAACAGCTGCTTTTCCATGTTTACCGGAGCCATCAGTAAACGGTGTTAAAGTGTTAGATATGGGGGATTGCATTTTTTTAGTAGGCAAAACCACAGAAGTATGAGATAAGAATTGAAGGAGTTTGTCAGCAGGTAGGTCATGCTCTATTTGGCCTGTGTAATCAGAGAGTGCTATTTGCAGGTCTGTAGATAAAGGCAATACTGCTTTGAATTGCTTTTTACTTAAAGGAATCCTGGTGATATCAGGGTCATAACCTAGCAACTGATTGCATCATCTGCAGCCTGAATAGATGACTTTACTGACGAAACGGATATAGGGAAAGAGTGTTATAGTCCCGGTATGAGAGCAAAAAACCCATTATAGGAAGCGCAGTCCTGGAGTCATCTGTCCTATTAACCCTGTAGGGGAGTATTTAGTGGAAACAAACAATTGAACTGAGTACCATGGATCTATGCGATCTAGTTGCCTCTGAGAAATAGCTTGCTTTATCTCTTCAATTTCCCTTTGTGCTGCAGGAGTTAAATACCTAGGAGAGTCTAGGGCAGCATTGCATTTTAAGATAGAAAACAGGTTCTGTAACTTATCAGTAGTTATGCCTAAGGTGGGGCGAAGCCAGTTAACATTGCCTAGTAATTTCTGATAATCATTTAAGGTGTATAAGTTGCTAGTATTTAATTTAAACTTTTGAGGTATTACTGACCAAGAAGTTAGTATGTATCCAAGATATTTCCAAGGAGAAGACATCTATACTTTTTCAGGTGCTATGATTAAACCTCTTAACTGTGTATTCTTTATGACAGAGGCATATAAATTTACAAGTACTGGCTTTGTTGGGGCTACTAGTAAAATATCATCCATAGAATGAATAACCTTGCAATTAGGAAATTTTTTTCTACTGGGGAGCAAAGCCTGATTTACATGATACTGACACATAGTAGCACTGTTTAGCATCCTTTGAGGAAGCACTTTCCAATGAAATCAGTGAGTTGGCCTTTCATTATTGATAGCTGGTATTGTAAACACAAATTTTCTATCCTGCTTTGCAAGGGGAATAGTATAAAAGCAGTCTTTTAAGTCAATAACGATTATAGGCCAATCTCGAGGAATCTCCTCAGGGAAGGGGAACCCCTGCTGAAGGTGTCCCATAGGTTGCAAATGAGCATTGATGGCACATAAGTCACGCAAAAGTCTCCATTTACCAGACTTTTTGGGAATGACAAAAATGGGCGAATTCCAAGGGCTGTTTGATGGTTCTATATGGCTGGTTTTTAATTGCTCCTCAACTAATTCATAGGCTCTTTGTAATTTCTGTCCCTTTAAAGGCCACTGTTCTACTCAAATTGGATCTTGAGAGAGCCATGTCAGGGGTACCAGAGGGATAATAACAGTGGCCATTATTAGAAAGGGGACTGCAGAGTGACCCCCCACATTGGGCTAATAGATCCCGTACTCAAAGATTAACAGGGATGGGCATGATTAAAGGTTGTATAACTGCCTTTCTTCCCTCTGAATCCCAACAGGTTAGGGGACACATGCTCTGCTTAGCTGTGTGTGCTTCCCTGATGCCGACAATTTTTTGTTTCTGAGTGACCCAAGGCCAAGTTTCTGGCCAGTTTTCATCACTAATGATTGAAATGTCCACCCCTGTGTCCTATAAGCCAGTAAAATTTTTATTTCCAATTTTTAAGGTAATCATGGGTCTCTGATCAGTGATTAATTGATTCCAATGTACTCCTATGGCTCCTGTACTTCCAAAACTTCCCTTTCCCCTTTCCTTTCTGCGGACGTTGGGAACCCAGTATGGTGAAAGCAGTAACTGCGCTATCTTTGATCTGGAGGAAGAATATGCAGACCTTTACATTCCATCATAAGTAATATCTGACCTTGATAATTACTATCAATTACCCCAGTGAGCACATTAATTCCTTTACTGGATAGGTTCGATCATTCTGGGACTAATCCCACTGTTCCCAGAGGCAGTGGGCCCCAGATCCCAGTTGCAACCCTTTTAGGGTCTTCTCTTTCTTTTAGCACTAATTCACTGGGGCAGAGTAAGTCCAGTCTTGTGCTTCCAGTGGTGGCTGCTCTGAGAGAGAGGACTGTGGGCTTTCCATCTGACCGAGGAAAGCCACTGGCGTTGCCCCAGTTTGAAGCGGGGCCTGGGGCCAGCCCTCTCATGAAGTTTCCCACCTGGTTAGTTATAGGGTTGCCGTTTTTATGAAATTTGGACCTGCGTTGATTTGCCCATTGTTTCCCCTGTTTACATCGGGGAAATATAGAAGGGGGTTCTTTTCCTGAGTTACCTTGGTCTCTATTATTGAGGCATTCTCTCTTCATATGACCTGGCTCTCCACATAGAAAACAATTTGAGTTTCTCTCCCCTTTCACTTTAAGAGGCCTTAATACCATAGCCAATATTTTGGCTTTGTGTGTTTCAGTCCTCACCAGTTGACATGCTCATATAAATTCTCCAACTGTGGCTGCCTTTCCTCTGAGTGCCTGCATTTCTTGCAGGCAATCCACATTAGCATTTTCATAAGCCAATTGCAACAATAAGATATCAGCAGCCTGGCGTGACTAATTTGTCTCTTAATTGTCCGGGTTAACCGATTGATAAACTCAACAAATGGCTCCTGAGGCCCTTGTCAAACATTTATAAAAGATCCCTGTTGAACTCCACTTTTGGGAATTCAGTCCCAAGTCCTGAGAGTGCACAAAAACACTTGTGCATAGACCTGGGGATCAAAAGTTAGTTGTTGTTGTACATCGGCATGGGGGCCCCACCCCTGGAGCATAGCAGCTGTTTCGTCTTGCCTGGCAACCTGGTTCTGGTTGGCTTACTGTTCACACAACTCATCATATTCTGCTCTCCAGAGGATGTATTGGCTGGACTGCAAAGTTGTTTTAGCTAGCACTGACCAGTCCATGGGGTCATACAGAAGTTGTCTGCCATGGCTTCAATCATTCCTTTCATAAATGGGCTAGCAGCTCCATTTTATTTAATGCTTTTTCATAGCTCTTTATAAGTGTTAAAAGAAATGGGTTCAAGTACCTGATTGCCCTGTTGATCTTGCATTACTGGGCAGGCTAAGAACTTCCCTTCTAATGCCGCTTGCCTAACACAGGGTCCCATAGCTGTAGTGTATCCCTTGTCTTTTTTCCGATTTATTGGAGGAGGGGGCTTAGGCAAAACCTCCGTTTCCTCTTTGTTATTTTGGCCTGGTGGTAGCAGGGCTGAGGGATAAGGAGGCAGTAAAGTAGGTGACGGTTCCTCCTCCCTTCCCTTTTTAGGCTCTTCTATGTAAAGTGGAACCAGAGCCACCCTAACTAAAGCCTGTAACATTAGAGATGTTACTGGGACCCGTTGCCCTTGCTCATGATGTTGTTTAAGATTTCTCCCCAGTTGTTCCCAGAGTTCTATGTCTAGCATACCTTCTTCCAGGAACCATGGGTTATGGGAAACAACAGTTTGCATTAGGTCCCTTAATTGAGCTTGCAAAACCGAGGCTCCACTAGCTTTAAGCAGCTGTTTCAATACTTTTATATACTGTTGCTGTTGAGCCAATAACTGTTGTCCTATGATGAAACTCTAGCCTGAACAATTCCCTTGAACATGGAAATCCCAAGCAGGCACCAATGACTTACTGACTGCAGTCTCTTCACCTTCGTTTTCAAGGGTTCCGTCGCGATCTGCTGTGGTGTTCCTCACACGGGGCACCACCTGCCGGGTCCAACCCGCAGACCCTGGGCAAGTGATGGATGAAAGAATGCACTCAGACACAGGTATCCAGTGAAAGAGTGGGCTAGGGGACCGGGCCATTTACAGACCCCAAGGAGGATGCTGTAAAGAGTCAGCAGCCACGGCCCTGACCCACTGGCACTGCAGGCATTTATTCAGTACAGATTCAATGACAAAGGCCTGAGTCAACACACTGTGGGTCACCCCCACCCCAGAGAGAGCAGTCCTGTGCACGGATGATTAAAGGCCAGGTTCCAAGGCCTAAGTAAACTAACTTATCTAGCTCAGTTTCTTTACATCCCCTTGTTATCTAACCTAAGCTTTCAGGCACCGGATAAGAGAATCTGGCTGCCTTCAGCCAAATCCTTTCCCAAAGCTTTTGTAAAGCCTCCCGGCCTTCCAAAAAGGTTTGCATCTTTCTACAATTTTTCCTACCACGCTGACTGATCTCCTACAGCCAAGTATTATGGTTATGTATTAGAACATCCCTGTTCTTAGGAAATACACACTGGAATATTTAGGGGTAAAGGGCCATGAAATATGTAACTTACCTTCAAGTGACTCAGAAAATTATATATATGTATGTCAAGCAGAGGAGAAACATGCAAATAATAAAGCAAGTGGAGTACAAACATGACCAAATAGATGCTCTTTGTACTATTTTTATTTTTGCAACTTTCTGTAATTTTGAAATTTTTATTTTCAAATACAAATTTCAAAAATATAACTGCACTTATTCTGATCCTTACATATTCTTAGAGTCTGAACCTTCTGAACCAGGGCAAAGATGATATGAGGCCATATCTCAGTGAAACCCCTCAGGTTTGCAAGGTGTCATGAGAGGGAATGCATTTTGAACTTACCTATAATTCTGAAGCAAATGCTCCATGACAGCAGCCACTCTGGGGGCCCTGGGCTTCCACTGGAGGAAGACATGAATGGGCTAAGGAGGGCTGAAGGCAGAGTGGGGCGCATAAAGCTAGGCAAGTTTAACCCATGGCTCCATTTTGCCCAATGCCAGGCTCAGTGCAAGGGCTTTAGAGAGAGCAAACCCCAGCCATGACCGCCTCCCAAGTCCAATTCAGAAAATAAACAATGCCCAGCTGTTGGGACTGACAGAGCAACAAAAACTCAAATCGACTTCAAACTCTATTTTTTTGAGCAAAAATCAGAGATGCCATATAGCATAGAGATTGAATGTGGCTTGGGAGACCTGTGGATCTGGGTCTAAATTCTGATTCTGCCTCTACCAGCTGTGGCACCTGAGGCAAGTTACTTTGTCTCCTGAGCCTCAGTTTCCTCCTCTGTGGAGAGATAATTTCCAAAGATTATGATGAAGATTGAGGGAAGCAGATTATATGAAGTGCTTAGAGTATATAAAGTTCAGGCACGGTAAGCGTTCAGCCATCGGTAGCTGTTATTATAAAGATGGTGTCTCCTGCCCCTGACTCTGTGGATGCAGATGGATGCAGTTAAAAAGACTCCTGAGTCCAAGCGCAGGGTAGTCACGGGGGTGTGGTCCTGGAAGCAGGACTTCTGAAGGCAGAGTTCTTCAGTGGGAGAAGGCCTAACAAGAGAGCAACTTAGACCAGACAGTGTTTGCTCTGGGGAGCTTCTCCAGATGACAGCCACAATCTGCTCAGGCCTTTGTCCACCATTGAATAAGACAAAACACATATGCACACAGGCTTTATTTGATAAAAAGCTGGGTATATTGGGCAATTTACCATGAAAGCCAAATCTCTGCTGTAAGAATTTACCAATTCTTTCTCTTAAGTCAAACTTTTCCAGCCCCCAACAAATACTTTAAAAAGTAAAAACTGGGCCAGATATGGTGGCTCACACCTGTAATCCCAGCACTTTGGGAGGCCGAGGCAGGCGAATCACGAGGTCAGGATAGAGACCATCCTGGCTAACATGGTGAAACCCATCTCTACTAAAAATAGGAAAAATTAGCCGGGCGTGGTGGTGGGCGCCTGTAGTCCCAGCTACTTGGGAGACTGAGGCAGGAGAATGGCGTGAACCCAGGAGGCAGAGCTTGCAGTGAGCTGAGATCGCACCACTGCCCTCCAGCCTGGGCGACAGAGCAAGACTCCGTCCCCCCCCCAAAAAAAAAAAAAAAAAAAAGTAAAAAATTCCTTTAAATAGTTAACTCTACTCTAAGAAATCTGGAAAGTAGGAAGAAACCAGAGTCTCCCTGGAGAGCAGCGCCTGTCTTTCTGCAGCATGATCATCATCTGCCTGGCTCAATCACTCACCTTTTTGGAATTGCCTGGTGACCTCTCTACTTCCAAAGACACTTAACCTGAGCCACATGAGGATTCTGGGGCGGGTCCTAAATGCTTATTGCCTGCACATCGTTTGCTTATTAGGTTCTCTATGTTCCCAATATTCTTTCTTTTCCCATCGCCCTCTATCTACTCGCAGCATCTGAATCAGGATGGCCACTGTAAATACAGTGCACCAAGGGTGGTTCTTCATCTAGTTCTTTAATTTGTTAAAAAGAAGTCTCCTCACACAATGCCTCCACCCATTCATGACACAGACATTTACTGATGCCCATTTGTGTGCCAGATACTGGTCTAGACACTAAAATGTGGGGAGGGACGAGCCATTGTCCCTCCCCAGCAGGAGCTCAGCATCCAGCGAGACACATGAACACAGACAGGAGAGGCAGGTAGAGTCGCCGCTCACAGGCCTACACCAGTGCTTCCCAGCCCTACACCAGTGCTTCCCAGCCCACCTTCTGCACCACAGTAACTGAGCAATTAATTTAAAATGCAGCATCCAGGCCCCAAACACCAGAACTACCAAATCAGAATCTCTGTGTGTAAGACCTTGAAATCTGCATTTTAACAATGGTGTCTAAAGTACTCCCAAGTTTAGTACTCACAGATCTGTCCTACACCCCACTGAAGCTTTAGCCACATCTGTGCCTTTAGTCACACCTGTACATTTTTGTGCAGTAGCACAGGCTCATTGGGGTCTATTTCTATGTAGCTCCTAGGGACCCATAGGACTGAAGGGGAGGTATCAATAATGGGGCAGAACCCATGAAAACTCTTGAAGAAACAGAAGGGCTGTGGCTTTGGGAACTGAGGACGAAGGGACTTCACCCCACCCCAGCATTGTGATTGCTGGGAGACCTTGGGGTGCAGCATGGGAACAGTGGCAGCAGTCATTGCATACTGGAATGGAGGAGAAGGAGCAGAGGACATCATGTGGACAAGCTGGAGTGAATAGAGCCACACTCTGGCATTAGAGAGGTGCAGAGAGGAAGTAACCAAGAGGTCACTGTTTCTGATCTAGCATGGCTTTGCTGCTTCCAGGGACCTCTTGATGCATTCATGGAACTTGCAGGGGTTGGGGAGGTGGGTGAGCTATTCACACCAAAGCTGCCAGTGTCTCAAGTTGTCTGCATGGAGAGAAATGTTTCTGAAGCATACAGCACCATTGCTTCTGCAGGCTTCATGTGCATGGAGTTTGACTATAGCCGTGTTCCCCAGGACACTGTCATGGGCCAACATGCTATGTGCATATATCCCAGATGGGCCACTGGTCTATCAAACCTAGTGAGACAAGTCCAACTCTCAGGTGAGCACAGGTTAGGCTCAAAAACCGGCTCTGCTACACTGGTTTCAACTTTGGTCTCATCATATGCACTTGGCTAATGGATTCTGTCCCTTGAGAGATCACACAGTTAAAACTAGACCATCCTGCAGATCTCTTGATATCCAGCCTCAGACACCCCTAACTCGATGTTGCTTTCTTCTCATGCTCTACATTGGGTTGTGGAAATGATATTTGCTTTAATCCATTGAATCCCAGCTCTGCCACTAACTTGTTGTGTGACTTTGGAATAGTTGTTTACCTTCTTTGAGCTTCAGTTGCCCCATCTGTTAAATAATAATATATATTTCACAGTATTGCTTTATAAATATCAGCCCCTTTCCATTTCTCTATAGTTCAGTGTCATAAGTAATAGGCTCATGTTTTGACATTTGAAAAGACACATTTATAGTCAGCCACTTTGTTCATAACTTCATATATTAATTTTAGTTTGAACATTTCATTAATGGAAAATACTTCAGATATGGCAGGAAATTCTCCAGAGATATTTTTCAATGGGTGGTAGGTTTTGGAATGGATGGCAGACAATTAACCTGCCTTTTGCCTGAGAAATCAGACTAAATACTGGTGAGGCTTGGCTAATGGGGTCCTTTGTGAACTCTCTCCCTAAATGAGAAATCTTTAACTTCTCACAAAAATGCAATCTCATTTGTGCTGCTGATTCCTAATATTTTGAAATAAATGCAAGGCCTCTGGGCTTTTGTAGTCAGATAGCCCAAATCAAACCAAGCTGCTCTGCTAGGAGAAAAGTATTTTGTGTGAATCTCCTGGAAGAAACTTTTAGAACCAGTTTGGAGTTACCATAAGCAAAGACTGGCTGTAGCCTGCTATGGGGCAAGATTCATGGGCCTGGGCTTAGAGTGGGGGTTTACCCCGTTTGGGCTGAATTGGCTTGTTCAGGTGTTTGAACAATAAATTCTGACATGTTTCAGTGCTCTCAGTTTATAAGAAGCCGGCAATTTTCCTGACCCCAAGTTGACTGCCACCCGTAGACACAGGATCAGGGTTCTTTCTGTATCTAAGGCAGAGGAGACAAAAGGTCAGGAAAGCCATTATCTGCCCTGCATCAACTTGAAATGAGGATAAAAGTCTGTGGAGGGTAAAAGGAGTTTGAGGCATGGGACATCCTAATAATGACAGGGTCATCCACCAGCAGGAGGCCATTCAAAGAAAGCTTGAAACAGACTGGTGCACGTGGGAATGCTGATAGGAGGAGAGGAACGGGCAACCCAGGGCTTGGCAGAAATCTGGAGGAATCCAAAAACGACCCAGAGCTGAGATGTAACCCATCAAGTCAGCTGGAGGGTGCTGCCCAGCAGAATCTCCAGTGGCCGTAAAGGGGACGTCTGAAATGTTCTACTTAATAGTCTTTCCTTCAAATTTCCTTCTTAACAAGGACTTTCACAACCACAACTCTTGAGTTATGGGGTCAAAATAGAACTTGGAGATGCTAGGTGCCTTTAGATTCCTTTTGTAATATTAAATGACATTAAATTGCTTCCTAGCTGACCCTAAGCTCTTCCCCTATTTTATTTTCACTAGCTCCAGTAGTTCTTCCTGAAACTTTGAGAAGGGATGGTTGTCTGCCCCATAAAGGTTTGGGATATTCTGGGTCCCCAATCTGAACCGATGGTGGAATGGAAAGAATCCTTCATTTTCACTTAATAAAGATATCATTCAATTAAAGAAAAGATTTGGCAGAAAACTTGAGGAAGATAAGAGACAGAGATGGTTTTAGAACATACAGATGAAAAAGTTGTAAGGGGAGCTTTTGGCAAAAGTAGGAGCCCATAAACCTCTCCTCTACCTGGCCTAGAACACCTTGATCTAAAAACCTCTTTTTAAATCCTTTAGCATCTCCATCTCCCATTTCATTCTTAGCATGTGTACCATCCCTGTAGAAAATAAGCTTAGGCAGAGGTCTCCATCACCACATGTAAGACTAAATAGGTCATTAAAGGCCTAAGCCTAAGCAGAGAAAGAAAGCCTTTTATTTCTCAATAACCATGATTCTCAAACTGTAGTGTGCATAAGGACCACCAGGAAAATATATTAAAGTGTATAGAGAGTTATTGCCAGGATCTGGTTCATCCTCCTCCTCCTCCAGGATAGCACTCTGTGAGTCTAAGTTGCTCACAACAGCTGCTGCCTCTTCTCAAATATCACAAAGGAGCAAGATTTCCACATCCTCCCATGCAAAGCCATTTGTGTTTAATTGCCCTTCAGTTAAGAAGTTCTTCCTTAAGTATTTCATCAATTCTGTCATTGCAAGACTCATCAACTCTTGCTCTATTCTCTCTGGAGATTGAAAAACAAGAAGTTAGTGTGTAATTTCTAACCCTTCATTGAATCGCAGTGTAAAAGCCAAACGAAACTGCAGATATTATCTGGCATTACTCCCATATTCTACCTACATGGATGCTGCCCAAAGATATGTATGAATTCAGTGGGTTTTAGTTTCCAGTGTCTGCAAAACATCTGAGGGAAGCTGTCTGAGACAGAGTTGGCTAAGCTAATCTTCCTCCGGTACTGTCCATAGAATTTAGAAATTCAATGTGGCTTTAATTTGGGGATGGAAATGGGTGCATCCTCCCTTCTCTGTTCTGGAATATGCATATGCACTCCTTCACCATTCCTCCAAAGGGATGTGCTTTCCATTCCTGCAATCATTTTACTTTATCAAATGAAATTACAAGATACCTACTTAAATTTGAATTTCAGATAAAGAACTAATAATTTTTGCAGTATTTGAAACATACTTTTACTAAAACAAAAGTTATTTATCTGAAATTCAAATTTAACAGGGGGTCTATATTTAATCTGGCAATCCTCATTCCAAACATTCTTGAAGTTTTTCAATTAAAACACAACACAGAACTCTTCACATCTTTGGCAATTCTTCATACTCACTAAGGGTACTCCCACCTCATGGTCTTTATACTTGAAGTTCCCTCTGCTAGAATGTTCTTCCCCAAAATACCTGCATGGCTTGATCCCTCACTTTGGGTCAGTACTCATATTTTTACTTATCAAAGATGTGTTCCTTGGCCATCTTATAGAAGCCCCACTATTACTTTTCAACTTCTTATACTGATTTATTTTTCTCTCAACACTTATTTCTACCTAGCAAAGTGTATTTTTAACTATTTGTATAGTTTATATATCTCCTTTAAAGTAGAATAAAAACTGCATGACACAGGCACTTGGCTTTACTCATTGCTATATTTCTAGTATGTAGGCATGTAATAAGGCCATGTATTAGTTATCTAAGGCTGCATTAAAAAGTACCCCAAAATGTAGTGCTTAAATACTAGTCATTTATTATCTCTTACTGTTTCTGTGATGAGGAATTTAGGAGTTTCTTAGCTAGGTGGTTCTGGCCAAGGGTCTGTCATGAGGTTTCAGTTGGATATTGGCTAGGGTTACACAGATCTGAAGACTTGTTTGGAGCTGGAGGATCCACTTCCAAGGTGGCTCATTCATATGGCTAGAAGATGATGCTGGACGTTGGCAGAAGCATTTCTTTTTTTTTCCATGTCAGCCTCTTCACAGGGCTGCCATGATGCTTGTGTGATGTAGTCGTCAAAGTCACACAGAGTTGGAAAGATTGCTTGAGGTCAGGAGTTCAAGACCAGCCTGGGCAACAAAGGGAGACCCCATCTCTACAAACACACACACGCACACACACACACAAACAAAGTCACACATTGTTGCTTCCTCCATACTGTACTGATCACATAGGCCAGCACTGATTTAATGTGGAAAGGGACCTGTATTAATTTTTTACTGCTGCATAACAAGTTACCACAAAGTTAGCAGTTGAAAACCATACAAGTCTGTTATTTTACTGTTCTGTAAGTGAGAAATCTGGGCAGAACTTAGTAGGTTCTTTGTTTAGGATCTCACAAGCCTGAAAACAGAAACAAATACTCATAAACAGAAAAACACTAAAAATATAGACCTAAATCTAAATATATTAATAATTACATGAATGTACATGGTCTAAATACATGTTAAAAGACAGAGATTATCAGAATGATTTTGTTCAAGTTCCAACTATAATATCTTCAAAAAACTTATTTTATATATGATGATATAGGTAAGTTTAAAGTAAAGGATGGAGAAATATATACCAAGAACACATTTTTTTTAAGCTGAGTGGCTATATTAATAACAAAGTAGACTTCAGAGCAAAGAGAATGACCAGGTATAAAAAAGGGCATTCTATAATGATACAATGGTCATTTCACCAAGAAGACAGAACAATCTTAAATGTGTGTGTGCCTAACAACAGAGCTTCGAACATGAAGAAAAACTAATAGAACTGAAAGGAGAAACACATAAATTACAGTTAGAGTTGGAGAGTTCATACTCCTTGCTCAGTAATGAATAGAACTAGCACATAGAAAATCTGCAAGATTATAAGAACTGAACATCATCAGCCAACTGTATCTAACTGAAAATTTTGGAATATTCCACCCAACAATGGCAGAATTCTTTTCAAATACACATAGAACATTTACCAAGATGGACCATATTCCATGTCATAAAATAAACTAACAAATTTGAAAGAGTTGGAATTATACAATATATGTTCTCTGACCATAATGGAATTAAATCAGAAATCATCAACTGAAAGAGAACAGAAAGATATCCAAACACTAAATACTAATTTCAGAAAAAAAAGAAAAATTTCAAACCAATAATCTAAGCTTCTTCCTAAAGAAACTAGATAAAGAATAGTAAGACAAACTCAGAGGAAGAAGGAGGGAAATAATAAAAGCAGAAATCAATGAAATTGAAAGCAGAAAAGCAATAGGGAAAATAAATGAAATCAAAAGCTAGTTCTGTGAAAATAATAAAATTCACAAATATCTTGGAAGACTGAAAAGAAAATAGAAGAAAGACATAAATTCTATCAGGAATGAAAAAGAATATTACTAGAGATTTCATATGCATTAATAGGATAAGTGAATACTATGAACAATTAAATGCTTATAGACTAAAAAATTAGATAAAATGGACCAACTCCTCAAAAACCTCAAACTACTAAAACTCACTCTAAATGAAACAAATAACCTACATAGTCCTAAAACTGTAAATAAATTAAATCTGTGGTTTAAAATCTTCTGAACAAGAAATCAAGAGGCCCAAATTACTTCACTGGCAAATTCCACCTAACCTTTAAAGAAGAAATAATACTAATTCTATACAATGTCTTTCAGAAAACATCTCATTTTATGAGGCCAGCACTACCCTGATACTAAAACTTGACAAAGACAATACAAGGAAACTATAGACCAATATCCTTCATCAACATAGATGCAAAATTCCTCAATGAAATGTTAGATAATTGAATGCATTATAAATAAATAATCATAGTACACTAACATCAACTAGGATTTATCCTAGGAATATAAGGCTGATTTCAATAATAAATGCACTATTCACAATAGCAAAGACATGGAATCAACCCAAATGCCCATCAATGATAGACTGGATAAAGAAAATGTGGTACATATACACCATGAAATACTATGCAGCCATAAAAAGGAATGAGATCGTGTTTTTCGTAGGGACATAGATGGAGCCAGAAGCCATTATCCTCAGCAAACTAACACAGGAACAGAAAACCAAACACCACATGTTCTCAGTTATAAGTGGGAGCTGAACAATGAGAACACATGGACACAGGGAGGGGAACAACAGACACTGTGGCCTGTCAGGGGCTGGGGGGAGGGAGAGCATCAGGATAAATAGCTAATGCACGTGAGGCTTAATACCTAGGTGATGGGTTGATAGGTGCAGCAAACAATGATGGCAAATGTTTACCTATGTAACAAACCTGCACGTCCTGCGTGTGTATCCCGGAACTTAAAATGTAAAACAACAAAAAAGCAATCATTTTATAACTTCCACGGGGAGGGGGAGAAGTCAATAAATGTAATCTACCCTATACATGGTGTAAAGATTGTACCAATTGACACAAAAAAAGAATTTGACAAATTCAACATCTCTTCATAATTGAAACTAGCAGCAAACTAAAAAATAAGGAAACTTCCTTAACCTGTGAAAGGACAACTAAAAAATATATATATGGCTAACATTATACTTAGTGGTTAAAGACTGGATAATTTTTTCTTAAGATTAGGACCAAGGGAAGGATCTGCTGTTATCTCTCTTATCCCTGACTGGATATCCTAATCAGTGCAATAAGGCAAGAAAAAGTAATAAAAGTCATACAAATTAGAAAGGAACAAAAAACTGTTTCTATTCACAGATGACATAATTATCCACATGGAAGATCCTAAAAAAGCTACCACAAAAAAAAAAGAAAAAACATCTCCTAGAACTAATAAATGAGTTTGATAAGGTCGCAACATATCAGGCCAACACACAAAAATCACTTGATTTTTAAATACTAGCAATAAACCGTTGGAAACGAAGATTTTTTTTAAGAAAACACCATTTATAAAATGAAATCTCAAATATAGGTCTAATATTCAACTTTAGATTTTTTAAAATTTCTATTGTACTAAGGCATTTAAAAATTCTAAACAAAAGTTCAAAAACAGACAAAACTAAGCTATGGTGTTGGAAGACAGTAATTGTGCCTGGAAAGGAAAAAGGGTGTAGCATCTGGGTGGGGTCATGGAGGGCTTCTGGCATCTCTGCTGCGTTCTATTTTTGACTTGGGTGATGATATGTTTACTTTGTGATAACTCACTAAAGTAAACAATTATGAATTATGTACTTTTCTGAAAATTTGTTCCACACCAAAAAATTTAATAATAAACATGAAAATAGAGTGCTATTATGTCTTGAAACATTTGTAAACTGCATTTTGAAACTGCAGTTTGCATTTGGCATTAACCAATTGAACACTAGCAGAATGACCTGAAAAATGTGTTGATTTAACTGTATCTAATTAACAGTCATTTACAAATATTTTTAGATCTCTATAAATCTTCTTGTTTTATAAAATTTGCATCAGCTTCACCCATATTTCACTCACCACTGTTACCTATCACTGACAGTAACTATTGCCGCTATGACTAACACTAGTGGTCCTTACAAAACATGGAGTGGTATACTTTTATTTAGGGAGTGCTGGTCTTAGGGTCAGAGAGCTGGGATAATCATCCCCTATTTGCACAAGGTCTGTCTATGGTTTTGTTTTGTCTTTTTTTCCAGTGTCCCCAATTCTTCTCTTCCTGTCCTCCTCTTGCGCCCAACCATAGGTTTCTAGAGAATGTTCCTGAAACTATCCTTGGGTGTCGATTGTATTCTTTAAAATTATATACAGTTTTTTAATGTGTATACATTTTAGTATACATAAATAGTTTGGGCTATAGATCTTATTCCTTTTTCTTTTTTCACCCAGTGTCATGTTTTTGAACAATTATCTCTGTTACCATGTGCACATCTGACAGCCGCAGAGTTTCCTCAGCATGTATCTACTATTCAAAAAGAATCTGTCTTTTCCTTTTGTGCTGAATAACAAAAAACACTGCAGAGAATATTCTCTTACCCATCTCCTGTGTAAAAAAAAGTATCTCTGGAATATATATCTAGGATTGGGATAGCTGGATCATAAAGTATTCATATTTATCTTTGCCAGGTACTGCCAGCAAAGAAATCCTAATGCTTTCTAGAATAGTATCTCATTATGTTTTTAGCCTGTATTTCCCTGACTGTTAGTGAGGCTGAGCATTTCTTTCATCCACATAATAATAATACAGATTTCTGGTTCTGTGAATTACTTATTTGTATTATTTTCTCATTTTGCTACCAGGTTTCCAGGTACTATTGACTAATTTAAACAAGTCACCCCAAAAGGACAAACTAATAAACAATTGATAAATTTGATACCAAAACTAAACATTTCTCCTCCAGGAACAACACTATAGGCAAAATTCAAATAAAACAGATAACCCAGTGAGGAAGATATTTGCAGTAACCAACATCAAGTCGGGGAGGAGGTCCTGTTCTACCTTATTTAATCCTCCCAGTGACCCCAGAAATCAGTGCCATTATAATCCTCATTTTATAGACAAGAAGACTGAGACCAGAGAGGCTAAATCACTTACCTAAGATCAAAGACCTACTTGGAAGATGGACAACAGATTTACTCCCAGATTTATCTGATCTAAAAGTCTATGCCCATATACACCTACTAGGTACCCACAAAAATTTTCTTAAATGAGAATAAAGTTGTATGATTAAAAAAAGTCTATGGTCATAACAATTGCCCCCATTTCCTTCTAGCAGATTGAGAACATCTGTCCTCCACTTCCCACCTTCTATTGTATCTTTTGTTTCCTTTCCCCTTCATCAAAGTCTGTATTTCTCAATAATATCAATGTCTCTAATGCTGGGACATTTATAGTTTTTACTCTGCTAGCCATGTGTGGTTCATACTGTAATTGTATTACTACTTAGTTTTTTGTTTTACAGGTAAATTAATGTTTCACCAACTATATAGTATCACCTCCTTGAGTACCCGGACTTTTGACTTCTTTGTATTGCTGGAAACAACTGACACAGGGCCTTAAACATGAGGCCCTCAATAAATACACGTTGCTTTAAAACAAATAAATACATAAAACACTTCTATATCCCTCTATCCCACTTTCTGCCATCGATTTCCACAGAAAACAGAAATGCTTGATAGTTCTTTTAGGTACACTGCCTGTTTGCATTTGATCTTTGTCATATTCGTGGCTAATTTAAACAGTTACAGCTGAAAGATCTAAAAGATTTAGCGCCATGTTGGGTCAGACCATTCACTGATTGAATCATCTGAGGCAGTTATTTCTGTTACTGTTTTAGTTTTCTTATTGGTGAAATGTAGAAGATTGTATGCCTTGGGGGTTTTTTGGACGGAATAACATAAGAACATAGAACTTAAGTAAATACGGTGTATGAGCGAGTAAATAAAAATAAAAGTTCATCTGGTTTTCTTTTTTTTTTTTTTTTTTTGAGACAGAGTTTCGCTCTTGTTGCTCAGGCTGGAGTGCAGTGGCACGATCTCTGCTCACTGCAACCTCCGCCTCCTGGGTTCAAGTGATTCTCCTGCCTCAGCCTCCCATTACAGACATGCACCATTACGCCCGGCTAATAATGTATTTTTAGTAGAGATGGGGTTTCTCCATGTTGGTCAGGCTGGTCTCGAACTCCCAACCTCAGGTGATCCAACTGCCTCAGACTTCCAAAGTGCTGGGATTACGGGCGTGAGCCACCACGCCAAGCTCATCTGGTCATTGTTCAGTCCCCTGACTAATGAATTTCTGACCTATAAATCTTTATGTGTGGCCATATGTAGGTACATTTTTTTTCTACCGTATATCTATCTTTCTTTCCAAATGATGACATAAGTATAGCGGTGGGGGCCAGAGTAGTATTAGAATTGGAAGTAAGCCAGTGAAATCTAGAAACAAGCAGAACTGAAACCAAGAAAAATAAACCTTCAAGGCTGATGGTTAAACACAATTAGAGGATATTGAGAAAGGCCCCAAATATGTTGTCAATGAGCAGGTCAAAAACAAAGAGAGATGGAATGGACAGAATCACCTGTCTTTTTTTTTTCTTTTCTAGCTTTTTATTTTGAAATAATCATAGATTTGCAGAAAGTTGCAAAGATAGTACAGAGAGGTCCCAATATCCTTCACCCAATGTTTACATCATACATAATCATAGTACAATATAAAAACCTTCCTCCACTGGAAGGTGGAAACTGACATGGGTAGTGTGTACAGTTCTATGTCATTTTATCACATGCGGTTCTGTGTAACCATTCATTACCGCAATCAAACATAAGATTCTTTCAATCACCACAAAGATCTCCCTCTTTCTACCATTTATAGTACAGAGTTTGCTTTTAAGGAGGATAACAGTAAGTAGAGGGCAAGTTCAAAGCCCAGTCTAGGAGCACATCCAGGGAGTAGTGGGTATGGGGAAAGTCAGTGGAGGAAGGTTGTTCCTGAACTGTCTCTAAACCAGACTCTCCAGTGTGTCAGGAACTTTGGGGATCTCTCACTGTTATATATTATAATTATATATTATTATATATAATACATATAATATGTAATAATAGAAAATTACAGAGAAAGTAATTTCTTTGAAGCAACTGTTCCTTTAAATAACTAAGAACATTAAAGAGAAATTGCTTGACTATAATACCCATTCCAGGCAAGCAACCAATCTGTGTAGATCTGGGTCTCCAAGGTGATGGGATCATCTCTACACAATCATCCACTGTAAATATCCCCTTTGGAAAAACTAAAGTGAGGGGCACTGATCTGAAGAAATGTAAAGGTCACTGAAAGAGTTATAAACTTAAAAAAACCCAAATGTCATATAGGAAAAGAGAAGCCTAGAGGTAAAGTTACATAATTATGATTCTCTTAAAGTATCCATATAATATAACTAGTTTGGATAACTTAGAAAATTTAACAGCAAATGGCTGGCAAAAAACTATAATCTATTTTTTAAAGGAAACTAGCTAGAGTATATGGGACATTATTAACAATGAAATAAAATCAAAATAAAATATTTGGCCTCAGACAGGAATTCTCAAACATTTTAGGCCAAAAACCTTTAATTTTATTTCATCTAAATTTTCTTATTAACCTTTGGTACTTGCTTATATATATTTTAATTACAGTTGTCATATTCCTTTTAGACAAAATATTTTATTTAACTTTGACCTTTGCTTCTTTATATCTAACTAAAGCCCGTAATCCCTGGAGTTTTTATTTTAATGATTAGTTTTCCTTAGAACACTTTAAGAGAAGAAATATAAAGTGATTTAATATACATTTTTAAAATCATATTTATTAAAAATTTGTTGCAGAGAAAAACATTTAGTAAAAAAGTCGAATTACATAGAAAATAAAATGTGAATATATAATAAGGGAAAAGGGATTAGATAATAACAATAAACACTTCCAATTAGAAAATCAAAAAATTAGTCTAGGTGTGGTAGCTTACACCTGTAATCCCAGCACTTTGGGAGGCCAAGGTGGGCCAATCACTTGAGGCCAGGAGTTTGAGACCAGCCTGGCCAACTTGGTGAAATCCCGTCTCTACTAAAAATACAAAAATTGGCTGGGTGTGATGGTATGCACCTGTAATCCCAGCTACTCGGGAGGCTGAGGCAGGAGAATCACTTGAACCTGGGAGGTGGAGGTTGCAGTGAGCTGAGATCGTGCCACTGCACTCCAGCCTGGGTAACAGAGCAAGAGCAAGACTGTCTCCAAAAAAAAAAGAAAGAAAGAAAATTAAACACAGCAGTCACTGATTCATAGCAATTTTGAAATGTGGCTGGGAAGATACTCTGAAGTCCCTCTAGGGGTGGGTATGTAATATTTCTCGATTACGTCCAGATTCTGCTCCTTGGGAAGAGCTCCTTTGTCCATTGTTCTTAGTAGCTTGTGGCTCCAGGCTCTGGGAATATATTCCCTTCCCATTATACTCTTGGTCCACATCTGGAGTGGGTATTTGAGAATATGCCTCCTTGAGAGTTGTGCAGTTCTCTCAGCTTCTTTCCCATATATGGCTGGTAGTACAAAGTCATTTCAAGTCCCAAAGAGTCACAGACTTTTAATATCTAGATTTATGGTGTAACAACACAACTCTCCTAAAAACATACTTTTTATATATTGGACTCCAATTAGTTCCATGTTTCAAAATCTACATCAACAGCTCCTTTCTAGACATTCTCCTTAGATTTGCTCTATTCATTGCTTTCTAGTTTCCATGACTCTCTTTCAACTTATTTTCGGGTAAATTGAATTTATCAGGACTTCAGTGAGAGAGTCACACTTTTAGTCTCTTTTCCTTAAACCATTTTGTCTAATTGAAAGGATGTACTGCTACACACCCTTAGTTGGACCTTGATTCTGAGACAAACACTTTCACAGAAGCTTTTCAGAGGTTTTAACCATAGTGTCAAGACCATAATCTCATTTAATCTTTGCCACAAGGCTGAGTTTAATCTTTGTTGCTCAAAGCTCTCTCAGGTTTATCTGTTAGTGGTTACGGTTAAGAGCAGTTGTGTTTTCCAACTCTTAAATCCCCCAAATTTCTAGACTATACTATTTTTTATTTCTGCTACAAAATGGCCATTTACATATATATGAGTTTATCTCTTCCATGTAATACCCTGTGTAATGCAAACACTGCCAGGCAACACATTCTGTTTTCCAGCTCTTTTCCTTATGGTCACAAATTCATTCGGTGTGTTATTATCTTATAATTTACTGCACACAACAGCTCAACAAATACTTTGCTCCTGGATAACATGGATCTCCCTTTCATTCTTCATTATCACCTACCATCAACTTTTAAATCATTAATACATATATTAATAACTTTTTGTTACAAAAGCATCGTGTTCCTCCTAGCAATTTCTATCAGTATGCATAATCCAAGTTACGTTTCAACAACTCCAAGAATCTCATCACATTAAAACACTGGGTTTACTTTTGCTCATGTTTATTTTGCTCATCCAGCCAGATTGGCTTGTTCTCAAACTGAGACCTAGGCTGACAACTGGAACATCGCAAATTGTCATGACAGTGGGAAAAAGAACAGAATGATCACTCACTGGCTTTGAAAAATTCCACAGGTAGAACATATCACTTCCAGTCACATGACATTAGCCAAAGCAAGTTATGTGGCTATACCCAATTTCAAGGGGTAGGGAATTATAATCCTGACATGGACCCGAAAAGGAACTAGAAATATTTGGTGGGCAACATTAATGACCATGACATCTTCCAGTATCTTTATTGTTTTGCTTTTCATATTTAGGGCTACCATCTAACTGGAACAGATTTTTGCATGGTGTGATGAGATCCAATATAGATTGTATCATTTATTGAAAAGCTCATCCTCTTTCCACTGCTGTGCAGTACTTCCCTTGTTTTAAATCAGTGTTCATATATGCACAGCTCTCTTTCTGGGCTCTTGACTCTTTTCCTTTGGTCTACTTATTACCCTTGCACAAACTGCATATTATCTTCTTTAAAATTTTTTTTTTTTTTTAGATTCAGGGGTAGATGTGCAGGTTTGTTACATGAGTATATTGCATGATGCTGAGGTAGGCTTCTAATAATCCCCTCACCCAAGTAGTGAACATATTATAGTACCATATTATAGTACCTGATAGGTAGTTTTTTGTTGTTGTCATTTTTTTGTTTTTTTTTTTGTTTTTTTTTTGTTTTTTAGACAAGGTTTTACTGTTGCCTAGGCTGGAGTGGTGCAGTGGCATGATCATGGGTCACTGCAGCCTCAAACTACTGGGCTCAAGTGATCCTCCAACCTCAGCCTCCCGAGTAGTTGGGACTACAGACGCATGCCACTATGCCCAGCCTGATAGGTAGTTTTTCAACTTTTTCTTAAGAGTTAGGGTCTTACTATGTTGCCCACGCTGGACTTGAACTCCTGGGCTCCAGCAAGACTTCCACTTCAGTTTCCCAAGTAGCGGGGACTACAGTCTCACACCACCACCCAAGTAGCTGGGACTACAGGCATGTGCCATCACACCTGGCTTGCACATTATCTTCACTGCTATTGAAAAGACCGGATAACAGAGTGAATCTCCCGCCTTGCTCTTGTCCTGGCTTAACCTTGATGTCTACATAGATATATATATATTTTTTTTTTTTTCCTGAGATGGAGTCTTGCTTTGTCTCCCAGGCTGGAGTGCAATGGAGCGATCTCAGCTCACTGCAACCTCTGCCTCCCAGTTTCAAGTGATTCTCCTGCCTCTGCCTCCCAAGTAGCTGGGATTACAGGCATGCACCACCATGCCTGGCTAGTTTTTGTACTTTTAGTAGAGACAGGGTTTCACCATGTTGGCCAGGCTGGTCTTGAACTCCTGACCTCGTGATCCTCCCACCTTGGTGTCCCAAAGTGCTGGGATTACAGGCGTGAGCCACAGCGCCTCGCCAATGCTACATTTCTATATAAAATTTAGATTCATCCTTGAATTTTGTATCTTTGAATTTTTACTGCATTGGCATTGATTATAGATATATTTAAGGAAGACTATCTTTACAATGAGTCTACCAATTTTTATCATGTACATGTTTAATTAGGTTCTCTTTGATTCTTATTGATATCTTATTGTTTTATCTAAAGAAGTCTTACAAATCTTTTATTGCTCAGAAATTTGATACTTGCATGCTTTTAGATAGTAACTATTAAATTTTTTAATTTTTGATAGAAATTACTTATCAAATTATTAGAAATTACTTCCAGTAACCCATTGACGTTAATTGGAATAGTACATCTGTATATCTGAATTTTCTGTGTACATATATCAGGTGTACACAATCATATCATCACTGAAAAATGAGTTTTATTTATTCTATCATTATACTTTTTATTCCTTTGCTTGTCTTATTGAACTAAATAGGACATCTTACCTTGTTCCCAATCTCAAAGGTAAGCTTTCAATCTTTCACCATTCGATATATGACCTATAGCTAGTTTTTTGATAGCTAATTTTTATCAAAGTAATTTAAAATATAGCAGTAATTGTTTTATATGTGTCTCTTGTAAACAGCATGTGCTGGTTTTCTATTTAGTCTGACAATCTTTGTCTTTTAACTAGGAATTCAGATCATACGCAATTTAATGTAATTACTGTATGAACTTAAATACCACCCTCTTATTGTACTTTTATTTCTCTTCACTGGCTACATTTCTTTTTCACTTATTATTTTAGATTGCTTTTTATTATTGCATTATCCACTCCCACATTAGTTTGGAAGTTTTACCCTCTTTATACTCTATCTGAAAAATTTTCAAAAAACCTACCCTAGAAATCAGCTTTCCAAGGTATAATATTACTCTTCTTCTTTCATTAATATGTATGAAGTATGTCCATATATCAGGTGAAGTAAAATGCAATGGGGCTAAGAAGGTGAGTAGCACAGTCTCTCTTCCTGAAGAACTTAAGTCTAAGTCAACCTCTTCATTTTTCTTTTGAAGGATCTCCAGGTCTCCCAAGTTCAGACCACTACTTCTTTTCTTTCTGCAAATACCATATATTTACAAATAAATTCAATATTTTATGAGCTTATTGTAGAGATTGTCAGCTATTATATCAGTCTTTTTGAAATATTTTTTGGTGTGGGTTTGTCATTTCAAAGGATCCAGCTGTTCTGGATCTTTACAAGTATCTTTTTACACCATTACAGCTATCCTCACCACAAGCTTCAAGTGAACTATTATCTCCATTATACAGAGGAGAAAACTGATTTCAACGAGATTTTCCCAGGATCATACAGCCATTAAGGGGTGGACTGGATTTGAACCCAGACCTATACCCTTCTCTAATGACTATATATTTTTCCCACCTTATCACAGAATGTGTCAAAAGGTAGGCTAAATAACTGTAATATGCATTGCTACTTTGAGTGCATATGATTGTCACTTTATTTTTTGAGGTACAATTACATACTACAAAACGTATTCTTTAAAGTGCATAACTGACTGGTTTTTATCACATTCACAACGTTGTGCAACCATGATCACTTTTTAATTCCAGAATGTTTTCAACTCACCGCAAAGAAACTCCGTCCCTATTAGCAGTCATTCTGTATTTCCCTTCCCCCAGCCCCCTGGCAACCACAAATCTACTTTCTGTCTGTATAAAGATGCCTATCCTGGATATGTCATATAAATGGCCTTTTTTGTAGCCTTTGTGTCTGGCTTCTTTCACTGAGCATGTTTTTAAGGTCCGTCCATGTTGTAACATGTATCAGTACTTCATTCCTTTTATGGTTGAATATTCCACCATGCAGATATACCACCCTTTGCTTATTCATTGGTTGGCAGACATTTTTCACTATTATGAATAATGCTGTGTAAACATTTGTGTGCAAGTTTTTGTGTGAACATATTTTTTCATTCTCTTGGGTAAATAGCCAAGAGTGGAATTGCTGGGTCATGTGGCAATTTTATGTTTAACCTTTTGAGGGAACACAGCATCCTTTCACATACCTACCAGCAATGTAGGAGAGTCTAATTTCTCTACATCCTCCTCAACATTTACTGTTCATGTTTTTCATTAAAGCCATCCTAGTGGGTGTGAAGTGGTATTCCATGGTGGTTTTGATTTCCATTTCCATCATGATGAATGATGTTGAAATCTTTTCATGTGCTTATTTGCCTTCTGTATATCTTCCTTAGATCAAAGTATTCAAGTCCTTGGCCTATTGTTTAAGTGGGTTGTCCTTTTATTGTTGATAGGAGTTCTTTATTTTGGACATTAAGGCTTAGCAAATATATGATTTGAAAATATTTTCTCCCATTCTGTGGATTGTTTTTTCATTTTCTTGATTGTGTCCTTTGAAGCACAAAAGTTTTAAATTTGGTGAAGTCAAATTTTTCCTTTTGAAGGGTGGGGAATTGCTTGTGCTTTGTAGATTAGTGCTTCCCAAACTTTTTGGTGCCAGGGCCTGGTTTTGTGGTAAACAGTTTTTTCAGACTGGGGGGTGGGAGCGAGGGCATGGTTTTTGGATAATGCAAGCACATTACATTTATTGTGTACTTTATTTCTATTATTACATTCTAACATATCATGAAATAATAATTCAACTCACCATAATGTGGAATCAGTGGAAGCCCTGAGCTTGTTTTCCTGCAACTAGATAGCCCCGTCTGGGGGTGATGGTAAACAGTGACAGATCATCAGGCATTAGATTCTCATAAGCAGTAAGCAACCTAAATCCCTCGCATGCTAGTTCACAATAGAGTTCACACTCCTATGAGAATCTGCTGCCACCACTGATCTGACAGGAGGTGGAGATCAGGCAGTAATGGGTGCCATGGGGAGTGGCTGTAAATACAGATGAAGTTTTGTTCACAGCCACTCACCTCCTGCTGTGCAGCCTGGTTCCTAACAGGCCTTGGACTGGTATGGGTCCGTGGCCCAGAGGTTAGGGACTCCCTGCTTTAGATGTTATATCTAGGAAATGATTGCCTAATCTAAGGCAATAAGGACTTAAAACTATGTCCTAAGTATAATATTAACCTTCACCATTTTCTGAGATAATGCAAGGACTTTGGAACATCTATCTCCGTCTGCTTATATTTCTGTTAAACACCAACATACACACATACTGAAATCCCATATAATGCAGTATCATAATCATTTTATGCAGAAAGCGTTCATTTAGTTATACTATACATATATTCACAATTTTTATTTTCTTGCCAAAATTTAATCTTCCACCAGGGTTTATTTTCCTTCTGCCCAAAAACTCTTTTTGTGTTTTCCTTCCTTACTGTGGTTATGCTGCTGTTACATTCTCTCCATTTTTATTTTAATGTCATTATTTTGCTATCATTTTTGAAGAGTATTTGTTGTGTAGAGGATCTTTGGTTGAGTTATTTTCTTTCCACATTTTGAGGATATTTTTCTATTGCTCTGTTTCCAATGTTACTATTAAGAAGACAGAAGCCTTTTAAGGTAATCCATCCTTTTTCCACTGAGCAGTTTTTAAGATACTTTTTATTCATTGCAGTTTCACTATTATTTCTCTAGGTATGGACTATTTTCCATTTATCCTATTTGTGATCTTTTGAACCTCCTGAATTTATGGTTCAATGTCATTCATCACTTCTGAAAAATTCTCAGCCATTATCTCTTCTAATATTGTCTCTGCCATATTCTCTCTCCTCTCCCTTCCTGGGGCTCCAATTACAAGTGTGTTTGGTGTTTTCACAGGGTGCTTTATGTCTTTTGCCTCTTACTCCTTTTTCATCTTTTAGTCTCTGTGCTCTATTCTATGTGCCTCCTTCTAATTTATAACCCAGTTTACCAAGTCTTTCTTTAGCTGTATTTCATCTGGTAAACAGCTCCATTTAGTTCTTATTTTTGGTTATCTTTTCAGGACTAGAATCTCTAAAATTTTTTCAAATAAAAAATTACGTGAGTCAAGTAATTATAACAACTGGAGTCCCTGTGATCTGTTTTTATTATTTTTCTATTGATTCTGGCTTTTGTGTATTGTCTCATCATGTTTGTTTACTTGAAACACTTTCAGAAATAGTTTGAGAATTAGGATGATGTCATCAGTCTCCAGAGAGGATATTTTTTTCCAGGCACTAGAGAGTAATAGCAGTCTGTGACCAAGATTTGATTTTGTTTTAGAGCTGGAGTACAATTAATACCTCCACTTCAACAGTCTAGTTGAAGTTTCCTCCAGTCTACTTGTGGTTAAATGAAGCCAATCTTTTAGTAGATTTTCACTAGAAAGACTGACATAGGCATACTTTAAACTATTTTTCTATGATCTGATACTTGAAGGACAGCATGACCTTATATAAAATCACTGGCTTACACTTTCCTTCCTTGAGGTGTTCTTGAAAATTCTGCTCAATTTTGCCTTGCTCTTGCTTGTGAGAAATCTAATACCCAGTCTAATTCTCTCTGTAAGTCTTGGGAACTTGTCTTTATAGTTAAATAGTTTTTCTAGGGTATGTCTTGAAGTTTACTATTGATGATCAATTTTCCTGGTACTCTGTGGGCTCTTTCAATATGAACTCAGGTCTTTTTTATGTGAGGAAAGCTTTCTTAGGTTATTGGTCTTTTCTTAAGAAACTTCCCATTTTTAAATAAATTTTAGATATACAGAAGAGTTGCATGAATAATGCACAGAGTGCCTGTATATCCTTGACTCTGCTTCCCCAATATAACAATTCACAGAAATATAGCACAATCATCAAAATCAGAAATTAGCTAAATACTATTAACTAAACAACAGACTTTATTTGGATTTTGCGTTTTCTCACTATTATCTATTTTTGGTGTCAGGATTTTGTCCAAGATTTCACAT
Source organism: Pongo abelii (assembly GCF_028885655.2). Taxonomy (NCBI): domain Eukaryota; kingdom Metazoa; phylum Chordata; class Mammalia; order Primates; family Hominidae; genus Pongo; species Pongo abelii. The sequence continues at coordinate 72,655,829 of NC_071996.2, read as the reverse complement.
TGCATTTAGTTATATCTCCTCAGTCCCCTACAGTCTGTAACAAGTCTTTGATTTTTCCTCTTCTTTCACTTTGACACTTTCAAAGAGTACTGGTAAGTTATTTTGTAGAATGTCCTTCAGTTGACTTTGTCCTATGTTTTTACATGATTATAATGAAGTTATGCAACATTTGCAGTTATATTGCAGTAATGATACTATATAACTTCTCAGTGAATCATATTTAGGGGTTTATTGTCTTTACTGGTAATAATGAACTTTAATCACTTATCTATCAGGTTTCTCTTCTGTAAAGCTACAATCTTTCCCTTTGTAATTCATACGTACCTGGAGGGATGTACCATGAAACAATGCAAACCTGGTTCTTCAACTTTTGCCCACTCATTTGGCATTTTTTCTTCAGTAAGATGGGCCCCTAATGATCTCTCCTCCCCCCAGTATTTAGACTCTTGTGTAACCTCCTACATGGTCTCGGGGTTGGCATGTTTGGCAGAAATAATATGCCACTTCTAAGATGAGGTGATAAAAGACACCAGGGCTTTCCTTGTAGGCATGCTTTTTTATGTGTTCTGTGTCTCCCTCTCTTGGGTCACTTCTTCTGTGGAAAATCAGCTGCTGTTGTTAGCAGCACTGTGGAGAGGCCCACATGGTGAGAAACTGAAGTCTCTGGCCAACAGCCGTATGAGTGAGTTTAGAAACAGATTCTCCAACCCCAATCAAGCCTCTGATGACTGCTGCCATGGCTAACACCTTAATTCAGTCTTGTAAAAGACTCTGGGCCAGAATCACCCAGCTAAGCTGCTCCTGGATTCCTGATCCACAAAAACTGTGATGTAATGTGTACTGTTTCATGGCATTATGTTTTACAGTAATCTGAAACACAGCAATAGACAACTAATACAGTCTGAATCACTTACTCTGCCATTACTGGAAGCAACAGTGTCTATGTTCATTTAATCATCACATTAGCTATTGTTTCCATTGCACAGATAAGAAACCAAAGTGTGGCAGATATCGAATTAGCCACCAAAAAGCCACTAATAATCCTTTTTGCCTTTGGATTCCTCTAGCATAGCAGCTCGCAAGCTAAAATCCCCCCCCCGCCCCCAGCCCCTCCAGATTTCCTCGCATTTTGTAGCGGCCACCTACCATTACTGACTAATGAGATGTACTTACAAGTGCACCAGGAAAGGGCTTCTCTTGTTGAACAAAGGATAAAGGCTTAGGAAAAGGCTTTTGGCCCATTTGCTTTTATCCTGCCTGGAAAATGAGGTTAGCTACTATCTCGCTTTCATCCTCATAGCAGCCTGGATATTAGCAGCCATCTTGCAGCCATGAGGATAAAACCTATAATCTAATGGTATGGAAAAGGAAAACAAGAGAAGCTGAGATCCATATTGATTCCCTTGAGCCACAGCCCCTTCCTCGTATGTCTGCCTCAGCCTTTCTTTTGCCTGAAACTAATAAACTCCTTACTTGTTTAGGCCATTTCTTAGTCAGGTTTTCTGCGGCTTGAAACAGGACACATTCCTAATTGATATACTCATGTAAGGAGAAGTAACTCAAATGGTAGACAATACCATCGGACTAAACACAACATCTAATTAGAAGTAGGTTCTGGTGCAAACATGTCCAGGTGTCCTGCAGAAGTCCTGACCATGCCAGGGAGAGTAAGGAAATTATGTTCTACTCATCCACTTTATTGTCAAATTTTCTACTTTGTAACCTCCAAAAGCCATGTTCTGGCTTCTACCCCAACCACGTCACCAAAACTATCCTCATCAAGGATATCAACTGCCTCCTTTGTCACAAAATCCAGTGAATACATTTTGGCTCTTAACCTCTCCACAGAACTTGACACTTGTTGACTGGTTCCTTTTTTTAAAAAAACATTCCTTCTAGGATTTCACATTCCAAATTTTCCTCTTCCTATCTGCGTCTCTCATAAATCTTGTCCTTAGGCTAACCATCTTCAGCTTGTCCTCTAAATGAAGATAGTATTTAAGGGTATTACCACAGGCCCTTTTCTCTCTGGATGAGATCCATTCCCACGGCTTCAGTTACAATTTGTTGGTGATGACTCCCCTGAGCATCTACCCTTCAAACCCATCAATTATCACATCCCCATTTGGATGACTCACAAAAGCCTCACTTTCAACTGGTCAAAATCTGTACACATCACATTCAACTTTATACCTGGATAAAGTTGATTCTAGCTCATGAAATAACAAAACCAACCATCAGGCCAGAACATAAGTGGTTTCTGTCACTGCCCTAGTATACATCATACACCATCCTCATCTCTCCTCTGGCTACTGAGTTACCCTCCTGAATGGTTTTTCCAAATGTTCCTGTTCCCCTCCTCTCATTCTCTTGGCCTACGGCCTGCTTTTGTAAATTAAGTCTTATTGGAACACAGCCATGCTCATTCACACACACACATACACATCCATATGCATATATATGTGTGTATATGTGTGTGTGTGTGTGTGTGTGTGTGTGTGTGTGTGTGTGTGTGTGTCTAGGATGCTTCTGTATTATACTGGCAGAGATTAATAGTTGTGACAGAAACCATCTTGCCCTTTATAGAAAAGGTTTGCTGACTGCTGCTGTAAACTGAGGCAATAACCAAAATAGAGGCCACAAAGCCCAACATCCGTAACATTACTCAAGAAGACATGATCTGATTCCTGCCTATTGTTCCTGCACCAGCTCTTACCACATGCTCTTCTGCTTCCTATGCTTCAACCATACTGTAGTTCCTTTAGTTTCCTGAGTGCAACCCTGCTTATTCTTATTTCAGAGTCTATGTGCTGCACTCTTTAGAATGCCCTCCCCCATTCCCTCCTTCACTTAGCTCACTTTTTCAGGCAGGTCTCGGCTTAAACATCATTTCTTCCATGTAACCTGTGAACTTCCCAAACTAAACGAGTCTACTGATTCCCACAGCCTAACTTGCTGATAACATCCTATTGAACTGTAATCACATAATCAGTGTTGTTTTCCACCAGACTGTAGGCAGACACTGACCCTTTCTGTCTTGTTCAATGTGGGATCCCTATAACTTACTTTAGTATCTGGCACACCTTAGGCACTCAATATTCTTGGCCGTCCCTTATGTTACTGCATTCTGTCAACTCTCTTCAGATACTGTCCACATCTCTCTGTTCCCACCACAACTCCCCTACTTGAGCCAACTATCATGTTTTATCTGGAGTCTTTCAACAGACGCCTGACAGGTTTCTCCACTCTAGTGGATTTTTCTCCAGAGTGCAGCCAGGTTGACTTTTCTAATGCAAACCTGATGTCACTCTACTATCTAAAGCCCTAAAATGCCTTCCCATTGCTTAAAGTCTAAAACCCTCAGCATGGCTTACAAAACTTTTTGTAATTTAGATTTTACCTCTCAAAAGCACCTATGCTTACAGTCAAAATGATTCCCTTTCACATCCACAACAGCTCTCTCAACTCTTTGCAAACAATATTCTTTATGCCTGCCTGAATCACTATTCTCCACACTTGTTTCACCCAGATATCAACTACACAATATTTGGGAATCATCATCTCTCCCCACTGGAAGCCTCCTCATACACCCAAGTCTGGTTTAGAGGGTCCATCTATAGCACCTTCTACTCTACTTCTCTTCTCCTCCAAACACACATACCATTTGTAACACTAATCATACAGAAAGCGAGGTGAGAGAAGGGACTATCTGACTTCTTTTCCACTGTATTTCCAGTATTTATCATAGTGCTTGGTACACAGGAGGAGTGCAATAAATATTTACTAAATAAATGAATTTAGATGCTTCAACATTGAAGCAATTTTGCATAAATTCAAAAGAAAACTTTGAAAGAGTTCATTGTCTTATTAAATCTTATCGTGTCTTCCAATCCTACGCCCCTACAAATCCAACATGAACCCCACTCATTTCAACCAGCACCCCTAATTCTCTTATCAACTTATATTGCACCCTTTACATTTTGTATCTGTGTCTCCAAACCCCAGTTAATTTAGCAGTCTAATTTCTATCCTTCAGGTCCTAAGCTGCTCAACTCAGGGGCTCCACAAAGTTACATAATCTTTCTAACTGGCTCCATTAAACTTAGATTTTCTAACCCCACTTGGCTGTCAATATAACTTCAGTAGTGCTTCCCCTTATTTCTGGCCTGTTCTCTCTCCTAGCATATGTCTAAGCTTTTGCCACTTATCTCAAGCCCCCAGATATGCTAGGCCTGTTCACTCTCGGTACATGATCCTGCTCCTTTCTCACCAAGAGAAGGGGGAATCAGACACAAATCCTCTTATTTTGCTCTAGACTTTCTTTCCTTTTCTTTGTATCTTTTCCCCTCAACCTGAAGCTTTTATCTGCGCTCTTGACCCCACTCCTTCTGGTCTGCTCTTGGGCTCTACCTTACTGATTTTGGTACTGTCACATCTTACATTAATTTAACTTGCACAAAGGCAGCTCTACACAAGGTTCCATTGTGTGTTTTCACTGTGTTGCATCAGCTGAAGTCACATTCATTCCACTGCTTGTAGAGTACTGTACACTAAGATGGCAGGTCATAGCTCTTCCATACCTGATATGCCTAATTAATCGGGAGCTTGAAGTGTCATAAATAGAGAAGTGATCGTGTTGCTGTTTTGCCCACTCCAGCTCATCCCTGTTGAACTAAGCAGTGCTTGACATCATCTAGCCAGATCATAAGGCAGAGGAAAGAACTATGTGCTGTGAATGGGACTGAGACACAGTCATAAGTCATCTGCTCTCCCACAATCATCAATTATCGGGCATCCTCACCAATGAATTCATCTTCTCTTGGTGATTTGATTCTAGTGGTTAAAACCATGCTTTGTGTCCCCCCCAACCCCAAATATGACCTCAAATATAAGCCATCAACAGCCATTTGAGAGTCAGCAATTAGAATCCTGGAGATAATACAGAGAGTCTTAGACCACATCTCTTCCCATATTGCTGTTTCCTCTAAGCCTTCAGTGCTTTTAGTCAGCATCTTTTTCTAAGTCACAGAAATCAGTAAATATCGGAATACATAAAACAGAGAAAGGTCTGAAGAGAAATGGACTGCTAGCTGATAAATGGCTGGTGAGCTTCAGGAGGGAGAGGTAGGGGTGAGGACTGTCAATTCAAACAAGAATGCAAACCACTCAAACATCTCATAAAGCACTAAACATTTCTGAAGTCTGGCTGGGAACTTTCAGAAAAGAACAGAGACCACAGTTCCTCAGATCTACATACCCATTTCCTTCTCCCCCTACCAAACACACACACTTAGCAAAGACTGTGCATTGATTATGGGACAAGGACTGAAGAAGCAAGAACTCACTCTGCAAATAAAAGAAAAAAGGCAAAGCAAACCCTTTACACTTACTCCACCCTAAAGCAACTACTAATTATGTTATGCTTTGATCTTTTCAGCCACGTTCACTCACATATATTACTGTCAATATCTTTGGGGAAAAAAAAAAAAAATGTAAGCAGTAAACATTTTAAGGACCTTTCACAAACCAAATGACAGCAGGTTTTTATTAACATATCTTACAATGTTGATTATTCCTAGTTTTGTAATTTCTGCTTAATTATAAAGATCAATTTAGCTTCTACAGTAATGTACTGTATTTAAATGATCATTCATACAAGATATCACACCAGTACATTTTTTTGAATAATATACACACATCACTCTAACTTGGACCTGTTATTTTTAAAAGTGGGTTTATAAATGGGACTTATAAAAGTTATGGGGAAAAATTAAAGTTCTAGTTTAGCAGCATGCATGTATGTATTCAAGTACAATTTTCAACCAAGTGCTTTTTTAAAATTTACCGGTGACTAATTCACCAATATCAAAATAAACACTATCAAACACCCAAATTTTAAAGTTAAGGCTAATATTTTCACTTCACATCCATATGCACAACCATAAAACATTCCATTTTAAATAAGTAGTAATCAAAGTCTGAATACATTATACCATGTATATATAGCATCAGAGTTTCAAACTGTAGAATTATTCAAGTTCATGAATCCTGTAACAGTATTTACTAGAGATGTCAATTAGCATTTTGCTCTTCAACCACACTTACAAATGGTCTGGTATTCATAATGATCAATGCAAAAAGTATGACAGGCTAAACTTATGATACAGTATTTAAAAAAGTAGCAATGTGTTGGAAAGGACAGCTATTTAGTCAAACAGAATCATTGAGTCTTACAGAAAGTTATCTTAATATTTTGGAAATGTATATAAAAATAGCAAGCTATTTCCATGTATTTTATTGTAGAACTATAGGTAATTTTTTGACTTTCTGAATACATTTGAATATGTACTGCTCTGCTTTCCATATTTTAATGCAAGGCCATCATTTAATGTCCATTTTCATACTCTTGTAATGTCATGTCATTACAAAAATTTTTTAGAACATGGATCTGACATTATTTTTATATTTTATCATTAGATTTGTTTAGTTTATTTTTACATGTAAAAATGTAATTTTATATAACAAGCCATGGAAGTCCAAAGTACCAGGGATTGCTTGACAGCACTATATATTGAATAATCATTCAATTACTGAATCATTTAGGAAAAAAAAATCTTTGTAGCAATATGTCACATGCTTTTCAGTAATCTTCCTTCTCACAGAGTGGGTTTTAGCTCAATCATTCCCATTTTTACTGATCTTTAAACGCTGCAAACATAAATTGTTTTTCACAGCAGTTTCTAAGAAGAATGCAGAAGCATGGCTCATTCATGAGGGTCATCACCACTGTGCCTTTTTTTTTCCTTTTAGGAAATCGAGAAGAAATAGTAGTGATTACACTGCACAAATACAATATAGCTGAATCTCTTGAGCTGAAAGGAAGTTCCAAAATTTATGGTTCATTTCTGGGGAAGTCTGAGTATTTCTAATACAATCATATAAACAAAACCTTGTTTGGTAATAAAAGGTGGGCATGCACAGAATCAACATCTGCCCAGTGTATGTTCTTAAACCTCTTGATTTTATAGTAAGATTTGTTATTACCTCTAGTAATTCATCCAACTGAAATGGCAAATTTTGATTTTAAGGACCCCCCCAACCACACATATGCCCCCCAAAATGTACTGTATTATATTAACAGCAGCTATCTACTTATTTTACAGCTATTTCAATTATTTACCTGGGGAGAAGATTTATGAAATTCCTGAGAATGAATTAAGTTTTCAGCAAAGCCTTAAACTTTTAACAGATTCCTCACAATAAGAAAAAATTTTAAAGTTCTACTATTAGACCAACTTTTACTATACAGTATTTCACATAAATCATGTTTTACATTTTTTTCTAATTACATACAGAAAAATTCTCAAATCAACACAAGAATGGCAGAGGAAAAAAGATGCATTATGCTTAGCAGATGCAAATTAAAACACACAGAAAGAAGCAATAAAATGTCAAATAAATCACACCCACTCTAAGTATCAATGAATAGCTGATATGCATTGTTGGGAGAATCATTTCTGAATGAGTTTGTGAACAAGTTGTGCTTCTTATTAATTGTGCACTTAAAAAATGACCACTAAAGAATAATTTAACTTGTTATTAATGTTCTCCAGATATTAAAAAAAAAATTATACCATTAACGTGATTACCAAGCACCTAATTTTGGAAAGGCTTCATAATGTATGTTTTCTTTTTCTCCCTCAGCAAAAGTGTTAATCCCCCAAATTAAGTTAAAGCTTATTGTTGAAAAATAAATTCGTAGCGAAAATGATGATATGATGCAATGCTGAGGTGGAGAGTCACAGCCCATTGTAATGTGGACCCCATCTTTTATTGATGTGATCAAAAGTATGAGAAATCCACTGTTGCTCAAGAACTTTGTATCTTTCCTTACAAATGTAGAGAGGTTTGCCTCGCCTAGAACAAAAAGGAAAAAAAAAAAAGTATTAATATCATACAAGGAAGATTTCACATGCATTTCTTTTTTTTTCTGAGACAGTCTCTCGCAGTGGAGCACTCTCAGCTCACTGCAACCTCCACCTCCTGGGTTCAAGCAATTCTCCTGTCTCAGCCTCTCGAGTAGCTGGGATTACAGGTGCTCACCACCATGCCTGTCTCCTTTTTTATTTTTTTTATCTTTTATTTACTTATTTCTTTTTTGAGACAGAGTCTCACTCTGTCACCCAGGCTGGAGTGCACTGGCACGATCTTGGCTCACTGCAAGCTCCACCTCCCGAGTTCATGCCATTCTCCTGCCTCAGCCTCTCGAGTAGCTGGGACTATAGGCACCCGCCACCATGCCCGGCTAATTTTTTGTATTTTTAGTAGAGACGGGGTTTCACCATATTGTCCAGGCTGGTCTCGAACTCCTGACCTCAAGTGATCCACCCACCTCAGCCTCCCAAAGTGCTGGGATTACAGGCGTGAGCCACCACACCTACCACATTTCTTTTTTTACTAGATTCTTTTTTGAGACAGTCTTTCTCTGTTGCCCAGGTTGGTGTGCAGTGGCACGATCACAGCTCACTGCAGCCTCCACCTGCTGGGCTCAAGTGATCATTCCACCTCCTCCCGAGTTGCTGGGACCACAGGTATATAACCACCACACCTGGCTTATTTATTTTTTTGTAGAGATGAGGTCTCACTATGTTGTCCAGGCTGGTCTCAAACTCCTGGGCTCAAGCAATCCTCCTGCTTCAGCTTCCCAAAGTGCTGAGATTACAGGTATGAGCCACTGGGCCTGGCCAACAGATTCTTTGTGGCAAAAACCTCACATGGTAATTTGGTTTATTTCATGTTTCCTCAACATATTGATAGGGACAATAGCTCAAAAACTAGAAATAGCTCTAAATTAATGACTGTCAGAATTTCTTAATATTAAAAAAATTGTAATTACAAAGCCAGGAATAGCATATTGGTTTTCACTGACCAAATTTCAATAAAACACCTGGATATATCCATGAACATCTAACCTAAGATCCCGGTCTTCCTCTCCATGAGCATCCAAATACACAGAACCCCAGAGGCAGAAGCGGTGACCTCGAATGATGATAATTACCGATGCATTGATCAAAAGGAAAATACCTGTTCCTGCGCCACAGTTCTGAGAATGCTAAAAAATTAAAAATATATTAATGAACTTCATAATCAAATAGGCTTTATAATAAAATCAAGAATATCTTAATGCCTTCTAAATAATACAGTGATTTAAAAATAGTAAGATTTCATTTAAGTTAAACTTATAACTCCATTCCTAACACTTTATTATTAATACATTAGGAGGTATTTGGGTAAGGAATATCTAGTAAAGCAATTAAGAGCTAACCTAATTCAGAGTCTAGTATCTTCAACAGCACAGATGACTTTTGTTTCACAGCACATTCCAAAGTACATACCATTAAAAGGATAGTAGGTGAAAGGAGAACTAGAATTGTACTCAAGGAAGGATTTACTCACTTAAAGCCTCAGAGACTTTCTTTTTTTACTCTTCTACTGGATTAAAAAACACACACAATCCCTATATGTATTATATACTTAATTCAAAGAGCAGTTAATATGAAGAGATGGCTTGACCATATTTTGTGATATGAGATCTGTGTTTTCATAAATTTTGTATTATCTACTATTGCTTACCAGTACACATTCACAGTAACTTTGTTGCTTGCAGCAAAGTCCTTTCAGGCATACAAAAGTACCACACACAAGGCAAACAGCAGGATCTTTAGGAACCTTGGTGCAGACACTACAGGTTTTTCTGTGGTAGTACTGAAAAATGGTGTTATAATTCTCAGGCAACTGTAGTAGGTGTGGTAATTTCCATTTTGACTCTTGGATAAGCAAGGCCTAAAACATTATCCAAAAATATTCATTAGTTGTATGTATTTAAGTCACTAACACAATATATTTTTTAAATGTATTTTTACAGAAAGAAAAATCTGCCTCCAAGAATGTGGCTTATTTTCTTTATTAACACTCCTCTCATTTCCATTTTATACATGACTAAAATAGTAGTTCAACAGTTACCATTATCTATTTTAATGTATTATAGTTTCCAATTACAGTATGATTTAATTTTTTAGATTAAGCACCTTAAAATATTTAAACTTGTTATTACTTTAAAAGAAAAACACCATCTCTAAGCATGCAGGGAAAATACATCTAATTGTATTTGACTTTAAACATGCATAGTGCAAAGGTTTTTAAAAGTTACGTATTTTTTAAAACCAAGTTTTGATCATTCTCGAACAATTGTTTAGCTTTTTCTTTAGGGCAGATCATGGTTATAACTCATTTTTTCTACTTTAATACTTTATAATGTAGAATTTCTTTCCTAGAGTATGTACAATTCATGATACCTCAAGCTGTTAAGATCTTTTATATCCATAAGTGCTGGGCTACAATTCTTTTCATAAATTTCTTGCTATAAGAATAAAAAAATTGTCAAATTAGTTAAATTTCCCTGAAGGGTATGCTTTATTAACTATTTGCAGCTGTATAAAAATACTGGCAACAGCACTAAATTTTTCTAGATGCTACTCCATTCACACTTAGATAAAATGTAGAGTGAGTCTATTATCTTAAGAAACTGTAAGTAATAGTCAGTTTAAATGGAGATCATCTCACGTTACCTACATGCAGCCATAATCCACCTAAATCAGTGGAGTAACTAAGCTAGCTTGTTCCTCATCAACAAGTTCATGGATTAAGTGTCCATGGAAGCAATGATAAGAACAGTATACAATACATCATTTGCCAATACTCAGCGCCCAACCCTGGACTCCAAGGATGGCACATTCTGTAATGAGTTGATTACGGTGGAACCCTTCCATTAAAGGGAAGGGATAACAATTTGTCCTCACTGAACTTGACACTTATTATAGGTTAGGCTGCATGTTATCCAGTAGCCCATAGCACATTACCTCCAATAATTTCCCTCATGAAGAGAGATGTAAGGCAACAGGTAGATGTCCATGGAATTCACTGATCTTAACATATATTCAATCATCTGAAAAAAGCAGTGGTATTTTAAATCATGAACTACAATACTGATTTTCTCAGTGCCACAAAAATTATGAAATTCATGAAATTTACAAACTTTTAGATGGCACCAGCTGGAAGATATCACCTACAGAATGTGTATGCTCTAAACAGCATCCAGTATATATGGGTGACCTTTTTCACAACTGGAATGCATATGTATGGAGATGGAAAGTATTTAACAGCTGTAGCACCTCTCATGATTACCCCTAAAATTCGGTCTTGCCTTTCCTGTTGCAGCCTGTGTGGAGTTCGCTCATGGGTCTCTGAGACCCAAAAATTGAGAGCATTTTCGCACCCCAGGGGCTGCGCCTGTGCCATGCCACAGAACAAATATATTGAATTACACTGTAAATGCCATGGATATCGTTTGGATTACCATGAGAAAAAGGGAAAGAAGGAAAGTTGAGAGGCTCATGAACATTCAAAGAAGGCAAAGAAAATGATTGGTCTGAAGGCTAAGCTTTATCTTAAACAGCACCATGCTGAGAAAATACAAATAAAAAAGACCATCAAGATGCATGAAAAGAGAAACACCAAACAAAAAAAAAGACTCCACAGGGAGCAGTACCTGCCTATCTGCTGGACAGAGAGGGACAACCTCAAGCTAACGTACCTCCCAGTATGATTAAGCCGAAATGAAAAGAGAAAGCAGGAAAATGGAAAGTCCCTCTGTCTAAATGTAACTTGCCCAGGGAGATACAGAAGTGTTAAGAGTTATTTGAACAGGGCCAGGTGCAGTGGCTCATGCCTGTAATCCCAGAACTTTGGGAGGCCAAGGTAGACAGATCATTTGAGGTCAGGAGTTCAAGACCAGCCTGGGCAACATGGTGAAACCCTGTCTTTACTAAAAATACAAAAATAGCTGGGCATGGTGGCAGGCGCCTGTAATCCCAGCTACTCAGGAGGCTGAGGCAGGAAAATCACTTGAACCCAGGAGGTAGAGGTTGCAGTAAGCCAAGATCGCTCTACTGCACTCAAGCCTGGGCAACAGAGTGAGACTCTGTCTCAAAGTTATTCCAACAGGAAAGAGAAAGACGAAGGCATGGAAGAGGATGGTCACTAAAGTCTGCTTTGTTGGAGATGGTTTTACAAGAAAACTACTTATCTATGGAAGATTCATCAGGCCAATGGGCTTGCGTTTCAAGAAAGCCCATGTAACACATCCTGAACTGAAAGCCACCTTTTGCCTAACAATACTTGGTGTAAAGAAGAGTCCCTCATTCCCAAGAAGAGTCCCTCATTCCCAATGTATATAACTTTGGATGTTATTACCAAAGGTACTGTTACTGAGGTGAATGTGAGTTGGGCAAGGTTATTTGAGGAAAATAGGCTGTGATTACCAACAATCCTGAAAATGATGGATGTATAAATGCAGTCTTACTGGTCTGACAGCACTTTCATAGATATTTATTGAAGACTACACACCATTTGAAAAAATTGCCATTACTGTGATGTTTCTGAATACTACCAAACAGCCTTACATGTCTGCAATCAAGAGATTTATTAAACTGTAAACATTAAAATGGAAAAAAAATTCGGTCTTAAATTTCTGCTTCACTGCTATTCTGGACTCTTCTGCAGATTTACAAGCTATGTACTATTTATCCTCTAGTACGGTTTATAACATCACAAGGATGGCTTATCGCATTGCCTGGAGGGATTGACCATGACTATCAAGAAGAATAAAAATATTGCCATACAATTGGTAGAGCAATATTTTGGAACTTAAAAACCCCTACCACCACCCCCACCATAGACCAAGCTTGAAAGGCAGAAATTTAACACAGAATGATTACAGCCTTATAGAAACAAAGACAGGACCAATCACCAGAAGCTCAGCCCTCTCAGAATACAGTTTGTTATCACATCCTTGCTCAAACAAATCCAATCAGTTGAGGTGTGCTGGATCCCGGATGGTAAAAGAAGAAAGTCATATATATTTGACTGTATATTAGCTGCAGCTTTATGACTACTTGCAAATCTTGCTTACTGTATCATATATCTTTGCAACATTTTCATTCTCTTACTATTGAATTCAGGGTGAGTAGGTACTAATTAAAATTTTCCAGACCATCTGGGTGTGAGCACAACAAATGAGAGGAACAATGGACATCTCTCAGAGCTACTCGATGCAGAGAGGCCTGATGATGTAAGGACTATATGTGACATCAGGTTGCTTATTTGGGAAAGCCACAGATGCATTTGCAGTCATAATTAAAATGGTTACATCATTTTCAACAGCAGAAGTGAAACTGTGAATGAGAAGAAGGGTGTGTATGTGCCAGAAAGGTAAGATGTGAAAGTAGTGGGCCACTAGTTTGTTTTTTAAATCCTCCTAGCATCCTTTGCTGCTTTCTTATATTAATAACATTATAAGTTCTTTTGGAAAATAACCCCTTTTCTTGCTCCGTACAGTTCTGATGGGGCTGTCCCCAACACAAGATCCTGTCCCACCACTGGGGTATACGTATTACAACATTTAGGCCAACCAGATTCTCTCTCCCAGGAATCTGAACCTTGAGCATGCAAATGAAAGGAAAGAAAAAGTTTGAAGCTTAGTTATCTGGTGGCAGCACTTCAGAGAAAACAGATCAGAGATCTTTGTGGTTTCTCTTCTTCCCAAGCGATGACAGTTAAGCTCTTCAATTCTGCACGTTACCAAGTATGTTTCCAATGAATCTTGTTTTTTTTTTTCTGTCATAGTTTGCTTTGGTTTTCCTTATTTTAAATCAGAACTGGATTTTGTTGTTTCCAAACAAAGAATCTTAACTGATAAAAAAAATTCAGAAGTAGTAATTCACAGAGAGTTTTTCAAGGGTAGTACTGTTGGACTATACAGCTCCTGTCACCATTTACCCTGCTAAGTCTCTCTATACAGATTTAACATTCCTGAGAAAGAGAATCTGGTTGACCTAGGGTCAGGATCAGGGTTAGGAACACAAGAGTGGAGCAGGGACACAAGTGGGGATACAGGTCAAATGGTGGTGTACTTACATAACTGGCAAAAATTCTGCATTAGCATAAATTAATAAATTAATCAAATGTCTACTATACTGCCTCTACAATAATTATCACCCAATTATATAAAAAGATTGAATATTTTAAAATGATAAATTCTTATTTTCCATCAGCATACATACCAATAATCATTCAGCTAAAATGTAGGCTTGATTTTAACCTATGGCTCATATGAAGACAAACTCTGGGTGTGCTCATTACTTTTTTCCCTGCCTTGGTTCTACAATTATACCCATCTCTTACTCCATGTCATTCTGCATAGGTTTTCAGACATCAAAGTATGATGTCAAATTATTGCTATATGCTCTGTGAATAAAGAAATTACTAGACAGGAAGATATTTGTATATGTAATATGCAAGGTTCAATTAACTTGAATTTCCCTTTCCTTTTTTTTTTTAAAAAAAGGGTATAAAATGAGCATCTTTTTAAGGATTTCAGCAAAAAATGGAAAAGAACAAAAGCAGAGACATTTATAGCTTATGCTTATCTTTTATTATTCACTCCAATGTTTTAAAAATGAAACCTAGTCTGACACATCCATCTGAAATATTTTTTATTGTCCCTTTGATATTCAAAATTAAAATTCTCACTTTCCCTGAAACTTGGCTCCCCTTTAATACGTTCTATTTCTGCCAAAGACACCACCCCACAACTTAATTATTCTACAAATACTTATTAGGTGACTAGTATATATGAGGCACTTTCTAGAAACCGGGGATAAATAAGAAACAATTTCTGCTTCATGGAGCCCACATTCAGACACATTAAAGAAACAAATGTAATAAACATGACAACTGTTAGAGACAGTCACAAAAGTACAGCCTTATAGAACAACAGAAAAAAAAGGGATTAGGATGTAAGGAAGATGGACTATCAGACAGATCTTCATGGAGGAAGTCACATTTATCTTAGCAAAGGTGATTATTAATTACTTAGCAAACAGTGATTATTAATTCAACAGAAGGGTAAGAAGGTTGCTTTAGTAACAGCAATAAGTAATGTTCTGAAGTTTAAAAATGTATAGCATACTTATGAAACATTCTTTTGTGATTTGAACAAGGTAATGGCAGAGGAAGGCTATACGATGAGATGGAAAGGCAAGCAAGATGGTGAAGATCCTTGAATGCCATGCAAGGAGTCCATACCTTCTTCCATACGCAATGGGGCATCAGCAATGGTGTTTAAGCAGCCGCATGTTCCTACTGTAGCTATATATACTAGACACTACTCTCCTAATGATTGGAGTTCAAGATCTTAAAGTCATGTACATCTGGTCACCAAGTCCTATATTTTTCTCAAATGTCTCTTACATTAGTTACTTTCCAAGTTTTACAATCAGAAAAATAGTCTACATTTTTTTCACCACCTAAATATTTTCTGGCTTCCCTTTATCCTTACTTTAATTTATCCACTAAAAAGACACCAGAATTACTCCCCAAAATACTACTTTCATCACATTATTCAATTTTTAAAAACCTGTAGTTCTAGAATTCTGAGCCTCCAACCATGGCATACACAGCCACTCACTGCTGTTCCCACTCTACTCATCTTCAATACAAACCCTTTAACTAGCTGAGCCGGTAGCATAGGCCCAACAAATTTTAAAGTTAAAGACATGACCTTTTAGATCTGCTAGTCCAATTTGTTTTAAAAATATAAGCCAGTTCTTCAAACAAAAATGTAAATTCCTTGTCTACCTTAAAATTCCTTTGTATCTACCAAGTCTAAGCCTGTGATTACTTAAGGTATTCAATAAAAATCTGCTGACCCCAAACAAACTAAAAGTATTGACTAATGCCTTACCTTTGTTAGCTGAAATATTTCTTCTGTTATACACTCATAAATACAATCTACATAAGTAAACCATTTTTCAATTTAATCAGGTTTTATAATTGCTGTCAAAAACAGATGACCTAAAATTTAACAGTCTTCATTATTCTCTTACCTATTAGCATATCACCACCGTGGCAAGCTAGTACAACTCTTTTAACATACCTTTCCTTGTTCTGCATGTCTTTCAGCAAACGATTTTATCTCAAAACACCACTGAGTTATAATATCAAATGCTGGGACTGGCCAATCCAGACAGGAGGCACTGATGAATGGATGTTCTGTTTGGTAAAACGTTGGCAGAAGTCCCAGGCAGCTGGCAAGAACTGAAAATTCTTCTTCTTCCTTTTAGACATGAAATAGGAAATTCTGAAAATATTTCATCAAGAACATTTCCTATTACATAGATTTTAAGGGTCACCCTCATCAATTACTTTGAGACAACAAGAAAACTTTCTTAACTGAGTCAACTGAAAAAAAGTGAAGGGAGTAGGAGAAACAAGAGAGAAAAAGGTTCCTAGCTGTTATATCTAAATATCCCCAAACTACATCTCTTTGAAATATAACTCCTAAATGACATCTGCTTCTTTTATACATTTATTTTTTAAATAGAGTATATATATAGCTAATGGTTCTATAGAACCTAGCTACTCTATGAAAGCAAATGTTAATTTGGGGCAAAGAGAAAGTTATTTCTGGTTTAAAACGTTTAGGTTATCAGTGTGGATAAGGAACAATAGTAAAAACATGGAATTCACAAGAGAGAGTGCTAAATAATGTGCCTAGACTTTGAATGAGTGTGAAACAAAATCAGTTTTAAAAAGGGGGGTGGAATTGTTAGGAGTCAGGTAATCCAAAGCTCTATTTGCTAATAAAAGTACCAGAGATATCAGTGACCAAGAATTCATATCTTAAAAGTTGATTTTCAAAGAAGCTTATTAGTCTTAGAAACACAGAAATATATTCCCCAATCCCTCTTTATTTAACTGAAAGACCACATAGGAGGCTAATGTGTCTACTCTCCCTTGTCCACAGAATCAATTCCTATTATCCTCCAAATTCCAGCTCACTAGGGAAGCCTTCCCTGACACCATTTAATGAAACCTCAGACCACTCAGCTCCATTCAGATATAATTAGTCCTTCATACCTTGTAAACACTTTTATTCTTGCATTTATGTTTCCTATTACTTTATTTATTTTTTATTTTATTATTATTATACTTTAAGTTTTAGGGTACATGTGTACAATGTGCAGGTTAGTTACATATGTATACATGTGCCATGCTGGTGTGCTGTACCCATTAACTCGTCATTTAGCATTAGGTATATCTCCTAATGCTATCCCTCCCCCCTCCCCCTACCCCACAACAGTCCCCAGAGTGTGATGTTCCCCTTCCTGTGTCCATGTGTTCTCATTGCTCAATTCCCACCTATGAGTGAGAATATGTGGTGTTTGGTTTTTTGTTCTTGCGATAGTTTACTGAGAATGATGATTTCCAATTTCATCCATGTCCCTACAAAGGACATGAACTCATCATTTTTTTATGGCTGCATAGTATTCCATGGTGTATATGTGCCACATTTTCTTAATCCAGTCTATCATTGTTGGACATTTGGGTTGGTTCCAATCTTTGCTATTGTGAATAGTGCCTCAATAAACATACGTGTGCATGTGTCTTTATAGCAGCATGATTTATAGTCCTTTGGGTATATACCCAGTAATGGGATGGCTGGGTCGAATGGTATTTCTAGTTTGAGATCCCTGAGGCATCACCACACTGACTTCCACAATGGTTGAACTAGTTTACAGTCCCACCAACAGTGTAAAAGTGTTCCTATTTCTCCACATCCTCTGCAGCACCTGTTGTTTCCTGACCTTTTAATGATTGCTTTAAAATCAAATTTGCCTTCTCCATAAGACTGTGAGTTCTCTGGAGGTAGGAACTCTGTCTTCCTAATGCTTGGCACATAGCAGACATTCAACAAATGTCTGCAAAACTAATTATGCACATTAAGTACAAAATTCTGAAATATGCTACAAAGAAGAAATGCAGATGAAAAAGAAAAATTATATGCAAGCTGAGAAACATGTTAATTTTCAAATATCTAGAAATTTGCAAATCTTCCATTTATATAGTTTAACAAAGAAGGCATTTTTAAAAACTTTACTGAGCTATAAATCCACATATCATAACATTCAACCATTTTATGTATAGTTCAATGAATTTTGGTAAATGTATAGTCATGCATCCACCACCACAATACGGTTTTAGAATAATTCCATCACACCCTAAAATTTGCTTATGTTCTTATGCAGTCAATCCTGGCCCCTACTCTTTGGACCCAAACAGCCACTGATATTTCTACTATTAAAATCATACAGGATGTAATCTTTTGTACCTGGCCTCTTTCACTTATTTTGAGACTCATTCATGTTATACCACATTTTGTTGATGCATTCACATGTTGATGGTTGTTTCCAGATTTTGACTATGAATTTGGCTATTATGAACATTCATTTAGAAGTCTAAATGTAGACATATGTTTTCATTTCTTCTGGTTGATACTTAGCAGAACTGCTGGGTTGTACAGTAAGCATATGCTTAATATTTTAAAAAACTGCCAAACTTTTCCAAATTGACTATACCATTTTGCATTCCTATCGGTAATGAATAAGACTTCTAGGACTTCAAATCCTTGCCAACACTTGGTATTATCACTTGTGATATTAATTGGTACTTCTCTAATGAAGAAGGATGTTGAGTATCTTTTCATCTACTTGTTGGCCATTCATATATATTCTCTTAAGAAGTATCTATTCAAGTGTTTTGCCCACTTTTGTGTTGGGTTTTTGTTTTCTTACACTTGAGTTAAAAGAATTTTTGACACATTCTGGATACAAGTCTTTTTTCACACAGCTAGAAAAAGTTTTAGGTATAAGCCACATACCATAAATGTTACTCTTTTAATATATACAATTCAGTGGTTCTCAGTATATTCATGAAATTGTCATGAATATACTGCCTTGCCAGTATCTAATTCCAAAATATTTTCATCACCCCTATTGTAATTTGAATTATGTTATTAATTTCATTTTCAGATTGCTCACTGCTAGTGTATAGAAATACAATGAAATTTTTGTACATCTATCTTGCATCCTACAACCTTGCTGAACTTATTAGCTCTAATAGGTTTCTTTGGAGATTCCTTATGGTGTTCTAGAGGTAAGGTCATTTTATTTGCAAACAAACTGTTTTACCTCTTCCTTTCCAATCTGGATGTCTTTTTTTCTTTTTCTTGCCTACCTGCCTTGCTAGAAAATTTAGTACAATGCTGAAAAGTGGTGAGAGCAGGCATCCTTGTCTTGTTCCAGTCTTGTTCCTGTCTTTCACTATTAAGCATGATGTTAGCTAAGCATTTTTGATATGCTCTTTATCAGGCTGAGAAAATTCCCTTCTATTCCTAGCTTTGTGAGTGTTTTTACCATGAAAGTACATTAGATTTTGTTAAATGCTTTTCTTTGACAAATGAAACGATCATATGGTTTCCCCCCCATTTATTCAATTAATATGTGAACTAAATTAATTGACTTTTGTTGTTGAACCAACTGTGCATTCCGGGATAAACCCATTTGGTCATGCCCATGTTCAATGCAGCATTAGTTACAATAGCAAAGATATTAATCAACCTAAGTGTCCATTGATGGATGAGTGAATAAAGAAATAGCCCTCTGTATTCAGGAGTTCCATATCCACGTATTCAACCAGCCATACATCAAAAATATTTTTTAAAAAAAAACAATACAAATAATTATAATAACTATTCATATAGCATTTATATTAGGTATAAGTAATCTAGGGTGGAGATGATTTAAAATATACGGGAGGGTGTGCATATGTTATAAGCAAATACTACACTATTTTATGTAAGGGACTTGAACATTTAAGGCTCTTAGTATCTGGGAGGGTTCCTGGAACAAATCCCCTATAGATAGTGATGGATGACTATATACACATGAAATATTATTCAACCTAAGAAAAGAAGGAAATGCTGTCAATTTGTCACAACATGAATGAATCTGAAGGACATTATGTTAAATGAAATAAGCCAGTCACAGAGAGACAAATACTGCATGATCTCACACTGGAATCTTAAAAAGTAGAAGCAGAGTAGAACGGTGGTTGCCAGGGTCTGGGAGAAATGGGGAGATGTTGGCCAAAGGGTACAAACTCTGTTATAAGATGAATAAGTTCTGGAGAAGTAATGTACAGCATGATGACTATATTTAATAATACTGTATTGTATACTTGAAATTTGCTAACAGAGTAGATCTTAAATGTTCTCATCAGAAAACAGATAACTATGTGAGATGACGGATATGTTAATTAGCCTGATTGTGGTCATCATACACAATGTATACATATATCAAAACATTACATATTGTATACTATATATATAATTTTTACTTGTCCTTAATATTTATAACTCAAATATTTCTTGTACCTCAATAAAGCTGAAAGAAAAATACCCATTTGGCTATAGTGTATTATCCTTTCTATTGCCAATATTTTGTGAAGGCTTTTGCTTCTATGTTCATGGGAGACATGGGTTTGTAGTTTTTTTCATAATGCCTCGTTCAACTATCAGGATAAAACTGGCCTTATAAATTGAGTTCAGAAGTGTTCCTTCTTCCTTTATTTTCTGAAATAGGTTCAGGAGTATTGGTACAATTTCTTTCTTAAATGTCTCACAGAGTTTACCACAATGTTATCTTTGTTGGTATAAAGTTCTTGATATTTCTTTTCTGGATGCGTAACAATTATATAAGTTTGATAACTAAATTAATTTTCTTACTTGATATACATATATTCAGATTTTCTATTTCTTCTTGAGTCAGTTTTAGTAATTTGTATCTTTCAAGAAATTTAACCATTTTATCTAAGTTGTCAAATTTGTTGGCAAATGTTATCTATATATTCTCTTATGGCTCAATATGGATGTCTTCTCTTTCATTCCTGATATTGGTAATTTGTACCACCTCTCCTTTTTTTTCTTATCAATCAGCTCTCTTCCAGCTCAGCTGAGCTCCTGTCATCTAGGTTTATCCATTTTACTGATCTTTGCAAAGAACCAGATTTTGGACTCATTCATTTTCTCTACTGTTTTGCTATTACAACTTCATCAATTTCTGTTCTGATTTTTATTATTTCTTTTCTTTTACTTGCTTCAGGTCTAATTTGCTCTATTTCTAGCTTCATATGGTAGAAACAGATAATGATTTAGATCTTTCTTCTTTTTAATTTTTATGCGTTCATTTTTTAATTTTTTTGAGACAGAGTCTCACTCTGTCGCCCAGACTGGAGTGCAGTGGCACAATCTCGGCTCACTGCAACTTCTGCCTCCAAAGTTCAAGTGATTCTCCTGCCTCAGCCTCCTGAGTAGCTAGGACTACAGGCGCACACCACCATGCCCGGCTAATTTTTGTATTCTAGTAGAGACGGGGTTTTACCATATTGGCCAGGCTGGTCTCAAACTCCTGACCTCGTGATCTGCCCACCTTGGCCTCCCAAAGTGCTGGGATTACAGACGAGAGCCACTGTGCCTGGTGCCTGGCTCTTCTTTTTTCAAAAAAAGTATTTGAAGTGACAAATATGCCTCTAAGAACTGCTTTAGCTGGATCCCACAATTTCAGTATATTGTGTTTACATTTTCACTCAGTTAAAAATATTTTCTAAGCTGGGTGAGGTGGCTCATGCCTGTAATCCTAGCACTTTGGGAGGCCAAGGTGGGTGGATCACTTGAGGTCAGGAGTTCAAGACCAGCCTGCCCAACGTGATGAAACCCCATCTCTACTAAAAATACAAAAATTAGCCAGGTATGGTGTTGGGCATCTGTAATCCCAGCTATTCAGGAGGCTGAGGGAGAAGAATTGCTTGAACCCAGGTGCAGAGTTTGCAGTCAGCTGAGATCACACCACTGCCCTCGAGCCTGGGCAACAGAGGGAAACTGTCTCAAAAAAAAATTACTTCCTTGTGATTTCTGCTTTGAGCCACAAATTACTTAGAATTATGATGCTTATCACAGATTTGATGATTTTCTATCTGTTATTAATTTCTAATTTAATTCTGTGTGGTCAAAAAACACACTTTATAACTCACTTCTTTGAAAATTGATACTTTACGGCTTGACACATGGTTTATTCTAAAGAACAATATTCCATGTGTAGTTGTATATGTATAATATATATTCTGCTGTTTGTTGGAGAAGTTATAGATGTAGTTATGTCATAATAGTGTTGTTCAGGTCTCTTTTATCCTAGTTGATTTGCTCTCTACTTGTTATTGATTACTAAGAAGGCACACTGAAGTCTCCAAATATAATGTAGATTTGTCTGTTTCTTCCTTCAACATTTGTTTATATAATTTGGGGCACTGTTATTTTGTGCATATATGTTTACAATTGTTATATCTTCTTGCTCTATTGAGAGAGGGAATTTATTTTACATGTAATGCACAAAATAACTTGGGAAGATGGGAACTGCCAATGGTAGAAAAACAGCAACACTTTTCCAGCTTATGACAGGAAACTCAAAAAATGTTTTGTATGGCAAGGAACAGCATAGCCTGGGTCCAGATGTTAATAGTGCAGGGTCAGGGTTCAAACTAAATGTTTTCAAATTCTGCCTGCTTTACTTACGAGGTATGAATCTTGAGCAAGTTACTTCATCTCTGTGTGCCTGCTTCCTTGTCTGGAAAATGAGGATAATAACAGCTACCTCTCAGTTATAATGAAGTTTATTATTATTTTTTTTTTTTTTCTTTTAGAGACGGAGTCTTGCTCTGTCACCCAGGCTGGAGTGCGGTGGTGCGATCTCGGCTCACTGCAAGCTCTGCCTCCCGGGTTCACGCCATTCTCCTGCCTCAGCCTCCCAAGTAGCTGGGACTACAGGCACCCGCCACCACGCCTGGCTAATTTTTGTATTTTTAGTAGAGGCGGGGTTTCACTGTGTTAGCCAGGATGGTCTCGATCTCCTGACCTCGTGATCGCCCACCTCGGCCTCCCAAAGTGCTGGGATTACAGGCATGAGCCATTGCAGCTGGCCTATAATGAAGTTTAAATGAATTAAAATGCAAAGCACTTAAACAGTGCTTAGCATGTAGTCAATGTGTAGTAAATGCTAGCTATCATTATTTTTTTTTCATGGGAAAATTATTTTGACAGAAGAAGAAAAAAAGGAGATATATTAATG
Organism: Pongo abelii; assembly: GCF_028885655.2. Classification (NCBI taxonomy): domain Eukaryota; kingdom Metazoa; phylum Chordata; class Mammalia; order Primates; family Hominidae; genus Pongo; species Pongo abelii. Next base: position 72,632,691 of record NC_071996.2, on the reverse strand, counting down.
TTCTTCAAGTTTTAAGGAGGTGGGGGGGCTAGATAATCATGAGCCCCTGAGAGAATCTTATAACTATTTTCTTCCAATAAAAATGCACATACACAAACTACTTTACAAACAATGCTATGGAACTTAAAAGTTATGTGAAGCTGCTCTATTTAGAAATCCAGAGTTAGAGAATAAGACAGATTGATTTAAGAAGAGAGAAAAGATAAGGGAACTATATAGGTTACTATCATTAGTCCTAACATGGTGGTAGAAGTAGTGCTAGACTAAGATATTTAACTAAATTAGGAAGTCTAATAGATTACTGTGGAGAACAAGCTTGCTGTGTTAGAACATCTACTAGTTACCATTCTTGATTATTTCCTATGCTTAACAAAATGTTTGATTAAAAAATGTACTGCTAAGCTTGAGAGTCTCCAGACTATTAGAAAGAATAACTCAATTTAGCAGGACAGCTAAGACTAATGTTCAAAAATTCCATTAAGTTTCTACATTTTAGCAACACATAGAAAACATAACTCTTAAATGATTCTATTTATAATAAAAGCAAAAAAAAAAAGGCACAGGATACGTAGAAGCATTTTTTTTGGGGGGGTGGGGTGGGCCACTACCTATCACTTCCATGGCTCAAAATAGTACTGGATGTGCACTAAGACAACAGAGAAATAAAGACTGAAAATGGGACATATTATAGTATTTTCAGATTATTTGATCATAATTATATAGAATACCTAAAATAATAAAAAGGCAAATTATTAGAATAAAAAACTTTGGCAAGTGGCCAGTCAGAAGACTATACAAAAATCAATGGTATTTGTACATGCCAGGAAAAATTAATCAGATAATGTAACAGAAGATATCATTTAAATAGAAATCACAACCATAAAGCCTCTAGAATTAATTAGCTTTATAAAAAAAAATGCTCCAGACTTGGACGATTAAAAAATTCTATTAAAAGTGTTATAATCCAAGCACTTTGGGAGCTGAGGGGGGTGGATCACTTGAGGCCAGGAATTCGAGACCAGCCCGCCTGACCAACATGGTGAAACCGTCTCCACTAAAAATACAAAAAAACTAGTCAGGTGTGGTGGTGCGCACCTGTAATCCCAGCTACTTGGGAGGCTGAGACACAAGAATTGCTTGAACCCAGGAGGTCAAGGTTGAAGTGAGCTGAGATCGTGCCACTGCACTCCAGCCTGGGCAACAGAGTAAGACTGTCTTCCCCCACTCCCCCCAAAAAAAGTATTAAAACACCTAACTAAATGAATATATAAACCATGTTCAATGTCTTAAAACTATAAATTGAAGATAATTCCAAACTAAAATCTTGTAGGATTTTGGAAGTAACTTGACAGATTAAAAAATGTATATAAGAATAAAAGCTTGGCTGGATGTGGTGGCTCACGCCTGTAATCCCAGCACTTCAGGAGGCCAAGGCGGGCAGATCGCCCGAAGTCCAGAGTTCGAGACCAGCCTGGCCAACGTGGTGAAACCCTGTCTCTACTAAAAATACAAAAATTAGCTGGGTGTGGTGGTGGATGCCTGTAATCCCAGCCAGTTGGAAGGCTGAGGTAGGAGAATTGCTTGAACCCAGGAGATGGAGGTTGCAGTGAGCCAAGACTGCGCCACTGCACTCCAGCCTGAGCGACAAAGTGAGTCTCTGTCTCAAAAAAATAAAAAAGAATAAAAGCTCATATATAGCAAAAAAAAAAAAGAAAAAGAAAAAAGATGTCAAGAATAAATTGGACATTCACACTATCAGATACAATGTCTATAATAAAACCACAGTAATTAAAACAAACTGCTACTAGTACAGAAGCAAATAGCTTAATAGTATATAATAATCCAGAAATGTGAAAACTTGATACCATGAAAAATCAGTCCAAAAAAGTTAGATTATTTCATAAATAATTTGTACATAGTGTTGGAAAAACTGTCTTATCAAATAGAGAAAAAATTAGAGCTTTATCTCATACCACACCACAAAATAAACCCCAGACTGAATTAAAAATCTAAATGTGAAGATAAAACTATGAAAATAATAGAAGAAAATACAAAATAAATTTATAATTTCAGGCTGGAAAAGGATTTTTTTTTAATTTTTAATTTTTGTGGGTACATAGTAGGTGTGTATATTTCTGGGGTATATGATGGAAAGGGATTTTTAAAATAAGATTCTAAAAGTACAAGTCATAAAGAAAAAGGTAATCGTTCTAACAACATTAAACTGAAAAATTTCTATTCCACAAAGGACACTATGGCTAAACAAAAGCCAATGAAAAGATATCTACTATGCTTAAAAACAGAATGAAGATAATCACAGAAACCCAGTTTTTAAAAATGGCCAGACTAGGAACAGAAAGTATACAGAGGGAAATTTAACTGGCTAAGTATATGAATATATGAAATTGCATTTATAATTAGAGAAATGCAAATTAAATTAACCATAAGCATATGCTTTGTACTCAACTGACTGCCAAACATTACACACTGGCTAAGAAGAAGTGCTGGCAAGTATATGGGGGAAAACAAGAATCCTCTTGCACTGCAAATGGGAATATAAGCCTTGAGCAGCCATTTAGAAAAACAGATAGGTAGGATGTATCCTATGGCTCCAACAATCCCACAGCTGGTACACAGCCCAGAGAAACTTTATATTCAAGAAATCGTTATATTAAAATATACAAGACATTAGGTTCATAGCAACAGTTAATTTTTTTCCATGGAAGCAAAGAGTTGGAGGCAGCCTAGATGTTCATCAATGAAAAATAAATCGATGTGGGAAAAGTACACTGGAAGATGACAGCATGTATATGCTGGACAAAAGGATGATTTATGTCCCTGGTAGGACAGTGTGAGACAGGATTTATGTCCCAAACAAGACAGCATGAGATTTCATCATGCTACTCAGAATGGTGTGCAATTTAAAACTTAAGAATAGTTTTTTTCTGGAATTTTTCATTTAATATTTTCAGATTGCAGTATACCATGGGTAACAAAAACCACAGCAAAATTGCAGATAAGGGGGTACTATTGTATACACAAACAAAGTAAGATTACATAGATGACAGAAACTAAATAAAAGGAGAACAAATTTCTATCTAAAGCTCTGATCTCACTTTTCTCACTTCAGTTGAACAGGTCCACCTAAAGGGTCCAACTACCCCTCAATCTGAATATACACAAAATACTTTCATTCCATCCCCCACGCATCTGCCCTGTATTTCCTCCTTCTATTAAGTTTTCCCTAAAAGTTCATGTCTCTTGGTCTCAAGAAACAAGTATAGTATGATTCTTCCTTTTCTCTTGACTCTCACGCATTCAACTAGTTGTCAAATCCTATTTTATCTCTGAAATCTCTAATCGTTCTCCAGCCTCTTCTATTCCCAGTATGTCCTTTCCTAACTGGTCTATTCTGTTCCCATCTGTCTATTCTTCACAATCTGTCTTATACTAGAATGAGGTTTTATCCTGAAACAAAATTTGAATCATATATTTTTGTCTAACATCTTTCAATGGTCCGAATTCCCTCATATGAAATTCAAGATCCATTACAACTATATTTTAATCTCTTTCTTCACTATGTCACACTGTTCCTTTTTATGCACCATATTGAATGTATTTCTTTCTTGGTCTAAACACATGTGGTATTCCACTACAGGCATCACTGTACACTCAAACACCAGACCAACTTTCAATGCCCAGCTCAAGAACTTCTGCCTCCACATACTTTCCAACTTATGGGCAAAAAATACTCTCTCATAAAAACAAATGACAAAATAAGCCATAAGGTAACAAGAACAGAGAGAACCACAGCCAATGGCCTTTAAATATGAAAAAAGTACAGGTGGTAAAAGAAGTTGATTTTGTTTAGTTACTCTTCCCCATGCTTGAGGATGCTCATATGCCAGAAAGAAACACACTTTTTTGAAATATAAAATTTAAAAACTGTGAAAGAAAATATCTAATGAATGATTATTCTAAGAATTTGTCCAACATCTTATAACTCTAAAAAGAATGTTTTGGTGACAAATGTGCAGCATATGTCTTGAAGCACTTGATAAAAACCAAAGAATTCAAAACTATTTAATGTAATGGTGAATTACTTAAGAAAGAGGGAACACAAAACTGCTTAATTCTGATATACTTCAGAATTCAAAGGCCATAAATATGATAAATGTTAAATTTCCACATCAAATTCCCTAGAATTGAATGGCAGATAAGTCAGGATCACATTCCTATAAGCACAGTTTGGGTTTACTTACCTTCTGGTTTCCTACCCTGTCACTTTCTTGCCCACTCATATCAATCCACAGTTTTATGAAATAGATTAAACCAGTGATAATTCATTCACCCATTTTAATACAACTGGTTACAAACTGAATACTGCTATAAACGCTGTCATATCTTCAACCAACCAGTTTTCTGACCAACATAACTTTTAAAAGAATATTAAAAGCAGATGATGTTAGGGATACAAATGTCAATCAGACTGACTCCTATGGTCCTATTCATCAAGTACTGGGAATGTATCATCATTGATCTAATCCAAAGCTGCTCAAATATCCAATATTAGTAATATTATCATAAAAATGGGTGGATGTTTACAAATACAACAGAAATAGTAAATATCCTAAATATTTATACCTTTAAGCTAGATTAACATATAGTCATATGACAGTTACATATGTACTACACTACATACCAGTATATTTAAAACAAAATAGCTTATTATAAAAACAAGGCTTGGCTGGTGCGGTGGCTCATGCCTGTAATTCCAGCATTTTGGGAGACCGAAGCAGGTAGATCACCTGAGGTCAGGAGTTTGAGACCAGCCTGGCCAATGTGGTGAAACCCTGTCTCTACTACAAATACAAAAATTAGCTGGGCATGGTGGTGTGTGCCTGTAATCCCAGTTACTAGGGGGGCTGAGGGAGGAGGATTGCTTGAACCTGGCAGGCGGAGGTTGCAGTAAGCCGAGATTGTGCCACTGCACTCCAGTCTGGGCAACAGAGAGAGACTCCATCTAAAAAAAAAAAAAAAAAAAAAAAAAAGCTCCCTCTTACATATCCCAAATTACCTACCTGGCAGCTAGGTAAATCTTCCCCAAAAAGGTGGTGCTGAAGAAGGCTGGTGATTCTGAGAAAAGGTAAGCAGAAGTCCTGTAAGTATTTTTCCATGGATTCAGGAGACCAAGCAATAGGGTTAACCTAAAGTTAAAAAAGAAAATTTGAACAAGTCAGTCTACAATAAAGAGTTTTTAAAAATTACATTGATAATGGCAAGAAAATGTAAATTTTTTACTAAATAACCGCTACATCTGATTTTTGCAAAAACATACCATTGCACATTCCTGAGTTCCTTCTTCATGGTATAACTTTCCTTTAAATAGTTCACTTATCACAAAGCTCAGTAATACTTCGTAAGACTTTTCTGCATCACATGTACTCTGAAAAAATTAAAATATTGGTTACACTGGTCACTGAAAATTATAAAAAATTTACATTGGAAATAATTTTTAATGAGTAAAACTGATTATATTATTTTTCAAGCATATGAGCTTCAATTCTTCAAAATTTGGGTAAAACTGTACACCTCTGGATTCACAATGAAACTGGGTAGGTGGTCAAAGCTATTCCAATACTTCTTTAAAAGACAGCATATAAATTACATAATTATATGTAAATAAACATATGTAAATCATGTTTTTTGACCAAGTAATTCCCACCCCTGGGAATTCTTTCCAGGGATATAATCCAAAAGAAAAAAAAATAGCTATATGTACAAGACATCCAGTACAGCACTATTACGGCAAGAAACTAGAAATGACCAGCAAGAGTGAGGGAGTTACCTAAAAAATGGAATACCAACTTAAAAAACATTTTCTAAGCAGCAAATGTGGCAAATTTAAGCTGTACAAAAAATATTTACAATGTGAAAAGAGCCAAATTAAAAAAAAATAGTCATTATAGTGGTATAATATATGCATATAACATATGCATACAACAGAAAAAATATAGACCACAAATTTTTTTCATTTACAATTTCCCTCAAATGTCTTTGAGGATTTATTAAAATAATACACTATAAAAATAAAATAGGACAATATATTTATTACAGAATATGCAGATAATGACATTAAGTAACAGTCTACAAGTTGATCTTAGTGACCTACTTCCATTTTATCAGAAAGAAAAAATAATGGCTTTTTATGAACTCAAATGTATGTCAATAAAATCTTTATACATAAAGAAATGGACTTCTTTTTATATTCACTGAAATATAAAGTGTAACATGCAAATTACCATAAAATGTAAATTGGGATAAAGTCAGAACTGCTATGATGTCCTTTATTCTACTTATTAACTATACTTTTAAAATCCTAAAATATAGGAAGGGATAAACACCACAGAATGTAAGTTTAACCTAAACTTTTACAGCACTGATAGTTTGGATCAGAGAATTTATTATTGGATGATATTTGGTCTTTCTATAGTTCCTCATTGTTTTGTTCATGTTACTGTGCTCTTTCCAACTAGACTGTAAATTCCAAAATATCATGAACTATGCTTTTTATTTCCCATGTATCCCTCTGCATAACAAAAATCTGAGCAAGAAATACCTGCTAATTAACTGATGAAATTTATTTTGGTAATACTGAAGTTTTGGAGTATTGGACCTTGGAACTTGCTTGGGTGTGCGTCTTCTGATAATCACTTCTTTGCATTATCTTTAAATTACTCCTGTGCTTTCCACCATATTCACTCAGCCATGTAGTATTATGTCCTGATTCTAAACTATAAAAATGACTCTGACTCTGCAGTGGTTCTCCTTATATCATGTGACTCGCCCCATCCTTACCTAATTAATCACCAGTATGATTACTTGTTTAATATAATGACCTATAGATTACATATAATTCACAAGAATCAATATCCCACTAAATATCAAAACAGCAATGTATCATGTTTTTAAAATTGATTTAAGTAAATTATCTCTTAAATAGGCAGAGTTCACCTAAACTCAAAACACTACCATAGATTTGTAGAAAACTCAAAATACTACCACAGATTTGCTATTTATTAATCAATATGGCATAGTTAAGTTTCTCTAAATGTACAATTCAGTCTAAAAGCTTCCTAAATTCAATATACTTTTCTGAGTAAAAGATTCAAAGAGTACAAGAGAAGAGTATTTCTGTTCAGATCGGCTAAGTAAGTCACTGAGTGATAACTTTTAAGTCATTATTAACAAATACATTTTGAGCACTTATTTTACACATAGCAAGTTTTATATCATATCAGAAAGTTAAATATAATGTAATGTTCACTGCTTTGTATTGAGACTTCTTCACAATACAAAGTATTAAGAAAAATATTTTATATAGGCAATCTTTGAATAAACAAAAAAGTAGGCTCATGAAGCTTAAGAAACATGATTTCTGAGAACATGGATGAAAGACCTAAAATCGAGATAAGAAGAATCCTAAGGGGGAGGTGGCAAAAGTATGTGGGTTAAATTTAAAAAAGGATCAAGGGTCGAGAGATGCAAGAGAGTCTGTGCTGGGTAGAATACTTTGTCTAAATTACAGTATTTCTTAAAGTTTTTGATTTCAATATATTTTGGATGCTATGATACCACACCCCAGCAAACAAAACAACAAAACCTATCCAAGGATCCCAGACTAAGAAATTCTAGTAGGCTGGGCATGGTGGCTCATGCCTGTAATCCCAGCACTTTGGGAGGCCAAGGTGGGAGGATTGCTTGAGGCCTGGAGTTCAAGACCAGCCTGGGCAACACAGCAAGACTTCCTCTCCACAAAAAATGGGAAAGTTAGCCAGGTGTGGTGGTGTGCGCCTGTAGTCCTAGCTACTTCAGAGGCTGAGGTGGGAGGATCGATTGAGCCCAGGAGTTTGAGGTTGCAGTGAGCCGTGATCATGCCACTGCACTCCAACGTGGGTGATAGAGTGAGACCCTGTCAAAAAAAAAAAAGGAAGAAAAGAAAGAAAGGAAAAGGAAGGAAGGAAAGAAAAAGAAAAAGAAAAAAGAAAAGAAATTCTAGTATAAAGACTCTTAGCAGAAATTCCATTGACCAAAAAAGTACGAGTTACACTAACTGGAATGATGACTTTTTCAGAACTAAATCTCATTATCAAATTAACACCCCTTCAAAAAATATATACTACTGATACTTTTACTACCATAGGCCAGATTAGATCTGGCAAAAATACGTTTTCATTACAATTAGTATGCCAAAAATAAGCAATTAAAGAGATGAAGCGAATAAGTGAAATTCAATGAAGAAAGGAAGAAAGGAAGGAAAGGGGTGAGAGAAGACGTAAAGAAGGAAGTGAAAAAAATAAGAGTAATCAATGATGCAGAAATCTAAGTAGTTACAGAGGTCACAGTGGTATATTTCATCACTCATAAATATGGTTGTCTCCCAGTTTCCATGATGGATGGGTTCCAGGAACCCCCCCTTGGAAACCAAAATCCACAGATCCTCAAGTTCCTAACATAAAATAGTGTATTACAGTATAGTTGTTGGTATTACAGGCATTTACAAACTGCTATGTATCTAAATGTTTATGTCTATTATAGAAAAAGCTAATAATATGTAGTAAACCAACCTACAGACTATCATAATTTTTAATTTTCTTTCACTAAAGAAAATTTTATATAGCTATAAACTAATACACTAATATATATTTATATGGCTATAAGCCAATATACTTCTAATTAATGTTCTGATAAGAATCTGTCTCATATAAAGTATTTTATTAAGTGTTTTTTAAAAATAACTAACAATTACGAGGCTCAGAAAAAAACTGGACCAGTTACCTAAATTACATCATGTTCCTCCCTTCACAGATTTACAATTGTAAATAAATAGACCCAAATTTTATCAGCAAATTTCTTAAATGTGTTATTTTTCATGATTAGACAGCTTACTAAGGAAACATATTTAAATAATGACACAGCACAGAAACCTAATATACCTGATTTGAATACTATCTGAACACTAACAATCCAAATATCAGATTACATTGCAGTCAGAAAAATTAAAAGAATATTTAGGAAAAATAGGCCAGACAAGGTGACTCACGCCTGTAATCCCAGCACTTTGGGAGGCCAAGGCAGGTGGATTACCTTGAGTCCAGGAATTCGAGACCAGCCTGGGCAATATGGTAAAACCCCAGCTCTACTAAAAATACAAAAAATCAGCCGTGTGTGGTGGCACAAGCCTGTAGTCCCAACTACTCGTCGGGGCTGAGATGGGAGGATCCCTTGGGCCCAGGAGGTTGAGGCTGCAGTGAGCCCTGATCATACCATTGCACTACAGCCTGGGTGACAATGAGACCCTGTCTCAAAAAAAAAAAAAAAAAAGAAAGAAAAAGAAAAAACTAAAGATAATTACAAAAAGAAAAACTGTCCAAGAATTAACCAGCAACAAGGGGAAAAAAATCTTTAAAGACAGAAATTAATTTTGAGAATTTAGAATAACAGAATTGAAATAGAAGTGCCCTTATAAATCATATGGTCCAAACCTTTCATTTACCTTTGAGAAAGCTGAGGCTTAGACAGTTATGTTTTGACTAAAAAAGTAACATCTCTATTTAGTGGCAGGAGATTGGCCTTGTATTTGGGTTTGATGGCCAACTGACATATAATAAATAATTATCCTTAATCCATAATTAAGACATAGTGAACTCTGTGATGACACGATGTTAAATGTACACATAATTGTGATATGAGAGTAAACTGATGATAACAGTGAAGGTTATATTGAATACATTTCATGTATTTATAATTGGTTCTCTCTCCTTTGATACAAGTAGATATGATTTCAACAAAAAAAGTTTTAATGACGTTTAAAAACTCCTTAAGACTCTGTGAGCCAATCAAAAGGTTCAATTTACACTATACCTATTATTTTTTCCTACCAACTACAAATAAACACTGAAGCAATTTTCTTCTTTTATCTATCTCTAAGCTGAACCACTCAGTCAGTTCTTCGGTTCTATAACTCTATAGTATCTCATTTGTTCTCAAGCTACTGAAAGTATTTACATTTAGCATAATTTTTCTAAATAGTTTGCATAATTTAGCTTAAACTGAGTTCCTTTGAGTTTGCTAAGAACTTGTATATATTCTAACATGAAAAAAGGTAATATTTCAAGACGCATAATTAAGAAAAGGCTAGGACTGGCCGGACGCGGAGGCTCACGCCTGTAATCCCAGCACTTTGGGAGGCTGAGGTGGGCGGATCACAAGGTCAGGAGTTCGAGACCAGCCTGGCCAACATGGTGAAACCCTGTCTCTACTAAAAATACAAAAATTAGCCGGGCATGGTGGCAGGCGCCTATAGTCCCAGCTACTCAGAAGGCTAAGGCAGGAGAATTGCTTGAACCCAGGAGGCAGAGGTTGCAGTGAGCCGAGATTGTACCACTGCACTCCAGCCTAGGAGACAGACAGAGAGTCTGCCTCAAAAAAAAAAAAAAGAAAGAAAAGACTAGGATTTTAAATTTAGAAGTGGTGCATCAAAAGCTATCTTTGGATTGTGATTGGAGATAGGGACAAAAAGAAAAAGCGGCAAATAAAATAGATAAGTCTGCAGATATTTTATCATGTGCTCACTGTGTTAGCACAATTTTTATAAGTTCTCTAAGTTTAAGGCTTGCAGAAAAAGCAAAACAAAACTGCTCAAATATAAAGGGATAAAAGGATGAGGTTTAGAGACAGATATAGAAGGCCTCATTGTTTAGTGAAAACATTTTAAACATTTTTTAGCCTGTAGGTGCTCAATTTACAATTAAAATACCAGTAACTCATTTTGTAACACCTACTCTTATTCACTCAATATCCCCAGCTTAAATGACTTCACCTACCTGCTAAATGACAAATTTAGAAAGAGACTAACCTTTTTGAGAGCTCCCGCGTGTTTCCAGGCTGACCTATCTTCTTCGCTGCATTTAACTGAGAGTGCTGCAAGAGCCTGTGTGTATAGTAGAGTAAAAAGTACCTTCACAAGGCAGGTAAAGTGGTCTGCAAGAGAAAAAAAATTATTATTTCTTCGGAATCTAGATATTTTGTACCAAAATAGTTTTACAAATATATGCCTTTCCTTGCATATGTAATTGGTTTTTGTTTTCAACACTTAATAGTTTGTTTGTTTTTGAGACAAGGTCTCAGTCTGTCACCTAGGCAGTGTGGTGCCTGGAGTGCAGTGGCGTGATCACAGTTTACTGAAGCCTCGACCTCCCAAGCTCAAGCGATCCTCTCATCTCGGCCTGTAATCTGCCCCGCTCAACAGTAGCTAGGACTACAGGCATGTGCCACTACACCTGATTAGTTTTTTATTTTTTGTAGAGATGGGGCCTCCCTATGTTGCCCAGGTGAGTCTCAAATTCCTTGGGCTCAAGCAATACTCCCACTGCAGCCTCCCAAAGAGCTGGGGTTAGAGACATGAGAGTCTGAAATTATAATGTACTATTATATTTGCTGCCCAACAGATCTGAAATTATGAAAGCAAAATTCCTCTATTCATCCAAAGAACATATAAATGAGAAGTACTCAGCATAGTGGAAAGGGTGCTCTCTTTCAGAAGACCAGAGTGCTAATGCCATTCAACCTTGGAATAGCTGTGGAACCCTGGCAAATGCCCTTCCTGGGCTTCACATGCTCAACAACAATGTCTGGGAGTCTCAATGTTTAAAACCAACACATCGTCTACCCCATATGATATACATCTTAAGGATAGTATTATATGGAATATGATATAAATCTTATAAAGTTAAAAAAATCTTGATGTTTAGGTTACCAATTTGGCTTCAGAATTTAATGAAAACTATAGCAATAAGCCTGGGCAACACAGAAAGACCCCATCTCTACAAAAATTTTTAAAAATAGCTGGGTGTGGCCAGGCGCGGTGGCTCATGCCTGTAATCCCAGCACTTTGGGGAGGCCGAGGTGGGCAGATCACAAGGTCAGGAGTTTGAGACCAGCCTGGCCAACACAGTGAAACCCTGTCTCTACTAAAAAATACAAAAAATAAGCCAGGCATGGTGGCGGTTGCCTGTAATATCAGCTACTTGGGAGGCTGAGGCAAGAGAATAGCTTGAACCCAGGAGGCGGAGGTTGCAGTGAGCCAAGATTGTGCCATTGCACTCCAGCCCAGGCAACAGTGTGAGACTCTGTCTCCAAAAAAAAAAAAAAAAAAAAGCTGGGTACGGTGACAAGCACCTGTCATCCTAGCTACTCGGGAGGCAGAGGATCACTTGAGCTCAGAAGGTGAAGGCTATAGTAATCCAAGATCACTCCACTTAACTCCAGCCTGGGCAATGGAGTGCAAGCCTGTCTCAAATAAATATAAAAATAAAAATAAAAAACTTAGCAATATGAAATAGTAGTAACAATATATAAAGTGCCTGGTAGCTTCTGGCACATATTAGGTACTTAATAAATGGAAGCTTTAATATTGATAATTAACATTTATATTTACCTAATAACTTAGCAATTTTCTTCAAGTGTCTCATTCAATCCTCAAAACAGTCTCAACTGGATAACTGAGCTTCAGAAAGATGTGCTTGTGATATCAAAGCTAATAAGCACCCAGGTCTGAACTTGAATCCATATAGATCATTTTTCTTCAGGTTCAGTGTTCCTTCTATTATATTATACTCCTCCCCTAGTAAATGGATACTACCATTTAATCAGTTGCTGGAGTCAGAAACTTGCAGATATTCTTAACAATTTCTCCATTAAAATAATCACCAAGTCCTGTTAATTCTACTTTTTAAATATTTCTCAAGTCAGTTTCAACACCCTGGACTAGACTTCCATCCTTTCTTGCCTAGACCTATAATCCCAGCTAAAGTGGCTGTGTTGGGGGTCCCCAAGACCACTGCCAGGTTTGATGATTCACTAGGAGGACTTATAAGACTGAGTACAGAGTCATACTCATAGCTGTTATGACTTATGACTGCAAAAGGATAAAAGTTAAAATCAGCAAAGGGAAAAGGCACATTGGGTGAAGTCCAGAGGAAACTTCCAGAGTCTTCTTCCAGTAGAACCACACAGGATGTGCTAAACTCCCCCAGCAACAACCAGCTGTGATGGCATGTAGGAAATGGATACCAGGGTATCTCATTAGAGACTCAGTGCCCAAGGTTTTTACTGGGGTCATGCAGGTACTCTCTTCCTAGTACATACCAAAATTCCAGACTCTCAAGAGGAAAGCAGGTACATTCGGCATAAACCATACTCTTTGTACAAACAGTTTAGGCATACTGTGCCACTCTTATCAATTCTGGGAATGGTGGGACCCCTCCTGATGCTAGTCAAGGCCTAACCTTGCAAGCAGGCCTTTCAAAGGACAGCAGTCAGGCCTTCTATGTTAATTCTTTCTAGCACAGTAGTTTATCTGTATCACCTCTCAGCCCCCTGCAATCTACTTTCCTTATTCCAGCCAGAATGATCTTTTATTTTTCCTCCAGCTTTACTGAGGTATAATTGACAAAAATTATATTATTGAAGGTAGACAATGTAGTTCTGATATAAGCATACATTTTGAAATGATGGTCACAATCAAGTCAACTAACATATTCATCATCCCGTATAGTTACATGTGTCTGTGTGTATGCTGAGAATACTTAAGATCTCTTTGCTTAGTGCATTTTAAGTATACAAGAGAATATTACAGCTATAGTCACCATGTTGTATATTAGATCTCCAGAACTTATTCATCTTATAACTGAAAGTACACACCCGTTGACCAACATCTCCTCATTTTCCCCACCTCCCTGTCCCATGTGAACCACCCTCCTACTCTCTATTTTGACTTGTTTAGATTCCACATATAAGTGAGATCATGCAGTATTTCTCTCTTTGTGGCTTATTTCATTTAGCATAACGTCCTATGGGTTCATCCACGTTGTCGCAAATGGCAAGATTTCCTTCTTTTTTAAGGCTAAATAATGTCCCAGTGTACTTATATGCCACATTATCTTTATTCATCCATTGACAGACACTTAGGTGGTTTCCATATCTTGGCTATTGTGATTAAATAATGAACATGGGAGTGGAATGCAGATGTCTCTTTAAGATACTGATTTTACTTCCTTAGGATGTACACCAGAAGTGGGACTATTGGATGATACAGTAGTTCTATTTTAGTTTTTTGAGGAACCTCCATACAGTTTCAGGATGCCCAGAACTAAGGAAAAACAATGAGTCAACAATCAGAATGAGTCATATTAGAGAAATATTTAGATGACAGAAATTATAGGATTTCGTGGACCTTTGGAGGTAGAGGGTGATGGTGGTATCTCATAGATGGTAGCAGCATTGACTAAAATGTAAAACAAGAGGATGAGAACAGGCTTGGATAGGTAGAAAATTAACATTATATATACTGCGTTTGAGGCATGTCTAAAAATTCAAGTCTGGAACTCACTGGGGAGTTGTAGTCTAAAGCTAGAGATTTGGGAATCATCAGATAATAGGTATAGTTAAAGCTATGGGAAAAAAGATAAAATTGTGAAGGAAGAGGACAGTAAATAAAGAAAAATTCATTTAAAAAGAGCCTGAAAATGAGTAGGAAATGAGACAGTAGAAGAATCAGGAAAGGATGGTGCCATCGAAGTCAAGAAAAATATTCCATCATTTAATGAAATATTTTAATAAGTGACAGACATTACAGAATTTGTCTATTAAGTACAAACAAAAACATCCTAACCAGAAAGTCATTTATATTGTGTAGAAACACCACTCACATATAGATTCTTCTTAAACTATACATACATATATTTTTTCTTTTACTAAAAAGAAGTGATGTGGCCAGGCGTGGTGGCTCACGCCTGTAATCCCAGCACTTTGGGGGCCGAGGTGGGTGAATCACCTGAGGTCAGGAGTTTGAGACCAGCCTGGCCAACATGGTGAAACCTCCTCTCAACTAAAAATACAAAAAATTAGTCGGGCGTGGTGGCGGGTGCCGGTAATCCCAGCTACTTGGAAGGCTGAGGCAGAAAAATCACTTGAACCCAAGAGATGGCGTTTGCAGTGAGCTGATAATGGTGCCATTGCACTCCAGCCTGGGCAACAAGAGTGAAATTCTGTCTCAAAAAAATAATAATAAAATAAATAAAATAGAAGTAATGTACTAAAAGAAACGATAGCCACTATAGTTTTAGCTTTTCGTTGTAGAAAAGTAGTAATTTCTGGTTTTAGTCCATTTGTCTGTCTTGATTATCATCATTTAAAAAAATACAGTCAGCTCTTTGTACCTGTGGGTTCCTCATCCATGGATTTAACCAATCATGGATCAAAAGTATTTGGAAAAAAAAAAATAGATGGTTGTGTCTGTACTGAACATGTACAGACTTTTGCCCTTCTCATTATGCCCTAAAAAATACAGTATAACAACTATTTATATAACATTTATATTGTACTAAGTAATCTAGAGATGATTTAAAGTATATGAGAAGATATGTGTAGGTTATATGCAAATACTACACCATTTTATGTAAGGGGCTTGAGCATCTGTGGATTTTGGAATTGGCAGGGAGTCGTGGAACCAATCTCCCATGGATACCAATGGATGATTAACTGGCAATTTAAAGTCAAGGCTTAAGTTCTCACATTCACTTGTTCATTTAACAGATATTTATTTATTGAATGCTTGCCATGTGTAACACCAACATCTTTTAGGGACCTACGAGAAACAAGGAATCTCTCACATGAGGTTTATATTAGGTCAACACGCTGCTAACTACCAACATTAAAACAGAAAACAAAGTCCTTCAAATACAATTATCAACATTTAAAAAGAAGAAAAAAGGACTGGACATCTAATCTAAGTCAGTGTGTTTAAAAACTACAATAACAACAAAAAAAACTATCAAAATACCTGAGGATGAACAAAGGAAGATCAATACCTACTTGAAATGCCTTAGAAGCAAACTACCTGTAGTTTCTTTTAAGACAAGGTAGAGTATATCTAAAATAACAAAATCCCTAGGGGAAGAGCACACAGGTAAACAGGACATGATCTGAAGAAGGTATCAGACATTTTATTCTGTTCCTATCACCACGATAATTTTTTGTAAAAATACTATTCCACTGCTTCCATAAAGCACTTTGCATATACCACATGCAGATGTCAAATCTTCTCAGTCTTACCTTTTATGATTTGGAGTTACTAACTACATGTGCTCTGACCCTCTCCAAAAAGTCTAGTCTACAAGAAAAATCAATTTGTCATGGCTTTTCTGTGTGAAAAACTAAAGTCTATTTTCTCTCTGATGAGTGAAGAATCCAAACAGTTTAATAAGACTTCATTTGCCTTAGTCAACACAGAACCAAGAAAAGATACCAAGTCCGTCTAACAACTAATAGGGTAGTAAATGCTGGTCCTTTGGGTATACTTCAGGCAATTGAATTTTGGGTCCAATAAACTGCCAACATTCTCAAAAAACATTATATAGAAGTGATCACAATATAAGTGTTAAAGATTCAAATGGAAGTAATAGCTTTCTTGAATTTTAAAATGGAAAACAAGCAATTTACTATAAAATAAGACTATTGTGTTTTTAACACATCCACTGTATCCCCAAAGCATTTACTGAACATATGATGTACCAAGTGGAAATCAGGATAGATGGTGCTGCTAGTCTTGGAGGAACTGACAGTCTGGAGAGGGCGATAGTAAAGAAAATCAGACAGGTCAGGTAAGTATCAAAACAGAATCACAGAGAAGTTTTTATGGCAATGAGAAGAAGGATATCCAATAGAAAGGCTTCTAGGAAAGGGCAACACAAGGCAAAGGACCATCATGAGTTATTAAGAATAGATAAATGGCAAACACTTAAAGATGCTCACAGTTCTCCTATCTTAAAAACAAAAAATAACCCCTTTGAAATAGTAATCCCCCCTTATCCTCAGGAGATACACTCCAAGACCCCAGGGGATGTCTGAAACTGCGGATAGTTCTGAATCCTACATCTGCAGTACTATGTAACAAGATGGGTTTGAACTGTGCAGGTCTACTCATACAAGGATTTTCTTCCACTTTTGCCACCCCTGAGACAGCAAGATCAACCCTTCCTCTTCCTCAGCCTATTCAACATGAAGATGACAAGGATGAATACTTTTATGATGATCCACTTCCACTTAATGAATAGTAAATATATTTTCTCTTTCTTATAATTTTCTTAATAATGTTTTCTTTTCTCTAGCCTTATATTGTGAGAATAAAGTACATAATACATATAACATACAAATTATGTGTTAATTGACAGTGTTATTGGTAAGGCTTCTGGTCAACAATAGGCTATTAGTAGTTAAGTTTTTGGGAAATCAAAAAATATGTGCAGTGGATTTAACTGCATGGTGGAGCGGGGTGGGAAGTGGAGAAGTAAAGCGGGACCACACCCTTTGCCTCTGTGTTGTTCAAGGGTCAACAGTACATACATACCTATGATAAAGTTTAATTTATAAATTAGACACAATAAGACATTAAGAATAATAGAACAATTATAATAAAAATTATGAAAATGTGATCTCTCAAAATTATTTACTGTACTATGGCCATAACTTTTACTATTTAAGGTGTGATTGTGAAACTAGCACAAATTTTTTTTTCCTTCTTCATAATTTCATGGATAGAGGACTCATTCTTACCAAAGATCTTAGTAACCTCAGCATACATTTTTCCTTTCCTTATTAAGTAAGGAATTTTCACCTTTTCACTTAAAAGAAAAAACTTTAGTTTCTCTTTGGCGTATCCAAATTGCCAGTGTCAACTGAAGAATCACAAGGTTTACAAATTTGGAAACGAGGGCTTTATTTCTCATAAAACGTTGCATCCTGCAAGCTAGCCATCAGCAAGCTGGGAATCACAGCTTCTAGCATAAGCCAAGAGCAAGTCCTTTGAGGAAGGTCAGGAATTTATGCTAAACAGAGTGGCTAAGTGTACACGTTCAATAAGCTACAGGAAGAGTCATGAGTATTTATGAAAGGAGAAACACACACATGCGCAATTTAGCTTCATACCTCTTCATGGGTTGCGTGTTCAAAAAATGGTGGCAACAGCATGATGCCAGAGTGAGGTTTTGACCCTCTGACATTAGAAGGTAGAGTAGAAGACACAAAAACCCTCACTGAACTTCCTCCATGAATTGGCCAAAACTAGTCCAGAGATGCTGGTCAGCTTTGGGGAAGGGGTGTATTGTAAAATTGCAAAGAGGGAGAGGGGAGTTCGGTTGCAACCCCAGATGATTAATGATCCTCACAATGATCCTAAAGAAAATCGTTCACACCTCAGTGTGCCCCTCCCTTATCAACCTTTAACCTGAATTATTTTCTAAGGAGTAAGCAGAAACCAGCTCTAGAAAACAAGAAACAAAAGATCATTCTTTAATAACGTCTGTTCAGATGGGGAGCTTAAGATTTTATTTTTCTTTCTCGCCACCATCACTAGTCTTGTGCTTTGGGGCCATTATTAAGTAAAATAAGAGTTACTTGAACACAAGCACTGTGATACCACGACAGTTGTTCTGATAGCCCAGATGGCCACTAAATGACTAATGGGCAGGTAGCATCTACAGTGTGGATATACTGGACAAAGGGATGACTTCATTTCCCAGGGAGAAAGGGACAAGACAGCATGAGATTTCAGTGTACTACTCAGAATGGCATGCAACTTAAAATGTATAAATTATTTATTCTGGAATTTTCCATTTACTCTTTTTGGACCAAAGTTGACCATTGGTAACAAAA
Organism: Pongo abelii; assembly: GCF_028885655.2. NCBI lineage: Eukaryota > Metazoa > Chordata > Mammalia > Primates > Hominidae > Pongo > Pongo abelii. Next base: position 72,613,917 of record NC_071996.2, on the reverse strand, counting down.
ATCACAGCAAGTGCAACCATGGGTAAGGGGGGACTACTGTACATCACGTATGGCTTCTGTTCTCCTCCTCCATTCTCTCTTGAAAGACCTCTCTGTTCACTGTCTCAATTCTCTCACTTCCTTCTCATTTCTCATCCCACTGTAATCTGCTGATTCTACAAAATATATTTGTATATGGCCACAAGTCCCCAGGGTAATATATAAGTAATTAAATTTTAGAGGTCAAAATCCTTTTGAAAATCTGGTAAGAGCTGTGAAACTACTCAGAAAAAAATGCACATATACATACAATTTTTTTCCTTACTGTTTTAGGAGAATTATGGATTTCTTAAAGCCTATTAATGAACTCAAACCACATACTAAAAAGCCTTGGTCTTAGGCCAGCACAGTGGCACATGCCTGTAATTCCAGCATCTTGGGAGGCCAAGGCAGATGGATTCCTTGAGCCCAGAGTTCGAGACCAGCCTGGGCAACAAAGTGAGACTCCCCCCCTCCCCGCCACCATCTCTACAAAAAATAAAATTAGCCAAATGTGGTGGTGTGCACCTGTGGTCCCAACTACATAGGGAGTCTGAGGCAGGAGGATTGCTTGAGCCCAGGAGGTCAAGGCTGCAGTGAGTTACGACTGTACCACTGTACTCCAGCCTGGGCAACAGAACAAGACTGTCCCCCCAAAAAATTTAAAAAATAAAGCTTTGGTCTGAAGAGGCTATCAAAGACTGTTGGGGTTATATCAATAGGATACAAGTCAACCTGAAGTATTTAAACAGTTATTATTTTACTATGGGACTGAAGGACACTAAATATATTAAAATCCAAGAATTCATAATACTGGAAAAAAAGCAATCAGCTTTGGAGAATGCTAAAAAAAAAAAGTCATTTTTCTGAAAACTGGTACAAAATCAAGCATTTAACCTGCCTTTCCTATATCAACTTTACCAATGTGTAAACAAATAGGAAAAGTAGGAAAAAATTTTAGTTTTATGAATTCCACTTAAGAAATGTAATAATTAAGGAATAAATCTAGAGAATAATCAATAGCTTCTACTGTCACATAAAGAGGAACAACTGGAAATTATATCTCCTGATAAAAGTATTTAACATTATCCATGAAGTATTTTTGCAAAAAGAAATAAGAAACTGATTCCATCTAAATCTATCTGCCAGTTTGTAGGACACACACAGGGACAGAAGATCATGTTATTAAATGATATTGTTGGGGGTACAATTAGCAAAATAAAGACTATGGTAAGTTCTAAAGGAAAAAAGACCCAGATTCTTCAACAAATAAAATGCAAGGAAGTAGGAGGAGGGAGGCAACCCACAGATTTAAAAGAAATATAACAACCAAATCCAATGTATGGATCTTTTTTGGATCCTAAGCCAAATAAACCAAATATTAAAAAATCATTTACAGGCCGGGCGCAGTGGCTCACACTTGTAGTCTCAGCACTTTAGGAGGCCGAGGCAGGTGGATCACAAGGTCAGGAGATTCAGACCAGTCTGGCCAACATGGTGAAACCCTGTCTCTACTAAAAATACAAAAATTAGCCAGGTGTGGTGGCAGGCGCCTGTGATCCTAGCTACTTGGGAAGCTGAGGCAGGAGAATCGCTTGAACCCAGGAGGCGGAGGTTGCAGTGACCAGAGATCATGCCACTGCATTCCAGCCTAGGCGACAGAGAGAAACTCCGTCTCAAAAAAAAAAAAAAAATTTACAAGAAGCAACTATGGAATTTGAACACTGATGGTATATTTACTGATATTTAGGCATAATTGTTCATTTTTAATTGTGTTCACAATTTTTAAAAATTATTTTAAGAATCCTTATCTTTTAGAGATACATACAGAAGACTACAGAGACAAAATGATACGTGGTCTGGAATTCGCTTCAAAATAACCACAGGTGGGAGGGAGGAGGGAATAAGTGAGGGTATAAATAAAACAAGACTGGCCATGAGTTGATATGGGGGTTCATGAAACTCTGCTCTTTACTGTTATGTATGCTTGTAAATAAATAGTTTTTTAAGCCCTTGGTTTATAACAAAGCAAAACTGAGATACTTACTTTCTTCAAGTCAATGGAAAATAATAAGCAGGATTCAAGCTCTCTTTTGTGGGCCCTGCTTATGGGATCTTGGAAACAGGGATATTCTATAATCACTGGTCCCAGATGCTCTATAGAATCTTGGGAGTCTGTATTCTATACAGCATGGTTAAGAACAGATTTGTGAAGCTCCTCAAGAACAGCAACATGATCCAAACCTGGGTAACTGACCCTCCCTGATATGGTCTGATTGTCTCCCCACCCAAATCTCATCTTGAATTTTAACTCCCATAATTCCCTCATGTTGTGGGAGGGACCCAGTGGGAGATAACTGAATCATGGGGGTGGTTCCCCCGTCCTGTTCTCGTGGTAGTGAATAAGTCTCATGAGATCTAATGGTTTCATGCAGGGAAACCCCTTTCACTTGGCTATCATTCTCTTCTCTTGTCTGCTACCATGTAAGACGTGCCTTTTGCCTTCTGCCATGATTGTGAGACCTCCCAGCCATATGGAACTGTGAGTCCATTAAACCTCTTTCTTTTTTAAATTGCCCAGTCTTGGGTATGTCTTTATTATCAGCATGAAAATGAACTAATACACTCCCTATAAAGGATGATGATTTTATATCTTAAACCCTGGAGGCTCAAAAATAAGAAAGAATTTTAGCCTAAGAGATAATAATTGTAAATTTTGTGTGAATCATCTAAGGCAATAATAATTGTAAATTTTGTGTGAATCATCTAAGAGGACTTCTTAAAAAAGAAGGTGAAGTTCCTCTCTTAACTCTCATCCTGCTGCCTTAAACTAGACTGTGATGGCTAGAACTCTTAGCAGCTACCTTGGCACAGGGAGATGAGAGCCATACCATAAAGAATCTGGTGCTGTGAAGCAGAAGTGTCCGGCCTGCCTACTTTCACACTTCTTTCTACATGAAAGAAAAACAAGCAGTATCTTATTTAAGCTACTGTGTTAATTTGGTTTCTTCTTTATATTATATAGCCAAATCTGATCCTAAGTTATAAATCTTCTTTCCCCTTGTACATAAAGAACTAAATATGAATACCTGAAAACAGTGGTGTCAGAAGTTACTTCCGAGTTTATTCTTTAGAGGCCAGTGATGTGATGGGTATTATAAAACATAAGATGTACGGACATAAGAGATCAAAGAAAAAACCTGTCTTTAATATATTTAATTTGAGCTTCTGATGAGATAATTGGCATAAAAAGGTCTTTCAACCTGGAAACAATGCTAAACATTAAAAAATTTAAGAGGTATATAGGTAGGTTTCTGCATCCATCTATTTTTCAGATAAAACCATAGGAAGCATTTAACATTCTAGTAAGTCTAAACAGTAAAATTTCCTTCCTCTGCTTTTCTCTTCTAATAACAAACAATAACTTAAACAGTTACACAAATATACATTCTTACAATAAAAATAGTTTATAATAACACTGTCCCAATAAAGACCACTATTAACTCTTACATCAAAAGGGAGTGGAGAAGAAAAATTTATATTAATAACTCTATCTCCCCAACTCTCCACCTCCCCTCAAAAAAAACCTGTCTGTGGAAAATTAATATAATTAAGCTCTGAACTTCCTAGCAATTAAAGGCCTCTATCCTGTTCTCAAAGTGTGAAAGACGACTAAAAAAATTAATAAAGAATGGCATTTTTTTGTCTGACCCTAAATTCTAAGAGGAATTCATCACCACAATGACAGCTAGCAAAATATTACACAATGTGTTTGACAGCAGTATAATCCAATACCAAGATAATCCAATCTTGAATTATTGTAAAATTTTAAGAAATAATATAAAGCACAAGTTTTAAAAGCAATTCTAACTACAGGTAAATTTAATGACTGCTAAATACCTAGCTATTTGGCTCCCCAAGGGTGAAGTCCATGTTTTGGTCATCTTTGTGTGTCCAGCACTTGGCAAAGAAGCATAGCAACCTGGTACACAGTAGGTACTTATTAAGTATTTCTTGAACTGAATCAAGCAATGAATTTATTAAATTTGCTTATTAAATTTGGCCAAGAAACTCTTCTTTAATGATATTACTTTAAGGCATGATTATTAACAATATTATACATTTTTACATTGATGATTTCCTGAATTTATTCTATTTATTTAACCATTACTAAGATCAATTTTCTTGACTCACTTTAGAATATAGTTTTTAAACTCTGTTTCTACTGAATTAAATTCAGTAAGTTTGGTTAATTTCACGTATTGCATCCTCTTTCAGCATGAACTTCATCTTCTGTTGAAAGCCAGTGCCAACAGTAACTTCTGACAAGGAGGGTGATGCACCAGCTACAGCTCTCAGACACTGACACAACAGGTCCTTTACTCTTAACTAAAATATTTTTCTCTTTAGATTAAATATTAATAGAGATTAAATAGTGACATAGAGACAATCTTCCCTATGTCAAGTTTCCTTCTCTTTTACCTTTTCAGGTTTATGTAATAATTAATCTTATAAGTAAAAGGTATATTTAACACATTTAAATATTTTGAAGACATAAATAAAGTAATTTTTTAAATATTTCAAAAGGTAATACTACTAATATAATTAGAAGAGCACAATCAGGAGTAAACCAGCATGATCCAAGGCAACTGTTTCCCTAGATTAAGAAAAACTAACCAAAGTGACACAAAAAGCCTAAAGAATTTGAAACTAATTTTACAAAGAGATTAATTTTAATGAGACTACTTAATAGGTTTTTAAGCTCTATAAACACAAATGATTAAATTAGCAGACACAGTCTAACCCCCCAAAAAAAGTAACATTCAAAAATATCTGAAGTTTTGCAGTTAAATATATAATTACCTCAAGAAGTTAAACAGAATTACCATATGATCCAGCAATTCCACTTCTAGCTATACATCCCCCACGAAAAAAAAGTGTTCAAAAACTTTTTTTTTTTTGAGGCAGAGTGTCATTCTGTCACCTGGACTAGAGTGCAGTGGCGCGACCTCAGCTCACTGCAACTTCCACCTCCCGGGCTCAAGTGGTTCTCATGCCTCAGCCTCCTGAGTAGCTGGGGTTACAGGTGCGTGCCACCATGCCAGGCTAATTTTTGTATTTTTAGTAGAGATGGGGTTTCACCATGTTGGCCAGGCTGGTCATGAGCTCCTGGTCGCAAGTGATCCATCACACCTGGCCTCAAACAAAAACTTCTATATGAATGTTCATGGCAGCACTATTCACAATAGCCAAAAGGCAGTAATAACCCAAATGTCCATCAACTGCCAAATGGATAAACCATGTTGTATATCCATACAATGGAATACTACCAAGCCATTGAGATAAATGAAGTAATAATACATGCCATAACATGGATAAACCTTGAAAACATGCTAAGTGAAGGAAGCCAGACACAAAATGCAACGTAATGTATAATATCATTAATACGAAATATCCAGTATAGGCAAATCCATGAAGACAGGAAATTAGATTAGTGGTTTCCAGGGGTTGGGAGAAGGAGAAAATAAGAAAATGACTGCTTAATAGGCACAGAGTTTCCTTTGGGGCTGATGAAAATGTTCTGGAACTAACTAATGGTGATGAATGGTGATGATCACACAATACTGTGACAGTACTAAATGGCACTTCAGTTGTATACTTTAAATTGTTTAAATAGTAAGTTTTATTTTATGTGAATTTCATGATTAAAAAATATTAATTGAAGCTCACAGTGCTAGTATATTATGCTTGTTTATCAATGATATTGTTTTACTTTTTACAGAATGTCATAATTTGCATGAAATATCATAATTTGCCTATGTATTTTTAAATGATTATTTCACACCCTTAGGTAAAGGATTTATCAAAGATCAAGCTGGAGTTTGTATAAACAATGTCTTCCCCAGGAACAAGACTTTTATATACCCATAGATGTTCATTCTACTGTAACTTGTAATAGTTAAACAAAATAAAAACTAGTTTTCTAATACAGAAGATGTATTAGATTGAATATTTTAAATGTTGTCTTCAAGTGAAAGCTACAAAGACCAAGGAGCAATAATTAAAATGTTGCTAATATAATACTGATGCTTTTAATATAATAATGTTATGATATTAACACTAACTTAAAGTGATGAGACTATTTTTAATAACTACAATTACTACTATATCAAAATATGTATGCATATAGATAGAGTAAAGGCATTAAGGTTGAGAGTTTGCTCTATTTTTCGAATTTTCATTTGTATCATCACTTCAATTTTTTAAACCATTTTCAGAGTGTTTTCCCATGTCTTTACCTCTTAGTGACTAAAAAGCTGAACAGACTCACAAGAATTTTAAAAAACACTTTTTCATTGTCATTTTTTAGGTATGATTACTATTTGCTAATAATAGAAAAAAACAATGTCTGTTATTACCACAAAAAATATCCATCATACTTACTGCTGTATTTACTTCTCTTTCTCTTTTTGAGACAGCATCTCACTATATTAATACCCCAGGCTGGTCTCGAGCTCCTGTGCTCAAGCAATCCACCCACCTCAGCCTCCCAAAGTGCTGGGATTACAAGCATGAGCCACCACACCCAGCCTATTTGTCTCTATAATCTCTAGAATATTCAAAATACATAGTACATAATCAAAGAATCTGAATTATAAAGACATACCTTTGCGTAAGGGTTGTGGCATCATTAAGATCTGGATGAGCAAAAGGGATGTTACATCATGATAAAGAATTGGAACCTCAGGCTGTTGTTCTTCATATCCCAGCCTAAAAGAAAAATGTAGTCACTTTACATAGTATTGTATATCTTCTCTTTCTAATTTATATGTCACATATATATCTATGGAACAGAAATAAAAACTTTAATACACAAAGAAGAAATCTAAAAAAAAAACCTTAGGAGTCATATTTTTTGCAAAAAAAAATTATATTTTAGACTCATACCCTCTTGACTCTAACATGAAGAAAATGTATAGAAAATGTGTTGTGTTATCAAAGTAAACAATTAGGATACATTAACTTGATTATGAGTCTTTCTGATCTTAGATTACAGAAATTAAAGTATTAAATAGAGAATGAAAGAATTAGTTTCACTATAAATGGAGTGGCTTATAGGATACTTATCACAAACTTAGCAGTAACGAATAAGTAAGTTTTCACATCATTAAAAAAAGATAGGTACAGTTCCCAAATCAATTCCTGTTGAAAAGGTATGGTTAACTGCTCTTATTAAAATGTTTCAGCCGGGCACAGTGGCTCATGCCTGTAATCCCAGCACTTGGCGAGGCTGAGGCAGGCGGATCACTTGAGCTCAGAAGTTTGAGACCAGATTGACAACATGGTGAAAACTCGCCACTACAAAAAATATAAGAAATTAGCAGGGCTTGGTGGTGTGTGGGAAGATTGCTTGAACTCAGGAGGTCAAGGCTGCAGTGGGCTGTGATTGTGCTGCTGCACTCCAGCCTGGGTGAAAAAGTGAGACTCTGTCTCAAAATTAATAATAAAATAAAATGTTTCAACTTTATAACTAACAAAATTCAAATAAAATCTTTAACATTTGCAAAGTTTCAAAAAGAGATAACCAAAGCAGAACTTAAAATACACTATAAAAGGGCCGGATGTGGTGTCTCATGCCTGTAATCCCAACAGGCATGGGAGGCTGAGGTGGGAGGATCACTTGAGATCAGGAGTTCAAGACCCAACTGGGCAACACAGTGAGACCCTGTCTCTACAAAAAATAAATTTTAAAAAGTACACTATAAAAGACAAAGTAGTAAACCTTAGGAATGTGCAGTACTATGAAAAACATAGACTATATTATAAAGCAGAGCTTATTCTAAAAGAATTTTTTAAATGCCTTTAGAAGGTTAATTTTTTGACTACAGGTTTAATTTTTAATGACAGAGAAGAAAAGTAAATCTTAAGCTCCAGAAGTAGCTAAATTCTGAAGCTACACTATAGACTTGGGATGAACAAAATTGTTCAACTCTTTTATTAGGCTCGATCATTCAGCAAATATTTACTGATTACTTACTACAGGTCAGGCACTAAACACATTGGTGAGTAAATCAACCCCTGCTGCTGAGAAACTTTTAGCTGACAGAGGAAGACAGCTCTCTGAATTTCTCCATTTTCTACAAATATTCCTTAGTATACTTGTTTTCCTCTCCAAGGATAATCCTTCATTAATGCTATGAATCCTGATACTGTCTTTCAAGTTTCTCTAGCCTCTCTGCAAGGCCAAGGTTTAAAAAAAAAAAAAAAAACGTGTAGGGGTCACACCACTTCTATTATTCAAATTCCCCACAGAAATAGTTTCACATGATCAACAATGATCTCCTAATTACAAAATTTAGTGGACATTTTAAATCCTTATCTTACAGACCCTTGACTTGACTTTAGATACAGTTGAACATTCTGCCTGGAAAATTTTCTTGGCTTTCGTGAAATACTGTCCCAAGTTACCTTCTATCTCTCTGATTACTCCACTTCAGTCTTCTTCACAGGTTCATCTTCCTCTGACTAACAAAAAATACTGTTATTCCTCAAGATTCCAATTCTCCCTTTCTTTTCTCACTAAGGACTCTTTTTGAAAGACCTTCTAATCCATGATTTCAATTGCCAGCTATACACTGATGACTGTATGTCCAGCAATGACTCTCTTGAACTCTCTATCTGAATATCCATTACTTCCACTTGTATATCTAACAGGCAGGCAGCTCAACAGGCCTCAAAGTGAACCCATAATCTTTCTCTCTCTACGCACACTCCCACCAGTCACAACCATTCTATTAGGCTGGTGCCAAAGTAATTGCTGTTTCTGCCACTAAAAGCAACGCACCAACCTTAATACTTACCCCTCTATAATCTAAGTTCTGATGTGGCTCATTTCTTATATCCTCCTGCATTTACACAATACCTGAAACGTAACAATGCCTAAAACATGATAGTCCTCCAATAAAAGCATAATGAATAAATAAGCTAGGAACTTGAGGACATCCCAAAGCCATCTTCTCTCACTCACCCCATATTTAATTGGCACGAAGTCCTAATGACTCTATCTCTACTTCCTCTTTGCCACCCCTATGGCCACTGCCTTTAAGTATTCAATCTCCTCCAATTTTATGTTCCTCTAATTCATCCTCTATATCTTTAGTGCCTGGAAGAAGTTTCCACAGAATGATATCTTGTTTATCATTATATCCCAATGCCTGGATTAAAACAGTTAATAAAACTAGCTGGATAAACAAATGAAATATTCATGGGAAAATGGATGGATGAATCAACAAATAAACAAGTGGTACATAATTTTAGATTATCAAACTGCTACATTAAATTTAACAGGTGTTTAAAAGATTCTCACTTAAAATTAGAAGAAAGTTTATGGATCCATTTAAGCTAGCCCAATTTCACTCTTATGCAAAACTGTACTTTATTGCATAAAAATCAAAAAGGCTTGAGAACTTCTTGCATGATAACCTACAGACCAACAAATTGCAGAGCTTTTAGGTATAGAAAAGAAAAGCATTCCCAAATAAAAAAATTCAATATACTTTAATAAAATAGGGGTAGTATATGCAACTGAAAAGCTTAGAGTGCTTAACAGAATACTAGACACTTATTTTACATTATATGCTAACAACCGTTTTCTACAATACAAGTAATCTTTCTCAAAATGAGAGGTGGATTCCTTTATGCTATTATTAATTTGCTTATTATTGTATGTGTCCTTCCAATATTATTTAAAATCAGTCCAAATTGCCATATGCAAGAATTATATACTACTAAGAATGCATAATTAACAAATGTTTCAAAACTGAAACATAATATGCATACAACAGAATAAAACAAAAAATGAATTAAAAGAATGGGGAATATTTCTAGTTGAGGAAACTGCATATTATAAAGATAACTACTTTCCCAGATTAATTTATGAGTTTAAAATAATTATAATCAAAATTACAAGTTAGGCCAGATGCAGTGGCTCACGCCTGTAATCCCAACACTTAGGGAGGCCAAGGCGGGTGGATCACCTGAGGTCAGGAGTTTGAGACCAGCCTGACCAATATGGTGAAACCCTGTCTCTACTAAAAATACAAAAATTAGCCTGGTGTGGTGGAGTGCACCTGTGGTCCCAGCTATTTGGAAGGCTGAGTCAGAAGAATTGCTTGAACCCAGGAGGTGGAGGTTGCAGTGAGCCAAGATCACACCACTGCATTCCAGCCTGGGTAACAGAGCAAGACTCTGTCTCAAAAAAAAAAATTATAAGTGAGGGGAAGGGCTTAGAAAATGTTCTAAAAACCTTCCGGAGATGGAGAACAGCAAAGAAAAACTGGGAGTCAGAGTTTGGGGAAGAGAAATGAGAGGAACCTAACTCAACCCTATAACTAGACATAATAAATCACCTCAACAATAAACCATCATGGTATCGTCAGAGAAACAGGCTTAGAGCTCAATAGAACAAAGAAGAAAGCTCCTAATCAGGCCTATAATGTAGGAACACTTAGTATTTAATAACTAGGATATAAAATCACTAAAAATACTACTTGGTTATTTGCAAATAAATTTTAGATCTTCACCTAACACTACAGGTGAGAATGAATTCCAAGTATGTTATATAGTTTTAAAAATCATCCCATGAGAAAACTCTAAAGTGAAAATATAGGTAGATATTGCAAATCCTAAGACTGGATTACACATTGTAATACTAGTTATAAAAGTATACATCAGCTCTTGGAAGACATGGGCATTCTAAGTATGAAAGTAATAGGAAAAAATAAGAAATATAAGGTCTGATTCATCTGGCTACATGAAAATTTAAAACTTCAATGGGTCAAGAAAAGTAATTACAAAAGTAGAAGGCAAACATATTTTGGAAAACACTTATAAACAACTATGACAAAATAAGATTTAATATTTTAAACCATGGAGAATCATTCACATAATTTTAAATAAGATGCCAACAGAAAATGAACAGAGGTCCTGAATATATCATTCACACACAAAGAATGTATACAAATAACTAATAAATATAAAAATACTTAACTTTGCTAGAAATCAAATAAATTTCCATTACTTTAGGATCCCATTTTTAATCACTCATATTAGCCAAAAAATGTTTAAGTGATAATGCTTTTTTTGGTAAGTTTTTTTCCCCAATAATAATCAGAAAAAATCCTGGCAGTTATTGGCTGATAAGATAAAAATAGCCATTCTAAGGACAGAGAGAGAAATGGATCTTTCCTAGCACATCACTGGCCCATAACTGGAATGAATGAATGGATTGATGCACCCCTCTGTAGAAAAGAGAACCAAAGATTTCAACTACAGGGTTTAATATGATCATTGTGATAACTATCTTTTAAAATGCTTAATATTTTAAAATACATAATTGTTCTCACTAAGATCAGGAACTAGGCAAAGATGTCCCCACTCCCCACTTCTTTTCAACATCATATTGGAAGTACTAGCTAATGCCTCAAGATAAGAAGAGGAAATTAAAGTTATACAGATTGGGAGAGAAGAAATAAAACTGTCTTTCTTTGTTTACAGATTACATGGTCGTCTATGTAGAAAATCTGAACAAACTGACCAAAAAACTCCTGGAACTGATAAGTGATTGTAACAAGGCTGCAGGACACAAGGTTAATATATAGAAGTCAATCACTTTCATATATACCACCAAGGAACAATTGGAATTTGAAAATAAACACACAGTATCATTTAAATTAGCAACCCCCCGCCCCAAATAAAATACTTAGGTATAAATCTAGCAAAATATATGCAAAGACCTATTTAAGGAAAATGACAAAACTCTGATAAATGGAATCAAACGACTACATAAATGGAGAGAGACAGTCCATGTTCATGAGTAGGAAGACTCAATATTGTCAAGATGTCAGTTCTTTGCTACCTGACCTAGAGATTCAATGCAATCTCAATCAAAATCCCAGCAAGTTATTTTGTAGATATTGACAAACTGATTTTAAAATTTATACAGAGAGGCAAAAGAGCTGGAATAGCTAACACAAAATTGAAGAAGAACAAAATTAGATGACTGACACTACCTGACTTCAAGACTTATCATAAAGCTACAGTAATCAAGACAATATGGTACTGGCAAAAGAGCACACAAATAAGATCAATGGAACAGAACAGAGAGCCCAGAAATAGATTCACATAATTATAGTCAACTGACTTTAACAAAGGAGTAAAGGCAATACAATGGAGAAAACACAGTCTTTTCAACAAATGGTGCTAGAACAACTGGACATTCACATGCACAAAAACGAATTTAGACAAAGACCTATGCCCTTCACAAAAATTAACTAAAAATGGATTACAGACCTAAATGTAAAACACAAAACAATAAAACTCTTATAACATAGGAGAAAACCTAGATAACCTTGGGTATGGCAATGACTTTTTAGATATAACACCAAAAGCATAATTCATGAAATAAATAACTGATAAGCTGAACTTCATTAAAATTAAAAACTTCTATTTGGCAAAAGACAATGTCAAGATAATGAGAAGACAAGCCACAGTCCTGGAGAAAATATTTGCAAAAGACACATCTGATAAAGGACTGATATGTAAAATACTCGTATAAATATAAAGAACTCTTAAAACTAACAGGAAAAACCCCAATTAAAAAATGGTACCACAGCATTAACAGATACCTCACCAAAGAAGATATACAGATGCTTAATAAGCATATGAAAAGATGCTCCAGACTGTATGTCATCAGAGAAATGCAAATTAAAACAATGAGATACCACTACATTCCTATTAGAATGGCCAAAATCTAGAACACTGATAATACCAAATGTTGACAAAGATGTGGAGTAACAAGAACTCTCATTCATTGCTGGTGGGAATGCAAAATGATACTGATATTTTGGAAAACAGTTTGGTGGTTTCTCACAAAACTAAACATGCTATTACTATATGATCCAGTTATCATGCTCCTTAGTATTTACCCAAAAAAGCTGAAAACTTATATATGCAAAAACCTGCACACAGATGTTTAGAGCAGCTTTATTCATAATTGCCAAAACTTCGAAGCAACCAAATGTCCTTCAATAGGTGATGAATAAATTAATCGTGGTACAGACAATGGATTGTTATCTCTATTATATAGAAATGAGCTATCAAGCCATGAAAAGACATTGTGGAAACTTAAATACGTATTACCAAATGAAAGAATCCAATGTGAAAAGCTACATATTGTATGATTCTAACTATATGACATTCTGGAAAAGGTAAAATTATGGAGAGAGTAAAAAGATCAGTGGTTGCCAGGGGTTGTACTGAGGAGGGATGAATAGGTAGAGCACAGAAGGTTTTTTTTAGGACAGTGAAACTACTTTGTATGACACTACAATGGTGGCCAAATGTCATTGCACATTTGCCTAAACCTACAGAATGTTCAACAGCAAGAGTGAACCCTAATGTAACTACAGACTTTGGGTGATTATGGTATGTCAATATAGGCTCATCAGCTGTAACAAATGTACCACACTGGTGGTGGATATTGATAATGGGAAAGGCCATGTATCTGTTACAGTGGGGAGTATATGGGAAATCTGTGTACCTTCCTCTTAATTTTGCTGTGAATCTAAAATTGCTCTAAAAAAAAAAAAAAAACAAAGTCTTTAAAAAATAATTGTTTCTATCTCTTATCTATCTCTTAAAGTTTTAGATAGTCTTTTAAATCCAGATTATAAAAATTAATGCCACTGTTGATTCTATGGATAAGAGGAAATGGGTGGAAGAGTTAATAGGAATAGTTTTTCCATTTTTAAAAATAAAAAATGATTATCAGCACAATGAAATTAGAAGGAAATAAAGAAAATAATTTTCATAGGATTATAGAAAAAAGTATATATGAAAAACCTACATCCTTAGATATAGAATTTTATATTGGAAGAGTGTTGAAGTGAGGAACTAGAAAGACATTTCAATTTTAAAAATATATAAATATGAAATATAGATGACATATTATAATCAACTCTTATATTACAACTTAATGAATAAACGAACCATAAAAATGAGAGCAAATGTTGGGGGGGGGAGCGGGTGGGTGTGGAAAAACCAATCAAATTTTCTGGAAATTCCTCAGATCTAGTACTAGGAAAAGAAGCATACAATGACAGTTAAAACTTAGGCTCTGGAATCAGAGAGATTTGGATTAAAATCTCAGCTCCGTTCCTCAACAGCTACGTGTGCCTAAAGATCATGTTAATTGACTTTTCTAAAACTTGAGTTCCTCATATGTAAAAACTGGGATAAAAGAGTACCTAGTACATACAGTTATTAGTGACGATTAAATGAGATTATATATGCAAAGCACCAAAATGCCTAACATGAAGTACTATATAAGTGTTCACAGCATTTACTACTATCCTAATGTCCATTAATTATTACGGCTTGAAAAGAACAAAATCCAGCAATCAGTATTACGGAAAGCATAATATCTATGTCTGTACTTTAAGCTTTTTAATTAGTCAATACTAGGCTTAGAAACTTTTTGTTTGCTGAACACCTTTTAGACTTAAAGAGCTGTGTGTTCAAATATTCTGTATACCATCTTTGTCCTTATGTATGCTAGCTAGAAAGGAAAATTACTAGTTACTACTAAGGATAATGACTTTCCTTAGCAACAACTCACAAAATACTCAGTTTGCTAATTTAGTTTATAAACACAAAATACACACACACAGTTTTGTTTTTGTTGTTTTTATAAAGAGTAGCAAGATATATACATAGTCTCAAAGTATCTCCCCATAAGATACTTAGTAATTACAAAGGGTAAAATAATCACTTTACAGTGCAGAAACTTGGCACATACTGCCTTGGCTAAATGATCAGAGTTATGATCATAAGTAACAAGTTAAATCAACAGCATGTGCCTCCTCATACCATGCACTAAAAAGGAACACATTAGTCTGTGGCATTTCTGCCAAAAGGTTATAACCTGAATCTAATCACTAGGAAATACTGGACAAAAACAAATTAAAGGACATGCTACAAAATAACTGGCCTGAACTCTTAAAAAAAAAAAAAAAAGTGAATGTCATCAAGCACAAAGAAAAACTCAGGCTTAATTTCAGATTAAAGGAAATTAAAGAGACATGGCAACTAAATGTAAGCATAATCTTTTTGTTGTTGTTGTTACACAGTACTTTACTGCAACAACTGGCAAAATCTGAATAGGGTCTACATATGGTAGAGGCCAATATTATTAATAATTATTTCTCATGTGAATATCCAATTAACCCAGCACCATTTATTATAAAGACTATGATTCCCCCAGTGTTCCTTTGTGTCATTTCTGCTATAAATCCAAATATCCAGATATGTGTGACTGTTTTTGTTTTTAACAAGCACATACAAATTTATTTTCTCTCCCTGCCCTTTTTTACACAAATGATGGCATAAAGTACATATTTTCTGTTCCTAGATATTTTCTTAACATTGTCTCTGGGTGTTGTTGATCTTTCAAGATCAGTAAACAAAGAATTTCACTTTTTTTCCAAATTTATCAGAAATGTTTTCAAAGAACTTAGAACTATCCTATGACCCAGCATCCCATTACTGGGTATCTATCCAAAAGAAAATAAATTGTTCTACCAAAAAGACACATGTACTTGCATGTACATCACAGCACTATTCACAACAGCAAAGCCTGGAATAAACCTAGGTCCCCATCAACAGTGGATTGGATAAAGAAAATGTAGTACCTATATACCATGGACTCCTATGCAGCTATAAAGAGAATGAAATTATGTCCTTTGTCACAACATGGATGCAGCTGGAGGCCATGATCCTAAGTGAATTAATGCAGGAATAGAAAACCAAACACTGCACGTTCTCACTCATAAGTGAGAGCTAAACATTAGGTACTCATAGACAAAAGATGGGAACAACAGGCACTGAGGACTACTAGAAGAGGGAAGGAGGGGAGCAAGGGTTGAAAACTATTGGGTACTATGCTCACTACACCTGGATGATAAAAACAATCACACCCCAAACCTCAGCATCTTGCAATATAATCATGTAACAAACCTGCACATGTACCCTCTGAATCTAAAAGTTGAAATTATTTTAAAAAATAGAAATCTAAACATAAAAATTAAAACCACAGAAATACTAGAAGAAAACATGGATGAATGCTTTTTAACTAGGGAGTAGAGGAAGGCCTGTTTAACTATGACTCAAAATTCAGAATAAATGAAAAGATTAATATGACTATATTAAAAAACTTTGACAAAAAAATCATACATGAAGTAAAAAGACATTTGACAATCTGGTGAAATGTATTGCAACTTATAACAAAAAGGGCTAATACCCATAATACATAAACATTATCTTAAAAATGAAGAGAAAGCTGGGTGCAGTAGTGCACACTGGTAATCCTAGCAACACGGGAGAGGCTGAGGTGGGAGGATTGCTTGAGCACAGGAGTTTGAGTCTAGCCTGGGCAAAACAGGGAGATCTGGTCTTTAAAAAAACAAATAATAATAATAAAGAGGAAGGCCAGGCATGGTGGCTTTTGTAACCTCAGTACTTTGGGGAGGCCCAGATGGGAGGATCATTTGAAGCCAGGAGTTTGAGACCAGCCTGGGCAGCAAAGTGAGATCCCATCTCCACAAAAAATAATAATAAAGAAAAGACCAATGATCCAATTTTTTGAAATAGGCAACAGATTAGAGACTTCATAAAAAGAAAGGCAAATGGATGGGAATGAAAGATTGATGTCTATGAATTTATTTTGTTGTATAGTTTTTACTTCAGAAAAATATAAATTTTATACAATAAAATATAAGTCAAGCGGGAAAAAGCAGTCTTTAAATATGGAGGAAAAAAACTGAAATGGGCTGAACTATAAATCAAGTTGATGGCATAATCACATGGGAAAAGTTACTTTATGTGATTCAAAAACATAGTTTTTGACTATACATCCCTAGAAGTACATATTCTAATGACAAAGGTAATTTATGGTTAGTAGTAATATTGGTATTTTAAAAACATAATTGAGGCTATACTTTAGTTATACAAATAATTATGTCAATATTATTAGGAATCAAGACTTTAAGAGAAAAAAGATACAAGTAACCAAAAAGAAATAAAATGAAAACTGTGCAATCTTATGTTGATTAGAAATACCAGTAAGAACACAGGATCTTTTTTTCCTTTAAAAAAATATTTCGTAACTCTGTCCACTGAAATGGCCTATAGACAATGATAACCTATTAGCTATGTATGCCCTCTAGCACCCAGACTGTGGTCTCTAAATACCATTTGCCATCAAAAGGAACTAAATGGAGAAATGGCTGATTCCAAGTATAGAATAGAAAATGTACAAAACGAACCCGGGCCAACTTGTACCAGAAAGCGAGGATATGATGAAAGACTACTTGGCTCATGTCAAAAGTACTAAAGTCAGTCTGGAAAGATTCTCACTAAAGTAAAAGGGAGCAATTTGTATCAAAAAGAAGAAAGATTGAAATGGAGTGAAACACATCAAATATATATAAAATCCATGACAGCATAAAATACACCAAAGACCAAACTTATTGGTCACTACTGGAAGTTAATAGGGCATCCATTCCTTACTTTGAAAATGTATAAATCAGAAAATAATCAAGTATTCATCCTGCCAAACTGTATTTCAGGGTCAACAAATAGTTGATATGGTAAAGTTCTTTATAAAAACATTCCATCTAATCAGAAGAAAGCATTTTTTAAAATCACCATTTTGCAGCACCTAATGAAATAATGGATTTTAGCAAGAATTATCAGGGGTCCTTAAAACCATTAGGTGAAAGACTGATGGGGCACTTTACAATGCAGGAATCAGACTAAAGCTACCTGAATCCACTAATTGTAACATAAAAAGAGAGACAACCAGCCATTACATGCTTTCACTTGACTATTTCATCTGCATAAAAATCAGTGGGATTCTTTAAAAGATTTTCTCACATGGTGGGAATTTGTATGCAATTTTTACAGACAGCATAATGGTAAACCGTTTTCAGTTCTTATGATATATTTCTGTGCTTCATAAAGAAAATGTGAAAAAATCACATATATTGAAATTTCAATTCCATTTTTATATTTAACACCTATTTTTCATATAGAGTTTTAATTGATTTTAGTCTTTCAATTATACTTACTGTGGATTCATCTCTTCTAACTGGGTGAGCTTTCTCCAGGGATTATACTCAGAGTCAATGCTATAAAGCCGCATGTGCAAGGCTAATACATGAAACAGCTGATCTGAAAAAATTGAAGAAAAGGTAATTAGAAAGTTCACACATTTGTTCCAGAACAAAATTCAGACAAAATTTCTAGTTATTTCATAAGGAAATCTGTTTCCTATCCTGACAATTAAAATTCACCAAGTTTAAGTCCCAATTATTTCACACTCTCTTTTATGGTAAACTCTGAAATACATATCCAAATAATCTGTGCTAGAATCTGGACTGTCCTTAGACTCAATCTTAATACAGGAATGGTTTTCCTCATCTCCTATCACAGACATACTTGTCCTTGACTTTACGCTGCAGCCTTGCCAATTTGTACTTCTCACCATTGTGGTCTCCTCCTAACCAAACTTTACTATTATCTTCAATCCTCTACCCTGGGTAATATGAACCACAACATCCTAATAACTCACTGTTAGGTGAAGTTCTTTCTTTGCCTAATATGTGTCCCTCTAAACTTCGTTTAGACTGAAGAGTGAATTCATCATCTTTGGATTCTACATAAAGAAAAAGTAACTGAAACAGAGTATTATTTGTTACTATTCCAACTATTTAAATTTATTCTACCTGAATTGTAACAATAATCTACCAATTTTGGCTTTCAACAAAATACTGCTCATGACATGTAGAAGAAAATATCATGTTTAAAATTATTCTGGAAAAAAAAAACCCTAAGTATTGCTTTTGTATCTGATGCACCCCTTCTTTTTTTGTTATAAATGACAATAATTAAATTATTCTGCCACACAGAATAATTTAATTATGACAATAATTATTCTGCCACACATACATATTTGGAAATCAAAAGTCATATTTTAGAAAATCAGATATGATACTTCTTAACATATGATTAAAATTAATTCTTAAATCCAGGAAAAAAGTTAACTGAATGACACAAACCTATTATTGTTACTTATTTTCTAATTAAAACTAGACCAGATTTTGTTGCTCTGAGCCAGCAGACCTAGAAATTAACTACATTTTATGTTAACTTACTCAAGATCCATCAATATAAATGGTGTAGTATGGGATGTGCATGTGTGTTTATGTGTACATGCATGTATGTGTATAGTAGTTTGGGAAGCTGTTATAAAACATATGAGAGCTGTAATTTGAGTAAAATAAATGTTCTACTCTATGGGGCAGGATAAAGGAAATATATTTTTATAAGTTTCAATCTGATCTCTCTATAACGAACAGAGGAATCTAAATACCTTACCCTGTTTCATCTCCTATTTATAAGTCAATGTGTAGCCTACATCTTCCTTAAATTTCTTCATTCTATTAATGACTTAGTTACTTATTATGTGCCAGGCATTATGTTACATTGATTGGTAATCTCAATTAATTTTCACAAAAATTCTACTAGGTGGGTAATATTATTAACCCTCATTTTTGAGGCAAGTAAGTTTCCCAAATTTCCAGTTTGGGAATTTCGTAGACGATACTGAGAACAAGGGAAGTTTTAGCAGAGGAAAAACATGACTAAAGATTGGTAAATTTTCTTTTATTTCAATTCAATTATACATATGAGACTACTAAGCATATAATTTATACTTTTAATGAGTGTTTTAATGACTAAAACCTAAAAGTGTTTAAAAAACTAAATTCTTCTCACAGGAAAATATTAAGATTATCTCAAGCTGCATGGTGAGGATTCTGCATTCTTTTTATATAGGTATTAACTTGATCAAAGGGCTCATTTTAATATCTCCTATCAAGATGAAGGTGGATCATCTTAGTTTCCCCAATTTAATCAAAAGCATAGAAGCTGCAATTGTACTAACCTGTTTTGCATTGAAACCACAGCCAGCACAGAAAATAACGTTACATTCACCTATTTTCCTAATCCCTATCATAATTTAAGAATTTCAAAATGTTAGTAGAAAAGTTTTTCATCATTTCCTCATTCTATAGATAAGAAAATAGGTCCAGAGAAAGGAAGTACCATTACTATATAATAGACCAGAAAGATGATATTATATCATCTTTCTGGTCTATTATATAGTAATAATAGTTATAGACTAAATCTATAGTATGTTTGTAAGTTGGGCTTACATACAGGCAGATACATATATGGTTTGTACAAATATGAAATAAATTTAATATTGCCCGCTCATTCTTAATAGTTATTCTAAAAGCTAAGAATAGGATTCAAGATTTGCCACCTCTTAGTTATTTCTACCACTCCACTTCTTGGGAGTTTTATGATTAAAATAAAAGTACAGGATTCCTTCTCTCTCTGTCTCAGAGAACTGACCAAATAACCATTAATAACTTCAATTTGTTAATAAAATTCATTATTTATTGTTATTTATTCATTGTTTTGAAAATTTAGTCTTATCAGTAAGACTGAACTCTAATATTCATTTAGCAGCAAAAATACGTCTTATACCAGACAAATATTAAAGACGTAGGATGAAGAGACTCTATAATCATAATCAAAAAGTTAAAAACTTTAAAAAATGTATTAACTACCAACTGCATGCATGACATTTAAAAAGTTGGAAAATAATTATATCACGAAAGCATATTATTAAAATTTTGAGTAACAATAACAAAAAAAATTACTCCTTTCCTAGTATAACACATTTTAAAATTCTAAAATTTGATCCACATATATAAAAAGATTTGGAAAAGAGAAATACCTTTAAATTCATTTATAAGCGTGCTGTGATTTCAATCTATGTATAGAAGCACCACTGTCTGGGAGGAGCCAGGAAGTCCTGGATTCAATCCAAGTCTGTACTAGCCATGTGTCCTTAAACAAATTACCTAACCTTAGTTTTACAGTCCGTAAAATAAATAAAATATCATCTTTCTGGTCTATTATATAGTAATAATATATTATTACTATAATATATAGTTATAATCATAGAATATATAATATATAGTTATAATTATATATATAATATAGTTATAATTATATATATAATATATAGTTACAATCATAGAATAAATCTATAGTATGTTTGTAAGTTGGGCTTACATACAGGCAGATACATAGATGGTTTGTACAAATATGAAATAAATTTAATATTTATAAACTTTACAACTAAAACTAGATATTACAACTAAAATTAGAGATTATTATACATTGGAAACATAAGGTCTCCACATAAAACCATCACTCTACAAATACATGTTAACATATATTCTTAACTCTCTTCTCTCTTCTTTCCTTAATTTTTGGTACCACTCTCTTCTGGCTTTCCTCCGGTTCCTTCTCAGTTACTTTTATGTGCCCTTCTTCTGCTAATGAACCCTAAAAGGTGACATTTCTCATTAAAAAAAAGGAAAAGGCATCCTTTATTAGTCCTCTTTCCCTCTCATTCTGCACACACTACTTTACCCAAGCCCACTTCTACCTCTAAGTTCACAATTCACAAGGCTCTCCGGTACTTCAGATGTTCAACAGGCACCTCAAAATCAATACACCCAGACTAACCTGATTATACAGCCTTGCCCAGCTCCAATGTTAATTTCCTTTTATAATTCCTATTTGAGTGAATGGCACTCTTATTTGAGTGAATTTCCTTTGTAATTCCTATTTGAGTGAATGACACCACTACCCATGCAAACATCCAAGGAAAAACTTGGGAGTCATCTCCTACAGCCTTGCCCTCCACCAATCCTATTGGTTCTGCCTCTTATGATCCATCCTATTCTGGACCACTCTGCCACTACACTGTTTTCCACCTAAATTGCTCAACAGAATGCTCACTCAGCAGTATGCCTTTTGGTTCACCCCTTCCAATCCATCTGATCAATAAATCTGTTCACAATATCTCATAATCGATTGATGAACCACTGAAGGAACAGGCATAGAAAGCCCTTTATGAGCTAGTCCATTTTCTTTTTCAGGTTTATTTCTTAACCTTCCTTCCTTTCTTTTCAAGTATTCCCCAGTGTGTCATGTCGTCTCATGTCTTTGCAAGCTGTTCTCTCAGCCTAGAATAGTATCATTTTGTCCTTCAGGCCAACTCAATTCATCTTTCAAGAGCCAGTTCATGTGCTGCTCTGTAAGGTTCTCTCTGATACCTCAGAAAGATCAGATTATCCCCTTACTTTATGCATTCTCCATACCTTGTGCTATCTATTTCAATTTTAGCATCTCTTACACAGTCTTGTAATTATTTTTCATGTCTTCCTCTCTCATTAGATGGTCAGATCTCCCTGAAGAAGACAATTGTGTCTTTACCTTTTTGTACCTCCTAGGCTAGCACAACTGCTTGACATATAATACGATTTTTAAAAGTAGGCTGAGCATTATATATCTACAATTCTATGAAAAAATCATAAATATAAGTATAAAATTCATGATGGTTTTCTACTTTTCCCTTTCTGTTGCAATGACACGTTGGTTCAGTTACCAAGAAGCAGGCCAATTAATCAGCCCTACTTTCACTTCCCCAAAAGAGACTGACCTCCCAACTCTAACTACTAAAGCAGTGCTTGACCTACTTGCTCCTACCATCTTCTTCCCATGCTGGTTCCCATGCGACAACTCACCTGGGATAAATTCTATTTTCTGCAATATCTAATCAAATTCTTCACTACTGTGACAAGTCTAAAGTATTATAATGTGCTTCATCACAAGACAGACACATCATTACTGAAACTGAGGAAACAACACTGAAAGACCAGTTTGTCCTTAGGAAAATTTAAGACTTAATTATAAGTACTCCTAGCTAGAACCAAAAAGTAAGGTTTAAGAAATCCCTCTACCTTTATCAACATTAAGGTAAGACTATTTTACATAAAAAAACTCTATAAAATAAAAATATAACCCCAAATTTATTATATGAGTTTCACATGTATGTGTATGAATACCACATACACACACACACACACACACATACGCACACAGATACCATTATGCCAATTTTTATGACCTCAGGAATATCCACTTAAAGAAACTAAAACCAAAGTTACCATATGTTGAAATCTTTCAAAAATGCTTTTGAAACAGATGTTCCAGTACCATCCTGGAAACTGTGTATCTCTGTCAGTTATTTCTTTTCTCTTTTTTTTTTTTTTTTTTTTTTTTTGAGATGGAGTCTCACGCTGTCGCCCAAGATGGAGGACAATGGCGCAATCTCAGCTCACTGCAAACTCCAGCTCCTGGGTTCAAGCAATTCTCCTGCCTCAGCCTCCCGAGTAGCTGGGATTACAGGCTCCCACCACCGCACCAGGCTAATTTTTTTATTTTTAGTAGAGACAGGGTTTCACAGTGTTACCCAGGATGGTCTCGATCTCCTGACCTTGTGATCTGCCCACCTCGGCCCTCTGTCAGTTATTTCTAAACATGTAAGAAATCTAAAACTGGTAGGTTATTTCTTACTATACTCATACTGATCATTAAGATATAAAGACATTAAAGAGTTATCCTAAAGACTTTCTGCCAGGCGCGGTGGCTCATGCCTGTAATCCCAGCACTTTGGGAGCCCAAGGTGGGTGGATCATGAGGTCAGGAGATCGAGACCAACATGGTGAAACCTCTTCTCTACTAAAAAATACAAAAATTAGGCCGGGCACAATGGCTCACACCTGTAATCCCAGCACTTTGGGAGGCCGAGGCCGGTGGATCATGAGTTCAGGAGTTCAAGACGGTGAAACCCCATCTCTACTAAAAATACAAAAATTAGCCAGGTGTAGTGGCAGGTGCCTGTAATCCCAGCTACTCGGGAGGCTGAGGCAGGAGAATCGCTTGAATCCGGAAGACGGAGGTTGCAGTGAGCTGAGACCGCACCACTGGACTCCAGTCTGGGCGACAGAGCAAGACTCCGTCTCAAAAAAAAAAAAAGAACTTTCATAAATTGGTTCTATCTTAAATCGTACCACTGTTAAAATGCACCTAAGGTAAACTTAACTGGGTCTGTATTCAAGACTTCAGTCTTATCAGTCTAGTCATCAATGGTTAAATCACTGTCAATGGAAAAAACCTCAGCCAGGCAAGGTGACACATACCTGTAGTCCCAGCTACTCAGAAGGCTGAGATGGGAGGATTATTTGAGCCCAGGAGTTTAAGGCCAGCGTGGGTAACAAAGCAAGACCCTGTCCCTTAAAAAAAAAAAAAAAAAAAAAAAATCTCAACTAGCCAAATGACTCTCTGAAATATCATGGGGGTGGAGGAAAAAAATCTCCCTTTCTCTGCAACTGAATAATCAAAGTGAGGAAATGCCTCTGACCTACTTATCCTAAGGTGAACGTAATAGGTGTGAGTATACACCTCTCACAGCAAAGCCAGCTTCCAATGGTTTCTCTGTATGTCCCTGAGAAATCAGCCATGAAGAGATGGGGAAGAGCTCTTTAAATGAGGTCTGGGAATGGGTCCAAGAAGAAGGGAACATCTGTAGATCTGGTTCCCAAGAGACAGAAGGTTGTCTTTCAAAGAGTTAAAAGACAAGTTTAATAATTATTATTATATATAATAACATATTACGTAAGATACTTTAACTCATATATCTAATACTATTTGATCATTACATTAACTATGATGGATATATCAGGTAGTCAGTATAAGTACCATCATCCTCACTTCCACAATGAGGTAAAAAGTTAGGTTAGGTTCCCTAAGTCCAACAGATAACAAATACACTAGAATCCACTTCTTCAAACTCCAACCCAGTGTTCTTTCCAGCACTATATGCCTATGTTTTCACCAGTCAACAAGGACACATGGGATTTTGGGAATAGAGTGAGGAAGTGTTGCTTCCTTTGGAGAGGTTTTTTCTGCCACGTGAGGAAGTGAAGACAGTGAAGAAAAAGGCTGTCTTTAGTACTTTCATACTTTCCATGCTGTGTTCCTCTCCTGTCTCCCGGAGTTCCTATGTCTCCGCTCCCAGGCACACTATGCCATAATTCTCTGGTTACTTCAAGTATCCACAAGTATTATTATTAGCTTCATCAAATTGTTCACCTTCTACTTTAAGGTTTCAGTGACTAGAAGCCTCCCCTTTTCCCTTTCCGACAGAGCTTGGGATGATAAGAGGCAGGGAGAGGACAATTCTGCTTCTGCATATAGGTAGTCCTAGGAAGAGAGGTCAGTTCTTAGGACTCCTAACTTCCTCTTTACTAAAGAGGCACATTCCATGAATCCAGGTCTTATTTAAGCACCTCATTTAAAATGGTGGTAGGGTTTGTCCCATCTAACTGCAGAAGAAAGAAGCTGCCTCGCCCTAAGCCAAGTAAGATCCGAAAACCCCTATGTCCTGATAGTGAAAATTACTATCTATGGTACTTAGCTCTTAGAATGCCCAAATTATAAATACAGAAAGGCCTGGCTACTTAAGTCACAAATCATGGCACTTTCAGAAAGGCCTTAAAGAAAATTTAAACCCACTCCTCTAACTTAAATTTTCATGCCACACTCTTAAACCTCTCCAAATTAACAATGTATTTTGTTCTCAACAGATACACTTTATCATGGGGATAAATCTCATTCTGTCCTCCTAATCTCATCTCTGAAGAGGTCAAAAGAAAGTTTGTCAAGTCCCTTTAAAAAAACTGCAATGGACTGAATGTTTATGTCCCACCAAAATTCATATGTTGAAGTCCTAACCCCAAGGTTAGTATAAGGAGGTGGGGCCTTTGAGAAGTGATTAGGTCATGAGGAAGCCCTCATGAATGGGATTAGTGCTCTTATAAAAGAGATCCCAGAGAGATCTCTTGCCCCTTCCACCATGTGAGGTTACAGTGAGAAGACAGCTATGTATGAGGAAGCAAGCAGGTCCTCACCCGACACCAAATCTGCTGGAGCCTTGATCTTAGACCTCCCAGCCTCCAGATCTGTGAGAAATACATTTCTGTTGTATATAAGCCACCCAGTCTACGGTATATTGTTACAGACTAAGACAAAAATTGAGCTAAAAAGTGTTATCTTGCTCCTTCTCCTTATCCACACACCCCCCAATTTGACAATTATAGTGTTGAAATAGGAGAAATATTAATGTTGAGATTTACAATCTACAGAAACTAGAATATATATTATAAAATTGAATTCTTACAACAATCCTCTGATTGAGTATTAATGAGGAACAGAATCTCACTCTCTAGTTTACACTATGCTGCCTTTTAATATCACCATCCTTTAAAAGGTTTACCAAACTCCTCACCTATCTCAAAAAGTACTCCTTATCTCTGAAAGTGTTCAAGCAGAGTTACAATTGGAATAGTAGGTACAAGATGCCTGAGCTAGATAACATTTAGACTAGGAGATTTCCTAAGTAACTTTTAGCTCAAAGATTCTGATTCTATTTCTCATGTGATTTCACTGACAGCCTCCATTTTTTATTTATGCACTATTTAAAATGAAGAGCAAAATAAAATATAAAACAAAATACCAAAATCTTCCGAATTTGTAAGATGTATCAAAGAACAACAAAAATGCCAAGCTTTGATTTATTCTATAGTGTATGACTGTAGATAAAGTATAATTCTAAAAGTTCCTAGAGTATAACTCCTAGTCCAGCTATTTGCCTTTTGTGCTTAATGTACAGGGGGGAAAAGCTCCAGATTCGAGCTTTGCATGTAACAGTTAACAACCATGAACATCTGTCAGGACACAGATCATCCAGTCTAATACACTAATTTTATAGATGAGGAAACTGAAGCCAAAAACATAAAATGTCTTGCCTAAGCACATGCTTATGACTCCTAGTTTGCTGTTGTCTATTCCACCACATATGCATCTTTCATGTTGGCCCTAAATACACACCAACTTGCTCTTCAGAACATAAAACATTCCCAAATACCACAAAATCAGCTTTTAGCCATCAAATCTGATCAATAACTAGTCTCAGGAGATAATTTACACATTTTTGTATTAATTTATACCTTTTGACCATTGTAATAATTTGATGGCCAAATTTTCCTTTTTTATGGTAACAAAAAAAATTGAACAAAATTGTGGTTCAGTCTGCTTGCAGAAATTGATATTTTTAAATTTGAAAAAGGCCTTCGTAAGCCATCAGTGTCAGAATTTTACTACTAAGTGTGAAAGAATAAGGCCAGACTACTTAAAAGTAATTTTAGCCCAGGCATAGTGGTTCATGCCTATAATCCCAGCACTTTGGGAGGCCAAGGTGGGAGGATTGCTTGACACCAAAAACTTGAGACCAGCCTGGTCAACATAGTGAGACCCCATCTCTACAAAGAAATGTATTAAAAAATTAGTCGGGTCTGATGGTGTGTGTCTGCTGTCCTAGCTACTCGGGAGGCTGAGTCCCGTGGGAGGAACGCTTGAGCCCAGGAGTTCGAGGCTGCAGTGAACTATGATTGTGCCACTGCACTCCAGCTGAGTGACAAAGGGAGACCTTGTCTCTCAACAATAAAAGGGTAATTTTGTAAAAACTCATTATTTAACAACATCTTTATGCTGCCTAACTGTAGGGAGAAATTAATGTCAAAATAATTTTCTATAATTTTTTTTTTGAGACAGTATCTTGCTCTGTCACCCAGTCTGTAGTGCAATGGCACAATCATGCCTCACTGCAGCCTCCACCTTCTGGGCTTAAGCAATCCTCCCACCTCCGTCTCCTGAGTAGCTGGGACCACAGGCGCACACCACCACACCCAGCTAATTTTATTTTTCTTTTTAGAGGTGAGGTTCTCCCTGTGTTGCCCAGGCTGTTAACAACTTTTGGACTCAAGCGATCCTCCCAACCTCAGCTTCCCAAAATGCTAGGATCACATGAGTGAGCCACCGCACCTGGCTAATTTTCTGTAATTTTAAATTCACCAAAAATTCACTCTTTGAGCAAGTACAACTATTTTAAGTTGCCTGCACAGATCTAAGCTGGGTTGCTTGCTATGAAAAGCAAATCTGGTAGAAATTATTTACTGCAGTGACTATGCATAATTTCTTGATCAGATCATAGATTACATCAAAATTAAGTCAGAACTTCCCAAATGAAAATGTCAAGGCAAGAGTTTGCCTTATCCTCTCTTGACTAACATTTCATTTTTAATCTTTCTATAAAATCATGAAATCCATTTGAGACATGAACTGTGGTTTCTTAGTTAAATGACAGTAATAAGCAGACAAATTCTCAGACCCAAAGACAGGAAAAGACGTTTACCTACAAATGAAATAATTTTTTATATTATGCTCCAATATTAATAATTTATCAAATGGCATTGCCAATGGTTTCAACAATTTCTACTTGAGAAATACACTGAGAATATCATGCCAAAAATGTGTTGAAAGCATGTGAACCACTAGAATTTATGGAGTGTCATATTTACTTTCAAATCACTTTAATGAAGAAATAAATACAGTAAGCTTAATATTTTTCTTAAATGTTATGCCTTTAATTTTTACATCTGCTTTTTCCAACATATGTTGCTAACCAAGTTGGTGGTACTTACTGTATATACCAATTTGTAACAAAAACTCTAAACCTCACTTATCTTTCAAAGTCTTGTTCAAATGCCTTGTCCACCAAAAGCTTCACTGATTCCAGCAGATAGATATGATCACAAACCTCTAAATTCCCTAGAACTTCTAGGAAATTCACTGCTGGAATCAGCAAAGTTTTTGGTGGACATGGCATTGAAACAAGTCTCATCTGCTGAATACAAGTCCAGCAGATGAGAACCAGTCTCTAGAACCAGTATCATGTGCTGAATACATGGTCTTAAATGCCTGATCTTCCCTGGTGGGTAAGGAGGCGGGCTAGAGCTCTGACCCAGGAATTGGCAGCTATGCTACATGTGAGAACTAACACACATGGCTCATAGCAAGAGCAAGGGGAACCAGCCAGCAAACTGGCAAGGAATAAAGAAGAGCTAACTGGTATCCAGGGCAGAAGGACTCAGGACTTGCAAAAATGTCCGAAAAGATGGCTCAAAACAAAAACAAAAACAAACGAACAAAAAAGGATTCACAGTGAAAGGCTGACAAAAGAAAATAGACAAGATAAATAGGAGAGTTAGCACAGAAGGGCCTGGAAAGATCCCAAGGCAATGTTGTACAGTAGAGTGTCTTTGACTAAACCGACAGCTGAAAGGTCTTAAAAGTTCTGCATCCTTTGGGACACTTAAGGGCAGGAGATATGTCTTATATAACTGAATTTAGAGTCAGAAGAGCTGGGCTCAAGTGCAAGCTCTGACATTTTCCAGCTGTGTGACTTGGCAAGGCAATCACTCTGAACTTGAGATTCCTTTTCTATGAAAAAGAGATAACACCTATTTCACATGGTCATTCTAAAGATTAAATAATTTAT
Organism: Pongo abelii; assembly: GCF_028885655.2. Lineage (NCBI taxonomy): Eukaryota > Metazoa > Chordata > Mammalia > Primates > Hominidae > Pongo > Pongo abelii. The sequence continues at coordinate 72,584,396 of NC_071996.2, read as the reverse complement.
GTGAAAGAACTTTACAAACTTTAAAACTACAAATGTAGGATATTATATTATTAAAATACCATACTATGCTGCTATGTGAGCTAATTTGAGTAACTTTTTACTATGGAAAATTTCCCAGACATGTATTTTTAGGACTGACCTTTTATTTTGATTGACACTGGTAACTACTCTCAACTATTCAAAAATGTTTGAAGATGTAGTTGAATGGCATTGTTCCATTTCAATTTTATTTCTCAGTAGAGATTTGGCCATTAATATTTTTTGCTTTCATTGTTGTAGAAAGAACAATCTTCTTCCTTTCTCCCCCAGTGTGTGTGTGTGTGTGTGTGTGTGTGTGTGTGTGTGTGTGTCCATAATTATATACCAGGCATTACGCAATCCTCTCTAGAGAAAATTTATTAAAAATTTTCTTGACTAGACAAATTTTCAGTTTCATCAAGAAGTCATAACAGAACAGTATTTCAAAAGTGTGATATTCTTAGAATGAAAAAAGTTCCCCTTATCATTTGCTTAATCAGTGAGGCATTTTCTCACTCTCCTCAAAAACATTATGGAAGAAAAAAACATTAAAAATTAGATGTTCAAAAAGTAATAAAGAGCAATCAATGGGAAAAGGAAAATATGAATACAATAAGATTTTTCCCTAGAAAAAAGACAGAATTTTTTTTTAATAATACCACTGAAGTTGCACTGGAAGATGAAAAAAATGAGATATTTGCACTGAGATCCCATGAATCATCATCAATTTAAGTCCTGGTGCACAACTTAAGTTTGAATTTTGTTTGAATAAATAACAAATACTAAGTTCATACACTTGTAAGATAGTGGGATTTTGAATATATACAACCTATTCTATATATATATGAATTACAGGCTGCTTTTATTAATATTAGGATAAATAAGTAACTGAACAATACTAAATTATACAAAAACTAAGAAACATATTAACTTATATTTAGGATAAACTTTATCATGACTTTTTCTATATTGGCACAGTATAATTTCTTATTTAGTAAAGGGAAAAATAACGAAGTAAAAGTCTGAATTTAACAATTTAAATTACAAAACTGACTCTGGTAATTAAAGTGATTACCACTAAAATTTTATTATTATTTTCAGGAATCTGGATAAATTCATTATTTACAAGCCTCTAGATAAGTTTAAGTGCCTCAGAGAAAAAATTAAGTAGATGTTTAAAAACAGAAAACCCTTCGCTAAAGTAAACACTGTAACACAACAGTTTCTGGAATATTATCAGCCAATGCCAAACATCAATTAATAACAAATTAACAAGAAGGAATAATTTATATAACTAAAATGATTATTGTATCTATTAATTCAAACAGATTAGAAACTAAAACTCCCATGTATCAACAACTTCCTGTGAAACACACTAGTAAAGCACTGAATAGAAACAGGGTTTAGATGAATGCATAAAGGGGTCAATTTTACTAATACTCGGTTAAAAAACAAAAATAATAACCTCCAAAATTTTAAGTTCTAGGAATAAAGTGACAATCCAAAAGAAAATATCAAATTCTAATGCAATTTATAAGACTTTAAAGATAACCAAGTTAAAATTTCACATACGTTTGCTTTTATGTTAGAAATTTTAAAGTGCTTTTGATCATCCCTTTGCTTTGGAATCAATTCAAAATTACATATTTTTTGAAATAACATATATTTTGTTAAAAAACCAACATGTATTGATAATTTTTAATACTATTTTTTAGTATTTAAGAATATATATTCATTTTTCAAAAGAATATATTATGTGTTTTAAACAAGTTTTATTTCCTACACCAATCACATTAGGTAATATTTCAACTCCAGTGATCTGGGGCCAATAATCAGCTATATGCTGACATTCAATAATATTATTCCTACTATGCACATTAATTCTCTAATCAATGACTAAAAAATGATAGCATCAAAGCCATGCTCATGAAAATCTACTTTAAATTACAAATTACACTTCTCTCAAATATATCCTTACAAACAAGATTGAAGAATTATGCTCATTTTATAACATAAAGTATATAAATAAAAGCAAACATGCAATTTCAATACATTTTAATATACACATCAAAATATAGCACAAATATCTTAATAGCAATAATATAATAGAAATCTGTGGGCAACATATATTGTCTTTATAAAAATATTTTCTTAATTCGATGTAAAAATTCTTTAAGAGAATTAAAGTTTAAGAACAATTTTTTATAGCTGAGAATTATACAGTGCTTTAATTTTGAAACAGTATAAACCTCGTCACTTAGCATCACATTTATGTGCTAGGTAATCATAATCTAGAAAGAGCTAAATATTCATATGATTCTTCCAAGTACAAGATTAACCATTTAAAGTATATATCACTATCTAAATAGATCATATATAACATAGACAAAATTTGAAATATACCAAAATGTCACTTTTCCTGTCAATGCTTCCAAAAATGACAGAATTTTTTTTAAATTTAGCACTATTTAGTACTTACTTAAACAAGACCTTTTGCCAGCTGTGCTTGCACCACCTGAACATAAATTGCCTCCTCGATGAATCAATTCAAGTTCTAAATTGGTTCTGTAAGTAAAACATTATATCTCAGTCATTAAACTGAAGATTCTTTATTAATCTGCTTTATTGACATGTCTGAATCAACCTAAAAAATAAAGTTCTTCAACTTTATTTTTTGCAAAAGCAGTTTTTATGTTGTATCAGTAATAATCGTATTTATCTGATATTTAGAAATACAAAGGGAACAATTTATCCATCCTTACTTATATGTTCATATTTACACCTGCAAAAAATTTCACACATCATGGTGTAATTGTTGCAAAGTCCCAACTCTTGGCACATATTAAAAACTAGGCCTTAAGAAAAAAAAAACTGCAACATATTTCATAAACCTGCATATGAATATGAAGAAAGAATTTTTACTCCAACGTCAGCCACTGTGTAGGTGGTTACTGCCATATAAAACACAAAGGCATACCAATTTTTCTATCAGAGAAATGGTTATCATTCATTGGAGGTTAGATGGTATCTGGAAATCAATATTAAGAAACAAAATCTCTAATATCGAAATGGCTATGAACAACACATATAATTTAACAGCAGTCTCTCTTATGGACTTCTAAAACTAGTTTCATTAAAATACACTGTGTAACTACTGATATGGCTAACCATCAATATTGTTCATACAGACCTGAAATTGCAAGGTATTTAGCAATTATTAGCTTACAAAATAGCGATATTTAATAAATCAACATTTCAAAAATCAAACTAATGCAGAATCTAAGGATTTACTCAAAAACAGTAACAGTAAAAGAACCAATTATGCCAAAATAAATGACAACTCTGAGAAATAATTTAAATTGTATTTTTCTTCAACAGTATGAATACACTTAGACATACCTTTATTTTCTACAACCAAAACTGACCCTAATATGCATTTGACCCTAATAGTGAGATAGTCTCCCACTTGAAAAAAAAAAAGAAAAAAAAAAGTTTCAAGCTTACTCTTTGCAAGTGAATTCATGAAAGACTATTATTCTATTTTATTTAAAACAAAACATTTTGCACTGGTTTGGCTGAATTTTGAACATGGATTTTTTTTGAGATTATATTTCCATGTATTTACTTATAAATGCAAATTGTTAAAAAATATTAATATTCCTAAGTCTGTACATTTGCCACCCATTTCTAAAGGAATGCTTTAATCCTCTCTACTCAGGGTGGGAGAAAAAGCAATTTAACACCGATAACGTTCCAGCTCAGAGCTCCATCTGGTTGCTGCTGATAAGGGCATCTGTGTGACAAGGGAATTTTCCACCCTTCAGGCGATTTGCATTGCTCACTGAACTTCTAAAAACCTACCAGCAAGGAAGCAGGGACAAGGATTTCATACTAGTGGACAGAAAGCGAGCGGAGACCAGCATGTGTTCCTTCATCAAGGGAATATAAATGAGATCAATACATTTTGTTTTCACAAATCTTCTGTTGCCTAATCTGTAGAAAAAAATTAATGGCTATATTCTCTTATAAAAACTAAGATTTCCTAGAAAGTACTTTTAAGAGAGCTAACCAGAAACACAAACAATACTTACAAATGAATGTCAAAACCAGAATGTCAACATTTCACCATATTTGCAAAAATAATTATTAAAATATAAATATAAGAACAATTCTGTTTTCTCAATCCCCAAATATAACGGATGACAAACATGTTACTAAGAATTTCATTGTAAAGAATACTTGAAAAAAACTAGTAAAATCTAATTAATTATTGCAGATTATGACCAGAAGATCTCCTATGCAATATTCTTTCTGAATTAAAAACCAAAAACTACCTATCCAAAGGATTAATGTGTAATAATATCTAGGATTTTACATTTCTTAAAAATTTTTTTTGAGAGATGAGGTCTTGCTGTGTTGCCCAGGTTGCATTTGAACTCCTGTGCTCAAGCAATCCTCCTGCCTCAGCCTCCCAAGTATCCAGGAATAGGCGCACACCACTGTATCCAGCAATATCTAAGATTTTAAAAATCAACATGGCTCTAAATACCAACTTTTCTTTGTTTCATTTATGTCAAAATTGGTCCTTTGAGACATGCTAAAGAACACACAAATGGGTCATATGTCCCATGTCCGACTGCTGAAAATCACACAGCAATATTATGTTTCTTTCCTCCTCAATGAATGATGCAAAAATAAAGATATGCTGGGAGTGGAAGTTTTCTGAGCTTTTTGCTGTCAAAGAAAAGCAGACTCTTTTCTATATTTTCTAACACAAATACATTCAAATTAGTTTGGAAGAAAAAAAAAGAGGAGAAAATCTCTACATTTGAAAGAATGATGAGAAAGACTGTTTAAAGCCTACTCTAGTGGCCACCTAGATGTGCACATTAAAAACCCCTCTAACTATGCTCCAGCTTCTTTTTGCATGACCAAAGTATGCTGTCCTTTCAACCCCCCATTCAACACTAACTTCTATTTTAGACCATAATTTGAAAAGCAAACGTGTGTACACATACTACACACCCCACATTCTCAAACACACGTTGGTTTTGTGAAAAGGGCAAAGCTTCTGGAAAGAGATCTAGGTTCAAGGCCTGAGTCTACCACTTAGTAGTTGAGCAAGTTACTCAATTTCTCAGGGGGAAAAAAAAAAAAACCAGTATCTTCATCCATACCACAGCCTATATTATACAAGAGGCAATTCAAGTTTTAACTTCTCCAGGAAGCTTTCCTGGGACAGGAAAGAAGGACTTACACATATTTTATATTTCAATTTGCTCATCTTCCCTTTAGAAGTTCTACAGTACTTTTTCTATATGATATTTTTAAAAACAAATTATATTCTGTTATATAGATTGATGTTATATTAGTTCCAACTCTCCAACTAAACTGTAAATTCGTGGAGAACAGGGACTATTTCAAATATAGCTTCTAAATCCCCAGGGTACCTGACAAGATGCTTAAAAAGAAAAAAATGGGAACTGACAACATCTTTCTTTTGATATGTAACCAATTATAAGATTCTCTTTAGCCCTTGCAGTTTATTTTCTTTCTTTTCCTAAGTCTTCCATTCCCTTAAATGCAGTATTGACCCCACCAAGCCCCAAAAAAGGATTGTTTTAGGAAAGAATTTTTTTAAAAGGATTCATAATTTGGTATTTAGCAAGCATCCCTTTTATTTTGAACATGATTAGTTTACAAAGTAACTAACCTATGAAGGTACATTCACTCTATTGAGTACCCACCATTTAAAGATGTCTCTCCACCTACATTGCAGTTACTTATGTTTCATTTTCTTTCCATTTTTCTCTACACAAACCACCTGCTACTCACCAGTATCTCTAGCCTATATGAAACTCGAGTCCAAAAATCCTTGGAAAAATCAGTTACTGAAATTCATGTCATTCATTGTTTCAAGAACAAAATAATGATTGGTATTGAAAAAAGAAAACTTTCTTCCCCCCAATTTGGTTTCCATTATCTGTTTAGATGACTGATATGTGCAATAAAATGAAAATTTTGGAAATACATTAAAACTTGAATGTAATGATTTTGATTAATTTTTAAATTATTTTAAATCTGAATGGATTTTCCAACAGTTTCTTCTCTGATACCCTCAGAAAATTCTCCAAGGCTTCACCATGCAAATAAAATTTAAAACCAAAAGACATGTACTGTCTTACAAAAAAAAAAAAAAAGAAAAGAAAAGCTCTAAAACTCACCAGAAACACTTTGTTTCTAAATATCCAAAATTCAAACCCTCTGAAGAGCAAACAAAATTCCTTATTCAGCAGGGAAAAATTCAGTTCTAAGAAATGAGGGTTGCATTCCACTCACGTTACTAATACACGTGCAAGTTCTAATGAATTCTACATTTAAAAATCACTACATTTAATTCAAAACTTAATTCAAAGTAAGTTTATTGCTAAATATTTTACTTAAATATTTAAATATTGCTAAATATTTTAATGTTCACCTTTTAGGAATAAATGTTATATGTTATGCATAAATAAGTTATATATTATGCATAAAAGGCCTGGTTTCCTGTTTTGAGAAAATTACAACCTAGTTAAATACAACATACTTTTTTCCTTCAATATATGTTGTTAATTTCTGAGTCAATTTGTTTATCTTATTTTTTATTTCTTTAGACAGGGTTTTGCTCTGTTGCCCAAGCTGAAGTGCAGTCGCTCAATCACAGCTCACTATAGCCTTGACCTCTCATCTCTTATAGCTCAAGCGATCCTCCCATCTCAGCCTCCCAAGTAGCTGGGACTACAGATGTGTGCCACCAAACCTAGCTAATTTTTTTTTATTTTTCATAGAGATAGGGTTTTACTATGTTGTCCAGGCTGGTCTCAAACTCCTGGTCTCAAGCAATCCTCCTGCCTTGGTCTCTCAAAGTGCTGAGATTATGGTGTGAGCCACCATGCCCAGCCTTTGTTTTCTTTGTAATGGCTAAGTAAAACTTAGAGAAGGAATGCCACCTTGCTGGAAGTGCTTTGCAATATTTTGGGGAATTCCAAGCAAAGGATAATAAAGTTTTAAAGTGTTATATACACTCATTTTCAGAATTATTGTTTTGCTGCTTTAGAACTTATTAAGTTTAAGAAAAGGATGGGGGAAGTATATTTTCTCTGTTTCTCCGTCTACAACTTAGTAAAGCATCTGACATCTGTCCCTGCTTCTCTAAAAAACAGAGGAACCAAAATGTCTTGATCCAGAAGGTCTCCCATTATTACTGCAAGCTTTTTTCTGTAAGTTACTTATAAACTTAAACCAAGAAATAAGGATCTAAAACTTCCACTAAATTATATTTAAATCAAATTGTTTGATTTATCATACTACAGGAAAATTCCAATTACAGATTATTCCCATTCAATAAAGATTTTCTTAAAACGTCAACTCTAATAAAATTAAAGGCATAAATAAATGAGCAACATAAATGTGTGTAGGTCTGTGATTGTGTATAAATATGTATAGCAGAACTGAGTTGATACATATTCAACCCAATCATCTACAATGTTATAATCACAATATCATATGGAAGTTCTATAAAACCTTGGCACCCTGGCAAAGTTAAATTATATTCAGTTTTGTTTTCACATAAAGTGTCTTTTATTGCAAGAATGTAGTAACTAGTAACTCTCCAGAAACAAAATACTAAATGTTATGTCTTCCCCAAAAACATTCTAGATAAACAAGAGGCTAGGAATATACAGACTACAAAGTTACTTTCCAATCCATTAAATCCTTTTACATCAACCCATGTCCAGTATTTGCATTCTCAGACCAACTAATGTTCCTTATCTTGAGCTCTAATTTGCTTGCTGCAATTATTCTAAATCTGGTTCCATTTCTCCTGGGTTCCAAAGGCTATGTATAGTTCATTTACTCTTTTGTTACCCTCTGTTCCAGGAGTGGGCCAGAAAGAATAACCATGATTAACTATATACATAATAGAACCTATAAAAGCTAAACATAGGAGAGGAAAAAGGAAGATAGCAATTGAAAAAAACAGTAAACCTTGACTCAAGAGATCCTACTTTGCCACAAACTTGCTGTATGACTTCAAGTCACATTATCTCTCTAAATCTTACCTATTACAATACTACTTAGATAAAATATAAAGTATGCTTCCAAAGATATTCAAGGATGTACAGAGTCAGTTTTGGCAGAATGCATTTACAAGTTCTTAGTTGTGTCTGTTTCTCCTCTATTTACTGCTTTTATCGTTCTGCATTTTCACGCAAGTTTTCCAAAATTCCTATTTAGAACTACTGCTTCTGTATTGCATACAATTAGACTAATCCTTCCTAATCTGAAAGATGAGAAACATTCACTTCTAACAGCTTTCTTGAGCCCCTTACTCACTACAAATTGAGGTTTAGAACATGCCTGATCCCTTGCTTCCTCTCCCTTATCTGATTTTTCTAAACTCCTGTCTTTTAGGTTATCACTAGATCTTTCCAGTTTCTATGTGAAACAAAGTTCTTCTATTTCTTACTGTTCTTATTTTTCCATAAATCAAAGTGTTTAACATATTACAATATTTTAGTTCTCAGTATTATCACTTTTTGACAGGTCTCATAGATAATACTCACATGTTCGAGGTACATATCTGTCCCAAAATGTTAGTAACATACTTTCCCCCATGTACTATAATGCTTAGTAACATTTATGCAAATATTTCATTAAAATAAAACCTCTTCAGGAAATAAAAGAAAGCTGCACAGTTATAGTTATCCTAGCAGGCACTAAAACTAGCCATAATTTCAACTGGTATTAAAAATATGCATCCCTTAAATAAATAAAACAAATATTTATTAAATAATAAAATCAACTATTAATAATAAGTAAACTAAAAAGTATATACTATATATACCTACCTAGCAACAGAGTACATAAAGAGAAAATCATTGTCTGGTGAGCCCGGGGTCTTGCTATAGTCTCTATATTTCTTCTGAGTGGTATTTTTTATATCTTTCATTACAGATTCCATTTCTTTACTTAAATTTGTTTCTGACTATAAAAAAATGCAAACATACATATAAAGTTTATATTCACTTTCTTTAATAATGGTCTAAAACTAGAATGTTTATTATATGAACATAGTAGGAAATTAAAATTAAAAAGTCAAAACAGAACATTATCTATTATAAATATATTTAGTGTACAAAGATAAAACCAATTAAAAAATACTCTCTAAACAGTGATCTTTTATTCTAATTCTACATTGTGACTGGTAACACTGTAATCCAACTATGAATTAACCACATAAATTATGCTAAGCCAATGAGATGATGGTATTAAAATAATATGTTAGAACAAAGTTTCCATGTCTATAAAAAACCTGACTTTCATTTAAGTTCATTTTTCAAAGAATAATATCAATGTCCCGTAAGTTTAAGCATATTTTAAACACATAAGAATTTGGATTTATAAAATTTTAAAAAGACCACAAATTCTAAAATTAGTCTTCGCTTGAGAAAGGGAATTGCCAGATGAATCTATCTAGGTTTAAAGTATGCATTTCTGTTTCAAAAGTCAAATATTCACAATTTTCACAAATTTACTACATAAACCAGACACAGCTGTCACTTCTCTCAGAGACCATATCATAAATCTATAATGAAGGTTAAATTTTTTTTTTTTATGAAGGTGAAATATTTTAAGAATTTAGACCAAACAAATCCTACTGGATGGGATAAAAGATGAGTTTCCCCCTACAGTAGTCTGACTTGTGATGAACAGTTCCATCAATTACACAATATTTTATCTCTCAAATACACATACACACAGCAAATACATGTGCATGTCTGTGTAAATATATCTTCTTAATCCTAACATACCTAATGGGCATATTTTGAAGTGATTAAATTGTGCTTTATATTGAGATATACACACACACACACACACACACACAGAGTATATATAGCTTGTGTGTTTGTTTTTAAATACTTCAACATCTTTTTTATTTTGAGAAGGAGTCTCGCTCTGCTGCCTAGACTGGAGTGGAGTGGCACGATCCCAGCTCACTGCAACCTCCGGCTCCTGGGTTTAAGCAATTCTCCTGCCTCAGCCTCCCGTGTAGCTGGGATTACAGGTGTGTGCCACTGTGCCCGGCTAATTTTTGAATTTTTAGTAGAGATGGGGTTTTGCCATGTTGTTCAGGCTGGTTTCAAACTTCTGACCTTAAGTGATCTGTCTGTCTCAGCGCCACCACGCCTGGCTAATTTTTGTATTTTTAGTAGAGACGGGATTTTGCCATGTTGGCCAAGCTGGTCTCAAACTCCTGACCTTAAGTTATCTGTCCGCCTCAGCCTCCCAAAGTGCTGGAATTACGGGTGTGAGCCACCGTGCCTGGCCTACTTGAACATCTTAAAAGAGCCTAACTCTTTCTAAACCTATAGGGGTTCTTGACCTAGAAGATGTATATTAAAACTCAGAATTTAGCCTAAAGAGAAGTATAGCCTTTGATAATAATTTGTTCTATTACTTTTATTTAAGTATAAATGGAAGAGAACAAAACCTCTAAAAGCAATTTCTACTAAATATGTAAAAGTCCAGAGTAATTTATAAACTGAATTAAAATGAAAGCAGAAAATCAGAGCTGAGTTAACCAGGATATTTATGCCTTACACTGATGCTTACTGGGAAAGCTCCCGGTCGTCCCTGCAGCTCCTCCACTTCCTTTATGAGATCTTGTATGCTTTTGTTGCTAGGACGTTGCCAAGGGTTATTTTCCACATTGCTTCCAGGATAACATGGAAGAACACTGTTAGCAAACTGCCTACAGAGCGGACACGTGAATTCTCCTTTGTCCACTGAGAAGCCCTGAAGAACCTGGTCATTCTAAAAGACGAAATAAACATACAGATGCATGATATACACATTCATAGAAAACAAAAATTATACCACCCATTTTATAGTAAATTAATAAACCATACAAAAAAGACATCTCTAATGTATGTCATAAAGAAATAAACAAAATCCTTCATTTAACTGTTAAAGTTCACCAAATCACTTCTTACATCATAGCAATTACATAACACTTGCCCTCACCAATACACTGTTTAAGTATCTTACTCTTCTCTCAGTATGAAACCTTCAAGTGATGGTGCAATTAATCTGAAATGTGGATTTAAGATAAAGAATAATTCAAAAAACAGGCCACATTAAAGTGGGTCACCCTCCTCTTACCCCATACCCCTGTTTTCATAATCTGTAACTGACTACTGGGAAGATTATCCCAATGCTCATGTTCTTTGATCTAGGATAAATAGCTTTTAAGAGTAAATAAGTCTCAAAAAAAGTGACTTCTAAGGGGTCTAACTGCTAAATACAACTGATTGGACAACTGAGTTAGTGCTCTTTTCATTATATCTTGCATCTCAAGTACTTTGACTAAGAGAACTATGAATTCTATTTTTCACTTTTTGACATTAACTTTTTAAGCCCTTAAAAATGTAACAACATATCTTCCTAAATCCAATTCTACAAACATTTACTAAGCTCCTACTATGTGATAAATGCTGTGCAAGGTGATAGCATAAAGAGTTAAGATACATTTTTCCTTCTTAAGGTACTCACGATTTAAAAGCAAAATCAGGCAAATAAATTATAGTGTGATGAATGCCACAACAGAGAAGCCTTCCCAGAGAAGATTTGTGAGCTAAGTTTTAAAAATGCACAAAAAAGTGTGCTAAAAAATTGGGGCAAGGGTCCTGGTCACAGAAGAACATTCTGTGATAAGCTTCTTGACAGCCTTAATTCCAAAGAATGCTAGATACTCTTTTTTGCTGTAACTGAAGCTAGGTTCTCTCCTGAAGCACCCCCAGAAACCCTCTCAACTCACCCTCCTACATCTCTCACATCTCAGCACCCTCTGGGGCTGGCCTGAGATCATTACTCCTGCATTCCCTTGTCTCTGTAGCTCATGTCATTTAGCAATACTATCCTTTTCCTTCCTTTTCACTGCCACCTACTGCCGGCAACCACTGAAGACTTTGGTACCTCGATATGTTTTCCTCATCACTCCAAGTCCTGCATCTTCCTATGCAGTTTCACTATATATGTACATAACCAATCTTATACCTTAGTCCTTCAGCTTCTTAACCTCATCAGCTCCTATAGTTTTGGCCTCCACTCTACTCCAGCACCTGTTACCATAACAATATCCTTGTCCTGTAATAACTCAAAATTACTTGTGATCTGAAAATATTAAATTTAAACATCTTATATTCTGACTACCAACTTCCACCTCCTTTACTCCCTTCATTTTCTCCCAGTTCATCAGGTTTTCCTTATCCTGTCTGCACACCATTGTCTACCACTTCAAAAACTCATAGCAACACTTCCCACTCGCCCTCCATGTGTCCTTTCATCATTCACACCAAACAAAGCCTTCATACTGAATTAATCCAATGTATGCCGTCTCTAATTCTGCACTCAAACTGAGTGTTGTCAGAGAAAAATAAAATGCCTTCTTGCTACAAACTGTTTCCAATCTCAACTTTGTCCTGGCATACTGCCTGGCACTCTTTCTCTACATCCTAGGAAGCACTCTCTCATCCAATCCCAAAGTGGTTTTCCCGTTTTTTTTGTTTTGTTTTGTTTGAGACGGAGCCTTGCTCTATCGCCCAGGCTGGAGTGCAGTGGTGCGATCTCGGCTGACTGCAAACTCCGCCTCCAGGGTTCACGCCATTCTCCTGCCTCAGCCTCCTGAGTAGCTGGGACTACAGGCACCCGCCACAGTTCCCGGCTAATTTTTTTTGTATTTTTAGTAGAGACAGGGTTTCACCGTGTTAGCCAGGATGGTCTCGATCTCCTGACCTCGTGATCCATCCACCTCGGCCTCCCAAAGTGCTGGGATTACAGGCATGAGCCACCGCGCCCAGCCTTGTTTTCTTTTTTTTTGTTTGTTTTGAGACGGAGTTTTGCTTTTGTTGCCCAGGCTGGAGTACAATAGCGCGATCTCAGTTCACTGCAACCTCCGCCTCCCAGGTTTAAGCAATTCTCCTGCCTCAGCCTCCCGAGTAGCTGGGATTACAGGCGCTCGCCACCACACCCAGCTAATTTTTGTATTTTTAGTAGAGATGGAGTTTTGCCATGTTGGCCAGGCTGGTCTCGAACTCCTGACCTCAGGTGATCCACCTGCCTCGGCCTCCCAAAGTGCTGAAATTACAGGCATGAGCCACCGTACCTGGCCCCCAAAGTAGTTTTTCAAACCACCTCCTCACCTGCCAAGTCACTCACCTTCCCCACCCCAGCCCCCTTTACTCTAGGAGCATGAGGTTATACCTCATATCTCAGACAAGAGACTCAGGGCAACTCCTTCAGCATCCTGCCCTCTCCCATCACAAATTTATAGTTAATTAACCCCATCAATCCTTCCATCTACTTTCTTCTTTCTATCACCTTTACTCATCTCTCTCCTAAGTAGTCTCCCAAATATGCCACTACATGACCTAATGTGTCTAGTGTCTAATGTGAGACTTTGTTATTTCCAATCAAAATCTTTCAGTGTCATCATCACCTCTCACGTTGATTCCTTCTTCCCCCTCATGCTCCAGAAGACTGTCCTTCTAAATATATTTCAAATCTATATTCTCCTCTCCATTTTCATAGACATGAGTAAGTCCAAGCCCCCACCACATTCTTTCTTACTTTTCTGCAATTCCCTTTCTACACAACTGTCACAATGACTCTTCTGGACATTTTATATTTCTGCTTAAGAGTCTTTAATGGCTTTCTCTAAGGAATCTATATAAAGTCCAAATTCTTTAAATGGACCAGAAGGCCCCTTACAATGTAAACCTTAGCTACTTATCCTGTCTCATCTCTCATCACTCAAGCACCTTACTTCATCAAAATGTTCTGGAACCTGGCAGATGGGCGGGCACGGTGGCTCACGCCTGTAATCCTAGCACTTTGGGAGGCTGAGGTGGATGGATCACGAGGTCAGGAGATCGAGACCACCCTGGCTAACATGGTGAAACCTTGTCTCTACTAAAAATACAAAAAATTAGCCAGGCGTGGTTGCAGGCACCTGTAGTCCCAGCCACTCGGGAGGCTGAGGCAGGAGAATGGCGTGAACCCGGGAGGCGGAGCTTGCAGTGAGCCGAGATCATGCCACTGCACTCCAGCCTGGGCACAGAGTGAGACTCCATCTCGGAGAAAAAAAAAAAAAAAACACTCTGTGTATACCTAACATTTAGCATGCGTACTGTAACTGTTTACTTGTCTCTTTTACGTAATACATAGTAAACTCATTGAGGGAAGGAACTGTGCCTTATGTACCATTGTATCCACAATGATTATCATAGTATCTGGAACACTGTAGATACTGAATAAATATTTGCTGAAGGAATAGTTGAATACAGGGATATGAAAAATGCATAATGTGCTTAAGGAACTAGTAATTAGCTTATTAATGTTGAATTGATGGAAGACAACACTAAAGCAATAGGCAAGACCAGATCCTGGAGTACCTGAATGCCATTCAGAGAATAGTGAACTTTATCCTATCAGGAGGAAGACAGCAAGAGATTTTAAGCCAACAACACATATTGTTGATTTAAATTTTAGAAAGCTCAATGTAGTAAATAAGTTACACCTGGAGTAAGGAAATCAGTAAGAAAGCAATTCCTATAATCAAGATGAGCAAGGAAGGCATACACAAAAAAGTAGCAGTGGGATTCATGAAGGTAGAATACAGTCAAGTGAGATTTAGAAGGCAGAATCAATAGAATTTTGGTACGGGACTGAAAGTGAGAGGTGAGGAATAGGAAGGAAAAAAGAGATATCTACTGCTTCTGAGTTAGGAACATGGGAATATAGTAGACCTGTATTTAAGAAGTTGCTTTTAAGAAGTTGTGCTGCTTGAACTCAGGAGTGTAAGGCTTCAGTGAGCTATGATCGAGCCACTGCACTCCATCCTGGGAAACAGAGTGAGACCCTATCTCAAAAATAAATAAATAAAATAAAAGTTACACTGAAGGAGAAAGAGAAGTCTTCAGCTATAGGAAAATAAGAAAATGTAATGTCCAGGGAAGGATTCTGAATGGGAGAGGTTTGAACTCAGCTCCTGATGAGCTGAGAAGGGGCAGAAGAGGCAGAAAAACTGAAAATACAGAAGAAAAAGAAGTTACCTACTGATGAATTAAGGCCCCTGAGGTGTTGGGGAGAAAGGTCTACCAGAGCTCAGGTAGAAAAGTTATTCCTGAACAGAAGAAGGGCTACAGTACTACCTCAAAGAGCAGCAAAGAAAAGACTGGTTGGGATGTTGGACTCATTTATCAGGGAATGGAAAAGCAAGATAGGAATCTAAGGGAATGTGACAACAGACACTGTTTTCTTAATGACAAAGGAAGAGACAGAATCTGTTAAGAGGAAATGAATCTTGGGGAGGCAAAGGTTTGGAATAGCTGCTGAGGAAAACAGGAGAGGGAACTGATCAAAGACAGGTAAATGAATTAATAGGTAGTATTTATAGCCCATAACCCTAGTCTAAGCCACTGTTATAGGAAGCCACAAGTTTGTGATAATAATCATTAACCTAGTTTTATGACTTTTCTAGCTGGGATAGCTGACTGGGTCTAAAATCAAAGGAGGCTGATTAAATGAGATTGACAAGAATAGAATGGGTATAGTACAAGAAAGTGAGGATAGCAAAGAGCTAATACACTAGGAAAAAATTCAAAGGGTTAAAGGACTATAGATCTTGATGTCAGAGGCAAATCACAATAATGAGAGTGAAGACAAGAGAACTTATGTGATAATCATAAGATGATATGGTAGGATATTAAAGCTTAATATTTCAGAGAGAGTAGCAAAGTCTAAAGTGCAGCCATAGAAGTCAGTTGCTAAAGTGAAAAAATTTTTTCTTTTTTTTTTTTGATATGGAGTCTCGCTCTGTTGCCCAGGCTGGAGCGCAGTGGTGCAACCTCAGCTCACTGCAACCTCTGCCTCACAGAGTCAAGTGATTCTCCTGCCTCAGCCTCCCAAGTAGCTGGGATTACAGGTGCACACCACCATGCCCGGCTAATTTTTGTATTTTTAGTAGAGACAGGGTTTTGCCAGGTTGGCCAGGTGGCCACGTTGGCCAGGCTTGTCTCGAACTCCTGACCTCAAGTGATCTGCCCATCTCGGCCTCCCACAGTGCTGGGATTACAGGCATGAGCCACTGCATCTGGCCAGATGCTAAAATGAAATTAAAAAATTTAAATCCTTGAAGTTGAACAGGTCTGTGTTAAAGTGAGACTGGATAGTTTATACGATGATCAAAATCACCTAAAAAGATGAGCTGGAATTGGGATGTATATACTATAAAAAGATTTAATACCTGGAAAGATACATGCACCTTTAAAAAATTTTTGCAATCAACTTACCCGTAATGATTCCATGTAAGATTTATGACAATCTATATGTAATGTGTGACCACAGGTTTGCACATAAACACCTCCTTCCCAGCCAATTGATACTGCCAAGAGACATGAACTCTTCAAAATAAAAAGAAGACAAATACAATTAATTTTAAAGAAGTACAAATATATTTAAATATTAATATGTCCACATAAACCTCTGCATGATTTCCTATTTTTATATTAATGTGGAGTTTCTATTTTTGTGATATCAATTAATGCCTGACTAGATAGTCTTAAGGCACTATCTTTAAAATTGGAATACCATGAAGTTGTAGCTCCCAAACTTCTATACTCATAATGAAAGAGAATAAATATTATGAACTAGCCTTTGTCCACTCCATAAAACATATGCTCTCAATATTACACTATAGTTCAGCACGAACTATACTGTTGCTGAGATAAAGTATGGTACTGAATCTCTCTATGATTTCTGACATTAACAACTTACTTCTTGAAACACCTACATTCCTCTGGTTTAATGCTACTCTCTCTTGGTTTCATTCCTGCCTCTTTAACTGTTTTTCTCAGCCTTCCTTCTAAGGATCTTTTTTTCTTCACTTACCCCTTCAATGTCTATTCCTCTACTCCTCAAGGTTCTATTCTCAGTGCAACTCTCTTCTCATTAAAACTATTTTTCCTATTTAAGCAGTAATTTTGACTACCCCGCAAGCTTAGATCTCTTGCTTGACTGTTAGATACAAGTACTCATGCCACTCAGAAATCTCCAGTTTAATGTCTCACAGACAATATAAAATCAATGTGCCAAAAATGTAAATTGTTATCTTCTCCATGAATCATCTCCCTCTTCTTGGTTCAATAACTCCACAATCTATTTAGTCACCAAGTCAGAAAGCCAAGAGTCATTCTATATCACACTCTTACCTTCATACCACAATATCAGTTCCCAAATCATATGGATTCTGTCTCCTAAATAATTCATGATTTTGGTCTTTCCTCTTCATTTCCAGTACATAATATTCAAGTCTATATCCCACGGAGTGGGAGAAGTGGTTCTTAAACAGTTTCTTAACTCGTCTCCTTAACTCAAATTTGTTCTCTCCATGATGTAACCTCCACACATCTTTATAAAGTACAAATCTAGTCACAAGAATAACCCAAAAACATGCCTTAATACTTACAAGGTCCTAATATAATATACAATAAAGAAGGGACCCAGACTATATAAGCAAACTATATATCCTTTCCAAATTTGTTTTTTTTTGTTTTGTTTTTTGAGCGTTTTTTTTTTGAGATTAAGTTTCACTCTTGTTGCCCAGGCTGGAGTGCAATGGTGTGATCTCGGCTCACCACAACCTCCGCCTCCCGGGTTCAAGTGATTCTCCTGCCTCAGCCTCCCAAGTAGCTGGGATTACAGGCATGCGCCACCACACCCAGCTAATTTTGTATTTTTAGTAGAGACAGGGTTTCTCCATGTTGGTCAGGCTGGTCTCGAACTCCTGACCTCAGGGTGTGATCCTCCCATCTCGGCTTCCCAAAGTGCTGGGATTACAGGCATGAGCCACCATGCCTGGCTTCAAATTTGTTTTAAAAGTTTCTTTCTTTCATCTTTCTCTTTTACATCTTCAACTTCTCTTTCATTGCTAATTCCTCCCTCTAAACCTATAAATAGGCTGAAGACTTTTTCTCCTAAAATCTCTTTCTTAGAATTTTCATCAATTGGCCTCTGTCAAATAGCATTTGGGCCTAAACTTGAATTCATTATCTACAATCTGTAGTAAATAGATGGGTGGGCCAGAGCAATATGAAGGCACAAGATCTAACAGGACTGGCAACATATGATGAAAGATTTGAGAACTCTCAGACAAGCATGTACTTACATGCTTAAAAAACTGAATCAATCTTTAAATTTTATTTTTATAATGTAAGATGACCAACGATCTTTAAATGATAGTAAACAAAGTTCCGATATTAAATCAAGACTCTTCACGAGTATCTAAAGTTGAAAGTACTATGTATTACATAGTACAAAATGACTTCCCAGCCCATTTAAAGATGTGAAGCTGCATAAATCAAATACAGCTGGTGAGCAGGCTTCTACTGTTACAAATCAGAAAAACAACAGGAGGCCTGCTCATCTTTGTTTTATGTTTTGGAGCTGCTTGAAATAGAAGCAGATTTTGGTGTTAGATCATTTTAGAATGATTGGTAGTCCGTTAATAAACCAGCTGCTCTCTTTGGCACTATACTACAAAAAGGCAATTAATCTGTATTTTTAATAAAAATGGCTAGCTTTTAAAACTGGAAACAATGAGTCATTTGTCTATACAACTTTTAGACGTTTGAGTTTGCCAGTCAAAAAATGCAGGATAAGACTTAATAATGTGAGACTAGTATTTTAGGGAGACCTCAAGTATCCACCACTGTGCTAAGTGCCTAACACTGAAATGTTGCAACCTCAATAATTACCAAAACCTCATAAAGTAGCTGGAGTTATCCCTTTTTAGAAGAGAGGAATGATAACTTTACCAAGATCACTAAGTTATAAGTTCAAACCCAAGTCTGTCTGACTCCAAAGCTCAGGTTTCTTCTCTCTGTTGTGTCATATTTCCCATGTGTTACACTTC
This sequence comes from Pongo abelii, assembly GCF_028885655.2. Taxonomy (NCBI): domain Eukaryota; kingdom Metazoa; phylum Chordata; class Mammalia; order Primates; family Hominidae; genus Pongo; species Pongo abelii. The sequence continues at coordinate 72,565,363 of NC_071996.2, read as the reverse complement.
CAGTTTCTACAGTGAATGCACTGTCTTACATAACGAATATTCTACATGTCAATTCTGTAAAATGCATGCATTTAATCTGAAGACAGCAGAATCTACAGTTTAATCCTATAATCAATATCAGTGCCCACTGATAGTCACTCTTTTGCTCTATACAGTCTGGTCCAGCTACCACTGTGGTACTCTTATGTTTAGAGTAATTCAGGAAGAAACCCAGTAAGCATCTACAACACACATAGCATGTGCTAGCCCCTGAATCAACATGAGGCATAGCCCCGGACCTCCAGAGGTATGCAGTCTAGGGAATATGCCATATATACATAAAACAGGTCTTATAAAAGCATACAAAAGTAATGATGTAGGAATAAAAATCTCACAATCACTAACAGAAACACAACAGAGTATAATCCAACTCAGATTTCAGCTCAGAAACTTTTTATAAAAAAGATTTTTTTTCTAGAAATGAATAATTACTCTGGCTGCAAAAAAGAGATACCCTACCTTTTTGCTCCCATTTATTAGATCGTCTCTTCCCTCAAAATTATTATGCTCTTAGGTCTAGGTTTATTTTGATTGAATTTTTAAAAAGTTTTCTATTTGGTGTTGGGATTCATCTTTACCTGTTTACTCTAAAGTAATTAAAAATGATAAAAATGAAAACCGGGATTATTGACAGTGGCAGGAGACAGACAAATTCCTAGGCAGACAGGGCCAGGTCCCTGGTGAAACCCAACCTCCAAACCACAGACAATTTAAAGCCTGAAAACCGAGCTGCAGTTTCAGGTAGAGCCCATGACTGGAGTGAGAACTTCCTTGAAAATCAAATGGTGCTTTTATCAGGTCCACACACGGACCATTCAGCATGCACTCCCCCATTCCAAGACCATGAAAACCATGGACTCAGTCACAAGGCAGCTATCCATTTTCAGGCCCCCTCTCACACAGAAGGCTACCCACTTCAGGTCCCCTCTTGTTGTTGAGATCTTTTCTGTCACTTGATAAAATTCTTCTCTGCCTTGCTCACTCTCTGGTGTCCATGTACTTCATTCTTCTTGGTTGTGGGACAAGAACCTACTCACCAAATGGCAGGAGCAAAAAGGGCTGTAACATGCTCCTGGCCGGCTCACAGAGCTGTGAGTAGCGGGAATGAAAAGAGTTGTGACATGCCTCCATTCACTAGATTACAGGAGTGAAGAGCTGTGACCCTTCTGGGGGCCCAGACCTCGGTACTCCCCAAGCAGAAGCTGTGACACCCCCTTGGGGCTCTGTGGTTGCTGGTGTCTCTGAGTTTTCGGGTGCCACTGCATCCCCCTCATTTGAATGCTGGCACCCAGCCACAGAAGCTGCTTGCAACACGCCTGGCCCCACCACAGGCAGAGCTTGGAGCTGCAGTGGTTGCGGGATCCAGGCTGGGGAGTGAGCTGAGCGCAGCCTGCCAGCCAGCCTGGGTAGAGTGAGCCCAGTGGGCCCAAGCGAAGCCCGGGCAGAGATGCCACCAGCCACAGAGGTTTCTGCCTACTGAAGTTGCACCAAAATAATCCTGTGTCATTATGACAAGAAAATAAAGTCTAAATAAGGTGGTAGTAAATTTCTGCAAAAGCAGAACTTAGCATTGTTTCCCAATTTTCCTTGAAAATAAAATATTTATTGGTCTCTGATTAATAAAGTAATATATGTATCCTGTAAAAAAAAAAATCCAAAGCAGGCCGGGTATGGTGGCTCAAGCCTGTAATCCCAGCACTTTGGGAGGCCAAGGTGGGCAGATCATGAGGTCAAGAGATCGAGACTATCCTGGCCAACATGGTGAAACCCTGTCTCTACTAAAAATATAAAAAATTAGCCGGACGTGGTGGTGGCTGCCAGTAGTCCCAGCTACTCGGAAGGCTGAGGCAGGGGAATCATTTGAACCCAGGCCCCAGGATGTGGAAGTCGCAGTGAACCGAGATCGCACCACTGCACTCCAGCCTGGCGACAGAATGAGACTCTATCTCAAAAAAAAAAAAAAAAAAAAGTCCAAAGCAATAAAGAACAAAGAAAAAAATGTGAAAATACGTGTGTGCACACATACGTGTATTTATACACATGCACATACAGAGACTGTTACAAAATAACCATAATTTCATTTTAAAGTCTGAAAATATACGGAAGCATGACCCTTATTACTTAACCCAAACTGCCTAACAGGCCTAACCTAGCCTTCCTAAATGGGATAGCTTGAATATTTAAAACATCACTTTACATTTATATTAACCTGCATTATATGCAGAGTGACCTATATGCAGAGTGAACTCTAACCTGGTGATTACTGCATGAAAGATCATTATCAGTCCCATTTTACAGATGAGGAAATTAAGTCTCAGACCACTTCAGGGATTTGGCCAAGCTCACATTGCTCAGAAATGGCAGAATCAGGACCAAATCCCAGTTTTTCTGGTCTAGCACTCCTTCTACTCTACACAATACCTTCCTGTAGCTCCATCAGCTCCTGCAGAAGCCACCAGAAACCTTCTTGTCAGCCTAGCATATTAAGGAACCAGACTCTACTCTGGCTCTTATCATCACTAGGTCAGTTCCTATTTATTCTGATTATGTATTCTGTCTTCCATTTATCTTACTAATTTCTTCCACTTCAACCAATGGATTTATGGGCAAGAAAGAAGTTCTATTTGGAAATCTATCCATATAATCATCTCATATAGCTAACTAAAAATAATGTTTTACTTTATATTTTAAGCTAATATCTTACATTTATTTAATTCAAGACACAGTAGATTTTAAAAAAACTACAACAGGAGAAAGGAAACCCCATTTGATAATCCACTCAGGAAACATCAAAAGGAATACAGAAATTTTAAAAAGACGTTAACAATGCTGCTGCTACTAAAGTTTATCTTGAAGGCCTTCAGATACTTATAAGTGCCAGAGCCTGAAAAAAAACTACTAAGTTTGTAAGAAGTCGTAGCAGATATGAATCAAATCCATCCTTACTTTACATTTTAAAAGTATCATAATGAAATTTTATTATATATGTTTAAATGAAAGTAAAAGAGGGAGGCAAAAATCTTCATACAACATTCCTACAATAATAAAAGTTTCTACAGAGTTAATACATTAAGTCCTCGCTTAATGTTATCAATAGGTTCTTGGAAACTGTGACTTTAAGCAAATGATGTGGAACAAAACTAATTTAACCACAGGTTAATTGATATAAACAAGAGTTAAATTCCTATAGTATATTTCTGATTACAAAAACATCATCAAAACTTCTAAAGACCCAAAACATTTCTAATACAAAACACTGAAATAAATGCGGAGTATGCATACATTTGAGAAAGGTTAATGAAAACAAGATAACGATTTACCCAATTTTTGACAAAATAACGAGTGCTGTCAGTAGTAGTGGTGATGGGTTAAATTAAGGAATAAATGTTTGCAAAGTGAAAATCGTTAAAGAGCACTTCCTATTACCATGCAGTTTAAAAACAAACAATAACAAATATGCGGGTTCACTGAGCCCTTTCATACCACATCGTTATTATGTAGCTGTATAATTATCATATACTTTATAAATTTTTACTTTATCATACACTTTATAAATTTATAAATTAAAAAAATATGTTTTCATTATTTCATTCATTTTCCAACCTACTTATTCCAGTTCACAGTCATAGGTGGCTGGAGCCTACCCCGCAGGTCAGAGCATATCCCGCAGCTCAGAGCACAAGGTAGGAATTGACCCTGGGCAGGACCCCATCCCATGGCAGGACACACTCACATCCACACCCATACTGACTCATACCAGGACAATTTAAACATGCTAATTAACCTAATGTGCAGCACATCTTTGGGAAGTAGGAAGAACTGGAATACCCAGACAAAACCCATAAAGACATGGGGAGAACGCATAAATTCCACACTGACAGTGGCCCTGGAAGGGAATTTATTTTTTTCTCATCAACATTATAACAAAACAATGTTGAAAGAAACATCATTATTTAAGGACCTGCTGTACTCATCATTCCACTTAACTGAATGTGTGTATCACACAATAAACATTTAAAACAAAGGTATCACATTTATTACCTGAAATGCTTATTAACAGATTTCCATTTCTTTCTATCCACATATTAATTTTTTTCTAATAAACTTTCAAATTTAACATCAGAATGCCATTTTGGTAAAAGACATGTAAAATTCTGGGGGAAATAACCATCAACTTGGCAGACAAAAGTACTATTTTATAAAGAGTACTTACATCCTTAAAATAACGCTGTAATAATGAAAGCCTCACATCATGAACGGCTGCACAGGTATCCCAAGGGTAAATCTGCTCCTCTTCAGTAATCGGCAACTTTTTTGGCTCAACATTGTCACGGCACTGCCCCAAAACTACATTAACAGATAAAAGCTCATTAATCAAAAATAATCAATGCCATAGACCTGTAACTCCAAGAAAAGCTGAGTTATTTACCACAAGCAACTCGAATTATTTCACTATTAGAATATTTTTAAAGACCCCTCAAAAAAGTGGTATTCTAGTTTTCTTCTACAGGCTAAATAAAGCTTCAAATATGCCAATATTTACTTTAAAAAATAACACTGAACTATGATTATAAACTCAAGATGGATGGATGGATGGGTTCCTAAATCCGTCCACTGAAAAAGCCTAGATGATATAATTCTCCAGTATTCACAGACTTTATTTCTAAATATACTATTTCTCACTAAAAGGAAGAAGAGATCCTTGGAGAAAGAGCTGAGTCCAGGGTTGGGGAAAAGTGCAAGGTGAGCCCGGAAGGATGTGTGATTAAAAAGAGCAAGGAAGTGTTCAAACACTGAGGGAGCAGATTTATAAGGACCTGGCGTTCTGACTGGCAAAATCTGAGAAAAGTTGAATATTAAAAAGAATAATAATAGTAATAGATAATACAATACGTTCACTGACCCAGGCAAGGAAAATCAAATAAAAGGGTAAAAGGGTGAGTAGAGTCTTAACGTATCATCCTACAGATTACCTACTACCTTACCCAAGTGATCAAACTTGGTTGGCACCACCAATAATAGGACAAATTGACACAGTGAACCTCCTGATGTAATGCTGTTGGAAGGAACATCACCTGTATAATACCCTTGCCAAAACTGTTTAACTTCAATCTAGTAACAAGGAAATAACCACACAAATCCAGATTCTGAGATACTCTATGGAACAACCAACCTGGACTCTGAAACTTTAAAAAGGGGCTAGAGAAACTCTTCTAAATTACAGGAGACTAACAAGAAATAATAATAAAAAACAATACATGATCTTTTATTTGATTGTGGATCAAGAAATATCTGCTATAAAAATATTACTGACTCTGACCACAAAAAAATGATATAAGTGTGTATGTGTATATGTTAATCAGCCTGACTAATGGTAAAGTGGTATATACATTAGCTTGACTTGATCATTCCACAATGTATACATGTCAAAATATCACATCAAATTTATGTACCCCATAAATATGTACAATTTTTATTTATCAAGTAAATAAGAAATACAAAAAATATTGCAGGGACAACTGAGAGAATCTGAATATAAACAATATTTGATGTTACTAATGTTACATTTCTTAGGAATGATAATGGTACCATAATTATGTAAAAGAATATTCTTGGGCTGGGTGTGGTGGCTCATGCCTGTAAACCCAGCACTTTGGGAGGCCAAGGTGGACAGACTACTTGAGGCCAGAAGTTCAAGACCGGCCTGGCCAACATGACAAAACCCCATCTCTAATAAAAATACAAAATTTAGCTGGGTATGGTGGTGCACACCTGTAATCCCAGCTACTCAAGAGGCTAAGGCATGAGAATTGCTTGAGCCTGGGAGGCTGGGGTTGCAGTGAGCTGAGATCGTGTCACTGCACTCCAGCCTGAGCAACAGAAAGGGACTCTAAGTCTCAAAATATATATAAGAATTTTTAAAAAGAATATCCTTGTTCTTAGGAGTTATATTCTAAAGTATTTACAGATAAAATGTCATGATGTGTGCATCAGAAGAGCTGCTCTTAAAAAAGAGAATAATAGGTTTATCACTGCGGGCCCTAAGTTTTGCGAGGATTTATAACAGCAATAGAAATAAGAGACAAAAGCTGGTACATGCTACTAGCTAAAATATAATTACCATGATGCATAATCCTCTTAATATACTGCTGCATTCAGTTTGCTAGAATTTTGTTGAGAATTTTTGCATGTATACTCATAAGGGATATTGGTCTACTGTTTTCCTGTGTTTATCTGGCTTTGGTATCAAAGCTAGCCTCATAGAATGCTAGCCTCAGAATAAATTGGGAAGTGTTCACTCCTCTATTTTTTGGACAAGTTTGAGAAGCACTGGTGTTAATTCTTTAAATGACTGATAGAATTCACCAGTGAAGCCATCTGGTCCTGTTCTTTTCACTGTCAGATTTTAAAAAATTACTGAATCAATCTTTTTATTTGTTATAAATATGTTCAAACTTTTTATTACTTCTTGGGTCCATTTGGTAGTTTGTGTATTTCTAGGAAATCATTCATTTAATCCATGTCATCTAATTTTTTGGCATAAATTGGTCATAGTATTCTCCTATAATCCTTTTTATTTCCGTGAGGTCTGTAGTAAAGTCAACAATTTCATTTCTGATTTTAGTTATTTGCATATTTTTTAATGTATGCATTTACAGCTGTAAATTTCCCCATTTTCACTGCATTCTAAAGGTTTGGGTATGCTGTATTTTCATTTTCCTTCACCTCAAAGTGTTTTCTAATTTCATTTGTAATTTATTCTTTGGCCCATTGGTTGTTTAAGAGTATGTTGTTTTAGGCCAGGCACGGTGGCTCACGCCTATAATCCCAACACTTTGGGAGGCTGAGGCGGGCGGATCACGAGGTCAGGAGATCGAGACCATCCTGGCTAACACGGTGAAACCCCGTCTCTACTAAAAATACAAAAAATTAGCTGGGCATAGCGGCAGGCGCCTGTGGTCCCAGCTACTTGGGAAGCTGAGGCAGGAGAATGGCGTGAACCCAGGAGGCGGAGCTTGCAGCGAGCCGAGACCGCGCCACTGCACTCCAGCCTGCGTGACAGAGTGAGACCCCATCTCAAAAAAATAATAATAATAAAATAAAGAGTATGTTGTTTAATTTCCACATACTTGTGAATTTCCCAGGTTTCCTTTTGTTATTCATAGCTAGTTTCATTCCATTATGACCACAGACAATTTTTTGAATAATTTCAATCTTTTAAAATGTTACTGAGGCTTGTTTTGTGGCCTAACATATGGTCTACCTAGGATAATGTTCCATATACCATTGAGAAAAATATATATTCCACTGTTATTGGGTGGAGTGTTCTATATAAGTCTGTTAGGTCTAGTTGTTTTACAGTGTTGCTCAAGTATTCAGTTTCCTTTCTGATCTTCTGTCTAATTGTTCTATAAATTAAAGTCTCCAATTATTATTTTAGAAGTATCTATTTCTCCCTTCAATTCTGTCCATTTTTGCTTCATACATTGGGGACTCTGTTGTTCGGAGCATATATGTTTATAATGCCTTCATGATGGATTGGCTGTTTATCAATATATAATCTCCTTCTTTGTCTCTCGTAACAATTCTTAACTTACAGTTTACTTTGTCTCATAGTATAACCACCCCAGCTCTCTTTTGGTTACTATTTGCATGGAATCTCTTCCCATCCTTTCACTTTCAACTTATTGTGTCTCTGGATCTAAAGTGAATCTCTTGTAGCATTACATTTTTAAAAATTCATTCTGTCAACCTCTGCCTTTTACCTGGGCAGTTTAATGCATTTATATTTTAAGTAATTACTAACTTTAAAAAAAATTAATTCTTCCATTTTGCTACTTGTTTTCTATTTCTTCTTTAATTGATTACTGCCTTCTTTTGTAATTAATTGAATTTTCTGGTATAAAATTTTGATTCCCTTCTCTTTTCTTTTGTGTGTGTGTGTGTGTGTGTGTGCGTGTGTGTGTAACTTTTTTTTTATAGTGTTTACCCTGGGGATTAGAATTAACATCTTCACTTTGTAACAATCAAATTTAAATAAATATCTACTTCATTTCAGAAATATACAAAAACTGCTCCATCCCCCTTCCCTTTGTGTTTTTATCTCAATGCCTACACTCTTCCACAAACAAAAACATTATTATTTGGTTTACAAATCTAGATATGCAGTTCTTTCCGGATTTACTTTCTTTTATTATATATATTTTTGAAGTGCTATGAAAACTAACTTTGCTCTTTCTGAATCTTTGCAACTTTGGACTTTCTGAATCTTTGCAAAGATTGTAGGGTTTAGTAAAATGAAAAAACTATATAATATTGTATTCCTCTCCTATGGAGAACTGAAGCTCCCCAAATCAGTAATGTTTACAACAGGCATTCTGAGCAATAATGAGATGGCACATAAATTAATATCTTTCCATGTAGATAAATGTACTTAAAGGCCCTTAATTTAAGCAGTGTTTTGAAGGGTTCCTAATCAAAAGTCTGTAATTTATCATAAATCAAATATAAAAATAAAGAGTTAAAAGCATGAGACTTTTCCTTAATACGTGGTTTGAAGAACATGGCAATAAAATATCAGTGAACACTAAAAAGATCTAGAACAATAAGCACACCTAGCATCCAGACTTTTGTCTCTAAATACCATTTCCCACTAAAAAGGAACTAACGCTTCTTTGAGAGATTGCTGATTTCAGGGCAGGAAATATGTATGATAAATTTATTGTAACTTGCCACACCAAAAAATGTAGAAAGACCCAAGGCTACTTACTACTCTAGGCTTTTGTCAAAAGAACTCAGGAGACAACTCGAATAAGCTCTCAGTGAACAAAGATGGAAGAACACGAGCATCAACAAGAAAGTAACTACAGAGTTATTAATAGAGTTCATAATGATTAAAAACAGAGTTCATTAGTGATACCTAAAAGTACTAATTATCTTTAGAAAATGATTTTTAAACCCCACTATCTCAATATTTTGAGCACCTGTAAATAAAAGGAAAGAATACTGTGTCTACCCTGTCTTTCCTGTGTAATCTGTATCTCAGAGTAACAAAAAATAGGTGATGAAGTGAAATTTCTTTTATAGAAGTATATGTCAGCTAATAAACAACAAAAAAAAACATGAAAGAGATTTGTAATCTCTGATCAACTGATGGATTTAGGCAGTAATCATCACTTGCTACTAATCTCACAGAGAGAAAATAGAGGGAACAGAGGAATATGTTAAACATCACAGCAACATTCAGAAAAATCCAAATTGGTTTTCAATGATCCAATTTATTTAAAAAAGTAAAATGATGGGAGGAGGGGGTAAAGATAGAGGGAGAGTGGATCTATTAATTAAAAGACCACAAAGGAATACTGCAACTATAAATAAATTAAGCTAAATAAATAAATAAATAGAGACAATGGGGAAATTTTAAACACTGACTAGATGTTTGATGATATTGAAGAATTTATTTAGGACTGACTGTGGTTATGTTTAAAAAACAAGACCTTTCTTTTTAACAGAAACACTGAATTTTTTACAGACGAAATTATATGATGTCTGAAATCTGCTTCAAAATAATTCTAATAAGGAGGGAACAAATGAAATAAGATTAGCCAGAAATTAATCACTGTTGAAGATAGATGGGGACATGGGGGTTCACTTTGCACATCTCTTTAGCATACTGTTAAAAATTTTCCATATTCAAATCTAAAAGAGAAGAAATGAATCAAAATAAAGAAGCCCAGAGAAAAAAGGGGTAAAAGGGGAAAGTATCAATGGGTGGATAAGGCTCAGATGGTAAAGAAGGAAATAGCTAGAGAATTCACCTATTATACTAAAATCATTCCTGAGTTTTAATACTCTTTAATGTCAGTTTCTTTTTTTCTTTTTTAATTTTTTTAAAGACAGGGTCTTACTCTGTCACGCAGGCTAGAGTGCATGGTGCAATCTCAGCTCACTGCAACCTCGACCTCCTGGGCTCAGGCAATCCTCCCACCTTGGCCTCCTGAGTAGCTGGGACCACAGGTACACATCACCACACCTCTCTAATTTTACTTTTTGTAGAGACAGGGTCTTACTGTGTTGCCCAGGCTGGTCTTGAACTCCTAGACTCAAGCAATCCTCCCGCCTTGGCTTCCCAAAGTGCTGGAATTATAGGCGTAAACCACCGTGTCCTGGCAATATTAGTTTCTTATTTTTTTCCTTCTACCTCTAAGGGATAAGACAGCTACAGTATAGTGGAATTGTTTAATATTTATTGGTCTAGCTAGCATATACAATTGTTTAAAAGAGACTTTAAAAAGTAACAGACCAAATAAACTTAAAAATATAAAATAATGAACAAATAAAAGCTTAAAACAAGAACACAAGTTTCATTGGAGCAGGGATTTTGTTTTGTCTCTTACTAGAACAGTGCCTGACGCCTGGGAGCTCAATAAATATCTATGAAATAAATTAATGAATAAAACAAATCATTAAATTGATAACTATATCATATTTAATCACGAAGTTGAAAGTCAATTGGCAATAATCTAATAAACTGCTTTCCTAAGAGTAGTAGAAAGGAAAAGTAGCTGTAAAAGTAGTTAATACTTCCACACATTTCCCTTTCAGTAAGCATTTCTGATTTGGACAACTCTACTTCAATGTCCCACTAAATCAGGATTTCCCAAATCAATTCATTTTAGGCAAGAAGAGTAACAGAAGAAACGAATTTACTAGGCATCATATTGGATTCTTTTTGCTTATATTACATTACTTAACCAACACAAAAATCCTCTAAAGTCAATATGAGCTCTCTACATAAAAGAAAAAAACATATTTGGCCACAGTAAGTAAAGCAATACCATATTCAAATTCACGGGAGTTTCTAATATCTAACTCTTTCCATTTTACCCTACTAATTCAGAGAGTTAACACCCTAGAAAATAATCCTCTGAAGAAATATGTAAGAATTTTTTTTCTCTTTATTTTACACATACTCTTGTTGGAAAAGGATTAAATTTATTGCGACTAGATTGTGTAAGAATTATCACTACCCTCAAAAATACTTCATTATGGAAGACAATGGACACCATTCAGACAAATCCCTCAAACTTTTAAAATTATACATTTATAATTTATAATAGAATTATATAGTTTAAAACTATAGACTGGTAAACATACCAATTCACAGACTGTTTGAACAAATAAAGGCAGAGCCATCTAAATATGCCTTGTGTAATTAAAAACTGACAATATTTATGGGCTAAGGAGTTTTCCAGATTTTAGAACAATTGTTTTTTGTTTTTTTTTTTTTGGAGACAGAGTCTTGCTCTGTCACCCAGGCTGGAGTGCAGTGGTGCAATCTCAGCTCACTGCAACCTCTGCCTCCCAGGTTCCAGCGATTCTCCTGCCTCAGGCTCCCAAGTAGCTGGGATTACAGGTGCCCTCCACCACACCGGCCAATATTTTATATTTTTAGTAGAGACGGGGTTTCGCCATGTTGGCCTGGCTAGTATCGGAACTCCTGACCTCAGGTGATCTGCCCACCTCAGCCTCCCAAAGTGCTGGAATTACAGACGCAAGGCATCACACCCGGCCAGAACAATTATAATTACCAAGAAAGCTGAACGCAGTTATTGGCCACCAAACATTGGTAATACACCATCACACTTTAAAGAAAAAAATTGTGAAACCATATAGCAAGATCTCTGTTAGGAGTTTCTTCTAACACTCATGTCCAGGAAAGTAAGATATAACCAGATGAAGAATCTTTGTTATTTGGATCTAAACTGACCCTTGCCTAGTTATAAGTAGACAAAGATATAATTTTCATTTAATACAGATATTTATTAATCTGTTGTATATACTTCAGCTCTAAAATGTTCCCATGAAAAAATTACTTTGATTTTACCTGAGGATGCTTGTAACAGTACAACTAATCCAGTAGGTCGGTCTTCAGAGGAGGGACCACTCTGTCCACAAATAACACAGTCATATACTGCCTCGGAAACCTGTGGTTCTGCCGTGGTGATCTCCATAGGAATATCATTCTCAGGAGAATCTGAGGGAAAAAAGTTACATCTCTTTAATTCCTTAGGAGGAAAATCTCTCTTCAATGAAAGTGTGAGAGAAAAATCAAGTTTAAACAATTTTTAGCTTCAATATCAATATACAGTAATAAAACTGTGGAAAAAATAACCTTACTCAAGTAAAATATTTAGACAGATAAAATAATGCAAAGACTTTAATAACGAAAGACTTAAACTAAAATATGGTTAAATACACTTCTAATGTTGTATCATTCAAATATAAAATAGATACAGAAAACATAGAGGCAAAGATATTTGTATCAAAAGAGAAATACTTTAAAATAACATGTTACAGAAAGAAGGGGGGAGATGTTTGTTTTAATTTTCCTTGAGGCACCTAAGGGGTTATTCACAACATGACAGCTCTTGGGAAAATATGGTAGTATTTACTAGAATATAAAAGAGAAAAAAACTATTTCTTTCTCACTCTCAATTCTAGTGATTATATCTCAGAAACAGTAGCTATCAATATGTTTTTTAATGTAGGGAAATCATAAAGATATGACCATATTACACACAAATAAAGCAGAACTCATCAAAAATAGCAGTAATCCTCTGGTGATATAATGTTACTAATAGCAAAAAATAAAATATTGAGTTAATAATTATTTACAGACAAAGACACTTAAATTCATGAAGATAACTGATGCTGCCACTGGTGTGACAAAGAAACAGGTGGAAGAGACTGGGAAGAACAGGGAAGCAGAAGTGCTTTATGAAATGTTTAAAAGATGGAGGCACATCTAAGTAAATATGTAAAAATACATGTCAGAAATAAGAAAAACGTCAAGTTTAGATATTTTAAAATAAGAATTCATGCAGATATACATACATCTGATACTTATGAAGAATGACTGAGAGGAAAAGGGACAGTAACCTAAAATAGAACTTTGGGTAATGCCTAGTATTAATGGAAATAAAAAGATGCCACAAAGAAATTAGCAAACAAAAACAAAAACAAAAACGGTACCTGAATAGAATCAAACCAAAAAGCACAATGTCTATGAAAACACACTAGTAGGTCAAAATGAAAAGATTTCAAAAGAAAAAAGTACAAGAGGCCATTAAGAGTTCATATGAGGCCGGGCATAGTGGCTCATGCCTGTAATCCCAGCACTTTGGGAGGCTGAGGCGGGCGGATCACCTGAGGTCAGGAGTTTGAGACCAAGCGTGGCCAACATGGTGAAACCCTGTCTCCATTAAAAATACAAAAAACTGGCCAGGCATGGTAGCGGGCACCTGTAATCCTGGCTACTTGGAAGGATAAGGCAGGAGAATCACTTGAACCCAGGAGGCAGAGGTTGCAGTTAGCTGAGATCGCACCACTGCACTCCAGCCTGGACAACAGGAGTGAAACTATGTCTCAGAAAAAAAAAAAAAAAGAAAAGAAAAGAAAAGAGTTCATATGAGACTACTTTGGGTCTTAGGGAGAAAAGAGAAGAGAAAACCATGCGGAAAAAAGAAATTTGTCTGCTCTCAAGTGCAAAGGAGAACACAGAGATACCTGACAAAGTACAGTGAAATAACTCAGTCTCGTGTTAAGTGCCAAAGAAATACAATTTCATTAACCCTGTCTCACACATAAAGATCTTTTTTTTTTTTTTAAATAAGTCTTGGTACAATCGACTTGAAAACCTCAAGGAAACCCTGATGCCAAAACACATTATCCAAGATGATGCTAAGTCATCTTTTCTAGTTTTTAAAAGAAATTTCAATGACAATCTTCAATGGTGATATAGTACCAATGGCATGAAAATAAAATAGGTGAACTCATTTTCATGTAGAGTACTTTTTATTTGAAGTCTGACTTTAAAAATTACAGACACCAATGTCCCTTTTTTTCTTCAAGAAACTAAGATCATGGTTTATTTCTGAAAAGAGGAGGAAAAGTCACAGCTTTTTATATCCTATGTTGAACTAAAATGTTACTGGTAATATATGGTTGATTCTATCATTCCAGTACCAAATTCTCACATTTTTAGTAAGATTTAAAAAGGATTTGTGTCCAAATGAAATGCTGTATTTAAATGTGATTATTGTTTCTCATTTATCTGTGAGATATGAAAAAATAAAGAACCTATTCTGAAAGAAGTCAGGCCCCAAAAAAGTACATATTGTATGTAAATTGTTAAAGAACAAAAGCATGAAAAACTAATATACAGAGTCACAAGTAATGATACTGGTTACTCTTTGAAGAAGCAGTGACAGAAAGAGACCATGAAGGGAGCTTATGGGATGCTAGTAATTTTTATTTCTCAATTTGGATGATGGTTTCTCAATCTGGATTCAGTTATACAGTCACAATCTGTTTGTTAAAACTCAAAGAGCTCTAAAATCCTGAAACATGCATTATGAGTATATTTCAATAAAAAGGTTTCTTTTAAAAACCCCTACTCTAAATGAGTAACTTGGTATATTCTGTAACAAGTATTATAATAAAGGTACTTAATGCACACATCAATATCTGCACATATTTTCCACACCAAAAAAAAAAATCTAAATGATGTGCCATGCAAATTGAGGCAGTGAAGAAATTACAATGATTTACAATCTAGGTCAATTAAATGAATAAAAGATGCAAAACTGAGAGAGTAATAGTCAAAGATGACAAATCCAAGTGTTACTAGAAACTCATAATGAAAACATTCTTGCTACCAAATAACCCTGGAATTCTTAAGTTCTACTTTAACTTTCAGTTCAATTCAAATTAAAAGGGTTTCTGTATAAAATTCACATTTGCCCTTTTAGAACAAAAGTACTACTTAAATTACCATAATTGATATTATTACAATAAATACAAAAAAGATAACTAAAGCAATAGTTAATTTATCTGTTTGGTTTTACACGAACAGAAAAGAATCTATCTGAATGAAGCAGCTGATTCTTCTGAATGCTATTACACTTAGCCAAATGACCGCAAGATGGCCCCAATTCTCCACTCCTCCCTGTATCCATGCTCTTCACAATGTGATACTGTAATTCCTCTCATCAAGAGAGAGTTTATTTCCCCACTCCTTGAATATCAGCTGGCCTTGACTTGTTTTAACGAAGAGAATGTGGAGGATGGGCACGGTGGCTCACAGCTATAATCCCAGCACTTTTGGGAGGCCAAGGCAGGTGGATTGCCTGAGGCCAGGAGCTCAAGACCAGCCTGGACAACATGGCAAAACTCCATCTCTACTAAAAATACAAAAATTGGCTGGGTGTGGTGACGCGTGCCTGTAATCCCAGCTACTCAGGAGGCTGAGACAAGAGAATCACTTGAACTTGGGAGGCGGAGGCTACAGTGAGCCAAGATCACACCACCATACTACAGCCTGGGCGACAGAATGAGTGAGACTCCATCTCAAAAAAAAAAAAAAAAAAAAAAAGGAGAGAGAATGTGGCAAAAACAACAATATGCCTTCCAAGACTAGGCCTCAGGTGATCTTGCATAGTTTCTCTCTCTTGCTCTCACTCTCTCTCAACTCCACCTTGCATAGTTTCTCTCTCTTGCTTACACTCTCTCAACTCTACCATCTCCATGAGAATAAGTCCAAGGTAGTCCTCTGGCTACCTTGCCAGAGGAGGAGAGACCAAATGGAACACACATAAGTTGTCTCACCAGCTCATGGCAGCCCCCTGTTAACCAATCAGCAGATCACAGACCCACAATTCAGCCCATGGGTCTGTGGGTGATGAGATCAGCTAAGCCTTCTCCAGAAAAGTTTGGTTCACAACAGAACCACTGAGTCTACTCATTGACTCATGAAAACTAACTAGGGGTTGTTTTTTTAAATCACTAAATTTTGGGGGACAGCTAGTTACACAACAATTGCTAACTAATATAGTAATTCTACTGTATGTTAATTATAATATAGAAACTCAAAAGAATTGAAGTACTTTGCCTTACCAAGATGAGTCATAAAAACTAATATTTAAAGTAATAAAGGTGTTTCCGTTTGGAATATTTTCTAGTCTAAGGAATTAAAAAAATCATTTTCCAAAATGATTTTTATCTTTAATATCTACTTATTTTACAACCATTAATTTAACATCATCAGAGTGAAAAGCTTCCATATTCACAAATACCACAGTTCTACTTCAAGAGTTTACACTGTTACATAAAATTTCCTGTTCTAATATTTGTTAAAAATAGTTAGAGCCTATTTTAATATAAAATTAATCTTTAATTACAAAATAGCCTTTGCCTTTCTTAACCTTTATATTTATAAATTAATTAGATTAATTTAAACTAAAATAAGCATAGAACAATCAAAAATCTTCTTGGTTCATGTTTTGCTTTCACGTTTGTGGGGTTTTGTGGCTGAATGGAAGGATGGGGAAATGACACAGGGATGATGTATTTGGTGCCCTCAAAATCATGTGAAATACATTTTTATTTGAAAGAGGAATAAGCAGTGGCAAAACACAAGTAGCAAAGAGTAAGGTGTGGTTTGCAGCCCAGTGGCAGGCACAGAGAATTTTTATTGCATAAATTAATACAAAATTTTAAATTTTTTAACACAATCTAATTTTTAAAAGCAACTGAGAACTACTTGCTACTAACCTAGCAGGTGAGTTACTATTTATAAACTAAGTACACTATCAGAGTTCACTGATTTCTGCTAAGAAGTCTGACTTCCCTCAGATAAGTGCCAATATTGCAAAACTCCCACTGCACGATATCATTAATTTTGATAAGGATGTACAGTATTATCTTCAATTAGTCATCATTTTTATTATCATTCTTATTTTCCTCTTTTTTTAGTTGGTGTATAGAGTATTCGCTTTCTTTTTTAAAAAATAATCTTCCCATTTTAGAATAGTTTTAGATTTGCAGATACTACATGTACCCCCCACACAGTTTCACCTTAAACTTTACATTAGCATGGTATGACTGTTAGAATTAATGAACATATATTAATTTTTATTGATACAATATTGACAAATTAACTAAAATCCAATTTTTTTCAGACTTCCTTCATTTTTATCCAATGTTCTTTTTCCAACCCAGGATATCACATTACATTTAGTTGTTACGTCCCCTTATGTTCTTCTAAGAAGAAACTGTGACAGTTTCTCAGACTTTCCTTGTTTCCTTGCTTTGATGACCTTGACAGTTTTGAGGAGTACTGTCCAGGTATTTGCATAACAGTCCTCAATTATGATTTGTCTGATGTTTTTCTCATGATTAGTCTAAGGTTATCGATTTTAGAGAGGAAGATCACAGAAGCATCATTCTCATCACATCATATCAAGGGTACATAATATTAACATGAATTACCACTGCTGGTGCTGACCTTGATCACCTGGTTAAGATGTTTCCCAAGTTACTCTACCATAAAATAACTCTTTTCCCCCTTTCCACACCAAGAAGCCATTACATGCAGCTCACACTTAAGGAGTGGGGAGTTATATTCCACCTCCTTGAGGGTAAAGGCTCTACATAAAATACTTGGTATTCTTCTGCATAGGAAATTTCTCTATGCTACCTTATTTATTCAATCATTTATACTAGTATATACTCATTGATATTTCTTTTATACTCAGGGTTATAATGCATTATACTTTACTTTGTTGCTCAAATTGTTCCAGCTTTGGCCACTGGAAACTCTCAGTTGACTCCTGTGCCCCTTGACATAGCCCCAGCCCATATCATCACTAGAGGGGGTGGGGGTTGTTTGTTTTTGAGTACCCCTCTACTTTCTGGCCCTATGAGATATACCAGATCCACCCTGCATGTTCCTTGCCCCAGTTCTTAAAAATCAACCATGCCTCCAAGGACCCTAGTTCCTCTTTTCAGCAAGGGAGGAGGGGACTGTATTAGAAACCAAGATCTGGGCAATGGGTGTGTTTGTACCTGGGAAATATCCATGAGTACATACTAATATAAATGAATGAATAAATAAACAAGGGAACACAGATAAGTTTCCTAAGCAGAAGAATGCCTAATATTTTATATAGTGCCTTTATCCTCAAGGAGGTGGAATATAACTCCCCATTCCAGTTTCTACTGGGATGTCCTTGCTTCTAGGCCCTTTCAGCTGACAAAAGAAGGGACTACGTGTCTGTACACTAACTCATGCATATGCATATGCCTGTATTTATACATATATAATTCCATCTTTATCTAGAGTTGTCTAAACATGAGTTCATACTAATGTCTCCAACTCTAATCCATTATTATCACATGAATCGTTCTAGCCTTCTCCCCTTATCTGTAACTTCTTACTCCAACAGTGAGAAATTCAGCTCTCATCATCTGCCATTCATTTACTTAATTGTTCAATCTCAGTATATACGTATAGCGGTTTCAGAATTGTTAACTCATGATGCCACAGGGAAACTTTAATCCACTGGTTACACACAGTTTCTTTTGCCTTTAGTTTTATTGTTGCTATTTATTTCCAAAGTTAGGTAGCCAGCACCTTTCCCCCTACTCTTTTCCGTGAGGTTGTTTCATACATCACAAGTTCATACATTCGTAATACAGTTAGATTCTCCTGTCATAGTCTGCATTTCATCCTGGGATCACCCCAATTCCTAAATGATTTTTTTAAATATACATACTTTAAAGATTCACTCTTTCTGCTATAAAGTTCTAAGGGTTTTAACAGTGTTACGTATCGAACTTTACTGTATCACACAGAATAATTTCAATGCTCTAAAAAAACTCCCATGTTTCATTTATTCACCTGTGCCTCAACCCTGCATTTTCCAGAATGTCATATAACTGGAAACACACAGTATGTAATATTTTCAGATTGGCTACTTTCACTAAGCGGTATGTATTTAAGATTCATCCATGTCTTCATGTGGCTTAACAGTTCATTCCTTTTTATTGCTGGACAATATTTCATTATATGTATGTGCCACAGTTTCTTTATCCATTCATCTATGGAAGGACATCTTAGCTGCTTCCAATTCTGAGCAATTATAAATAAAGTTGCTATAAAAATAAGTATGAAGATTTTTTTGTGTGGAAATAAGTTTTTTAATCAGTTAAATAAATATCTAAGAGCACAAGTGATGGATCATATGGTAAGAATAAGCTTAGCTTTACAGGAAAATGCCAAACTCTTCCAAAGCAGCCATACCATTTTGAATTGCAACCATCAATGAATTAGAGTTCCCACTGCTCTGTATTCTCACAAAAAATTGGTAGTGTCAGATTTCTGCATTTAGTCATAGCCGTGTAGTGGTATCTCACTGTTGTTTTACTCTGCATTTCCCTAATGATGAATGATGCTGAGCATCTTTTGACATACTTATTTACCATTCTTGCATCTTCTTTGTAAGGTGTCTGTTCAGATCTTTTGCTCATTTTAAAAACTAGGTTGTTTTCTTATTGTTGAATTATTTATATCTTTTGAATACCAGTCCTTTATCAGATGTGTGTTTTGCAAATATTTCCTCTCAGTCTATGGCTTACCATTTCATTCTCTTAACAGTATAATACCTCCTGGGGAACTAATGCCCTGGCTGAGCTACAGAGCCTAGGGCTAGCCTGATATGACACCCGTCATCCCAGGAAAACAGAGCAGTGGCTGAGCCGAGACACTCCTCCATACAGGTCAAACAACTCTAGTAACTTGCTTCCCTGGAGCTAGACTAGCCCCTAAGGTCTAAGCTGCTGAGACACCCTTCTCCATGGGGAGTGGACTCCCTGCTGTGCTGCTCCATAACCCTCAAGGGCCCAAATGACATCTGTATTTGGCCATTCTGACATACTTGCTGACACTGCACCTGGGATCACAGAGTCTGGGATACTGCCAAGCCCCACCATCACAGGGTCTAGAGTAACCACTATACAGTACTACATCCCCAGGGACATGGCTGCTACTAAGCCCTACTGGCTCAGACTCCCAAATAGTGGCTATATCCTGCACCCTGGGCTCAAACCTCAGGAGCACCCTTTCTTCCCCAGAGGCAAGATGTGACCTGTTCCCCAGGGGTAAACAACCCAACTCCCTGAATCCAAGCTGCTAGAAGGTGCCTCAGAGTCACAGATCCTGACTCTGTGGCAACCTAAATCTACCCCTACCACAGAGAGCAAAATGGCATGCCAAGACCCAAGTGCCATAATAGGTTCATGAAACCCAGGCCCCACAGCCCCTCCAAGCACCTGCACCTGGAACCCAGCACTGCTACTGGTACTCATAGGCCATGAAAGACATGACACCAAGAGGGATCCCCTTGGGTAAGTCTCCCCACTGTGGAGAAAATGAGAATAGGCGGAGCCCAAAAGGCTTTGCCACCAAGGACATTAACAGCCTATGTCACCACTGCTGCTACCACAAACTTCTATAGCCTAGGCCACAGTTATTGCTGATGCTGAACGCCACCAGAGAAGCTGCATGGAAGTTATACCACTATACCCACCCAGAAACAGAGTCACCACATCTTTCCCAGCCAGCACACTAAGATTCAACTGCAGGTGCATCATTCTCTACAAAAGCCAATCTAGGAAGTTCAGAAGACACAACAATTCCACAAAATGTACAGTTATCAATGCAGTGACATAAGAAACATGAAAAAGCAAGGAAATACGACACGACAAAATGAACTGATGGCTAATACGAGGTGTCAATTTGACTGCATTGAGGGATGCCTAGATGGCTGGTGGAACGTTGTTTCTGGGTGTGTCTGTGAGGGTTTTCCAGAGGAGAATGACATGTGAGTCAGTGAATGAAAGAGGAACATCTGCCCTCATTGTGGGTGAGCACTATCCAACAGACTGTGGGTAAAGCTAGAACAAAGTAGGCAGAAGGGTGATATTCAGCTGGCTTGGCTTCCTCTCTCTCTCTCCCTCCCAGAGCAGAACACCTTTTCTCCTCCTGCCCTTGGACATTTGACACAGGTTCTTTGGCCTTTGGGCTTTGGGACCTGTAACAAAAGTCTCTTGGGGGTTTTCAGGCCTTCAGCCTCAGACCAGGTACTGTACTGTCAGCTTCCCTGGTTTTGAGGGTTTTAGACTTGGAATGAGGAATGAACCATGGTACTAGCTTTTCTCATCCCCCGGCTTGCAGATGGCCAATCATGGGATGTCACCTTTGTAATTATGTAAGCCAATTCTCCCTAGTAAACTCCCTTTCATATATACATATCCCACCATTTCTGTCCCTCTGGAAAAACCTAATATAGATTTTGAACTTCATAGCTCTCTAGTAACAGACCCAAATGAAAAGGAAATCAACAAATTGCCAGAAAAAAAATTCAAAAGATGAATCTTAAGGAAACTCAATTAGATACAAGAAAATACAGATACATAATTCAATAGAATCAGGAAAATGTCTTACGCATAAGAAATTCAACAAAGAGATAGACTATCATGAAAAAGAACCAAACAAAAATCCGAAAGAGTTGAACCAAACAAACAGCTGAATAAATCAAACAAAAAAATACCACAGAGAGCTTCAACAGCAGACTTGATCAAGTAGAAAAAGGAATCTCTGAACGTGAAGTTAAGTCATTTAAAATTACTTGAGGGGGAAAAGAATACAAGAGTGAAGAAAGCCTATAAGATTTATGGAACACCATTAAGTGAACAACTAAGAAGAAGAGATAAAAATGGCATAGAAAACTAGTAACACCTGAAAAATTCCCAAGTCTGGGAAGAAATATGGACATCTAGATCCAAGAAGCTCAAAAGTTCTCAGATTAGACTCAAAAACGTCCTCCCCAAGGCAAACATAGTCAAATTATAAAAAGTGAAAGACAGAGACAATTCTAAAAACAGCAAGAGAAAAGCATCAAGTTACATATAAGGGAATCCCCATTAGACTAAGAACAGATTTCTCAGCAAAAACCTTACAGGCCAGTAAAAAATAGATATTTTCAAAGTTCTGAAATTTTGAAAGAAAATAATTGCCTACCAAAAATACTACACCCAGCAAAGCTATCCTACAGAAATAATGGAGAAATAAAGTCTCTCCTAGACAAGGAGAAACTGAGGGAATTCATCACCACTAGACCAAACTTACAAGAAATGCTCAGGAGAGTCCTGTGTGTGGAAACAAAAACGCAATAATCACCATCATGAAAAAATGAAAAAGTATAAAGCTCACTGGCAGACCAGATACACACAGTAGAAATAAAAAAAAAATCAAACATTATCACTACAGAAAATCACTAAAACACAATGATAAACAATAAGAGAGGAAGAAAGGAACAAAGGATACACAACCAGAAAACAATTAACAACAACAAAAAGTCCTCATCTATCAATAATAACCTTGAATGTAAACAAATTAAATTCTCCACTTAAAGCATACACACTGCCTGTATGGATTTAAAAAAACAAAAAAAAAGTGATCCAACTATATGCTGCCTACAAGAAATTCACTTTGCCAGTAAAAACACATATAAACTGAAAGCAAAGGAATTAAAAAAAAATTTTAAAGCAAATGAAAAAGAAAAACATGCAGATAAAACAGGCTTTAAGTCCAAAACTGTTAAAAGAGAAAAAAATGGTCATTATATAATGATAAAGAGATCAATTCAAAAAGAGAATATATATATATATAATTCTCTTTCTGAATTGATCTCTTTATCATTATATGTATGTGTGTGTATATATATATACACACATATATACATATATACATATATACATATATATACATATATATGTATATATATATGTGTGTATATATATATATATATTCATACGTTTTTAATTGCAGATCCAGATATATGGGTCTGGATTGGGGGTCCCAATTCTGAATTCCTTTTTGTTTGTTTTTTTAGAGACAGAGTCTTGCTGCTCTGTTGCCCAGGCTGGAGTAAAGTGACTATTCACAGATACAATCATAGCATACTGCAGTCCTGAACTCCTAGCCTCATGTAATCCTCCCATCTCAGCCTCCTGGGTAGCTGAGACTACAGACACAAGGTACCACACCCAGACAAGAGGATACAACAATATGCACTCAATGCCAGAGCACCCAAATATACAAAGCAAATATTAGATATCAAGGAAGAGATAGACTCTTCAATAATGGTTGGCAACAGCCCACTCTCAGTACTAGACAAATCATCTAAACAGAAAATCAACAAAGAAACACTGAATTTAAACTGCACTTTAAGCCAAACAGACCTAACAGACTTTTACAGAACATTTCAACAAAAGCAGCAGAATACACACTCTTTTCAATAGCATATGGAACATTTTCCAGGATAGATCACATGTTAGGCCAAAAAACAAGTCACAACAAACTTAAAGGAATTTAAATCAAATCAAGTATATTTTCTGACCACAATGGAATATAACGGAAATTAATAACAAGAGGAACTTTTGAAACTGTACAAATACACAGAAATTAAATAACATGTTCCTGAACAACCAATGGATCAAGGAAGAAATTAAGAGGGAATTTTTGTTGTTGTTTTTTTGAGACAGGGTCTCACTCTGTCATCCAGGCTGGAGTACAGTGGCATGATCTCTGATTACTGCAACCTCCACCTCCCGGGCTCAAGCAATCCTCCCACCTCAGCCTCTCAAGTAGCTGTACTACAGGCATGCACCACCACACCAGGCTAATTTTTGTATTTTGGGGTTTCGCCATGTTGTGCAGGCTGGTTCTGAACTCCTGGACTAAAGCAATCCACCCGCTTGGCCTCCCAAAGTGCTGAGATTACAGGCAAGAGCCACCACGCCCAGCCTT
This sequence comes from Pongo abelii, assembly GCF_028885655.2. Classification (NCBI taxonomy): domain Eukaryota; kingdom Metazoa; phylum Chordata; class Mammalia; order Primates; family Hominidae; genus Pongo; species Pongo abelii. Next base: position 72,541,611 of record NC_071996.2, on the reverse strand, counting down.
AAGAAGGAAATTTAAAAGTTTCTTGAAACAAATGAAAACAGAAACACAACATACCAAAACCTATAGGATACAGCAAAAGTAGAATTAGAAGGAAGTTTATAGCAATAAACACCTACACTGAAAAAGTAGAAAGATTTCAAATAAACAACCTAATAATGTATCTCAAGGAACCAGAAAAGCAAAAATAAACCAAACTTAAAATTAGCAAGAGGAAGGAAATAATAAAGATTGGAGCTGAAATAAATAAAATTGAGAGTTAAAAAATGCAAAAGATCAATGAAACGGAAGGCTGGTTTTGTGAAAAGATAAAATTGACAAACCATTAGCTATACTAACCAAGGAAAAATGAGAAAAGACTCAAAATAAAATCAGAAATGAATAAGGAACATTAGAAACGATGCCACGGAAATACAAAGGGTCATTAGAGACTATTATGAACAACTATATGCCAACCAATTGGAAAACCTGAAAGAAATGGATAAATTCCTGGACACATACAACCTACCAAAATTGAACCAAGAAGAAATTAAAAATCTGAACAGATAAATGATGAGTAATGAGACTGAATCAGTAATAAAAAGTCTCCCATCAAAGAAAAGCCCAGGACCACATGACTTCACTGCTGAATTCTGCCAAAATGTTAAAGAACCAATACCAATTCTTCTCAAACTCTTCCAGAAAAATAAGAAGGGAATTATTCTGAACTCATTCTACAAGGCAAGCATTACCATGATACAAAAACCAGACAAAGACACAACAAAAAAAACTACAGGCCAATATCCCTGATGAACACAGATGCAAAAAATCCTTAACAAATACTAGAGAGCTAAAAGATCACTCACCATGATGAAATGGGATTTATTCCAAGGATGCAAGGATTGTTAAACATAGGATGCAAATCAATAAACATGATACCTCACAGCAACAGAATGAAGGACAAAAATTATACAGTCATCTCAAAAGATGCAGAAAAAGCATTTGACAAAATTCAACATCCCTTCATGACAACCCTCAACAAACTAGGTATAGATGGAGGTATGTCAACACAATGATGACTGTATATGACAAGTCCAGAGCTAACATTATACTGAACAAGGAAAAGCTGAAAGCTTTTCCTCTAAGAACTGGAACAAGACAAGGATGCCCACTCTCACCACTCTTTTCCAACACAGAACTGAAAGTCTAAGCCAGAGCATTTAGGCAAGAGAAATAATGGGCATCCAAATGGAAAAGGGAGAAGTCAAATTGTCACTATTTGCAGATGACTTGACTTTACATATAGAAAAACCTAAAAGCTTTGCCAAGAAACTCTTAGAACTGATAAGCAAATTCAGTAAAGCTTCAGGATACAAAATTAACATAGAAAAATCAGTAGTGTTTCTATACATCAATAATAAACTAGCAGAAAAAGAAATCAAGAAAAAAACTCATTTACAACAGCTACAAAAAAAAAAAAAAAAAAAAAAAAAAAACCTAGGAACAAGTTTAACCAAGGAGGTAAAAGCTCCTACAAGGAAAACTATAAAACACGGATGAAAGAAATTGAAGTCATCACCAAAAAATGGACAGACATCTCATGTCATGGATTGGAAGAATATTGTGAAAATGACCATACTACCAAAAGTGATCTACACAATGCAATCCCTATCAATACCAATGACATTCTTCACAGAGGTAGAAAAACAGATAGAAAAATTCATATGATATGGAATCACAAAACATCCTGAATAGCCAAAGCAATCCTGAGCCAAAAAAAAAAAAAAAAGCTGGAGGCATCATACTTCCTGACATCAAAATATACTACAAAGCTGTATTAATCAAAATAGCATGGTACTGGCATAAAAAACAGACACAGGCCGGGTGTGGTGGCTCATGCCTGTAATCCCAGCACTTTGGGAGGCCAAGGCAGGTGGATCACAAGGTCAGGAGATGGAGACCATCCTGGCTAACACAGTGAAACCCTGTCTCTACTAAAAATATAAAAAAATTAGCCGGGCATGGTGGCAGGCGCCTGTAGTCCCAGCTGCTTGGGAGGCTGAGGCAGGAGAATGGCATGAACCCGGGAAGTGGAGCTTGCAGTGAGCCGAGATTGCACCACTGAACTCCAGCCTGGGTAACAGAGCAAGACTCCATCTAAAAAAAAAAAAAAAAAGACACAAAGACAAATGGAACAGAATAGAGAACACAGAAATAAATACACATATTTACAGCCAACTGATTTTCAACAAAGGTACCAAAAACATTCAGTGCTTGGGAAAAGACAGTCTCTTCAATAAATGATGTTTGGAAAACTAAGTATCTGTAAGTAGAAAAATGAAACTAGACCCTTATCTCTCAATATATACAAAAATCAAATCCAAATGGATTAAAGACTTTCTAATACCTCAAATCATGAAATTACTAGAAGAAAACACTGTGGAAATGCTTAAGGCATTGGTCTGAGTAAAGATTTTTTTGTGTACAACATCAAAAGTACAAGCACCAAAAGCAAAAATAGATAAATGGGGTTATATCAGCTAGAAAGATTTTGTACAGCAAAGAAAACAATCAACAGAGTGAAGAGACAACCTACAGTATGAGAGAAAATATTTGTAAACTATCCATGGGACAAAGGATTAATAACTAGAATACAAAATAAACTCAAACAAGTTAATAGCAGAAAATAATCCAATTTGAAAATGGACAAATTATCTGATAAGTCATTTCTCAAAAAAGACATACAAATGACCAACAGGCATATGAAAAAAAAAGGTCAGCATGATTAATCCTATGGGAATACAAATCAAAACTGCAACAAGATATCATCCATCTCACCCCAGTTAAAATAGCTATTATCAAAAAGAAAACAATCACAGATGCTGGCAAGGATGTAGAGAAAGGGCATGCTTGTATACTACTGGTAGGAATGTAAATTAGTATAGTAACTATGAAAAACAGTATGGAGGTTCCTCAAAAAAGTAAAAACAGATCTACCAAATGACCCAGCAATCCAAGTGCTGGGTATATATTCAAAAGAAAAGAAATCAGTATATTGAAGAGCTAGCTGCGTGTCCACGTTTATTGTTATCACAATAGTGAAGATAGCACCCTAAGTTTCCATCAACAGATGAATAAAGAAAATGTGGTGCGTGTGTGTGTGTGTATAGAATGGAACATTATTTAGCCATAAAAAGAGTGAAATCCTGTCATTTACAGCAACATGGATGGAACTGGAAGTCATTATGTTAAGTGAAATAAGAGAGGCACAGAAAGACAAATATCACTTTTTCTTACTCGTATGTGGGAATTTAAAAAGTGAATTCCATGAAAGTAGACAGCAAAATGATGGTTACCAGACACTGGGAAGGGTTGGGGAGGAGGATATGAAGAGAGGTTGGTTAATGTGTACAAACATACAGTTATAGAAGGAACAGTGTTTGATAGCCCAGTTGGGTAATGACAGTTAACAATAATTGATTATGTATTTAAAAATAACTAAAAGATTTGAAATGTTCCTAACACAAAGAAATGATAAATGTTTGAGGTGACAGACATCCTAATTACCCTGATTTGACCATTACACACCATATTCACGTATCAAAATATCACATGTGCCTCATAAATATGTACAGTTATTATGTATAAATTTTTTAAAATATTAAATTTTTTTAAAAGAATGAAGAATCTCTCTACACACTGCATGGTAGGATCTCCTGGATATGACATTAAGTGAAAAAGCAAGGTAGGGAAAGTGTACATATGTGTTACCTAAGAAAGGTATAACACTTACCTAAGAAAGGGACTCTAGGAAAAAGTAAATATTTTATATCTTAATATACATAATTATATACATTTATATAAGAAGATATATTCATATCTCCAGCACTACTTCTTATATAAATGGTAGCACACAAAGCAAATATATACGTATTTGCTTATACTGTTAAAAATAAAAGGATAAATCACAAATTAAACTGTATTATTAAATAAAACAACTTCTTCCATCTATAACAACAATAAAAGTCAACCAAATCCTGCAATGTGGCAGCTCTCAGCTCAGACTCTCCTACTTTCCAAAGGAAATCTTAATGTATGGGGTCTGTGGACAGATGCTGTTCTTATCCACCCAGTAGCTATTGTCCTTTCTGATAACAAACAACAGGCCTCAATTTTTGTTGACAAAAATCACTCCTTCACCACCCTTTTCAATTCCTATGATTTAGGTGGGACTGACTGTAAACCACACAAGAGTGGTAGAGTCACAGCAAGGATTTTTGCTGTGTCTATTGGAAAAGCAGTGTTTTCACTCTGTTTTTTAAAAATAAAAAAATAAAACTTTTCCCATCACTCAGAATATCACTTCTATCCTGTGCCTGAAGCACTCAACCAACCATCAGGTCTATTAATTCTTATTTTGCAACTGATCTCATATTTATCCCTTCCTATCTATAGGCTACCAATTGTGTGTGTGTGTGGGGGGGGGCGCATACCCTGTAGGGGGGTGCGGGGGGAGCATACTCTCCTCAATTTGCTTTAAATATGAAGAAATAGTAAAGAGCACGCAAAACTTCTTGATTAATAGCCCTTGTTCCACACTTACTACTGTATAACCTCAAATTTACTTAATCTCTCTAAGCCTAGGTATCTGTATCTGGGATAATACTACCTATCTCATGGATGTGTCAAGACAAAATGCAATATACAGAATGTATTATCACAGTGCTGAGTACACAGTTAACATACAAAAATATGTTTCATCCTCATCATGATCAACCACCAAAATTCATACTCTTGGACCCAGACCAAAAATAGAGGAAAAATTTTATGTACATAATGTTTATTATCATTAAAATTAGAAAAAAAAAAAACCCTACACAGTCCACTTGTGGGTGAATGATTAAGCAAACTGTAGAATAAAAATGATGACAGCAATAGCCAATGTTTATATAATGCTTATTATGTACCATTCTATTCTAAGCATTTTAAATGTACGTACATTTGACCCTCTCAACCCTATGAGGTAGTATAAAAATTCCTTTGTAACAATGTGAAAACTGAGGCAGAGAGAAGTTAAGTAAATTACTCCAGGCAATGGAGTGTGGCTGAGCTATAAACCCAGTCAGGCTCCAGAGTCCATGCTCACAACCACTACACTATACTGCTTCCCCAAAGAAGTACAGACTTTAATAGTTACAAGAAGCTTTCAATAATAATGTAGGGAAATTCTTACACTAAAATGTTGGGTAAAAAGGCATGGCATAAAATTGTGCTATACAGTATAATCAGTAGTGTACATGTTATTTGGATAGTGGGATCAGGGATAAAACTGTTCCTTCTTGATGCTTTTCTGTACTGTATAAATTTTACAATTAAAATGTAATATGTTTAATAACAGAAAGTAATTCCCAAATAAATTCTTATTCTTTATTAAGTATCTGAACTCTCACTGGGAATGTAATTCTGTTGCATTTCAGCTATACCTATCTGACAAACCGGACAAATCTTAATGGATCAAGGTTATAATCTAACACCTTGACTCCTACACGTAGATGGCTAATAAAAATTTTAAAAGGTGGTGGGGAGGATAATGATCAAGAAAGAAGGATGAAAGGAAATGCAGAAGTAATACTGCCTCTTCATGTAGGAAACTTGATAACTAGACAAAGGCATTAAACAGGCAAGAGTGCTAATCACAGTAGAAATGTGTTGCATTCAGAAAGAAAAGTTTTCATACTTAAACTACCTAATAATGTACCATATTTGATTAGAGGATTTATAACATACTGTATGTTATAAATTTGAAATATTTTTTATGTTATGCTTCTTCATTAGAATTTTTGTTATATACAAAGATACAGACACAATAAAAAGAAGCAACTACAGTAGTCTCCCCTTATCTAGGATTTCACTTTCCATGGTTTCAGTTACCTGTGGTCAACCATGGTCAGAAAATATTAAATGGAAAATTTCGGAAATAAACAATTCAAAAATTTTAAACTATGCACCATTTTGAGTAGCGTGATGAAATCTCATACTGTCCCTTTTGGTCCTGTCCAGGATGTGAATCATCCCTTTGTCCAGCATATCCATTTCTGTTATCAGATCAACTGCTGTAATATCCCAATGCTTGTGTTCAAGTAACCCTTATTTTACTTAATAATGGTCCCAAAGTATAAGAGCAGTGATGCTGGCATACTGTTGTAATTGTTCTATTTTATTATTGTGTTGCTAAACTCTTACTGTGCTTAATTTATAAACTTTATCATGTATAGGAAAAAAACAGTATATATGGGGTTTGATACTACCCATGGTTAGTTTCAGCCATCCTCTGGGGGCCTTGGAACAGATCCCCGGTGATAAGGAGATACTACTATACAGATTATTTACGTCCTTACAACACAGATATGAAATAAGACAAAAAAAAAAAAAAGGAATTTGACAAATGAGGGAGAGGATCTGGCTAAGGTTAAATTGTATCAGTACTGCTGCCAAGTATTAATAGTACTCCAGGTATAGGCCCTGCTTCATGTGTTAATAATGCTATAGTACAAAAAGTGACATGTAAATAGTCATTAAAAGCAGAACAACATGTGACTTTGCAAGTTTTATCTTGAGCAATGGGTGAAAATGGGGTCTCAAACAGGCTTTTTGGGGTCAGATATCTTTGGAAAGAGACTGTTATAAAGGGAATACAGAATCAGTGTGATCCGGAAGCCTAGTGGTGTGGCCATGGCCAACATAAACAAATGAAATGCCCGTAAATCTTTATTGCCTCACCTGTCACCACTGCAGCATGCAAGAACCGACACTGGGAGAAAGTAGAGCTCATTATCCTGAAGACTTCTGTGAACTGCCTCTGTTTGCTAGCAATCATATTTGCCTGATCCCTCAATTGTTCTTCCTGTGCCCTGGCTACTGCCAAAAGAGGTCAAACCTTCCAAAAATTAGGACATGGAGTCAATAACTTTGCACTTATGACATTCAAATCTATGATCTTGACTATAACTGAGCTGGAAGCATTGTTTATTAATCTTTATTTATAGTCAGCTTTCATGACCAATGTCTCCCACTCTCCTCAGCAATTCCAAACTTCAGGTCACATTCTTTTTCACCCAGCAGAACTCACCTTTTACCTAACCCTGAAAACTAAAGCAATCAAAGGTGATCTGCCTGAGCTTCCCATTTCCCTTAAAGCCAGTGGAACTTACCTCTATCTCCATCCATTCTTTCCTCCTTCCCTCCAGTTTCCTCAGAGGATAAGGTGACCATTCTCTTATTCAAGGCAATACCACCCAATCTGCTCTGGGTACGTTGCTTAATTGATTCCTCAGAAAATTGTTTTTGTTTTGTCTCACTTGTGAGTGGAAAGTAGCAAATAAAAACAATTTCTTAAAGTATTAATTAAGCTTTTTTTCTTAGTTCTTAAAATTGCAAACATACTGACATGGGTGAACTAAAACTGTACATCAGACTAGTTACATCACCTGACAAAAAAGGACTGCTCTTAAGTAACTTCAGAGCACAAAACTTTGACTATATATCTTTGGTGGGATGCAATGAGGACAAAATAATCTGTAAACAATTTAAAATTTGTTATACTTTTTAAACGTTTTTTTAAATTTAAGAAATCTAAAAGTTTTATTCAATAATTTCATTGTTTAACATAGTACTGAGTTAGATATTTTGAAGCTATTTTCTTTGTTTTGTAGGAAAGTAATTTTCTTAGGTATGATGTACTGTGATTGTGTAAGAGAAGATTCTCAATCCTAAGGCATGCATGTTAAAAGTATTTAGCAGTAAGGTCTGCAACTTACTTCATTTAGTAGAGAGAAAGCAAGAGAACAAATACAGAACAATGTTAACAAGCTGATAGTTATATTGGTATATGGGTGTTCACAACACTATTCTGTCAGCTTTTCTCTATGTTTGGAATTTTTCATAATAAAAAAATAGCATTGTAAAACCTCATTTTGGTAAAAAATGCATTTATATGCGTATGTACTTAGAAAAAGTCTTGTAAGGATATAACCTAGGTTAGGAAATCTGGTAGTAAAAATACATTATTTCTTATTTTTTATTATTTGTGTTTTCTAACTTTTAATAAAAATTTAGTGCTTTTGTTATAAAAAATTAACTTTATACACTGCAATAATACATATTAAGTATTTAATTCAAGATTACAGGCTAAATATCTGCTTTTGTCCCTCATTCTTTTTAAAAAAAAATTCCACTGAAATAAAAATGGAAAAAAAATGAAGAAATATTCCCACAGAATATAGAAAAAGGATGAAGTGGTAGGAGAGAATTTCACCAGCAAGTAGGAGATGTCAATAACATTTCTGAGACTGGAGGAGATAGAGACATGATGACAGAGAAAAGATATGTGATATCGGAAAGTTACAGAAAAGGAAGAATTGATCTATCCATTAGAATGTCAACTCTGGGCTCAGAATCAGCACATGAGGCAGAAGACAGGAACTATAAGTATGAAATGACTCTGAAAACAGAATAATTATTTGAAGGACTGTATATAGACTTCACTACATAGCACCCCAATTCCTTCCCCAACTCTGACTAAACAGAGCATCCAGGGGGCTTGGCATTTACCTCACAGAAAAAACGGATCATCCACAACAACAAAAACCAGCCTATTCTTATCCAAAGAAACTGAACAAGCAGCTTAGAGAAAACTGGGGCTTCTAATGTGAATGTTAGCATCTGGGCGCTCTGACCTAGAGCAGTAGGCCCTTCTCCCAACCCTAATCCAAATCTGACAGTCAACACACTTTACCCATGTACACAGACTAAAGACAATTACTAGAACCAAACCTCTTTACACCTCAGTAAAATAAACCCACAAGAGCTACCCACACCACCTCTCCAGGACAATCAGGAATCATCAGGCAAATGAGGAAAACTAGCAACATGAAAGACTAACATAAGTTTTTCAAGCAATTTAGAAAGATAATTTAGAGAAACAGATAAAGAAAAAAAAGAAACACCCTAAACTCATTCAGAAAGATTTTTAGAGAAAATTCTATACACATGGTAAGAACAAGATACTGAAGAGAGGAAATCTCTATGTATGTAAAACAAAAAGAACAAATGATATAAAAGATAAAACACATTAAAAAATTAAAAGATCAATCTAGGAGATCCAACATCCAATTATGAGTCCCAAAAGAGAATAAAATGTAAGAAGGAAAGTATTGCTGTATAACAAAATACCCTAATGCTCAGTGGCTTAAAAAGAATTATCTCAAACAGTTTCTGAGGGTCAGGCATCTGGGAGCAGCTTAGTGGTATGGTTCTGGCTAACGAGCTCTCCTGAAATTGCTGTCAAACCTGCAGTCATTTAAAGGCTTAACTGGCACCAGGTGCAGTGGCTCACACCTGTAATCCTGGACTTTGGGAGGCCGAGGCAGAAGGATTGCTTTGAGGCCAGACCAGCCTGAGCAATACAGAGAGACCTTGTCTCTTTAATTTAAAAAAAAATTTTTTTTAAGAAAAAAATAACAAAATTAAATAAAAGCTTAACTGGGACAGGAAGTTTCACAACCAAGCTCACTCACATGACTGTTGGGGCAAGAAGCCTCAGTTCCTCACTCACATGGGCCTCCACAGGGATACTCATGACATGGCAGCTGGCTTCCACCAGAATGAGTAATCCAAGAGAGAGAGAAAGTAACAAAGACAGAAGCCATCACGTCTTTCATTACCTAATATGAGAAACAATATACCTTCACTTCTGCCATATTCTATAGGTCATGCACATCAATGTAGATGACTATACAGGGCATCAGGACCAGGAGACAGGGATCATTCAGAACCATTTCGGAGGATGACTATACCAGTTATCAAAAAAAAAAAAAAAAAAAAAGGGAAAAAAATTCTCATAGTTTCAGAGATATGAATCTTCAGACTGAAAAGGCTCATTGAGCACTAAGGAGGATGGGAAAAGATCTCATAGATACAAATGATAAAACTTCAGACCTCTAAGGATCAGATAATCACAAATGTGTCACAGGAAAGGAAAAAAATGCTCACCTACAAAGGTGTAAAAATTAGATTACCACCAGACTTTTTATCAAATGAATGGTAAAAGACAAAGGGGCAATGCCTTCAGTTGTAAAGTTGTGACAGAAAATGTCTATCAACCTGGAATTCTATATATCCATCTAAATGAAAAATCAAGTGTGAGAGTAGACTAAAGTCCCTTCCAGAAATAAAGAATCAGACGGTTTAGCTACCAAACATGCATTATTAAGATCTGACCCAGGCATGGCAGTGCATGCCTATAGTCCCAGATACTAGGTAGGCTGAGGTGGGAGGACTGCTTGAGCTCAGGAGTTCAAATCCAGCCTGGGTAACATAGCAATACCTTGTCTCTTAAAAGAGAAAAAAAAAAAAAAAAAAAAGAATATACTTGAATTGGCACCCCAATAAAATAAGATTTTAAAAAAAGATGACATTAATATGCAAGAATCTCGATTATCAATCCCAAAAGGGGAAAATCCTAAGGTAATAGCTGTATGGCATGCCTGGAGAACAAATGAACCAGAATGGAAAAGAACTGGTCCATTGGAAAAGAATTCCATGCAAAAGACTACTGTATGATTGAGTAGGTAGAATAATAGAGATATCATAAAGGCACATTGTTTCTTGCTACAATAAAATTTTTTAAATAAAATTTTAAAAAGACAGTTGGGGAACTTCAGGGAAAACACAAGGTAACGTAACAAAGTCATGGTCCATATAGAAACAAATAAAAGGTGGTATGGGTTTAGCAATCAAGGGACTGGAAGAAAAGAGGCTATGTACTAAAGATAGTCTCTTTGAAGGGGTCCAGGAGTTGGGCCACCAGACTCAAAAATAGTCGATGTAGAACCATTATGTAGCACATTATCTAGCCTTGTACTCAACAGCATTCAAAAAGTCATAGTAATACAAACTCTTCATTGTTTTCATGTCTTCATATGGAAGACATTAATGTGACTGCAAAACAAAATGTCAGCAACTTTGACAATTTAAAAGTTTAAAAGTATCTGAAAAAAGGCAGGAGGTAAAAGAGGAAAGGAAGGATGGGGTGCTTATTAGTTCATTTTATATGAAGTGGTATCAAGATACTGACTACTACAATAGAACGATACGTAAATATTGTAATTATATTAAACATACAAAAAACCAAAAATATAATTATCAATTTTTGGAAAGAAGAGAGAAAGGGAAAGTAGTGTCAATAAACTAAACCCTCTTCTTTCATATGATAAAGTCAACTGATGCTAAATAAATTCCATAAACAGAATTTCAGTACAGGTTAAGTATCCCTTATCTGAAATGCTTGGGCCCATTAATGTTTCAGATTTCAGATTTTTTCAGATTTCAGAATATTTACATAGATATACAGAGATATCTTGGGGCTGGAATCCAAGTCTAAACACAAAATTCATTTATGTTTCATATATACTTTATGCATACAGGCTACGGTGATTTTACACAACCTTTTTTTTTTTTTTTTGCTCTTGTCACCCAGGCTGCAGTGCAATGGCATGATCTTGGCTCACTGAAACCTGTCTCCTGGTTCAAGCAATTCTCCTGCCTCAGCCTCCTGAGTAGCTGGGATTACAGGTGTGCACCACCACACCCAGCTAATTTTTTTGTATTTTTAGTAGAGATGGGTTTCACCATGTTGGTCAGGCTGGTCTCAAAATCCTGACCTCAAGTGATCCACTCACCTCAGCCTCCCAAACTGCTGGGATTACAGATGTGAGCCACCACACCCAGCCTTATGCAACATTTTAAATAATTCTGTAAATGAAATATAGTTTTGACTGCAACCCATCACAAGAGGTCAAGTGTGAAACTTTCCACCTGTGGCATCATCCCACAACTATATGCCAACCAACTGGAAAACCTAAAAGAAATGGATAAATTGGCCTTTGGTCTTTCAGACCTGTAACAATGGCCTCTTGGGGGTTTTCAGCCTTCAGCCTCAGACCGGGTACTGTACTTTCCAGCTTCTCTGGTTTTGAGGGTTTTAGACTTGGAATGAACCACAGTACTAGCTTTTCTCATCCCCCTGCTTGCAGATGGCCGATCATGGGATGTCATCTTTGTAATTACATAAGCCAATTCTCCCTAGTAAACTCCCTTTCATATATACATATCCTACCATTTCTGTCCCTCTGGAAAAACCTAATAGAGATTTTGAACTTCATAGCTCTCTAGTAACAGACCCAAATGAAAAGGAAATCAACAAATTGCCAGAAAAGGAATTCAAAAGACAAATCTTAAGTCAAAAACTTTCCACCCGTGGCATGATGCCACAAGTGGAAAGTCAATGCTCAGAAAGTTTTGGATTTTGGCACATTTTAGATTTCAGATTTTCCGATTTTCAGATTAGGGGTGCTCAATCTGTATTCTTTCTGTCAAAGTTATATCCTGAACATTAACTACACTGGATGGTTTAGAACCCCTTAGGCTAAATCTGAACTGATCTCTATACATTTCTTCAGGAAGTTGGTTATGTGTTTAGGTAAACAAAAATGCATGAAAATGTACATGCATGCTTGAATGCATATATGTGTGTATTTTAACTAAATGCATGACTTTATTTTCTTTCCACAATTTTTTCTAAAAATTAAAGAAAAAAATTGCTGGAATGGAAGAAATAGTCAGGGAAGGGAATATCCTGGTTAACTAAAGACTGACATTGAGATTTAATCTATTTCTCCAATGTGTGTAAAAGGCTACTATCATACAGAAACATGGTATCCTCTCTCACTGTATAAATTCTAATGCTAATCTTAATGGAAATGAGAAGTTCACCTGATTTTAAGAAATAATGAAGGTATACCAGAAAGAGGCACTAGAAGCATCTGAAACTATTTTAAGGATTTTAAGATAATTTCACAGAAAAAGATCAAGATAAGTAAATGTATATTGATGGATCTCACAAATCTAAAGACCGTTTAACAGAAGAGAACAAAAGGAGCATACAATATTGCTACCATCAGGAAGAACTTCCTAACAATTACAGCTACTAACAACAGAATATAATAAAAGTCTATAATAAAAGTCTGATCTTCCATCACTATATTATTTAAAGACCAAATAAACACTAGAAATCATAAGTCTGTAATGTTTTAAATTAGTAAAAGATTGGAATACATCATCCCTAAAGTAACAAGTATAATTATGAGAGTTCTAAACTAATAATTTTGACTTACCAACATCCATTGCAGTTTCCATAAAGCTTTTCTGTCGTGAAGCAAACTCCGCAAGCAATTTCTGCTGCCTCTCTCTAGCCTTCTGTCGCCTAGATTAAACAGAAATAAAGTTGTAAGTATCAGATGTGCTTAAGACCTAGCTACTATGTTTCAGGAGTATATAACGTATAAAAAGCCCCTGGCACACAGGTGAGAACAATCTATTTTCTGTATTATGTATTAAATTTCTTCTAATACTTGATTGCCCTTAAAAGGATTCTACTAATTTTAAAAGGTTACAAACTCACTGGTTTAATAGATAAAAATAAAAGTCAAGATGTACTTTAAAATGTAAAATAATAATTAAGGTAGATAGAATATTTGGATTTCCAATAACACAAGTTCCTAAGTATACGTCAGAAGGTAGCAAGAGCAAGAACATCTTTTTTTAGCAAGAGACTAACAATTTAACCCCAGGCACAAATAACAGTAAACTGATTGCTAGAAGAAGCTATGATGTTTAGATATAAACAAAGTCTAAAAGATAAGAATAGTCATATTTACTGTTACCCTAAGAATAGGCCTCTCCTAACAAAGAATGAACAGAAGCCAGTAAGTTTCCCCGTTTCTACTAGGACATACTTCAGGTTTGGTTTATTTTGTATAAAGTAAAAGAATGTGAAGAAGTCTCAAACACAACATAAGAATAAAACTGTATTACAAAGCCCTAAATATTCCCTTGGGTTAATTCACTATATTATATTTATTATGTATGCCTTGTCTACTTCCAAAGAATATTTTTTTCTTTTTGTAGCTTAACGTCTTACTAATTTTTTTTTATTATACTTTAAGTTCTAGGGTACATGTGCACAACGTACAGGTTTCTTACATATGTATACATGTGCCATGTTGGTGTGCTGCACCCATTAACTTGTCATTTACATTAGGTATATCTCCTAATGTTTCCCCTCCCCCCTCCCCCGACCCCATGACAGGCCCTGGTGTGTGATGTTCCCCTTCCTGTGTCCAAGTGGTCTCATTGTTCAATTCCCACCTATGAGTGAGAACATGCAGTGTTTGGTTTTTTGTCTTTGTGACAGTTTGGTCAGAATGATGGTTTCCAGCTTCATCCATGACCCTACAAAGGACATGAACTCATCCTTTTTTATGGCTGCATAGGATTCCATGGTGTATATGTGCCACATTTTCTTAATCCAGTCTATCATTGATGGACATCCAAAGAATATTTTAATTGCAACTGGTTGCCAAAAAAAATCCACCAATACAGTGTTACCATAACATAAGAATAGGAAAATAAGTCAACTAATAAAGAAAGAAGACAGGTTTCTTCAGATTATGTGATGCTAACAATACTAGTAAGCATAAAGTTTCACTCCCAGTAAGGAAAAGTTAAATTAATAATTTAAACAAGAAGTGAAGGAGAGGAAGAAGAAAAAATGAAAGGTTAGAAAAGGTAAATTATATGTTACTTCACGGAAGAGATAAATTTTTACTTGAACAAAACTCGAAGAGGAACTGATGTCCTTTGTGTCATACCCATAATACAGAAGACATGAGAACATAATGGGCAGAGTATACTACAGCAGTTTCTTCAATGACCATTTATTATATCTATACAGTATAGAAGTCAAAGCATTATGTTAAACTGAAAGTCTGTGCAACCATTGTTATGGGAAACCTAAAAGTATTTTTCTATTAATCTGATATGATTCAAGGATATAACATATAAAATTCAGAAGAATGAAACACAGTAATTTTTAAATTATCCACACATTTGCTCCCATGAAATTAGTGGGGATAATCAGGAGCAACTACAAAGTCAAGTTCTGCGGTCCACTTTACCATGAGAAGTTACATATTTTTGCCAATAATATTCAAAAAATTGTTAACACTCCTTTTCTAACATTTACAGATAATTTAGGATCCACATAAAAAACTTGCCTTATTATTTTATAACAACAATTCTTTTATACTGTTTTTGAGCCAAAATATTATTATCCAGGTTGATCACTCAACTTATTCATCAAAGTTAACTCTCAATGATGTTGGCCTTTTCAAAAAATTAAATCTACCCGTCCCCTCTCTTCCCTTTCTGAACATGTCCTAGCACAGAGTGTCAGGACTCGACAACCTGGCACAGGAGGGCATTTGTATGGTAAAAGATTAGAAGAAAGCAGTTATATATAAGGGAGTTGATTTTTTTTAAAGTTATATATATATATAACATTTTAGTTAAATACATGTAATTTTTTAACTAAAAAAGTTAAATATATCTATCCAGATAGATACATACACAGAGAGAGAGAGAGTTATAGGTGTCAGGTATCTCACTGTGGAAGTAGAGAGTTACAGAGTTACAAATATGGAAAGAGAGAAAACAAGAATGACTCCTAGAGGGATGGATTGGAAGTGAAAGTATCAGAGTGAACTCACAGTTTTCAGTACATAAAGGCAGACATAAAACTAAATATAAATTTCTCCCTTCCTCTCTCACACTGCCTTCCAACACAAACACAGACAAACAAAGAAACATACACACAATTTTCCCCAGCTCTGTCCTAAGAGGGTCTGAGACAGCTATACTTCATTAGAATAAACACATGGACTGGGGTCTCTAAATACCATTCTCTCCAAAAAGCAACCAGGACTCCTTGGAGAAATGGCTGACTCCAAGTACAGGATAAGCCTGCAACATCTTTTTTTTTTTTTTTTTTTTTTTTTTGAGATGGAGTCTCACTCTATCGCCCAAGCTGGAGTGCAGTGGCACGATCTAAGGTCACTGCAACCTCTGCCTCCAAGGTTCAAGCAATTCTCATGCTTCAGGCTCCTGAGTAGCTGGGATTACAGGCACGCGCCACCATGCCCGACTAATTTTTGTATTTTTAGTAGAGACGAGGTTTCTCCACATTGGCCAGGCTGATCTCGAACTCCTGACCTCAAGTGATCTGCCCGCCTCAGCCTCCCAAAGTGCTGGGATTACAGGTGTTAGCCACGACACCTGGCCAAGCCTGGAACATCTTATTGCCCCAGAAAATAGGAATATGCTCAAAGAATGATGGGGATAGATCAAAAGGACCCGGAAACCAGCTTGACATGACTCCTAGTGGCCAAATCTGTAATAATTTGAGCACCAAAATTAATAACAAGCATATGAGATTATAACCCATAAAATAAAATAAAATAGGAACCCATGAGTCCACACTGATAAAAATAAATGAATATAAAGTTGATAAGAATGGGGATATTACAATATCTCAAAGTATCTCTCCACAAATTATGTATTAATTGTAAACTGGGGTGGGAAAGGTAATTTGACTGTGAAGAAGTCTGGCAGACATGATCAAAGTTAATCACCAGTGATGAAACAAATTGAAATCATATAACACCTTATGGGATACAATGAAAAGAAAACAGCAACACTTCATTGACATTCCTGCCAAAGTTGTATAAACTGAGTCAAAACATAAAGGGAAAACAGAAAATCCCAAATTAAGGGATATTCTACAATGTTACTACTGCTTCATAATCTTTAAAAGTGCCAAGGTTATGAAAATAAAAACTTCCATATTGAAGGAGAACAAAGAGGCATGACAATGAAATGCAAGGAGTGATTATGAACTGGATCTTTCTGCTATAAGAAATATTACTGGCTGTGTGCAGTGCCTCACGCCTGTAATCCCAGCACTTTGGGATGCCGAGACGGGTGGATCACAAGGTCAGGAGTTCAAGACCAGCCTGGCCAACATGGTGAAACCCTGTCTCTACCAAAAATACAAAAATTAGCCGGGCGTGGTGGCAAGCACCTATAATCCCAGCTACTGGGAGGCTGAGGCAGAGAATTGTTTGAACCTAGGAGGCAGAGGTTGCAGTGAGCCAAGATCGTGCCACTGCTCTCCAGCCTGGGTGACAGAGTGAGACTCTGTCTCAAAAACGAATTAAAAAAAAAAAGAAAGTAACAAAAGAAATATTATTGGGGGCCAGGAGCAGCGGCTCATGCCTGTAATCACACCACTTTGTGGGGCTGAGGCGGGGGCATCACTTGAGCCCAGGAGTTTGAGACCAGCCTGGGCAACATAGCAAGAATTCATCTCTACAAATAATTTTTAAAAATTAGCCAGGCATGGTGGCACACACCTGTAGTCCCAGCTGTTCAGGAGGCTGAGGTGGGAGAATCACTTGAGCCTAGGAGGTCAAGGCTGCAGTGAGCGCAGTGAGCTGTGATCATACCACTACACTCCAGCCTGAGTGACAGAGCAAGACCCTGTCTCAAAGAAAAGAAAAGAAATGAATAGAGAAGGGAAGAGAAGAGAAGAGAAGACAAACCAAACATTATTGGGACCACTATCAAAACTTGGGATCTAAAGATTTAATCATACTCAAATACCATTATCAATCTGCTAATTCTGATAGTTGAGGGTACAAAGAACTTCCTGAACCATTTATGTAAGTTTAAGATTACTTCAAAATAAAAAGCTTTTTAAAATTAAATCCATCCTCAAAGGACAAATATTTGCCACAATGGAAGAAATGGAAGCAAAGAAAAATGTGCTCTAGATGCTCAAAGCACTCTAAGTGACCTCCAAAAATGCTATGAGCAACAACAGCATTAACAGACTACATTTTTGGTCTTCTGAATCGCTACTTTGTAAATCTGTAAGTTTTGCCATACTTCTTTCATTAATGCCACTCACTCTACAGCTCACCTTTAAACATGTACACTTACAATTAGAATACATATGTCCATAGAGTGTACTTTTTAAAAATCTATTAAACATAAGAAAACCTCAATTGTAACTGCTTGACACTAATACTAAAATGCACTTCTATAGCAAGTTTCTATACTAACCAGAAATGGGATGTCATTGTTGTGAATGTTTCCTTAATCGAGATTATTACTTTCCTAAATGGGCATAAATGTAAATAAACACCATTAACAAGAACATATACAAGTTCTGGCAGATTCAGGACAACTCAAAAATTTTCCATTAACTCCTGAGGTAAAGACATTGAAGCTGCATTTTATTACAACCATCTAACGTTTTCTGCTTGCATCTCGTTTTCTATTAAGTTAATCTATTATGAAAGTGATGCTGAGTTTGTCTAACAGTGAAGTACTTGGAAATGGATCCTCATTAAGTGTTTATGAACGGTTCTGCCTTTATTATGAAAATCCAAAACGAAACCAGAGGAAAGACAAATGGGAGAAGCACGGTGAGATCCAAATAGAGTCATCTTAATCCTTAGCTGTCTGCTACAAAATTAGTTTCAAGTCCTTGTCAATACCATCATTGTTCAAAGAAAACAAAACCTATCACAAAGAAAGCCTTTAAAATTTTTAGAATATCATTTATTACAATAGCATCAGGGCCTTTGTAAAAGCAGCATCTAAACTATGTCCTCCAGTATCACATTATTCGTAATAATTACAAAATTCCCTTAATCAAGAAAAACAGATTTTGATTCACTGTTTATCTTCTTTCAAAATAAAAGGATATACTATTATATAACAGAAAGAAGGATCTGACCACTAAGAGAGACCACTAATTAACAAAAATAACAATCTTACCTCATTTTCAACCTTCTAATTTTGTCAGTAGATTTATTACATTCTAGGCTCTTACTAATACAAACTTAATGAATAGTCATCTGAATTATATGTTACTGAATGTCCTTTCTCCCACGGAAACAAATTTTTTGTTAGTTCTTTATAACTCCTATTTAGGAATTCTCCTAAATTCTTAATCTACCATAGGCTTTTGCATATATTAATATAAATTTTTTATAACAAACTTTTTTTTTTTGAGATTGTCTCATTCTGTCGCCAGGCTGGAGTGCAGTGGTGCGATCTCAGCTCACTGCAACCTCTGCCTCCCAGGTTCAAGCAATTCTCCTGCCTCAGCCTCCCTAGTAGCTGGGACTACAGACACACGCCACCACGCCCAGCTAATTTTTATATTTTTAGTAGAGACGAGGTTTCACCATGTTGGCCAGGATGGTCTTGATCTCCTGACCTCGTGATCCACTCACCTCGGCCTCCCAACAAACTTTTAATTACATCAGAGATGTAGTATAACTATATATGAGACTAAAACTGCTCCTTATACAGGTACCAAAGGATGACCTCCTAACTAACAAATCAAATAGGATGGCCAATCTTATTGAACTCCTGTAGCACTTAACAATTTTGATAAGTTTCTTGTTTTCTGAACTTCCTCTTGTGACTTCTCTAATGCCACTCACCCCAGTTTTTCTCTTACTCTGCTCAGCCATCCCTTTATCAGTCACCTTTGTAGGTACCCCTTCCTCAGTCATTTCCTTTAATGTTTTTCCCTAGAGTTCTATATTCAGTCTTCTCATTTTCTTACTGTAAACCTTCTCCCACATACAAGGATTTACTACTACCTAGGTGCTCAAATCTGTAGCTCTAAGAATTCTCCCTTAAGTTTTAAACCCTATATCTGACTGGACATCTTCATCTGGGTGTCCCTCTTAAACTTAGTAGTGTCCAGAACTGAACAGATCAGTTTTACTACTGAGCCTGAGACCCCCTCCTATACTCCATTATCTTGGTAAAAGGAACATTATCCAAGTCAGAAATCAGGGCACCATTCAAGACATCTCCCTCATTTCTCACATCAAGCTGATGACCGAGTCTAACAACTTGTACCTGCTAAATATCTCATATACATCTCTTCCTCTCTTTATTATCATCACTGTCTTAGTTCAGACCCTTACCACACCTGCCCCACTAGATGACTAAGTAGCTTGCTCTCCCAATTTCCAGTCTTAACCCACTCTAATCCACCCTCATGTAATTACCCTATATATTATTCCTCACTTAAAATCCTTCCACAGTTTCCCTGTAACCGTTTATACCCTGTGCCAGTTAACGATATATGGTTACCTTCTTAGCCTTATGTCCTACTACTCCCATTAACACCCTGTGTACCTAAGATAGTATCTGTTACACTATGTTAACACTACTAACAAACTATCTGTTTACCAGTCTGTCTCTCCATTATAGTATCAATTCCTCGAGGTCAGGAAGTCCAACACCGGACACAGATATGTCTAGAAAACTGCTTGACTGAGACCCAATGAATGAGAAACGGATCAATCGAGTAAGATCCATCTTAGGCTTGCTTCCACTGATCATTTAACCCATAACTGCCTATATTCAATTTTAAAAGTAACTAAGAAGATGAAATTATCCAGAAAATACCTCTAAAGTACACTTCAAACTGCTAAATAATGTATTAGTCATACTGCTCACAATAGTAGTCCAGATAACTCTGTTGACAATGATTTTTACCTATATATAAAATAGATTCAGATGATAAAGGTCCTAGGTTCTTAAATTAAGATAATATTGACGTGATCCCTTTGGACCCTCCCTAAGGGGAAACGTGTACCCTTCCCCTATAATTGTTGCTTTTGTAGACAAATTTGTCTTAAATAATAAAGAAATTAAAACAATGAATATTATTTATAACCTCAGAGAAGTGAGCAATGACTATCTTGAATTTGATCTGAAATCTTTTTTTTTTTAAATGTCCTGGGTCTTTCAGCCTATGTACACTCATTAGAAGGCATGCTCTTTTTTTTTTTTTTCTTTAATAAACACTGAACCTTTTCCAAGAGTTTGACAATTATGCTGAGTTTCAATCTCTCGAGATTCACCTTGTCATGTTTATGACAGCAGGGTCACCAATGTTGACAAGGCTCTTGGGAAACAATTCGTGACAATGCACAGTAACACAACTCTTCTGGCAAACAATGTACCACTAAAAAAAAGAACCAAACCATGCTCATAGTCCTTGACCCACAAACCCCACATAACATAGTATATATCTTGAGATAAAAAAAAAAATCCCATTCTTTTTTTTCAAGAAAGTCAAAAGATGAAAAAAAAGTTTATAAATATAATTTAACAACAAATTATAAGCAACCTAAAGATCCAAAAGCTAGAAGCATAAGTTAGTCAGAATGTGTTTTAAAACATCACTTTTTAAAAATCAGCAATCATATATTAATAAAGATTAGAAAAGACCAAAAGAAACTAAAGCAGTTGGATTTTTATTTTGAGAAATATTTTAAATATTTTTAATATTCTCATTTAAAGCTGAACAGTTCAACTTTAAGAGTAAGAGAATTATTAGATCCCTACAGCAATAAAAGCAGTAGCAATTTTTCCAAAGAGACTTACAGGTTTAAGGTAGTAATTTTACATTGGGGTCAGAAAGTCTCACCTGTCCATCAAGAAACTCAATACATCACATGTACAAGCACTGACTATGCTCCATTCCATTTATGTTACAAACTAATCAGCTATGACTGTTCCTGTTAAACATCCAGGTGATTATCCTCAAATGACCAAAAGGAAGAAAATATCAAATTTTCAACTATACACACGTTTAAAACATTAAAAATAAAAATTACCTTTCTTCTTTGTCCAATGTTTTCTTCTCTGCTGCAGTGACTTTTTTAGGTGGTACAGGAGGGGTCACTTTTCTACATATCTCTTCAATGATGCGTTTGTTCATTCTACTTTGCGATGCAGCTTTTAGTAAAATTCTTTCCACGGCAGTTATACCATCTCCATGACTGTATTTAGGAATTTCTGGTTGGATTAAAATTTCTATGTCATCAAGCCAAGGGGGATAGTAGGAGTTTTGTTTTCCTGAGAGTTTGTGGTGAAGTTTAATTAGCAAAGACAATATGCTTTCTTTAATTTCCAAAATGGCTGTAGTTAACTGTGGAGCTGAACCAGGAGCAGACCATTTACTTGAAGTTTTGGGACGAACCACCTGATTTGCTTCACTGCTACTGCGATTGATGATTTCCTGAAATTTCTTTCTACGTTCTGCTACTAAACTGAAAACTTGAGCTGTACCAGAATTCTACCATTAAAAAAGAGAAACAAAGAAAAATCAACAGAAGTTATTTAGCATCGTTTTAAAAATATATTAGTACTATATTTTCCAAAGGGAATGCTCAGTTTCATACAGAGATTTATTCAATAGATTTGCTCTTTAAATAAATTTGTCCCTTGACCTCTCTCTCAAATATATTTAATCCCACTCAATCTACAAACAGTAATAAGGAGGAGATCATCAGCGGTAACACCTCCTTTTCAACCTTCTGAAAACAGACAAAGCTTAAGTAGTATCTACAGCCATATTAAAGAGAATCATAAACTAAATTATTCATTAGTTTAAAGAAGGAAAAGCTGTTCTGGTCAACATTCATGAAGAATAGGGTACTCTTTCGTAACTTCTGGAAGACTGCTACAGTTTCCAGTTAAGAAAATTATAAATTAGTTTTTTAAAAAAATTTTCTAAGCTAATAAATCTGAACTAGTAATTAATTTCACTTTTAAGGAACTTTAAAGTTTGAAAATTCTAACATAAATGCTTAAAGTTACTAAATTGAAATAGAAGGATGAAAAATCAAACTTTCATATTTTAATATGAAATTTAATTTGTTTTATTAAATTTTAATATGAAATTAAAACTGTGATTTGTGATTTGTTTTTGATTTGTTTTTGGTTTGTGGGTCAAGGACTATGATTTGTTTTTTTGAAGAGTTTTTTTTTTTTTAACTAAGTATTTTCCTCAATAATTTATCTCCTAAAAAGCTTTTTTGCTAAAGCAATCAAACTGCACCAGGGTTCTCAGAAAACATCGCTTAATTAAGATATGAGTCAGTTTAATGAATTTATCTTTTAAAAGCGAGCATAGAAAGGATGCTCTAATATCAGTTGAGCTTTTGTGAGTTAAATGACAGTATACACTATTTTTTAACATCCAAGCTGTTTTTTAAAGTACTCTCTACTAGCATTAGAGGCAAAAGCCTCTTACAGAGTTTCCAGTTTTTGCTTACAGCGAAAACACGTTGTCAAAGACCAAGAAAGCTCCTACAAATAGACTCTACTATAAGAAATGTCTGATTCAATGTTCTCTACTCACACAAATCTAGGTTGTGGAGACTAAAACTGCTTAAGTTTAGTTACTTATAATGTCATTTCAAGATTTTTCACTACTGCTTTTTTAAAATTAACTTACATGCAATGAGAGCGCTGATTTTCAGGATGAGTCCAAAGCCATAATATATAGAATTTAAGACTTTATAGGCTTATTTTATGAAAGTTAATTGCCATAGAAGCAAAAAAAAAGTTATTTGCAAATGAGCATGCTGCTAGCAATTAAATTTATTTTAATTTAGAAAATATCCAAGTCATTTTTAAGATGTTAGTAATACAGTGGCAATGATGAATGTAGAGACTCAAATATGCTACCTATAATTGGTCCAAAATACTTCAAACACTAATAAGAAAAATACACTATTAAATACTCAGTATTATTTTTAAGCTCAATAATATAAATTTTCTTTAATATTAAGCTTAAATCATTTTGTCAAAAAAAAACACACATAAATCCAAGAAACTTTCTTTTAAATTTAACCATATTAATTAAACACCCATACACGCACAAATACTTCAAAGCGGTTTTTCCCCATTTCCAGTTAAAGCCATGTTGCTAGTTAATGAAAATATCATACACATCTACCTCTCTTTGAAGAACTTTAGGCCGTCGTGAACTCTGGCAGATTAAGGGAAAAAGACTGGTAAGGTAGAAGTTACATAGATATATCAGAGGAAATAAAAGACAATTTAAAGTTATCTACAACCACATTTTTTTTTCTTTTGGGTATTATAGGAACAGTATATCCCAACATAAGATACATAACATAAAGCTTTTCCTTATTTTCTTTCTTATGTTTACACTTACTTGTAAAGAACCCAAGTTATCAGAGCTAGTACTTGCAGGTGAGTCTCTCTTTACTTCAGGAGCAGTCTCTGGAACTCTTACTCTAACATAGTTTATAAAGTGTCGCATGTTTGACACTAAGTTACTGCCAGGAAACCAACTGTCATGACAACGTTCTGGTCCACCCACTGATGCCTAAAATAAAAAAAAAAAATGAATATCAAGTCTTGCCACATCAGGTCCAAGGTACAATGGAGACGTGACAAGCCCCCAAAAATCGTCCACTGCCTATCATAATCCTGAATCCCTTATTGTCTCATCCACAAATTATAAAGTGAATAAATTTAAATAATAAAACCAAAAACTCAAACAAAGGTATGTCCAATGGAATCAGCTAAATTCCTGATTTAAAATACATTTTTAAATACATTTTTCCATCTAGAATACTGAACATTACAGAATATTCATCCTCACTCATTAGTATTACAAATAATGCTAATTTGGACGAATTGGGAGGAAAGTGAAAAATCAACCAAAGGTATCACTAATCATAGTGGAATCTTTATAACCTTTTAACATCTATGAAAGAACATATGTTGATTCAACCTGGACTACAAAGAACTACAAAGTGGTTTCTTTAACTTGTTTTTGCTATTATTATGCCGTGTTATATTTTGTCATTTAGGAGGGAAGAGATGAGGAGAATCTTACACATTAGTAAAACTAATTTGTAGTAACAATTGCTTTTATGGACACAATCCTTCTAAAGTCCTGAAACAAATTAACAACTTTTACTCTTAAGTACTTTAAACATTCTCCCATATAACAATATTCATGCCATTACCTTCAAACCTTTACAGGAAGAATTTGCTACTCAAAAATAATCCCTAATCAAATTATTAGAATTTTTGGAGCTAAGTCCTAACTTCAGTTTTACTGGTTATTTATTGATTACTGGTAATTGTTTGCCAATAATCAATTTTCTTAGCATAACACCAAAAATGCATTAAACACTTTTCTTAATTTTTGTGATAGGAACTACAAATTTCAAATTCAATAATTCCATAATAGAATTTAACGTATCAATGAAGGCCCTAAAAAACTGTATGTATTTGAAGATCCCAAAGGGCCTTTTCTAGTGGTTCTTTAAAAGATCTTATGAGTCTGATGAAAACATAAATACACCTCAAGATGAATCCATAAATACATTTTCCTAAGGTATGTCATAACTAGGAAACGTATAACATGCCTGGTTTGGCAACAATTGGTTGGAGCCAGATAGGGGCTGCCTATCTAAAAATTTTAAATTATAAAAAACTACTTACCTCTTCATCTGATTCTTCTTCAGCAGAATTTTCGAGTCCTAATTCAATCAGATATAAAACCATGCAGAGTACATGTTCTGACAGATTTTGATGATCCATCAAAATCTTTAAAAAGGGAAGAAAATGCCTCATAATTACTTTTTTCCACAAAATGTATTTCATTTAGAGATCCAAAAATATTTTACTGTTATAGACGAAAAGTACTTTAATATCTAGAAATACCAGTTCACAAATTTTCTAAAGCTACGTCAGAGAGTCCACTAAAAAAATTCATACGAATGTAAGTATTTAATAAAATAATTTAATAAGAATATTTTTACATCCTAATTTGCTGACACTCTTCTCTTGATGACAAGGCCATCAGATAAATAAGTTTACCAAATAGGATAATTCATGCAAATGTGTTTAGCACAGCACCTGGCATATAACTAGCAGCACAATAAATGTTTATGGTGCATTAATGTTCTTAAAAATACGTCTCTAAAATGAAAGCTCTGAGCCTCTGAGTATTTTGAGTAGCTACATTCATATGTATGTCAGTGTGTGATTTATATGGAGGAGAAAGGTAGAAGGAATGCAAGTAGTTAGTAAAAAGGCTTCTCCGAGGAAAATTTGATAAATCTGACCTATGGATTACTCAATACAAGCCTTATACATCTTACACAGGATTTCTGGGCTACCTACACCAATCACTCATTCAATAGGATATAACAGACCACTAACCAGAAGATACCTAAAATACCACAAGTAACAAAATGGCCTGGCAGCTATCATCTTGTCCTCATTATAAAAGTCATCTGGCCAAATGACGGAAAGGATGAAAGGAAGAAATTCTGTAGGCAGCAGCAGTTTTAATTGTGGGCGAGATAGCAGAGAGCAAAAAAGAGGACAGGATAAGCTGAGCCTCACAGAAGCTGCCCAGATGGCTGAGGGGACTTGGAAAGGAGGTCTTAATTGCTTAAGACCTAACCTACCACAACTAAAGAATAGAGAGACTTTCAAGTCACTGACTCTCTCATGTTTTTCTGACTATTCAGAGGGCTTCTATATTCATCTGTTGTGTGGCACAGTGGTGAAGAGCATAGGCATTCAAAACCTTTTAAAAAACAGATTTTTAAACAAATTTCTGTCTATTCCTAGTTGACTTTCAGCAACAGACTCTGGTCTTAGTTTTCTTATCACTAAAATTGGAATTATAGAGCCCCTCCTAGCCCTTTCACTTGTCCCATTCCCATCGAAAAAAAAAGAAAGAAAAATAAAACTGGAATTATAGCCCAGAATTGTTGTAAGGACTGCATGAGTTAATATCTGTCATTTGCTTTGTATAGTGTCTAGCAATGGGTGTTCAACAAATAGTGAGTGGGTGGTGCCAATGATGTGAGGAGCAGAGGCAGCAGCAAGAGGAGACTGAAGGCTGGGAGACCACAGAAGTCATCCTTTCTGATCCACTATGTTATGGAGAGAAAACCAAGGCTCAGCCACACAACCAGCTAACTAGCGTAAGCAACACTAGAACACAAACCTCAGACCCCCAGGCCACTGACTATCATTACTATACTATCTCCTCTTGATAAATAAAACTTTACCAGCTAAATTCAATTAAATTTTGACTTCAAAGCTTGTGGGATTACAGCTTTAACTGAGTAACTTAAGAGCTAAAGAGGAAAAAATCCCTCTATTAGGTACTTCAAAAAAAAAAAAGAAATAAAAATGATGTTTCCAGGGAGTTTTATTTTGATATTAAACATGTCAGAGGATAAAGGTGGTTTACTAAAATTGATTTTTAAAAAGCTGACTTGCCAACTCAATGTCAATGGAGAATTTTATTATTACTAGTAGTAAAATCAAGAAATCTATTTTAAAGTTGAGAAAAATTCATTTATAATAGTCTTGTAATAACTAAAACATTGTCTTTTTATTTTTCATAAAATACTATTTGTACATTTCGCATACAAAAAAATTGAAAAATATAACTTGAAAGAGCATAATAAATAATTTGCCATAAGGCTTCTCTAATTTTTCATGAATTACTTGTCACTTATTATTACTTATAACAGTACTTAGCTTCCCCATCTGAACTAGTTATTTAACCTCTAAAACTCAATTTCATATCTGAAAAAGGAGAATAATAACAGAACTTTCACTCATAAGGATTTGTGCTAGCTTAAACAAAATAATGTCTACAAGTATATATAAAGCATTTCAAACAAAATCTGGCACTAAGTAAACATTCAAAGACTGTCCATTATTTGTAAAACAAATACAAATATCTTTTCAGTACAAAAAGATATTCTACATTTTTTAATAAAGAAAAAGAGCATTTTAAATCAATTACTGAATAACTCTCTTGGAAGTTAATGAAAATAAACCACCCAAGGTGTTTTTTGAGGCACCTGTCCAAAATCGTAACAGGAAAACTTTAGAAACAAGTACACTGAAAAATCGGTCATGGGTAGGGTAGAAAGGAAGGGAAGTATAGAAATTTCAAAGTATTATTTCATTATAAGATTAAGAAAAAAACTAAAATTCCTACCTAACTAAATATTGGAAATTTGTATAACAAATATTCCATTTTTCTTTGAATTTCTTTTAATTTTTAATTTTTCAAATTCTAATTAGGAAGAAGAACAATAGGTTTTCTTTGTATCTACCTGCATAACATTTATCATGTCTATATAGTTATGTTATCTACATGAGTATAGTTATTTTCTTTTTTCTTTCACCTTTCTTCCCTCTCCCCCGAGATGGAGTCCTGCTCTGCTACCCAGGCTGGAGTGCAGTGGCACAATCTGGGCTCACTGCAACCTCCACCTCCCGGGTTCAAGCAATTCTCCTGCCTCGGCCTCCCGAGAAGCTGGGATTACAGGCGCCCACCACCACACCCACCTAATTTTTGTATTTTTAGTAGAGACGGGGTTTCACCATGTTGGCCAGGCTGGTCTCGAACTCCTGACCTCGTGATCTGCCCACCTCAGCCTCCCAAAGCGCTGGGATTACAGGCGTGAGCCACCGCGCCCAGCCTTCTTTCATCTTTCATGCAGATGAGATTATAAAAATCCCTATTATATACACACATACATACTATACAATATTATGTTTCACACAAGTTTTTGAGTACAAAATTAATGTTAGTCAAATAAATCTGCCTTATGTGAGAAGATCCCAAAATAAAACAAATTTTAGATAACAAGAAAGTAAAAGCATTATCTTGTGAGTTCCTAAAATGTTTATCAAAAACAATTTTTGATCTTGCCACATAGAAACCACACTCAAATCCTTCCACGTCACTTTCCTGATTAGAGGGAAAAAGCAAAAAGAATCCCCCAACCTAAGATTCACTGGCTCACATAACTGCCATTCTAGTTTTGTCATTTTAGTGGGTTCTGATGGTTGTTTGGTCCCTGTAGCTCATTCCACAACTCTTGTAGTTCCACGGTATTTCACTTACTGTTCTACAGAAGCCATAAATAAATATTTTTATCAGCAGCTAGATAAGATAGTTTCTCACAAAGAATGCTGTAGCTATTCTGTTATGTTCAACTTGGATTTCAAATATATGTGATTATAACATATCTTCATAATCTTAAATGTATAAATACACTTTGCTTTATAAGTGGTACTTTTATGTAAATATTATCCTTTAGGATTATTATTTGAAAATAAATTCTAAGCTTAGTCTTTCTATTCAAATTACTACTGTACCTTGTAAAGCAGAGTGAATAGCACAATGTGTAAAGTTTTACAGTGCAAAAGTCTCATAAGACCTTTATAGCTAGGATGGAGTGATGTCCTTTTCTTATACGGAGGCCAGGGATTTCCAGGAAATTTTCCACTCTGTTTTAAACTGTAAAAACAAAACAAAACTAGAATTAGATGATGGCCTCAAAATCAAACTGTGGTTTAAATGTAATTTATAGACACCAATTTCTGTCACAATATTTTATGCAGTGCTATTTTTAATCAAATTGCTTAAAATGCCAAAGAGGTATCTATTCTCTACACAATGAACATTACTATTTCTTTTCCTAATGGCTAAAAATGAGTAAAGAGAGCTAAGCTGAAAATTAAAAAATATATAAACTTTAAAGTGCTAACAAAGAGAAATGAACAGAAAGAATACACATGAAGTACTCAGCAAGGAAATTTCCAATTGTAACGATTAAGCAAAATAGACGACCTGAAAATTCTCCCACTACCAATGGTTGGAAAAGCTGGATAAAATATAAATGTAATCTTTTGAATGCGTATCTGAGCTCACACAAAAGTGGAATTCTCCAGTTACCAGAAAAAAAGAAGGAATTCATGACAAGCACTAACACTGTGCCAGTGGTTTTAAAGTCCTTGAGCAAACAGATCACAAGGTGTGTTGGGCTCACACAAGGCTCAGAGATAGAACTGAGATCCCACCTAAAGCTGAGACCCTTGACAAGCTTTACCCTCACTGAAAGAGTAATTCACAAGGAGAATGAATTAGCTTGTCTGTCTCTTCTGGGATGTAAGAACAAGTTCCCCAAGAAGATAATTATGAACTTGTATGCAAATACAGTAGTCCCCTCTTATCTTCAGGGAACATGTTCCAAAGCCCCCAGTAGATGCCTGAAAATATGGATAGTACCAAACTCTCTACATACTATGTTTTCCTACACATACATACCTATGATAAAGGTTAATTTATAAATTAGACAGAGTAAGAGATTAACAACAGTAAGTGATAATAGATTACAGCAATATACTGTAATAAAAGTTAGGTGAATATGTACATGCTTTCTCTCTCAAAATACCTTATGTATAGTAGTCCCCCTTATACCTAGTTTCACTTTCCACTATGTATAGTAGTCCCCCTTATACCTAGTTTCACTTTCCACAGTTTCAGTTACCCATGGTCAACCATGGTCAGAAAATATTAAATGAAAATCTCCAGAAATAATTCATATGTTTTCAATTGTATGCCATTCAGAGTACTGTTATAATTGTTCTATTTTATCTTTAGTTATTACTGTTAATCTCTCACTATCTCTAATTTATAAATTAAGCTTTATCATAGGTATGTATTGTAGGAGAAAAACATAGTATATATAAGGTTTGGATACCAGCCCTCATTTCAGGCATCCACTGTGGGTCTTGGAACATGTCCTGAGGATAAGAGGGGGACCATTGTACTATACTCACTCCTGTTATTCTTGTGATGATATGAGATGATAAAATGCCTATGTGATGAGATGAAGTGAAGTGAATGATGGTAAGCACTGTGACATGGTATTGGGCTACTAATGACCTTCTAACAACATGTCATCAGAAGGAGGAACATCTGCTTCAGGTGATCCTGAATCATCAGGCCATGACAATGTGATGGCTAGATGTCAGGAGCAGACAATGTCAATAACTAACAAGTGAGTAGTATATACAGCAAGGTACACTGGACTAAGGAACAATCCATATCCCAGGTGGGACAGAGCAGGACGGCACGAGAATTCATCATCCTGCTTACAATGGCATATAATTTAAAATTTATAAATTACTTATTTCTGGAATTTTCCATTTAATATTTTTGGACAGCCATTGGCTACAGTTAACTGAAAGTACAGAAAACTAAACCACAGATAAGAGGGGACAACTTTAATAGCAGCCTCATAACACAAAAGGCAAATTTTGAGGGAATTACACAGAGAAAACGACAAATCTACAACCACAGTAAAGGATATTAACATACTTATCTAAATGAGAGCCTGAAAAAAATCGGTAAACAGTTTTAAGATTTTTAACAACACAATTAAGCATGGGCAAAGGCAACATGCAACAATTAGAAAATACACATAATTTTAACAGCGCTTAGAATATTTATAAAAATTGACTAAATATGTATAATGCAAAGTAAATCTCAACAAATATCAAAAAAAAAGACACATGAACCACATTCACTTGTCACATAGCAAATAAAACTAGAAACCAACTTAAAAATATAACTCAAAACTCCAGACATGCAGACATTTTAAAGCACTATGCTCTTAGAAATTCAGAAGCCATTAAAAATCATAACAGAAAAATTTAAAACCTAAACTATATAGAAAAAGTTGTGGGCCACAACTAAAGCAGTACTTAGAAGGAAATACATAGCCTTAAAATCCATACATTTGTTAAAAAATTAACAACTAAGCATCCAAATTATAGTTAATAATAATGTATTTTATATTTCAAAATAGCTAGAAGAACTGTAATGTTCCCAACATAAAAAGAAGATAAATGTTTGAGGTGATGAATATCCCAATTTCCCTGATTTGATCATTACACATTGTATACATGTATGAAACTATCAGAGAAGTATCTTCAAGTACTGTATAAAAGGTAATGTTAAGGCTAAGATATATCAATTAAAAATATTTTTTAAATCTATAACAATAAAAATTAAAAGGGAGTAATTAAAAATGAAAACCAAATGCACTAAAACAACAGCAACAACCAAGTCTCCAAGAAAAGGAAAAAAGACAATCCAAACTAAATTGAAAGAAGATAATAATGGCCTGGCATAGTGGCTCACACCTGTAATCTCAGCACTTTGGGAGGCCAAGGCAAGCAGATCACTTTGAGCTCAGTAGTTCAAGACCAGCCTGGGCAACATGATGAAACCCTGTCTCTACAAAAAATACAAAAATTAGCCAAGCATGGTGATGCACCCCTGTAATCCCAGCTACTCAGGAGGCTGAGGTGGGAGGATCGCTTGAGCCCAGGAGTTAAAGGCTACAGTGAGCCAAGACTGCACCACTACACACCAGCCTGGAAGACAAAGTGAGACTGTCTCAAAAAAGGGAAAAAAAGGCCTGGCACGATGGCTCACACCTGTAATCCCAGCACTTTGGGAGACTGAGGTGGGCGGATCACGAGGTCAGAAGATCGAGACCATCCTGGCTAACATGGTGAAGGCCCGTCTCTACTAAAAAAAAAAAAAAATACAAAAAATTAGTTGGGTATGGTGGCGGGCGCCTGTAGTCCCAGCTACTCAAGAGGCTGAGGCAGGAGAATGGCATGAACCTGGGAGACGGAGCTTGCAGTGAGCAGAGATCCTGCCATTGCACTCCAGCCTGGGCAACACGGCGAGACTCCATCTCAAAAAAAAAAAAAAAAAAAGATAATAAGTAACAGAGGAAAAAAGAATAAGAATGAAATAGAAAATAGGGGTGGGAGGAGAGAGACAATCAAAAGTTGGTTCTTAGAAAACATAGTAAAACTGATAGTCATCTGATATGACACCTAATTCAAAATAAGAAATAGCAAACACAAATAAATAATAGGAATAAAAACACAGGGAAGATTTTTTAATCATTAAATATAAACTTAAAATAAAGATTTCTTAGAAAAATATAACTTAGCAATTTTTTTCAAGAAATAACCTAAGCAAGCCTAAAACCTTTAAAGAAAGTGAATGTGTAGTTTTAAGTTATCCACAAAAAAAGAAAAGAAGTATGAGGTCCAGGTTGTTGAACAGGCAAGGTCTATTTATTAAAACTCAAAGGAACACCATATGAATAAGAATTAAGTTGGACCACTACCTCACAGCATACATAAAAACTAACTCAAAATCGATCAGAGAATTTGATGTAAAAGCTTCAGCTTTAGTTTTATATTTTTAGGTATGAAACTCTTGGAGAAAAACATAGGTTTAGGTATTTGTGACCTTGATTTAGGCAACAGAAGGAAAATTAAATTAATTTAGGCAACAAACAGGAAAATTAAAGAAAAAAATTGGAATTCATCAAAATTTAAAACATTTGTGACCCAAAGAACACTTTCAAGTAAGTGAAAAAGACAATCCACAGAATGACAGAAAACATTTACAGACTGGGCACAATGGCTCATGCCTGTAATCCCAACACTTTGGGAAGCTGAGGCAGGCAGATCACTTAAGCTGCAGAGATCAAACCAGCCTGGGCAACACGTGTAGAGACCCCATCTCTACAAAAAATTCAAAAATTAGCCATGTGTGGCGGCGTATGCCTATAGTCCCAGCTACTCAGGAAGCCAATCAGGATCATATGAGCCTGGGGAGGCCCAAGGCTGCAGAGAACTGTGATCATGCCACCAGCCTGGGCAACAGAGTGACACTGTCTCAAAAAAAAAAAAAAAAAAAAAAAGAGAGAAAGAAAATATTTGCAAATCATATAACTGATAAGTCTAGTATTCAGAATATATAAAGAGGTCTTAAAACTCAGTAATAAAAAGTGCAATTAAAAAATGAGCAACAAAATTGGCAGCACCTGGAACCTTTATAAATGAAGGTGGGAAGGCAGGGGGCTAAAATAAGGAGGCTCGGATGAAAACTGCCTGTCCACCACTGAAACAGAATTTTGGCTACAGAACTCATCTCTGGGGAGGATAAAATAGCAAGTACAACTGAGGATATGAGGATGAGAGACTAAACTCATCATATGCGTATTTGACTCAGAGTCCCTAGGCCTTGTCTCCCAATCCGTTTACAGAATAATAGCAGCAATACCATTTCCTTCTGGGCAATATCTGAGGATACTTCCCTGAGGAATCTGACCAGGCCAAAAAGAAAGATCTAACACAAGTGCTTCTCAACAAACCTGCCTACCCAAATCACCCTGTATTAAAATTCAGAATCTAGAAGTTCCACCAATGCACTCAAGAGCTTTTAATAACAAGCAGTCAACACTGTCAGACATCTGGGAAATGCCTCTAACTTGAAAGCTAGAGACTGAACAATAGAAAATGCATCTTAGATGGATTAAAGACTTAAATGTCAGACCTAAAACCATAAAAACCCTGGAAGAAAACCTAGGCAATACCATTCAGGACACAGGCAAAGGACTTCATGTCTAAAACACCAAAAGCAATGGCAACAAAAGCCAAAATTGACAAATGGGATCTAATTAAACTAAAGAGTTTCTGCACTGCAAAAGAAACTACCATCAGAGTGAACAGGCAACCTACAGAATGGGAGAAAATTTTTGCAATCTACTCATCTGACAAACAGCTAATATCCAGAATCTACAAGGAACTTAAACAAATTTACAAGAAAAAATCAAACAACCCCATCAAAAAGTGGGTAAAGGATAAGAACAGACACTTCTCAAAAGAAGACATTTATGCAGCCAACAGACATGAAAAAATGCTCATCATCACTGGCCATCAGAGAAATGCAAATCAAAACCACAATGAGATACCATCTCACACCAGTTAGAATGGCAATCATTAAAAAGTCAGGAAACAACAGGTGCTGGAGAGGATATGGAGAAATAGGAACACTTTTACACTGACTAGTTCAACCATTGTGGAAGTCAGTGTGGTGATTCCTCAAGGATCTAGAACTAGAAATAACATTTGACCCAGCCATCCCATTACTGGGTATATACCCCAAGGGTTATAAATCATGCTGTTATAAAGACACATGCACACGTATGTTTATTGCAGCACCATTCACAATAGCAAAGACTTGGAACCAAACCAAATGTCCAACAACGAGGAGACTAGATTAAGAAAATGTGGCACATATACACCATGGAATACTATGCAGCCATAAAAAAGGATGAGTTCATGTCCTTTGTAGGGACATGGATGAAGCTGGAAACCATCATTCTGACCAAACTGTCGCAAGGACAGAAAACCAAACACCACATGTTCTCACTCATAGGTGGGAACTGAACAATGAAAACACTTGGACACAGGATGGGGAACATCACACACCGGGGCCTGTTGTGGGGTAGGGGGAGTGGGGAGGGATAGCATTAGGAGATATACCTAATGTAAATGACGAGTTAATGGGTGCAGCACACCAACATGGCACATGTATACATATGTAAGAAACCTGCACATTGTGCACATGTACCCTAGAACTTAAAGTATAATAATAATAATAATAATGATAAAAAGAAAATGCATCTTAGAGGAAACAGATACTATACAGAACGAAGAAAAAAAATCTTAAAAATAAGAAAACTATCATTAATATATCAGAGAAATAAGCTGTACCTATGATTATGAAGATGCTATAAAATTAACTTTGCATTTTAAAAAATTGGTTTCTGGGCCAGGCACAGTGGTTCACGCCTGTAATCCCAGCACTTTGGGAGGCCGAGGTGGGCGGATCACCTGAGGTCAGGAGTTCGAGACCAGACTGACCAACATGGAGAAACCCCGTCTCTACTAAAAATACAAAATTAGCTGGGCATGGTAGCACATGCCTGTAATCCCAGCTACTAGGGAGGCTGAGGCGGATGTATCTCTTGAATCCGGGAGGCAGAGGTTGCAGTGAGCCGAGATCACGCCATTGTACTCCAGCCTGGGCAACAAAAGTGACACTCCATCTCAAAAAAATAAAAATAAATAAAAAATAAAAAAATTGGTTTGTATATAATACTACAGTGACAACATACAAATGTAATTTTCAAAATGATCCCAACAGTCATGATGAAATATTTCAACTCTTCTATTTCATTTAGCATAAAAAAAGCAATTTTTAATTTTACTTCGTTTCTTTGTTTGCTTTAAGCAGTAGCCACTAAATATGTGGCACCTAGATTAATAAACTGTTCCAAAATAAAGGTTATATATTTGTTGAAGGCCCGAGTAATACATCATTTTGACTGCTCTTTTCAAAAGCATTAATAGAATAATGCAAATGAAATGCTACATGACAGAAAAAAATTATTTAAGTGACTCAAACCAACACGTAATTATTGACTAGTTTGAGACAAAAATGATATCTATAAACTCATACATCATACTTTCAAACATGGGGCAGCAGCCATTAACCTTCAAGATGGGAGACAGGAGGCAACAGAAATATAAGAAATTACATATTTTTAAAAATGTACTTTCCAGTTGAATTTAAAACAGATGCTTTATGAAATCATTTCTATCTTTGGAAATGGCCTAGCTCATAGTTCTAACAACACTGCCACTGTCAGACATATTTCACTGGGCACAATGGCTCACATCTATAATCCTAGCACTATGGGCGGCTGAGACAGGAAGATCACTTGAGACTAAGAGTTCAACACCATCCTAGGCAATATAGCAAGAACCCACCTCTACAAAAAACTTTTAAACAATTAGCCAGGCATGGTGGTGTGCACCTGTAGTCCTAGCTACTCAGGAGGGTAAGATGGGAAGATCACTTGAGTCCAGAAGTTGGAGGCTGCAGTGGGCTATGACCACGCCACCGCACTCCAGCCTGGGTGACAAAGTGAGACCTTGTCTCGAAAGCAAACAAACAAAAAACAGACATATTTTCACTGAGCTTTTCTGAGCCACAATGTCTTCATATATAAAATATAACACTGAAATGAATGGATGGTTTTCCAACTGCTAGTTTGCTTTGTTGTTGTTTTGTTTTTGTTTTATTTTTAAGAGCTGAATGCCCACTCAGGGGTATTTGGAAGGGAGTGAGGGAAGCAGGATGAGCCACTTTCACTCTCTTAAGCCTCTTCTTGCTGTTGCCCAACTCTGTCTTCCAGTGATGGCCCACGAGACGCTTTTATAAAACCTGGACTAGATCTTAAAGGTCTTTTCCAGCAATAAGAGCCTAAAATTCTAAGCATCTAAGCATCACATAAAGCAAATGGCTTACTTTCACTTAAACTCTCAGCACAAAAACTGAAAGAAATCTACTTTTCATTCATTTAACAAATATTTACTGAATGCCTTTAAAGTGCCTGGCACAGAGCTAAATTGTGAGAACACAAAAGTTTAAATTTGCCCTCTCCCCCTCCCCCTCCCCCTCCCTCTCCCTCTCCCTCCCCTTTCTTCGGTCTCCCTCTCCTTCTTTTTTCGGTCTCCCGCTGTTATCGAAGCTGGATTGTACTGCCATGATCTCGGCGCGCTGCAACCTCCCTGCCTCGGGCTCCTGTGACTCTCCTGCCTTGGCCTGCCCAGTGCCTGGGATTGCAGGCGCGCACCGCCACGCCTGAATGGTTTTTGTATTTTTGGTGGAGACGGGGTTTCACCGTGTTGACCGGGCTGGTCTCCAGCTCCTGGCCTCGAGTGATCTGCCTGCCTCGGCCTCCCGAGCTGCTGGGATTGCAGACGGAGTCTCGCTAACTCAATGCTCAATGGTGCTCAGGCTGGAGTGCAGTGGTGTGATCTCGGCTCGCTGCAACCTCCACCTACCAGCCTCCTGCCTTGGCCTCTTAAAGTGCTAAGATTACAGCCTCTGCCCCGCCGCCACCCCGTCTAGGAAGTGAGGAGCATCTCTGCCTGGCCGCCCATCGTCTGGGATGTGAGGAGCCCCTCTGCCCGGCCGCCCTATCTGGGAAGTGAGGAGCGCCTCTGCCCGGCCGCCCATCGTCTGGGATGTGAGGAGCGTCTCTGCCCGACTGCCACCCCATCTGGGAGGAAGTGAGGAGCGCCTCTGCCCGGCTGCCACCCCGTCTGGGAGGAAGTGAGGAGCACCTCTGCCCGGCTGCCCCGTCTGGGAGATGGGGAGCACCTCTGCCCGGCCGCCCTGTCTGGGAGGTGAGGAGCGCCTCTGCCTGGCCGCCACCCCGTCTGGGAGGAAGTGAGGAGCGCCTCTGCCCGGTTGCCCCATCTGGGAAGTGAGGAGCGCCTCTGCCTCGCCGCCACCCCGTCTGGGAAGTGAGGAGCGCCTCTGCCCGGCCGCCACCCCATATGGGAAGTGAGGAGCGCCTCTGCCTCGCCGCCACCCCGTCTGGGAA
This sequence comes from Pongo abelii, assembly GCF_028885655.2. Lineage (NCBI taxonomy): Eukaryota > Metazoa > Chordata > Mammalia > Primates > Hominidae > Pongo > Pongo abelii. Next base: position 72,503,641 of record NC_071996.2, on the reverse strand, counting down.
GTGAGGAGCGCCTCTGCCCGGCTGCCACCCCATATGGGAAGTGAGGAGCGCCTCTGCCCAGCCGCCCCTTCTGGGAGGTGAGGAGCGCCTCTGCCCAGCCGCCCCGTCTGGGAGGTGAGGAGCGCCTCTGCCTGGCCTCCACCCCATATGGGAAGTGAGGAGCGCCTCTGCCCAGCCGCCCCTTCTGGGAGGTGAGGAGCGCCTCTGCCCGGCTGCCACCCCATATGGGAAGTGAGGAGCGCCTCTGCCCAGCCGCCCCTTCTGGGAGGTGAGGAGCGCCTCTGCCCAGCCGCCCCGTCTGGGAGGTGAGGAGTGCCTCTGCCCGGCCGCCCCGTCTGGGAGGTGAGGAGCGCCTCTGCCTGGCCGCCACCGCATCTGGGAGGAAGTGAGGAGCACCTCTGCCCAGCTGCCCCATCTGGGAAGTGAGGAGCGCCTCTACCCGGCTGCCACCCCGTATGGGAAGTGAGGAGCGCCTCTGCCCGGCCGCCCACTCTGGGAAGTGAGGAGCGCCTCTGCTTGGCCGCCCACTCTGGGAGGTGAGGAGCGCCTCTGCCTGGCCACTCCGTCTGGGAAGGGAGGAGCGCCTCTGCCCGGCCACCCCGTCTGGGAGGTGAGGAGCGCCTCTGCCCGGCCGCCACCCCGTCTGGGAGGAAGTGAGGAGCACCTCTGCCCGGCCGCCCTGTCTGGGAGGTGAGGAGCGCCTCTGCCCAGCCGCCACCCCGTCTGGGAGGAAGTGAGGAGCACCTCTGCCCGGCCGCCCCGTCTGGGAAGTGAGGAGCGCCTCTGCCCAGCCGCCACCCCGTCTGGGAGGAAGTGAGGAGTGCCTCTGCCCGGCTGCCCCATCTGGGAAGTGAGGAGCGCCTCTGCCCGGCTGCCACCCCGTATGGGAAGTGAGGAGCGCCTCTGCCTGGCCGCCCCGTCTGGGAGGTGAGGAGTGCCTCTGCCTGGCCACCCCGTCTGGGAAGTGAGGAGCGCCTCTGCCCGGCCACCCCAGTCTGGGAAGTGAGGAGCGCCTCTGCCCGGCTGCCCCGTCTGGGAGGTGAGAAGTGCCTCTGCCTGGCTGCCACCCCGTCTGGGAGGAAGTGAGGAGCACCTCTGCCCGGCTGCCCCATCTGGGAGATGAGGAGCACCTCTGCCCGGCCGCCCCGTCTGGGAGGTGAGGAGTGCCTCTGCCTGGCCGCCACCCCGTCTGGGAGGAAGTGAGGAGCGCCTCTGCCCAGCTGCCCCATCTGGGAAGTGAGGAGCGCCTCTGCCCGGCCGCCACCCCATATGGGAAGTGAGGAGCGCCTCTGCCTGGCCACTCCGTCTGGGAGGTGAGGAGCGCCTCTGCCCGGCCGCCCCGTCTGGGAGGTGAGGAGTGCCTCTGCCCGGCCGTCACCCCGTCCGGGAGGAAGTGAGGAGCACCTCTGCCCGGCTGCCCCGTCTGGGAGATGAGGAGCATCTCTGCCCGGCCGCCCCGTCTGGGAGGTGAGGAGTGCCTCTGCCCGGCCGCCACCCCGTCTGGGAGGAAGTGAGGAGCACCTCTGCCCGGCCGCCCCCTCTGGGAAGTGAGGAGCGCCTCTGCCTGGCCGCCACCCCGTCTGGGAGGAAGTGAGGAGCGCCTCTGCCTGGCTGCCCCATCTGGGAAGGGAGGAGCACCTCTGCCCAGCCGCCACACCGTCTGGGAAGTGAGGAGCGCCTCTGCCTGGCCACCCCATCTAGGAGGTGAGGAGCGCCTCTGCCCGGCCGCCCAGTCTGGGAAGTGAAGAGCGCCTCTGCCCGGCCGCCCTGTCTGGGAAGTGAGGAGCGCCTCTGCCCGGCCGCCCTGTCTGGGAGGTGAGGAGCGCCTCTGCCCGGCTGCCACCCGGTCTGGGAGGAAGTGAGGAGTGCCTCTGCCTGGGCGGCCCCCTCTGGGAAGTGAGCAGCGCCTCTGCCCGGGCAGCCCCGTCTGGGAAGCGAGGAGCGCCTCTGCCCGGGCGGCCCCGTCTGGGAAGCGAGGAGCGCCTCTGCCCGGCCGCCCTGTCTGGGAGGTGAGGAGCGCCTCTGCCCGGCTGCCCTGTCTGGGAGGTGTACCCAACAGCTCCGAAGAAACAGCGACCATCGGGAGCGGGCCATGAGGACGATGGCGGTTTTGTTGAAAAGAAGAGGGGGGAAGTGTGGGGAAAGGAAGGAGAGATCAGATTGTTGCTGTGTCTGTGTAGAAAGAGGTGGGCATAGGAGACTCCATTTTGTTCTGACTAGGAGAAATTCTTCTGCCTTGGGATGCTGTTGATCTATGGCCTTTCCCCCAGCCCCGTGCTCTCTGAAACATATGCTGTGTCAACTCAGGGTTAAATCGATTAAGGGCGGTGCAAGATGTGCTTTGTTAAACAGATGCTTGAAGGCAGCATGCTCTTTAAGAGTCATCACCACTCCCTAATCTCAAGTACCCAGGGGCACAAACACTGCAGAAGGCCGCAGGGTCCTCTGCCTAGGAAAACCAGAGACCTTTGTTCATGTGTTTATCTCCTGACCTTCTCTCCACTATTATCCTATGACCCTCCCATATCTCCCTCTCCGAGAAACACCCAAGAATCATCAATAAATACTTCATAAATTAAAAAAAAAAAAAAAAGGAAAAAGAAAAAAAAAAAAAAAAGAAACATTTTAAGGGAGCTACTACATCCAAGATATTGTTCTCAGCATAGGGGTTTGCCTATAAGCCTGTTTTAAATTTTCTTCCTTTGAAATACCTTGGTAGATAACAACTTGTTGTTATGTTCCTATGCACATAGAAGTATTTGAGAAATTGATGTATTTCTCAAGTGTGAGATTGTGAGTAAAATGCCCAGTTACACATGATCTGTGGCCACTTGGCATCAGCTGGGATCTGATGTCCCGAGGTGGCCTTGTGGGGCCTGTGAGCAGGAGTGGGGGAAGGGTGAGATGGGAGAAGCTGGGCAGCACTCTTTTGTCCTGTGGTCCTAGTGTGTGAGTGATCAAGGAAGAAATGGAGTAGCCTGAATCATGTGGGTATGGGCTAATCCATGACTGGAGCATAAAGCTGAAGAGGCAACCCAAGATTTGATGTGGCACTCCAAAAGCTCAACAGGGCTATAGGTACCTGTGAGGAAATCAGAGGGGGACAAGACTCCATGTTTTGCATACAGAAAAAAACAAAGGGGTGGAGAAGCAGACCTTAGACTGAGGAAGAGCTGTGTACCCAAAAAGTCCCCTCTCACCTCCTGCTGCCACAACACCTCCTTGCCAGCACCTTTGCAAACCCTCTCTGGACATGTTTTAAACTGATATTGAATAAACCGGCATTATTGAGTTGAAAAAAAAAAAAAAAAGTTTAAATTTATCTGACCATTTTTCATTTCAGTTTGCAAGATGACCTCCAAAAGGCCTGCTTGCAAATAAAAAAAGATCCCTCCCAGTATAATCAGTTAAGCCACTTTTTGTCCCTTAAAACTAAAAAGCAGATGAAAATGATCAATAGCAAATAAATCGGCCAGGCACGGTGGCTCATGCCTGTAATCCCAACACTTTGGGAGGCCGAGGCGGAGCATTCAATAAATATGTACTGTTAAATAAAATTTCCCATTTAAAATTGATTACATTATTTAATGATTCCTTCAAAGCTTTGAAAGTTTCAGCCCAATCTCAGTCCAAATTTCTAGTAACTACAAAGTAAAAGAGAATAAAATTTACTTAATTCTTATACATTCAAAACAACTAACCATCATCACTATCCTGAAAAAAAGGCAGAGCCATTTAAGACTGGTGTTTATGAAGTCTCAATTAGGTTTTCCATCCAAATGCTTCTTCCCAATTTTCTTCATTTTTCAATTTTTCAACAGGAATTACTCAAATTTATTTATTCAACAAATATATTATGAATACCCACTAAGTGCCAGCATTGAGATAAGTATTAAAGATGTAGAAGAGATACAGAGATAAAAATATCCTCCCTCAAGGAGCTAAGAGTTTAGTAAAAGACTACAAGCAAGTACATTTTTACAAAACTACATGAAAAGCAGAAAAAGAGGGAGTTAAGAAACCAGAGAAAGAGAACCTCAGTCTAATTTCTCCAAGGGTTTAGAGAAACGGAGAGAGAGATGCTGATGGCTGAACTGGGTTGTTGTTGTTGTTGTTGTTGTTGTTATTGATTTAAAGATTGTTTTGGTTTTGTTTAGGGGGAGGAAGTGAATTAAAATTCCACATTAAAAACTTTCTTCAGATATTTGTCTGTGATAGACATTTCTATTACTGCAAAGTCTTGGCAAAAGAGAAGTTTCACTTTGATAGTTATCTGGGTAAGTACTAATACTTTCTCAAAATCAAGGACATTTGCATCATTTAAACTTGCTTTTTAAATGTTTAACTTTAGCTGTAGGAAAGCACAAGTAAAAGATGATATCCTGTGATATTTGGCAATATAATATTAACTATTAAGGTTTAAAAAGAGGTGGAAATAATACATTTACAATGGTCTACAATTTACAATAACATACAAAATTGAATGCCGCATTTAAAAGATACCTTTCAAAATTTTTGTCTTCTGCAGTCATCAATACTGTAAACTATTTTGTTAAATATTTACAAGTAAAATCAATTTTGCTTTGGCTATTTTCCCAGTTGTCATGAACACAGAAATATGTTCACTTATTACAGACACCCATCACCATCTCTGATGTCAGAGAATTCTATTCTCTTAACTTGTGCCTCCCCTACTGGTTCAAAAGCAGAACAACACAAAACCAAGCCTTTAATTCCACTGATGGAAAGGCAACTAAATAAGTTTCTGTTTTTTAATTTAGTGATCATGTTCTAAATTTATCAGATTAACATCAAATTTTGGATAAAGATCTTAACATAAATCTCCACCAGATTATTTTTTAAACCTTAAATTATTATTTTCACCTTTAAAGAATGAAAGTATACTTTAATGAGAGCATATCATATCTGTTATCATTGAAATTTTTCCATATAAATATAAAATACTGTTATGATGCTAATCAATTTGATGGACTTACAATGCAGTATATCTGTCCATTGCAGACTGCACATCTCTACGGTAAACTGTTCGAAGAATGACCATGACGGGGTCAAACTCTTGATCCCAGACTTCAGCTATTATTCAAAAGAAAGTAGAAACATTGACTTCTCAGAAATAAAATCAATATTTATTGACTTATTACATTTGTTAAGTACATTTTACATTTAAAACACAGAACAATTTAATCTGATTATAGTATTTGCCTTAAGAAGCTTGATGCCATGATTACTTTTCTAAGTCAAAAATCACAATTTCATCATCAGGAATGTTCTCTTGAGTTCAGCAAGCACTAAAGAACAAAAGTTTTGTAATACAACAATGCCTCACCAGAAAAGTTTACTTCATTGTTATTGTTGTTTTTTGTAAGGTGCCAATTAGAAAGAAACACAGCAGGTTAGGATCTTTGAGAGTATTTAAAGTTAAGCAGGGCATGATGCCTCACACCTGTAGTCCCAACTACTTGGGAGGCTTAGGCAGGAGGCTCACCTGAACCCAGGAGTTTGAGACCAGCCCAGGCAACAAAGCCAGACCTCATTTCCCAGAAAAAAGTATTAAACAAAAAAAGTACTTAAAAGTAAAAACATGAAAACTAGATTTAAAGATTAATGAGGCTGGACACGGTGGCTCATGCCTGTTAACCCAGCACTTTGGGCAGGTGAGGTGGGCAGATCACTTGAGGTCAGTAGCTTGAGACAAGCCTGGCCATCATGGTGAAACCCCTTCTCTACTAAAAATACAAAAATTAACCAGGCGTGGTGGCGCACACCTGTAATCCCAGCTACTCGGGTGGCTGAGGCAGGAGAAACACTTGAACCCAGGAGGCGAAGGTTGCAGTGAGCCAAGATCACACCACTGCACACCAGCCTGGGCAACACAGTGAGACTCAGTCTCCAAAAAAAAAAAAAAAAAAAAAAAAATTAATGAGCTATTGATTTTAAAGAGACCCACTTTATAAGTCTTTTTTGTTTATAAAAGATTTTCTGCTCCTCTGCTAAAACTGATCATTTGTCTCCTTACCTTCTGCATAATTAGGAACCACTATCCTGTGTGTGGAATGTGTACAACTGATGGTTCACAAGATGATTTTAAGTATATAAAACTTTTCATTTTAATAATTATGTAATTATTTTTAATGTGTATAATGTATATTAGAAAATTGCAACTTGCAAATAAAATTCATGACACCTCACTAATAATCATGCTTAGGAAGAGGCAAGGTTTTTTTTTAAGTTAACTCATTTTAAAAAATACTGAAATACTAAGTATATTTCAGTAGAGAGGCTATTTAGATGTGGCAAAAATCTAAAGGATGGACTCAGATAATAATTTTAGAAACCACTGCCTTAAGAGTATCTCCTTACTAGATTTTTTTTCTCTCATTCTCTCTAGCAAAACTCTTAACATTTGAAAACATGGGTGAGAAGCTTAAGCTTCTCCTTACCCATCCACTATAATTACAACTTTCTAGCACAAGGCACTGTTAACAATGGTTAACCACTGTCCCTAGTTTCATGTAACATGTAACAAGCTATTCATCTTTAAGTATCAGAAGTATGACTTAAAATTCTGAAGACAGTCCTTCACAAAGATCTTTATTAGTATTTCTAGAATCATTTATCGTCTTTTTTTTTTTTTTTTTTTTAAAGACAGATTCTCGCTCTGTCACCCAGGCTGGAGTACAGTGGCGCGATCTCGGCTCACTGCAAGCTCCACCTCCTGGGTTCACGCCATTCTCCGGCCTCAGCCTCCCGAGTTGCTGGGACTACAGGTGCCCGCCACCAAGCCCGGCTAATTTTTTGTATTTTTAGTAGAGACATGGTTTCACCATGTTAGCCAGGATGGTCTCGATCTCCTGACCTTGTGATCTGCCCACCTTGGCCTCCCAAAGTGCTGGGATTACAGGCTTGAGCCACTGCGCCCGGCCTTGATCATCCTTCTCTTTAAAGTCTATTATTTTGCACAATTAACATGCCAAAGCTTTTATCAGAATTGCACAACCTTAGCAATGGAAGAAAACTTTAGTGATTAATCAGTCCAGTGGGCTTCAAACAGTGTTACATGGAGCTGAATTACCACAGATGTATAACAGGGGCCACTTTAGGAGCAAGTGGATAGCAGGACAGAGGAGAAGCTAGGTTCACTACCCTCACCCACTTTAACAGGAGTAGGCCAGCTTTTGTTGGTTTTATATTAATATAACAAATTCACTTAAGGCTTAGTCCCTGAAACCAGAGGCTTGTTTCAACCACTTTTAAAAGTTTAAAAACTTATTTTACAGATAAGAAGCCAAATCCAAAGATAAAAAAACTGGCTGGGCATGGTTCACACCTGTAATCCCAGCACTTTAGGAGGCTGAGGCAGGAGGATTGCTTAAGCCCAACAGTCGAGACCAGCCTGGGCAACACAGCAAGGCTCTGTCTCTACAAAACACACGAAAATTAGCCAGCATGGTGGTGGGTACCTATGGTCCCAGCTACTGGGGAAGCTGAGGTGGCAGGATCGCTTGAGCCCAGTAGGTCAAGGGTGCAGTGAGCTGTGATGGCGCCACTGCACTCCAGCCTGAGCGACAAAGTGAGGCTCTGTCTCCAAAAAAAAAAACAAACAAAAAAAACAACTGATTTCCTAAACCACACAACTAGCAAATATAATTCATACGGTATTTAAATATGACACTCAATTTCCTTGCTCTAATCTCCGAATGCCCAGTATTCCATCTCAGCATTGTTCAGAACAGTCATCTAAAGAGCTTGTTTTAAAAAGCAGATTCCCAGATTTCACCCACAGAGATTCTGATGATAGCAGATAGGAGGCGAGACACAGGAACCTGCATTCTTAATGAGAAGCGCAAGTGAGTCCGACAGAGATGTAATCCTCACATCACACTTTTATAAGCACTGCACTACACCACAGCACCACTCCACTCCCAAATTCATCTAATTTTACACACAAAATATCCTCTACACTAAAAAAATACTGTGCTTTTCTTTTAATGGAATACTTTCCAACCAGAGACTCTGGATTTTCTTGCTCCTTGTGAACCCCCTGAAAAATCCCAAATAAGGCTTTTCTGTTCTGCTTTGCCAAACACACACAGTATATATTATTTACAACTTCAAAATGGGCATTGGTTTTTCATTTAGACAATGTGTTGAGGGAGTCAAGAAGTACGTAACTGTTACTTCCTTCAAAATTTTCACTTAGAGAAGTGAAAATCTGAAAGTCAAACAAAAAAAGACTGTGTAAATCAAAACCTCACTTACTTCTGGCTCCTGTCAAGGATGTCAACTATGAATCTATGGGGGAAAAGCCTTCCAAAACCAGTCATCCACTTAAGGAAAACATTCTGTGCATTTAACATAGGTTCAAAATGTAAGTAAGTGCTATCAGCATTCTATGTGGACTTTTTTTTTGAGATGGAGTTTCACTCTTGTTGCCTAGGCTGGAGCGCAGTGGCCATGATAGGGGCTCACTATAACCTCCACCTCCTGGGTTCAAGCGATTCTCCTGCCTCAGCCTCCCGAGTAGCTGGGATTGCAGGCACCTGCCACCATGCCTGGCTAATTTTTTTGTATTTTTAATAGAGACGGGTTTCATCATGTTGGCCAGGATGGTCTCGAACTCCTGACCTCAGGTGATCCAGCCACCTCGGCCTCCCAAAGTGCTGAGATTACAGGCATAAGCCACCATGCCCGGCCTATACAGACTTTAATTTGAACTATTTCAAGTTAAAATTTGGGTCGTGAGGATTCTTTTGCTGTTTCAAAATCAAATTTGGAGAGCAAATACATTCAAAATATTTTTTAATGTACATTTTGTTTTATAGTTTCTGGTTCATTTATGGTTATGATCACTAATAAAAATGAATTAGAGTTCAAATATAAATTTCGTTTATAGTTTAGAGTCATCTAAGAAGTCTTAGTGTAATATAAAGCTATAGATTTCTAAGTAATTGAAAGCAGTATCACTGTTTACCAATAAAGACATACAATTTATAACAAAATGGGAAAAGAAAACCAAAGCTTGAATGAATAAAAGGTAAACATTTTCTTTTAATACACAGAAGAATTCACCATTCAAGAATTGATATTTGAAAGAGTCCATTTATGTATATAAACATACCTTTGGGAGTATACATGCCTTGTTGCATAGAACCTCCAGGTTCAAAAACAGGAGCCTTAAAATCAGCTACAGCTGATAAAACTGATTCAAAGCTGTAACTGCCTGGAATAATGCCACTTTTGGGATTAGGATTTTCTGGAATATGATATATATGTCAAGAAAAAAATATTAGTAACAAAAAGCCAGATTTATAGCCTTTCCAAGGTACTCTAGTTTCTCATTTTGCTGAAGTAGACAAATAGTAATTGGCTGTAATATACAAAGCTGGCCACAAGAGGGCTATATAATACAACAGTTCAATAATAACTGTTTTTAATTGTGATTTTTGAAAATATGTTTAATCTAGGAGCCTACTAATAAATTGTATGCTGCAGTAGTTCCCAGGCATATTTTCCCCAAAATAAATTTATCAAATTTCAGAAAACGATTGAAAAACTTTTAAAAATGTGTCTTCATTTTCACCATTTTGTAAATAACTTTTGCTTAAAAAACAGAAAGAACTTGTGAAAAATTAGCCAAGATTTTTATGAGCAAAGATTGTTTTGCAAAAACACAAAATTTCATCCCCAAAGAAAAAAATGCTAAGCAAATTTAGGCAAAGAGGCAAACCAAAAAGATTCTCTCCTCACATTAAAGTACATAAATCTTTAAAATTGAAAGACACAGAGATCGTTTTTACTCTATAATAACACTGACACATAGTTCATAATGACTGAAGGAAATCATCAGACAGTATCAAATTGATGCTGCTTACAAAAATCAAGGTTGTCAAATAGGCATTCTAATAGGACTTATTTCACAAAATAAAAAGTTTAGCCAATTCTTCCAAACATAGTCATAACATACACAAATACTAAATTCGGCCAGAATTTTTATCACAAAATTACTTGATAATCTTTGTGTAAAATTTTACTAACATTAACTTAAAAAGATAATCAGATTCTCATTGTATGTTCAGTCCTATACAAAGAAGCACAGGTTCCCTGTTTGTACACAATAATCTACAAATTGAAAAATCCTTTAAGACCAAATTCTACAGAAAAACCCTCAAAATGTTTAAAATCCTGGTAATAATAATCGTAAGGTATCCTTTAACTGTTAACCATGAATTGCATCCTGGCTACACAGACAAAATAGACCTAGCTGCCTTTTACAAAATGTTCAGTAATGCTGTCCTAGAAGGTTAAATGCTGGGGTGGCCAAAGCCATCATTCAGTCCTGAAATCTACCCTAAAGTCTAAGAAGAGTTCCCCAAGAGGTAATAATAGGAGGTTTAAAAAAAAAAAAAAAAAAAAAAAAAACAGTCACCAGGCCTGAATACATACTTGAGCACACAATTGGTGTTCTTCTTTTTCTACATTATTTTTCAACTTTGAAAAAAAATTAATCAAAAAATTGATAAACCGTTAATCATAAAAATTACTTATTTTAGATCCTGCAACTAACAGAAAGTAAAATTTTAAAAGGATATGAGGTCCAGCAATGAACTGTGTGTTCTGTCATTCATACACAGCTGGGCTACCATCTCGGCCCTGAGAATCTCATCATCAGACATTCCTAAAATTATTAAAAACAGAATTAACAAATCTGAGTACACATAAATTATAAAGAAAAAAACTTACCACACTTTTTATTAAGCTGTTTTACCAAATGTAAGATGCTTCAAATTAAAGAGTAAAGAAGCTATGCTCCAAACATAACTGCAGTTTAACTGCTGTTTGCAGTTCACTTAAGCAAAGGATATTCTAAAAGGTATACCTACAGTACAACATATCAAGAGTTTGAAACATTGTTTAAATTTATCTACATCCTTTCCTTTTTTCCCTAAGCCAGTTACTACCACAGGGAGGGGGAGAAAGGGAGGAAAACAGTTAATGCTTAAGTATTAGTATCAGTGAGTTTTACCTAAATGTAAACGAAGACTCAAAAGAATCACGAGAAATGTAAGAGCGCCCTCTAACATCGACCTCTCATGCTCTGCATCAAGTACTGTATTTTGATGTTGTGATGCCATTGTCAACAAATCCACTACCTTAAATCTACAAGAAGAAATATTTGAAACATATTTTTATAAATTAAAACAAAATTAACTGGACACTTCCTAATACCTGTCTTAATAAAATTATGCCTACCTTTCAAAGACGGATGAAATAAAATAATCTGGGTCAAGTCTAGAAGCACAAACCTTTAAAAGAAAACAAAATGCTTTATTTCTCAATATTCAGTTTTCCTTCTTCTATTAATCATGTTTTTCTATACTTTTTTTTGTTTTTTGTTTTTTGTTTTTGAGACAAAGTCTCACTCTCACCCAAGCTGGTGCAATCTCAGCTCACTGCAACCTCCACCTCTGCCTCCCCGGCTCAAGCAATTCTCATCCCTCAGTCTCCCGAGCAGCTGGGATTACAGGTGTGTGCCACCACATCTGCCTAATTTTTGTATTTTTAGTAGAGACAGGGTTTCGACGTGTTGGCCAGGCTGGTCTCAAACTCCTGGCCTCAAGTGATCTGCCTGCCTTGGCCTCCCAAAGTGCTGGGATTACAGGCATGAGCCACCATGCCTGGCCATGATTTTTATTTTCTGTTATGATGTTTTGACATCTTGAGGGGTCTTACAGACCTGAAGACAGATAGTCCCTCCCAGAGCCAGCTAATTCCTAAACATACTAAACAACTTACTTGGGAAAATGCCTGTCATGCAAGCCAACCACTGTCTTTATCTAACTCTCACACATCAACCCAGGGCCAGGTACCGCAGAGCCAGGTACAGCCCCTATGCCTCAAAGCCTGCTGGAATTATTCAAACTAGCCAATCCTGCCTTGCCTTGCCTTGCCTTGCCTTTCCTGCAGAAATCCCAATAAAGGCTCTGGCCTAGGCTCTCCCCTCACTCCTTTCTGCCAATTGACCAAAATCTGGTGCTTTCCTTGCAGCCTTGTGTTGGGCGGTATGCCTCTTCTCCTGGGAAATGTAAGTAATAAATTATTCTTTCAATGGCATTGGCCTCTCCATGTCATCACTCAGTCACCTCTATAAATTAAAATCCCTTGGGTACAAATGAGACACTTCTAAAGTATATCTGCATTATCTAGCTGGCTTACCTGTAACAGGTAAATGTCAGGATCAATCATGGAATTACAGAAATGAGACTGGACATACGTCATGGCTTGTCCTTTGATTTGCAGACCATTTCTTACCCACATATTGCTGTGGATTTCCGCAAGACTTGCCTAATAAAAGTAAATTGGACAAAGAATAAATTATCTAAACTCAATCTTTACAAAATATTATAAATAACCATTTCAAAATATTTAATGATGTAATCATAGTATGAGCCCGATATTCTGTCCAATGTTAATCAGTTGAAATATACACTTTTATATTTTTTTAAACAATAATTCTGTTTTTACAGAGCCACTTTTTTAGAGTTTAAACATGAGTTGGTTTTCCATGCTGGCCTCTGGATACATTTATGATGATTTTCACTGACATCTTTCATAAGAAATCAGTGCTTATGTTTCACTCTATTTCTCCTTCAAGAAAACCCTAAGTAACAACAACAACAATCCTAATATATATGTTTAAAGAAAGACACTAGAATAAGCATAAAATAAAACCAACTGTTCAAAGTCAATGAATACATTCTACATCTTTAATTCACCCTAACTCAATCTTAAATCTATACTACTAATTTTCCAAATATTGGAAGTTAGAAGAAATGTTCTCACTACATCAGTATTTAATTCTTCATGTATTTATGTCCAGTGTCAACTAAAACTAGGCAGTCATAATTTTTTTTTGTTTTTTTGAAACAGAGTCTCACTCTGTCGCCAGACTGGAGTGCAGTGGCGCGATCTCGGCCCATTGCAACCTCTGTCTCCCAGGTTCAAGCAATTCTTCTTGCCTCAGCCTCCCGAGTAGCTGGGACTACAGGTGCACGCCACCACGCCCAGCTCATTTTTGTATATTCAGTAGAGACAAGGTTTCACTATGTTGGCCAGGATGGTCTCGATTTCTTGACCTCGTGATCTGCCCACCTTGGCCTCCCAAAGTGCTGGAATTACAGGCGTGAGCCACCACACCTGGCTTCAAGCAGTCACAATTTTATCTGTTTCCTAACACCCAGAGTTCAAGTTCAATATTATAATAATTAACAAATCTAAAATTGCCAGGAAAAACAAATTGAAGTGCAAGTCTCTCTAATGTATATAAAAAGCTGGCCTGTCAAATTATAGTGCTGGTATTAAAAGAAATCACAGTGCTTATATAAGCTAATTCTTCTCTCTTCTTTCTCCTCTCACTATACAGATAGGGAAACTGAGAATCAAGGAGGTGAATTACCTTAAACCTTGTGGAAAATAAAACAGTGGTAGCACCAAGGCTAGAATCTTTTGGATCTCCTGACTCCCAAAACAGTGCTATATAGTATGTTAAATACCACCCCATAAGCAAATATCATGAAAAGAATTTCTGGAAAAAGTAAAACTAAAAAGTAAATCTCATAAAATGAAAAATACCTAAACATAATCTAGCAAAAATACAATAACAACTTTTTTTAAAAAGTTTTCAAACATCTCAGCTATAATAACAATGAAAGGCATATAAATAAAGGAAGAATCACTTAAACAAGGAATCCACTTCAAAACTTTTTAAATGCCTGAATACATACTTGAATTTGGAGTGGGTGAATCATTAGTTTCATTAACATTTCCTGATCTGGTAAAACAGAATCCAAATCTAGTTCTTGACATTTCACAGCCTAAAAATTACAATAAAAAAGTTACTAATTCAATTCTTATTTCTGAAAATTAAAAAAAAAAGGAACAGAATTGTTTAATGACAGTCTTACCTTACTCAAAAACATAGCATAGTAACGATGCAGTGGCAGATGAAAAGTGACTTGGTTAGGTGCTGGCTGGAATAAACAAACAAAATGCACAAGTCAAAGACTAGTTTACAGAAATTTTAAGATGGTTGTAAAATGTTTAAACCATACTTTCACCTGGATTTATTCCTATACTTTTAGTTCAAAACTTAACATTTTAGAAGATGCAGATTCTAAAATCACTACAGATAAAATTATTCCATTTTAAACACTTAAATGTAAGTTTCTTGAAGGCAGAAATTGTATTCTACTCAACTTTGAATCCTCTGAAGCATCCAGCACAGATTAATATTTCCTAAATTCAATTCAGCTAAAGCAAATAATCATTATTAAAACAAGGGATGGAATGAATTGCCAGCTACAGTAGACCATTTGGGACTCTTCAAACGCATGTATACCAAACATCATGACAGTAATAACAGTCACATATAACATTCATTGAACACCTCCTATGTGCCAGTCATCATGCTAAGCACTTTATTCACATTACCACATTTAATCCTCAGAAGAATGCTATGGGGTAGGAGCTACTATTATGCTCATTCTACAAGTAGCAAAATTCAAACTTAGAAAACTTAAGTAACTTCCTAAAGTTCAAAAGTAGTGAACTGGGGAGCTAATCTGGACTCCACTGTCATATTCAAAACGGTAAGAAGACTCTGACCACATCCCTAAACAGAGGTATAAATGCAGGGCATCGTTAGATTCCTTCACCAGTTAGATAAGATGCTTCCAATCAGTACCAAACACACCAGCCTCCATAACAAAACTTCATAAAAAATATGTGAATGACCTTAGGCATTCCTGTAAATATTACAAAAACTATATTTTATATCTGTGAATCCCATGGATCACAAAATCACTACAGGGCAAAAATACACCACAGCTGTCCTTCTTAAACAAACCAGTTAAAAACTGAAAAGGTATTGTTTGTTTTTAATGCTTTTTAAGTTCTTATTAAATATTCTCTTGTTAAAAATTTTTATCCCGGACATTCAGATAATTATGCTAATGTATATAATTTATCATTATAGAGGTTATAAGGAGTCTAAATATGTCACCATCCCTGAAATAATTATTTTTTTCAAAACCAGTAAGATAATAATATCCTCCTCAATATGTAAAGGATATAAAAATTTGTTCTAATAAATAAAAGTTTGCCCTCCATAAAAAGAAAGGAAAGTCTAACAATGTTCTGTAACATGAATAAACCTTGGGGACATTATGCTAAGTAAAATAAGCCAGTCACAAAAAGATAGTAACTATATGATTCCACTTATATGAGGTTCTTAGAGAAGCCAAATTCGTAGAGATACAAAGTAGAATGGTGGTTGCCAGAAGCCAGGGGAAGAGATGAAATGCAGAGTAGCTATTTAATGAGTATAGATTCAGTTTTATGAGATAAAAAAGTTATGGAGATCGGCTGCACAACAATACAAATACACATAACATTACTGAACTATACACTTAAAAATGATTAAGATAGTGAATTTTGTTTTATGTGTATTTTGCCACAATTAAAAATAAAATTTCAAAAAGTTTGCCCTCCATTACCATAATCACCTTAGTAACATATTCTACACTAACTAGCTAAGTCAGAATCTTTCTCAATTTCCTTTGAGGCACTAAGCACAGTGGGTAAGTGCAGACTCTTTTTTTTTTTTTTTTTTTTAATAGACAGGGTCTCACTCTGTGGCCCAGGGTGGAGTATGGTTGCACGATCACAGCTCGCTGCAACCTCCGCCTCCCAGGCTCAAGTCATCCTCCCTCCTTGGCCTCCTGAGTAGCTGGGACTACAGACACACACCACCATGCCTGGCTAATTTCTGTTTTTGGTAGAGACAGGGTTTTTGCCATGTTGCCCAGAATGCTCTCGCACTCCTGGGCTCATACAATCTGCCCGCCTCAGCCTCCCAAAGGATTGGAATTATAGACGTGAACCACCATGCCCAGCCTAGGTGCAGACCCTTTTTTTGAGTCTCGCACTGTCCCCCAGACGAGTACAGTGGCGCGGATCTCAGCTCACTGCAACCTCTGCCTCCCGGGTTCAAGCAATTCTCCTGCCTCAGCCTCCTGAGTAGCTGGGACTACAGGCATGTACTACCACACTGGCTAATTTTTGTATTTTTAGTAGAGACAGGGTTTCACCATGTTGCCCAGGCTGGTCTCAAACACCTGACCTCAAGTGATCCACCTGCCTCGGCCTCCCAAAGTGCTGGGACCAAAGGCGTGAGCCACTGTGCCTACCCCCTAAGTGCAGAATCCTGGTTCTACCACCTAGCTGTAAAACTGTGGGCAAGTTACCTCTCTGTGCCTAAGTTGTCTGATCCTTAAAGTAGGAATAATAAAGAGTTTGGTAGCTGCGAGAAATAAGTAAAACAGTACAGTACCCACTACATATTGCTATTAACTAGTAAGCCATAGACTCTATTTTATCTTTCAGGGCTTTAGCATATCCTATATTCACATTCTCCATAATGTTAAAGTCCATATTCCTTCCTTGTCTAATGTCACAGACTGGCTACTTGATAAGCACTTCTTCTATTCCTATATATGCTGATAGTCCTTGGATTCCATTCTTCACTCTATAGTCTTCTATGTGAATTTATCCAGATTCACAGCTTCAGCTGCTAACTCTACCCAGATGATTCCCAAATCTCAGTGGAAATCTCACTCCTGAACTCCAAATCTTACATTCAGGTGTCTACTGAACAGCAACACTTAATATTCCATGGGACCACAAATACATTGTGTCCAAAGCAAACTCAGTATCTTTGCCATAAAATTCAATCCTCCTCAATATTTCTTCTCCAGATTCCCAGTAATTTAAATATGAAATGTAGACTTCCTCCTTCTCACAAGCCTCCTATATTTGATGAGGTATCAAATTATGTTTACTTATTTTTTAAGTATCTCTTAAATCCACTTTCTTCTTTCTGTCTACACTGCACCTAACCTTAGCTCAGGCCCTCAACACCTAGTGCCTAGATTTTAGTGATAAACCCTGCTTCTACTATTACCCTGCATAAAACACCTTTTGTGGTGTCTGCCTAGCTCACAACCTTCCCACCTTCTCAGAATGTGCCTCCCTCTCCCACTCTCTGCCACCTCAACCACTCACAGAGATTGGGGCCTGACAGTCAAGTTTATAGTAGCCATACTTGACTGGAGGCACGGCAGGGGACATCTACCCCAGCTTGAGCAATGACTTTCTCTCTTAAAAAATTGGAACTGGGATTCAGAGACATTCACAGACAATCTGGGAGTATGCCTGAAATGGTAACATTAGGCAACTATAAAAAGGCAGTGTTTCACCACATAAGCAAAGCACAGGAAGGGAAGAAAAAATGAGGCACATACACTCAGGGCAAAGCAAAGGCAGGCGACAGGAGTTCCTATTCAGATTTCTAGTCCATCCCTGAGGTCCAGGTGCCCTAACCCTGAGACACCCCTATGTGTTCATAATAAATTACTGCTTTTTTTTTATTTCTATACTTTAAGTTTTAGGGTACATGTGCACAAAGTGCAGGTTTGTTACATACGTATACATGTGCCATGTTGGTGTGCTGCACCCATTAACTCATCATTTAACATTAGGTATATCTCCTAATGCTGTCCCTCTCCCCTCCCTCCACCCCACAACAGGCCCTGGTGTGTGATGTTCCCCTTCCTGTGTCCATGTGTTCTCATTGTTCAATTCCCACCTATGAGTGAGAACATGCGGTGTTTGGTTTTTTGTCCTTGCAATAGTTTGCTGAGAATGATGGTTTCCAGCTTCATCCATGTCCCTACAAAGGACATGAACTCATCCTTTTTTATGGCTGCATAGTATTCCATGGTGTGTATGTGCCACATTTTCTTAATCCAGTCTATCATTGATGGACATTTGGGTTGGTTCCAAATCTTTGCTATTGTGAATAGTGCCGCTATAAACATACGTGTGCATGTGTCTTTATAACAGCATGATTTATAACCCTTTGGGTATATACCCAGTAATGGGATGGCTGGGTCAAATGGTATTTCTAGTTCTAGATCCCTGAGGAATCGCCACACTGACTTCCACAATGGTTGAACTAGTTTACAGTCCCACCAACAGTGTAAAAGTGTTCCTATTTCTCCACATCCTCTCCAGCACCTGTTGTTTCCTGACTTTTTAATGATTGCCATTCTAACTGGTGTGAGATGGTATCTCATTATGGTTTTGATTTGCATTTCTCTGATGGCCAGTGATAATGAGCATTTTTTCATGTGTCTTTTGGCTGCATAAATGTCTTCTTTTGAGAAGTGTCTGTTCATATCCTTTGCCCACTTTTTGATGGGGTTGTTTGTTTTTTTCTTGTAAGTTTGTTTGAGTTCACTGTAGATTCTGGATGAACCTTTGTCAGATGAGTAGATTGCAAAAATCTTCTCCCATTCTGTAGGTTGCCTGTTCACTCTGATGGTAGTTTCTTTTGCTGTGCAGAAGCTCTTTAGTTTAATTAGATCCCATTTGTCAATTTTGGCTTTTGTTGCCATTGCTTTTGGTGTTTTAGACATGAAATTACTGCTTCTTTAACTCAGGCTGCTTTAAATTATTTTTTCTCCTTGCATTAAAAGAACCTTGACTAACATATCTCCTATTACCCTCTATATGCTGCCAGAAGGTAGTCTTACTTAAACACTAATTTAATCTTGAACTTCTTCCACTCACAATCTTTTAATGACTCCCTATGGTTGTAGCCTCCTGATAACCTTCCAACTCCTGAGAAGAAAGAGCTTACCTCTCCAGCCTCATCTTCTGTCACATAAATTCATGCACCATAGGTAGTATCCCTAACTTACTAAGCTTCTGTGCCTTTGTATACACTATTCCCCCTGCCACAAATGCTATATATCCCTTCTCCCACTGGATTAATGTATCTTTAAGACTTTGCTCAGTTGACACTTCTACTAAGAAGCTTTTCTTGGGTTATTCAGGCTAAACCAGGGGCTCCCTTTTATGCTCCCACATAGCACCTGGTCACAACTTTACAGAAGCACAGGAATCAAATTAACCATATACTTGTTTTCCACTTCCTTAAATCAGGGACTGTTTTATCACTGTATTCTCTATGTTTACAACGTAGTAAACATTCAATAAATATTTGCTGGATGAATGCACGTTCTACTTTCCTCTTACCAGAAGACTCTAGCCAAACCCACCCTGCTACAAACTCGCAATTGTTGCCCTACATGATATTCATGTTTTTAAGAACTCTTCAATGGCCTATCTTATAGGAAAATGTATTCCATCCCCTGTTTCTATATGATTGTTTGATTTGGCTTACTTCAGTTCAAAACATATTATTGGCCAGGCACAATGGCTCACACCTGTAATCTCAACACTTTGGGGGGCCAAGGCAGGAGAATCACCTGAGCCCAAGTGTTCAAGACCAGCCTGGGCAAGATGGTGAGACCCTGTCTCAAAAAAAAAAAAAATATATATTTGCTTGATTTGTACTAGATTACCATAATAACTTCTGACATCCACCCACAAGGATGGAAGAAGAACTAATGTTTATCACACATGTAATATGTGCCTCTTAGTCAATCCTCACTGGTTAATATTATCACCTTCAACAGATGAGGAAATGGGCTCAGCAGTGTTAAAAAAAAAAAAAAAAGTAAAAATATATTAAAAATTAAACTTAAAAAAATCTGTCCAAGGCCACATACCTAGTTGAATTATGGCAGAGCCACAATTTACACTCAAATCTGCCTACGTTTAAGCTGTTTCCACTGCCAACAACCAACAGAAACGAGACAGTTTCCATTAAAACACTACCAGACAAGGAGTTCCAAAATGAGGACTGTGGACCCAGAAGTACCATAACTTGCTACATAACAATAGGCAAGTCATTTAATATCTCTGCATCTCCACTTCCCAATGACAAAAAAAGGAGGAATAATAAAACCTTTAAGCACCATATAAAAACATGACATAGGCCAGGCATAGTGGCTCGCGCCTGTCATCCCAGAACTTTGGGAGGCCAAGGTGGGTGGATTACCTGAGGTCAAAAGTTCAAGACCAGCCTGGCTGACATGGTGAAACCCCATCTCTATTAAAAATACAAAAATTAGTTGGGCGTGGTGGCACATGCCTGTAGTCCCAGTTACTCAGGAGACTGAGGCAGGAGAATCGCTTGAACCCAGGAGGTGGAGGTTGCAGTGAGCCGAGATTGTGCCACTGCACCCCAACCTGGGCAACAAGAGCAAAAACTCCATCTCTAAAAAAAAATAAATAAATAACATATTATTTGATTCCTTAAGTTCTATACTTAATTTCTCTTCTTTCAAGAATCCATTTACATTTTTGATAACATTCAATATCTTCCTAAAAATATTTTTGTGTGAAAAACAGACACACTATTTCCTAGAGTTCAGCTGCTCTGTATGTCATACATGATTCTAACTGTCCTTCACTACACTCATGATTCCAAGCATGATTAAATATCATTTTCTTGTGTATAATTTTCCCCCAGTTCAATCTTACTGTTGTCTCAGTGATGCTACTATTTCAACAATAATTCCTGAAGTTTCAAATACCAAAGAAAACTGGATTGAGAAAAGCTTCAGTTAAAGCTCCAGCTGAGGGACTGACCCTGGACAGGGTGAAGTAGGAGGCAAGCAGGCTAGAAGTAGGATGGAGCTCCGTGAAGGCTGGACAATGATCTCTCTGAAGACTGACTCATTACCATTCACATAAACAAAATTTAAGCCTAAAGACCAACAATTAGACAAGGCAAAGAATCAAGGTGAGTTGGTCAGGGCAGAATCAAAATCCAAATGCACAAAATCTAGGTTGAAGGCTAAGAGCTGACACAAATGTTGGGGGAGGGGTAATGAGGGGTAAAGAAAAATTAATTCAGGGCAGGAGGGATTAGAATTAAAGATAACAAAGGGTTCTTCCCTTCCTAAACCATTCCTAAAGCCACTGGGAGGTAAAGAGAGGGAGCAGGGTAAAAATAAGCATCTAAAGTTTAGGAAACTGAGAGGGAAGTCAGAGCTCAGACTGAGGAGGGCAACTGCTGGGGGTAATTGAGGGGTTGAGATGTCAGGGGTTGCTCAGGCATAGGGGGTGTGGCCTAGCATAGGGCATCAGATGTGGACAGAGTCAAAGGGGACCCACAGAGCAGGGCAGCCCAGTGTAGAGCATCAGAGCCAATCTGGGTGAGGAGGGCCTCCAAATGGGGACTGACCTGGCATGGGGAATCAAAGCCTGACTGAGGTAAGGAGAGCAACAATACAGCGGGCCAGCCTGGAATCAAAATCCAAGCTGGGTAAGGAGATTATCCACATGTGCAAAGAGCAGGAGGCATCAGAGCCAAGGCAGAATGAGGAGGGCATCCAAAAAGAGGAAGAGCCTGGTGCGGGAGTTTCAAGCACGAAGAGGATGAACAGGGCTTCTCCACAGAAGGGCAGTCCAAAGTTGGGGGTCAGAGCCCAGGCAGGATGAGGAAGGTGTCCACGTGTGGGAAAAGGGGGAATGGGTTGAGGACTCCGAATCAAAGCAGGGAAAAGAGGGCATCCATGCAGGGGAACGAGAGGCAACTGAGATGAGAGTTGCTTCTCATATTTATATATGAGATTGGTCATACATAAATATGTATTTATAGATAAGTAAATATATTAAAGATAATGGAAGCCAGGTTTCCCACTGTTGAAGAAAACTAGAATAAATCCTACAGTGTTAAACTGGAATTAAAAATATCAGTTTGAACTCACAGCTTTCACTACAGACAGAAAAATATAGATGCAAATATGTATATGTACTTATGTACATATACTCCTCTGTTCACTGTGAAGTCCTGGGAGCAGTGATACCCCAACAGCAATGAGCACAAGCAACACCTAGATTTTTCTAAATACTGTTCCACACTAAAAGTAACCAGGGATCCATAAAGAAATGATTGATTCCAGAAATGGGTGGGGAAACTATGAGTCTGAAACATCCTGATGGGCCAGAAAGCATGGAAGTTCTCAAAAAATGATGGGACAAGCAGAAACTAAGCTTAAAGGGGCTCTCACTGGCCAAATCTGAAATAATTTGAGCATCAAATAGTAACAGTAATAGCTTATAACCCATTGAATAAAATAGAAACTATGAATCTCTAGAGACAAAAATAAATGAATGAATCAAAAACTGGATCACAAAATACTTTATTAATTACATGAGAAAAAGGGTAATTTTATGATGAAGGAGTCTAGCAGGTACCACCCTAATCAAGTGATCAAAGGGAACATCATTAGTGAAGAACACAAATCACAAACTACCAGATAGGATGCGATGAAAAGACTACAACATCACTTCTGTAATATTCCTGAAAAAGCTACATAATCTGAATCTAATCATGAAACAAACCCAAGTTGAGAGGCATTCTTCAAAATGTCACTGTCCTGGCCAGGAGCAGTGGCTCACACTGGTAATCCCAGCACTTTGGGAGGCTGAGGCGGGTGAATCACCTGAGGTCAGGAGTTCCAGACCAGCCTGGCCAACATGGTGAAACTCTGTCCCTACTAAAAATACAAAAAAATCAGCTGGGTGCGGTGGCACATACCTGTAATCCCAGCTACTCGGGAGGCTGAGACAGGAGAATTGTTTGAACCTGGGAGGCAGAGGTTGCAGTGAGCCAAGATGGTGCCACTGCACTCCAGCCTGGGGGAACAGAGAGAGACTCCGTCTCAAAAAAAAAAAGTCACTGTCCTAAAATGCAAAGAAAGACTGGGAAAATGTCCCAGAAGGAGATTAGAGACAAGATAACAAAATGCAATTCTGAACCAGATCCTTTTTCTATAAAAGGTATCATTGGACAACTGGTAAAACATGAATGAGTTATAAGAATTAAATGTTAATAATATATTAATGATTTTTATAGTTGCATTCTGGCTATGTAAGAAAATATCCTTGTTTGTAGGAAACACTGAAATGCATGGGGGTAGTGAGGCATCAAGTCAACAACTGAACTCTCAAACCGTTCAAGAATAGAAAGTTCTTTGTCCGCTCAACTTTTCAATAAATTTGTGATTGTGTCAAAAATTTTTTAAACAGAAAGAAAAAAAAAACATACACACACACAAGAGATAAAATTTGCCTGCCCTCCACATATACACACAAACACACTGCAACAGTTCTGTGTGCCCAGGGTTCAGAAATCAGATGAAGTCGGGGTGAGCTGTCTGAAACATGGTCTTTCTTTTGCATATGGCATATTCTGACCCTACTTCATAAGAGGAATAGAAGGAGGTTCTGATGGTAAACTTGGCTAACGAAAAAAAGCAATTACTTGTTCAATTCATACATACCATGTCCTATGCCAGCTCTTCTCATTATTAACACTAATCACCTTTGTTCAAGTCCATCTTTTCCTACTCTGACAAGCAGAACACTGTCCGATTAATAGAGTTGTGATACCCTTTTCATTAATCTCTCCTATCCTATTCACATTTGCATTGTCACTTTTATATATTCAACTGAAACTATTTCACTCCTGAGAAATAATAAGACACATATACCTAATAATGGAAAAACAAATCATGCCACTCTTCTCTAGGAAATAAGCAGACATATTAGTGCACTCCAGAATCTCCTAAATGTCAAAGAACTAAAGAACTAGTCTCCCCTTTAGATTTATTTTTCAAAGCCTAATAATATGTTCATTACTTCCCTCCCTCTCCTATGAAAAAGTATTCATTATTTTCAACATTAAACGAAATGTAACACTTTTCTTAAATGTCTTTACATACATCAAAAAATATACATACCTCATCTACGAAGTTAATAGCATCAAACCAGTCTTGAAGAGCTTCAAGGCAATATCTAACAACATTTCGGGTATATTCTTGAGTTTCCTAAAATAGTAAGTTATATATAATAAATTTATGATATATAAACATATATTTTCAACATTAAATTATATGTAATTATATGCATTGTGTATATATAAAATGGTAAAATGTATAGATTTTCAAGATTATATTTGCCATTTCAAGAAACTCTCCCTTCATAAACAACCAGTGACAAATATGAAAATCAAGTAAGTCAATATGCTTCCTTTTTTACAATACGTTTCTAAAAATGAATGAAAGCAGAAATAGATTTTAAATAGATTTAAATCAGACTCCATTTCAAGAGACCCCCCCCCAATTTATTATAAATTCCCTAATGTCATTGTTTAATGGGTACAGAGTTTCTTTGGGGCTGACGAAAAAGTATTGGACATGGATAGTAGCGACAGTTGTACAACGCTGTAAATGTACTTCAAGTCACTGAATTTTACAGCTAAAAATAGTTAGTGGTAAATGTTATATATATTTTACACAATTAAAAAGAAAGGGCAGAGCGTATGTGGACTGTAAGTAACCTGTGAATACCTTGACTTACAACAGAATTTGGGAGAAGAAATGATGTGTGTGCCACTTGAAATAAGAGTACTGTAAAAGACAACTACAATGTTTTGTGGTAAAACAGATCCACCAAAATAGGCGAGTTGTAAATTAAACAGAAATAGAAATAATGATAGCCTTGCTTACCAAAAACAAAAAACAAACAAATAAAAAAAAACAGGCAAAGGATTTAAAAAGACATTTCTCCCAAGAAAATACACAAATGACTAATAAGCACATACAAAGATGCTCAACATCATAGGAAAATGCAAATCAAAGCCACAATGAGATACCACTTCACACCAACTAGAGAGGCCGTAATTTTAAAAACGTAAAACAGAAAGTGTTAGAAAGAATGTAGAGAAACTGGAATCCTCATATATTGCTGATGAGACTGTAAAATGGTACAGCTGCTTGGAAAAATTGTTTGCAGCTGGGCACGGTGGCTCATGCTTATAATGGCAACACTTTGGGAGGCCAAGTCAGAAGGATCACTTGAGGCCAGGAGTTCAAGACTAGCTGGGATGCAGCAAGTCTCTGTCTCCGCGAAAAAATTTTAAAAATTAGTCAAGAGTGGTGGCATGCATTTACAGTCCTATCTACTTGGGAGGGAGGCTGAGGTGGAAGGGCTGCTTGAGCTCAGGAGTTTAAGGATGCAATGAGCTATGATCACGCTACTGCACTCCAGCCTGGGCAACAGAGTGAGGCCCTATCTCAAAAAGAAAAAAAAAAGTTTGGCAGTTCTTTGGTAATTTAAATATAGAGTTACCATAAGACCAAGCAATTCCACTCCTATGTATATTTCCAGAAAATTGAAAATATATGTTCACACGAAAAATGTACATAAACATTCACAGAAGTATTATTCATAGCAGCCAAAAAGTGGAATCAACCCAAATATCTATCAATTGATGAAAGGACAAATGAAATGTTGTATATCCATAAAATGAAATATTAGCCAGACAAAGGAATGAAGTACTGATACATGCTGCAACACAGCTGAACCTTGAAAACATTACACTGAGTGAAAGAAGTCAGACACAAAAGGCCACATATTATAGGATTCCATTTATATGAAATGTCCAGACTAGGTAGATTTATAAAGGTTGAAGGTAGATTAGTGATTTCCAAGAGATGAGGGGAGGCTGGAATTGGGAGGTATGCACAATTTCTTTTGGGGGTGATGGAAATACTCTGGAATGAGATAGTGGTAGTAGTGGTAAACTTTGTGAATACACTATAAACCACTGAATAGTATACACTTTAAAATGGTTACATGGTGAATTTTATCTCCTTTTTTTAAGTTAAAAAAAGATATTTTGAGGCATCAACGTATAATGTGTAAGTGCAGAAAGCATCAAACCCACGTGGATTAAACTCATCAGCTACCTATGTAAATTATATAAATAAGCCTTTTTAAAAAGCTGAAAGTCTCACATTCATTCTTGACTTCTCCTTCACCGTACTCATCTCCATGTCCTGTCAATTCTTGCTTGATATTATAATATAGCTTCATGCTTATTTCCATTGCCACAATCCAGACCAAAATCACTTACCTGGTCACCTTACTAATATTCTCATCCTGTTTTAATCTATGCTATATGAAATTTGTCTTTATAAAATATTATTTGATACATTCTATTCCATACCTCTCACTGAAAACAAATTAATGGCACTTATAAGTTATCATAAATAATCTGTCATAACCAAACTAAAGTAGCAGGTAACTCACAGAAAAATAAACTTTTAAAGCCAAAAGTTCTCCTATTTCATCAAGCATTTGGGCAATGGGGTACCATTACAGGCTCTTAGCGCAAGTGTAAACTGGTACCACCCTTCTGGAGAACAATTTGACAAGTAGGTACTAAGAGTCTTTAAAAAGGTGACCAGTTAATTCCATTCATAAATACAGCATATTTAATAATCATGTTCTGATTGTCTCTCAACTATCTTCCCACTACTACCATCCCCCAACCCCCAAAAAAGTCAGTATGCATGCTAACTTACTAGTTTTATGACCTTGAGCAAATTACTTAAATTTTATGAGTCTCAGTTTCTCCACATGTAAAAATGAGCATAATACAACCTACTTCCCAGTACTGTTCTGAAGAGGCAAGTGAAATGATGTACATAAAATGCTCTGTATCATAGGTTAACACTAGGTCTGACAAACAGTTAAGTGCTCTGAAGAGTCAAGACCACATTAATCTTCTATCAAGTCTGTAGTAACCTATAGTTGCCACCGGATGAAGATTTTACAGCTTATTTTTCTCCTCAGAAAGCAAGTATCAGTAAAATTCTAGAAACGTGTCATCCTCTTATCCAATCTTCATGTCATTAGTTAATCTAGCATTAAAAGTATGATGCTCTACTGACTGAGCTCTCTGGGTAGTATTACTTTTTTTAACTAGCCCTTAATGTTTTCAAGAATCAAATAGCATTCAGTGCAATCATACAAAGACAGTAATTTATCAAGTGAAGTTTCCTTTTAAATTACTTAATCCTTAAGTTTTATATTTTACAGTAGAAAATTTAAACAGAGAAATAACATTTTTTCCTATAAATAATAGTGTTTCTTCTCGTTTATACTTCTAAACCCTGACAGCATTGCAGCTAAAAAGCTTTGGACATTCTTGCTTTAAAAACAGTAACAGCAAAGTGATAAAGAGCATTGGTTTTTAAATTAGACGAATTTGCTTTCAAATTCAGTGTCTACTTATAGCTATGTGAACTTAAGTTATTTAACCTCTGAAAGAACAGAATGATGCCATGTACTTTATAGGAGATGCAATGAATGTTAGATAAGAATACATGAAAAGTGCCTAGAACAATGTCTCACATAGTGTAAGTGCTCACGAAGAGAATGTCTTATCTAGGAACCAGACGCTCCTATAACTGAGAAGTTACTCTCTCAGATACTGCCAGGACAACAGGAGCCTGTTTTCTCTCTGTTCTCTTTACTTCACAGATTAGGTGAATCATACTGCATTGTAATTCTGGCCTTGAAAGCTGAAATATGAACTACTGTCCGGAAATAATGATTTTTCATTATCAAAGAGATAAACATAACCTCAGCCTCATAATTCAAATTCATCCTCAACACAGTAGTCAGAATAATCTTCTTAAAATATTGATCTTTTTATATCAATATCATATCAACCCACTTTACTGAGGCTCTGTCTTCCATGGGCTTACATACATGACATGGCATTCTTCTGATTTTTCTCTTCTCCCTGTCCTTAATATCTAAATGTCAGTTCTTTCTTCGGGGTTCACATCTCTTTTCTCCCTATTTAATCTCATCCATCCCTTGGTGATAAATATCTTCTATATGCCGAAGGGTCTAGAATGTATAACCTCAGTCCAGACTTACTTTTTGAGCATGAGACTTATATATCCAACTGCTTATTCACTATTTCTACTTGGACATTTCACGGACATCTCAAACTTAACCTATTTAAAGCTAACTCTGATCTCTCTAAACCTGACATTCCCTCAGTCTTTACTACCTTTGTAAATAGCACTTCCATACACAGTTACTCAAAAGTCTCTCTCTCTCATCAATAATGTACAATCCATCACCAAGCCTGTAGATTCTACCTCAAAGATACATCTTGAATATCCAAAATACACTTTGAATATATACATATCAAATATATGCTACCTGAATTTCATGTTTAGACTACTGTCACAGCATTTTTTTATTTAATTGACAAATAATAAATACATGTATTTATGGGGTACAATATGATGTTTCAAGATGTGTGTGTGTATATATATACACCCACACACACACATGCATTGTGGGATGGGTATATCAAGCTAATTAACATATCCATCACCTCAGACATTTATCATTTTTTGTAGCGAGAGCATTACAAATCTATTCCTTTAGCAATTCTGAAATGTAAAATACATTATTATTAACTATAGTCACCATGCTGTGCAATAGATTTCAAAGTTATTCCTCCTCTCTAGCTAAAACTTTGTACCCTTTAGTCAAAATCTCCCCATTTCCCACTCCCTCAGCCCCAGCTTCTGGAAACCATCATTCTACTCTCTACTTCTATAAGTTCAACTTTTTCAGATTCTACATATAAGTGAGATCAATTTACCATAGCATCTTAATTGGTCTATTTACTCCTGGTCTTGCTGCTTCCCACCCACGCTACTCCTGCTCAAATCCAGTCTTCTCCAGGAACAGAATGATCTTTTAAGTGTAAATCTGATCACATTAAACCCTTGCTTAAAAATCTTCAGTGGCTTCTCCTTAAAATTGAATCCAAGAGTCCTTAACATGATCTGCGAATACCTGCAATAATAATCTGATCTCTGCCTATCTCTCCAACTCCACCTTGTTTACTCTGTGGTTCCAGCCACAAATTCCTTAAAAGGACCAATCACGGCCGGGCGCGGTGGCTCATGCCTGTAATCCCAGCACTTTGGGAGGCCAAGGCAGGCGGATCACGAGGTCAGGAGATCGAGACCATCCTGGCTACGGTGAAACCCCGTTTCTACTAAAAAAAATACAAAAAATTAGCCGGGCTTTGTGGCGGGCACCTGTAGTCCCAGCTACTTGGGAGGCTGAGGCAGGAGAATGGTGTGAACCCAGGAGGCGGAGCTTGAAGTGAGCCAAGATCATGCCACTGCACTCCAGCCTGGGTGACAGAGCAAGACTCCGTCTCAAAAAAAAAAAAAAAAGGACCAATCACTTTCCTACTGAAGGTAGGTTATTCCCTCTTATCTCCCCCACGACCAACACTAACCCCAATTTAATATTCACAGAGCTGGGTCCTTCATATTCTCTCTTCATAAACGCATTCTCTGATACTCAAATCTTCAGTCCTCATACTCATTACTCTCCCTCATAACAACCTGTTATTTTCCCATAGAGCACTTACAAAAGCTTGTGAAGTAAATCGATGTCTTTACTTACTTAAGGTTTATCTCCCCTATGAGAGCAAGAACCATACCTATTTGGTTCAGTACCAAAAACTTAAGCATCTAAATAATGTCTGGCATATATTTTTTGAATAAATGAACAAACAAACCTCATATTATATGACAGTTTCTTGATAAATGCTACAGTGGAAATTAAACAAGGTACACTATGAAAACAAACCTGAGGAATAAATGAGTAGATTATATGTCTGAGTCTTGAGAATTTTTTAAGAAAACTTTGAAATTTCAAAGCGTTAACATTAATTGTTCTTCATTTTGGTTAGAATCACTACACAGGTCCCACTGCATATCAAATGAGTCAAAACCTCTGACACTGGGGCTTATGCATACATATTTTTTAAGCTTCCAAGATAACTCTCATGCAAGAAAAACACTGAGCCAATAAAAGAGAATGAAAGACCATATGCCAAAGAAAGAGATTAGCTTGAACAAAAGCACAGGAATCAAGAAAGGACACTGCATGTTGAGGAATAATAATCAATCCAATAAAGGCATGGAGGGAGAGGGGGTATAAGAAGATGAATTACAGGCTGAGGTGGGCAGATCACCTGAGGTCAGGAGTTTGCGACAACTATGTGCAACATGGTGAAACCTTGTCTTTACTAAAAATACAAAAATGAGCCAGGCATGGTGGTGCACACTTGTAATCCCAGCTACTTGGGAGGCTGAGGCAGAAGAATCGCTTGAACCCAGGAGGCAGAGGTTGCAGTGAGCTGAGTTCGCACTCCAGCCTGGGTGACAGTGAGTGAGACTCCATCTCAAAAAATAAAAATAATAAAAATATTTAAAAAAAGATAATGAATTATGAGAGACAAGTTGAGGGAAACTTGTGGAGAATTTTAAATGTCTCTATAGGAAAAACAGATGTTATCCTGTAGACTGATGAGAACTTGAATGATTTTTAAGTAAAGGAGAGGGAGATATATAGAGCTTAGAAAAGTAACTTTGGTATTGAGACAGATTACAGTAGAAAGAGTCTAGAAACAGGAAAACTAGTTAAGAAATTACCTTAATAATCCATATTTTTAAAATACAGACAAATAAAGGAAAAAAGCAGGAGAGGAATATTTCTAGAATGAAAGATTCTTAGTATCTGATTACAGGTTAAACACAGCTAGTATAGCAAGGGAAGAAAGTTTCCAGAATGGACAATTACATAATATAAGATACCATTAAATGACAAAAAGGGCACAAAAGGAAATACAGTATGGACAGATAGTTTTTAAAAGTTAATTCAGAACCTGAGAAAATTCATATACCTACAAGGGGATCTACATGAATAATCAGACCTGTTAGAAATTTGAACTGGGCCAACATGGTGAAACCCTGTCTCTACAAAAAATACAAAAATTAGCCAGGTGCGCTGGTGCACACCTGTAATCCCAGCTACTCGGGAGGCTCAGGCAGGAGAATTGCTTAAACCTGGGAGACGGAGGTTGCAGTAAGCTGAGATGGTGCCACTGCACTCCAGCCTGGCGACAGAGATTCCCTCTAAAAAAAAAAAAAAAGAAATTTGAACCTAGTAAGACCGTAACAAGGCTGTGAGTCATCTGCATTTAGAAAATGGCTTAACTAACAACAGAAAGTATAAATCTACTTAAAGAAACACATAGGTTTAAGTGGTAGATGGAAGAGAGCTTCACAATAACAAAGAGCAGGCTTTACTGTCCCATTTCTCTTTCACTTTGTTTTTAAAAGGTCAGTAAACAGACTGAGAAATTCAAATATTTTTAAATGAGCTGACCAAGTCACCCAAGTAAAAAAGAGGCAGAGCCAAAACTAGAACCCAGGGCTTCAAAATATGTCTACTACAAAATCTTGTCCAGCATGATTACTGGTATAGGATAACAGGCTGGAACTGCATGGTGTCCATTATCAAAATTTTAGTCAAGTCTTTAGTTTAATAGGGTCAGGGGATTCCATTTGTCTGGACTGCCCAAGGTTTCTGGAGACCCATCAAACCAATGCTTATAATATTATATATTATAATATACATTATATAACAACCACAGGAAGGTTTGTGGAATTTATACTCATTTTGTCCTTGGAATCTTGAAAGTGTAATATTGAGGACTATCCTACTCCTTGAAAGACAAGAAGCATTAGGCAACTGATAACAAATGAAACAATAAAGATGAATGTGGAGACTAATGAAGTTCCAAAGACTGTTCACAACAGCAACAGGCTGGAAAAATCTGGTAATAATGAATTCCAAACTGCCTAAGAATGAAAATTACTGTCTCAGGTCAGTTTTCATAAAGCTGAATTCAATTTGAAACAAAATTAAACACTGCACATTATATACAAATGAACAAACCAATATTTTCACAAGTCTTTTTCTTAAATAAACACAGAAATTAACAAAAATATTTCCAACATACCCTAACTTTACAATGTGATAAAAGCCCCCACATTGGCTGTGCACAGGCCTCAAGTTCAGCAGCGAAGGCAGCATAGTAGGTCTGAGACTCAAATTCCACATGCTCGTTTAGTTCTCGCTTGTTTAAGTTCATACCTGGCAAAAATTAAAGCAGATATAAACCTTGTGAAGTGGAAGCACACATTCATATTAAATATCAAGTACAACATTTCCCAGTCCCAAACACATTTATGCACACAAATGGCATTACTGACACAGTATATATACAAATAAGTAAATTACTAAAAATGAAACAATCTAGTCCTTTCAGAATTTTTTACAAACTAGGTTTTCTTAGAAACATTTTATGAATTGTCTCATGTAACAAACTGAATATCTTTTGATAAGAAAGTCAAAAAAATTTTAATTGATGTTAGTTGAAAGTTTTATGTAAGTGTTATGAATCTTTCTCAGACAATAGATTTCACATTTCTAGATTAATGGTTACAAATGCTTCAAAGCCAGGCACAGTGGCTAATCCCTGTAATCCCAGCACTTTGGGAGACTGAAGCAAATGGATTGGTTGAGCCCAGGAGTACTAGACCAGCCTGGGCAACATAGTGAGACCCTGTCTCTACTAAAAATAAAAAAATAAGTTAAATTTTTTTAAATGCTTAAAAAGTTACACTCCTCTTTCTTTTTCAAATATTTGACATTTTTCCTAACTCCTTGGTATGTTTTATGAACAATTTATTAAAGTACTTACAAATACCAATTAAAAT
Source organism: Pongo abelii (assembly GCF_028885655.2). Taxonomy (NCBI): domain Eukaryota; kingdom Metazoa; phylum Chordata; class Mammalia; order Primates; family Hominidae; genus Pongo; species Pongo abelii. The sequence goes on along the minus strand of NC_071996.2, from coordinate 72,471,119 downwards.
AATGAGATATTTCATGTGTAGCCTGAATGATGTGCTACTGCATTTTAATTGATATTTAATAATTTAGCATTAGGAATTTTGTAAACCAAAAAATTAACAAAGGGGTAAAATTCATACCTTGAAAGAAAGATACAAAGTTCATCCACGTAACTAACAAACCGTGATCCTCCAAAAATCTCTTGGCCACACTTTGATGAGAAAGAATATTAATAAAATCACTAACAAGAGGCCAGTAAGTGTTATTCTTCAGTAATGCTTCTCCACAGTTCACTACCACGTGTAAACTATTTTCTTCATCTAAAAAAGACACATACAACCCAAAAATTTCATAAGATTTTTTTTAAAAGCTTAACCAATAATACAGAATATATATACTTTAGAATCAGATATACCTAAATTCAAACCCCAGCCTTCCATTTAACACCTATATGGCTTTAGGTACAATATTTACACTCTCTGAATCAATTTCTTCATTTATAAAGTGGAAAATAAAAACATCCATCTTAAAAGAATTACATGAAGCATTAACAAAAGTACTTAGCACATCATTACAGTAATTATTACCATATGTCCAATATATGACATGATACTGAGGTAGCTGTATGTTTATAAAACCTTATTTTCTTGATTCTAATGATGTAATGCAATATTTTCTGTTGCAATCAATAAAAAATTTTTACCCCTAGATTAATCTCATTTCATCTCATCAACCAAATCGGTACAATTTCAAGAGATGTACATTTAATTGCTTTCTTCTATTCAAAAAATACATCAATACAAATTTTAGCAAACAATATTTCAAAGATAAAAAACACACATTTAAAAAAAAGAAACACACACACACACACACCCCAACTTCTTAAGCCTTGAAAAAAAATCCTCAAAGTTTAAATACATTGTTGGGGGTGGTGGGAGGATAGGCTTGTACAAAATCTTTATCATTAAAAATTATTAGTATTTATGCATTCGCTCTCTTTAACCTATTCCAACTTCACTGACTCACTGGACTAGGAAGTTTCCATTCCCACTGTAAAACATATTAATACCCATAATACATGGAATGCTCAAGGCTCATAGCTCATTCCCTGTACACAGGCTGAGGCGTATGGTTACCTAGAGTCAATTTTTGTTTCTATTCATGCTAATTGTTCTTTTTATCACAATTACACAATTTAGATCAAAAGTATATGAACTAATGACATATGAAAGCACAGAGAGGTATTACAGAAATTGAATCATATGCTCTTGAGAGACAATAAAATAAAAACAAGTGCCAGGAAAAAAACCCAAAAAACCTTGGGACAGAAAAATCATAAAAGCCTAAGTATATTTTACACTCAGATTGCTTTATATATTCTAACTCTATTTTCAAGAGATTAAAATTGGAATCCACAGATGATGCTTTATAGATGTGCTATTTATAAAAAAGATGAGCGAGAACTCCAGTCAAGGAAACCTTATCCTGAAAATACTTCGCTCAAAGTTAAAAGCCTGAAGAATGAACACACAGTTCTGTGCTTTAAGTTAAAATACAATGTTTAAGGTATATATATATTTTTTCAAAGATGGGGGTCTCACTATGTTGCCCACGCTGGACTCAAACTCCTGGGCTCAAGCAGTCCTCCCACCTCAGCCTCCTCAGTAGCTGGGATTACAGGTATGTGCCACCACACCCGGCTCATATTTTTTAAATGATTCTTCACTTTAGCCAACTTATTCAACTACTTATCTACCTGTCATACTCATCAGTCAGGAGGGCCTCTACTGCACTTTTTAATTTCTACACATTAAACTTAGGTTTCAGTACATAGAATTATTTTACCAAATATTAAATAAGTTTAACAATATCTAAGAACAGGGCCCACTGAAGTTAAGGACACTCTCTTTCAGTACTTCTCAATGGACGAGACAGGGTCTAACTCAATGAGGAAGTAAGGACTAGGGGCTTTTTACAAATTATTTATACTAACCCCTGACCATGACTGACAACTACTGTTCCACTTCTGAGCTAGTGAGCCATTGATATTGATGCAACAGTGCTAAGGAATGTTGGGATTTTTTTAAGTTAAAAATTGAGAATCACTGTTCTATATAATTGAAACCAGAGGATGAATAAGCAGAATATAATTAATCAAACTCACTATTTTCTTGACACTGCTTAAATACTACTGTTCTTATAAAAAACGCCTTGGAATCATTAATGAAATAAAATGATTAGGACTTCTATTTTTACTCAAACTGGTACTTTCCTCATTACAGATATAAAGAGCAATGATTCAGTGTTAAATTCACTCATCAACATTTATTGAGCACCTACTAAGGGTCAAGTTTTCAACTAATCTCTGAGAATAAAGTGGTAAATAAATCAAGATTTAGATGATCTCTGTCTTCATGGAGATTAACATCTAAGAAGGCAGAATGTGATAAGGGCTGCAATGGGAAAAGTACAGGGAGTCATAAGAACAAATAAAGCTAGACTACAATTCAAGAAAAGACTTGGCTGGGCATGGTGGCTCACGCCTATAATCCCAGAACTTTGGGAGGTCAAAATGGGCGAATCACCTGAAGTCAGGAGTTCGAAACCAGCCTCGCCAACATGGTGAAACTCCCACCTCTACTAAAAACACAAAGTTAGCTGGGTGTGGTGGCGGGCACCTGTAATCCCAACTACTCAGGAGGCTGAGGCAGGAGAATCACTTGAACCCGGGAGGCGGAGGTTGCAGTGAGCCGAGATTGTGCCACTGCATTCCAGCCTAAGTGACAGAGCAAGACTCCATCTCAAAAAAAAAAAAAAAAAAGACTCTCCTGAGGAAGTGAAGTTTAAACTGAGACCTATAAAATAAAGCAGGAATTAGGATTAACCAGATAAACTAGTGATGGTGGAGCAGATGGTGCTATACGCAGAAGGAGCAGTACCTAAGAAAGGTTAGAATCACTTGAAGAAAGAATACAGAGGATGCATGCTGCAAATGAGGCTACAGGGTCTTATAAACCAGTGTCAGGACTTTAGAGTTCACATGAAGAGAACGGAAAGCCACTAGGGGGTTTTAAGAGAGAGAACATTATAAGAAGTGTAATGTAAAAAGTGACTGAAGGAGAGTGACAACAACTAGAGATAAGAGGCTTAGAGATAGCCATGGTTTGAACTATGGTGGTGGCAAAAAGATGCAGTGATGAAGAGGCTATGTAAAGATATTCAGAAGATTTGAAGGACAGAGTTGGTAATGTGTGCTATATCTGCAAGGAGTAAAAAGAAGTCAAAGACAACTCCTAGGTTTTTAGGCTGCACAGCTGTTTAGATAGTTAGACAGTGGAATCAAAACACACATTCATGTGCTCATGTACATACACACACACACAAGATAATGTAAAAGAAGCCAGATTAATGGAGCAATAATGAGTCTTCGCTATGGACACTGTGTGTTTAAGGTGTTTATAGACATCCAAACAATATAGTTCAATAAGTAGTTTGATATGCAGGGAGGAAAGGCAGTCTGGGATTATGAGCATCTACAGACATTCCTATGTCATGCAACACATGGTTTTAGACTCCACTTTACAAAGACTGTTTCAAAAGACAAATTCTAACATTTCTGGGACATGAAAAATTATGAGCTATGTTTGGAACCACAAAGCATATGGTATAAAATTGAATATAAAAAAGTAAAAGTAGAAGGTAAGCATCACATACTACTATAAGGCTTTTTCCCTTTAGTCTTCAGCTATCACTGTGGCCAAATTCTCATTGTATCAGCTTCTGTATTTATTAAAAGTATAGATAAAATTTTAAAATATCATCTAACAACAACTCAAGCCAAGGCTAGATAGAGGCTGCTAAAAAATAAAAAGAAAGTACAGAGATCCTGTTGTAGTATCTGTGGCTAGTTATGGGTAGTTCAGTATAGCTAAGGTTTATTCTAATACTCAGTGTAAAAATGGGAAAAGCTTATGATACTTTTAGAAAAGCAGTAAATATATATCATGATATCTTATGCTACTACTGAAAGAGGAAAAAATAGTATGGCAAAGTTTGAAGGCTTCCAAAGTTAGTTTTAGACCTTGGCTGGAAATAATGTAGTTTACTGCTAAAAAAAAAAAAATTATATTTAAAGATCTTAACAATCTTTATTTCAGCTTGTTGAAAATTTAATTTGTATAAGAATTTCCAGAAAAGACTAACTGCATTAGAAACATATGTAAAAAGCAACTGATACCATATAATATGATTTCAGAAAAATATGGGA